>NC_086220.1:0-1416171 GCF_035770615.1 Melospiza melodia melodia | reverse complement strand
GTAACGTAGATTCTAAGACGCCAGGGGGCCACTCCCAGCCACAGGCCCCCAAACACAAACAACGGCGCTTTTCCCTGGAAAACAAAACTCGCCTGCCAACTTTTTGATGGCAGATTGCAGGAGCCTCTTGGTACAATCAAACTAGCCCAACTTGGCACTGGTGCCACCATGGGTCTGGTCACCATCCTGCCTATCGTAGCTTTTCAGGAGCCAGCCGGTCACTCCCAGCCATAGGGCTTCAGACACAAACCTCGTCTCGTTACCCTGGCATACAAAAGTAAGCTGCCCCGCTTCTGGATGGCAGATTGCAGGAACCACTTAGCAGTATCAAACCAGCCCGACTTGGCACTGGTGCCACCTTGGGTCTGGGAACCATGCTGCGTATCGTGGATTCTAAGGAGCCAGCCGGCCACTCCCAGCCACAGGCCCACAAACACAAACAACGGCGCTTTTCCCTGGAAAACAAAACTCGCCTGCCAACATTTTGATGGCAGATTGCAGGAGCCACTTGGTACTATCAAATCAGCCCAACTTGGCACTGGTGCCACCATGGGTCTGGTCACCATCCTGCCTATCGTAGCTTTTCACGACCGAGCCGGTCACTCCCAGCCATAGGCCCCCAGACACAAACCTCGGCCAGTTTCCCAGGCAAAAACAAATAAGCTGCCCCGCTTCTGGATGGCAGATTGCAGGAACCACTTGGTACTATCAAACCAGCCAAACTTGGCACTGGTGCCACCTTGGGCCTGGGAACCATGCTGCATATCGTGGATTCTAAGGAGCCAGCCGGCCACTCCCAGCCACAGGCTCCCAAACTCAAACAAGGGCGCTTTAACCCTGGAAAACAAAACTCGCCTGCCAACTTTTTGATGGCAGATTACCGGAGCCACTTGGTACTATCATACCAGCCCGACTTGGCACTGGTGCCACCATGGGTCTGGTCACCATCCTGCCTATCGTAGCTTTTCACGACCTAGCCGGTCACTCCCAGCCATAGGCCCCCAGACACAAACCTCGGCCCGTTTCCCAGGCAAAAACAAATAAGCTGCCCCGCTTCTGGATGGCAGATTGCAGGAACCACTTGGTACTATCAAACCAGCCAAACTTGGCACTGGTGCCACCTTGGGCCTGGGAACCATGCTGCATATCGTGGATTCTAAGGAGCCAGCCGGCCACTCCCAGCCACAGGCTCCCAAACACAAACAAGGGCGCTTTAACCCTGGAAAACAAAACTCGCCTGCCAACATTTTGATGGCAGATTGCAGGAGCCACTTGGTACTATCAAATCAGCCCAACTTGGCACTGGTGCCACCATGGGTCTGGTCACCATCCTGCCTATCGTAGCTTTTCAGGAGCCAGCCGGTCACTCCCAGCCCTAGGCCCCCAGACACAAACCTCGCCCCGTTTCCCTGGCAAACAAAAGTAAGCTACCGCGCTTCTGGATGGCAGATTGCAGGAACCACTTTGCACCATCAAACCAGCCCAACTTGGCACTGGTGCCACCTTGGCTCTGGGAACCATGCTGCGTATCGTGGATTCTAAGGAGCCAGCCAGCCACTCCCAGCCACAGGCCCCCAAACACAAACAACGGCGCTTTTCCCTGGAAAAAAAAAATCGCCTGCCAACATTTTGATGGCACATTGCAGGAGCCACTTCGTACTATCAAATCAGCCCAACTTGGCACTGGTGCCACCATGGGTCTGGTCACCATCCTGCCTATCGTAGCTTTTCAGGAGCCAGCCAGTCACTCCCAGCCATAGGCCCCCAGACACACACCTCGGCCTGTTTCCCTGGCAAACAAAAGTAAGCTACCCCGCTTCTGGATGGCAGATTGCAGGAGCCACTTTGCACCATCAAACTAGCCCGACTTGGCACTGGTGCCACCTCAGGTCTGGGAAGCATCCTGCGTATCGTGGATTCTAAGGAGCCAGCTGGCCACTCCCAGCCACAGGCCCCCAAACAAAAACAACGGAGGTTTTCCCTGGAAAACAAAACTCGCCTGCCAACATTTTGATGGCAGATTGCAGGAGCCACTTGGTATTTTCAAATCAGCCCAACTTGGCACTGGTGCCACCATGGGTCTGGTAACCATCCTGCCTATCGTAGCTTTTCAGGAGCCAGCCGGTCACTCCCAACCATAGGCATCGAGACACAAAACTCGGCCCGTTTCCTTGGCAAACACAAGTATGCTACCCCGCTTTTGGATGGCAGATTGCAGGAGCCACTTTGAACCATCAAACCAGCCGGACTTGGCACTGGTGCCACCTTGGGTCTGGGAACCATGCTGAGTATCGTGGATTCTAAGGAGCCAGCTGGCCACTCCCAGCCACATGGCGCCAAACAAAAACAACGGCGCTTTTCCCTGGAAAACAAAACTCGCCTGCCAACTTTTTGATGGCAGATTGCAGGAGCCACTTGGTACTATCAAACCAGCCCAACTTGGCACTGGTGCCACCATGGGTCTGGTCACCATCCTGCCTATCGTAGCTTTTCACGACCTAGCCGGTCACTCCCAGCCATAGGCCCCCAGACACAAAACTCGGCCCGTTTCCCAGGCAAAAAAAAGTAAGCTGCCCCGCTTCTGGATGGCAGATTGCAGGAACCACTTGGTACTATCAAACCAGCCAAACTTGGCACTGGTGCCACCTTGGGCCTGGGAACCATGCTGCATATCGTGGATTCTAAGGAGCCAGCCGGCCACTCCCAGCCACAGGCCCCCAAACACAAACAAGGGCGCTTTAACCCTGGAAAACAAATCTCGCCTGCCAACATTTTGATGGCAGATTGCAGGAGCCACTTGGTACTATCAAATCAGCCCAACTTGGCACTGGTGCCACCATGGGTCTGGTCACCATCCTGCCTATCGTAGCTTTTCAGGAGCCAGCCGGTCACTCCCAGCCCTAGGCCCCCAGACAAAAACCTCGGCCTGATTCCCTGGCAAACAAAAGTAAGCTATCCCGCTTCTGGATGGCACATTGCAGGAGCCACTTTGCACCATCAAACTAGCCCGACTTGGCACTGGTGCCACCTCTGGTCTGGGAACCATCCTGCGTATCGTGGATTCTAAGGAGCCAGCCGGCCACTCCTAGCCACAGGCCCCCAAACACAAACAACGGCGCTTTTCCCTGGAAAACAAAACTCGCCTGCCAACTTTTTGATGGCAGATTGCAGGAGCCACTTGGTACTATCAAACCAGCCCCACTTGGCACTGGTGCCACCTTGGCTCTGGGAACCATGCTGCGTAACGTAGATTCTAAGACGCCAGGGGGCCACTCCCAGCCACAGGCCCCCAAACACAAACAACGGCGCTTTTCCCTGGAAAACAAAACTCGCCTGCCAACTTTTTGATGGCAGATTGCAGGAGCCTCTTGGTACAATCAAACTAGCCCAACTTGGCACTGGTGCCACCATGGGTCTGGTCACCATCCTGCCTATCGTAGCTTTTCAGGAGCCAGCCGGTCACTCCCAGCCATAGGGCTTCAGACACAAACCTCGTCTCGTTACCCTGGCATACAAAAGTAAGCTGCCCCGCTTCTGGATGGCAGATTGCAGGAACCACTTAGCAGTATCAAACCAGCCCGACTTGGCACTGGTGCCACCTTGGGTCTGGGAACCATGCTGCGTATCGTGGATTCTAAGGAGCCAGCCGGCCACTCCCAGCCACAGGCCCACAAACACAAACAACGGCGCTTTTCCCTGGAAAACAAAACTCGCCTGCCAACATTTTGATGGCAGATTGCAGGAGCCACTTGGTACTATCAAATCAGCCCAACTTGGCACTGGTGCCACCATGGGTCTGGTCACCATCCTGCCTATCGTAGCTTTTCACGACCGAGCCGGTCACTCCCAGCCATAGGCCCCCAGACACAAACCTCGGCCCGTTTCCCAGGCAAAAACAAATAAGCTGCCCCGCTTCTGGATGGCAGATTGCAGGAACCACTTGGTACTATCAAACCAGCCAAACTTGGCACTGGTGCCACCTTGGGCCTGGGAACCATGCTGCATATCGTGGATTCTAAGGAGCCAGCCGGTCACTCCCAGCCCTAGGCCCCCAGACAAAAACCTCGGCCTGATTCCCTGGCAAACAAAAGTAAGCTATCCCGCTTCTGGATGGCACATTGCAGGAGCCACTTTGCACCATCAAACTAGCCCGACATGGCACTGGTGCCACCTCTGGTCTGGGAACCATGCTGCGTATTGTGGATTCTAAGGAGCCAGCCGGCCACTCCCAGCCACAGGCCCCCAAACACAAACAACGGCGCTTTTCCCTGGAAAACAAAACTCGCCTGCCAACTTTTTGATGGCAGATTGCAGGAGCCATTTGGTACTATCAAACCAGCCCGTCTAGGCACTGGTGCCACCTTGGCTCTGGCAACCATGCTGCGTAACGTAGATTCTAAGACGCCAGGGGGCCACTCCCAGCCACAGGCCACCAAACACAAACAACGGCGCTTTTCCCTGGAAAACAAAACTCGCCTGCCAACTTTTTATGGCAGATTGCAGGAGCCTCTTGGTACAATCAAACTAGCCCAACTTGGCACTGGTGCCACCATGGGTCTGGTCACCATCCTGCCTATCGTAGCTTTTCAGGAGCCAGCCGGTCACTCCCAGCCATAGGGCTTCAGACACAAACCTCGTCTCGTTACCCTGGCATAAAAAAGTAAGCTGCCCCGCTTCTGGATGGCAGATTGCCGGAACCACTTAGCAGTATCAAACCAGCCCGACTTGGCACTGGTGCCACCTTGGGTCTGGGAACCATGCTGCGTATCGTGGATTCTAAGGAGCCAGCCGGCCACTCCCAGCCACAGGCCCCCAAACACAAACAACGGCGCTTTTCCCTGGAAAACAAAACTCGCCTGCCAACATTTTGATGGTAGATTGCAGGAGCCACTTGTTACTATCAAATCAGCCCAACTTGGCACTGGTGCCACCATGGGTCTGGTAACCATCCTGCCTATCGTAGCTTTTCAGGAGCCAGCCGGTCACTCCCAGCCATAGGCCCCCAGACAAAAACGTCGGCCCGTTTCCCTGGCAAACAAAAGTAAGCTGCCTCGCTTCTGGATGGCAGATTGCAGGAGCCACTCTGCACCATCAAACTAGCCCGACTTGGCACTGGTGCCACCTCTGGTCCTGGAACCATGCTGCGTATCGTGGATTCTAAGGAGCCAGCCGGCCACTCCCAGCCACAGGCCCCCAAACACAAACAACGGCGCTTTTCCCTGGAAAACAAAACTCGCCTGCCAACATTTTGATGGCAGATTGCAGGAGCCACTTGGTACTATCAAACCAGCCCAACTTGGCACTGGTGCCACCATGGGTCCGGTAACCATCCTGCCTATCGTAGCTTTTCAGGAGCCAGTCAGTCACTCCCAGCCATAGGCCTCGAGACACAAACCTCGGCCCCTTTCCTTGGAAAACACAAGTAAGCTACCCCGCTTCTGGATGGCACATTGCAGGAGCCACTTTGCACCATCAAACTAGCCCGACTTGGCACTGGTGCCAAATCAGGTCTGGGAACCATCCTGCGTATCGTGGATTCTAAGGAGCCAGCCAGCCACTCTCAGCCACAGGCCCCCAAACACAAACAACGGCGCTTTTCCCTGGAAAACAAAACTCGCCTGCCAACTTTTTGATGGCAGATTGCAGGAGCCACTTGGTACTATCAAATCAGCCCAACTTGGCACTGGTGCCACCATGGGTCTGGTCACCATCCTGCCTATCGTAGCTTTTCAGGAGCCAGCCGGTCACTCCCAGCCATAGGCCCCGAGACACAAACCTCGGCCCATTTCCCTGGCAAACAAAAGTAAGCTGCCCCGCTTCTGGATGGCAGATTGCAGGAACCACTTGGTAGTATCAAACCAGCCCAAATTGGCACTGGTGCCACCTTGGCTCTGGGAACCATCCTGCGTATCGTGGATTCTAAGGAGCCAGCCGGCCACTCCCAGCCACAGGCCCCCAAAAACAAACAACGGCGCTTTTCCCTGGAAAACAAAACTCGCCTGCCAAATTTTGATGGCAGATTACCGGAGCCACTTGGTACTATCATACCAGCCCGACTTGGCACTGGTGCCACCATGGGTCTGGTCACCATCCTGCCTATCGTAGCTTTTCAGGAGCCAGCCAGTCACTCCCAACCATATGCCCCGAGACACAAACCTCGGCCTGTTTCCCTGGCAAACAAAAGTAAGCTGCCCCGCTTCTGGATGGCAGATTGCAGGAGCCACTTTGCACCATCAAACCAGCGCTACTTGGCACTTGTGCCACCTTGGGTCTGGGAACCATCCTGCGTGTCGTGGATTCTAAGGAGCCAGCCGGCCACTCCCAGCCGCAGGCCCCCAAACACAAACAACGGCGCTTTTCCCTGGAAAACAAAACTGGCCTGCCAACATTTTGATGGCAGATTGCAGGAGCCACTTGGTACTATCAAACCAGCCCAACTTGGCACTGCTGCCACCATGGGTCTGGTCACCATCCTGCCTATCGTAGCTTTTCAGGAGCCAGCCGGTCACTCCCAGCCATAGGGCCCCTGACAAAAACCTCGGCCCGTTTCCCAGGCAAACACAAGTATGCTACCCCGCTTCTGGATGGCAGATTGCAGGAGCCACTTTGAACCATCAAACCAGCCCGACTTGGCACTGGTGCCACCTTGGGTCTGGGAACCATGCTGAGTATCGTGGATTCTAAGGAGCCAGCTGGCCTCTCCCAGCCACATGGCGCCAAACAAAAACAACGGCGCTTTTCCCTGGAAAACAAAACTCGCCTGCCAACTTTTTGATGGCAGATTGCAGGAGCCACTTGGTACTATCAAACCAGCCCGTCTTGGCACTGGTGCCACCTTGGCTCTGGGAACCATGCTGCGTAACGTAGATTCTAAGACGCCAGGGGGCAACTCCCAGCCACAGGCCCCCAAACACAAACAACGGCGCTTTTCCCTGGAAAACAAAACTCGCCTGCCAACTTTATGATGGCAGATTGCAGGAGCCTCTTGGTACAATCAAACTAGCCCAACTTGGCACTGGTGCCACCATGGGTCTGGTCACCATCCTGCCTATCGTAGCTTTTCAGGAGCCAGCCGGTCACTCCCAGCCATAGGGCTTCAGACACAAACCTCGTCTCGTTACTCTGGCATACAAAAGTAAGCTGCCCCGCTTCTGGATGGCATTTTGCCGGAACCACTTAGCAGTATCAAACCAGCCCGACTTGGCACTGGTGCCACCTTGGGTCTGGGAACCATGGTGCGTATCGTGGATTCTAAGGAGCCAGCCGGCCACTCCCAGCCACAGGCCCACAAACAAAAACAACGGCGCTTTTCCCTGGAAAACAAAACTCGCCTGCCAACATTTTGATGGCAGATTGCAGGAGCCACTTGGTACTATCAAACCAGCCCAACTTGGCACTGGTGCCACCATGGGTCTGGTCACCATCCTGCCTATCGTAGCTTTTCATGACCTAGCCGGTCACTCCCAGCCATAGGCCCCCAGACACAAACCTCGGCCCGTTTCCCAGGCAAAAACAAATAAGCTGCCCCGCTTCTGGATGGCAGATTGCAGGAACCACTTGGTACTATCAAACCAGCCAAACTTGGCACTGGTGCCACCTTGGGCCTGGGAACCATGCTGCATATCGTGGATTCTAAGGAGCCAGCCGGCCACTCCCAGCCACAGGCTCCCAAACACAAACAAGGGCGCTTTAACCCTGGAAAACAAAACTCGCCTGCCAACATTTTGATGGCAGATTGCAGGAGCCACTTGGTACTATCAAATCAGCCCAACTTGGCACTGGTGCCACCATGGGTCTGGTCACCATCCTGCCTATCGTAGCTTTTCAGGAGCCAGCCGGTCACTCCCAGCCCTAGGCCCCCAGACAAACACCTCGGCCTGATTCCCTGGCAAACAAAAGTAAGCTATCCCGCTTCTGGATGGCACATTGCAGGAGCCACTTTGCACCATCAAACTAGCCCGACATGGCACTGGTGCCACCTCTGGTCTGGGAACCATGCTGCGTATCGTGGATTCTAAGGAGCCAGCCGGCCACTCCCAGCCACAGGCCCCCAAACACAAACAACGGCGCTTTTCCCTGGAAAACAAAACTCGCCTGCCAACTTTTTGATGGCAGATTGCAGGAACCACTTGGTAGTATCAAACCAGCCCAAATTGGCACTGGTGCCACCTTGGCTCTGGGAACCATCCTGCGTATCCTGGATTCTAAGGAGCCAGCCGGCCACTCCCAGCCACAGGCCCCCAAACACAAACAACGGCGCTTTTCCCTGGAAAACAAAACTCGCCTGCCAAATTTTGATGGCAGATTACCGGAGCCACTTGGTACTATCATACCAGCCCGACTTGGCACTGGTGACACCATGGGTCTGGTCACCATCCTGCCTATCGTAGCTTTTCAGGAGCCAGCCAGTCACTCCCAACCATATGCCCCGAGACACAAACCTCGGCCCGTTTCCCTGGCAAACAAAAGTAAGCTGCCCCGCTTCTGGATGGCAGATTGCAGGAGCCACTTTGCACCATCAAACCAGCGCGACTTGGCACTTGTGCCACCTTGGGTCTGGGAACCATCCTGCGTGTCGTGGATTCTAAGGAGCCAGCCGGCCACTCCCAGCCGCAGGCCCCCAAACACAAACAACGGCGCTTTTCCCTGGAAAACAAAACTTGCCTGCCAACATTTTGATGGCAGATTGCAGGAGCCACTTGGTACTATCAAACCAGCCCAACTTGGCACTGCTGCCACCATGGGTCTGGTCACCATCCTGCCTATCGTAGCTTTTCAGGAGCCAGCCGGTCACTCCCAGCCATAGGGCCCCTGACAAAACCTCGGCCCGTTTCCCAGGCAAACACAAGTATGCTACCCCGCTTCTGGGTGGCAGATTGCAGGAGCCACTTTGAACCATCAAACCAGCCCGACTTGGCACTGGTGCCACCTTGGGTCTGGGAACCATGCTGAGTATCGTGGATTCTAAGGAGCCAGCTGGCCACTCCCAGCCACATGGCGCCAAACAAAAACAACGGCGCTTTTCCCTGGAAAACAAAACTCGCCTGCCAACTTTTTGATGGCAGATTGCAGGAGCCACTTGGTACTATCAAACCAGCCCAACTTGGCACTGGTGCCACCATGGGTCTGGTCACCATCCTGCCTATCGTAGCTTTTCACGACCTAGCCGGTCACTCCCAGCCATAGGCCCCCAGACACAAAGCTCGGCCCGTTTCCCAGGCAAAAAAAAGTAAGCTGCCCCGCTTCTGGATGGCAGATTGCAGGAACCACTTGGTACTATCAAACCAGCCAAACTTGGCACTGGTGCCACCTTGGGCCTGGGAACCATGCTGCATATCGTGGATTCTAAGGAGCCAGCCGGCCACTCCCAGCCACAGGCCCCCAAACACAAACAAGGGCGCTTTAACCCTGGAAAACAAAACTCGCCTGCCAACATTTTGATGGCAGATTGCAGGAGCCACTTGGTACTATCAAATCAGCCCAACTTGGCACTGGTGCCACCATGGGTCTGGTCACCATCCTGCCTATCGTAGCTTTTCAGGAGCCAGCCGGTCACTCCCAGCCCTAGGCCCCCAGACAAAAACCTCGGCCTGATTCCCTGGCAAACAAAAGTAAGCTATCCCGCTTCTGGATGGCACATTGCAGGAGCCACTTTGCACAATCAAACTAGCCCTACTTGGCACTGGTGCCACCTCTGGCCTGGGAACCATGCTGCGTATCGTGGATTCTAAGGAGCCAGCCGGCCACTCCCAGCCACAGGCCCCCAAACACAAACAACGGCGCTTTTCCCTGGAAAACAAAACTCGCCTGCCAACTTTTTGATGGCAGATTGCAGGAGCCACTTGGTACTATCAAACCAACCAAACTTGGCACTGGTGCCACCTTGGCTCTGGGAACCATGCTGCGTAACGTAGATTCTAAGACGCCAGCGGGCCACTCCCAGCCACAGGCCCCCAAACACAAACAACGGCGCTTTTCCCTGGAAAACAAAACTCGCCTGCCAACTTTTTGATGGCTGATTGCAGGAGCCTCTTGGTACAATCAAACTAGCCCAACTTGGCACTGGTGCCACCATGGGTCTGGTCACCATCCTGCCTATCGTAGCTTTTCAGGAGCCAGCCGGTCACTCCCAGCCATAGGGCTTCAGACACAAACCTCGTCTCGTTACCCTGGCATACAAAAGTAAGCTGCCCCGCTTCTGGATGGCAGATTGCAGGAACCACTTAGCAGTATCAAACCAGCCCGACTTGGCACTGGTGCCACCTTGGGTCTGGGAACCATGGTGCGTATCGTGGATTCTAAGGAGCCAGCCGTCCACTCCCAGCCACAGGCCCACAAACACAAACAACGGCGCATTTCCCTGGAAAACAAAACTCGCCTGCCAACTTTTTGATGGCAGATTGCAGGAGCCACTTGGTACTATCAAATCAGCCCAACTTGGCACTGGTGCCACCATGGGTCTGGTAACCATCCTGCCTATCGTAGCTTTTCAGGAGCCAGCCGGTCACTCCCAGCCATAGGCCCCCAGACAAAAACCTCGGCCCGTTTCCCTGGCAAACAAAAGTAAGCTGCCCCGCTTCTGGATGGCAGATTGCAGGAGCCACTCTGCACCATCCAACTAGCCCGACTTGGCACTGGTGCCACCTCTGGTCCTGGATCCATGCTGCGTATCGTGGATTCTAAGGAGCCAGCCGGCCACTCCCAGCCACAGGCCCCCAAAACACAAACAACGGCGCTTTTCCCTGGAAAACAAAACTCGCCTGCCAACATTTTGATGGCAGATTGCAGGAGCCACTTGGTACTATCAAACCAGCCCAACTTGGCACTGGTGCCACCATGGGTCCGGTAACCATCCTGCCTATCGTAGCTTTTCAGGAGCCAGCCAGTCACTCCCAGCCATAGGCCTCGAGACACAAACCTCGGCCCCTTTCCTTGGAAAACACAAGTAAGCTACCCCGCTTCTGGATGGCACATTGCAGGAGCCACTTTGCACCATCAAACTAGCCCGACTTGGCACTGGTGCCACCTCAGGTCTGGGAACCATCCTGCGTATCGTGGATTCTAAGGAGCCAGCCAGCCACTCCCAGCCACAGGCCCCCAAACACAAACAACGGCGCTTTTCCCTGGAAAACAAAACTCGCCTGCCAACTTTTTGATGGCAGATTGCAGGAGCCACTTGGTACTATCAAATCAGCCCAACTTGGCACTGGTGCCACCATGGGTCTGGTCACCATCCTGCCTATCGTAGCTTTTCAGGAGCCAGCCGGTCACTCCCAGCCATAGGCCCCGAGACAAAAACCTCGGCCCATTTCCCTGGCAAACAAAAGTAAGCTGCCCCGCTTCTGGATGGCAGATTGCAGGAACCACTTGGTAGTATCAAACCAGCCAAACTTGGCACTGGTGCCACCTTGGCTCTGGGAACCATCCTGCGTATCGTGGATTCTAAGGAGCCAGCCGGCCACTCCCAGCCACAGGCCCCCAAACACAAACAACGGCGCTTTTCCCTGGAAAACAAAACTCGCATGCCAAATTTTGATGGCAGATTACCGGAGCCACTTGGTACTATCATACCAGCCCGACTTGGCACTGGTGCCACCATGGGTCTGGTCACCATCCTGCCTATCGTAGCTTTTCAGGAGCCAGCCAGTCACTCCCAGCCATATGCCCCGAGACACAAACCTCGGCCCGTTTCCCTGCCAAACAAAAGTAGGCTGCCCCGCTTCTGGATGGCAGATTGCAGGAGCCACTTTGCACCATCAAACCAGTGCGACTTGGCACTTGTGCCACCTCTGGTCTGGGAACCATCCTGCGTATCGTGCATTCTAAGGAGCCAGCCGGCCACTCCCAGCCACAGGCCCCCAAACACAAACAACGGCGCTTTTCCCTGGAAAACAAAACTTGCCTGCCAACATTTTGATGGCAGATTGCAGGAGCCACTTGGTACTATCAAACCAGCCCAACTTGGCACTGCTGCCACAACGGGTCTGGTCACCATCCTGCCTATCGTAGCTTTTCAGGAGCCAGCCGGTCACTCCCGGCCATAGGCACCCTGAGAAAAACCTCGGCCCGTTTCCCTGGCAAACAAAAGTTATCTACCCCGCTTCTGGATGGCAGATTGCAGGAGCCACTTTGCACCATCAAACTAGTCGGTCTTGGCACTGGTGCCACCTCTGGTCTGGGAACCATCCTGCGTATCGTGGATTCTAATTAGCCAGCCGGCCACTCCCAGCCACAGGCCCCCAAACAAAATCAACGGCGCATTTACCAGGAAATCAAAACTCACCTGCCAATATTTGATGGCAGATTGCAGGAGCCACTTGGTACTATCAAACCAGCCCAACTTGGCACTGGTTCCACCATGGGTCAGGTCACCATCCTGCCTATCGTAGCTTTTCAGGACCTAGCCGGTCACTCCCAGCCATAGGCCCCCAGACACAAACCTCGGCCCGTTTCCCTGGCAAACAAAATTAAGCTGCCCCTCTTCTGGATGGCAGATTGCAGGAACCACTTGGTACTATCAAACCAGCCCGACTTGGCACTGGTGCCACCTCTGGACTGGGAACAATCCTGCGTATCGTGGATTCTAAGGAGCCAGCCGGCCACTCCCAGCCACAGGCCCCCAAACACAAACAACGGCGCTTTTCCCCGGAAAACAAAACTGGCCTGCCAACATTTTGATGGCAGATTGCAGGAGCCACTTGGTACTATCAAACCAGCCCAACTTGGCACTGGTGCCACCATGGGTCTGGTCACCATCCTGCCTATCGTAGCTTTTCAGGAGCCAGCCGGTCACTCCCAGCCATAGGCCCCCAGACACACACCTCGGCCTGTTTCCCTGGCAAACAAAAGTAAGCTACCCCGCTTCTGGATGGCAGATTGCAGGAGCCACTTTGCACCATCAAACTAGCCCGACTTGGCACTGGTGCCACCTCAGGTCTGGGAAGCATCCTGCGTATCGTGGATTCTAAGGAGCCAGCTGGCCACTCCCAGCCACAGGCCCCCAAACACAAACAACGGCGGTTTTCCCTGGAAAACAAAACTCGCCTGCCAACTTTTTGATGGCAGATTGCAGGAGCCACTTGGTACTTTCAAATCAGCCCAACTTGGCACTGGTGCCACCATGGGTCTGGTCACCATCCTGCCTATCGTAGGTTTTCAGGAGCCAGCTGGTCACTCACAGCCATAGGCATCGAGACACAAAACTCGGCCCGTTTCCTTGGCAAACACAAGTATGCTACCCCGCTTCTGGATGGCAGATTGCAGGAGCCACTTTGCACCATCAAACCAGCCCGACTTGGCACTGGTGCCACCTTGGGTCTGAGAACCATGCTGAGTATCGTGGATTCTAAGGAGCCAGCTGGCCACTCCCAGCCACATGCCGCCAAACAAAAACAACGGCGCTTTTCCCTGGAAAACAAAACTCGCCTGCCAACTTTTTGATGGCAGATTGCAGGAGCCACTTGGTACTATCAAACCAGCCCAACTTGGCACTGGTGCCACCATGGGTCTGGTAACCATCCTGCCTATCGTAGCTTTTCACGACCTAGCCGGTCACTCCCAGCCATAGGCCCCCAGACACAAAGCTCGGCCCGTTTCCCAGGCAAAAAAAAGTAAGCTGCCCCGCTTCTGGATGGCAGATTGCAGGAACCACTTGGTACTATCAAACCAGCCAAACTTGGCACTGGTGCCACCTTGGGCCTGGGAACCATGCTGCATATCGTGGATTCTAAGGAGCCAGCCGGCCACTCCCAGCCACAGGCCCCCAAACACAAACAAGGGCGCTTTAACCCTGGAAAACAAAACTCGCCTGCCAACATTTTGATGGCAGATTGCAGGAGCCACTTGGTACTATCAAATCAGCCCAACTTGGCACTGGTGCCACCATGGGTCTGGTCACCATCCTGCCTATCGTAGCTTTTCAGGAGCCAGCCGGTCACTTCCAGCCCTAGGCCCCCAGACAAAAACCTCGGCCTGATTCCCTGGCAAACAAAAGTAAGCTATCCCGCTTCTGGATGGCACATTGCAGGAGCCACTTTGCACCATCAAACTAGCCCGACTTGGCACTGGTGCCACCTCTGGTCTGGGAACCATCCTGCGTATCGTGCATTCTAAGGAGCCAGCCGGCCACTCCCAGCCACAGGCCCCCAAACACAAACAACGGCGCTTTTCCCTGGAAAACAAAACTCGCCTGCCAACATTTTGATGGCAGATTTCAGGAGCCACTTGGTACTATCAAACCAGCCCAACTTGGCACTGGTGCCACCATGGGTCTGGTCACCATCCTGCCTATCGTAGCTTTTCAGGAGCCAGCCTGTCACTCCCAGCCATAGGCCCCCAGACACACACCTCGGCCTGTTTCCCTGGCAAACAAAAGTAAGCTACCCCGCTTCTGGATGGCAGATTGCAGGAGCCACTTTGCACCATCAAACTAGCCCGACTTGGCACTGGTGCCACCTCAGGTCTGGGAAGCATCCTGCATATCGTGGATTCTAAGGAGCCAGCTGGCCACTCCCAGCCACAGGCCCCCAAACACAAACAACGGCGGTTTTCCCTGGAAAACAAAACTCGCCTGCCAACTTTTTGATGGCAGATTGCAGGAGCCACTTGGTACTTTCAAATCAGCCCAACTTGGCACTGGTGCCACCATGGGTCTGGTCACCATCCTGCCTATCGTAGGTTTTCAGGAGCCAGCTGGTCACTCCCAGCCATAGGCATCGAGACGCAAAACTCGGCCCGTTTCCTTGGCAAACACAAGTATGCTACCCCGCTTCTGGATGGCAGATTGCAGGAGCCACTTTGCACCATCAAACCAGCCCGACTTGGCACTGGTGCCACCTTGGGTCTGAGAACCATGCTGAGTATCGTGGATTCTAAGGAGCCAGCTGGCCACTCCCAGCCACATGCCGCCAAACAAAAACAACGGCGCTTTTCCCTGGAAAACAAAACTCGCCTGCCAACTTTTTGATGGCAGATTGCGGGAGCCACTTGGTACTATCAAACCAGCCCAACTTGGCACTGGTGCCACCATGGGTCTGGTAACCATCCTGCCTATCGTAGCTTTTCACGACCTAGCCGGTCACTCCCAGCCATAGGCCCCCAGACACAAAGCTCGGCCCGTTTCCCAGGCAAAAAAAAGTAAGCTGCCCCGCTTCTGGATGGCAGATTGCAGGAACCACTTGGTACTATCAAACCAGCCAAACTTGGCACTGGTGCCACCTTGGGCCTGGGAACCATGCTGCATATCGTGGATTCTAAGGAGCCAGCCGGCCACTCCCAGCCACAGGCCCCCAAACACAAACAAGGGCGCTTTAACCCTGGAAAACAAAACTCGCCTGCCAACATTTTGATGGCAGATTGCAGGAGCCACTTGGTACTATCAAATCAGCCCAACTTGGCACTGGTGCCACCATGGGTCTGGTCACCATCCTGCCTATCGTAGCTTTTCAGGAGCCAGCCGGTCACTCCCAGCCATAGGCCCACAGATACAAACCTCGCCCCGTTTCCCTGGCAAACATAAGTAAGCTACCCCGCTTCTGGATGGCAGATTACAGGAGCCACTTTGCACCATCAAACCAGCCCGTCTTGGCACTGGTGCCACCTTGGCTCTGGGAACCATGCTGAGTATCGTGGATTCTAAAAAGCCAGCTGGCCTCTCCCAGCCACATGCCGCCAAACAAAAACAACGGCGCTTTTCCCTGGAAAACACAACTCGCCTGCCAACCTTTTGATGGCAGATTACCGGAGCCACTTGGTACTATCAAACCAGCCCAACTTGGCACTGGTGCCACCATGGGTCTGGTCACCATCCTGCCTATCGCAGCTGTTCAGGAGCCAGCCGGTCACTCCCAACCATAGACCCTCACACACAAACTTCTACCCGTTTCCCTGCCAAACAAAAGTAAGCTGCCCCTCTTCTAGATGGCAGATTGCAGGAGCCACTTGGTACTATCAAACTGGCCCGACTTGGCACTGGTGCCACCTTGGGTCTGGGAACCATCCTGCGTAACGATGATTCCAAGACGCAAGGGGGCCACTCCCATCCCCAGGTCCCCAAACAAAATCAACGGCGCTTTTCCCTGGAAAACAAAACTCGCCTGCCAACTTTTTGATGGCAGATTGCAGGAGCCACTTGGTACTATCAAACCAGCCCAACTTGGCACTGGTGCCACCATGGGTCTGGTCACCATCCTGCCTATCGTAGCTTTTCACGACCTAGCCGGTCACTCCCAGCCATAGGCCCCCAGACACAAATCTCGGCCCGTTTCCCAGGCAAAAAAAAGTAAGCTGCCCCGCTTCTGGATGGCAGATTGCAGGAACCACTTGGTACTATCAAACCAGCCAAACATAGCACTGGTGCCACCTTGGGTCTGGGAACCATGCTGCATATCGTGGATTCTAAGGAGCCAGCCGGCCACTCCCAGCTACAGGCCCCCAAACACAAACAAGGGTGCTTTAACCCTGGAAAACAAAACTCGCCTGCCAACATTTTGATGGCAGATTGCAGGAGCCACTTGGTACTATCAAATCAGCCCAACTTGGCACTGGTGCCACCATGGGTCTGGTCACCATCCTGCCTATCGTAGCTTTTCAGGAGCCAGCCGGTCACTCCCAGCCTTAGGCCCCCAGACAAAAACCTCGGCCTGATTCCCTGGCAAACAAAATTAAGCTGCCCCTCTTCTGGATGGCAGATTGCAGGAACCACTTGGTACTATCAAACCAGCCTGACTTGGCACTGGTGCCACCTCTGGACTGGGAACCATCCTGCGTATCGTGGATTCTAAGGAGCCAGCCGGCCACTCCCAGCCACAGGCCCCCAAACACAAACAACGGCGCTTTTCCCCGGAAAACAAAACTCGCCTGCCAACATTTTGATGGCAGATTGCAGGAGCCACTTGGTACTATCAAATCAGCCCAACTTGGCACTGGTGCCACCATGGGTCTGGTCACCATCCTGCCTATCGTAGCTTTTCAGGAGCCAGCCGGTCACTCCCAGCCATAGGCCCACAGACACAAACCTCGCCCCGTTTCCCTGGCAAACAAAAGTAAGCTACCCCGCTTCTGGATGGCAGATTACAGGAGCCACTTTGCACCATCAAACCAGCCCGTCTTGGCACTGGCGCCACCTTGGCTCTGGGAACCATGCTGAGTATCGTGGATTCTAAAAAGCCAGCTGGCCACTCCCAGCCACATGCCGCCAAACAAAAACAACGGCGCTTTTCCCTGGAAAACACAATTCGCCTGCCAACATTTTGATGGCAGATTACCGGAGCCACTTGGTACTATCAAACCAGCCCAACTTGGCACTGGTGCCACCATGGGTCTGGTCACCATCCTGCCTATCGTAGCTGTTCAGGAGCCAGCCGGTCACTCCCAACCATAGACCCTCACACACAAACTTCGGCCCGTTTCCCTGCCAAACAAAAGTAAGCTGCCCCGCTTCTGGATGGCAGATTGCAGGAGCCACTTGGTACTATCAAACTGGCCCGACTTGGCACTGGTGCCACCTTGGGTCTGGGAACCATCCTGCGTAACGTTGATTCCAAGACGCAAGGGGGCCACTCCCATCCACAGGTCCCCAAACAAAATCAACGGCGCTTTTCCCCGGAAAACAAAACTCGCCTGCCAACTTTTTGATGGCAGATTGCAGGAGCCACTTGGTACTATCAAACCAGCCCAACTTGGCACTGGTGCCACCATGGGTCTGGTCACCATCCTGCCTATCGTAGCTTTTCACGACCTAGCCGGTCACTCCCAGCCATAGGCCCCCAGACACAAATCTCGGCCCGTTTCCCAGGCAAAAAAAGTAAGCTGCCCCGCTTCTGGATGGCAGATTGCAGGAACCACTTGGTACTATCAAACGAGCCAAACATAGCACTGGTGCCACCTTGGGTCTGGGAACCATGCTGCATATCGTGGATTCTAAGGAGCCAGCCGGCCACTCCCAGCTACAGGCCCCCAAACACAAACAAGGGTGCTTTAACCCTGGAAAACAAAACTCGCCTGCCAACATTTTGATGGCAGATTGCAGGAGCCACTTGGTACTATCAAATCAGCCCAACTTGGCACTGGTGCCACCATGGGTCTGGTCACCATCCTGCCTATCGTAGCTTTTCAGGAGCCAGCCGGTCACTCCCAGCCTTAGGCCCCCAGACAAAAACCTCGGCCTGATTCCCTGGCAAACAAAAGTAAGCTATCCCGCTTCTGGATGGCACATTGCAGGAGCCACTTTGCACCATCAAACTAGCCCGACTTGGCACTGGTGCCACCTTGGGTCTGGGAAGCATCCTGCGTATCGTGGATTATAAGGAGCCAGCTGGCCACTCCCTGCCACAGGCCCCCAAACACAAACAACGGCGGTTTTCCCTGGAAAACAAAACTCGCCTGCCAACATTTTGATGGCAGATTGCAGGAGCCACTTGGTACTTTCAAATCAGCCCAACTTGGCACTGGTGCCACCATGGGTCTGGTCACCATCCTGCCTATCGTAGGTTTTCAGGAGCCAGCTGGTCACTCCCAGCCATAGGCATCGAGACGCAAAACTCGGCCCGTTTCCTTGGAAAACACAAGTATGCTACCCCGCTTCTGGATGGCAGATTGCAGGAGCCACTTTGCACCATCAAACCAGCCCGACTTGGCACTGGTGCCACCTTGGGTCTGAGAACCATGCTGAGTATCGTGGATTCTAAGTAGCCAGCTGGCCACTCCCAGCCACATTCCGCCAAACAAAAACAACGGCGCTTTTCCCTGGAAAACAAAACTCGCCTGCCAACTTTTTGATGGCAGATTGCGGGAGCCACTTGGTACTATCAAACCAGCCCAACTTGGCACTGGTGCCACCATGGGTCTGGTAACCATCCTGCCTATCGTAGCTTTTCACGACCTAGCCGGTCACTCCCAGCCATAGGCCCCCAGACACAAAGCTCGGCCCGTTTCCCAGGCAAAAAAAAGTAAGCTGCCCCGCTTCTGGATGGCAGATTGCAGGAACCACTTGGTACTATCAAACCAGCCAAACTTGGCACTGGTGCCACCTTGGGCCTGGGAACCATGCTGCATATCGTGGATTCTAAGGAGCCAGCCGGCCACTCCCAGCCACAGGCCCCCAAACACAAACAAGGGCGCTTTAACCCTGGAAAACAAAACTCGCCTGCCAACATTTTGATGGCAGATTGCAGGAGCCACTTGGTACTATCAAATCAGCCCAACTTGGCACTGGTGCCACCATGGGTCTGGTCACCATCCTGCCTATCGTAGCTTTTCAGGAGCCAGCCTGTCACTCCCAGCCATAGGCCCACAGACACAAACCTCGCCCCGTTTCCCTGGCAAACATAAGTAAGCTACCCCGCTTCTGGATGGCAGATTACAGGAGCCACTTTGCACCATCAAACCAGCCCGTCTTGGCACTGGTGCCCCCTTGGCTCTGGGAACCATGCTGAGTATCGTGGATTCTAAAAAGCCAGCTGGCCTCTCCCAGCCACATGCCGCCAAACAAAAACAACGGCGCTTTTCCCTGGAAAACACAACTCACCTGCCAACTTTTTGATGGCAGATTACCGGAGCCACTTGGTACTATCAAACCAGCCCAACTTGGCACTGGTGCCACCATGGGTCTGGTCACCATCCTGCCTATCGTAGCTTTTCAGGAGCCAGCAGGTCACTCCCAGCCTTAGGCCCCCAGACAAAAACCTCGGCCTGATTCCCTGGCAAACAAAATTAAGCTGCCCCTCTTCTGGATGGCAGATTGCAGGAACCACTTGGTAGTATCAAACCAGCCCAACTTGGCACTGGTGCCACCTTGGCTCTGGGAACGATCCTCCGTATCGTGGATTCTAAGGAGCCAGCCGGCCACTCCCAGCCACAGGCCCCCAAACACAAACAACGGCGCTTTTCCCTGGAAAACAAAACTCGCCTGCCAACTTTTTGATGGCAAATTACCGGAGCCACTTGGTACTATCAAACCAGCCCAACTTGGCACTGGTGCCACCATGGGTCTGGTAACCATCCTGCCTATCGTAGCTTTTCAGGAGCCAGCCAGTCACTCCCAGCCATATGCCCCGAGACACAAACCTCGGCCCGTATCCCTGTCAAACAAAAGTAAGCTGCCCCGCTTCTGGATGGCAGATTGCAGGAGCCACTTTGCACCATCAAACCAGCGCGACTTGGCACTTGTGCCACCTTGGGTCTGGGAACCATCCTGCGTGTCGTGGATTCTAAGGAGCCAGCCGGCCACTCCCAGCCACAGGCCCCCAAACAAAATCAACGGCGCATCTACCAGGAAAACAAAATTCACCTGCCAATATTTGATGGCAGATTGCAGGAGCCACTTGGTACTATCAAACCAGCCCAACTTGTCACTGGTTCCACCATGGGTCTGGTCACCATCCTGCCTATCGTAGCTTTTCAGGACCTAGCCGGTCACTCCCAGCCATAGGCCCCCAGACACAAACCTCGGCCCGTTTCCCTGGCAAACAAAATTAAGCTGCCCCTCTTCTGGATTGCAGATTGCAGGAACCACTTGGTACTATCAAACCAGCCCGACTTGGCACTGTTGCCACCTCAGGTCTGGGAACCATCCTGCGTATCGTGGATTCTAAGGAGCCAGCCGGCCACTCCCAGCCACAGGCCCCCAAACACAAACAACGGCGCTTTTCCCCGGAAAACAAAACTCGCCTGCCAACTTTTTGATGGCAGATTGCAGGAGCCACTTGGTACTATCAAACCAGCCCAACTTGGCACTGGTGCCACCATGGGTCTGGTCACCATCCTGCCTATCGTAGCTTTTCAGGAGCCAGCCGGTCACTCCCAGCCATAGGCCCGCAGACACAAACCTCGCCCCGTTTCCCTGGCAAACAAAAGTAAGCTACCGCGCTTCTGGATGGCAGATTGCAGGAACAACTTTGCACCATCAAACCAGCCCAACTTGGCACTGGTGCCACCTTGGCTCTGGGAACCATGCTGCATATCGTGGATTCTAAGGAGCCAGCCGGCCACTCCCAGCCACAGGCCCCCAAACACAAACAACGGCGCTTTTCCCTGGAAAAAAAAACTCGCCTGCCAACATTTTGATGGCAGATTGCATGAGCCACTTGGTACTATCAAATCAGCCCAACTTGGCACTGGTGCCACCATGGGTCTGGTCACCATCCTGCCTATCGTAGCTTTTCAGGAGCCAGCCTGTCACTCCCAGCCATAGGCCCCCAGACACACACCTCGGCCCGTTCCCCTGGCAAACAAAAGTAAGCTACCCCGCTTCTGGATGGCAGATTGCAGGAGCCACTTTGCACCATCAAACCAGCCCGACTTGGCACTGGTGCCACCTTGGGTGTGGGAACCATGCTGCGTATCGTGGATTCTAAGGAGCCAGCCGGCCACTCCCAGCCACAGGCCACCAAACACAAACAACGGCGCTTTTCCCTGGAAAACAAAACTCGCCTGCCAACATTTTGATGGCAGATTGCAGGAGGCACTTGGTACTATCAAATCAGCCCAACTTGGCACTGGTGCCACCATGGGTCTGGTCACCATCCTGCCTATCGTAGCTTTTCAGGAGCCAGCCGGTCACTCCCAGCCATAGGCCCCGAGACACAAACCTCGGCCCATTTCCCTGGCAAAAAAAAGTAAGCTGCCCCGCTTCTGGATGGCAGATTGCAGGAACCACTTGGTAGTATCAAACCAGCCCAACTTGGCACTGGTGCCACCTTGGCTCTGGGAACCATCCTGCGTATCGTGGATTCTAAGGAGCCAGCCGGCCACTCCCAGCCACAGGCCCCCAAACACAAACAACGTCGCTTTTCCCTGGAAAACAAAACTCGCCTGCCAACATTTTGATGGCAGATTGCAGGAGCCACTTGGTACTATCAAACCAGCCCAACTTGGCACTGCTGCCACCATGGGTCTGGTCACCATCCTGCCTATCGTAGCTTTTCAGGAGCCAGCCAGTCACTCCCAGCCATAGGCCCCCTGACAAAAACCTCGGCCCGTTTCCCTGGCAAACAAAAGTAAGCTACCCCGCTTCTGGATGGCAGATTGCAGGAGCCACTTTGCACCATCAAACTAGTCCGACTTGGCACTGGTGCAACCTCTGGTCTGGGAACCAACATGCGTATCGTGGATTCTAAGGAGACAGCCGGCCACTCCCAGCCACAGGCCCCCAAACACAAACAACGGCGCTTTTCCCCGGAAAAAAAATCTGGCCTGCCAATATTTGATGGCAGATTGCAGGAGCCACTTGGTACTATCAAACCAGCCCTACTTGGCACTGGTGCCACCATGGGTCTGGTCACCATCCTGCCTATCGTAGCTTTTCAGGAGCCAGCCGGTCACTCCCAGCCATAGGCCCACAGACACAAACCTCGCCCCGTTTCCCTGGCAAACAAAAGTAAGCTGCCCCGCTTCTGGATGGCAGATTGCAGGAACCACTTAGCAGTATCAAACCAGCCCGACTTGGCACTGGTGCCACCTTGGGTCTGGGAACCATGCTGCGTATCGTGGATTCTAAGGAGCCAGCCGGCCACTCCCAGCCACAGGCCACCAAACACAAACAACGGCGCTTTTCCCTGGAAAACAAAACTCGCCTGCCAACATTTTGATGGCAGATTGCAGGAGCCACTTGGTACTATCAAATCAGCCCAACTTGGCACTGGTGCCACCATGGGTCTGGTAACCATCCTGCCTATCGTAGCTTTTCAGGAGCCAGCCGGTCACTCCCAGCCATAGGCCCCCAGACAAAAACATCGGCCCGTTTCCCTGGCAAACAAAAGTAAGCTATCCCGCTTCTGGATGGCAGATTGCAGGAGCCACTCTGCACCATCAAACTAGCCCGACTTGGCACTGGTGCCACCTCTGGTCCTGGAACCATGCTGAGTATCGTGGATTCTAAGGAGCCAGCCGGCCACTCCCAGCCACAGGCCCCCAAACACAAACAACGGCGCTTTTCCCTGGAAAACAAAACTCGCCTGCCAACATTTTGATGGCAGATTGCAGGAGCCACTTGGTACTATCAAACCAGCCCAACTTGGCACAGGTGCCACCATGGGTCCGGTAACCATCCTGCCTATCGTAGCTTTTCAGGAGCCAGCCAGTCACTCCCAGCCATAGGCCTCGAGGCAAAAACCTCGGCCCCTTTCCTTGGAAAACACAAGTAAGCTACCCCGCTTCTGGATGGCACATTGCAGGAGCCACTTTGCACCATCAAACTAGCCCGACTTGGCACTGGTGCCACCTTGGCTCTGGGAACCATCCTGCGTATCGTGGATTCTAAGGAGCCAGCCGGCCACTCCCAGCCACAGGCCCCCAAACACAAACAACGGCGCTTTTCCCTGGAAAACAAAACTCGCCTGCCAACATTTTGATGGCAGATTGCAGGAGCCACTTGGTACTATCAAACCAGCCCAACTTGGCACTGCTGCCACGATGGGTCTGGTCACCATCCTGCCTATCGTAGCTTTTCAGGAGCCAGCCGGTCACTCCCAGCCATAGGCCCCCTGACAAAAACCTCGGCCCGTTTCCCTGGCAAACAAAAGTAAGCTATCCCGCTTCTGGATGGCAGATTGCAGGAGCCACTTTGCACCATCAAACTAGTCCGACTTGGCACTGGTGCCACCTCTGGTCTGGGAACCAACCTGCGTATCGTGGATTCTAAGGAGACAGCCGGCCACTCCCAGCCACAGGCCCCCAAACACAAACAACGGCGCTTTTCCCCGGAAAAAAAAACTGGCCTGCCAACATTTTGATGGCAGATTGCAGGAGCCACTTGGTACTATCAAACCAGCCCAACTTGGCACTGGTGCCACCATGGGTCTGGTCACCATCCTGCCTATCGTAGCTTTTCAGGAGCCAGCCGGTCACTCCCAGCCATTGGACTTCAGACACAAACCTCGCCCCGTTTCCCTGGCAAACAAAAGTAAGCTGCCCCGCTTCTGGATGGCAGATTGCAGGAACCACTTGGTACTATCAAACCAGCCAAACTTGGCATTGGTGCCACCTTGGGCCTGGGAACCATGCTGCATATCGTGGATTCTAAGGAGCCAGCCGGCCACTCCCAGCCACAGGCCCCCAAACACAAACTCGGGCGCTTTAACCCTGGAAAACAAAACTCGCCTGCCAACATTTTGATGGCAGATTGCAGGAGCCACTTGGTACTATCAAATCAGCCCAACTTGGCACTGGTGCCACCATGGGTCTGGTCACCATCCTGCCTATCGTAGCTTTTCAGGAGCCAGCCGGTCACTCCCAGCCCTAGGCCCCCAGACAAAAACCTCGGCCTGATTCCCTGGCAAACAAAAGTAAGCTATCCCGCTTCTGGATGGCACATTGCAGGAGCCACTTTGCAACATCAAACCAGCCCGACTTGGCACTGGTGCCACCTCTGGTCTGGGAACCATCCTGCGTATCGTGGATTCTAAAGAGCCAGCCGGCCACTCCCAGCCACAGGCCCCCCAAACACAAACAACGGCGCTTTTCCCTGGAAAACAAAACTCGCCTGCCAACTTTTTGATGGCAGATTGCAGGAGCCACTTGGTACTATCAAACCAACCAAACTTGGCACTGGTGCCACCTTGGCTCTGGGAACCATGCTGCGTAACGTAGATTCTAAGACGCCAGGGGGCCACTCCCAGCCACAGGCCCCCAAACACAAACAACGGCGCTTTTCCCTGGAAAACAAAACTCGCCTGCCAACTTTTTGATGGCAGATTGCAGGAGCCTCTTGGTACAATCAAACTAGCCCAACTTGGCACTGGTGCCACCATGGGTCTGGTCACCATCCTGCCTATCGTAGCTTTTCAGGAGCCAGCCGGTCACTCCCAGCCATTGGACTTCAGACACAAACCTCGTCTCGTTACCATGGCAAACAAAAGTAAGCTGCCCCGCTTCTGGATGGCAGATTGCAGGAACCACTTAGCAGTATCAAACCAGCCCAACTTGGCACTGGTGCCACCATGGGTCTGGGAACCATGCTGCGTATCGTGGATTCTAAGGAGCCAGCCGGCCACTCCCAGCCACAGGCCACCAAACACAAACAACGGCGCTTTTCCCTGGAAAACAAAACTCGCCTGCCAACATTTTGATGGCAGATTGCAGGAGCCACTTGGTACTATCAAATCAGCCCAACTTGGCACTGGTGCCACCATGGGTCTGGTAACCATCCTGCCTATCGTAGCTTTTCAGGAGCCAGCCGGTCACTCCCAGCCATAGGCCCCCAGACAAAACCCTCGGCCCGTTTCCCTGGCAAACAAAAGTAAGCTATCCCGCTTCTGGATGGCAGATTGCCGGAGCCACTCTGCACCATCAAACTAGCCCGACTTGGCACTGGTGCCACCTCTGGTCCTGGAACCATGCTGAGTATCGTGGATTCTAAGGAGCCAGCCGGCCACTCCCAGCCACAGGCCCCCAAACACAAACAACGGCGCTTTTCCCTGGAAAACAAAACTCGCCTGCCAACATTTTGATGGCAGATTGCAGGAGCCACTTGGTACTATCAAACCAGCCCAACTTGGCACAGGTGCCACCATGGGTCCGGTAACCATCCTGCCTATCGTAGCTTTTCAGGAGCCAGCCAGTCCCTCCCAGCCATAGGCCTCGAGACACAAACCTAGGCCCCTTTCCTTGGAAAACACAAGTAAGCTACCCCGCTTCTGGATGGCACATTGCAGGAGCCACTTTGCACCATCAAACTAGCCCGACTTGGCACTGGTGCCACCTCAGGTCTGGGAACCATCCTGCGTATCGTGGATTCTAAGGAGCCAGCCGGCCACTCCCAGCCACAGGCCACCAAACACAAACAACGGCGCTTTTCCCTGGAAAACAAAACTCGCCTGCCAACATTTTGATGGCAGATTGCAGGAGGCACTTGGTACTATCAAATACGCCCAACTTGGCACTGGTGCCACCATGGGTCTGGTCACCATCCTGCCTATCGTAGCTTTTCAGGAGCCAGCCGGTCACTCCCAGCCATAGGCCCCGAGACACAAACCTCGGCCCATTTCCCTGGCAAAAAAAAGTAAGCTGCCCCGCTTCTGGATGGCAGATTGCAGGAACCACTTGGTAGTATCAAACCAGCCCAACTTGGCACTGGTGCCACCTTGGCTCTGGGAACCATCCTGCGTATCGTGGATTCTAAGGAGCCAGCCGGCCACTCCCAGCCACAGGCCCCCAAACACAAACAACGTCGCTTTTCCCTGGAAAACACAACTCGCCTGCCAACATTTTGATGGCAGATTGCAGGAGCCACTTGGTACTATCAAACCAGCCCAACTTGGCACTGCTGCCACCATGGGTCTGGTCACCATCCTGCCTATCGTAGCTTTTCAGGAGCCAGCCAGTCACTCCCAGCCATAGGCCCCCTGACAAAAACCTCGGCCCGTTTCCCTGGCAAACAAAAGTAAGCTACCCCGCTTCTGGATGGCAGATTGCAGGAGCCACTTTGCACCATCAAACTAGTCCGACTTGGCACTGGTGCAACCTCTGGTCTGGGAACCAACATGCGTATCGTGGATTCTAAGGAGACAGCCGGCCACTCCCAGCCACAGGCCCCCAAACACAAACAACGGCGCTTTTCCCCGGAAAAAAAATCTGGCCTGCCAATATTTGATGGCAGATTGCAGGAGCCACTTGGTACTATCAAACCAGCCCTACTTGGCACTGGTGCCACCATGGGTCTGGTCACCATCCTGCCTATCGTAGCTTTTCAGGAGCCAGCCGGTCACTCCCAGCCATAGGCCCACAGACACAAACCTCGCCCCGTTTCCCTGGCAAACAAAAGTAAGCTGCCCCGCTTCTGGATGGCAGATTGCAGGAACCACTTAGCAGTATCAAACCAGCCCGACTTGGCACTGGTGCCACCTTGGGTCTGGGAACCATGCTGCGTATCGTGGATTCTAAGGAGCCAGCCGGCCACTCCCAGCCACAGGCCACCAAACACAAACAACGGCGCTTTTCCCTGGAAAACAAAACTCGCCTGCCAACATTTTGATGGCAGATTGCAGGAGCCACTTGGTACTATCAAATCAGCCCAACTTGGCACTGGTGCCACCATGGGTCTGGTAACCATCCTGCCTATCGTAGCTTTTCAGGAGCCAGCCGGTCACTCCCAGCCATAGGCCCCCAGACAAAAACATCGGCCCGTTTCCCTGGCAAACAAAAGTAAGCTATCCCGCTTCTGGATGGCAGATTGCAGGAGCCACTCTGCACCATCAAACTAGCCCGACTTGGCACTGGTGCCACCTCTGGTCCTGGAACCATGCTGAGTATCGTGGATTCTAAGGAGCCAGCCGGCCACTCCCAGCCACAGGCCCCCAAACACAAACAACGGCGCTTTTCCCTGGAAAACAAAACTCGCCTGCCAACATTTTGATGGCAGATTGCAGGAGCCACTTGGTACTATCAAACCAGCCCAACTTGGCACAGGTGCCACCATGGGTCCGGTAACCATCCTGCCTATCGTAGCTTTTCAGGAGCCAGCCAGTCACTCCCAGCCATAGGCCTCGAGGCAAAAACCTCGGCCCCTTTCCTTGGAAAACACAAGTAAGCTACCCCGCTTCTGGATGGCACATTGCAGGAGCCACTTTGCACCATCAAACTAGCCCGACTTGGCACTGGTGCCACCTTGGCTCTGGGAACCATCCTGCGTATCGTGGATTCTAAGGAGCCAGCCGGCCACTCCCAGCCACAGGCCCCCAAACACAAACAACGGCGCTTTTCCCTGGAAAACAAAACTCGCCTGCCAACATTTTGATGGCAGATTGCAGGAGCCACTTGGTACTATCAAACCAGCCCAACTTGGCACTGCTGCCACGATGGGTCTGGTCACCATCCTGCCTATCGTAGCTTTTCAGGAGCCAGCCGGTCACTCCCAGCCATAGGCCCCCTGACAAAAACCTCGGCCCGTTTCCCTGGCAAACAAAAGTAAGCTATCCCGCTTCTGGATGGCAGATTGCAGGAGCCACTTTGCACCATCAAACTAGTCCGACTTGGCACTGGTGCCACCTCTGGTCTGGGAACCAACCTGCGTATCGTGGATTCTAAGGAGACAGCCGGCCACTCCCAGCCACAGGCCCCCAAACACAAACAACGGCGCTTTTCCCCGGAAAAAAAAACTGGCCTGCCAACATTTTGATGGCAGATTGCAGGAGCCACTTGGTACTATCAAACCAGCCCAACTTGGCACTGGTGCCACCATGGGTCTGGTCACCATCCTGCCTATCGTAGCTTTTCAGGAGCCAGCCGGTCACTCCCAGCCATTGGACTTCAGACACAAACCTCGCCCCGTTTCCCTGGCAAACAAAAGTAAGCTGCCCCGCTTCTGGATGGCAGATTGCAGGAACCACTTGGTACTATCAAACCAGCCAAACTTGGCATTGGTGCCACCTTGGGCCTGGGAACCATGCTGCATATCGTGGATTCTAAGGAGCCAGCCGGCCACTCCCAGCCACAGGCCCCCAAACACAAACTCGGGCGCTTTAACCCTGGAAAACAAAACTCGCCTGCCAACATTTTGATGGCAGATTGCAGGAGCCACTTGGTACTATCAAATCAGCCCAACTTGGCACTGGTGCCACCATGGGTCTGGTCACCATCCTGCCTATCGTAGCTTTTCAGGAGCCAGCCGGTCACTCCCAGCCCTAGGCCCCCAGACAAAAACCTCGGCCTGATTCCCTGGCAAACAAAAGTAAGCTATCCCGCTTCTGGATGGCACATTGCAGGAGCCACTTTGCAACATCAAACCAGCCCGACTTGGCACTGGTGCCACCTCTGGTCTGGGAACCATCCTGCGTATCGTGGATTCTAAAGAGCCAGCCGGCCACTCCCAGCCACAGGCCCCCCAAACACAAACAACGGCGCTTTTCCCTGGAAAACAAAACTCGCCTGCCAACTTTTTGATGGCAGATTGCAGGAGCCACTTGGTACTATCAAACCAACCAAACTTGGCACTGGTGCCACCTTGGCTCTGGGAACCATGCTGCGTAACGTAGATTCTAAGACGCCAGGGGGCCACTCCCAGCCACAGGCCCCCAAACACAAACAACGGCGCTTTTCCCTGGAAAACAAAACTCGCCTGCCAACTTTTTGATGGCAGATTGCAGGAGCCTCTTGGTACAATCAAACTAGCCCAACTTGGCACTGGTGCCACCATGGGTCTGGTCACCATCCTGCCTATCGTAGCTTTTCAGGAGCCAGCCGGTCACTCCCAGCCATTGGACTTCAGACACAAACCTCGTCTCGTTACCATGGCAAACAAAAGTAAGCTGCCCCGCTTCTGGATGGCAGATTGCAGGAACCACTTAGCAGTATCAAACCAGCCCAACTTGGCACTGGTGCCACCATGGGTCTGGGAACCATGCTGCGTATCGTGGATTCTAAGGAGCCAGCCGGCCACTCCCAGCCACAGGCCACCAAACACAAACAACGGCGCTTTTCCCTGGAAAACAAAACTCGCCTGCCAACATTTTGATGGCAGATTGCAGGAGCCACTTGGTACTATCAAATCAGCCCAACTTGGCACTGGTGCCACCATGGGTCTGGTAACCATCCTGCCTATCGTAGCTTTTCAGGAGCCAGCCGGTCACTCCCAGCCATAGGCCCCCAGACAAAACCCTCGGCCCGTTTCCCTGGCAAACAAAAGTAAGCTATCCCGCTTCTGGATGGCAGATTGCCGGAGCCACTCTGCACCATCAAACTAGCCCGACTTGGCACTGGTGCCACCTCTGGTCCTGGAACCATGCTGAGTATCGTGGATTCTAAGGAGCCAGCCGGCCACTCCCAGCCACAGGCCCCCAAACACAAACAACGGCGCTTTTCCCTGGAAAACAAAACTCGCCTGCCAACATTTTGATGGCAGATTGCAGGAGCCACTTGGTACTATCAAACCAGCCCAACTTGGCACAGGTGCCACCATGGGTCCGGTAACCATCCTGCCTATCGTAGCTTTTCAGGAGCCAGCCAGTCCCTCCCAGCCATAGGCCTCGAGACACAAACCTAGGCCCCTTTCCTTGGAAAACACAAGTAAGCTACCCCGCTTCTGGATGGCACATTGCAGGAGCCACTTTGCACCATCAAACTAGCCCGACTTGGCACTGGTGCCACCTCAGGTCTGGGAACCATCCTGCGTATCGTGGATTCTAAGGAGCCAGCCGGCCACTCCCAGCCACAGGCCACCAAACACAAACAACGGCGCTTTTCCCTGGAAAACAAAACTCGCCTGCCAACATTTTGATGGCAGATTGCAGGAGGCACTTGGTACTATCAAATACGCCCAACTTGGCACTGGTGCCACCATGGGTCTGGTCACCATCCTGCCTATCGTAGCTTTTCAGGAGCCAGCCGGTCACTCCCAGCCATAGGCCCCGAGACACAAACCTCGGCCCATTTCCCTGGCAAAAAAAAGTAAGCTGCCCCGCTTCTGGATGGCAGATTGCAGGAACCACTTGGTAGTATCAAACCAGCCCAACTTGGCACTGGTGCCACCTTGGCTCTGGGAACCATCCTGCGTATCGTGGATTCTAAGGAGCCAGCCGGCCACTCCCAGCCACAGGCCCCCAAACACAAACAACGTCGCTTTTCCCTGGAAAACAAAACTCGCCTGCCAACATTTTGATGGCAGATTGCAGGAGCCACTTGGTACTATCAAACCAGCCCAACTTGGCACTGCTGCCACCATGGGTCTGGTCACCATCCTGCCTATCGTAGCTTTTCAGGAGCCAGCCAGTCACTCCCAGCCATAGGCCCCCTGACAAAAACCTCGGCCCGTTTCCCTGGCAAACAAAAGTAAGCTACCCCGCTTCTGGATGGCAGATTGCAGGAGCCACTTTGCACCATCAAACTAGTCCGACTTGGCACTGGTGCAACCTCTGGTCTGGGAACCAACATGCGTATCGTGGATTCTAAGGAGACAGCCGGCCACTCCCAGCCACAGGCCCCCAAACACAAACAACGGCGCTTTTCCCCGGAAAAAAAATCTGGCCTGCCAATATTTGATGGCAGATTGCAGGAGCCACTTGGTACTATCAAACCAGCCCTACTTGGCACTGGTGCCACCATGGGTCTGGTCACCATCCTGCCTATCGTAGCTTTTCAGGAGCCAGCCGGTCACTCCCAGCCATAGGCCCACAGACACAAACCTCGCCCCGTTTCCCTGGCAAACAAAAGTAAGCTGCCCCGCTTCTGGATGGCAGATTGCAGGAACCACTTAGCAGTATCAAACCAGCCCGACTTGGCACTGGTGCCACCTTGGGTCTGGGAACCATGCTGCGTATCGTGGATTCTAAGGAGCCAGCCGGCCACTCCCAGCCACAGGCCACCAAACACAAACAACGGCGCTTTTCCCTGGAAAACAAAACTCGCCTGCCAACATTTTGATGGCAGATTGCAGGAGCCACTTGGTACTATCAAATCAGCCCAACTTGGCACTGGTGCCACCATGGGTCTGGTAACCATCCTGCCTATCGTAGCTTTTCAGGAGCCAGCCGGTCACTCCCAGCCATAGGCCCCCAGACAAAAACATCGGCCCGTTTCCCTGGCAAACAAAAGTAAGCTATCCCGCTTCTGGATGGCAGATTGCAGGAGCCACTCTGCACCATCAAACTAGCCCGACTTGGCACTGGTGCCACCTCTGGTCCTGGAACCATGCTGAGTATCGTGGATTCTAAGGAGCCAGCCGGCCACTCCCAGCCACAGGCCCCCAAACACAAACAACGGCGCTTTTCCCTGGAAAACAAAACTCGCCTGCCAACATTTTGATGGCAGATTGCAGGAGCCACTTGGTACTATCAAACCAGCCCAACTTGGCACAGGTGCCACCATGGGTCCGGTAACCATCCTGCCTATCGTAGCTTTTCAGGAGCCAGCCAGTCACTCCCAGCCATAGGCCTCGAGGCAAAAACCTCGGCCCCTTTCCTTGGAAAACACAAGTAAGCTACCCCGCTTCTGGATGGCACATTGCAGGAGCCACTTTGCACCATCAAACTAGCCCGACTTGGCACTGGTGCCACCTTGGCTCTGGGAACCATCCTGCGTATCGTGGATTCTAAGGAGCCAGCCGGCCACTCCCAGCCACAGGCCCCCAAACACAAACAACGGCGCTTTTCCCTGGAAAACAAAACTCGCCTGCCAACATTTTGATGGCAGATTGCAGGAGCCACTTGGTACTATCAAACCAGCCCAACTTGGCACTGCTGCCACGATGGGTCTGGTCACAATCCTGCCTATCGTAGCTTTTCAGGAGCCAGCCGGTCACTCCCAGCCATAGGCCCCCTGACAAAAACCTCGGCCCGTTTCCCTGGCAAACAAAAGTAAGCTATCCCGCTTCTGGATGGCAGATTGCAGGAGCCACTTTGCACCATCAAACTAGTCCGACTTGGCACTGGTGCCACCTCTGGTCTGGGAATCAACCTGCGTATCGTGGATTCTAAGGAGACAGCCGGCCACTCCCAGCCACAGGCCCCCAAACACAAACAACGGCGCTTTTCCCCGGAAAAAAAAACTGGCCTGCCAACATTTTGATGGCAGATTGCAGGAGCCACTTGGTACTATCAAACCAGCCCAACTTGGCACTGGTGCCACCATGGGTCTGGTCACCATCCTGCCTATCGTAGCTTTTCAGGAGCCAGCCGGTCACTCCCAGCCATTGGACTTCAGACACAAACCTCGCCCCGTTTCCCTGGCAAACAAAAGTAAGCTGCCCCGCTTCTGGATGGCAGATTGCAGGAACCACTTGGTACTATCAAACCAGCCAAACTTGGCATTGGTGCCACCTTGGGCCTGGGAACCATGCTGCATATCGTGGATTCTAAGGAGCCAGCCGGCCACTCCCAGCCACAGGCCCCCAAACACAAACTCGGGCGCTTTAACCCTGGAAAACAAAACTCGCCTGCCAACATTTTGATGGCAGATTGCAGGAGCCACTTGGTACTATCAAATCAGCCCAACTTGGCACTGGTGCCACCATGGGTCTGGTCACCATCCTGCCTATCGTAGCTTTTCAGGAGCCAGCCGGTCACTCCCAGCCCTAGGCCCCCAGACAAAAACCTCGGCCTGATTCCCTGGCAAACAAAAGTAAGCTATCCCGCTTCTGGATGGCACATTGCAGGAGCCACTTTGCAACATCAAACCAGCCCGACTTGGCACTGGTGCCACCTCTGGTCTGGGAACCATCCTGCGTATCGTGGATTCTAAAGAGCCAGCCGGCCACTCCCAGCCACAGGCCCCCCAAACACAAACAACGGCGCTTTTCCCTGGAAAACAAAACTCGCCTGCCAACTTTTTGATGGCAGATTGCAGGAGCCACTTGGTACTATCAAACCAACCAAACTTGGCACTGGTGCCACCTTGGCTCTGGGAACCATGCTGCGTAACGTAGATTCTAAGACGCCAGGGGGCCACTCCCAGCCACAGGCCCCCAAACACAAACAACGGCGCTTTTCCCTGGAAAACAAAACTCGCCTGCCAACTTTTTGATGGCAGATTGCAGGAGCCTCTTGGTACAATCAAACTAGCCCAACTTGGCACTGGTGCCACCATGGGTCTGGTCACCATCCTGCCTATCGTAGCTTTTCAGGAGCCAGCCGGTCACTCCCAGCAATTGGACTTCAGACACAAACCTCGTCTCGTTACCATGGCAAACAAAAGTAAGCTGCCCCGCTTCTGGATGGCAGATTGCAGGAACCACTTAGCAGTATCAAACCAGCCCAACTTGGCACTGGTGCCACCATGGGTCTGGGAACCATGCTGCGTATCGTGGATTCTAAGGAGCCAGCTGGCCACTCCCAGCCACAGGCCACCAAACACAAACAACGGCGCTTTTCCCTGGAAAACAAAACTCGCCTGCCAACATTTTGATGGCAGATTGCAGGAGCCACTTGGTACTATCAAATCAGCCCAACTTGGCACTGGTGCCACCATGGGTCTGGTAACCATCCTGCCTATAGTAGCTTTTCAGGAGCCAGCCGGTCACTCCCAGCCATAGGCCCCCAGACAAAACCCTCGGCCCGTTTCCCTGGCAAACAAAAGTAAGCTATCCCGCTTCTGGATGGCAGATTGCCGGAGCCACTCTGCACCATCAAACTAGCCCGACTTGGCACTGGTGCCACCTCTGGTCCTGGAACCATGCTGAGTATCGTGGATTCTAAGGAGCCAGCCGGCCACTCCCAGCCACAGGCCCCCAAACACAAACAACGGCGCTTTTCCCTGGAAAACAAAACTCGCCTGCCAACATTTTGATGGCAGATTGCAGGAGCCACTTGGTACTATCAAACCAGCCCAACTTGGCACAGGTGCCACCATGGGTCCGGTAACCATCCTGCCTATCGTAGCTTTTCAGGAGCCAGCCAGTCCCTCCCAGCCATAGGCCTCGAGACACAAACCTAGGCCCCTTTCCTTGGAAAACACAAGTAAGCTACCCCGCTTCTGGATGGCACATTGCAGGAGCCACTTTGCACCATCAAACTAGCCCGACTTGGCACTGGTGCCACCTCAGGTCTGGGAACCATCCTGCGTATCGTGGATTCTAAGGAGCCAGCCAGCCACTCCCAGCCACAGGCCCCCAAACACAAACAACGGCGCTTTTCCCTGGAAAACAAACTCGCCTGCCAACTTTTTGATGGCAGATTGCAGGAGCCACTTGGTACTATCAAATCAGCCCAACTTGGCACTGGTGCCACCATGGGTCTGGTCACCATCCTGCCTATCGTAGCTTTTCAGGAGCCAGCCGGTCACTCCCAGCCATAGGCCCCGAGACACAAACCTCGGCCCATTTCCCTGGCAAACAAAAGTAAGCTGCCCCGCTTCTGGATGGCAGATTGCAGGAACCACTTTGTAGTATCAAACCAGCCCAACTTGGCACTGGTGCCACCTTGGCTCTGGGAACCATCCTGCGTATCGTGGATTCTAAGGAGCCAGCCGGCCACTCCCAGCCACAGGCCCCCAAACACAAACAACGGCGCTTTTCCCTGGAAAACAAAACTCGCCTGCCAACATTTTGATGGCAGATTGCAGGAGCCACTTGGTACTATCAAACCAGCCCAACTTGGCACTGCTGCCACCATGGGTCTGGTCACCATCCTGCCTATCGTAGCTTTTCAGGAGCCAGCCGGTCACTCCCAGCCATAGGCCCCCTGACAAAAACCTCGGCCCCTTTCCCTGGCAAACAAAAGTAAGCTACCCCGCTTCTGGATGGCAGATTGCAGGAGCCACTTTGCACCATCAAACTAGTCCGACTTGGCACTGGTGCCACCTCTGGTCTGGGAACCAACCTGCGTATCGTGGATTCTAAGGAGACAGCCGGCCACTCCCAGCCACAGGCCCCCAAACACAAACAAAGGCGCTTTTCCCCGGAAAAAAAAACTGGCCTGCCAATATTTGATGGCAGATTGCAGGAGCCACTTGGTACTATCAAACCAGCCCAACTTGGCACTGGTGCCACCATGGGTCTGGTCACCATCCTGCCTATCGTAGCTTTTCAGGAGCCAGCCGGTCACTCCCAGCCATTGGACTTCAGACACAAACCTCGCCCCGTTTCCCTGGCAAACAAAAGTAAGCTGCCCCGCTTCTGGATGGCAGATTGCAGGAACCACTTGGTACTATCAAACCAGCCAAACTTGGCATTGGTGCCACCTTGGGCCTGGGAACCATGCTGCATATCGTGGATTCTAAGGAGCCAGCCGGCCACTCCCAGCCACAGGCCCCCAAACACAAACTCGGGCGCTTTAACCCTGGAAAACAAAACTCGCCTGCCAACATTTTGATGGCAGATTGCAGGAGCCACTTGGTACTATCAAATCAGCCCAACTTGGCACTGGTGCCACCATGGGTCTGGTCACCATCCTGCCTATCGTAGCTTTTCAGGAGCCAGCCGGTCACTCCCAGCCCTAGGCCCCCAGACAAAAACCTCGGCCTGATTCCCTGGCAAACAAAAGTAAGCTATCCCGCTTCTGGATGGCACATTGCAGGAGCCACTTTGCGCCATCAAACCAGCCCGACTTGGCACTGGTGCCACCTCTGGTCTGGGAACCATCCTGCGTATCGTGGATTCTAAAGAGCCAGCCGGCCACTCCCAGCCACAGGCCCCCCAAACACAAACAACGGCGCTTTTCCCTGGAAAACAAAACTCGCCTGCCAACTTTTTGATGGCAGATTGCAGGAGCAACTTGGTACTATCAAACCAACCAAACTTGGCACTGGTGCCACCTTGGCTCTGGGAACCATGCTGCGTAACGTAGATTCTAAGACGCCAGGGGGCCACTCCCAGCCACAGGCCCCCAAACACAAACAACGGCGCTTTTCCCTGGAAAACAAAACTCGCCTGCCAACTTTTTGATGGCAGATTGCAGGAGCCTCTTGGTACAATCAAACTAGCCCAACTTGGCACTGGTGCCACCATGGGTCTGGTCACCATCCTGCCTATCGTAGCTTTTCAGGAGCCAGCCGGTCACTCCCAGCCATTGGACTTCAGACACAAACCTCGTCTCGTTACCATGGCAAACAAAAGTAAGCTGCCCCGCTTCTGGATGGCAGATTGCAGGAACCACTTAGCAGTATCAAACCAGCCCAACTTGGCACTGGTGCCACCATGGGTCTGGGAACCATGCTGCGTATCGTGGATTCTAAGGAGCCAGCCGGCCACTCCCAGCCACAGGCCACCAAACACAAACAACGGCGCTTTTCCCTGGAAAACAAAACTCGCCTGCCAACATTTTGATGGCAGATTGCAGGAGCCACTTGGTACTATCAAATCAGCCCAACTTGGCACTGGTGCCACCATGGGTCTGGTAACCATCCTGCCTATCGTAGGTTTTCAGGAGCCAGCCGGTCACTCCCAGCCATAGGCCCCCAGACAAAACCCTCGGCCCGTTTCCCTGGCAAACAAAAGTAAGCTATCCCGCTTCTGGATGGCAGATTGCCGGAGCCACTCTGCACCATCAAACTAGCCCGACTTGGCACTGGTGCCACCTCTGGTCCTGGAACCATGCTGAGTATCGTGGATTCTAAGGAGCCAGCCGGCCACTCCCAGCCACAGGCCCCCAAACACAAACAACGGCGCTTTTCCCTGGAAAACAAAACTCGCCTGCCAACATTTTGATGGCAGATTGCAGGAGCCACTTGGTACTATCAAACCAGCCCAACTTGGCACAGGTGCCACCATGGGTCCGGTAACCATCCTGCCTATCGTAGCTTTTCAGGAGCCAGCCAGTCACTCCCAGCCATAGGCCTCGAGACACAAACCTCGGCCCCTTTCCTTGGAAAACACAAGTAAGCTACCCCGCTTCTGGATGGCACATTGCAGGAGCCACTTTGCACCATCAAACTAGCCCGACTTGGCACTGGTGCCACCTCAGGTCTGGGAACCATCCTGCGTATCGTGGATTCTAAGGAGCCAGCCAGCCACTCCCAGCCACAGGCCCCCAAACACAAACAACGGCGCTTTTCCCTGGAAAACAAACTCGCCTGCCAACTTTTTGATGGCAGATTGCAGGAGCCACTTGGTACTATCAAATCAGCCCAACTTGGCACTGGTGCCACCATGGGTCTGGTCACCATCCTGCCTATCGTAGCTTTTCAGGAGCCAGCCGGTCACTCCCAGCCATAGGCCCCGAGACACAAACCTCGGCCCATTTCCCTGGCAAACAAAAGTAAGCTGCCCCGCTTCTGGATGGCAGATTGCAGGAACCACTTGGTAGTATCAAACCAGCCCAACTTGGCACTGGTGCCACCTTGGCTCTGGGAACCATCCTGCGTATCGTGGATTCTAAGGAGCCAGCCGGCCACTCCCAGCCACAGGCCCCCAAACACAAACAACGGCGCTTTTCCCTGGAAAACAAAACTCGCCTGCCAACATTTTGATGGCAGATTGCAGGAGCCACTTGGTACTATCAAACCAGCCCAACTTGGCACTGCTGCCACCATGGGTCTGGTCACCATCCTGCCTATCGTAGCTTTTCAGGAGCCAGCCGGTCACTCCCAGCCATAGGCCCCCTGACAAAAACCTCGGCCCCTTTCCCTGGCAAACAAAAGTAAGCTACCCCGCTTCTGGATGGCAGATTGCAGGAGCCACTTTGCACCATCAAACTAGTCCGACTTGGCACTGGTGCCACCTCTGGTCTGGGAACCAACCTGCGTATCGTGGATTCTAAGGAGACAGCCGGCCACTCCCAGCCACAGGCCCCCAAACACAAACAACGGCGCTTTTCCCCGGAAAAAAAAACTGGCCTGCCAATATTTGATGGCAGATTGCAGGAGCCACTTGGTACTATCAAACCAGCCCAACTTGGCACTGGTGCCACCATGGGTCTGGTCACCATCCTGCCTATCGTAGCTTTTCAGGAGCCAGCCGGTCACTCCCAGCCATAGGCCCACAGACACAAACCTCGCCCCGTTTCCCTGGCAAACAAAAGTAAGCTGCCCCGCTTCTGGATGGCAGATTGCAGGAACCACTTGGTACTATCAAACCAGCCAAACTTGGCATTGGTGCCACCTTGGGCCTGGGAACCATGCTGCATATCGTGGATTCTAAGGAGCCAGCCGGCCACTCCCAGCCACAGGCCCCCAAACACAAACTCGGGCGCTTTAACCCTGGAAAACAAAACTCGCCTGCCAACATTTTGATGGCAGATTGCAGGAGCCATTTGGTACTATCAAATCAGCCCAACTTGGCACTGGTGCCACCATGGGTCTGGTCACCATCCTGCCTATCGTAGCTTTTCAGGAGCCAGCCGGTCACTCCCACCCGAGGCCCCCAGACAAAAACCTCGGCCTGATTCCCTGGCAAACAAAAGTAAGCTATCCCGCTTCTGGATGGCACATTGCAGGAGCCACTTTGCACCATCAAACCAGCCCGACTTGGCACTGGTGCCACCTCTGGTCTGGGAAACATCCTGCGTATCGTGGATTCTAAGGAGCCAGCCGGCCACTCCCAGCCACAGGCCCCCCAAACACAAACAACGGCGCTTTTCCCTGGAAAACAAAACTCGCCTGCCAACTTTTTGATGGCAGATTGCAGGAGCCACTTGGTACTATCAAACCAACCAAACTTGGCACTGGTGCCACCTTGGCTCTGGGAACCATGCTGCGTAACGTAGATTCTAAGACGCCAGGGGGCCACTCCCAGCCACAGGCCCCCAAACACAAACAACGGCGCTTTTCCCTGGAAAACAAAACTCGCCTGCCAACTTTTTGATGGCAGATTGCAGGAGCCTCTTGGTACAATCAAACTAGCCCAACTTGGCACTGGTGCCACCATGGGTCTGGTCACCATCCTGCCTATCGTAGCTTTTCAGGAGCCAGCCGGTCACTCCCAGCCATTGGACTTCAGACACAAACCTCGTCTCGTTACCATGGCAAACAAAATTAAGCTGCCCCGCTTCTGGATGGCAGATTGCAGGAACCACTTAGCAGTATCAAACCAGCCCGACTTGGCACTTTTGCCACCTTGGGTCTGGGAACCATCCTGCTTATCGTGGATTCTAAGGAGCCAGCCAGCCACTCCCAGCCACAGGCCCCCAAACACAAACAACGGCGCTTTTCCCTGGAAAACAAACTCGCCTGCCAACTTTTTGATGGCAGATTGCAGGAGCCACTTGGTACTATCAAATCAGCCCAACTTGGCACTGGTGCCACCATGGGTCTGGTCACCATCCTGCCTATCGTAGCTTTTCAGGAGCCAGCCGGTCACTCCCAGCCATAGGCCCCGAGACACAAACCTCGGCCCATTTCCCTGGCAAACAAAAGTAAGCTGCCCCGCTTCTGGATGGCAGATTGCAGGAACCACTTGGTAGTATCAAACCAGCCCAACTTGGCACTGGTGCCACCTTAGCTCTGGGAACCATCATGCGTATCGTGGATTCTAAGGCGCCAGCCGGCCACTCCCAGCCACAGGCCCCCAAACACAAACAACGGCGCTTTTCCCTGGAAAACAAAACTCGCCTGCCAACATTTTGATGGCAGATTGCAGGAGCCACTTGGTACTATCAAACCAGCCCAACTTGGCACTGGTGCCACCATGGGTCTGGTCACCATCCTGCCTATCGTAGCTTTTCAGGAGCCAGCCGGTCACTCCCGGCCATAGGCCCCCTGACAAAAACCTCGGCCCGTTTCCCTGGCAAACAAAAGTAAGCTACCCCGCTTCTGGATGGCAGATTTCAGGAGCCACTTTGCACCATCAAACTAGTCCGACTTGGCACTGGTGCCACCTCTGGTCTGGGAACCAACCTGCGTATCGTGGATTCTAAGGAGACAGCCGGCCACTCCCAGCCACAGGCCCCCAAACACAAACAACGGCGCTTTTCCCCGGAAAAAAAAACTGGCCTGCCAATATTTGATGGCAGATTGCAGGAGCCACTTGGTACTATCAAACCAGCCCAACTTGGCACTGGTGCCACCATGGGTCTGGTCACCATCCTGCCTATCGTAGCTTTTCAGGAGCCAGCCGGTCACTCCCAGCCATAGGCCCACAGACACAAACCTCGCCCCGTTTCCCTGGCAAACAAAAGTAAGCTGCCCCGCTTCTGGATGGCAGATTGCAGGAACCACTTGGTACTATCAAACCAGCCAAACTTGGCATTGGTGCCACCTTGGGCCTGGGAACCATGCTGCATATCGTGGATTCTAAGGAGCCAGCCGGCCACTCCCAGCCACAGGCCCCCAAACACAAACTCGGGCGCTTTAACCCTGGAAAACAAAACTCGCCTGCCAACATTTTGATGGCAGATTGCAGGAGCCATTTGGTACTATCAAATCAGCCCAACTTGGCACTGGTGCCACCATGGGTCTGGTCACCATCCTGCCTATCGTAGCTTTTCAGGAGCCAGCCGGTCACTCCCACCCGAGGCCCCCAGACAAAAACCTCGGCCTGATTCCCTGGCAAACAAAAGTAAGCTATCCCGCTTCTGGATGGCACATTGCAGGAGCCACTTTGCACCATCAAACCAGCCCGACTTGGCACTGGTGCCACCTCTGGTCTGGGAACCATCCTGCGTATCGTGGATTCTAAGGAGCCAGCCGGCCACACCCAGCCACAGGCCCCCCAAACACAAACAACGGCGCTTTTCCCTGGAAAACAAAACTCGCCTGCCAACTTTTTGATGGCAGATTGCAGGAGCCACTTGGTACTATCAAACCAACCAAACTTGGCACTGGTGCCACCTTGGCTCTGGGAACCATGCTGCGTAACGTAGATTCTAAGACGCCAGGGGGCCACTCCCAGCCACATGCCCCCAAACACAAACAACGGCGCTTTTCCCTGGAAAACAAAACTCGCCTGCCAACTTTTTGATGGCAGATTGGAGGAGCCTCTTGGTACAATCAAACTAGCCCAACTTGGCACTGGTGCCACCATGGGTCTGGTCACCATCCTGCCTATCGTAGCTTTTCAGGAGCCAGCCGGTCACTCCCAGCCATTGGACTTCAGACACAAACCTCGTCTCGTTACCATGGCAAACAAAAGTAAGCTGCCCCGATTCTGGATGGCAGATTGCAGGAACCACTTAGCAGTATCAAACCAGCCCGACTTGGCACTGGTGCCACCTTGGGTCTGGGAACCATGCTGCGTATCATGGATTCTAAGGAGCCAGCCGGCCACTCCCAGCCACAGGCCACCAAACACAAACAACGGCGCTTTTCCCTGGAAAACAAAACTCGCCTGCCAACATTTTGATGGCAGATTGCAGGAGCCACTTGGTACTATCAAATCAGCCCAACTTGGCACTGGTGCCACCATGGGTCTGGTAACCATCCTGCCTATCGTAGCTTTTCAGGAGCCAGCCGGTCACTCCCAGCCATAGGCCCCCAGACAAAAACCTCGGCCCGTTTCCCTGGCAAACAAAAGTAAGCTGCCCCGCTTCTGGATGGCAGATTGCAGGAGCCACTCTGCACCATCAAACTAGCCCGACTTGGCACTGGTGCCACCTCTGGTCCTGGAACCATGCTGAGTATCGTGGATTCTAAGGAGCCAGCCGGCCACTCCCAGCCACAGGCCCCCAAACACAAACAACGGCGCTTTTCCCTGGAAAACAAAACTCGCCTGCCAACATTTTGATGGCAGATTGCAGGAGCCACTTGGTACTATCAAACCAGCCCAACTTGGCACAGGTGCCACCATGGGTCCGGTAACCATCCTGCCTATCGTAGCTTTTCAGGAGCCAGCCAGTCACTCCCAGCCATAGGCGTCGAGACACAAACCTCGGCCCCTTTCCTTGGAAAACACAAGTAAGCTACCCCGCTTCTGGATGGCACATTGCAGGAGCCACTTTGCACCATCAAACTAGCCCGACTTGGCACTGGTGCCACCTCAGGTCTGGGAACCATCCTGCGTATCGTGGATTCTAAGGAGCCAGCCAGCCACTCCCAGCCACAGGCCCCCAAACACAAACAACGGCGCTTTTCCCTGGAAAACAAACTCGCCTGCCAACATTTTGATGGCAGATTGCAGGAGCCACTTGGTACTATCAAATCAGCCCAACTTGGCACTGGTGCCACCATGGGTCTGGTCACCATCCTGCCTATCGTAGCTTTTCAGGAGCCAGCCGGTCACTCCCAGCCATAGGCCCCGAGACACAAACCTCGGCCCATTTCCCTGGCAAACAAAAGTAAGCTGCCCCGCTTCTGGATGGCAGATTGCAGGAACCACTTGGTAGTATCAAACCAGCCCAACTTGGCACTGGTGCCACCTTGGCTCTGGGAACCATCCTGCGTATCGTGGATTCTAAGGAGCCAGCCGGCCACTCCCAGCCACAGGCCCCCAAACACAAACAACGGCGCTTTTCCCTGGAAAACAAAACTCGCCTGCCAACATTTTGATGGCAGATTGCAGGAGCCACTTGGTACTATCAAACCAGCCCAACTTGGCACTGCTGCCACCATGGGTCTGGTCACCATCCTGCCTATCGTAGCTTTTCAGGAGCCAGCCGGTCACTCCCAGCCATAGGCCCCCTGACAAAAACCTCGGCCCGTTTCCCTGGCAAACAAAAGTAAGCTACCCCGCTTCTGGATGGCAGATTGCAGGAGCCACTTTGCACCATCAAACTAGTCCGACTTGGCACTGGTGCCACCTCTGGTCTGGGAACCAACCTGCGTATCGTGGATTCTAAGGAGACAGCCGGCCACTCCCAGCCACAGGCCCCCAAACACAAACAACGGCGCTTTTCCCCGGAAAAAAAAACTGGCCTGCCAATATTTGATGGCAGATTGCAGGAGCCACTTGGTACTATCAAACCAGACCAACTTGGCACTGGTGCCACCATGGGTCTGGTCACCATCCTGCCTATCGTAGCTTTTCAGGAGCCAGCCGGTCACTCCCAGCCATAGGCCCACAGACACAAACCTCGCCCCGTTTCCCTGGCAAACAAAAGTAAGCTGCCCCGCTTCTGGATGGCAGATTGCAGGAACCACTTGGTACTATCAAACCAGCCAAACTTGGCATTGGTGCCACCTTGGGCCTGGGAACCATGCTGCATATCGTGGATTCTAAGGAGCCAGCCGGCCACTCCCAGCCACAGGCCCCCAAACACAAACTCGGGCGCTTTAACGCTGGAAAACAAAACTCGCCTGCCAACATTTTGATGGCAGATTGCAGGAGCCATTTGGTACTATCAAATCAGCCCAACTTGGCACTGGTGCCACCATGGGTCTGGTCACCATCCTGCCTATCGTAGCTTTTCAGGAGCCAGCCGGTCACTCCCAGCCCTAGGCCCCCAGACCAAAACCTCGGCCTGATTCCCTGGCAAACAAAAGTAAGCTATCCCGCTTCTGGAGGGCACATTGCAGGAGCCACTTTGCACCATCAAACCAGCCCGACTTGGCACTGGTGCCACCTCTGGTCTGGGAACCATCCTGCGTATCATGGATTCTAAGGAGCCAGCCGGCCACTCCCAGCCACAGGCCCCCCAAACACAAACAACGGCGCTTTTCCCTGGAAAACAAAACTCGCCTGCCAACTTTTTGATGGCAGATTGCAGGAGCCACTTGGTACTATCAAACCAACCAAACTTGGCACTGGTGCCACCTTGGGCCTGGGAACCATGCTGCGTAACGTAGATTCTAAACGCCAGGGGGCCACTCCCAGCCACAGGCCCCCAAACACAAACAACGGCGCTTTTCCCTGGAAAACAAAACTCGCCTGCCAACTTTTTGATGGCAGATTGCAGGAGCCTCTTGGTACAATCAAACTAGCCCAACTTGGCACTGGTGCCACCATGGGTCTGGTAAGCATCCTGCCTATCGTAGCTTTTCAGGAGCCAGCCGGTCACTCCCAGCCCTAGGCCCCCAGACAAAAACCTCGGCCTGATTCCCTGGCAAACAAAAGTAAGCTGCCCCGCTTCTGGATGGCACATTGCAGGAGCCACTTTGCACCATCAAACCAGCCCGACTTGGCACTGGTGCCACCTCTGGTCTGGGAACCATCCTGCGTATCGTGGATTCTAAGGAGCCAGCCGGCCACTCCCAGCCACAGGCCCCCCAAACACAAACAACGGCGCTTTTCCCTGGAAAACAAAACTCGTCTGCCAACTTTTTGATGGCAGATTGCAGGAGCCACTTGGTACTATCAAACCAACCAAACTTGGCACTGGTGCCACCTTGGCTCTGGGAACCATGCTGCGTAACGTAGATTCTAAGACGCCAGGGGGCCACTCCCAGCCACAGGCCCCCAAACACAAACAACGGCGCTTTTCCCTGGAAAACAAAACTCGCCTGCCAACTTTTTGATGGCAGATTGCAGGAGCCTCTTGGTACAATCTAACTAGCCCAACTTGGCACTGGTGCCACCATGGGTCTGGTCACCATCCTGCCTATCGTAGCTTTTCAGGAGCCAGCCGGTCACTCCCAGCCATTGGACTTCAGACACAAACCTCGTCTCGTTACCATGGCAAACAAAAGTAAGCTGCCCCGCTTCTGGATGGCAGATTGCAGGAACCACTTAGCAGTATCAAACCAGCCCGACTTGGCACTGGTGCCACCTTGGGTCTGGGAACCATGCTGCGTATCGTGGATTCTAAGGAGCCAGCCGGTCACTCCCAGCCATAGGCCCCCAGACAAAAACCTCGGCCCGTTTCCCTGGCAAACAAAAGTAAGCTATCCCGCTTCTGGATGGCAGATTGCAGGAGCCACTCTGCACCATCAAACTAGCCCGACTTGGCACTGGTGCCACCTCTGGTCCTGGAACCATGCTGAGTATCGTGGATTCTAAGGAGCCAGCCGGCCACTCCCAGCCACAGGCCCCCAAACACAAACAACGGCGCTTTTCCCTGGAAAACAAAACTCGCCTGCCAACATTTTGATGGCAGATTGCAGGAGCCACTTGGTACTATCAAACCAGCCCAACTTGGCACAGGTGCCACCATGGGTCCGGTAACCATCCTGCCTATCGTAGCTTTTCAGGAGCCAGCCAGTCACTCCCAGCCATAGGCCTCGAGACACAAACCTCGGCCCCTTTCCTTGGAAAACACAAGTAAGCTACCCCGCTTCTGGATGGCACATTGCAGGAGCCACTTTGCACAATCAAACTAGCCCGACTTGGCACTGGTGCCACCTCAGGTCTGGGAACCATCCTGCGTATCGTGGATTCTAAGGAGCCAGCCAGCCACTCCCAGCCACAGGCCCCCAAACACAAACAACGGCGCTTTTCCCTGGAAAACAAACTCGCCTGCCAACTTTTTGATGGCAGATTGCAGGAGCCACTTGGTACTATCAAATCAGCCCAACTTGGCACTGGTGCCACCATGGGTCTGGTCACCATCCTGCCTATCGTAGCTTTTCAGGAGCCAGCCGGTCACTCCCAGCCATAGGCCCCGAGACACAAACCTCGGCCCATTTCCCTGGCAAACAAAAGTAAGCTGCCCCGCTTCTGGATGGCAGATTGCAGGAACCACTTGGTAGTATCAAACCAGCCCAACTTGGCACTGGTGCCACCTTGGCTCTGGGAACCATCCTGCGTATCGTGGATTCTAAGGAGCCAGCCGGCCACTCCCAGCCACAGGCCCCCAAACACAAACAACGGCGCTTTTCCCTGGAAAACAAAACTCGCCTGCCAACATTTTGATGGCAGATTGCAGGAGCCACTTGGTACTATCAAACCAGCCCAACTTGGCACTGCTGCCACCATGGGTCTGGTCACCATCCTGCCTATCGTAGCTTTTCAGGAGCCAGCCGGTCACTCCCAGCCATAGGCCCCCTGACAAAAACCTCGGCCCGTTTCCCTGGCAAACAAAAGTAAGCTACCCCGCTTCTGGATGGCAGATTGCAGGAGCCACTTTGCACCATCAAACTAGTCCGACTTGGCACTGGTGCCACCTCTGGTCTGGGAACCAACCTGCGTATCGTGGATTCTAAGGAGACAGCCGGCCACTCCCAGCCACAGGCCCCCAAACACAAACAACGGCGCTTTTCCCCGGAAAAAAAAACTGGCCTGCCAATATTTGATGGCAGATTGCAGGAGCCACTTGGTACTATCAAACCAGACCAACTTGGCACTGGTGCCACCATGGGTCTGGTCACCATCCTGCCTATCGTAGCTTTTCAGGAGCCAGCCGGTCACTCCCAGCCATAGGCCCACAGACACAAACCTCGCCCCGTTTCCCTGGCAAACAAAAGTAAGCTGCCCCGCTTCTGGATGGCAGATTGCAGGAACCACTTGGTACTATCAAACCAGCCAAACTTGGCATTGGTGCCACCTTGGGCCTGGGAACCATGCTGCATATCGTGGATTCTAAGGAGCCAGCCGGCCACTCCCAGCCACAGGCCCCCAAACACAAACTCGGGCGCTTTAACCCTGGAAAACAAAACTCGCCTGCCAACATTTTGATGGCAGATTGCAGGAGCCATTTGGTACTATCAAATCAGCCCAACTTGGCACTGGTGCCACCATGGGTCTGGTCACCATCCTGCCTATCGTAGCTTTTCAGGAGCCAGCCGGTCACTCCCAGCCCTAGGCCCCCTGACAAAAACCTCGGCCTGATTCCCTGGCAAACAAAAGTAAGCTATCCCGCTTCTGGATGGCACATTGCAGGAGCCACTTTGCACCATCAAACCAGCCCGACTTGGCACTGGTGCCACCTCTGGTCTGGGAAACATCCTGCGTATCGTGGATTCTAAGGAGCCAGCCGGCCACTCCCAGCCACAGGCCCCCCAAACACAAACAACGGCGCTTTTCCCTGGAAAACAAAACTCGCCTGCCAACTTTTTGATGGCAGATTGCAGGAGCCACTTGGTACTATCAAACCAACCAAACTTGGCACTGGTGCCACCTTGGCTCTGGGAACCATGCTGCGTAACGTAGATTCTAAGACGCCAGGGGGCCACTCCCAGCCACAGGCCCCCAAACACAAACAACGGCGCTTTTCCCTGGAAAACAAAACTCGCCTGCCAACTTTTTGATGGCAGATTGCAGGAGCCTCTTGGTACAATCAAACTAGCCCAACTTGGCACTGGTGCCACCATGGGTCTGGTCACCATCCTGCCTATCGTAGCTTTTCAGGAGCCAGCCGGTCACTCCCAGCCATGGGACTTCAGACACAAACCTCGTCTCGTTACCATGGCAAACAAAAGTAAGCTGCCCCGCTTCTGGATGGCAGATTGCAGGAACCACTTAGCAGTATCAAACCAGCCCGACTTGGCACTGGTGCCACCTTGGGTCTGGGAACCATGCTGCGTATCGTGGATTCTAATAAGCCAGCCGGCCACTCCCAGCCACAGGCCACCAAACACAAACAACGGCGCTTTTCCCTGGAAAACAAAACTCGCCTGCCAACATTTTGATGGCAGATTGCAGGAGCCACTTGGTACTATCAAATCAGCCCAACTTGGCACTGGTGCCACCATGGGTCTGGTAACCATCCTGCCTATCGTAGCTTTTCAGGAGCCAGCCGGTCACCCCCAGCCATAGGCCCCCAGACAAAAACCTCGGCCCGTATCCCTGGCAAACAAAAGTAAGCTATCCCGCTTCTGGATGGCAGATTGCAGGAGCCACTCTGCACCATCAAACTAACCCGACTTGGCACTGGTGCCACCTCTGGTCCTGGAACCATGCTGAGTATCGTGGATTCTAAGGAGCCAGCCGGCCACTCCCAGCCACAGGCCCCCAAACACAAACAACGGCGCTTTTCCCTGGAAAACAAAACTCGCCTGCCAACATTTTGATGGCAGATTGCAGGAGCCACTTGGTACTATCAAACCAGCCCAACTTGGCACAGGTGCCACCATGGGTCCGGTAACCATCCTGCCTATCGTAGCTTTTCAGGAGCCAGCCAGTCACTCCCAGCCATAGGCCTCGAGACACAAACCTCGGCCCCTTTCCTTGGAAAACACAAGTAAGCTATCCCGCATCTGGATGGCACATTGCAGGAGCCACTTTGCACCATCAAACTAGCCCGACTTGGCACTGGTGCCACCTCAGGTCTGGGAACCATCCTGCGTATCGTGGATTCTAAGGAGCCAGCCAGCCACTCCCAGCCACAGGCCCCCAAACACAAACAACGGCGCTTTTCCCTGGAAAACAAACTCGCCTGCCAACTTTTTGATGGCAGATTGCAGGAGCCACTTGGTACTATCAAATCAGCCCAACTTGGCACTGGTGCCACCATGGGTCTGGTCACCATCCTGCCTATCGTAGCTTTTCAGGAGCCAGCCGGTCACTCCCAGCCATAGGCCCCGAGACACAATCCTCGGCCCATTTCCCTGGCAAACAAAAGTAAGCTGCCCCGCTTCTGGATGGCAGATTGCAGGAGCCACTTTGCACCATCAAACCAGCCCGACTTGGCACTGGTGCCACCTTGGGTCTGGGAACCATCCTGCGTATCGTGGATTCTAAGGAGCCAGCCGGCCACTCCCAGCCACAGGCCCCGAAACACAAACAACGGCGCTTTTCCCTGGAAAACAAAACTCGCCTGCCAACTTTTTGATGGCAGATTGCAGGAGCCACTTGGTACTATCAAACCAGCCAAACTTGGCACTGGTGCCACCTTTGCTCTGGGAACCATGCTGCGTAACGTAGATTCTAAGACGCCAGGGGGCCACTCCCAGCCACAGGCCCCCAAACACAAACAACGGCGCTTTTCCCTGGAAACCAAAACTCGCCTGCCAACTTTTTGATGGCAGATTGCAGGAGCCTCTTGGTACAATCAAACTAGCCCAACTTGGCACTGGTGCCACCATGGGTCTGGTCACCATCCTGCCTATTGTAGCTTTTCAGGAGCCAGCCGGTCACTCCCAGCCATAGGGCTTCAGACACAAACCTGGTCTCATTACCATGGCAAACAAAAGTAAGCTGCCCCGCTTCTGGATGGCACATTGCAGGAACCACTTAGCAGTATCAAACCAGCCCGACTTGGCACTGGTGCCACCTTGGGTCTGGGAACCATGCTGCGTATCGTGGATTCTAAGGAGCCAGCCGGCCACTCCCAGCCACAGGCCACCAAACACAAACAACGGTGCTTTTCCCTGGAAAACAAAACTCGCCTGCCAACATTTTGATGGCAGATTGCAGGAGCCACTTGGTACTATCAAATCAGCCCAACTTGGCACTGGTGCCACCATGGGTCTGGTAACCATCCTGCCTATCGTAGCTTTTCAGGAGCCAGCCGGTCACTGCCAGCCATAGGCCCCCAGACAAAAACCTCGGCCCGTTTCCCTGGCAAACAAAAGTAAGCTGCCCCGCTTCTGGATGGCAGATTGCAGGAGCCACTCTGCACCATCAAACTAGCCCGACTTGGCACTGGTGCCACCTCTGGTCCTGGAACCATGCTGCGTATCGTGGATTCTAAGGAGCCAGCCGGCCACTCCCAGCCACAGGCCCCCAAACACAAACAACGGCGCTTTTCCCTGGAAAACAAAACTCGCCTGCCAAAATTTTGATGGCAGATTGCAGGAGCCACTTGGTACTATCAAACCAGCCCAACTTGGCACAGGTGCCACCATGGGTCCGGTAACCATCCTGCCTATCGTAGCTTTTCAGGAGCCAGCCAGTCACTCCCAGCCATAGGCCTCGAGACACAAACCTCGGCCCCTTTCCTTGGAAAACACAAGTAAGCTACCCCGCTTCTGGATGGCACATTGCAGGAGCCACTTTGCACCATCAAACTAGCCCGACTTGGCACTGGTGCCACCTCAGGTCTGGGAACCATCCTGCGTATCGTGGATTCTAAGGAGCCAGCCAGCCACTCCCAGCCACAGGCCCCCAAACACAAACAACGGCGCTTTTCCCTGGAAAACAAAACTCGCCTGCCAACTTTTTGATGGCAGATTGCAGGAGCCACTTGGTACTATCAAACCAACCAAACTTGGCACTGGTGCCACCTTGGCTCTGGGAACCATGCTGCGTAACGTAGATTCTAAGACGCCAGGGGGCCACTCCCAGCCACAGGCCCCCAAACACAAACAACGGCGCTTTTCCCTGGAAAACAAAACTCGCCTGCCAACTTTTTGATGGCAGATTGCAGGAGCCTCTTGGTACAATCAAACTAGCCCAACTTGGCACTGGTGCCACCATGGGTCTGGTCACCATCCTGCCTATCGTAGCTTTTCAGGAGCCAGCCGGTCACTCCCAGCCATGGGACTTCAGACACAAACCTCGTCTCGTTACCATGGCAAACAAAAGTAAGCTGCCCCGCTTCTGGATGGCAGATTGCAGGAACCACTTAGCAGTATCAAACCAGCCCGACTTGGCACTGGTGCCACCTTGGGTCTGGGAACCATGCTGCGTATCGTGGATTCTAATAAGCCAGCCGGCCACTCCCAGCCACAGGCCCCCAAACACAAACAACGGCGCTTTTCCCTGGAAAACAAAACTCGCCTGCCAACATTTTGATGGCAGATTGCAGGAGCCACTTGGTACTATCAAATCAGCCCAACTTGGCACTGGTGCCACCATGGGTCTGGTAACCATCCTGCCTATCGTAGCTTTTCAGGAGCCAGCCGGTCACTCCCAGCCATAGGCCCCCAGACAAAAACCTCGGCCCGTTTCCCTGGCAAACAAAAGTAAGCTATCCCGCTTCTGGATGGCAGACTGCAGGAGCCACTCTGCACCATCAAACTAGCCCGACTTGGCACTGGTGCCACCTCTGGTCCTGGAACCATGCTGCGTATCGTGGATTCTAAGGAGCCAGCCGGCCACTCCCAGCCACAGGCCCCCAAACACAAACAACGGCGCTTTTCCCTGGAAAACAAAACTCGCCTGCCAACATTTTGATGGCAGATTGCAGGAGCCACTTGGTACTATCAAACCAGCCCAACTTGGCACAGGTGCCACCATGGGTCCGGTAACCATCCTGCCTATCGTAGCTTTTCAGGAGCCAGCCAGTCACTCCCAGCCATAGGCCTCGAGACACAAACCTCCGCCCCTTTCCTTGGAAAACACAAGTAAGCTACCCCGCATCTGGATGGCACATTGCAGGAGCCACTTTGCACCATCAAACTAGCCCGACTTGGCACTGGTGCCACCTCAGGTCTGGGAACCATCCTGCGTATCGTGGATTCTAAGGAGCCAGCCAGCCACTCCCAGCCACAGGCCCCCAAACACAAACAACGGCGCTTTTCCCTGGAAAACAAACTCGCCTGCCAACTTTTTGATGGCAGATTGCAGGAGCCACTTGGTACTATCAAATCAGCCCAACTTGGCACTGGTGCCACCATGGGTCTGGTCACCATCCTGCCTATCGTAGCTTTTCAGGAGCCAGCCGGTCACTCCCAGCCATAGGCCCCGAGACACAATCCTCGGCCCATTTCCCTGGCAAACAAAAGTAAGCTGCCCCGCTTCTGGATGGCAGATTGCAGGAGCCACTTTGCACCATCAAACCAGCCCGACTTGGCACTGGTGCCACCTCTGGTCTGGGAACCATCCTGCGTATCGTGGATTCTAAGGAGCCAGCCGGCCACTCCCAGCCACAGGCCCCGAAACACAAACAACGGCGCTTTTCCCTGGAAAACAAAACTCGCCTGCCAACTTTTTGATGGCAGATTGCAGGAGCCACTTGGTACTATCAAACCAGCCAAACTTGGCACTGGTGCCACCTTTGCTCTGGGAACCATGCTGCGTAACGTAGATTCTAAGACGCCAGGGGGCCACTCCCAGCCACAGGCCCCCAAACACAAACAACGGCGCTTTTCCCTGGAAACCAAAACTCGCCTGCCAACTTTTTGATGGCAGATTGCAGGAGCCTCTTGGTACAATCAAACTAGCCCAACTTGGCACTGGTGCCACCATGGGTCTGGTCACCATCCTGCCTATTGTAGCTTTTCAGGAGCCAGCCGGTCACTCCCAGCCATAGGGCTTCAGACACAAACCTCGTCTCATTACCATGGCAAACAAAAGTAAGCTGCCCCGCTTCTGGATGGCACATTGCAGGAACCACTTAGCAGTATCAAACCAGCCCGACTTGGCACTGGTGCCACCTTGGGTCTGGGAACCATGCTGCGTATCGTGGGTTCTAAGGAGCCAGCCGGCCACTCCCAGCCACAGGCCACCAAACACAAACAACGGTGCTTTTCCCTGGAAAACAAAACTCGCCTGCCAACATTTTGATGGCAGATTGCAGGAGCCACTTGGTACTATCAAATCAGCCCAACTTGGCACTGGTGCCACCATGGGTCTGGTAACCATCCTGCCTATCGTAGCTTTTCAGGAGCCAGCCGGTCACTGCCAGCCATAGGCCCCCAGACAAAAACCTCGGCCCGTTTCCCTGGCAAACAAAAGTAAGCTGCCCCGCTTCTGGATGGCAGATTGCAGGAGCCACTCTGCACCATCAAACTAGCCCGACTTGGCACTGGTGCCACCTCTGGTCCTGGAACCATGCTGCGTATCGTGGATTCTAAGGAGCCAGCCGGCCACTCCCAGCCACAGGCCCCCAAACACAAACAACGGCGCTTTTCCCTGGAAAACAAAACTCGCCTGCCAAAATTTTGATGGCAGATTGCAGGAGCCACTTGGTACTATCAAACCAGCCCAACTTGGCACAGGTGCCACCATGGGTCCGGTAACCATCCTGCCTATCGTAGCTTTTCAGGAGCCAGTCAGTCACTCCCAGCCATAGGCCTCGAGACACAAACCTCGGCCCCTTTCCTTGGAAAACACAAGTAAGCTACCCCGCTTCTGGATGGCACATTGCAGGAGCCACTTTGCACCATCAAACTAGCCCGACTTGGCACTGGTGCCACCTCAGGTCTGGGAACCATCCTGCGTATCGTGGATTCTAAGGAGCCAGCCAGCCACTCCCAGCCACAGGCCCCCAAACACAAACAACGGCGCTTTTCCCTGGAAAACAAACTCGCCTGCCAACTTTTTGATGGCAGATTGCAGGAGCCACTTGGTACTATCAAATCTGCCCAACTTGGCACTGGTGCCACCATGGGTCTGGTCACCATCCTGCCTATCGTAGCTTTTCAGGAGCCAGCCGGTCACTCCCAGCCCTAGGCCCCGAGACACAAACCTCGGCCCATTTCCCTGGCAAACAAAAGTAAGCTGCCCCGCTTCTGGATGGCAGATTGCAGGAACCACTTGGTAGTATAAAACCAGCCCAACTTGGCACTGGTGCCACCTTGGCTCTGGGAACCATCCTGCGTATCGTGGATTCTAAGGAGCCAGCCGGCCACTCCCAGCCACAGGCCCCCAAACACAAACAACAGCGCTTTTCCCTGGAAAACAAAACTCGCCTGCCAAATTTTGATGGCATATTACCGGAGCCACTTGGTACTATCATACCAGCCCGACTTGGCACTGCTGCCACCATGGGTCTGGTCACCATCCTGCCTATCGTAGCTTTTCAGGAGCCAGCCAGTAACTCCCAGCCATATGCCCGAGACACAAACCTCGGCCCGTTTCCCTGACAAACAAAAGTAAGCTGCCCCGCTTCTGGATGGCAGATTGCAGGAGCCACTTTACAACATCAAACCAGCGCGACTTGGCACTTGTGCCACCTTGGGTCTGGGAACCATCCTGCGTGTCGTGGATTCTAAGGAGCCAGCCGGCCACTCCCAGCCACAGGCCCCCAAACACAAACAACGGCGCTTTTCCCGGGAAAACAAAACTTGCCTGCCAACATTTTGATGGCAGATTGCAGGAGCCACTTTGCACCATCAAACTAGTCGGACTTGGCACTGGTGCCACCTCTGGTCTGGGAACCATCCTGCGTATCGTGGATTCTAATTAGCCAGCCGGCCACTCCCAGCCACAGGCCCCCAAACAAAATCAACGGCGCATTTACCAGGAAAACAAAACTCACCTGCCAATATTTGATGGCAGATTGCAGGAGCCACTTGGTACTATCAAACCAGCCCAACTTGGCACTGGTTCCACCATGGGTCAGGTCACCATCCTCCCTATCGTTGCTTTTCAGGACCTAGCCGGTCACTCCCAGCCATAGGCCCCCAGACACAAACCTCGGCCCGTTTCCCTGGCAAACAAAATTAAGCTGCCCCTCTTCTGGATGGCAGTTTGCAGGAACCACTTGGTACTATCAAACCAGCCCGACTTGGCACTGGTGCCCCCCCTGGACTGGGAACCATCCTGCGTATCGTGGATTCTAAGGAGCCAGCCGGCCACTCCCAGCCACAGGCCCCCAAACACAAACAACGGCGCTTTTCCCCGGAAAACAAAACTGGCCTGCCAACATTTTGATGGCAGATTGCAGGAGCCACTTGGTACTATCAAACCAGCCCAACTTGGCACTGGTGCCACCATGGGTCTGGTCACCATCCTGCCTATCGTAGGTTTTCAGGAGCCAGCCTGTCACTCCCAGCCATAGGCCCCCAGACACAAACCTCGGCCTGTTTCCCTGGCAAACCAAAGTAAGCTACCCCGCTTCTGGATGGCAGATTGCAGGAGCCACTTTGCACCATCAAACTAGCCCGACTTGGCACTGGTGCCACCTCAGGTCTGGGAAGCATCCTGCGTATCGTGGATTCTAAGGAGCCAGCTGGCCACTCCCAGCCACAGGCCCACAAACACAAACAACGGCGGTTTTCCCTGGAAAACAAAACTCGCCTGCCAACTTTTTGATGGCAGATTGCAGGAGCCTCTTGGCACTTTCAAATCAGCCCAACTTGGCACTGGTGCCACCATGGGTCTGGTCAACATCCTGCCTATCGTAGGTTTTCAGGAGCCAGCTGGTCACTCCCAGCCATAGGCATCGAGACACAAAACCCGGCCCGTTTCCTTGGCAAACACAAGTATGCTACCCCGCTTCTGGATGGCAGATTGCAGGAGCCACTTTGCACCATCAAACCAGCCCGACTTGGCACTGGTGCCACCTTGGGTCTGAGAACCATGCTGAGTATCGTGGATTCTAAGGAGCCAGCTGGCCACTCCCAGCCACATGCCGCCAAACAAAAACAACGGCGCTTTTCCCTGGAAAACAAAACTCGCCTGCCAACTTTTTGATGGCAGATTGCAGGAGCCACTTGGTACTATCAAACCAGCCAAACTTGGCACTGGTGCCACCTTGGGCCTGGGAACCATGCTGCATATCGTGGATTCTAAGGAGCCAGCCGGCCACTCCCAGCCACAGGCCCCCAAACACAAACAAGTGCGCTTTAACCCTGGAAAACAAAACTCGCCTGCAAATATTTTGATGGCAGATTGCAGGAGCCACTTGGTACTATCAAATCAGCCCAACTTGGCACTGGTGCCACCATGGGTCAGGTCACCATCCTGCCTATCGTATCTTTTCAGGAGCCAGGCGGTCACTCCCAGCCCTAGGCCCCCAGACAAAAACCTCGGCCTGATTCCCTGGCAAACAAAAGTAAGCTACCCCGCTTCTGGATGGCACATTGCAGGAGCCACTTTGCACCATCAAACCAGCCCGACTTGGCACTGGTGCCACCTCTGGTCTGGGAACCATCCTGCGTATCGTGCATTCTAAGGAGCCACCCGGCCACTCCCAGCCACAGGCCCCCAAACACAAACAACGGCGCTTTTCCCTGGAAAACAAAACTCGCCTGCCAACTTTTTGATGGCAGATTGCAGGAGCCACTTGGTACTATCAAACCAGCCCGTCTTGGCACTGGTGCCACCTTGGGTCTGGGAACCATGCTGCGTAACGTAGATTCTAAGACGCCAGGGGGCCACTCCCAGCCACAGGCCCCCAAACTCAACAACGGCGCTTTTCCCTGGAAAACAAAACTCGCCTGCCAACATTTTGATGGCAGATTGCAGGAGCCACTTGGTACTATCAAACCAGCCCAACTTGGCACTGGTGCCACCATGGGTCTGGGAACCATCCTGCCTATCGTAGCTTTTCAGGACCTAGCCGGTCACTCCCAGCCATAGGCCCCCAGACACAAAGCTCGGCCCGTTTCCCAGGCAAAAAAAAGTAAGCTGCCCCGCTTCTGGATGGCAGATTGCAGGAAACACTTGGTAATATCAAACCAGCCAAACTTGGCACTGGTGCCACCTTGGGTCTGGGAACCATGCTGCATATCGTGGATTCTAAGGAGCCAGCCGGCCACTCCCAGCCACAGGCCCCCAAACACAAACAAGTGCGCTTTAACCCTGGAAAACAAAACTCGCCTGCAAATATTTTGATGGCAGATTGCAGGAGCCACTTGGTACTATCAAATCAGCCCAACTTGGCACTGGTGCCACCATGGGTCTGGTCACCATCCTGCCTATCGTAGCTTTTCAGGAGCCAGGCGGTCACTCCCAGCCCTAGGCCCCCAGACAAAAACCTCGGCCTGATTCCCTGGCAAACAAAAGTAAGCTACCCCGCTTCTGGATGGCACATTGCAGGAGCCACTTTGCACCATCAAACTAGCCCGACTTGGCACTAGTGCCACCTCTGGTCTGGGAACCATCCTGCGTATCGTGCATTCTAAGGAGCCAGCCGGCCACTCCCAGCCACAGGCCCCCAAACACAAACAACGGCGCTTTTCCCTGGAAAACAAAACTCGCCTGCCAACTTTTTGATGGCAGATTGCAGGAGCCACTTGGTACTATCAAACCAGCCCGTCTTGGCACTGGTGCCACCTTGGGTCTGGGAACCATGCTGCGTAACATAGATTCTAAGACGCCAGGGGGCCACTCCCAGCCACAGGCCCCCAAACTCAACAACGGCGCTTTTCCCTGGAAAACAAAACTCGCCTGCCAACTTTTTGATGGCAGATTGCAGGAGCCACTTGGTACTATCAAACCAGCCCAACTTGGCACTGGTGCCACCTTGGCTCTGGGAACCATCCTGCGTATCGTGGATTCTAAGGAGCCAGCCGGCCACTCCCAGCCACAGGCCCCCAAACACAAACAACGGCGCTTTTCCCTGGAAAACAAATCTTGCCTGCCAAATTTTGATGGCATATTACCGGAGCCACTTGGTACTATCATACCAGCCCGACTTGGCACTGCTGCCACCATGGGTCTGGTCACCATCCTGCCTATCGTAGCTTTTCAGGAGCCAGCCAGTCACTCCCAGCCATATGCCCGAGACACAAACCTCGGCCCGTTTCCCTGCCAAACAAAAGTAAGCTGCCCCGCTTCTGGATGGCAGATTGCAGGAGCCACTTTACACCATCAAACCAGCGCGACTTGGCACTTGTGCCACCTTGGGTCTGGGAACCATCCTGCGTGTCGTGGATTCTAAGGAGCCAGCCGGCCACTCCCAGCCACAGGCCCCCAAACAAAAACAACGGCGCTTTTCCCTGGAAAACAAAACTTGCCTGCCAACATTTTGATGGCAGATTGCAGGAGCCACTTTGCACCATCAAACTAATCGGACTTGGCACTGGTGCCACCTCTGGTGTGGGAACCATCCTGCGTATCGTGGATTCTAATTAGCCAGCCGGCCACTCCCAGCCACAGGCCCCCAAACAAAATCAACGGCGCATTTACCAGGAAAACAAAACTCACCTGCCAATATTTGATGGCAGGTTGCAGGAGCCACTTGGTACTATCAAACCAGCCCAACTTGGCACTGGTTCCACCATGGGTCAGGTCACCATCCTGCCTATCGTTGCTTTTCAGGACCTAGCCGGTCACTCCCAGCCATAGGCCCCCAGACACAAACCTCGGCCCGTATCCCTGGCAAACAAAATTAAGCTGCCCCTCTTCTGGATGGCAGTTTGCAGGAACCACTTGGTACTGTCAAACCAGCCCGACTTGGCACTGGTGCCCCCTCTGGACTGGGAACCATCCTGCGTATCGTGGATTCTAAGGAGCCAGCCGGCCACTCCCAGCCACAGGCCCCCAAACACAAACAACGGCGCTTTTCCCCGGAAAACAAAACTGGCCTGCCAACATTTTGATGGCAGATTGCAAGAGCCACTTGGTACTATCAAACCAGCCCAACTTGGCACTGGTGCCACCATGGGTCTGGTCACCATCCTGCCTATCGTAGCTTTTCAGGAGCCAGCCTGTCACTCCCAGCCATAGGCCCCCAGACACACACCTCGGCCTGTTTCCCTGGCAAACAAAAGTAAGCTACCCCGCTTCTGGATGGCAGATTGCAGGAGCCACTTTGCACCATCAAACTAGCCCGACTTGGCACTGGTGCCACCTCAGGTCTGGGAAGCATCCTGCGTATCGTGGATTCTAAGGAGCCAGCTGGCCACTCCCAGCCACAGGCCCCCAAACACAACCAACGGCGGTTTTCCCTGGAAAACAAAACTCGCCTGCCAACTTTTTGATGGCAGATTGCAGGAGCCACTTGGCACTTTCAAATCAGCCCAACTTGGCACTGGTGCCACCATGGGTCTGGTCAACATCCTGCCTATCGTAGGTTTTCAGGAGCCAGCTGGTCACTCCCAGCCATAGGCATCGAGACACAAATCCCGGCCCGTTTCCTTGGCAAACACTAGTATGCTACCCCGCTTCTGGATGGCAGATTGCAGGAGCCACTTTGCACCATCAAACCAGCCCGACTTGGCACTGGTGCCACCTTGGGTCTGAGAACCATGCTGAGTATCGTGGATTCTAAGGAGCCAGCTGGCCACTCCCAGCCACATGCCGCCAAACAAAAACAACGGCGCTTTTCCCTGGAAAACAAAACTCGCCTGCCAACTTTTTGATGGCAGATTGCAGGAGCCACTTGGTACTATCAAACCAGCCCAACTTGGCACTGGTGCCACCATGGGTCTGGTCACCATCCTGCCTATCGTAGCTTTTCAGGACCTAGCCGGTCACTCCCAGCCATAGGCCCCCAGACACAAAGCTCGGCCCGTTTCCCAGGCAAAAAAAAGTAAGCTGCCCCGCTTCTGGATGGCAGATTGCAGGAACCACTTGGTACTATCAAACTAGCCAAACTTGGCACTGGTGCCACCTTGGGCCTGGGAACCATGCTGCATATCGTGGATTCTAAGGAGCCAGCCGGCCACTCCCAGCCACAGGCCCCCAAACACAAACAAGTGCGCTTTAACCCTGGAAAACAAAACTCGCCTGCCAATATTTTGATGACAGATTGCAGGAGCCACTTGGTACTATCAAATCAGCCCAACTTGGCACTGGTGCCACCATGGGTCTGGTCACCATCCTGCCTATCGTAGCTTTTCAGGAGCCAGGCGGTCACTCCCAGCCCTAGGCCCCCAGACAAAAACCTCGGCCTGATTCCCTGGCAAACAAAAGTAAGCTACCCCGCTTCTGGATGGCACATTGCAGGAGCCACTTTGCACCATCAAACTAGCCCGACTTGGCACTGGTGCCACCTCTGGTCTGAGAACCATCCTGCGTATCGTGGATTCTAAGGAGCCAGCCGGCCACTCCCAGCCACAGGCCCCCAAACACAAACAACGGCGCTTTTCCTTGGAAAACAAAACTCGCCTGCCAACATTTTGATGGCAGATTGCAGGAGCCACTTGGTACTATCAAACCAGCCCAACTTGGCACTGGTGCCACCTTGGGCCTGGGAACCATGTTGCATATCGTGGATTCTAAGGAGCCAGCCGGCCACTTCCAGCCACAGGCCCCCAAACACAAACAAGGGCGCTTTAACCCTGGAAAACAAAACTCGCCTGCCAATATTTTGATGGCAGATTGCAGGAGCCACTTGGTACTATCAAATCAGCCCAACTTGGCACTGGTGCCACCATGGGTCTGGTCACCATCCTGCCTATCGTAGCTTTTCAGGAGCCAGGCGGTCACTCCCAGCCCTAGGCCCCCAGACAAAAACCTCGGCCTGATTCCCTGGCAAACAAAAGTAAGCTACCCCGCTTCTGGATGGCACATTGCAGGAGCCACTTTGCACCATCAAACTAGCCCGACTTGGCACTGGTGCCACCTCTGGTCTGGGAACCATCCTGCGTATCGTGGATTCTAAGGAGCCAGCCGGCCACTCCCAGCCACAGGCCCCCAAACACAAACAACGGCGCTTTTCCTTGGAAAACAAAACTCGCCTGCCAACATTTTGATGGCAGATTGCAGGAGCCACTTGGTACTATCAAACCAGCCCAACTTGGCACTGGTGCCACCTTGGGCCTGGGAACCATGTTGCATATCGTGGATTCTAAGGAGCCAGCCGGCCACTTCCAGCCACAGGCCCCCAAACACAAACAAGGGCGCTTTAACCCTGGAAAACAAAACTCGCCTGCCAACATTTTGATGGCAGATTGCAGGAGCCACTTTGTACTATCAAATCAGCCCAACTTGGCACTGGTGCCACCATGGGTCTGGTCACCATCCTGCCTATCGTAGCTTTTCAGGAGCCAGCCGGTCACTCCCAGCCCTAGGCCCCCAGACAAAAACCTCGGCCTGATTCCCTGGCAAACAAAAGTAAGCTATCCCGCTTCTGGGTGGCACATTGCAGGAGCCACTTTGCACCATCAAACTAGCCCGACTTGGCACTGGTGCCACCTCTGGTCTGGGAACCATCCTGCGTATCGTGCATTCTGAGGAGCCAGCCGGCCACGCCCAGCCACAGGCCCCCAAACAAAAACAACGGCGCTTTTCCCTGGAAAACAAAACTCGCCTGCCAACTTTTTGATGGCAGATTGCAGGAGCCACTTGGTACTCTCAAACCAGCCCGTCTTGGCACTGGTGCCACCTTGGCTCTGGGAACCATGCTGCGTAACGTAGATTCTAAGATGCCAGGGGGCCACTCCCAGCCACAGGCCCCCAAACACAAATAACGGCGCTTTTCCCTGGAAAACAAAACTCGCCTGCCAACTTTTTGATGGCAGATTGCAGGAGCCACTTGGTACTATCAAATCAGCCCAACTTGGCACTGGTGCCACCATGGGTCTGGTAAGCATCCTGCCTATCGTAGCTTTTCAGGAGCCAGCCGGTCACTCCCAGCCATAGGCCCCCAGACAAAAACCTCAGCCCGTTACCCATGCAAACAAAAGTAAGCTGACCCGCTTCTGGATGGCAGATTGCAGGAACCACTTGGTAGTATCAAACCAGCCCAACTTGGCACTGGTGCCACCTTGGCTCTGGGAACCATCCTGCGTATCGTGGATTCTAAGGAGCCAGCCGGCCACTCCCAGCCACAGGCCCCCAAACACAAACAACGGCGCTTTTCCCTGGAAAACAAAACTCGCCTGCCAACTTTTTGATGGCAGATTACCGAAGCCACTTGGTACTATCCAACCAGCCCAACTTGGCACTGGTGCCACCATGGGTCTGGTCACCATCCTGTCTATCGTAGCTTTTCAGGAGCCAGCCAGTCACTCCCAGCCATATGCCCCGAGACACAAACCTCGGCCCGTTTCCCTGGCAAACAAAAGTAAGCTGACCCGCTTCTGGATGGCAGAATGCAGGAGCCACTTTGCACCATCAAACCAGCGCGACTTGGCACTTGTGCCACCTTGGGTCTGGGAACCATCCGGCGTGTCGTGGATTCTAAGGAGCCAGCCGGCCACTCCCAGCCACAGGCCCCCAAACAAAAACAACGGCGCTTTTCCCTGGAAAACAAAACTAGACTGCCAACATTTTGATGGCAGTTTGCAGGAGACACTTGGTACTATCAAACCAGCCCAACTTGGCACTGGTGCCATCTCAGGTCTGGGAACCATGCTGCGTAACGTAGATTCTAAGACGCCATGGGGCCACTTCCAGCCACAGCCCCCAAACACAAACAACGGCGCTTTTCCCTGGAAAACAAAACTCGCCTGCCAACATTTTGATGGCAGATTGCAGGAGCCACTTGGTACTATCAAACCAGCCCAACTTGGCACTGCTGCCACCATGGGTCTGGTCACCATCCTGCCTATCGTAGCTTATCAGGAGCCAGCCGGTCACTCCCAGCCATAGGCCCCCTGACAAAAACCTCGGCCCGTTTCCCTGGCAAACAAAAGTAAGCTATCCCGCTTCTGGATGGCAGATTGCAGGAGCCACTTTGCACCATCAAACTAGTCCGACTTGGCACTGGTGCCACCTCTGGTCTGGGAACCATCCTGCGTATCGTGGATTCTAATTACCCAGCCGGCCACTCCCAGCCACAGGCCCCCAAACAAAATCAACGGCGCATCTACCAGGAAAACAAAATTCACCTGCCAATATTATATGGCAGATTGCAGGAGCCACTTGGTACTATCAAACCAGCCCAACTTGGCACTGGTGCCACCATGGGTCTGGTCACCATCCTGCCTATCGTAGCTTTTCAGGATCCAGCCGGTCACTCCCAGCCATAGGCCCACAGACACAAACCTCGCCCCGTTTCCCTGGCAAACAAAAGTAAGCTACCGCGCTTCTGGATGGCAGATTGCAGAAACCACTTTGCACCATCGAACCAGCCCAACCTGGCACTGGTGCCACCTTGGCTCTGGGAACCATGCTGCGTATCGTGGATTCTAAGGAGCCAGCCGGCCACTCCCAGGCACAGGCCCCCAAACACAAACAACGGCGCTTTTCCCTGGAAAACAAAACTCGCCTGCCAACATTTTGATGGCAGATTGCATGAGCCACTTGGTACTATCAAATCAGCCCAACTTGGCACTGGTGCCACCATGGGTCTGGTCTCCATCCTGCCTATCGTAGCTTTTCAGGAGCCAGCCGGTCACTACCAGCCATAGGCCCCCAGACACACACCTCGGCCCGTTTCCCTGGCAAACAAAAGTAAGCTGCCCCGCTTCTGGATGGCAGATTGCAGGAGCCACTTTGCACCATCAAACCAGCCCGCCTTGGAACTGGTGCCACCTTGGGTCTGGGAACCACGCTGAGTATCGTGGATTCTAAGGAGCCAGCTGGCCACTCCCAGCCACATGCCGCCAAACAAAAACCACGGCGCGTTTCCCTGGAAAACAAAACTCGCCTGCCAACTTTTTGATGGCAGATTGCAGGAGCCACTTGGTACTATCAAACCAGCCCAACTTGGCACTGGTGCCACCATGGGTCTGGTCACCATCCTGCCTATCGTAGCTGTTCAGGAGCCAGCCGGTCACTCCCAACCATAGACCCTCACACACAAACTTCGGCCCGTTTCCCTGGCAAACAAAAGTAAGCTGCCCCGCTTCTGGATGGCAGATTGCAGGAGCCACTTGGTACTATCAAACTGGCCCGACTTGGCACTGGTGCCACCTTGGGTCTGGGAACCATCCTGCGTAACGATGATTCCAAGACGCAAGGGGGCCACTCCCATCCACAGGTCCCCAAACACAAACAACGGCGCTTTTCCCTGGAAAACAAAACTCGCCTGCCAACATTTTGATGGCAGATTGCAGGAGCCACTTGGTACTATCAAACCAGCCCAACTTGGCACTGGTGCCACCATGGGTCTGGTCACCATCCTGCCTATCGTAGCTTTTCAAGAGCCAGCCGGTCACTCCCAGCCATAGGCCCCCAGACACAAAGCTCGGCCCGTTTCCCAGGCAAAAAAAAGTAAGCTGCCCCGCTTCTGGATGGCAGATTGCAGGAACCACTTGGTACTATCAAACGAGCCAAACATTGCACTGGTGCCACCTTGGGTCTGGGAACCATGCTGCATATCGTGGATTCTAAGGAGCCAGCCGGCCACTCCCAGCCACAGGCCCCCAAACACAAACAAGGGTGCTTTAACCCTGGAAAACAAAACTCGCCTGCCAACTTTTTGATGGCAGATTGCAGGAGCCACTTGGTACTATCAAATCAGCCCAACTTGGCACTGGTGCCACCATGGGTCTGGTCACCATCCTGCCTATCGTAGCTTTTCAGGAGCCAGCCGGTCACTCCCAGCCTTAGGCCCCCAGACAAAAACCTCGGCCTGATTCCCTTGCAAACAAAAGTAAGCTATCCCGCTTCTGGATGGCACATTGCAGGAGCAACTTTGCACCATCAAACTAGCCCGACTTGGCACTGGTGCCACCTCTGGTCTGGGAACATCCTGCGTATCATGGATTCTAAGGAGCCAGCTGGCCACTCCCAGCCACAGGCCCCCAAACACAAACAACGGCGCTTTTCCCTGGAAAACAAAACTCGCCTGCCAAATTTTTGATGGCAGATTGCAGGAGCCACTTGGTACTATCAAACCAGCCAGTCTTGGCACTGGTGCCACCTTGGCTCTGGGAACCATGCTGCGTAACGTAGATTCTAAGACGCCAGGGGGCCACTCCCAGCCACAGGCCCCCAAACACAAACAACGGCGCTTTTCCCTGGAAAACAAAACTCGCCTGCCAATATTTGATGGCAGATTGCAGGAGCCACTTGGTATTATCAAACCAGCCCAACTTGGCACTGGTGCCAACATGGGTCTGGTCACCATCCTGCCTATCCTGGAATTCAGGAGCCAGCCGGTCACTCCCAGCCATAGGCCCCCAGACACAAACCTCGGCCCGTTTCCCTGGCAAACAAAAGTATGCTGCCCCGCTTCTGGATGGCAGATTGCAGGAGCCACTTTGCAACATCAAACCAGCCCGTCTTGGCACTGGTGCCACCTCAGGTATGGGAACCATCCTGCGTATCGTGGATTCTAATTAGCCAGCCGGCCACTCCCAGCCACAGGCCCCCAAACACAAACAACGGCGCTTTTCCCTGGAAAACAAAACTCGCCTGCCAACTTTTGATGGCAGATTGCAGGAGCCACTTGGTACTATCAAACCAGCCCAACTTGGCACTGGTGCCACCATGGGTCTGGTCACCATCCTGCCTATCGTAGCTTTTCAGGAGCCAGCCGGTCACTCCCAGCCATAGGCCCCCAGACAGAAACCTCGGCCCGTTTCCCTGGCAAACAAAAGTAAGCTGCCCCGCTTCTGGATGTCAGATTGCAGGAGCCACTTGGTACTATCAAACCAGCCCAACTTGGCACTGGTGCCACCATGGGTCTGGTCACCATCCTGCCTATCGTAGCTTTTCACGACCTAGCCGGTCACTCCCAGCCGTAGGCCCCCAGACACAATGCTCGGCCCGTTTCCCTGGCAAAAAAAAGTAAGCTGCCCCGCTTCTGGATGGCAGATTGCAGGACGCACTTGGTACTATCAAACCAGCCCGACTTGGCACTGGTGCCACCTTGGGTGTGGGAACCATGCTGCGTATAGTGGATTCTAATTAGCCAGCCGGCCACTCCCAGCCACAGGCCCCCAAACACAAACAACGGCGCTTTTCCCTGGAAAACAAAACTCGCCTGCCAACATTTTGATGGCAGATTTGCAGGAGCCGCTTGGTACTATCAAACCAGCCAACTTGGCACTTGTGCCACCATGGGTCTGGTCACCATCCTGCCTATCGTAGCTGTTCAGGAGCCGGCCGGTCACTCCCAACAATAGACCCTCACACACAAACTTCGGCCCGTTTCCCTGGCAAACAAAAGTAAGCTGCCCCGCTTCTGGATGGCAGATTGCAGGAAACACTTGGTACTATCAAACCAGCCAAACATGGCACTGGTGACACCTTGGGTCTGGGAACCCTGCTGCGTATCGTGGATTCTAAGGAGCCAGCCGGCCACTCCCAGCCACAGGCCCCCAAAGACAAACAACGGCGCTTTAACCCTGGAAAACAAAACTCGCCTGCCAACTTTTTGATGGCAGATTGCAGGAGCCACTTGGTACTATCAAATCAGCCCAACTTGGCACTGGTGCCACCATGGGTCTGGTCACCATCCTGCCTATTGTAGCTTTTCAGGAGCCAGCCGGTGACTCCCAGCCATAGCCCCCCAGACAAAAACCTCGGCCTGATTCCCTGGAAACAAAAGTAAGCTATCCCGCTTATGGATGGCACATTGCAGGAGCCACTTTGCACCATCAAACTAGCCCGACTTGGCACTGGTGCCACCTCTGGTCTGGGAACCATCCTGCGTATCGTGGATTCTAAGGAGCCAGCCGGCCACTCCCAGCCACGGGCCCCCAAACACAAACAACGGCGCTTTTCCCTGGAAAACAAAACTCGCCTGCCAACTTTTTGATGGCAGATTGCAGGAGCCACTTGGTACTATCAAACCAGCCCGTCTTGGCCCTGGTGCCACCTTGGCTCTGGGAACCATGCTGCGTTACGTAGATTCTAAGGCGCCAGCCGGCAACTCCCAGCCACGGGCCCCCAAACACAAACAACGGAGCTTTTCCCTGGAAAACAAAACTCGCCTGCCAACATTTTGATGGCAGATTGCAGGAGCCGCTTGGTACTATCAAACCAGCCAACTTGGCACTGGTGCCACCATGGGTCTGGTCACCATCCTGCCTATCGTAGCTTTTCAGGAGCCAGCCGGTCACTCCCAGCCATAGGCCCCCAGACAAAATCCTCGGCCCGTTTCCCTGGCAAACAAAAGTAAGCTGCCCCTCTTCTGGATGGCAGATTGCAGGAACCACTTGGTACTACCTAACCAGCCCGACTTGGCACTGGTGCCACCTCTGGACTGGGAACCATCCTGCGTATCGTGGATTCTAAGGAGCCAGCCGGCCACTCCCAGCCACAGGCCCCCAAACACAAACAACGGCGCTTTTCCCTGGAAAACAAAACTCGCCTGCCAACTTTTTGATGACAGAGTGCAGGAGCCACTTGGTACTATCAAACCAGCCCGACTTGGCACTGGTGCCACCTTGGCTCTGGGAACCATGCTGCGTAACGTAGATTCTAAGGCGCCAGCCGGCAACTCCCAGCCACGGGCCCCCAAACACAAACAACGGAGCTTTTCCCTGGAAAACAAAACTCGCCTGCCAACATTTTGATGGCAGATTGCAGGAGCCGCTTGGTACTATCAAACCAGCAATCTTGGCACTGGTGCCACCATGGGTCTGGTCACCATCCTGCCTATCGTAGCTTTTCAGGAGCCAGCCGGTCACTCCCAGCCATAGGCCCCCAGACAAAATCCTCGGCCCGTTTCCCTGGCAAACAAAATTAAGCTGCCCCTCTTCTGGATGGCAGATTGCAGGAACCACTTGGTACTATCAAAGCAGCCCGACTTGGCACTGGTGCCACCTCTGGACTGGGAACCATCCTGCGTATCGTGGATTCTAAGGAGCCAGCCGGCCACTCCCAGCCGTAGGCCCCCAGACACAATGCTCGGCCCGTTTCCCTGGCAAAAAAAAGTAAGCTGCCCCGCTTCTGGATGGCAGATTGCAGGACGCACTTGGTATTATCAAACCAGCCCGACTTGGCCCTGGTGCCACCTTGGGTGTGGGAACCATGCTGCGTATAGAGGATTCTAATTAGCCAGCCGGCCACTCCCAGCCACAGGCCCCCAAACACAAACAACGGCGCTTTTCCCTGGAAAACAAAACTCGCCTGCCAACATTTTGATGGCAGATTGCAGGAGCCACTTGGTACTATCAAACCAGCCAACTTGGCACTTGTGCCACCATGGGTCTGGTCACCATCCTGCCTATCGTAGCTGTTCAGGAGCCAGCCGGTCACTCCCAACAATAGACCCTCACACACAAACTTCGGCCCTTTTCCCTGGCAAACAAAAGTAAGCTGCCCCGCTTCTGGATGGCAGATTGCAGGAGCCACTTGGTACTATCAAACTGGCCCGACTTGGCACTGGTGCCACCTTGGGTCTGGGAACCATCCTGCGTAACGATGATTCCAAGACGCAAGGGGGCCACTCCCATCCACAGGTCCCCAAACACAAACAACGGCGCTTTTCCCCGGAAAACAAAACTCGCCTGCCAACTTTTTGATGGCAGATTGCAGGAGCCACTTGGTACTATCAAACCAGCCCAACTTGGCACTGGTGCCACCATGGGTCTGGTCACCATCCTGCCTATCGTAGCTTTTCACGACCTAGCCGGTCATTCCCAGCCATAGGCCCCCAGACACAAAGCTCGGCCCGTTTCCCAGGCAAAAAAAAGTAAGCTGCCCCGCTTCTGGATGGCAGATTGCAGGAACCACTTGGTACTATCAAACCAGCCAAACATGGCACTGGTGCCACCTTGGGTCTGGGAACCATGCTGCATATCGTGGATTCTAAGGAGCCAGCCGGCCACTCCCAGCCACAGGCCCCCAAACACAAACAAGGGCGCTTTAACCCTGGAAAACAAAACTCGCCTGCCAACTTTTTGATGGCAGATTGCAGGAGCCACTTGGTACTATCAAATCAGCCCAACTTGGCACTGGTGCCACCATGGGTCTGGGCACCATCCTGCCTATTGTAGCTTTTCAGGAGCCAGCCGGTCACTCCCAGCCATAGCCCCCCAGACAAAAACCTCGGCCTGATTCCCTGGCAAACAAAAGTAAGCTATCCCGCTTCTGGATGGCACATTGCAGGAGCCACTTTGCACCATCAAACTAGCCCGACTTGGCACTGGTGCCACCTCTGGTCTGGGAACCATCCTGCGTATCGTGGATTCTAAGGAGCCAGACGGTCACTCCCAGCCATAGGCCCCCAGACAAAATCCTCGGCCCGTTTCCCTGGCAAACAAAAGTAAGCTGCCCCTCTTCTGGATGGCAGATTGCAGGAACCACTTGGTACTATCAAACCAGCCCGACTTGGCACTGGTGCCACCTCTGGACTGGGAACCAACCTGCGTATCGTGGATTCTAAGGAGCCAGGCGGCCACTCCCAGCCACAGGCCCCCAAACACAAACAACGGCGCTTTTAGCTAAAAAACAAAACTCGCCTGCCAACTTTTTGATGGCAGATTGCAGGAGACACTTGGTACTATCAAACCAGCCCGTCTTGGCACTGGTGCCACCTTGGCTCTGGGAACCATGCTGCGTAACGTAGATTCTAAGGCGCCAGCCGGCAACTCCCAGCCACGGGCCCCCAAACACAAACAACGGAGCTTTTCCCTGGAAAACAAAACTCGCCTGCCAACATTTTGATGGCAGATTGCAGAAGCCGCTTGGTACTATCAAACCAGCCATTTTGGCACTGGTGCCACCATGGGTCTGGCCACCATCCTGCCTATCGTAGCTTTTCAGGAGCCAGCCGGTCACTCCCAGCCATAGGCCCCCAGACAAAATCCTCGGCCCGTTTCCCTGGCAAACAAAAGTAAGCTGCCCCTCTTCTGGATGGCAGATTGCAGGAACCACTTGGTACTATCAAAGCAGCCCGACTTGGCACTGGTGCCACCTCTGGACTGGGAACCATCCTGCGTATCGTGGATTCTAAGGAGCCAGCCGGCCACTCCCAGCCACAGGCCCCAAAACACAAACAACGGCGCTTTTCCCCGGAAAACAAAACTCGCCTGCCAACATTTTGATGGCAGATTGCAGGAGCCACTTGGTACTATCAAACCAGCCCAACTTGGCACTGGTGCCACCATGGGTCTGGTCACCATCCTGCCTATCGTAGCTGTTCAGGAGCCAGCCGGTCACTCCCAAACATAGACCCTCACACACAAACTTCGGCCCGTTTCCCTGGCAAACAAAAGTATGCTGCCCCGCTTCTGGATGGCAGATTGCAGGAGCCACTTGGTACTATCAAACTGGCCCGACTTGGCACTGGTGCCACCTTCGGTCTGGGAACCATCCTGCGTAACGATGATTCCAAGACACAAGGGGGCCACTCCCATCCACAGGTCCCCAAACACAAACAACGGCGCTTTTCCCTGGAAAACAAAGCTCGCCTGCCAACTTTTTGATGGCAGATTTCAGGAGCCACTTGCTACTATCAAACCAGCCCAACTTGGCACTGGTGCCACCATGGGTCTGGTCACCATCCTGCCTATCGTAGCTTTTCAAGAGCCAGCCGGTCACTCCCAGCCATAGGCCCCCAGACACAAAGCTCGGCCCGTTTCCCAGGCAAAAAAAAGTAAGCTGCCCCGCTTCTGGATGGCAGACTGCAGGAAACACTTGGTACTATCAAACGAGCCAAACATTGCACTGGTGCCACCTTGGGTCTGGGAACCATGCTGCATATCGTGGATTCTAAGGAGCCAGCCGGCCACTCCCAGCCACAGGCCCCCAAACACAAACAAGGGTGCTTTAACCCGGGAAAAAAAAACTCGCCTGCCAACTTTTTGATGGCAGATTGCAGGAGCCAGTTGGTACTATCAAATCAGCCCAACTTGGCACTGGTGCCACCATGGGTCTGGTCACCATCCTGCCTATCGTAGCTTTTCAGGAGCCAGCCGGTCACTCCCAGCCATAGCCCCCCAGACAAAAACCTCGGCCTGATTCCCTGGCAAACAAAAGTAAGCTATCCCGCTTCTGGATGGCACATTGCAGGAGCCACTTTGCACCATCAAACTAGCCCGACTTGGCACTGGTGCCACCTCTGGTCTGGGAACCATCCTGCGTATCGTGGATTCTAAGGAGCCAGCCGGCCACTCCCAGCCACAGGCCCCCAAACACAAACAACGGCGCTTTTCCCTGGAAAACAAAACTCGCCTGCCAACTTTTTGATGGCAGATTGCAGGAGCCACTTGGTACTATCAAACCAGCCCGTCTTGGCACTGGTGCCACCTTGGCTCTGGGAACCATGCTGCGTAACGTAGATTCTAAGGCGCCAGCCGGCAACTCCCAGCCACGGGCCCCCAAACACAAACAACGGAGCTTTTCCCTGGAAAACAAAACTCGCCTGCCAACATTTTGATGGCAGATTGCAGGAGCCGCTTGGTACTATCAAACCAGCCAACTTGGCACTGGTGCCACCATGGGTCTGGTCACCATCCTGCCTATCGTAGCTGTTCAGGAGCCAGCCGGTCACTCCCAACCATAGACCCTCACACACAATCTTCGGCCCGTTTCCCTGGCAAACAAAAGTAAGCTGCCCCGCTTCTGGATGGCAGATTGCAGGAGCCACTTGGTACTATCAAACTGGCCCGACTTGGCACTGGTGCCACCTTGGGTCTGGGAACCATCCTGCGTAACGATGATTCCAAGACGCAAGGGGGCCACTCCCATCCACAGGTCCCCAAACACAAACAATGGCGCTTTTCCCTGGAAAACAAAGCTCGCCTGCCAACTTTTTGATGGCAGATTGCAGGAGCCACTTGCTACTATCAAACCAGCCCAACTTGGCACTGGTGCCACCATGGGTCTGGTCACCATCCTGCCTATCGTAGCTTTTCAAGAGCCAGCCGGTCACTCCCAGCCATAGGCCCCCAGACACAAAGCTCGGCCCGTTTCCCAGGCAAAAAAAAGTAAGCTGCCCCGCTTCTGGATGGCAGACTGCAGGAAACACTTGGTACTATCAAACGAGCCAAACATTGCACTGGTGCCACCTTGGGTCTGGGAACCATGCTGCATATCGTGGATTCTAAGGAGCCAGCCGGCCACTCCCAGCCACAGGCCCCCAAACACAAACAAGGGTGCTTTAACCCGGGAAAAAAAAACTCGCCTGCCAACTTTTTGATGGCAGATTGCAGGAGCCAGTTGGTACTATCAAATCAGCCCAACTTGGCACTGGTGCCACCATGGGTCTGGTCACCATCCTGCCTATCGTAGCTTTTCAGGAGCCAGCCGGTCACTCCCAGCCATAGCCCCCCAGACAAAAACCTCGGCCTGATTCCCTGGCAAACAAAAGTAAGCTATCCCGCTTCTGGATGGCACATTGCAGGAGCCACTTTGCACCATCAAACTAGCCCGACTTGGCACTGGTGCCACCTCTGGTCTGGGAACCATCCTGCGTATCGTGGATTCTAAGGAGCCAGCCGGCCACTCCCAGCCACAGGCCCCCAAACACAAACAACGGCGCTTTTCCCTGGAAAACAAAACTCGCCTGCCAACTTTTTGATGGCAGATTGCAGGAGCCACTTGGTACTATCAAACCAGCCCGTCTTGGCACTGGTGCCACCTTGGCTCTGGGAACCATGCTGCGTAACGTAGATTCTAAGGCGCCAGCCGGCAACTCCCAGCCACGGGCCCCCAAACACAAACAACGGAGCTTTTCCCTGGAAAACAAAACTCGCCTGCCAACATTTTGATGGCAGATTGCAGGAGCCGCTTGGTACTATCAAACCAGCCAACTTGGCACTGGTGCCACCATGGGTCTGGTCACCATCCTGCCTATCGTAGCTGTTCAGGAGCCAGCCGGTCACTCCCAACCATAGACCCTCACACACAATCTTCGGCCCGTTTCCCTGGCAAACAAAAGTAAGCTGCCCCGCTTCTGGATGGCAGATTGCAGGAGCCACTTGGTACTATCAAACTGGCCCGACTTGGCACTGGTGCCACCTTGGGTCTGGGAACCATCCTGCGTAACGATGATTCCAAGACGCAAGGGGGCCACTCCCATCCACAGGTCCCCAAACACAAACAATGGCGCTTTTCCCTGGAAAACAAAGCTCGCCTGCCAACTTTTTGATGGCAGATTGCAGGAGCCACTTGCTACTATCAAACCAGCCCAACTTGGCACTGGTGCCACCATGGGTCTGGTCACCATCCTGCCTATCGTAGCTTTTCAAGAGCCAGCCGGTCACTCCCAGCCATAGGCCCCCAGACACAAAGCTCGGCCCGTTTCCCAGGCAAAAAAAAGTAATCTGCCCCGCTTCTGGATGGCAGATTGCAGGAAACACTTGGTACTATCAAACGAGCCAAACATTGCACTGGTGCCACCTTGGCTCTGGGAACCATGCTGCATATCGTGGATTCTAAGGAGCCAGCCGGCCACTCCCAGCCACAGGCCCCCAAACACAAACAAGGGTGCTTTAACCCTGGAAAACAAAACTCGCCTGCCAACATTTTGATGGCAGATTGCAGGAGCCAGTTGGTACTATCTAATCAGCCCAACTTGGCACTGGTGCCACCATGGGTCTGGTCACCATCCTGCCTATCGTAGCTTTTCAGGAGCCAGCCGGTCACTCCCAGCCTTAGGCCCCCAGACAAAAACCTCGGCCTGATTCCCTGGCAAACAAAAGTAAGCTATCCCGCTTCTGGATGGCACATTGCAGGAGCCACTTTGCACCATCAAACCAGCCCGACTTGGCACTGGTGCCACCTCTGGTCTGTGAACATCCTGCGTATCATGGATTCTAAGGAGCCAGCCGGCCACTCCCAGCCACAGGCCCCCAAACACAAACAAAAGCGCTTTTCCTTGGAAAACAAAACTCGCCTGCCAAATTTTTGATGGCAGATTGCAGGAGCCACTTGGTACTATCAAACCAGCCCGTCTTGGCACTGGTGCCACCTTGGCTCTGGGAACCATGCTGCGTAACGTAGATTCTAAGACGCCAGGGGGCCACTCCCAGCCACAGGCCCCAAAACACAAACAACGGCGCTTTTCCCTGGAAAACAAAACTCGCCTGCCAATTTTTGATGGCAGATTGCAGGAGCCACTTGGTACTATCAAACCAGCCCAACTTGGCACTGGTGCCACTATGGGGCAGGTCACCATCCTGCCTATCGTAGCTTTTCAGGACCTAGCTGGTCATTCCCAGCCATAGGCCCCCAGACACAAACCTCGGCTCGTTTCCCTGTCAAACCAAAGTAAGCTGCCCCTCTTCTGGATGGCAGATTTCAGGAACCACTTGGTACTATCAAACAAGCACGACTTGGCACTGGTGCCACCTTGGGTCTGGTCACCATCCTGCCTATCGTAGCTTTTCAGGAGCCAGCCGGCCACTACCAGCCACAGGCCCCCAAACACAAACAACGGCGCTTTTCCCCGGAAAACAAAACTCGCCTGCCAACTTTTTGATGGCAGATTGCAGGAGCCACTTGGTACTATCAAACCAGCCCAACTTGGCACTGGTGCCACCATGGGTCTGGTCACCATCCTGCCTATCGTAGCTTTTCAGGAGCCAGCCGGTCACTCCTAGCCATAGGCCCCCTGACAGAAACCTCAGCCCGTTTTCCTGGCAAACAAAAGTAAGCTACCCCACTTCTGGATGGCAGATTGAAGGAACCACTTTGCACCATCAAACCAGCCCGACTTGGCACTGGTGCCACCTTGGCTCTGGGAACCATCCTGCGTATCGTGGATTCTAAGGAGCCAGCCGGCCACTCCCAGGCACAGGCCCCCAAACACAAACAACGGCGCTTTTCCCTGGAAAACAAAACTCGCCTGCCAACTTTTTGATGGCAGATTGAAGGAGCCACTTAGTACTATCAAACCAGCCCAACTTGGCACTGGTGCCACCATGGGTCTGGTCACCATCCTGCCTATCGTAGCTTTTCAGGAGCCAGCCGGTCACTCCCAGGCATAGGCCCCGAGACACAAACCTCGGCACGTTTCCCTGGCAAACAAAAGTAAGTTACCCCGCTTCTGGATGGCAGATTGCAGGAGCCACTTTGCACCATCAAACTAGCCCGACTTGGCACTGGTGCCACCTCAGGTATGGGAACCATCCTGCGTATCGTGGATTCTAAGGAGCCAGCCGGCCACTCCCAGCCACAGGCCCCCACACACAAACAACGGCGCTTTTCCCTGGAAAACAAAACTCGCCTGCCAACTTTTTGTTGGCAAATTGCAGGAGCCACTTGGTACTATCAAATCAGCCCAACTTGGCACTGGTGCCACCATGGGTCTGGTCACCATCCTGCCTATCGTGGCTTTTCAGGAGCCAGCCGGTCACTCCCAGCCATAGGCCTCGAGACACAGACCTCGGCCTGTTTCCCTGGCAAACAAAAGTAAGCTGCCCCGATTCTGGATGGCAGATTGCAGGAACCACTTGATACCATTAAACCAGCCCGACTTGGCACTGGTGCCACCTTGACTCTGGGAACCATGCTGCGTAACGTTGATTCTAAGGCGCCAGCCGGCAACTCCCAGCCACAGGCCCCCAAACAAAGTCAACGGCGCTTATCCCGGGAATACAAAACTCGCCTGCCAATATTTGATGGCAGATTGCAGGAGCCACTTGGTAGTATCAAACCAGCCCAACTTGGCACTGGTGCCACCATGGGTCCGGTAACCATCCTGCCTATCGTAGCTTTTCAGGACCTAGCCGGTCACTCCCAGCCATAGGCCCCCAGACACAAACCTCGGCCCTTTTCCCTGGCAAACAAAAGTAAGCTGCCCCGCTTCTGGATGGCAGATTGCAGGAGCCACTTTGTACTATCAAACCAGCCCGACTTGGCACTTTTGCCACCTTGGGTCTGGGAACCATGCAGCGTATCGTGGATTCTAAGGAGCCAGCCGGCCACTCCCAGCCACAGGCCCCCAAACACAAACAACGGCGCTTTTCCCTGGAAAACAAAACTCGCCTGCCAACTTTTTGATGGCAGATTGCAGGAGCCACTTGGTACTATCAAATCAGCCCAACTTGGCACTGGTGCCACCATGGGTCTGGTCACCATCCTGCCTATCATAGCTTTTCAGGAGCCAGACGGTAACTCCCAGCCATAGGCCTCGAGACAAAAGCCTCGGCCCGTTTCCCTGGCAAACAAAATTAAGCTGCCCCGCTTCTGGATGGTATCTTGTAGGAGACACTTTGCACCATCAAACTAGCCCGACTTGGCACTGGTGCCACCTCTGGTCTGGGAACCATGCTGCGTATCGTGGATTCTAAGGAGCCAGCCGGCCACTCCCAGCCACACGCCCCCAAACACAAACAACGGCGCTTTTCCCTGGAAAACAAAACTCGCCTGCCAAATTTGATGGCAGATTTCAGGAGCCACTTGGTACTATCAAACCAGCCCAACTTGGCACTGGTGCCACCATGGGTCTGGTCACCATCCTGCCTATCGTAGCTTTTCAGGAGCCAGCCGGTCACTCCCAGCCATAGGCCCCGAGACACAAACCTCGTCCCGTTTCCCTGGCAAACAAAAGTAAGTTACCCCGCTTCTGGATGGCAGATTGCAGGAGCCACTTTGCACAATCAAACTAGCCCGACTTGGCACTGGTGCCACCTCAGGTCTGGGAACCATCCTGCGTATCGTGGATTCTAAGGATCCAGCCGGCCACTCCCAGCCACAGGCCCCCAAACACAAACAACGGCGCTTTTCCCTGAAAACAAAACTCGCCTGCCAACTTTTTGATGGCAGATTGCAGGAGACACTTGGTACTATCAAACCAGCCCGTCTTGGCACTGGTGCCACCTTGGCTCTGGGAAACATGCTGCGTAACGTAGATTCTAATACGCCAGGGGGCCACTCCCAGCCACCGGCCCCCAAACAAAAACAACGGCGCTTTTCCCTGGAAAACAAAACTCCCCTGCCAACTTCTTGATGGCAGATTGCAGGAAAGACTTGGAACTATCAAACCAGCCCGACTTGGCACTGGTGCCACCTTGGGTCTGGGAACCATGCTGCGTATCGTGGATTCTAAGGAGCCAGCCGGCCACTCCCAGCCACAGGCCCCCAAACACAAACAACGGAGCTTTTCCCTGGAAAACAATACTCGCCTGCCAACATTTTGATGGCAGATTGCAGGAGCCACTTGGTATTATCAAATCAGCCCAACTTGGCACTGGTGCCAACATGGGTCTGGTCACCATCCTGCCTATCGTAGCGTTTCAGGAGCCAGCGGGTCTCTCCCAGCCATAGGCCCCAAGATACAAAGCTCGGCCTCTTTCCCTGGCAAACAAAAGTAAGTTGCCCCGCTTCTGGATGGCAGATTGCAGGAGCTACTTGGTACTATCAAACCAGCCTGACTTGGCACTGGTGCCACCTCTGGTCTGGGAACCATGCTGCATATCATGGATTCTAAGGAGCCAGCCGGACACTCCCAGCCACAGGCCCCCAAACACAAACAACGGCGCTTTTCCCTGGAAAACTAAACTCGCCTGTCAACTTTTTGATGGCTGATTGCAGGAGCCACTTGGTACTATCAAACCAGCCCAACTTGGCACTGGTGCCACCATGGGTCTGGTAACCATCCTGCCTATCATAGCTTTTCAGGAGCCAGCCGGTCACTCCCAGCCATAGACACCCAGACACAAACCTCGGCCCGTTTCCCTGGCAAACAAAAGTAAGCTACCCCTCTTCTGGATGGCAGATTGCAGGAGCCACTTTGCACCATCAAACTAGCCCAACTTGTCACTGGTGCCACCTCTGGTCTGGGAACCAACCTGCGTATCGTGGATTCCAATTAGCCATCCGTCCACTAACAGCCACAGGCTCCCAAACACAAACAACGGCGCTTTTCCCTGGAAAACAAAACTCGCCTGCCAACTTTTTGATGGCAGATTGCAGGAGCCACTTGGTACTATCAAACCAGCCCAACTTGGCACTGGTGCCACCATGGGTCTGGTCACCATCCTGCCTATCCTAGCTTTTCAGGACCTAGCCGGTCACTCCCAGCCATAGGCCCCCAGACACAAACCTCGGCCCGTTTCCCTGGCAAACAAAAGTATGCTGCCCCGCTTCTGGATGGCAGATTGCAGGAGCCACTTTGCAACATCAAACCAGCCCGTCTTGGCACTGGTGCCACCTCAGGTATGGGAACCATCCTGCGTATCGTGGATTCTAATTAGCCAGCCAGCCACTCCCAGCCACAGTCCACCAAACACAAACAACGGCGCTTTTCCCTGGAAAACAAAACTCGCCTGCCAACTTTTGGATGGCAGATTGCAGGAGCCACTTGGTACTATCAAACCAGCCCAACTTGGCACTGGTGCCACCATGGGTCTGGTCACCATCCTGCCTATCGTAGCTTTTCAGGAGCCAGCCGGTCACTCCCAGCCATAGGCCCCAGACACAAACCTCGGCCCGTTTCCCTGGCAAACAAAATTAAGCTGCCCCGCTTCGGGATGTCAGATTGCAGGAGCCACTTGGTACTATCAAACTGGCCCCACTTGGCACTGGTGCCACCTCAGGTCTGGGAACCATCCTACGTATCGTAGCTTTTCAGGAGCCAGACGGTCACTCCCAGCCATAAGCCCCCAGACACAAATCTCGGCCCGTTTCCCTGGCAAACAAAATTACGCTGCCCCGCTTCTAGATGGCAGATTGCAGGAGCCACTTGGTACTATCAAACCAGCCCAACTTGGCACTGGTGCCACCATGGGTCTGGTCACCATCCTGCCTATCGTAGCTTTTCACGACCTAGCCGGTCACTCCCAGCCGTAGGCCCCCAGACACAAAGCTCGGCCCGTTTCCCTGGCAAAAAAAAGTAAGCTGCCCCGCTTCTGGATGGCAGATTGCAGGACGCACTTGGTACTATCAAACCAGCCCGACTTGGCACTGGTGCCACCTTGGGTGTGGGAACCATGCTGCGTATCGTGGATTCTAATTAGCCAGCCGGCAACTCCCAGCCACAGGCCCCCAAACACAAACAACGGCGCTTTTCCCTGGAAAACAAAACTCGCCTGCCAACATTTTGGTGGCAGATTGCAGGAGCCGCTTGGTACTATCAAACCAGCCAACTTGGCACTGGTGCCACCATGGGTCTGGTCACCATCCTGCCTATCGTAGCTTTTCAGGAGCCATCCGGTCACTCCCAGCCATAGGCCCCCAGACAAAAATCTCGGCCCGTTTCCCTGGCAAACAAAAGTAAGCTGCCCCTCTTCTGGATGGCAGATTGCAGGAACCACTTTGCACCATCAAACCAGCCCAACTTGGCACTGGTGCCACCTTTGCTCTGGGAACCATGCTGCGTATCTTGGGTTCTAAGGAGCCAGCCGGCCACTCCCAGCCACAGGCCCCCAAACACAAACAACGGCGCTTTTCCCTGGAAAACAAAACTCGCCTGCCAACTTTTTGATGGCAGATTGCATGAGCCACTTGGTACTATCAAATCAGCCCAACTTGGCAATGGTGCCACCATGGGTCTGGTCACCATCCTGCCTATCGTAGCTTTTCAGGAGCCAGCCTGTCACTCCCAGCCATAGGCCCCCAGACGCACACCTCGGCCCGTTTCCTTGGCAAACACAAGTAAGCTACCCTGCTTCTGGATGGCAGATTGCAGGAGCCACTTTGCACCATCAAACCAGCCCGCCTTGGAACTGGTGCCACCTTGGGTCTGGGAACCACGCTGAGTATCGTGGATTCTAAGGAGCCAGCTGGCCACTCCCAGCCACATGCCGCCAGACAAAAACCACGGCGCTTTTCCCTGGAAAACAAAACTCGCCTGCCAACTTTTTGATGGCAGATTGCAGGAGCCACTTGGTACTATCAAACCAGCCCAACTTGGCACTGGTGCCACCATGGGTCTGGTCACCATCCTGCCTATCGTAGCTTTTCAGGACCTAGCCGGTCACTCCCAGCCATAGGCCCCCAGACACAAACCTCGGCCCGTTTCCCTGGCAAACAAAAGTATGCTGTCCCGCTTCTGGATGGCAGATTGCAGGAGCCACTTTGCAACATCAAACCAGCCCGTCTTGGCACTGGTGCCACCTCAGGTATGGGAACCATCCTGCGTATCGTGGATTCTAATTAGCCAGCCAGCCACTCCCAGCCACAGGCCCCCAAACACAAACAACGGCGCTTTTCCCTGCAAAACCTAACTCGCCTGCCAACTTTTTGATGGCAGATTGCAGGAGCCACTTGGTACTATCAAACCAGCCCAACTTGGCACTGGTGCCACCATGGGTCTGGTCACCATCCTGCCTATCGTAGCTTTTCAGGAGCCAGCCGGTCACTCCCAGCCATAGGCCCCAGACACAAACCTCGGCCCGTTTCCCTGGCAAACAAAATTAAGCTGCCCCGCTTCGGGATGTCAGATTGCAGGAGCCACTTGGTACTATCAAACTGGCCCCACTTGGCACTGGTGCCACCTCAGGTCTGGGAACCGTCCTACGTATCGTAGCTTTTCAGGAGCCAGCCGGTCACTCCCAGCCATAGGCCCCCAGACACAAATCTCGGCCCGTTTCCCTGGCAAACAAAATTAAGCTGCCCCGCTTCTGGATGGCAGATTGCAGGAGCCACTTGGTACTATCAAACCAGCCCAACTTGGCACTGGTGCCACCATGGGTCTGGTCACCATCCTGCCTATCGTAGCTTTTCACGACCTAGCCGGTCACTCACAGCCGTAGGCCCCCAGACACAATTCTCGGCCCGTTTCCCTGGCAAAAAAAAGTAAGCTGCCCCGCTTCTGGATGGCAGATTGCAGGACGCACTTGGTACTATCAAACCAGCCCGACTTGGCACTGGTGCCGCCTTGGGTGTGGGAACCATGCTGCGTATCGTGGATTCTAATTAGCCAGCCGGCAACTCCCAGCCACAGGCCCCCAAACACAAACAACGGCGCTTTTCCCTGGAAAACAAAACTCGCCTGCCAACATTTTGATGGCAGATTGCAGGAGCCGCTTGGTACTATCAAACCAGCCAACTTGGCACTGGTGCCACCATGGGTCTGGTCACCATCCTGCCTATCGTAGCTTTTCAGGAGCCATCCGGTCACTCCCAGCCATAGGCCCCCAGACAAAATCCTCGGCCCGTTTCCCTGGCAAACAAAAGTAAGCTGCCCCTCTTCTGGATGGCAGATTGCAGGAACCACTTTGCACCATCAAACCAGCCCGACTTGGCACTGGTGCCACCTTGGGTCTGGGAACCATCCTGCGTAACGATGATTCCAAGACGCAAGGGGGCCACTCCCATCCACAGGTCCCCAAACACAAACAACGGCGCTTTTCCCCGGAAAACAAAACTCGCCTGCCAACTTTTTGATGGCAGATTGCAGGAGCCACTTGGTACTATCAAACCAGCCCAACTTGGCACTGGTGCCACCATGGGTCTGGTCACCATCCTGCCTATCGTAGCTTTTCACGACCTAGCCGGTCACTCCCAGCCATAGGCCCCGAGACACAAAGCTCGGCCCGTTTCCCAGGCAAAAAAAAGTAAGCTGCCCCGCTTCTGGATGGCAGATTGCAGGAACCACTTGGTACTATCAAACCAGCCAAACATGGCACTGGTGCCACCTTGGGTCTGGGAACCATGCTGCATATCGTGGATTCTAAGGAGCCAGCCGGCCACTCCCAGCCACAGGCCCCCAAACACAAACAAGTGCGCTTTAACCCTGGAAAACAAAACTCGCCTGCCAATTTTGATGGCAGATTGCAGGAGCCACTTGGTACTATCAAACCAGCCCAACTTGGCACTGGTGCCACCATGGGTCTGGTCACCATCCTGCCTCTTGTAGCTTTTCAGGAGCCAGCCGGTCACTCCCAGCCATAGGCCCCCAGACAAAAACCTCGGCCTGATTCCCTGGCAAGCAAAAGTAAGCTGCCCCGCTTCTGGATGGCACATTGCAGGAGCCACTTTGCACCATCAAACTAGCCCGACTTGGCACTGGTTCCACCTCTGGTCTGGGAACCATCCTGCGTATCGTGGATTCTAAGGAGCCAGCCGGCCACTCCCAGCCACAGGCCCCCAAACACAAACAACGGCGCTTTTCCCTGGAAAACAAAACTCGCCTGCCAACTTTTTGATGGCAGATTGCAGGAGCCACTTGGTACTATCAAACCAGCCCGTCTTGGCACTGGTGCCACCTTGGCTCTGGGAACCATGCTGCGTAACGTAGATTCTAAGGGGCCAGCCGACCACTCCCAGCCACGGGCCCCCAAACACAAACAACGGAGTTTTTCCCTGGAAAACAAAACTCGCCTGCCAACATTTTGATGGCAGATTGCAGGAGCCGCTTGGTACTATCAAACCAGCCAACTCGGCACTGGTGCCACCATGGGTCTGGTCACCATCCTGCCTATCGTAGCTTTTCAGGAGCCAGCCGGTCACTCCCAGCCATAGGCCCCCAGACAAAATCCTCGGCCCGTTTCCCTGGCAAACAAAAGTAAGCTGCCCCTCTTCTGGATGGCAGATTGCAGGAACCACTTGGTACTATCAAACCAGCCCGACTTGGCACTGGTGCCACCTCTGGACTGGGAACCATCCTGCGTATCGTGGATTCTAAGGAGCCAGCCGGCCACTCCCAGCCACATGCCCCAAAACACAAACAACGGCGCTTTTCCCCGGAAAACAAAACTCGCCTGCCAACATTTTGATGGCAGATTGCAGGAGCCACTTGGTACTATCAAACCAGCCCAACTTGGCACTGGTGCCACCATGGGTCTGGTCACCATCCTGCCTATCATAGCTTTCAGGAGCCAGCCGGTCACTCCCAGCCATAGGCCCACAGACACAAACCTCGCCCCGTTTCCCTGGCAAACAAAAGTAAGCTACCGCGCTTCTGGATGGCAGATTGCAGGAACCACTTTGCACCATCAAACCAGCCCAACTTGGCACTGGTGCCACCTTGGCTCTGGGAACCATGCTGAGTATCGTGGATTCTAAGAAGCCAGCTGGCCACTCCCAGCCACATGCCGCCAAACAAAAACAACGGCGCTTTTCCCTGGAAAACAAAACTCGCCTGCCAACTTTTTGATGGCAGATTGCAGGAGCCACTTGGTACTATCAAACCAGCCCAACTTGGCACTGGTGCCACCATGGGTCTGGTCACCATCCTGCCTATCGTAGCTGTTCAGGAGCCAGCCGGTCACTCCCAACAATAGACCCTCACACACAAACTTCGGCCCTTTTCCCTGGCAAACAAAAGTAAGCTGCCCCGCTTCTGGATGGCAGATTGCAGGAGCCACTTGGTACTATCAAACTGGCCCGACTTGGCACTGGTGCCACCTTGGGTCTGGGAACCATCCTGCGTAACGATGATTCCAAGACGCAAGGGGGCCACTCCCATCCACAGGTCCCCAAACAAAAACAACGGCGCTTTTCCCCGGAAAACAAAACTCGCCTGCCAACTTTTTGATGGCAGATTGCAGGAGCCACTTAGTACTATCAAACCAGCCAAACTTGGCACTGGTGCCACCATGGGTCTGGTCACCATCCTGCCTATCGTAGCTTTTCAGGAGCCAGCCGGTCACTCCCAGCCCTAGGCCCACAGACAAAAACCTCGGCCTGATTCCCTGGCAAAGAAAAGTAAGCTATCCCGCTTCTGGATGGCACATTGCAGGAGCCACTTTGCACCATCAAACTAGCCCGACTTGGCACTGGTGCCACCTCTGGTCTGGGAAACATCCTGCGTATCGTGTATTCTTAGGAGCCAGCCGGCACCTCCCAGCCACAGGCCCCCAAACACAAACAACGGCGCTTTTCCCTGGAAAACAAAACTCGCCTGCCAACTTTTTGATGGCAGATTGCAGGAGCCACTTGGTACTATCAAACCAGCCCGTCATGGCACTGGTGCCACCTTGGCTCTGGGAACCATGCTGCGTAACGTAGATTCTAAGACGCCAGGGGGCCACTCCCAGCCGCAGGCCCCCAAACACAAACAACGGCGCTTTTCCCTGGAAAACAAAACTCGCCTGCCTACATTTTGATGGCAGATTGCAGGAGCCACTTGGTACGATCAAACCCGCCCAACTTGGCACTGGTGCCACCATGGGTCTGGTCACCATCCTGCCTATCGTAGCTTTTCAGGAGCCAGCCGGTCACTCCCAGCCATAGGCCCCCAGACACAAACCTCGGCCCGTTTCCCTGGCAAACAAAATTAAGCTGCCCCTCTTCTGGATGGCAGATTGCAGGACGCACTTGGTACTATCAAACCAGCCCGACTTGGCACTGGTGCCACCATGGGTCTGGTCACCATCCTGCCTATCGTAGCTTATCAGGAGCCAGCCGGCCTCTCCCAGCCACAGGCCCCCAAACACAAACAACGGCGCTTTTCCCCGGAAAACAAAACTCGCCTGCCAACTTTTTGATGGCAGATTGCAGGAGCCACTTGGTACTATCAAACCAGCCCAACTTGGCACTGGTGCCACCATGGGTCTGGTCACCATCCTGCCTATCGTAGCTTTTCAGGAGCCAGCCGGTCACTCCTAGCCATAGGCCCCCAGACACAAACCTCAGCCCGTTTCCCTGGCAAACAAAAGTAAGCTACCCCACTTCTGGATGGCAGAATGAAGGAACCACTTGGTACTATCAAACCAGCCCGACTTGGCACTGGTGCAACCTTGGCTCTGGGAACCATCCTGCGTATCGTGGATTCTAAGGAGCCAGCCGGCCACTCCCAGCCACAGGCCCCCAAACACAAACAACGGCGCTTTTCCCTGGAAAACAAAACTCGCCTGCCAACATTTTGATGGCAGATTGCAGGAGCCACTTGGTACTATCAAACCAGCCCAACTTGGCACTGGTGCCACCATGGGTCTGGTCACCATCCTGCCTATCGTAGCTTTTCAGGAGCCAGCCGGTCACTCCCAGCCATAGGCCCCCAGACACACACCTCGTCCCTTTTCCCTGGCAAACAAAATTAAGCTGCCCCGCTTCTGGATGGCAGATTGCAGGAGCCACTTTGCAACATCAAACCAGCCCGACCTGGCACTGGTGCCACCTCTGGTCTGGGAACCATGCTGCGTATCGTGGATTCTAAGGAGCCAGCCGGCCACTCCCAGCCACAGGCCCCCAAACAGAAAAAACGGCGCTTTTCCCTGGAAAACAAAACTCGCCTGCCAACTTTTTGATGGCAGATTGCAGGAGCCACTTGATACTATCAAATCAGCCCAACTTGGCACTGGTGCCACCATGGGTCTGGTCACCATCCTGGCTATCATAGCTTTTCAGGAGCCAGCTTGTCACTCCCAGCCATAGGCCTCGAGACAAAAACCTCGGCCCGTTTCCCTGGCAAACAAAAGTAAGCTGCCCCACTTCTGGATGGCAGATTGCAGGAGCCACTTTGCACCATCAAACTAGGCCGACTTGGCACTGGTGCCACCTCTGGTCTGGGAACCATGCTGCGTATCGTGGATTCTAATTAGCCAGCCGGCCACTCCCAGCCACAGACCCCCAAACACAAACAACGGCGCTTTTCCCTGGAAAACAAAACTCGCCTGCCAACTTTTTGATGGCAGATTGCAGGAGACACTTGGTACTATCAAATCAGCCCAACTTGGCACAGGTGCCACCATGGGTCTGGTAACCATCCTGCCTATCGTAGCTTTTCAAGAGCCAGCAAGTCACTCCCAGCCATAGGCCCCGAGACACAAACCTCGTCCCGTTTCCCTGGCAAACAAAAGTAAGTTACCCCGCTTCTGGATGGCAGATTGCAGGAGCCACTTTGCACAATCAATCTAGCCCGACTTGGCACTGGTGCCACCTCAGGTCTGGGAACCATCCTGCGTATCGTGAATTCTAAGGATCCAGCCGGCCACTCCCAGCCACAGGCCCCCAAACACAAACAACGGCGCTTTTCCCTGGAAAACAAAACTCGCCTGCCAACATTTTGATGGCAGATTGCAGGAGACACTTGGTACTATCAAACCAGCCCGTCTTGGCACTGGTGCCACCTTGGCTCTGGGAACCATGCTGCGTAACGTAGATTCTAAGTCGCCAGGGGGCCACTCCCAGCCACAGGCCCCCAAACACAAACAACGGCGCTTTTCCCTGAAAAACAAAACTCCCCTGCCAACTTTTTGATGGCAGATTGCAGGAAAGACTTGGAACTATCAAACCAGCCCGACTTGGCACTGGTGCCACCTTGGGTCTGGGAACCATGCTGCGTATCGTGGATTCTAAGGAGCCAGCCGGCCACTCCCAGCCATAGGCCCCCAGACAAATACCTCGGCCTAATTCCCTGGCAAACAAAAGTAAGCTATCCCGCTTCTGGATGGCACATTGCAGGAGCCACTTTGCACCATCAAACTAGCCCGACTTGGCACTGGTGCCACCTCTGGTCTGGGAACCATCCTGCGTATCGTGGATTCTAAGGAGCCAGCCGGCCACTCCCAGCCACAGGCCCCCAAACACAAACAACGGCGCTTTTCCCTGGAAAACAAAACTCGCCTGCCAACTTTTTGATGGCAGATTGCAGGAGCCACTTGGTACTATCAAACCAGCCCGTCTTGGCAATGGTGCCACCTTGGCTCTGGGAACCATGCTGCGTAACGTAGATTCTAAGGCGCCAGCCGGCAACTCCCAGCCACGGGCCCCCAAACACAAACAACGGAGCTTTTCCCTGGAAAACAAAACTCGCCTAGCAATGTTTAATGGCAGATTGCAGGAGCCACTTGGTACTATCAAACCAGCCCAACTTGGCACTGGTGCCACCATGGGTCTGGTCACCATCCTGCCTATCGTAGCTGTTCAGGAGCCAGCCGGTCACTCCCAACAATAGACCCTCACACACAAACTTCGGCCCTTTTCCCTGGCAAACAGAAGTAAGCTGCCCCGCTTCTGGATGGCAGATTGCAGGAGCCACTTGGTACTATCAAACTGGCCCGACTTGGCACTGGTGCCACCTTGGGTCTGGGAACCATCCTGCGTAACGATGATTCCAAGACGCAAGGGGGCCACTCCCATCCACAGGTCCCCAAACACAAACAACGGCGCTTTTCCCCGGAAAACAAAACTCGCCTGCCAACTTTTTGATGGCAGATTGCAGGAGCCACTTGGTACTATCAAACCAGCCCAACTTGGCACTGGCGCCACCATGGGTCTGGTCACCATCCTGCCTATCGTAGCTTTTCACGACCTAGCCGGTCACTCCCAGCCATAGGCCCCCAGACACAAAGCTCGGCCCGTTTCCCAGGCAAAAAAAAGTAAGCTGCCCCGCTTCTGGATGGCAGATTGCAGGAACCACTTGGTACTATCAAACCAGCCAAACATGGCACTGGTGCCACCTTGGGTCTGAGAACCATGCTGCATATCGTGGATTCTAAGGAGCCAGCCGGCCACTCCCAGCCACAGGTCCCCAAACACAAACAAGGGCGCTTTAACCCTGGAAAACAAAACTCGCCTGCCAACTTTTTGATGGCAGATTGCAGGAGCCACTTGGTACTATCAAATCAGCCCAACTTGGCACTGGTGCCATCATGGGTCTGGTCACCATCCTGCCTATCGTAGCTTTTCAGGAGCCAGCCGGTCACTCCCAGCCATAGGCCCCCAGACAAAAACCTCGGCCTTATTCCCTGGCAAACAAAAGTAAGCTATCCCGCTTCTGGATGGCACATTGCAGGAGCCACTTTGCACCATCAAACTAGCCCGACTTGGCACTGGTGCCACCTCTGGTCTGGGAACCATCCTGCGTATCGTGGATTCTAAGGAGCCAGCCGGCCACTCCCAGCCACAGGCCCCCAAACACAAACAACGGCGCTTTTGCCTGGAAAACAAAACTCGCCTGCCAACTTTTTGATGGCAGATTGCAGGAGCCACTTGGTACTATCAAACCAGCCCGTCTTGGCACAGGTGCCACCTTGGCTCTGGGAACCATGCTGCGTAACGTAGATTCTAAGGCGCCAGCCGGCAACTCCCAGCCACCGGCCCCCAAACACAAACAACGGAGCTTTTCCCTGGAAAACAAAACTCGCCTGCCAACATTTTGATGGCAGATTGCAGGAGCCGCTTGGTACTATCAAACCAGCCAACTTGGCACTGGTGCCACCATGGGTCTGGTCACCATCCTGCCTATCGTAGCTTTTCAGGAGCCAGCCGGTCACTCCCAGCCATAGGCCCCCAGACAAAATCCTCGGCCCGTTTCCCTGGCAAACAAAAGTAAGCTGCCCCTCTTCTGGATGGCAGATTGCAGGACGCACTTGGTACTATCAAACCAGCCCGACTTGGCACTGGTGCCACCTCTGGACTGGGAACCATCCTGCGTATCGTGGATTCTAAGGAGCCAGGCGGCCACTCCCAGCCACAGGCCCCCAAACACAAACAACGGCGCTTTTCCCTGGAAAACAAAACTCTCCTGCCAACATTTTGATGGCAGATTGCAGGGGCCACTTGGTACTATCAAACCAGCCCAACTTGGCACTGGTGCCACCATGGGTCTGGTCACCATCCTGCCTATCGTAGCTGTTCAGGAGCCAGCCGGTCACTCCCAACAATAGACCCTCACACACAAACTTCGGCCCTTTTCCCTGGCAAACAAAAGTAAGCTGCCCCGCTTCTGGATGGCAGATTGCAGGAGCCACTTGGTACTATCAAACTGGCCCGACTTGGCACTGGTGCCACCTTGGGTCTGGGAACCATCCTGCGTAACGATGATTCCAAGACGCAAGGGGGCCACTCCCATCCACAGGTCCCCAAACACAAACAACGGCGCTTTTCCCTGGAAAACAAAACTCGCCTGCCAACTTTTTGATGGCAGATTGCAGGAGCCACTTGGTACTATCAAACCAGCCCGTCATGGCACTGGTGCCACCTTGGCTGTGGGAACCATGCTGCGTAACGTAGATTCTAAGACGCCAGGGGGCCACTCCCAGCCGCAGGCCCCCAAACACAAACAACGGCGCTTTTCCCTGGAAAACACAACTCGCCTGCCAATATTTGATGGCAGATTGCAGGAGCCACTTGGTACGATCAAACCCGCCCAACTTGGCACTGGTGCCACCATGGGGCAGGTCACCATCCTGCCTATCGTAGCTTTTCAGGACCTAGCTGGTCAGTCCCAGCCATAGGCCCCCAGACACAAAGCTCGGCCCGTTTCCCAGGCAAAAAAAAGTAAGCTGCCCCGCTTCTGGATGGCAGACTGCAGGAACCACTTGGTACTATCAAACCAGCCCGTCATGGCACTGGTGCCACCTTGGGTCTGGGAACCATGCTGCATATCGTGGATTCTAAGGAGCCAGCCGGCCACTCCCAGCCACAGGCCCCCAAACACAAACAACGGCGCTTTTCCCTGGAAAACAAAACTCGCCTGCCAACTTTTGAATGGCAGATTGCAGGAGCCACTTGGTACTATCAAACCAGCCCGTCATGGCACTGGTGCCACCTTGGCTCTGGGAACCATGCTGCGTAACGTAGATTCTAAGACGCCAGGGGGCACTCCCAGCCGCAGGCCCCCAAACACAAACAACGGCGCTTTTCCCTGGAAAACAAAACTCGCCTGCCAACATTTTGATGGCAGATTGCAGGAGCCACTTGGTACTATCAAACCAGCCCAACTTGGCACTGGTGCCACCATGGGTCTGGTCACCATCCTGCCTATCGTAGCTTTTCAGGAGCCAGCCGGTCACTCCCAGCCATAGGCCCCCAGAAACACACCCCGGCCCTTTTCCCTGGCAAACAAAAGTAAGCTGCCCCGCTTCTGGATGGCAGATTGCAGTAGCCACTTTGCAACATCAAACCAGCCCGACTTGGCACTGGTGCCACCTCTGGACTGGGAACCATCCTGCGTATCGTGGATTCTAAGGAGCCAGCCGGCCACTCCCAGCCACAGGCCCCCAAACACAAACAACGGCGCTTTTCCCTGGAAAACAAAACTTGCCGGCCAACTTTTTGATGGCAGATTGCAGGAGCCACTTGGTACTATCAAATCAGCCCAACTTGGCACTGGTGCCACCATGGGTCTGGTCACCATCCTGCCTATCATAGCTTTTCAGGAGCCAGCCGGTCACTCCCAGCCATAGGCCTCGAGACAAAAACCTCGGCCCGTTTCCCTGGCAAACAAAAGTAAGCTGCCCCGCTTCTGGATGGCAGATTGCAGGAGCTACTTTGTATTATCAAACCAGCCCGACTTGGCACTGGTGCCACCTTTGGTCTGGGAACCATGCTGCGTATCGTGGATTCTAAGGAGCCAGCCGGCCACTCCCAGCCACAGGCCCTATAACACAAACAACGGCGCTTTTCCCTGGAAAACAAAACTCGCCTGCCAACATTTGATGGCAGATTGCAGGAGTCACTTAGTACTATGAAACCAGCCCAACTTGGCACTGGTGCCACCATGGGTCTGGTAACCATCCTGCCTATCGTAGCTTTTCAGGAGCCAGCCGGCCAATCCCAGCCACAGGCCCCCAAACACAAACAACGGCGCTTTTCCCCGGAGAACAAAACTCCCCTGCCAACTTTTTGATGGCAGATTGCAGGAGCCACTTGGTACTATCAAACCAGCCCAACTTGGCACTGGTGCCAGCATGGGTCTCGTCACCATCCTGCCTATCGTAGCTTTTCAGGAGCCAGCCGGTCACTCCTAGCCATAGGCCCCCAGACACAAACCTCAGCCAGTTTCCCTGGCAAATAAAAGTAAGCTACCCCACTTCTGGATGGCAGATTGAAGGAACCACTTTGCACCATCAAACCAGCCCGACTTGGCACTGGTGCCACCTTGGCTCTGGGAACCATCCTGCGTATCGTGGATTCTAAGGAGCCAGCCGGCCACTCCCAGCCACAGGCCCCCAAACACAAACAACGGCGCTTTTCCCTGGAAAACAAAACTCGCCTGCCAACATTTTGATGGCAGATTGCAGGAGCCACTTGGTACTATCAAACCAGCCCAACTTGGCACTGGTGCCACCATGGGTCTGGTCACCATCCTGCCTATCGTAGCTTTTCAGGAGCCAGCCGGTCACTCCCAGCCACAGGCCCCGAGACACAAACCTCGTCCCGTTTCCCTGGCAAACAAAAGTAAGTTACCACGCTTCTGGATGGCAGATTGCAGGAGCCACTTTGCACAATCAATCTAGCCCGTCTTGGAACTGGTGCCACCTCAGGTCTGGGAACCATCCTGCGTATCGTGGATTCTATGGATCCAGCCGGCCACTCCCAGCCAAAGGCCCCCAAACACAAACAACGGCGCTTTTCCCTGGAAAACAAAACTCGCCTGCCAACTTTTTGATGGCAGATTGCAGGAGACACTTGGTACTATCAAACCAGCCCGTCTTGGCCCTGGTGCCACCTTGGCTCTGGGAACCATGCTGCGTAACGTAGATTCTAAGTCGCCAGGGGGCCACTCCCAGCCACAGGCCCCCAAACACAAACAACGGCGCTTTTCCCTGGAAAACAAAACTCCCCTGCCAACTTCTTGATGGCAGATTGCAGGAAAGACTTGGAACTATCAAACCAGCCCGACTTGGCACTGGTGCCACCTTGCGTCTGGGAACCATGCTGCGTATCGTGGATTCTAAGGAGCCAGCCGGCCACTCCCAGCCACAGGCCCCCAAACACAAACAACGGCGCTTTTCCCTGGAAAACAAAACTCGCCTGCCAACTTTTTGATGGCAGATTGCAGGAGCCACTTGGTATTATCAAACCAGCCCAACTTGGCACTGGTGCCACCATGGGTCTGGTCACCATCCTGCCTATCATAGCTTTTCAGGAGCCAGCCAGTCTCTCCCAGCCATAGGCCCCCAGACAACAAGCTCGGCCCGTTTCCCTGGCAAACAAAAGTAAGCTGCCCCGCTTCTGGGTGGCAGATTGCAGGAGCTACTTGGTACTATCAAACCAGCCCGACTTGGCACTGGTGCCACCTCTGGTCTGGGAACCATGCTGCGTATCGTGGATTCTAAGGAGCCAGACGGACACTCCCAGCCACAGGCCCTATAACACAAACAACCGCGCTTTTCCCTGGAAAACTAAACTCGCCTGCCAACTTTTTGATGGCAGATTGCAGGAGCCACTTAGTACTATCAAACCAGCCCAACTTGGCACTGGTGCCACCATGGGTCTGGTAACCATCCTGCCTATCATAGCTTTTCAGGAGCCAGCCGGTCACTCCCAGCCATAGGCCCCCAGACACAAACCTCGGCCCGTTTCCCTGGCAAACAAAAGTAAGCTACCCCTCTTCTGGATGGCAGATTGCAGGAGCCACTTTGCACCATCAAACTAGCCCGACTTGGCACTGCTGCCACCTTGGGTCTGGGAACCATCCTGCGTATCGTGTATTCTTAGGAGCCAGCCGGCCACTCCCAGCCACAGGCCCCCAAACACAAACAACGGCGCTTTTCCCTGGAAAACAAAACTCGCCTGCCTACTTTTTGATGGCAGATTGCAGGAGCCACTTGGTACTATCAAACCAGCCCAACTTGGCACTGGTGCCACCATGGGTCTGGTCACGATCCTGCCTATCGTAGCTTTTCAGGAGCCAGCCGGTCACTCCCAGCCATAGGCCCCCAGACAGAAAAATCGGCCAGTTTCCCTGGCAAACAAATTTAAGCTGCCCCGCTTCTGGATGTCAGATTGCAGGAGCCACTTGGTACTATCAAACTGGCCCCACTTGGCACTGGTGCCACCTCAGGTCTGGGAAGCATCCTACGTATCGTAGCTTTTCAGGAGCCAGCCGGTCACTCCCAGCCATAGGCCCCCAGACACAAATCTCGGCCCGTTTCCCTGGCAAACAAAATTAAGCTGAACCGCTTCTGGATGGCAGATTGCAGGAGCCACTTGGTACTATCAAACCAGCCCAACTTGGCACTGGTGCCACCATGGGTCTGGTCACCATCCTGCCTATCGTAGCTTTTCAGGACCTAGCCGGTCACTCCCAGCCGTAGGCCCCCAGACACAATGCTCGGCCCGTTTCCCTGGCAAACAAAAGTAAGCTGCCCCGCTTCTGGATGGCAGATTGCAGGAGCCACTTTGCAACATCAAACCAGCCCGACTTGGCACTGGTGCCACCTCTGGTCTGGGAACCATGCTGCGTAACGTAGATTCTAAAACGCCAGGGGGCCACTCCCAGCCACAGGCCCCCAAACACAAACAACGGCGCTTTTCCCTGGAAAACAAAACTGGCCTGCCAACTTTTTGATGGCAGATTGCAGGAGCCACTTGGTACTATCAAATCAGCCCAACTAGGCACTGGTGCCACCATGGGTCTGGTAACCATCCTGCCTATCGTAGCTTTTCAGGAGCCAGCCGGTCACTCCCAGCCACAGGCCCCGAGACACAAACCTCGTCCCGTTTCCCTGGCAAACAAAAGTAAGTTACCCCGCTTCGGGATGGCAGATTGCAGGAGCCACTTTGCACCATCAAACTAGCCCGTCTTGGCACTGGTGCCACCTTGGGTCTGGGAACCATCCTGCGTATCGTGGATTCTAAGGAGCCAGCCGGCCACTCCCAGCCACAGGCCTCCAAACACAAACAACGGCGCTTTTCCCTGGAAAACAAAACTCGCCTGCCGACTTTTTGATGGCAGATTGCAGGAGACACTTGGTACTATCAAACCAGCCCGTCTTGGCACTGGTGCCACCTTGGCTCTGGGAACCATGCTGCGTAACGTAGATTCTAAGTCGCCAGGGGGCCACTCCCAGCCACAGGCCCCCAAACACAAACAACGGCGCTTTTCCCTGGAAAACAATACTCCCCTGCCAACTTCTTGATGGCAGATTGCAGGAAAGACTTGGAACTATCAAACCAGCCCGACTTGGCACTGGTGCCACCTTGCGTCTGGGAACCATGCTGCGTATCGTGGATTCTAAGGAGCCAGCCGGTCACTCCCAGCCATAGGCCCCCAGACACAAATCTCGGCCCGTTTCCCTGGCAAACATAATTAAGCTGCCCCGCTTCTGGATGGCAGATTGCAGGAGCCACTTGGTACTATCAAATCAGCCCAACTTGGCACTGGTGCCACCATGGGTCTGGTCACCATCCTGCCTATCGTAGCTTTTCAGGACCTAGCCGGTCACTCCCAGCCGTAGGCCCCCAGACACAATGCTCGGCCCGTTTCCCTGGCAAAAAAAAGTAAGCTGCCCCCCTTCTGGATGGCAGATTGCAGGACGCTCTTGGTACTATCAAACCAGCCCGACTTGGCACTGGTGCCACCTTGGGTGTGGGAACCATCATGCGTATCGTGGATTCTAATTAGCCAGCCGGCAACTCCCAGCCACAGGCCCCCAAACACAAACAACGGCGCTTTTCCCTGGAAAACAAAACTCGCCTGCCAACTTTTTGATGGCAGATTGCAGGAGCCGCTTGGTACTATCAAACTAGCCAACTTGGCACTGGTGCCACCATGGGTCTGGTCACCATCCTGCCTATCGTAGCTTTTCAGGAGCCAGCCGGTCACTCCCAGCCATAGGCCCCCAGACACAAACCGCAGCCCGTTTCCCTGGCAAACAAAAGTAAGTTACCCCTCTTCTGGATGGCAGATTGCAGGAGCCACTTTGCAACATCAAACCAGACCGTCTTGGCACTGGTGCCACCTTGGGTCTGGGAACCATCCTGCGTATCGTGGATTCTAATTAGCCGTCCGGCCACTCCCAGCCACAGGCCCCCAAACACAAACAACGGCGCTTTTCCCTGGAAAACAAAACTCGCCTGCCTACTTTTTGATGGCAGATTGCAGGAGCCACTTGGTACTATCAAACCAGCCCAACTTGGCACTGGTGCCACCATGGGTCTGGTCACCATCCTGCCTATCGTAGCTTTTCAATAGCCAGCCGGTCACTCCCAGCCATAGGCCCCCAGACAGAAAGCTCGGCCAGTTTCCCTGGCAAACAAAATTAAGCTGCCCCGCTTCTGGATGGCAGATTGCAGGAGCCACTTGGTACTATCAAACTGGCCCCACTTGGCACTGGTGCCACCTCAGGTCTGGGAAGCATCCTACGTATCGTAGCTTTTCAGGAGCCAGCCGGTCACTCCCAGCCATAGGCCCCCAGACACAAATCTCGGCCCGTTTCCCTGGCAAACAAAATTAAGCTGCCCCGCTTCTGGATGGCAGATTGCAGGACGCACTTGGTACTATCAAACCAGCCCAACTTGGCACTGGTGCCACCATGGGTCTGGTCACCATCCTGCCTATCGTAGCTTTTCAGGACCTAGCCGGTCACTCCCAGCCGTAGGCCCCCAGACACAATGCTCGGCCCGTTTCCCTGGCAAAAAAAGTAAGCTGCCCCGCTTCTGGATGGCAGATTGCAGGACGCACTTGGTACTATCAAACCAGCCCGACTTGGCACTGGTGCCACCTTGGGTGTGGGAACCATCATGCGTATCGTGGATTCTAATTAGCCAGCCGGCAACTCCCAGCCACAGGCCCCCAAACACAAACAACGGCGCTTTTCCCTGGAAAACAAAACTCGCCTGCCAACATTTTGATGGCAGATTGCAGGAGCCGCTTGGTACTATCAAACTAGCCAACTTGGCACTGGTGCCACCATGGGTCTGGTCACCATCCTGCCTATCGTAGCTTTTCAGGAGCCAGCCGGTCACTCCCAGCCATAGGCCCCCATACAAAAACCTTGGCCCGTTTCCCTGGCAAACAAAAGTAAGCTGCCCTGCTTCTGGATGGCAGATTGCAGGAACCACTTGGTACTATCAAACTAGCCCGACTTGGCACTGGTGCCACCTCTGGTCTGGGAACCATCCTGCGTATCGTGGATTCTAAGGAGCCAGCCAGCCACTCCCAGCCACAGGCCCCCAAACACACACAACGGCACTTTTCCCTGGAAAACAAAACTGGCCTGCCAACTTTTTGATGGCAGATTTCAGGAGCCACTTGGTACTATCAAACCAGCCCAACTTGGCACTGGTGCCACCATGGGTCTGGTCACCATCCTGCCTATCGTAGCTTTTCAGGAGCCAGCCGGTCATTCCCAGCCATAGGCCACCAGACACAAAGCTCTGCCCGTTTCCCTGGCAAACAAAAGTAAGCTGCCCCGCTTCTGGATGGCAGATTGCAGGAGCCACTTTGCACCATCAAACCAGCCCGACTTGGCACTGGTGCCACCTCAGGTCTGGGAACCATCCTACGTATCGTGGATTCTAAGGAGCCAGCCGGCCACTCCCAGCCACAGGCCCCCAAACACAAACAACGGCGCTTTTCCCTGGAAAACAAAACTCGCCTGCCAACTTTTTGATGGCAGATTGCAGGAGCCACTTGGTACTATCAAACCAGCCCAACTTGGCACTGGTGCCACCATGGGTCTGGTCACCATCCTGCCTATCGTAGCTTTTCAGGAGCCAGCCAGTCACTCACAGCCATAGGCCCCCAGACACAATGCTCGGCACGTTTCCCTGGCAAACAAAAGTAAGCTGCCCCGCTTCTGGATGGCAGATTGCAGGAGCCACTTTGCAACATCAAACCAGCCCGACTTGGCACTGGTGCCACCTCTGGTCTGGGAACCATGCTGCGTATCGTGGATTCTAAGGAGCCAGCCGGCCACTCCCAGCCACAGGCCCCCAAACACAAACAACGGCGCTTTTCCCTGGAAAACAAAACTCGCCTGCCAACATTTTGATGGCAGATTGCAGGAGCCACTTGGTACTATCAAATCAGCCCAACTTGGCACTGGTGCCACCATGGGTCTGGTCACCATCCTGCCTATCGTAGCTTTTCAGGAGCCAGCCGGTCACTCCCAGCCATAGGCCCCGAGACACAAACCTCGTCCCGTTTCCCTGGCAAACAAAAGTAAGTTACCCCGCTTCTGGATGGCAGATTGCAGGAGCCACTTTGCACAATCAATCTAGCCCGTCTTGGCACTGGTGCCACCTCAGGTCTAGGAACCATCCTGCGTATCGTGGATTCTAAGGATCCAGCCGGCCACTCCCACCCACAGGCCCCCAAACACAAACAACGGCGCTTTTCCCTGGAAAACAAAACTCGCCTGCCAACTTTTTGATGGCAGATTGCAGGAGACACTTGGTACTATCAAACCAGCCCGTCTTGGCACTGGTGCCACCTTGGCTCTGGGAACCATGCTGCGTAACGTAGATTCTAAGTCGCCAGGGGGCCACTCCCAGCCACAGGCCCCCAAACACAAACAACGGTGCTTTTCCCTGGAAAACAAAACTCCCCTGCCAACTTCTTGATGGCAGATTGCAGGAAAGACTTGGAACTATCAAACCAGCCCGACTTGGCACTGGTGCCACCTTGCGTCTGGGAACCATGCTGCGTATCGTGGATTCTAAGGAGCCAGCCGGCCACTCCCAGCCACAGGCCCCCAAACACAAACAATGGCGCTTTTCCCTGGAAATCAAAACTCGCCTGCCAACATTTTGATGGCAGATTGCAGGAGCCACTTGGTATTATCAAACCAGCCCAACTTGGCACTGGTGCCACCATGGGTCTGGTCACCATCCTGCCTATCGTAGCTTTTCAGGAGCCAGCCGGTCACTCCCAGCCATAGGCCCCCAGACACAAAGCTCGGCCCGTTTCCCTGGCAAACAAAAGTAAGCTGCCCCGCTTCTGGGTGGCAGATTGCAGGAGCTACTTGGTACTATCAAACCAGCCCGACTTGGCACTGGTGCCACCTCTGGTCTGGGAACCATGCTGCGTATCGTGGATTCTAAGGAGCCAGCTGGCCACTCCAAGCCACAGGCCCTATAACACAAACAACCGCGCTTTTCCCTGGAAAACTAAACTCGCCTGCACACATTTTGATGGCAGATTGCAGGAGCCACTTAGTACTATCAAACCAGCCCAACTTGGCACTGGTGCCACCATGGGTCTGGTAACCATCCTGCCTATCATAGCTTTTCAGGAGCCAGCCGGTCACTCCCAGCCATAGGCCCCCAGACACAAACCTCGGCCCGTTTCCCTGGCAAACAAAAGTAAGCTACCCCTCTTCTGGATGGCAGATTGCAGGAGCCACTTTGCACCATCAAACTAGCCCGACTTGGCACTGCTGCCACCTTGGGTCTGGGAACCAACATGCGTATCGTGGATTCCAATTAGCCATCCGTCCACTAACAGCCACAGGCTCCCAAACACAAACAACGGCGCTTTTCCCTGGAAAACAAAACTCGCCTGCCAACTTTTTGATGGCAGATTGCAGGAGCCACTTGGTACTATCAAACCAGCCCAACTTGGCACTGGTGCCACCATGGGTCTGGTCACCATCCTGCCTATCGTAGCTTTTCAGGACCTAGCCGGTCACTCCCAGCCATAGGCCCACAGACACAAACCTCGGCCCGTTTCCCTGGCAAACAAAAGTAAGCTGCCCCGCTTCTGGATGGCAGATTGCAGGAGCCACTTTGCAACATCAAACCAGCCCGTCTTGGCACAGGTGCCACCTTGGGTCTGGGAACCATCCTGCGTATCGTGGATTCTAAGTAGCCGTCCGGCCACTCCCAGCCACAGGCCCCCAAACACAAACAACGGCGCTTTTCCCTGGAAAACAAAACTCGCCTGCCTACTTTTTGATGGCAGATTGCTGGAGCCACTTGGTACTATCAAACCAGCCCAACTTGGCACTGGTGCCACCATGGGTCTGGTCACCATCCTGCCTATCGTAGCTTTTCAGGAGCCAGCCGGTCACTCCCAGCCATAGGCCCCCAGACAGAAAGCTCGGCCAGTTTCCCTGGCAAACAAAATTAAGCTGCCCCGCTTCTGGATGGCAGATTGCAGGAGCCACTTGGTACTATCAAACTGGCCCCACTTGGCACTGGTGCCACCTCAGGTCTGGGAAACTTCCTACGTATCGTAGTTTTTCAGGAGCCAGCCGGTCACTCCCAGCCGTAGGCCCCCAGACACAACTCTCGGCCCGTTTCCCTGGCAAACAAAATTAAGCTGCCCCGCTTCTGGATGGCAGATTGCAGGAGCCACTTGGTACTATCAAACCAGCCCAACTTGGCACTGGTGCCACCATGGGTCTGGTCACCATCCTGCCTATCGTAGCTTTTCAGGACCTAGCCGGTCACTCCCAGCCGTAGGCCCCCAGACACAATTCTCGGCCCGTTTCCCTGGCAAAAAAAAGTAAGCTGCCCCGCTTCTGGATGGCAGATTGCAGGACGCACTTGGTACTATCAAACCAGCCCGACTTGGCACTGGTGCCGCCTTGGGTGTGGGAACCATGCTGCGTATCGTGGATTCTAATTAGCCAGCCGGCAACTCCCAGCCACAGGCCCACAAACACAAACAACGGCGCTTTTCCCTGGAAAACAAAACTCGCCTGCCAACATTTTGATGGCAGATTGCAGGAGCCGCTTGGTACTATCAAACCAGCCAACTTGGCACTGGTGCCACCATGGGTCTGGTCACCATCCTGCCTATCGTAGCTTTTCAGGAGCCAGCCGGTCACTCCCAGCCATAGGCCCCCATACAAAAACCTTGGCCCTTTTCCCTGGCAAACAAAAGTAAGCTGCCCTGCTTCTGGATGGCAGATTGCAGGAACCACTTGGTACTATCAAACTAGCCCGACTTGGCACTGGTGCCACCTCTGGTCTGGGAAACATCCTGCGTATCGTGGATTCTAAGGAGGCAGCCGGCCACTCCCAGCCACAGGCCCCCAAACACACACAACGGCACTTTTCCCTGGAAAACAAAACTGGCCTGCCAACTTTTTGATGGCAGATTGCAGGAGCCACTTGGTACTATCAAATCAGCCCAACTAGGCACTGGTGCCACCATGGGTCTGGTAACCATCCTGCCTATCGTAGCTTTTCAGGAGCCAGCCGGTCACTCCCAGCCACAGGCCCCGAGACACAAACCTCGTCCCGTTTCCCTGGCAAACAAAAGTAAGTTACCCCGCTTCGGGATGGCAGATTGCAGGAGCCACTTTGCACCATCAAACTAGCCCGTCTTGGCACTGGTGCCACCTTGGGTCTGGGAACCATCCTGCGTATCGTGGATTCTAAGGAGCCAGCCGGCCACTCCCAGCCACAGGCCTCCAAACACAAACAACGGCGCTTTTCCCTGGAAAACAAAACTCGCCTGCCGACTTTTTGATGGCAGATTGCAGGAGACACTTGGTACTATCAAACCAGCCCGTCTTGGCACTGGTGCCACCTTGGCTCTGGGAACCATGCTGCGTAACGTAGATTCTAAGTCGCCAGGGGGCCACTCCCAGCCACAGGCCCCCAAACACAAACAACGGCGCTTTTCCCTGGAAAACAATACTCCCCTGCCAACTTCTTGATGGCAGATTGCAGGAAAGACTTGGAACTATCAAACCAGCCCGACTTGGCACTGGTGCCACCTTGCGTCTGGGAACCATGCTGCGTATCGTGGATTCTAAGGAGCCAGCCGGTCACTCCCAGCCATAGGCCCCCAGACACAAATCTCGGCCCGTTTCCCTGGCAAACATAATTAAGCTGCCCCGCTTCTGGATGGCAGATTGCAGGAGCCACTTGGTACTATCAAATCAGCCCAACTTGGCACTGGTGCCACCATGGGTCTGGTCACCATCCTGCCTATCGTAGCTTTTCAGGACCTAGCCGGTCACTCCCAGCCGTAGGCCCCCAGACACAATGCTCGGCCCGTTTCCCTGGCAAAAAAAAGTAAGCTGCCCCCCTTCTGGATGGCAGATTGCAGGACGCACTTGGTACTATCAAACCAGCCCGACTTGGCACTGGTGCCACCTTGGGTGTGGGAACCATCATGCGTATCGTGGATTCTAATTAGCCAGCCGGCAACTCCCAGCCACAGGCCCCCAAACACAAACAACGGCGCTTTTCCCTGGAAAACAAAACTCGCCTGCCAACTTTTTGATGGCAGATTGCAGGAGCCGCTTGGTACTATCAAACTAGCCAACTTGGCACTGGTGCCACCATGGGTCTGGTCACCATCCTGCCTATCGTAGCTTTTCAGGAGCCAGCCGGTCACTCCCAGCCATAGGCCCCCAGACACAAACCGCAGCCCGTTTCCCTGGCAAACAAAAGTAAGTTACCCCTCTTCTGGATGGCAGATTGCAGGAGCCACTTTGCAACATCAAACAAGACCGTCTTGGCACTGGTGCCACCTTGGGTCTGGGAACCATCCTGCGTATCGTGGATTCTAATTAGCCGTCCGGCCACTCCCAGCCACAGGCCCCCAAACACAAACAACGGCGCTTTTCCCTGGAAAACAAAACTCGCCTGCCTACTTTTTGATGGCAGATTGCAGGAGCCACTTGGTACTATCAAACCAGCCCAACTTGGCACTGGTGCCACCATGGGTCTGGTCACCATCCTGCCTATCGTAGCTTTTCAATAGCCAGCCGGTCACTCCCAGCCATAGGCCCCCAGACAGAAAGCTCGGCCAGTTTCCCTGGCAAACAAAATTAAGCTGCCCCGCTTCTGGATGGCAGATTGCAGGAGCCACTTGGTACTATCAAACTGGCCCCACTTGGCACTGGTGCCACCTCAGGTCTGGGAAGCATCCTACGTATCGTAGCTTTTCAGGAGCCAGCCGGTCACTCCCAGCCATAGGCCCCCAGACACAAATCTCGGCCCGTTTCCCTGGCAAACAAAATTAAGCTGCCCCGCTTCTGGATGGCAGATTGCAGGACGCACTTGGTACTATCAAACCAGCCCAACTTGGCACTGGTGCCACCATGGGTCTGGTCACCATCCTGCCTATCGTAGCTTTTCAGGACCTAGCCGGTCACTCCCAGCCGTAGGCCCCCAGACACAATGCTCGGCCCGTTTCCCTGGCAAAAAAAGTAAGCTGCCCCGCTTCTGGATGGCAGATTGCAGGACGCACTTGGTACTATCAAACCAGCCCGACTTGGCACTGGTGCCACCTTGGGTGTGGGAACCATCATGCGTATCGTGGATTCTAATTAGCCAGCCGGCAACTCCCTGCCACAGGCCCCCAAACACAAACAACGGCGCTTTTCCCTGGAAAACAAAACTCGCCTGCCAACATTTTGATGGCAGATTGCAGGAGCCGCTTGGTACTATCAAACTAGCCAACTTGGCACTGGTGCCACCATGGGTCTGGTCACCATCCTGCCTATCGTAGCTTTTCAGGAGCCAGCCGGTCACTCCCAGCCATAGGCCCCCATACAAAAACCTTGGCCCGTTTCCCTGGCAAACAAAAGTAAGCTGCCCTGCTTCTGGATGGCAGATTGCAGGAACCACTTGGTACTATCAAACTAGCCCGACTTGGCACTGGTGCCACCTCTGGTCTGGGAACCATCCTGCGTATCGTGGATTCTAAGGAGCCAGCCAGCCACTCCCAGCCACAGGCCCCCAAACACACACAACGGCACTTTTCCCTGGAAAACAAAACTGGCCTGCCAACTTTTTGATGGCAGATTTCAGGAGCCACTTGGTACTATCAAACCAGCCCAACTTGGCACTGGTGCCACCATGGGTCTGGTCACCATCCTGCCTATCGTAGCTTTTCAGGAGCCAGCCGGTCATTCCCAGCCATAGGCCACCAGACACAAAGCTCTGCCCGTTTCCCTGGCAAACAAAAGTAAGCTGCCCCGCTTCTGGATGGCAGATTGCAGGAGCCACTTTGCACCATCAAACCAGCCCGACTTGGCACTGGTGCCACCTCAGGTCTGGGAACCATCCTACGTATCGTGGATTCTAAGGAGCCAGCCGGCCACTCCCAGCCACAGGCCCCCAAACACAAACAACGGCGCTTTTCCCTGGAAAACAAAACTCGCCTGCCAACTTTTTGATGGCAGATTGCAGGAGCCACTTGGTACTATCAAACCAGCCCAACTTGGCACTGGTGCCACCATGGGTCTGGTCACCATCCTGCCTATCGTAGCTTTTCAGGAGCCAGCCAGTCACTCACAGCCATAGGCCCCCAGACACAATGCTCGGCACGTTTCCCTGGCAAACAAAAGTAAGCTGCCCCGCTTCTGGATGGCAGATTGCAGGAGCCACTTTGCAACATCAAACCAGCCCGACTTGGCACTGGTGCCACCTCTGGTCTGGGAACCATGCTGCGTATCGTGGATTCTAAGGAGCCAGCCGGCCACTCCCAGCCACAGGCCCCCAAACACAAACAACGGCGCTTTTCCCTGGAAAACAAAACTCGCCTGCCAACATTTTGATGGCAGATTGCAGGAGCCACTTGGTACTATCAAATCAGCCCAACTTGGCACTGGTGCCACCATGGGTCTGGTCACCATCCTGCCTATCGTAGCTTTTCAGGAGCCAGCCGGTCACTCCCAGCCATAGGCCCCGAGACACAAACCTCGTCCCGTTTCCCTGGCAAACAAAAGTAAGTTACCCCGCTTCTGGATGGCAGATTGCAGGAGCCACTTTGCACAATCCATCTAGCCCGTCTTGGCACTGGTGCCACCTCAGGTCTAGGAACCATCCTGCGTATCGTGGATTCTAAGGATCCAGCCGGCCACTCCCACCCACAGGCCCCCAAACACAAACAACGGCGCTTTTCCCTGGAAAACAAAACTCGCCTGCCAACTTTTTGATGGCAGATTGCAGGAGACACTTGGTACTATCAAACCAGCCCGTCTTGGCACTGGTGCCACCTTGGCTCTGGGAACCATGCTGCGTAACGTAGATTCTAAGTCGCCAGGGGGCCACTCCCAGCCACAGGCCCCCAAACACAAACAACGGTGCTTTTCCCTGGAAAACAAAACTCCCCTGCCAACTTCTTGATGGCAGATTGCAGGAAAGACTTGGAACTATCAAACCAGCCCGACTTGGCACTGGTGCCACCTTGCGTCTGGGAACCATGCTGCGTATCGTGGATTCTAAGGAGCCAGCCGGCCACTCCCAGCCACAGGCCCCCAAACACAAACAATGGCGCTTTTCCCTGGAAATCAAAACTCGCCTGCCAACATTTTGATGGCAGATTGCAGGAGCCACTTGGTATTATCAAACCAGCCCAACTTGGCACTGGTGCCACCATGGGTCTGGTCACCATCCTGCCTATCGTAGCTTTTCAGGAGCCAGCCGGTCACTCCCAGCCATAGGCCCCCAGACACAAAGCTCGGCCCGTTTCCCTGGCAAACAAAAGTAAGCTGCCCCGCTTCTGGGTGGCAGATTGCAGGAGCTACTTGGTACTATCAAACCAGCCCGACTTGGCACTGGTGCCACCTCTGGTCTGGGAACCATGCTGCGTATCGTGGATTCTAAGGAGCCAGCTGGCCACTCCAAGCCACAGGCCCTATAACACAAACAACCGCGCTTTTCCCTGGAAAACTAAACTCGCCTGCACACATTTTGATGGCAGATTGCAGGAGCCACTTAGTACTATCAAACCAGCCCAACTTGGCACTGGTGCCACCATGGGTCTGGTAACCATCCTGCCTATCATAGCTTTTCAGGAGCCAGCCGGTCACTCCCAGCCATAGGCCCCCAGACACAAACCTCGGCCCGTTTCCCTGGCAAACAAAAGTAAGCTACCCCTCTTCTGGATGGCAGATTGCAGGAGCCACTTTGCACCATCAAACTAGCCCGACTTGGCACTGCTGCCACCTTGGGTCTGGGAACCAACATGCGTATCGTGGATTCCAATTAGCCATCCGTCCACTAACAGCCACAGGCTCCCAAACACAAACAACGGCGCTTTTCCCTGGAAAACAAAACTCGCCTGCCAACTTTTTGATGGCAGATTGCAGGAGCCACTTGGTACTATCAAACCAGCCCAACTTGGCACTGGTGCCACCATGGGTCTGGTCACCATCCTGCCTATCGTAGCTTTTCAGGACCTAGCCGGTCACTCCCAGCCATAGGCCCACAGACACAAACCTCGGCCCGTTTCCCTGGCAAACAAAAGTAAGCTGCCCCGCTTCTGGATGGCAGATTGCAGGAGCCACTTTGCAACATCAAACCAGCCCGACATGGCACAGGTGCCACCTTGGGTCTGGGAACCATCCTGCGTATCGTGGATTCTAAGTAGCCGTCCGGCCACTCCCAGCCACAGGCCCCCAAACACAAACAACGGCGCTTTTCCCTGGAAAACAAAACTCGCCTGCCTACTTTTTGATGGCAGATTGCAGGAGCCACTTGGTACTATCAAACCAGCCCAACTTGGCACTGGTGCCACCATGGGTCTGGTCACCATCCTGCCTATCGTAGCTTTTCAGGAGCCAGCCGGTCACTCCCAGCCATAGGCCCCCAGACAGAAAGCTCGGCCAGTTTCCCTGGCAAACAAAATTAAGCTGCCCCGCTTCTGGATGGCAGATTGCAGGAGCCACTTGGTACTATCAAACTGGCCCCACTTGGCACTGGTGCCACCTCAGGTCTGGGAAACATCCTACGTATCGTAGTTTTTCAGGAGCCAGCCGGTCACTCCCAGCCGTAGGCCCCCAGACACAAATCTCGGCCCGTTTCCCTGGCAAACAAAATTAAGCTGCCCCGCTTCTGGATGGCAGATTGCAGGAGCCACTTGGTACTATCAAACCAGCCCAACTTGGCACTGGTGCCACCATGGGTCTGGTCACCATCCTGCCTATCGTAGCTTTTCAGGACCTAGCCGGTCACTCCAAGCCGTAGGCCCCCAGACACAATTCTCGGCCCGTTTCCCTGGCAAAAAAAAGTAAGCTGCCCCGCTTCTGGATGGCAGATTGCAGGACGCACTTGGTACTATCAAACCAGCCCGACTTGGCACTGGTGCCGCCTTGGGTGTGGGAACCATGCTGCGTATCGTGGATTCTAATTAGCCAGCCGGCAACTCCCAGCCACAGGCCCACAAACACAAACAACGGCGCTTTTCCCTGGAAAACAAAACTCGCCTGCCAACATTTTGATGGCAGATTGCAGGAGCCGCTTGGTACTATCAAACCAGCCAACTTGGCACTGGTGCCACCATGGGTCTGGTCACCATCCTGCCTATCGTAGCTTTTCAGGAGCCAGCCGGTCACTCCCAGCCATAGGCCCCCATACAAAAACCTTGGCCCTTTTCCCTGGCAAACAAAAGTAAGCTGCCCTGCTTCTGGATGGCAGATTGCAGGAACCACTTGGTACTATCAAACTAGCCCGACTTGGCACTGGTGCCACCTCTGGTCTGGGAAACATCCTGCGTATCGTGGATTCTAAGGAGGCAGCCGGCCACTCCCAGCCACAGGCCCCCAAACACACACAACGGCACTTTTCCCTGGAAAACAAAACTGGCCTGCCAACTTTTTGATGGCAGATTTCAGGAGTCACTTGGTACTATCAAACCAGCCCAACTTGGCACTGGTGCCACCATGGGTCTGGTCACCATCCTGCCTATCGTAGCTTTTCAGGAGCCAGCCGGTCATTCCCAGCCATAGGCCACCAGACACAAAGCTCTGCCCGTTTCCCTGGCAAACAAAAGTAAGCTGCCCCGCTTCTGGATGGCAGATTGCAGGAGCCACTTTGCACCATCAAACCAGCCCGACTTGGCACTGGTGCCACCTCAGGTCTGGGAACCATCCTACGTATCGTGGATTCTAAGGAGCCAGCCGGCCACTCCCAGCCACAGGCCCCCAAACACAAACAACGGCGCTTTTCCCTGGAAAACAAAACTCGCCTGCCAACTTTTTGATGGCAGATTGCAGGAGCCACTTGGTACTATCAAACCAGCCCAACTTGGCACTGGTGCCACCATGGGTCTCGTCACCATCCTGCCTATCGTAGCTTTTCAGGAGCCAGCCGGTCACTCCCAGCCATAGGCCCCCAGACACAATCCTCGGCACGTTTCCCTGGCAAAAAAATGTAAGCTGCCCCGTTTCTGGATGGCAGATTGCAGGACGCACTTGGTACTATTAAACCAGCACAACTTGGCACTGGTGCAACCTCTGGTCTGGGAACCATCCTGCGTATCGTGGATTCTAAGGAGCCAGCCGGCCACTCCCAGCCACAGGCCCCCAAACAAAAACAACGGCGCTTTTCCCTGGAAAACAAAACTCGCCTGCCAACATTTTGATGGCAGATTGCAGGAGCCACTTGGTACTATCAAACCAGCCCAACTTGGCACTGGTGCCACCATGGGTCTGGTCACCATCCTGCCTATCGTAGATTTTCAGGAGCCAGCCGGTCACTCCCAGCCATAGGCCCCGAGACACACACCTCGGCCCGTTTCCCTGGCAAACAAAAGTAAGCTGCCCCGCTTCTGGATGGCAGATTGCAGGAGCCACATTGCAACATCAAACCAGCCCGACTTGGCACTGGTGCCACCTCTGGTCTGGGAACCATGCTGCGTATAGTGGATTCTAAGGAGCCAGCCGGCCACTCCCAGCCACAGGCCCCCAAACAGAAACAACGGCGCTTTTCCCTGGTAAACAAAACTCGCCTGCCAACTTTTTGATGACAGATTGCAGGAGCCACTTGGTATTATCAAACCAGCCCAACTTGGCACTGGTGCCACCATGGGTCTGGTCACCATCCTGCCTATCATAGCTTTTCAGGAGCCAGCCGGTCACTCCCAGCCATAGGCCCCCAGACAAAAACCTCGGCCCGTTTCCCTGGCAAACAAAATTAAGCTGCCCCGCTTCTGGATGGCAGATTGCAGGAGCCACTTTGCACCATCAAACTAGCCCGACTTGGCACTTTTGCCACCTCTGGTCTGGGAACCATGCTGCGTATCGTGGATTCTAATTAGCCAGCCGGCCACTCCCAGCCACAGGCCCCCAAACACAAACAACGGCGCTTTTCCCTGGAAAACAAAACTCGCCTGCCAACATTTTGATGGCAGATTGCAGGAGCCACTTGGTACTATCAAATCAGCCCAACTTGGCACTGGTGCCACCATGGGTCTGGTAACCATCCTGCCTATCGTAGCTTTTCAGGAGCCAGCCGGTCACTCCCAGCCATAGGCCCCCAGACACAAACCTCGGCCCGTTTCCCTGGCAAACAAAAGTAAGTTACCCCGCTTCTGGATGGCAGATTGCAGGAGCCACTTTGCACAATCAATCTAGCCCGTCTTGGCACTGGTGCCACCTCAGGTCTGGGAACCACCCTGCGTATCGTGGATTCTAAGGATCCTGCCGGCCACTCCCAGCCACAGGCCCCCAAACACAAACAACGGCGCTTTTCCCTGGAAAAAAAAAACTCGCCTGCCAACTTTTTGATGGCAGATTGCAGGAGACAATTGGTACTATCAAACCAGCACAACTTGGCACTGGTGCCACCTTGGCTCTGGGAACCATGCTGCGTAACGTAGATTCTAAGTCGCCAGGGGGCCACTCCCAGCCACAGGCCCCCAAACACAAACAACGGCGCTTTTCCCTGGAAAACAAAACTCACCTGCCAACTTCTTGATGGCAGATTGCAGGAGCTACTTGGTACTATCAAACCAGCCCGACTTGGCACTGGTGCCAACTCTGGTCTGGGAACCATGCTGCGTATCGTGGATTCTAAGGAGCCAGACGGACACTCCCAGCCACAGGCCCTATAACACAAACAACGGCGCTTTTCCCTGGAAAACAAAACTCGCCTGCCAACTTTTTGATGGCAGATTTCAGGAGCCACTTAGTACTATCAAACCAGCCCAACTTGGCACTGGTGCCACCATGGGTCTGGTCACCATCCTGCCTATCATAGCTTTTCAGGAGCCAGCCGGTCACTCCCAGCCATAGGCCCCCAGACACACACCTCGGCCCGTTACCCTGGCAAACAAAAGTAAGCTACCCCGCTTCTGGATGGCAGATTGCAGGAGCCACTTTGCACCATCAAACTAGCCCGACTTGGCACTGCTGCCACCTTGGGTCTGGGAACCAACCTGCGTATCGTTGATTCCAATTAGCCATCCGTCCACTAACAGCCATAGGCTCCCAAACACAAACAACGGCGCTTTTCCCTGGAAAACAAAACTCGCCTGCCAACTTTTTGATGGCAGATTGCAGGAGCCACTTGGTACTATCAAACCAGCCCAACTTGGCACTGGTGCCACCATGGGTCTGGTCACCATCCTGCCTATCGTAGCTTTTCAGGACCTAGCCGGTCACTCCCAGCCATAGGCCCCCAGACACAAACCTCGGCCCGTTTCCCTGGCAAATAAAAGTAAGCTGCCCCGCTTCTGGATGGCAGATTGCAGGAGCCACTTTGCAACATCAAACCAGCCCGTCTTGGCACTGGTGCCACCATGGGTCTGGTCACCATCCTGCCTATCGTAGCTTTTCAGGACCTAGCCGGTCACTCCCAGCCGTAGGCCCCCAGACACAATGCTCGGCCCGTTTCCCTGGCAAAAAAAAGTAAGCTGCCCCGCTTCTGGATGGCAGATTGCAGGACGCACTTGGTACTATCAAACCAGCCCGACTTGGCACTGGTGCCACCTTGGGTGTGGGAACCATCATGCGTATCGTGGATTCTAATTAGCCAGCCGGCAACTCCCAGCCACAGGCACCCAAACACAAACAACGGCGCTTTTCCCTGGAAAACAAAACTCGCCTGCGAACTTTTTGATGGCAGATTGCAGGAGCCGCTTGGTACTATCAAACTAGCCAACTTGGCACTGGTGCCACCATGGGTCTGGTCACCATCCTGCCTATCGTAGCTTTTCAGGAGCCAGCCGGTCACTCCCAGCCATAGGCCCCCAGACACACACCTCGGCCCGTTTCCCTGGCAAACAATAGTAAGCTGCCCCGCTTCTGGATGGCAGATTGCAGGACGCACTTGGTACTATCAAACCAGCCCAACTTGACACTGGTGCCACCTCTGGTCTGGGAACCATGCTGCGTATCGTGGATTCTAAGGAGCCAGCCAGCCACTCCCTGCCACAGGCCCACAAACACAAACAACGGCGCTTTTCCCTGGAAAACCAAACTCGCCTGCCAACTTTTTGATGGCAGATTCCAGGAGCCACTTGGTACTATCAAACCAGCCCAACTTGGCACTGGTGCCACCATGGGTCTGGTCACCATCCTGCCTATCGTAGCTTTTCAGGAGCCAGCCGGTCACTCCCAGCCATAGGCCCCCAGACACAAACCTCGGCCCGTTTCCCGGGGAAACAAAAGTAAGCTGCCCCGCTTCTGGATGGCAGATTGCAGGAACCACTTGGTACTATCAAACCAGACCGACTTGGCACTGGTGCCAAATCAGGTCTGGGAACCATCCTGCGTATGGTGGGTTCTAAGGAGCCAGCCGGCCACTACCAGCCACATGCCCCCAAACACAACCAACGGCGCTTTACCCTGGAAAACAAAACTCGCCTGCCAAATTTTTGATGGCAGATTGCAGGAGCCACTTGGTACTATCAAACCAGCCCAACTTGGCACTGGTGCCACCATGGGTCTGGTCACCATCCTGCCTATCGTAGCTTTTCAGGACCTAGCCGGTCACTCCCAGCCATAGGCCCCCAGACACAAACCTCGGCCCGTTTCCCTGGCAAACAAAAGTAAGCTGCCCCGCTTCTGGATGGCAGATTGCAGGACGCACTTGGTACTATCAAACCAGACTGACTTGGCACTGGTGCCACCTCTGGTCTGGGAACCATCCTGCGTATCGTGGATTCTAAGGAGCCAGCCAGCCACTCACAGCCACAGGCCCCCAAACACACACAACGGCACTTTTCCCTGGAAAACAAAACTCGCCTGCCAACTTTTTGATGGCAGATTTCAGGATCCACTTGGTACTATCAAACCAGCCCAACTTGACACTGGCGCCACCATGGGTCTCGTCACCATCCTGCCTATCGTAGCTTTTCAGGAGCCAGCCGGTCACTCCCAGCCATAGGCCCCCAGACACAATGCTCGGCCCGTTTCCCTGGCAAACAAAATTAAGCTGCCCCGCTTCTGGATGGCAGATTGCAGGACGCACTTGGTACTATCAAACCAGACTGACTTGGCACTGGTGCCACCTTGTGTCGGGGAACCATCCTGCGTATCGTGGATTCTAAGGAGCCAGCCGGCCACTCCCAGCCATAGGCCCCGAGATACAAACCTCGGCCCGTTTCCCTGGCAAACAAAAGTAAGCTGCCCCGCTTCTCGATGGCAGATTGCAGGCCGCACGTGGTACTATCAAACCAGCCCGACTTGGAACTGGTGCCACCTCTGGTCTTGGAACCATCCTGCGTATCGTGGGTTCTAAGGAGCCAGCCGGCCACTCCCAGCCACATGCCCCCAAACACAAACAACGGCGCTTTTCCCCGGAAAACAAAACTCGCCTGCCAACTTTTTGATGGCAGATTGCAGGAGCCACTTGGTACTATCAAACCAGCCCAACTTGGCACTGGTGCCACCATGGGTCTGGTCACCATCCTGCCTATCGTAGCTTTCCAGGAGCCAGCCGGTCACTCCCAGCCATAGGCCCCCAGACTCAAACCTCAGCCAGTTTCCCTGGCAAACAAAAGTAAGCTGCCCCGCTTCTGGATGGCAGATTGCAGGAGCCACTTTACACCATCAAACCAGCCCGACTTGGCACTGGTGCCACCATGGGTCTGGTAACCATCTTGCCTATCGTTTCTTTTCTGGAGCCAGCCGGTCACTCCCTGCCATAGACCCCCGGACACAAACCTCGGCCTGATACCCTGGTAAACAAAAGTAAGCTGCCCCGCTTCTGGATGGCAGATTGCAGGAACCAATTGGTACTATCAAACCAGCCCAACTTGGCACTGGTGCCACCTTGGCTCTGGGAACCATTCTGCGTAACGTAGCTTCTAAGGCGCCAGCCGGCCACTCCCTGCCACAGGCCCCCAAACAAAATCAATGGCGCTTTTACCTGGAAAAAAAAACTCGCCTGCCAATATTTGATGGCAGATTGCAGGAGCCACTTGGTACAATCAAACCAGCCAAACTTGGCACTGGTGCCACCATGGGGCAGGTCACCATCCTGCCGATCGTAGCTTTTCAGGACCTAGCTGGTCACTCCCAGCCATAGGCCCACAGACACAAACCTCGGCCCGTTTCCCTGGCAAACAAAAGTAAGCTGTCCCTCTTCTGGATGGCAGATTGCAGGAACCACTTGGTACTATCAAACCAGCCCGGCTTGGCACTGGTACCACCTCTGGCCTGGGAACCATGCTGCGTATCGTGGATTCTAAGGAGCCAGCCGGCCACTCCCAGCCACAGGCCCCCAAACACAAACAACGGCGCTTTTCCCTGGAAAACAAAACTCGCCTGCCAACATTTGATGGCAGATTGCAGGAGCCACTTGGTACTATCAAACCAGCCCAACTTGGCACTGGTGCCACCATGGGTCTGGTCGCCATCCTGCCTATCGTAGCTTTTCAGGACCTAGCCGGTCACTCCCAGTCGTAGGCCCCCAGACACAATGCTCGGCCCGTTTCCCTGGCAAACAAAATTAAGCTGCCCCGCTTCTGGATGGCAGATTCAGGACGCACTTGGTAATATCAAACCAGCCCGACTTGGCATTGGTGCCACCTTGGGTGTGGGAACCATCCTGCGTATCGTGGATTCTAATTAGCCAGCCGGCAACTCCCAGCCACAGGCCCCCAAACACAAAAAACGGCGCTTTTCCCTGGAAAACAAAACTCGCCTGCCTACTTTTTGATGGCAGATTGCAGGAGCCGCTTGGTACTATCAAACTAGCCAACTTGTCACTGGTGCCACCATGGGTCTGGTCACCATCCTGCCTATCGTAGTTTTTCAGGAGCCAGCCGGTCACTCCCAGCCATAGGCCCACAGACACAAACCTCGGCCCGTTTCCCTGGCAAACAAAATTAAGCTGCCCCGCTTCTGGATGGCAGATTGCAGGAGCCACTTTGCACCATCAAACTAGCCCGACTTGGCACTTTTGCCACCTCTGGTCTGGGAACCATGCTGCGTATCGTGGATTCTAATTAGCCAGCCGGCCACTCCCAGCCACAGGCCCCCAAACACAAACAACGGCGCTTTTCCCTGGAAAACAAAACTCGCCTGCCAACTTTTTGATGGCAGATTGCAGGAGCCACTTGGTACTATCAAATCAGCCCAACTTGGCACTGGTGCCACCATGGGTCTGGTAACCATCCTGCCTATCGTAGCTTTTCAGGAGCCAGCCGGTCACTCCCAGCCATAGGCCCCCAGACACAAACCTCGGCCCGTTTCCCTGGCAAACAAAAGTAAGTTACCCCGCTTCTGGATGGCAGATTGCAGGAGCCACTTTGCACAATCAATCTAGCCCGTCTTGGCACTGGTGCCACCTCAGGTCTGGGAACCACCCTGCGTATCGTGGATTCTAAGGATCCTGCCGGCCACTCCCAGCCACAGGCCCCCAAACACAAACAACGGCGCTTTTCCCTGGAAAAAAAAAACTCGCCTGCCAACTTTTTGATGGCAGATTGCAGGAGACAATTGGTACTATCAAACCAGCACAACTTGGCACTGGTGCCACCTTGGCTCTGGGAACCATGCTGCGTAACGTAGATTCTAAGTCGCCAGGGGGCCACTCCCAGCCACAGGCCCCCAAACACAAACAACGGCGCTTTTCCCTGGAAAACAAAACTCACCTGCCAACTTCTTGATGGCAGATTGCAGGAAAGACTTGGAACTATCAAACCAGCCCGACTTGGCACTGGTGCCACCTTGGGTCTGGGAACCATGCTGCGTATCGTGGATTCTAAGGAGCCAGCCGGCCACTCCCAGCCACAGGCCCCCAAACACAAACAACGGCGCTTTTCCCTGGAAAACAAAACTCGCCTGCCAACTTTTTGATGGCAGATTGCAGGAGCCACTTGGTATTATCAAACCAGCCCAACTTGGCACTGGTGCCACCATGGGTCTGGTCACCATCCTGCCTATCGTAGCTTTTCAGGAGCCAGCCGGTCTCTCCCAGCTATAGGCCCACAGACACAAACCTCGGCCCATTTCCCTGGCAAACAAAAGTAAGCTGCCCCGCTTCTGGATGGCAGATTGCAGGAGCTACTTGGTACTATCAAACCAGCCCGACTTGGCACTGGTGCCAACTCTGGTCTGGGAACCATGCTGCGTATCGTGGATTCTAAGGAGCCAGACGGACACTCCCAGCCACAGGCCCTATAACACAAACAACGGCGCTTTTCCCTGGAAAACAAAACTCGCCTGCCAACTTTTTGATGGCAGATTTCAGGAGCCACTTAGTACTATCAAACCAGCCCAACTTGGCACTGGTGCCACCATGGGTCTGGTAACCATCCTGCCTATCATAGCTTTTCAGGAGCCAGCCGGTCACTCCCAGCCATAGGCCCCCAGACACAAACCTCGGCCCGTTTCCCTGGCAAACAAAAGTAAGCTACCCCTCTTCTGGATGGCAGATTGCAGGAGCCACTTTGCACCATCAAACTAGCCCGACTTGGCACTGCTGCCACCTTGGGTCTGGGATCCAACCTGCGTATCGTTGATTCCAATTAGCCATCCGTCCACTAACAGCCATAGGCTCCCAAACACAAACAACGGCGCTTTTCCCTGGAAAACAAAACTCGCCTGCCAACTTTTTGATGGCAGATTGCAGGAGCCACTTGGTACTATCAAACCAGCCCAACTTGGCACTGGTGCCACCATGGGTCTGGTCACCATCCTGCCTATCGTAGCTTTTCAGGACCTAGCCGGTCACTCCCAGCCATAGGCCCCCAGACACAAACCTCGGCCCGTTTCCCTGGCAAATAAAAGTAAGCTGCCCCGCTTCTGGATGGCAGATTGCAGGAGCCACTTTGCAACATCAAACCAGCCCGTCTTGGCACTGGTGCCACCATGGGTCTGGTCACCATCCTGCCTATCGTAGCTTTTCAGGACCTAGCCGGTCACTCCCAGCCGTAGGCCCCCAGACACAATGCTCGGCCCGTTTCCCTGGCAAAAAAAAGTAAGCTGCCCCGCTTCTGGATGGCAGATTGCAGGACGCACTTGGTACTATCAAACCAGCCCGACTTGGCACTGGTGCCACCTTGGGTGTGGGAACCATCATGCGTATCGTGGATTCTAATTAGCCAGCCGGCAACTCCCAGCCACAGGCACCCAAACACAAACAACGGCGCTTTTCCCCGGAAAACAAAACTCGCCTGCCAACTTTTTGATGGCAGATTGCAGGAGCCACTTGGTACTATCAAACCAGCCCAACTTGGCACTGGTGCCACCATGGGTCTGGTCACCATCCTGCCTATCGTAGCTTTCCAGGAGCCAGCCGGTCACTCCCAGCCATAGGCCCCCAGACTCAAACCTCAGCCAGTTTCCCTGGCAAACAAAAGTAAGCTGCCCCGCTTCTGGATGGCAGATTGCAGGAGCCACTTTACACCATCAAACCAGCCCGACTTGGCACTGGTGCCACCATGGGTCTGGTAACCATCTTGCCTATCGTTTCTTTTCTGGAGCCAGCCGGTCACTCCCTGCCATAGACCCCCGGACACAAACCTCGGCCTGATACCCTGGTAAACAAAAGTAAGCTGCCCCGCTTCTGGATGGCAGATTGCAGGAACCAATTGGTACTATCAAACCAGCCCAACTTGGCACTGGTGCCACCTTGGCTCTGGGAACCATTCTGCGTAACGTAGCTTCTAAGGCGCCAGCCGGCCACTCCCAGCCACAGGCCCCCAAACAAAATCAATGGCGCTTTTACCTGGAAAAAAAAACTCGCCTGCCAATATTTGATGGCAGATTGCAGGAGCCACTTGGTACAATCAAACCAGCCCAACTTGGCACTGGTGCCACCATGGGGCAGGTCACCATCCTGCCGATCGTAGCTTTTCAGGACCTAGCTGGTCACTCCCAGCCATAGGCCCACAGACACAAACCTCGGCCCGTTTCCCTGGCAAACAAAAGTAAGCTGTCCCTCTTCTGGATGGCAGATTGCAGGAACCACTTGGTACTATCAAACCAGCCCGGCTTGGCACTGGTACCACCTCTGGCCTGGGAACCATGCTGCGTATCGTGGATTCTAAGGAGCCAGCCGGCCACTCCCAGCCACAGGCCCCCAAACACAAACAACGGCGCTTTTCCCTGGAAAACAAAACTCGCCTGCCAACATTTGATGGCAGATTGCAGGAGCCACTTGGTACTATCAAACCAGCCCAACTTGGCACTGGTGCCACCATGGGTCTGGTCGCCATCCTGCCTATCGTAGCTTTTCAGGACCTAGCCGGTCACTCCCAGCCGTAGGCCCCCAGACACAATGCTCGGCCCGTTTCCCTGGCAAACAAAATTAAGCTGCCCCGCTTCTGGATGGCAGATTCAGGACGCACTTGGTAATATCAAACCAGCCCGACTTGGCATTGGTGCCACCTTGGGTGTGGGAACCATCCTGCGTATCGTGGATTCTAATTAGCCAGCCGGCAACTCCCAGCCACAGGCCCCCAAACACAAACAACGGCGCTTTTCCCTGGAAAACAAAACTCGCCTGCCTACTTTTTGATGGCAGATTGCAGGAGACGCTTGGTACTATCAAACTAGCCAACTTGTCACTGGTGCCACCATGGGTCTGGTCACCATCCTGCCTATCGTAGTTTTTCAGGAGCCAGCCGGTCACTCCCAGCCATAGGCCCACAGACACAAACCTCGGCCCGTTTCCCTGGCAAACAAAATTAAGCTGCCCCGCTTCTGGATGGCAGATTGCAGGAGCCACTTTGCACCATCAAACTAGCCCGACTTGGCATTTTTGCCACCTCTGGTCTGGGAACCATGCTGCGTATCGTGGATTCTAATTAGCCAGCCGGCCACTCCCAGCCACAGGCCCCCAAACACAAACAACGGCGCTTTTCCCTGGAAAACAAAACTCGCCTGCCAACTTTTTGATGGCAGATTGCAGGAGCCACTTGGTACTATCAAATCAGCCCAACTTGGCACTGGTGCCACCATGGGTCTGGTAACCATCCTGCCTATCGTAGCTTTTCAGGAGCCAGCCGGTCACTCCCAGCCATAGGCCCCCAGACACAAACCTCGGCCCGTTTCCCTGGCAAACAAAAGTAAGTTACCCCGCTTCTGGATGGCAGATTGCAGGAGCCACTTTGCACAATCAATCTAGCCCGTCTTGGCACTGGTGCCACCTCAGGTCTGGGAACCACCCTGCGTATCGTGGATTCTAAGGATCCTGCCGGCCACTCCCAGCCACAGGCCCCCAAACACAAACAACGGCGCTTTTCCCTGGAAAAAAAAAACTCGCCTGCCAACTTTTTGATGGCAGATTGCAGGAGACAATTGGTACTATCAAACCAGCACAACTTGGCACTGGTGCCACCTTGGCTCTGGGAACCATGCTGCGTAACGTAGATTCTAAGTCGCCAGGGGGCCACTCCCAGCCACAGGCCCCCAAACACAAACAACGGCGCTTTTCCCTGGAAAACAAAACTCACCTGCCAACTTCTTGATGGCAGATTGCAGGAAAGACTTAGAACTATCAAACCAGCCCGACTTGGCACTGGTGCCACCTTGGGTCTGGGAACCATGCTGCGTATCGTGGATTCTAAGGAGCCAGCCGGCCACTCCCAGCCACAGGCCCCCAAACACAAACAACGGCGCTTTTCCCTGGAAAACAAAACTCGCCTGCCAACATTTTGATGGCAGATTGCAGGAGCCACTTGGTATTATCAAACCAGCCCAACTTGGCACTGGTGCCACCATGGGTCTGGTCACCATCCTGCCTATCGTAGCTTTTCAGGAGCCAGCCGGTCACTCCCAGCCATAGGCCCCCAGACACAAACCTCGGCCCGTTTCCCTGGCAAACAAAAGTAAGCTACCCCTCTTCTGGATGGCAGATTGCAGGAGCCACTTTGCACCATCAAACTAGCCCGACTTGGCACTGCTGCCACCTTGGGTCTGGGAACCAACCTGCGTATCGTTGATTCCAATTAGCCATCCGTCCACTAACAGCCATAGGCTCCCAAACACAAACAACGGCGCTTTTCCCTGGAAAACAAAACTCGCCTGCCAACTTTTTGATGGCAGATTGCAGGAGCCACTTGGTACTATCAAACCAGCCCAACTTGGCACTGGTGCCACCATGGGTCTGGTCACCATCCTGCCTATCGTAGCTTTTCAGGACCTAGCCGGTCACTCCCAGCCATAGGCCCCCAGACACAAACCTCGGCCCGTTTCCCAGGCAAATAAAAGTAAGCTGCCCCGCTTCTGGATGGCAGATTGCAGGAGCCACTTTTCAACATCAAACCATCCCGTCTTGGCACTGGTGCCACCATGGGTCTGGTCACCATCCTGCCTATCGTAGCTTTTCAGGACCTAGCCGGTCACTCCCAGCCGTAGGCCCCCAGACACAATGCTCGGCCCGTTTCCCTGGCAAAAAAAAGTAAGCTGCCCCGCTTCTGGATGGCAGATTGCAGGACGCACTTGGTACTATCAAACCAGCCCGACTTGGCACTGGTGCCACCTTGGGTGTGGGAACCATCATGCGTATCGTGGATTCTAATTAGCCAGCCGGCAACTCCCAGCCACAGGCACCCAAACACAAACAACGGCGCTTTTCCCCGGAAAACAAAACTCGCCTGCCAACTTTTTGATGGCAGATTGCAGGAGCCACTTGGTACTATCAAACCAGCCCAACTTGGCACTGGTGCCACCATGGGTCTGGTCACCATCCTGCCTATCGTAGCTTTTCAGGAGCCAGCCGGTCTCTCCCAGCCATAGGCCCACAGACTCAAACCTCAGCCAGTTTCCCTGGCAAACAAAAGTAAGCTGCCCCGCTTCTGGATGGCAGATTGCAGGAGCCACTTTACACCATCAAACCAGCCCGACTTGGCACTGGTGCCACCATGGGTCTGGTAACCATCTTGCCTATCGTTTCTTTTCTGGAGCCAGCCGGTCACTCCCTGCCATAGACCCCCGGACACAAACCTCGGCCTGATACCCTGGTAAACAAAAGTAAGCTGCCCCGCTTCTGGATGGCAGATTGCAGGAACCAATTGGTACTATCAAACCAGCCCAACTTGGCACTGGTGCCACCTTGGCTCTGGGAACCATTCTGCGTAACGTAGCTTCTGAGGCGCCAGCCGGCCACTCCCAGCCACAGGCCCCCAAACAAAATCAATGGCGCTTTTACCTGGAAAAAAAAACTCGCCTGCCAATATTTGATGGCAGATTGCAGGAGCCACTTGGTACAATCAAACCAGCCCAACTTGGCACTGGTGCCACCATGGGGCAGGTCACCATCCTGCCGATCGTAGCTTTTCAGGACCTAGCTGGTCACTCCCAGCCATAGGCCCACAGACACAAACCTCGGCCCGTTTCCCTGGCAAACAAAAGTAAGCTGTCCCTCTTCTGGATGGCAGATTGCAGGAACCACTTGGTACTATCAAACCAGCCCGGCTTGGCACTGGTACCACCTCTGGCCTGGGAACCATGCTGCGTATCGTGGATTCTAAGGAGCCAGCCGGCCACTCCCAGCCACAGGCCCCCAAACACAAACAACGGCGCTTTTCCCTGGAAAACAAAACTCGCCTGCCAACATTTGATGGCAGATTGCAGGAGCCACTTGGTACTATCAAACCAGCCCAACTTGGCACTGGTGCCACCATGGGTCTGGTCGCCATCCTGCCTATCGTAGCTTTTCAGGACCTAGCCGGTCACTCCCAGCCGTAGGCCCCCAGACACAATGCTCGGCCCGTTTCCCTGGCAAACAAAATTAAGCTGCCCCGCTTCTGGATGGCAGATTCAGGACGCACTTGGTAATATCAAACCAGCCCGACTTGGCATTGGTGCCACCTTGGGTGTGGGAACCATCCTGCGTATCGTGGATTCTAATTAGCCAGCCGGCAACTCCCAGCCACAGGCCCCCAAACACAAACAACGGCGCTTTTCCCTGGAAAACAAAACTCGCCTGCCTACTTTTTGATGGCAGATTGCAGGAGCCGCTTGGTACTATCAAACTAGCCAACTTGTCACTGGTGCCACCATGGGTCTGGTCACCATCCTGCCTATCGTAGTTTTTCAGGAGCCAGCCGGTCACTCCCAGCCATAGGCCCACAGACACAAACCTCGGCCCGTTTCCCTGGCAAACAAAATTAAGCTGCCCCGCTTCTGGATGGCAGATTGCAGGAGCCACTTTGCACCATCAAACTAGCCCGACTTGGCACTTTTGCCACCTCTGGTCTGGGAACCATGCTGCGTATCGTGGATTCTAATTAGCCAGCCGGCCACTCCCAGCCACAGGCCCCCAAACACAAACAACGGCGCTTTTCCCTGGAAAACAAAACTCGCCTGCCAACTTTTTGATGGCAGATTGCAGGAGCCACTTGGTACTATCAAATCAGCCCAACTTGGCACTGGTGCCACCATGGGTCTGGTAACCATCCTGCCTATCGTAGCTTTTCAGGAGCCAGCCGGTCACTCCCAGCCATAGGCCCCCAGACACAAACCTCGGCCCGTTTCCCTGGCAAACAAAAGTAAGTTACCCCGCTTCTGGATGGCAGATTGCAGGAGCCACTTTGCACAATCAATCTAGCCCGTCTTGGCACTGGTGCCACCTCAGGTCTGGGAACCACCCTGCGTATCGTGGATTCTAAGGATCCTGCCGGCCACTCCCAGCCACAGGCCCCCAAACACAAACAACGGCGCTTTTCCCTGGAAAAAAAAAACTCGCCTGCCAACTTTTTGATGGCAGATTGCAGGAGACAATTGGTACTATCAAACCAGCACAACTTGGCACTGGTGCCACCTTGGCTCTGGGAACCATGCTGCGTAACGTAGATTCTAAGTCGCCAGGGGGCCACTCCCAGCCACAGGCCCCCAAACACAAACAACGGCGCTTTTCCCTGGAAAACAAAACTCACCTGCCAACTTCTTGATGGCAGATTGCAGGAAAGACTTGGAACTATCAAACCAGCCCGACTTGGCACTGGTGCCACCTTGGGTCTGGGAACCATGCTGCGTATCGTGGATTCTAAGGAGCCAGCCGGCCACTCCCAGCCACAGGCCCCCAAACACAAACAACGGCGCTTTTCCCTGGAAAACAAAACTCGCCTGCCAACTTTTTGATGGCAGATTGCAGGAGCCACTTGGTATTATCAAACCAGCCCAACTTGGCACTGGTGCCACCATGGGTCTGGTCACCATCCTGCCTATCGTAGCTTTTCAGGAGCCAGCCGGTCTCTCCCAGCCATAGGCCCACAGACACAAACCTCGGCCCATTTCCCTGGCAAACAAAAGTAAGCTGCCCCGCTTCTGGATGGCAGATTGCAGGAGCTACTTGGTACTATCAAACCAGCCCGACTTGGCACTGGTGCCAACTCTGGTCTGGGAACCATGCTGCGTATCGTGGATTCTAAGGAGCCAGACGGACACTCCCAGCCACAGGCCCTATAACACAAACAACGGCGCTTTTCCCTGGAAAACAAAACTCGCCTGCCAACTTTTTGATGGCAGATTTCAGGAGCCACTTAGTACTATCAAACCAGCCCAACTTGGCACTGGTGCCACCATGGGTCTGGTAACCATCCTGCCTATCATAGCTTTTCAGGAGCCAGCCGGTCACTCCCAGCCATAGGCCCCCAGACACAAACCTCGGCCCGTTTCCCTGGCAAACAAAAGTAAGCTACCCCTCTTCTGGATGGCAGATTGCAGGAGCCACTTTGCACCATCAAACTAGCCCTACTTGGCACTGCTGCCACCTTGGGTCTGGGAACCAACCTGCGTATCGTTGATTCCAATTAGCCATCCGTCCACTAACAGCCATAGGCTCCCAAACACAAACAACGGCGCTTTTCCCTGGAAAACAAAACTCGCCTGCCAACTTTTTGATGGCAGATTGCAGGAGCCACTTGGTACTATCAAACCAGCCCAACTTGGCACTGGTGCCACCATGGGTCTGGTCACCATCCTGCCTATCGTAGCTTTTCAGGACCTAGCCGGTCACTCCCAGCCATAGGCCCCCAGACACAAACCTCGGCCCGTTTCCCTGGCAAATAAAAGTAAGCTGCCCCGCTTCTGGATGGCAGATTGCAGGAGCCACTTTGCAACATCAAACCAGCCCGTCTTGGCACTGGTGCCACCATGGGTCTGGTCACCATCCTGCCTATCGTAGCTTTTCAGGACCTAGCCGGTCACTCCCAGCCGTAGGCCCCCAGACACAATGCTCGGCCCGTTTCCCTGGCAAAAAAAAGTAAGCTGCCCCGCTTCTGGATGGCAGATTGCAGGACGCACTTGGTACTATCAAACCAGCCCGACTTGGCACTGGTGCCACCTTGGGTGTGGGAACCATCATGCGTATCGTGGATTCTAATTAGCCAGCCGGCAACTCCCAGCCACAGGCACCCAAACACAAACAACGGCGCTTTTCCCCGGAAAACAAAACTCGCCTGCCAACTTTTTGATGGCAGATTGCAGGAGCCACTTGGTACTATCAAACCAGCCCAACTTGGCACTGGTGCCACCATGGGTCTGGTCACCATCCTGCCTATCGTAGCTTTCCAGGAGCCAGCCGGTCACTCCCAGCCATAGGCCCCCAGACTCAAACCTCAGCCAGTTTCCCTGGCAAACAAAAGTAAGCTGCCCCGCTTCTGGATGGCAGATTGCAGGAGCCACTTTACACCATCAAACCAGCCCGACTTGGCACTGGTGCCACCATGGGTCTGGTAACCATCTTGCCTATCGTTTCTTTTCTGGAGCCAGCCGGTCACTCCCTGCCATAGACCCCCGGACACAAACCTCGGCCTGATACCCTGGTAAACAAAAGTAAGCTGCCCCGCTTCTGGATGGCAGATTGCAGGAACCAATTGGTACTATCAAACCAGCCCAACTTGGCACTGGTGCCACCTTGGCTCTGGGAACCATTCTGCGTAACGTAGCTTCTAAGGCGCCAGCCGGCCACTCCCAGCCACAGGCCCCCAAACAAAATCAATGGCGCTTTTACCTGGAAAAAAAAACTCGCCTGCCAATATTTGATGGCAGATTGCAGGAGCCACTTGGTACAATCAAACCAGCCAAACTTGGCACTGGTGCCACCATGGGGCAGGTCACCATCCTGCCGATCGTAGCTTTTCAGGACCTAGCTGGTCACTCCCAGCCATAGGCCCACAGACACAAACCTCGGCCCGTTTCCCTGGCAAACAAAAGTAAGCTGTCCCTCTTCTGGATGGCAGATTGCAGGAACCACTTGGTACTATCAAACCAGCCCGGCTTGGCACTGGTACCACCTCTGGCCTGGGAACCATGCTGCGTATCGTGGATTCTAAGGAGCCAGCCGGCCACTCCCAGCCACAGGCCCCCAAACACAAACAACGGCGCTTTTCCCTGGAAAACAAAACTCGCCTGCCAACATTTGATGGCAGATTGCAGGAGCCACTTGGTACTATCAAACCAGCCCAACTTGGCACTGGTGCCACCATGGGTCTGGTCGCCATCCTGCCTATCGTAGCTTTTCAGGAGCCTGCCGGACACTCCCAGCCGTAGGCCCCCAGACACAATGCTCGGCCCGTTTCCCTGGCAAACAAAATTAAGCTGCCCCGCTTCTGGATGGCAGATTCAGGACGCACTTGGTAATATCAAACCAGCCCGACTTGGCATTGGTGCCACCTTGGGTGTGGGAACCATCCTGCGTATCGTGGATTCTAATTAGCCAGCCGGCAACTCCCAGCCACAGGCCCCCAAACACAAACAACGGCGCTTTTCCCTGGAAAACAAAACTCGCCTGCCTACTTTTTGATGGCAGATTGCAGGAGCCGCTTGGTACTATCAAACTAGCCAACTTGTCACTGGTGCCACCATGGGTCTGGTCACCATCCTGCCTATCGTAGTTTTTCAGGAGCCAGCCGGTCACTCCCAGCCATAGGCCCACAGACACAAACCTCGGCCCGTTTCCCTGGCAAACAAAATTAAGCTGCCCCGCTTCTGGATGGCAGATTGCAGGAGCCACTTTGCACCATCAAACTAGCCCGACTTGGCACTTTTGCCACCTCTGGTCTGGGAACCATGCTGCGTATCGTGGATTCTAATTAGCCAGCCGGCCACTCCCAGCCACAGGCCCCCAAACACAAACAACGGCGCTTTTCCCTGGAAAACAAAACTCGCCTGCCAACTTTTTGATGGCAGATTGCAGGAGCCACTTGGTACTATCAAATCAGCCCAACTTGGCACTGGTGCCACCATGGGTCTGGTAACCATCCTGCCTATCGTAGCTTTTCAGGAGCCAGCCGGTCACTCCCAGCCATAGGCCCCCAGAGACAAACCTCGGCCCGTTTCCCTGGCAAACAAAAGTAAGTTACCCCGCTTCTGGATGGCAGATTGCAGGAGCCACTTTGCACAATCAATCTAGCCCGTCTTGGCACTGGTGCCACCTCAGGTCTGGGAACCACCCTGCGTATCGTGGATTCTAAGGATCCTGCCGGCCACTCCCAGCCACAGGCCCCCAAACACAAACAACGGCGCTTTTCCCTGGAAAAAAAAAACTCGCCTGCCAACTTTTTGATGGCAGATTGCAGGAGACAATTGGTACTATCAAACCAGCACAACTTGGCACTGGTGCCACCTTGGCTCTGGGAACCATGCTGCGTAACGTAGATTCTAAGTCGCCAGGGGGCCACTCCCAGCCACAGGCCCCCAAACACAAACAACGGCGCTTTTCCCTGGAAAACAAAACTCACCTGCCAACTTCTTGATGGCAGATTGCAGGAAAGACTTGGAACTATCAAACCAGCCCGACTTGGCACTGGTGCCACCTTGGGTCTGGGAACCATGCTGCGTATCGTGGATTCTAAGGAGCCAGCCGGCCACTCCCAGCCACAGGCCCCCAAACACAAACAACGGCGCTTTTCCCTGGAAAACAAAACTCGCCTGCCAACTTTTTGATGGCAGATTGCAGGAGCCACTTGGTATTATCAAACCAGCCCAACTTGGCACTGGTGCCACCATGGGTCTGGTCACCATCCTGCCTATCGTAGCTTTTCAGGAGCCAGCCGGTCTCTCCCAGCTATAGGCCCACAGACACAAACCTCGGCCCATTTCCCTGGCAAACAAAAGTAAGCTGCCCCGCTTCTGGATGGCAGATTGCAGGAGCTACTTGGTACTATCAAACCAGCCCGACTTGGCACTGGTGCCAACTCTGGTCTGGGAACCATGCTGCGTATCGTGGATTCTAAGGAGCCAGACGGACACTCCCAGCCACAGGCCCTATAACACAAACAACGGCGCTTTTCCCTGGAAAACAAAACTCGCCTGCCAACTTTTTGATGGCAGATTTCAGGAGCCACTTAGTACTATCAAACCAGCCCAACTTGGCACTGGTGCCACCATGGGTCTGGTAACCATCCTGCCTATCATAGCTTTTCAGGAGCCAGCCGGTCACTCCCAGCCATAGGCCCCCAGACACAAACCTCGGCCCGTTTCCCTGGCAAACAAAAGTAAGCTACCCCTCTTCTGGATGGCAGATTGCAGGAGCCACTTTGCACCATCAAACTAGCCCGACTTGGCACTGCTGCCACCTTGGGTCTGGGAACCAACCTGCGTATCGTTGATTCCAATTAGCCATCCGTCCACTAACAGCCATAGGCTCCCAAACACAAACAACGGCGCTTTTCCCTGGAAAACAAAACTCGCCTGCCAACTTTTTGATGGCAGATTGCAGGAGCCACTTGGTACTATCAAACCAGCCCAACTTGGCACTGGTGCCACCATGGGTCTGGTCACCATCCTGCCTATCGTAGCTTTTCAGGACCTAGCCGGTCACTCCCAGCCATAGGCCCCCAGACACAAACCACGGCCCGTTTCCCTGGCAAATAAAAGTAAGCTGCCCCGCTTCTGGATGGCAGATTGCAGGAGCCACTTTGCAACATCAAACCAGCCCGACTTGGCACTGGTCCCACCTCAGGTCTAGGAACCATCCTGTGTATCGTGGATTCTAATTAGTCAGCCGGCAACTCCCAGCCACAGGCACCCAAACACAAACAACGGCGCTTTTCCCTGGAAAACAAAACTCGCCTGCCAACTTTTTGATGGCAGATTTCAGGAGCCGCTTGGTACTATCAAACTAGCCAACTTGGCACTGGTGCCACCATGGGTCTGGTCACCATCCTGCCTATCGTAGCTTTTCAGGAGCCAGCCGGTCACTCCCAGCCATAGGCCCCCAGACACACACCTCGGCCCGTTTCCCTGGCAAACAAAAGTAAGCTGCCCCGCTTCTGGATGGCAGATTGCAGGACGCACTTGGTACTATCAAACCAGCCCAACTTGACACTGGTGCCACCTCTGGTCTGGGAACCATGCTGCGTATCGTGGATTCTAAGGAGCCAGCCGGCCACTCCCTGCCACAGGCCCACAAACACAAACAACGGCGCTTTTCCCTGGAAAACAAAACTCGCCTGCCAACTTTTTGATGGCAGATTTCAGGAGCCACTTGGTACTATCAAACCAGCCCAACTTGGCACTGGTGCCACCATGGGTCTGGTCACCATCCTGCCTATCGTAGCTTTTCAGGAGCCAGCCGGTCACTCCCAGCCATAGGCCCCCAGACAGAAACCTCGGCCTGATTCCCTGGCAAACAAAAGTAAGCTGCCCCGCTTCTGGATGGCAGATTGCAGGACGCACTTGGTACTATCAAACCAGACTGACTTGGCACTGGTGCCACCTCTGGTCTGGGAACCATCCTGCGTATCGTGGATTCTAAGGAGCCAGCCAGCCACTCCCAGCCACAGGCCCCCAAACACACACAACGGCACTTTTCCCTGGAAAACAAAACTGGCCTGCCAACTTTTTGATGGCAGATTTCAGGATCCACTTGGTACTATCAAACCAGCCCAACTTGACACTGGCGCCACCATGGGTCTCGTCACCATCCTGCCTATCGTAGCTTTTCAGGAGCCAGCCGGTCACTCCCAGCCATAGGCCCCCAGACACAAACCTCGGCCCGTTTCCCTGGCAATAAAAAGTAAGCTGCCCCGCTTCTGGATGGCAGATTGCAGGAGCCACTTCATACTATCAAACCAGCCCAGCTTGGCACTGGTGCCACCTCTGGTCTGGGAACCATGCTGCGTATCGTGGATTCTAAGGAGCCAGCCGGCCACTCCCTGCCACAGGCCCCCAAACACAAACAACGGCGCTTTTCCCTGGAAAACAAAACTCGCCTGCCAACTTTTTGATGGCAGATTTCAGGAGCCACTTGGTACTATCAAACCAGCCCAACATGGCACTGGTGCCACCATGGGTCTGGTCACCATCCTGCCTATCGTAGCTTTTCAGGAGCCAGCCGGTCACTCCCAGCCGTAGGCCCACAGACAGAAACCTCGGCCCGTTTACCGGGCAAACAAAAGTAAGCTGCCCCGCTTCTGGATGGCAGATTGCAGGAACCACTTGGTACTATCAAACCAGACCGACTTGGCCCTGGTGCCACCTCTGGTCTGGGAACCATCCTGCGTATCGTGGGTTCTAAGGAGCCAGCCGGCCACTACCAGCCACATGCCCCCAAACAAAAACGTCGGCGCTTTTCCCAGATAAACAAAACTCGCCTGCCAACTTTTTGATGGCATATTTCAGGAGCCACTTGGTACTATCAAACCAGCCCGACTTGTCACTGGTGCCACCATGGGTCTGGTCACCATCCTGCCTATCGTAGCTTTTCAGGAGCCTGCCGGACACTCCCAGGCATAGGCCCCGAGATACAAACCTCGGCCCGTTTCCCTGGCAAACAAAAGTAAGCTGCCCCGCTTCTCGATGGCAGATTGCAGGCCGCACGTGGTACTATCAAACCAGCCCTACTTGGCACTGGTGCCACCTCAGGTCTGGGAACCATCCGGCGTATCGTGGGTTCTAAGGAGCCAGCCGGCCACTCCCAACTACAGGCCCCCAAACACAAACAACGGCGCTTTTCCCTGGAAAACAAAACTCGCCTGCCAACTTTTTGATGGCAGATTGCAGGAGCCACTTGATACTATCAAACCAGCCCAACTTGGCACTGGTGCCACCATGGGTCTGGTAACCATCTTGCCTATCGTTGCTTTTCTGGAGCCAGCCGGTCACTCTCTGCCATAGACCCCCAGACACAAACCTCGGCCTGATACCCTGGCAAACAAAAGTAAGCTGCCCCGCTACTGGATGGCAGATTGCAGGAACCAATTGGTACTATCAAACCAGCCCAACTTGGCACTGGTGCCACCTTGGCTCTGGGAACCATTCGGCGTAACGTAGATTCTAAGGCGCCAGCCGGCCACTCCCAGCCACAGAACCCAAACAAAAACAACGGCACTTTTACCTGGAAAACAAAACTCGCCTGCCAATATTTGATGGCAGATTGCAGGAGCCACTTGGTACAATCAAACCAGCCCAACTTGACACGGGTGCCACCATTGGGCAGGTCACCATCCTGCCTATCGTAGCTTTTCAGGACCTAGCTGGTCACTCCCAGCCATAGGCCCACAGACACAAACCTTGGCCCGTTTCCCTGGCAAACAAAAGTAAGCTGCCCCGCTTCTGGATGGCAGATTGCAGGAGCCACTTGGTACTATCAAATCAGCCCGACTTGGCACTGGTGCCACCTTGGCTCTGGGAACCATCCCGCGAAATAATGATTCCAAGACGCAAGGGGGCCACTCCCAGCCACAGGTCCCCAAACACAAACAACGGCGCTTTTCCCCGGAAAAAAAAACTCGCCTGCCAACTTATTGATGGCAGATTGCAGGAGCCACTTGGTACTATCAAACAAGCCCATCTTGGCACTGGTGCCACCATGGGTCTGGTCACCATCCTGCCTATCGTAGCTTTTCAGGATCCAGCCGGTCATTCCCAGCCATAGGCCCACAGACACAAACCTTGGCTCGTTACCCTGGCAAACATAAGTTATCTGCCCAGCTTCTGGATGGCAAATTGCTGGAACCGCTTAGCAGTATCAAACCAGCCCGACTTGGCACTGGTGCCACCTTGGGTCTGGGAACCATGCTGCGTAACGTGGATTCTAAGGAGCCAGCCGGCCACTCCCAGCCACAGGCCCCCAAACACAAACAACGGCGCTTTTCCCTGGAAAACAAAACTCGCCTGCCAACATTTTGATGGCAGATTGCAGGAGCCACTTGGTACTATCAAACCAGCCCAACTTGGCACTGGTGCCACCATGGGTCAGGTCACCATCCTGCCTATCGTAGCTTTTCAGGAGCCAGCCGGTCACTCCCAGCCATAGGCCCCCAGACACAAACCTCGGCCCGTTTCCCTGGCAAACTAAAGTAAACTACCGCGCTTCTGGATGGCAGATTGCAGGAACCACTTTGCACCATCAAACCAGCCCGACTTGGCACTGGTGCCACCTTGGCTCTGGGAACCATGCTGCGTAACGTAGATTCTAAGGCGCCAGCCGGCAATTCCCAGCCACAGGCCCCCAAAAAAAATCAACGGCGCTTTTCCCGGGAATACAAAACTCGCCTGCCAATATTTGATGGCAGATTGCAGGAGCCACTTGGTACTATCAAACCAGCCCAACTTGGCACTGGTGCCACCATGGGTCTGGTCACCATCCTGCCTATCGTAGCTTTTCAGGAGCCAGCCGGTCACTCCCAGCCATAGGCCCCCCGACACAATCCTCGGCCCGTTTCCCTGGCAAACAAAATTAAGCTGCCCCGCTTCTGGATGGCAGATTACAGGGGCCAATTGGTACTATCAAACCAGCACAACTTGGCACTGGTGCCACCTCTGGTCTGGGAACCATGCTGCGTATCGTGGATTCTAAGGAGCCAGCCGGCCACTCCCAGCCACAGGCCCCCAAACAAAAACAACGGCGCTTTTCCCTGGAAAACAAAACTCGCCTGCCAAATTTTTGATGGCAGATTACAGGAGCCACTTGGTACTATCAAATCAGCCCAACTTGGCACTGCTGCCACCATGGGTCTGGTCACCATCCTGCCTATCGTAGCTTTTCAGGAGCCAGCTGGTCACTCCCAGCCACAGGCCGCCAGACACAAACCTCAGCCCGTTTCCCTGGCAAACAAAAGTCAGCTACCCCTCTTCTGGATGGCAGATTGCAGGAGCCACTTTGCGCCATCAAATTAGCCCGACTTGGCACTGGTGCCACCTTGGCTCTGGGAACCATCCTGCGTGTCGTGGATTCTAAGGAGCCAGGCAGCCACTCCCAGCCACAGGCCCCCAAACACAAACAACGTCGTTTTTCTCTGGAAAACAAAACTCACCTGCCAACATTTGATGGCAGATTGCAGGAGACACTTGATACTATCAAACTAGCCCTACTTGGCACTGGTGCCACCATGGGTCTAGTCACCATCCTGCCTATCGTAGCTTTTCAGGAGCCAGCCGGTCACTCGCAGCCATAGACCCCCACACACAAACCTCGGCCCGTTTCCCTGGAAAACAAAAGTAAGCTGCCCACAAAATTAAGCTGCCCCGCTTCTGGATGGCAGATTGAAGGAGCCACTTGGTACTATCAAATCAACCGGATTTGGCGCGGGTGACACCTTGGCTCTGGGAACCATCCTATGAAATGATGATTCCAAGACGCAAGGGGGCCACTCCCAGCCACAGGTCCCCAAACACAAACAACGGCGCTTTTCCCCGGAAAACAAAACTCGCCTGCCAACATTTTGATGGCAGATTGCAGGAGCCACTTGAAACTATCCAACCAGCCCAACTTGGCACTGGTGCCACCATGGGTCTGGTCACCATCCTGCCTATCGTAGCTTTTCAGGAGCCAGCCGGTCACTCCCAGCCATAGGCCCCCACACAGAATCCTCGGCCCGTTTCCCTGGCAAACAAAAGTAAGCTACCCCGTTTCTCGATGGCAGATTGCAGGAGCCACTTGGTATTATCAAACCAGCCCGACGTGGCACTGGTGCCACATCTGGTCTGGGAACCATCCTGCGTATCGTGGATTCTAATTAGCCATCCGTCCACTCCCAGCCACAGGCCCCCAAACACAAACAACGGCGCTTTTCCCTGGAAAACAAAACTGGCCTGCCAACTTTTTGATGGCAGATTGCAGGAGCCACTTGGTACTATCAAATCAGCCAAATTGGCACTGGTGCCACCATGGGTCTGGTCACCATCCTGCCTATCGTAGCTTTCCAGGAGCCAGCCGGTCACTCCCAGCCATAGGCCCCCAGACAAAAACCTCGGCCCGTTTCCCTGGCAAACAAAAGTAAGCTACCCCGCTTCTGGATGGCAGATTGCAGCAGCCACTTTGCACCATCCAACCAGCTCGACTTGGCACTGGTGCCACCTCTGGTCTGGGAACCATCCTGCATATTGTGGATTCTAATTAGCCATCCGTCCACTCCAAGCCACAGGCCCCCAAACACAAACAATGGCGCTTTTCCCTGGAAAACAAAACTGGCCTGCCAACTTTTTGATGGCAGATTGCAGGAGCCACTTGGTACTATCAAATCAGCCCACCTCGGCACTGGTGCCACCATGGGTCTGGTAACCATCCTGCCTATCGTAGCTTTTCAGGAGCCAGCCAGTCAATCCCAGCCAAAGGGCCCCAGACAAAAACCTCGGCCCGTTTCCCTGGCAAACAAAAGTAAGCCACCCCGCTTCTGGATGGCAGATTGCAGGAGCCACTTTGCACCATCAAACAAGCCCCACTCTGCACTGGTGCCACCTCTGGTCTGGGAACCATCCTGCGTATCGTGGATTCTAATTAGCCATCCGGCCACTCCTAGCCACAGGCCCCCAAACAAAAACAACGGCGCTTTTCCCTGGAAAACAAAACTCGCCTGCCAACTTTTTGATGGCAGATTGCAGGAGCCACTTGGTACTATCAAACCAGCCCAACTTGGCACTGGTGCCACCATGGGTCTGGTCACCATCCTGCCTATCGTAGCTTTTCAGGACCTAGCCGGTCCTCCCAGCCATAGGCCCCAAACACAAACCTCGGCCCGTTTCCCTGGCAAACAAATGTAAGCTGCCCCGATTCTGGATGGCTGATTGCAGGACACACGTGGTACTATCTAACCAGCTCGACTTGGAACTGGTGCCACCTCTGGTCTGGGAACCATCCTGCGTATCGTGGATTCTAAGGAGCCAGCCGGCCACTCCCAGCCACAGGCCCCCAAACACAAACAACGGCGCTTTTCCCTGGAAAACAAAACTCGCCTGCCAACTTTTTGATGGCAGATTGCAGGAGCCACTTGGTACTATCAAACCAGCCCAACGTGGCACTGGTGCCACCATGGGTCTGGTCACCATCCTGACTATCGTAGCTTTCCAGGAGCCAGCCGGTCACTCCCAGCCATAGGCCCCCAGACACAAAGCTCGGCCCATTTCCCTGGCAAACAAAAGTAAGCTGCCCCGCTTCTGGATGGCAGATTGCAGGAGACACTTTGCACCATCAAACCAGCCCGACTTGGCAGTGGTGCCACCTCTGGTCTGGGAACCATCCTGCATATCGTGGATTCTAATTAGCCATCCGTCCACTCCAAGCCACAGGCCCCCAAACACAAACAATGGCGCTTTTCCCTGGTAAACAAAACTGGCCTGCCAACTTTTTGATGGCAGATTGCAGGAGCCACTTGGTACTATCAAATCAGCCCACCTTGGCACTGGTGCCACCATGGGTCTGGTCACCATCCTGCCTATCGTAGCTTTTCAGGAGCCAGCCGGTCAATCCCAGCCATAGGGCCCCAGACAAAAACCTCGGCCCGTTTCCCTGGCAAACAAAAGTAAGCTACCCCGCTTCTGGATGGCAGATTGCAGGTCGCACTTGGTACTATCAAACCAGACCAACTTGGCACTGGTCCCACCTTGGGTCTGGGAACCATGCTGCGTATCGTGGATTCTAATTAGCCAGCCGGCCACTCCCAGCCACAGGCCCCCAAACACAAACAACGGCGCTTTTCCCTGGAAAACAAAACTCGCCTGCCAAATTTTTGATGGCAGATTACAGGAGCCACTTGGTACTATCAAATCAGCCAAACTTGGCACTGCTGCCACCATGGGTCTGGTCACCATCCTGCCTATCGTAGCTTTTCAGGAGCCAGCTGGTCACTCCCAGCCACAGGCCGCCAGACACAAACCTCAGCCCGTTTCCCTGGCAAACAAAAGTCAGCTACCCCTCTTCTGGATGGCAGATTGCAGGAGCCACTTTGCGCCATCAAATTAGCCCGACTTGGCACTGGTGCCACCTTGGCTCTGGGAACCATCCTGCGTGTCGTGGATTCTAAGGAGCCAGGCAGCCACTCCCAGCCACAGGCCCCCAAAAAAAATCAACGTCGTTTTTCTCTGGAAAACAAAACTCACCTGCCAACATTTGATGGCAGATTGCAGGAGACACTTGATACTATCAAACTAGCCCTACTTGGCACTGGTGCCACCATGGGTGTAGTCACCATCCTGCCTATCGTAGCTTTTCAGGAGCCAGCCGGTCACTCGCAGCCATAGACCCCCACACACAAACCTCGGCCCGTTTCCCTGGAAAACAAAAGTAAGCTGCCCACAAAATTAAGCTGCCCCGCTTCTGGATGGCAGATTGAAGGAGCCACTTGGTACTATCAAATCAACCGGATTTGGCGCGGGTGACACCTTGGCTCTGGGAACCATCCTATGAAATGATGATTCCAAGACGCAAGGGGGCCACTCCCAGCCACAGGTCCCCAAACACAAACAACGGCGCTTTTCCCCGGAAAACAAAACTCGCCTGCCAACATTTTGATGGCAGATTGCAGGAGCCACTTGAAACTATCCAACCAGCCCAACTTGGCACTGGTGCCACCATGGGTCTGGTCACCATCCTGCCTATCGTAGCTTTTCAGGAGCCAGCCGGTCACTCCCAGCCATAGGCCCCCACACAGAATCCTCGGCCCGTTTCCCTGGCAAACAAAAGTAAGCTACCCCGTTTCTCGATGGCAGATTGCAGGAGCCACTTGGTATTATCAAACCAGCCCGACGTGGCACTGGTGCCACATCTGGTCTGGGAACCATCCTGCGTATCGTGGATTCTAATTAGCCATCCGTCCACTCCCAGCCACAGGCCCCCAAACACAAACAACGGCGCTTTTCCCTGGAAAACAAAACTGGCCTGCCAACTTTTTGATGGCAGATTGCAGGAGCCACTTGGTACTATCAAATCAGCCAAATTGGCACTGGTGCCACCATGGGTCTGGTCACCATCCTGCCTATCGTAGCTTTCCAGGAGCCAGCCGGTCACTCCCAGCCATAGGCCCCCAGACAAAAACCTCGGCCCGTTTCCCTGGCAAACAAAAGTAAGCTACCCCGCTTCTGGATGGCAGATTGCAGCAGCCACTTTGCACCATCCAACCAGCTCGACTTGGCACTGGTGCCACCTCTGGTCTGGGAACCATCCTGCATATTGTGGATTCTAATTAGCCATCCGTCCACTCCAAGCCACAGGCCCCCAAACACAAACAATGGCGCTTTTCCCTGGAAAACAAAACTGGCCTGCCAACTTTTTGATGGCAGATTGCAGGAGCCACTTGGTACTATCAAATCAGCCCACCTCGGCACTGGTGCCACCATGGGTCTGGTAACCATCCTGCCTATCGTAGCTTTTCAGGAGCCAGCCAGTCAATCCCAGCCAAAGGGCCCCAGACAAAAACCTCGGCCCGTTTCCCTGGCAAACAAAAGTAAGCCACCCCGCTTCTGGATGGCAGATTGCAGGAGCCACTTTGCACCATCAAACAAGCCCCACTCTGCACTGGTGCCACCTCTGGTCTGGGAACCATCCTGCGTATCGTGGATTCTAATTAGCCATCCGGCCACTCCTAGCCACAGGCCCCCAAACAAAAACAACGGCGCTTTTCCCTGGAAAACAAAACTCGCCTGCCAACTTTTTGATGGCAGATTGCAGGAGCCACTTGGTACTATCAAATCAGCCCAACTTGGCACTGGTGCCACCATGGGTCTGGTCACCATCCTGCCTATCGTAGCTTTTCAGGACCTAGCCGGTCCTCCCAGCCATAGGCCCCAAACACAAACCTCGGCCCGTTTCCCTGGCAAACAAATGTAAGCTGCCCCGATTCTGGATGGCTGATTGCAGGACACACGTGGTACTATCTAACCAGCTCGACTTGGAACTGGTGCCACCTCTGGTCTGGGAACCATCCTGCGTATCGTGGATTCTAAGGAGCCAGCCGGCCACTCCCAGCCACAGGCCCCCAAACACAAACAACGGCGCTTTTCCCTGGAAAACAAAACTCGCCTGCCAAATTTTGATGGCAGATTGCAGGAGCCACTTGGTACTATCAAATCAGCCCAACGTGGCACTGGTGCCACCATGGGTCTGGTCACCATCCTGACTATCGTAGCTTTCCAGGAGCCAGCCGGTCACTCCCAGCCATAGGCCCCCAGACACAAAGCTCGGCCCATTTCCCTGGCAAACAAAAGTAAGCTGCCCCGCTTCTGGATGGCAGATTGCAGGAGACACTTTGCACCATCAAACCAGCCCGACTTGGCAGTGGTGCCACCTCTGGTCTGGGAACCATCCTGCATATCGTGGATTCTAATTAGCCATCCGTCCACTCCAAGCCACAGGCCCCCAAACACAAACAATGGCGCTTTTCCCTGGTAAACAAAACTCGCCTGCCAACTTTTTGATGGCAGATTGCAGGAGCCACTTGGTACTATCAAATCAGCCCACCTTGGCACTGGTGCCACCATGGGTCTGGTCACCATCCTGCCTATCGTAGCTTTTCAGGAGCCAGCCGGTCAATCCCAGCCATAGGGCCCCAGACAAAAACCTCGGCCCGTTTCCCTGGCAAACAAAAGTAAGCTACCCCGCTTCTGGATGGCAGATTGCAGGTCGCACTTGGTACTATCAAACCAGACCAACTTGGCACTGGTCCCACCTTGGGTCTGGGAACCATGCTGCGTATCGTGGATTCTAATTTGCCAGCCGGCCACTCCCAGCCACAGGCCCCCAAACACAAACAACGGCGCTTTTCCCTGGAAAACAAAACTCGCCTGCAAAATTTTGATGGCAGATTGCAGGAGCCGCTTGGTACTCTCAAACCAGCCAAATTGGCACTGGTGCCACCATGGGTCTGGTCACCATCCTGCCTATCGTAGCTTTTCAGGAGCCAGCCGGTCACTCCCAGCCATAGGCCCCCAGACACAATGCTCGCCCTGTTTCCCTGGCAAAAAAAAGTAAGCTGCCCTGCTTCTGGATGGCAGATTGCAGGAACCACTTCCTACTATCAAACTAGCCCGACTAGGCACTGGTGCCACCTCTGGTCTGGGAACCATCCTGCGTATCGTGGATTCTAAGGAGCCAGCCAGCCACTCCCAGCCACAGGCCCCCAAACACAAACAGCGGCACTTTTCCCTGGAAAAGAAAACTCGCCTGCCAACTTTTTGATGGCAGATTGCAGGAGCCACTTGGTACTATCAAACCAGCCCAACTTGGCACTGGTGCCACCATGGGTCTGGTCACCATCCTGCCTATCGTAGCTTTTCAGGAGCCAGCCGGTCACTCCCAGCCACAGGCCCCCAGACACAAACCTCGGCACGTTTCCAGGGCAAACAAAAGTAAGCCACCCCGCTTCTGGATGGCAGATTGCAGGAGCCACTTGGTACTATCAAACTGGCCTGATTTGGCACTGGTGCCACCTCAGGTCTGGGAACCATCCTACGTATCGTGGATTCTAAGGAGCCATCCGTCCACTCCCAGCCACAGGCCCCCAAACACAAACAACGGCGCTTTTCCCTGGAAAACAAAACTTGCCTGCCAACTTTTTGATGGCAGATTGCAGGAGCCACTTGGTACTATCAAACCAGCCCAACTTGGCACTGGTGCCACCATGGGTCTGGTCACCAACCTGCCTATCATAGCTTTTCAGGACCTAGCCGGTCACTCCCAGCCATAGGCCCCCAGACAAAATCCACGGCCTGTTTCCTTGGCAAACAAAATAAGCTACCCCGCTTCTGGATGTCAGATTGCAGGAGCCACTTGGTACTATCAAACTGGCCCCACTTGGCACTGGTGCCACCTTGGGTCTGGGAACCATCCTGCGTATCGTGGAATCTAATTAGCCAGCCAGCCACTCCCTGCCACAGGGCCCCAAACACAAACAACGGCGCTTTTCCCTGGAAAACAAAACTCGCCTGCCAACTTTTTGATGGCAGATTGCAGGAGCCGCTTGGTACTCTCAATCCAGCCAAATAGGCACTGGTGCCACCATGGGTCTGGTCACCATCCTGCCTATCGTAGCTTTTCAGGAGCCAGCCGGTCACTCCTAGCAATAGGGCCCCAGAAAAAATGCTCGGCCCGTTTCCCTGGCAAAATAACTTAAGCTACCCTGCTTCTGGATGGCAGATTGCAGCAACCATGTAGTACTATCAAACTAGCCCGACTTGGCACTGGTGCCACCTCTGGTCTGGGAACCATCCTGCGTATCGTGGATTCTAATTAGCCAGCCGGCCACTCCCAGCCACAGGCCCCCAAACACAAACAACGGCACTTTTTCCTGGAAAACAAAACTCACCTGCCAAATTTTTGATGGCAGATTGCAGGAGGCGCTTGGTACTATCAAACCAGCCAAATTGGCACTGGTGCCACCATGGTTCTGGTCACCATCCTGCCTATCGTAGCTTTTCAGGAGCCAGCCGGTCAATCCCAGCCATAGGCCCCCAGACACAAACCTCGGCCCGTTTCCCTGGCAAACAAAAGTAAGCTGCCCCGCTTCTGGATGGCAGATTGCAGGATCCACTTCATACTATCAAACCAGCCCAACTTGGAACTGGTGCCACCTCTGGTCTGGGAACCATCCTACGTATCGTGGATTCTAAGGAGCCAGGGGGCCACTCCCAGCCACAGGCCCACAAACACAAACAACGGTGCCTTTCCCTGGTAAACAAAACTCGCCTGCCAACTTTTTGATGGCAGATTGCAGGAGCCACTTGGTACTATCAAATCAGCCCAACTTGGCACTGGTGCCACCATGGGTCTGGTCACCATCCTGCCTATCGTAGCTTTTCAGGAGCCAGCCGGTCACTCCCAGCCATAGGCCCACAGACACAAACCTCGGCCCGTTTCCCTGGCAAACAAAAGTAAGCTGCCCCGCTTCTGGATGGCAGATTGCAGGACGCACGTGTTACTATCAAACCAGCCCGACTTGGAACTGTTGCCACCTCTGGTCTTGGAACCATCCTGCGTATCGTGGGTTCTAAGGAGCCAGCCGGCCACTCCCAGCCTCATGCCCCCAAACAAAAACAACGGCGCTTTTCCCTGGAAAACAAAACTCGCCTGCCAACTTTTTGATGGCAGATTGCAGGAGCCACTTGGTACTATCAAACCAGCCCAACTTGGCACTGGTGCCACCATGGGTCTGGTCACCATCCTGCCTATCGTAGCTTTTCAGGAGCCAGCCGGTCACTCCCAGCCATAGGCCTCCAGACACAAACCTCGGCCCCTTTCCCTGGCAAACAAAAGTAAGCTGCCCCACTTCTGGATGGCAGATTGCAGGCCGCACGTGGTACTATCAAACCAGCCCGACTTGGAACTGGTGCCACCTTGGGTGTGGGAACCTTCCTGCGTATCGTGGATTCTAAGGAGCCAGCCAGCCACTCCCAGCCACAGGCCCCCAAACACAAACAACGGTGCTTTTCCCTGGAAAACAAAACTCGCCTGCCAACTTTTTGATGGCAGATTGCAGGAGCCACTTGGTACTATCAAACCAGCCCAACTTGGCACTGGTGCCACCATGGGTCTGGTCACCATCCTGCCTATCGTAGTTTTCAAGAGCCAGCCGGTCACTCCCAGCCATAGGCCCCCAGACACAATGCTCGGCCCGTTTCCCTGGCAAACAAAAGTAAGCTGCCCCGCTTCTGGATGGCAGATTGCAGGAGCCACTTTGCACCATCAAACCAGCCCGACTTGGCACTGGTCCCACCTCAGGTCTAGGAACCATCCTGTGTATCGTGGATTCTAAGGAGCCAGCCGGCCACTCCCAGCCATAGGCCCCCAAACTCAAACAACGGCGCTTTTCCCTGGAAAACAAAACTCGCCTGCCAACTTTTTGATGGCAGATTGCAGGAGCCACTTGGTACTATCAAACCAGCCCAACTTGGCACTGGTGCCACCATGGGTCTGGTCACCATCCTGCCTATCGTAGCTTTTCAGCAGCCAGCCGGTCACTCCCAGCCATAGGCCCCCAGACACAAACCTCGGCCCGTTTCCCTGGCCAACAAAAGTAAGCTGCCCCGCTTCTGGATAGCAGATATCAGGACGCATTGGTAGTATCAAACCAGCCCAACTTGGCACTGGTCCCACCTTGGCTCTGGGAACCATGCTGCGTATCGTGGATTCTAATTAGCCTGCCGGCAACTCCCAGCCACAGGCCCCCAAACACAAACAACGGCGCTTTTCCCTGGTAAACAAAACTCGCCTGCCAACTTTTTGATGGCAGATTGCAGGAGGCGCTTGGTACTATCAAACCAGCCAAATTCGCACTGGTGCCACCATGGGTCTGGTCACCATCCTGCCTATCGTAGCTTTTCAGGAGCCAGCCGGTCACTCCCAGCCATAGGCCTCCAGAATCAATGCTCGGCCCGTTTCCCTGGCAAACAAAAGTAAGCTGCCCTGCTTCTGGATGGCAGATTGCAAGAACCACTTAGTACTATCAAACCAGCCCGACTTGGCACTGGTGCCACCTCTGGTCTGGGAAACATGCTGAGTATCGTGGATTCTAAGGAGCCAGCCAGCCACTCCCAGCCATAGGCCCCCAAACACAAACAACGGCACTTTTCCCTGGAAAACAAAACTCGCCTGCCAAATTTTTGATTGCAGATTACAGGAGCCACTTGGTACTATCAAACCAGCCCAACTTGGCACTGGTGCCACCATGGGTCTCGTCACCATCCTGCCTATCGTAGCTTTTCAGGACCTAGCCGGTCACTCCCAGCCATAGGCCCCCAGAAACAAACCTCGGTCTGTTTCCCTGGCAAACAAAAGTAAGCTATCCCGCTTCTGGATGGCAGATTGCAGGACGCACTAGGTACTATCAAACCAGCCCAACTTGGCACTGGTGCCACCTTGGGTCTGGGAACCATCCTGCGTATCGTGGATTCTAATTAGCCAGCCGGCCACTCCCAGCCATAGGCCCCCAAACACAAACAACGGCGCTTTTCCCTGGAAAACAAAACTCGCCTGCCAACTTTTTGATGGCAGATTGCAGGAGCCGCTTGGTACTCTCAAACCAGCCATATTGGCACTGGTGCCACCATGGGTCTGGTCACCATCCTGCCTATCGTAGCTTTTCAGGAGCCAGCCGGTCACTCCCAGCCATAGGCCCACAGACACAATGCTCAGCCCATTTCCCTGGCAAAAAAAAGTAAGCTGCCCTGCTTCTGGATGGCAGATTGCAGCAACCACTTCGTACTATCAAACAAGCCCGACTTGGCACTGGTGCCACCTCTGGTCTGGGAACCATCCTGCGTATCGTGGATTCTAAGGAGCCAGCCAACCACTCCCAGCCACAGGCCCCCAAAAACACACAACGGCACTTTTCCCTGGAAAACCAAACTCGCCTGCCAACTTTTTGATGGCAGATTTCAGGAGCCACTTGGTACTATCAAATCAGCCCAACTTGGCACTGGTGCCACCATGGGTCTGGTCACCATCCTGCCTATCGTAGCTTTTCAGGAGCCAGCCGGTCACTCCCAGCCATAGGCCCACAGACACAAACCTCGGCCCGTTTCCCTGGCAAACAAAAGTAAGCTGCCCCGCTTCTGGATGGCAGATTGCAGGAGCCACTTTGCACCATCAAACCAGCCCGACTTGGCACTGGTGCCACCTCTGGTCTGGGAACCATCCTGCGTATCGTGGATTCTAATTAGCCATCCAGCCACTCCCAGCCACAGGCCCCCAAACACAAACAACGGCGCTTTTCCCTGGAAAACAAAACTCACCTGCCAACTTTTTGATGGCAGATTGCAGGAGCAACTTGGTACTATCAAACCAGCCCAACTTGGCACTGGTGCCACCATGGGTCTGGTCACGATCCTGCCTATCGTAGCTTTTCAGGAGCCAGCCGGTCACTCCCAGCCATAGGCCCACAGACACAAACCTCGGCCCGTTTCCCTGGCAAACAAAAGTAAGCTGCCCCGATTCTGGATGGCAGATTGCAGGAGCCACTTCATACTATCAAACCAGCCCAACTTGGAACTGGTGCCACCTCTGGTGTGGGAACCATGCTGCGTATCGTGGATTCTAAGGAGCCAGCCGGCCACTCCCAGCCACAGGTCCACAAACAAAAACAACGGCGCTTTTCCCTGGAAAACAAAACTCGCCTGCCAACTTTTTGATGGCAGATTTCAGGAGCCACTTGGTACTATCAAACCAGCCCAACTTGGCACTGGTGCCACCATGGGTCTGGTCACCATCCTGCCTATCGTAGCTTTTCAGGAGCCAGCCGGTCACTCGCAGCCATAGGCCCCCAGACAGAAACCTCGGCCCGTTTCCCTGGCAAACAAAAGTAAACTGCCCCGCTTCTGGATGGCAGATTGCAGGACACACGTGGTACTATCAAACCAGCCCGACTTGGAACTGGTGCCACCTCTGGTCTTGGAACCATCCTGCGTATCGTGGATTCTAAGGAGCCAGCCGGCCACTCCCAGCCACATGCCCCCAAAGACAAACAATGGCGCTTTTCCCTGGAAAACAAAACTGGCCTGCCAACTTTTTGATGGCAGATTGCAGGAGCCACTTGGTACTATCAAATCAGCCCACCTTGGCACTGGTGCCACCATGGGTCTGGTAACCATCCTGCCTATCGTAGCTTTTCAGGAGCCAGCCAGTCAATCCCAGCCAAAGGGCCCCAGACAAAAACCTCGGCCCGTTTCCCTGGCAAACAAAAGTAAGCCACCCCGCTTCTGGATGGCAGATTGCAGGAGCCACTTTGCACCATCAAACAAGCCCCACTCTGCACTGGTGCCACCTCTGGTCTGGGAACCATCCTGCGTATCGTGGATTCTAATTAGCCATCCGGCCACTCCTAGCCACAGGCCCCCAAACACAAACAACGGCGCTTTTCCCTGGAAAACAAAACTCGCCTGCCAACTTTTTGATGGCAGATTGCAGGAGCCACTTGGTACTATCAAACCAGCCCAACTTGGCACTGGTGCCACCATGGGTCTGGTCACCATCCTGCCTATCGTAGCTTTTCAGGACCTAGCCGGTCACTCCGAGCCATAGGCCTCCAGACACAAACTTCGGCCTGTTTCACTGGCAAACAAAAGTAAGCTACCCCGCTTCTGGATGGCAGATTGCAGGTCGCACTTGGTACTATCAAACCAGACCAACTTGGCACTGGTGCCACCTTGGGTGTGGGAACCTTCCTGCGTATCGTGGATTCTAATTAGCCAGCCGGCCACTCCCAGCCACAGGCCCCCAAACACAAACAACGGCGCTTTTCCCTGGAAAACAAAACTCGCCTGCAAAATTTTGATGGCAGATTGCAGGAGCCGCTTGGTACTCTCAAACCAGCCAAATTGGCACTGGTGCCACCATGGGTCTGGTCACCATCCTGCCTATCGTAGCTTTTCAGGAGCCAGCCGGTCACTCCCAGCCATAGGCCCCCAGACACAATGCTCGCCCTGTTTCCCTGGCAAAAAAAAGTAAGCTGCCCTGCTTCTGGATGGCAGATTGCAGGAACCACTTCCTACTATCAAACTAGCCCGACTAGGCACTGGTGCCACCTCTGGTCTGGGAACCATCCTGCGTATCGTGGATTCTAAGGAGCCAGCCGGCCACTCCCAGCCACAGGCCCCCAAACACAAACAGCGGCGCTTTTCCCTGGAAAAGAAAACTCGCCTGCCAACTTTTTGATGGCAGATTGCAGGAGCCACTTGGTACTATCAAACCAGCCCAACTTGGCACTGGTGCCACCATGGGTCTGGTCACCATCCTGCCTATCGTAGCTTTTCAGGAGCCAGCCGGTCACTCCCAGCCATAGGCCCCCAGACACAAACCTCGGCACGTTTCCAGGGAAAACAAAAGTAAGCCACCCCGCTTCTGGATGGCAGATTGCAGGAGCCACTTGGTACTATCAAACTGGCCTGATTTGGCACTGGTGCCACCTCAGGTCTGGGAACCATCCTACGTATCGTGGATTCTAAGGAGCCATCCGTCCACTCCCAGCCACAGGCCCCCAAACACAAACAACGGCGCTTTTCCCTGGAAAACAAAACTTGCCTGCCAACTTTTTGATGGCAGATTGCAGGAGCCACTTGGTACTATCAAACCAGTCCAACTTGGCACTGGTGCCACCATGGGTCTGGTCACCAACCTGCCTATCATAGCTTTTCAGGACCTAGCCGGTCACTCCCAGCCATAGGCCCCCAGACAAAATCCACGGCCTGTTTCCTTGGCAAACAAAATAAGCTACCCCGCTTCTGGATGTCAGATTGCAGGAGCCACTTGGTACTATCAAACTGGCCCCACTTGGCACTGGTGCCACCTTGGGTCTGGGAACCATCCTGCGTATCGTGGAATCTAATTAGCCAGCCAGCCACTCCCTGCCACAGGGCCCCAAACACAAACAACGGCGCTTTTCCCTGGAAAACAAAACTCGCCTGCCAACTTTTTGATGGCAGATTGCAGGAGCCGCTTGGTACTCTCAATCCAGCCAAATAGGCACTGGTGCCACCATGGGTCTGGTCACCATCCTGCCTATCGTAGCTTTTCAGGAGCCAGCCGGTCACTCCTAGCAATAGGGCCCCAGAAAAAATGCTCGGCCCGTTTCCCTGGCAAAATATCTTAAGCTGCCCTGCTTCTGGATGGCAGATTGCAGCAACCATGTCGTACTATCAAACTAGCCCGACTTGGCACTGGTGCCACCTCTGGTCTGGGAACCATCCTGCGTATCGTGGATTCTAATTAGCCAGCCGGCCACTCCCAGCCACAGGCACCCAAACACAAACAACGGCACTTTTTCCTGGAAAACAAAACTCACCTGCCAAATTTTTGATGGCAGATTGCAGGAGGCGCTTGGTACTATCAAACCATCCAAATTGGCACTGGTGCCACCATGGTTCTGGTCACCATCCTGCCTATCGTAGCTTTTCAGGAGCCAGCCGGTCAATCCCAGCCATAGGCCCCCAGACACAAACCTCGGCCCGTTTCCCTGGCAAACAAAAGTAAGCTGCCCCGCTTCTGGATGTCAGATTGCAGGATCCACTTCATACTATCAAACCAGCCCAACTTGGAACTGCTGCCACCTCTGGTCTGGGAACCATCCTACGTATCGTGGATTCTAAGGAGCCAGGGGGCCACTCCCAGCCACAGGCCCACAAACGCAAACAACGGTGCTTTTCCCTGGTAAACAAAACTCGCCTGCCAACATTTTGATGGCAGATTGCAGGAGCCACTTGGTACTATCAAACCAGCCCAACTTGGCACTGGTGCCACCATGGGTCTGGTCACCATCCTGCCTATCGTAGCTTTTCAGGAGCCAGCCGGTCACTCCCAGCCATAGGCCCACAGACACAAACCTCGGCCCGTTTCCCTGGCAAACAAAAGTAAGCTGCCCCGCTTCTGGATGGCAGATTGCAGGACGCACGTGTTACTATCAAACCAGCCCGACTTGGAACTGTTGCCACCTCTGGTCTTGGAACCATCCTGCGTATCGTGGGTTCTAAGGAGCCAGCCGGCCACTCCCAGCCTCATGCCCCCAAACAAAAACAACGGCGCTTTTCCCTGGAAAACAAAACTCGCCTGCCAACTTTTTGATGGCAGATTGCAGGAGCCACTTGGTACTATCAAACCAGCCCAACTTGGCACTGGTGCCACCATGGGTCTGGTCACCATCCTGCCTATCGTAGCTTTTCAGGAGCCAGCCGGTCACTCCCAGCCATAGGCCTCCAGACACAAACCTCGGCCCGTTTCCCTGGCAAACAAAAGTAAGCTGCCCCACTTCTGGATGGCCGATTGCAGGCCGCACGTGTTACTATCAAACCAGCCCGACTTGGAACTGGTGCCACCTTGGGTGTGGGAACCTTCCTGCGTATCGTGGATTCTAAGGAGCCAGCCAGCCACTCCCAGCCACAGGCCCCCAAACACAAACAACGGTGCTTTTCCCTGGAAAACAAAACTCGCCTGCCAACTTTTTGATGGCAGATTGCAGGAGCCACTTGGTACTATCAAACCAGCCCAACTTGGCACTGGTGCCACCATGGGTCTGGTCACCATCCTGCCTATCGTAGCTTTTCAGGAGCCAGCCGGTCACTCCCAGCCATAGGCCCCCAGACACAATGCTCGGCCCGTTTCCCTGGCAAACAAAAGTAAGCTGCCCCGCTTCTGGATGGCAGATTGCAGGAGCCACTTTGCACCATCAAACCAGCCCGACTTGGCACTGGTCCCACCTCAGGTCTAGGAACCATCCTGTGTATCGTGGATTCTAAGGAGCCAGCCGGCCACTCCCAGCCATAGGCCCCCAAACTCAAACAACGGCGCTTTTCCCTGGAAAACAAAACTCGCCTGCCAACTTTTTGATGGCAGATTGCAGGAGCCACTTGGTACTAACAAACCAGCCCAACTTGGCACTGGTGCCACCATGGGTCTGGTCACCATCCTGCCTATCGTAGCTTTTCAGCAGCCAGCCGGTCACTCCCAGCCATAGGCCCCCAGACACAAACCTCGGCCCGTTTCCCTGGCCAACAAAAGTAAGCTGCCCCGCTTCTGGATAGCAGATATCAGGACGCATTGGTAGTATCAAACCAGCCCAACTTGGCACTGGTCCCACCTTGGCTCTGGGAACCATGCTGCGTATCGTGGATTCTAATTAGTCAGCCGGCAACTCCCAGCCACAGGCCCCCAAACACAAACAAAGGCGCTTTTCCCTGGTAAACAAAACTCGCCTGCCAACTTTTTGATGGCAGATTGCAGGAGCCGCTTGGTACTATCAAACCAGCCAAATTCGCACTGGTGCCACCATGGGTCTGGTCACCATCCTGCCTATCGTAGCTTTTCAGGAGCCAGCCGGTCACTCCCAGCCATAGGCCTCCAGAATCAATGCTCGGCCCGTTTCCCTGGCAAACAAAAGTAAGCTGCCCTGCTTCTGGATGGCAGATTGCAGGAACCACTTAGTACTATCAAACCAGCCCGACTTGGCACTGGTGCCACCTCTGGTCTGGGAAACATGCTGAGTATCGTGGATTCTAAGGAGCCAGCCAGCCACTCCCAGCCATAGGCCCCCAAACACAAACAACGGCACTTTTCCCTGGAAAACAAAACTCGCCTGCCAAATTTTTGATTGCAGATTACAGGAGCCACTTGGTACTATCAAACCAGCCCAACTTGGCACTGGTGCCACCATGGGTCTGGTCACCATCCTGCCTATCGTAGCTTTTCAGGAGCCAGCCGGTCACTCCCAGCCATAGGCCCCCAGACACAAACCTCGGCCCGTTTCCCTGGCAAACAAAAGTAAGCTGCCCCGCTTCTGGATGGCAGATTGCAGGAGCCACTTGGTACTATCAAACTGGCCCGACTTGGCACTGGTTCCACCTCAGGTCTGGGAACCATCCTACGTATCGTGGATTCTAAGGAGACAGCGGGCCACTCCCAGCCACAGACCCCCAAACACAAACAATGGCGCTTTTCCCTGGAAAACAAAACTCGCCTGCCAACTTTTTGATGGCAGATTGCAGGAGCCACTTGGTACTATCAAACCAGCCCAACTTGGCACTGGTGCCACCATGGGTCTCGTCACCATCCTGCCTATCGTAGCTTTTCAGGACCTAGCCGGTCACTCCCAGCCATAGGCCCCCAGAAACAAACCTCGGTCTGTTTCCCTGGCAAACAAAAGTAAGCTATCCCGCTTCTGGATGGCAGATTGCAGGACGCACTAGGTACTATCAAACCAGCCCAACTTGGCACTGGTGCCACCTTGGGTCTGGGAACCATCCTGCGTATCGTGGATTCTAATTAGCCAGCCGGCCACTCCCAGCCATAGGCCCCCAAACACAAACAACGGCGCTTTTCCCTGGAAAACAAAACTCGCCAGCCAACTTTTTGATGGCAGATTGCAGGAGCCGCTTGGTACTCTCAAACCAGCCATATTGGCACTGGTGCCACCATGGGTCTGGTCACCATCCTGCCTATCGTAGCTTTTCAGGAGCCAGCCGGTCACTCCCAGCCATAGGCCCACAGACACAATGCTCAGCCCATTTCCCTGGCAAAAAAAAGTAAACTGCCCTGCTTCTGGATGGCAGATTGCAGCAACCACTTCGTACTATCAAACTAGCCCGACTTGGCACTGGTGCCACCTCTGGTCTGGGAACCATCCTGCGTATCGTGGATTCTAAGGAGCCAGCCAACCACTCCCAGCCACAGGCCCCCAAAAACACACAACGGCACTTTTCCCTGGAAAACCAAACTCGCCTGCCAACATTTTGATGGCAGATTTCAGGAGCCACTTGGTACTATCAAATCAGCCCAACTTGGCACTGGTGCCACCATGGGTCTGGTCACCATCCTGCCTATCGTAGCTTTTCAGGAGCCAGCCGGTCACTCCCAGCCATAGGCCCACAGACACAAACCTCGGCCCGTTTCCCTGGCAAACAAAAGTAAGCTGCCCCGCTTCTGGATGGCAGATTGCAGGAGCCACTTTGCACCATCAAACCAGCCCGACTTGGCACTGGTGCCACCTCTGGTCTGGGAACCATCCTGCGTATCGTGGATTCTAATTAGCCATCCAGCCACTCCCAGCCACAGGCCCCCAAACACAAACAACGGCGCTTTTCCCTGGAAAACAAAACTCACCTGCCAACTTTTTGATGGCAGATTGCAGGAGCAACTTGGTACTATCAAACCAGCCCAACTTGGCACTGGTGCCACCATGGGTCTGGTCACCATCCTGCCTATCGTAGCTTTTCAGGAGCCAGCCGGTCACTCCCAGCCATAGGCCCACAGACACAAACCTCGGCCCGTTTCCCTGGCAAACAAAAGTAAGCTGCCCCGCTTCTGGATGGCAGATTGCAGGAGCCACTTCATACTATCAAACCAGCCCAACTTGGAACTGGTGCCACCTCTGGTGTGGGAACCATCCTGCGTATCGTGGATTCTAAGGAGCTAGCCGGCCACTCCCAGCCACAGGTCCACAAACAAAAACAACGGCGCTTTTCCCTGGAAAACAAAACTCGCCTGCCAACTTTTTGATGGCAGATTTCAGGAGCCACTTGGTACTATCAAACCAGCCCAACTTGGCACTGGTGCCACCATGGGTCTGGTCACCATCCTGCCTATCGTAGCTTTTCAGGAGCCAGCCGGTCACTCCCAGCCATAGGCCCCCAGACAGAAACCTCGGCCCGTTTCCCTGGCAAACAAAAGTAAACTGCCCCGCTTCTGGATGGCAGATTGCAGGACACACGTGGTACTATCAAACCAGCCCGACTTGGAACTGTTGCCACCTCTGGTCTTGGAACCATCCTGCGTATCGTGGATTCTAAGGAGCCAGCCGGCCACTCCCAGCCACATGCCCCCAAAGACAAACAACGGCGCTTTTCCCTGGAAAACAAAACTCGCCTGCCAAATTATTGATGACATATTTCAGGAGCCACTTGGTACTATCAAACCAGCCCGACTTGGCACTGGTGCCACCATGGGTCTGGTCACCATCCTGCCTATCGTAGAATTCAGGAGCCAGCCGGTCACTCCCAGCCATAGGCCCCCAGACACAAACCTCGGCCCGTTTCCCTGGCAAACAAAAGTAAGCTGCCCCGCTTCTGGATGGTAGATTGCAGGCAGCACGTGGTACTATCAAACCAGCCCGACTTGGCACTGGTCCCACCTTGGGTCTGGGAACCATCCTGCGTATCGTGGATTCTAATTAGCCAGCCGGCCACTCCCAGCCACAGGCCCCCAAACACAAACAACGGTGCTTTTCCCTGGAAAACAAAACTCGCCTGCCAACTTTTTGATGGCAGATTGCAGGAGCCGCTTGGTACTCTCAAACCAGCCAAATTGGCACTGGTGCCACCATGGGTCTGGTCACCATCCTGCCTATCGTAGCTTTTCAGGAGCCAGCCGGTCACTCCCAGCCATAGGCCTCCAGACACAAACCTCGGCCCGTTTCCCTGGCAAAAAAAAGTAAGCTGCCCTGATTCTGGATGGCAGATTGCAGGAACCACTTCGTACTATCAAACTAGCCCGACTTGGCACTGGTGCCACCTTGGGTCTGGGAACCATCCTGCGTATCGTGGATTCTAAGGAGCCAGCCGGCCACTCCCAGCCACAGGCCCACAAACACAAACAACGGCGCTTTTCCCTGGAAAACAAAACTCGCCTGCCAACTTTTTGATGGCAGATTTCAGGAGCCACTTGGTACTATCAAACCAGCCCAACTTGGCACTGGTGCCACCTTGGTTCTGGTCACCATCCTGCCTATCGTAGCTTTTCAGGAGCCAGCCGGTCACTCCCAGCCATAGGCCCCCAGACAGAAACCTCGGCCCGTTTCCCGGGCAAACAAAAGTAAGCTGACCCGCTTCTGGATGGCAGATTGCAGGAACCACTTGGTACTATCAAACCAGACCGACTTGGCACTGGTGCCACCTCTGGTCTTGGAACCATCCTGCGTATCGTGGGTTCTAAGGAGCCAGTTGGCCACTACCAGCCACATGCCCCCAAACACAAACAACGGCGCTTTTCCCTGGAAAACAAAACTCGCCTGCCAACTTTTTGATGGCAGATTGCAGGAGCCACTTGGTACTATCAAACCAGCCCAACTTGGCACTGGTGCCACCATGGGTCTCGTCACCATCCTGCCTATCGTAGCTTTTCAGGACCTAGCCGGTCACTCCCAGCCATAGGCCCCCAGACACAAACCTCGGCCCGTTTCCCTGGCAAACAAAAGTAAGCTGCCCCGCTTCTGGATGGCAGATTGCAGGACGCACTTGGTACTATCAAACCAGACCGACTTGGCACTGGTGCCACCTTGTGTCTGGGAACCATCCTGTTTATCGTGGATTCTAAGGAGCCAGCCGGCCACTCCCAGCCACAGGCCTCCAAACACAAACAACGGCGCTATTCCCTGGTAAACAAAACTCGCCTGCCAGCTTTTTGATGGCATATTTCTGGAGCCACTTGGTACTATCAAACAAGCCCGACTTGGCACTGGTGCCACCATGGGTGTGGTCACCATCCTGCCTATCGTAGCTTTTCAGGAGCCAGCCGGACACTCCCAGCCATAGGCCCCGAGATACAAACCTCGGCCCGTTTCCCTGGCAAACTAAAGTAAGCTGCCCCGCTTCTCGATGGCAGATTGCAGGCCGCACGTGGTACTATCAAATCAGCCTGACTTGGAACTGGTGCCACCTCTGGTCTTGGAACCATCCTGCGTATCGTGGGTTCTAAGGAGCCAGCCGGCCACTCCCAGCCACATGCCCCCAAACACAAACAACGGCGCTTTTCCCTGGAAAACAAAACTCGCCTGCCAACTTTTTGATGGCAGATTGCAGGAGCCGCTTGGTACTATCAAACTAGCCAACTTGTCACTGGTGCCACCATGGGTCTGGTCACCATCCTGCCTATCGTAGCTTTTCAGGAGCCAGCCGGTCACTCCCAGCCATAGGCCCCCATACAAAAACCTCGGCCCGTTTCCCTGGCAAACAAAAGTAAGCTGCCCTGCTTCTGGATGGCAGATTGCAGGAACCACTTGTTACTATCAAACTAGCCCGACTTGGCACTGGTGCCACCTCTGGTCTGGGAATCATCCTGCGTATCGTGGATTCTAAGGAGCCAGCCAGCCACTCCCAGCCACAGGCCCCCAAACACACACAACGGCGCTTTTCCCTGGAAAACAAAACTGGCCTGCCAACATTTTGATGGCAGATTACAGGAGCCACTTGGTACTATCAAAGCAGCCCAACTTGGCACTGGTGCCACCATGGGTCTGGTCACCATCCTGCCTATCGTAGCTTTTCAGGAGCCAGCCGGTCACTCCCAGCCATAGGCCCCCAGACACAAAGCTCTGCCCGTTTCCCTGGCAAACAAAAGTAAGCTGCCCCGCTTCTGGATGGCAGATTGCAGGAGCCACTTTGCACCATCAAACCAGCCCGACTTGGCACTGGTGCAACCTTGGGTCTGGGAACCATCCTGCGTATCGTGGATTCTAAGGAGCCAGCCGGCCACTCCCAGCCACAGGCCCCCAAACACAAACAACGGCGCTTTTCCCTGGAAAACAAAACTCGCCTGCCAACTTTTTGATGGCAGATTGCAGGAGCAACTTGGTACTATCAATCCAGCCCAACTTGGCACTGGTGCCACCATGGGTCTGGTCACCATCCTGCCTATCGTAGCTTTTCAGGGCCAGCCGGTCACTCCCAGCCATAGGCCCCCAGACACAAACCTCGGCCCGTTTCCAGGGCAAACAAAAGTAAGCTGCCCCGCTTCTGGATGGCAGATTGCAGGAGGCACTTCATACTATCAAACCAGCCCAGCTTGGAACTATTTCCACCTCTGCTCTGGGAACCATGCTGCGTATCGAGGATTCTAAGGAGCCAGCCGGCCACTCCCTGCCACAGGCCCACAAACACAAACAACGGCGCTTTTCCCTGGAAAACAAAACTCGCCTGCCAACTTTTTGATGGCAGATTGCAGGAGCCACTTGGTACTATCAAACCAGCCCAACTTGGCACTGGTGCCACCATGGGTCTGGTCACCATCCTGCCTATCGTAGCTTTTCAGGAGCCAGCCGGTCACTCCCAGCCGTAGGCCCCCAGACAGAAACCTCGGCCCGTTTCCCGGGCAAACAAAAGTAAGCTGCCCCGCTTCTGGATGGCAGATTGCAGGAACCACTTGGTACTATCAAACCAGACCGACTTGGCACTGGTGCCAACTATGGTCTTGGAACCATCCTGCGTATCGTGGGTTCTAAGGAGCCAGCCGGCCACTCCCAGCCACATGCCCCCAAACAAAACCAACGGCGCTTTTCCCTGGAAAACAAAACTCGCCTGCCAACTTTTTGATGGCAGATTACAGGAGCCACTTGGTACTATCAAACCAGCCCAACTTGGCGCTGGTGCCACCATGGGTCTGGTCACCATCCTGCCTATCGTAGCTTTTCAGGACCTAGCCGGTCACTCCCAGCCATAGGCCCCCAGACAGAAACCTCGGCCCGTTTCCCTGGCAAACAAAAGTAAGCTGCCCCGCATCTGGATGGCAGATTGCAGGACGCACTTGGTACTATCAAACCAGCCCAACTTGGCACTGGTGCCACCTTGTGTCTGGGAACCATCCTGCGTATCGTGGATTCTAAGGATCCAGCCGGCCACTCCCAGCCACAGGCCCCCAAACACAAACAACGGCGCTTTTCCCTGGAAAAAAAAACTCGCCTGCAAACTTTTTGATGGCATATTTCAGGAGCCACTTGGTACTATCAAACCAGCCCGACTTGGCACTGCTGCCACCATGGGTCTGGTCACCATCCTGCCTATCGTAGCTTTCCAGGAGCCACCGGTCACTCCCAGCCATAGGCCCCCAGACTCAAACCTCAGCCAGTTTCCCTGGCAAACAAAAGTAAGCTGCCCCGCTTCTGGATGGCAGATTGCAGGAGCCACTTTGCACCATCAAACCAGACCGACTTGGCACTGGTGCCACCATGGGTCTGGTAACCATCTTGCCTATCGTTGCTTTTCTGGAGCCAGCCGGTCACTCCCTGCCATAGACACCCAGACACAAACCTCGGCCTGATATCCTGGCAAACAAAAGTAAGCTGCCCCGCTTCTGGATGGCAGATTGCAGGAACCAATTGGTACTATCAAACCAGCCCAACTTGGCACTGGTGCCACCTTGGCTCTGGGAACCATTCGGCGTAACGTAGATTCTAAGGCGCCAGCCGGCCACTCCCAGCCACAGGCCCCGGAACAAAATCAATGGCGCTTTTACCTGGAAAACAAAACTCGCCTGCCAATATTTGATGGCAGATTGCAGGAGCCACTTGGTGCAATCAAACCAGCCCAACTTGGCACTGGTGCCACCATGGGGCAGGTCACCATCCTGCCTATCGTAGCTTTTCAGGACCTAGCTGGTCTCTCCCAGCCATAGGCCCACAGAGAAAAACCTCGGCCCGTTTCCCTGGCAAACAAAAGTAAGCTACCCCGCTTCTGGATGGGAGATTGCAGGAGCCACTTGGTACTATCAAATCAGCCCGACTTGGCACTGGTGCCACCTTGGCTCTGGGAACCATCCTGCGAAATAATGATTCCAAGACGCAAGGGGGCCACTCCCAGCCACAGGTCCCCAAACACAAACAACGGCGCTTTTCCCCGGAAAAAAAAACTCGCCTGCCAACTTATTGATGGCAGATTGCAGGAGCCACTTGGTACTATCAACTAGCCCGACTTGGCACTGGTGCCACCTCTGGTCTGGGAACCATCCTGCGTATCGTGGATTCTAAGGAGCCAGCCAGCCACTCCCAGACACAGGCCCCCAAACACAAACAGCGGCACTTTTCCCTGGAAAACCAAACTTGCCTGCCAACTTTTTGATGGCAGATTGCAGGAGCCGCTTGGTACTATCAAACCAGCCCAACTTGGCACTGGTGCCACCATGGGTCTGGTCACCATCCTGCCTATCGTAGCTTTTCAGGAGCCAGCCGGTCACTCCCAGCCATAGGCCCACAGACACAATGCTCAGCCCATTTCCCTGGCAAAAAAAAGTAAACTGCCCTGCTTCTGGATGGCAGATTGCAGCAACCACTTCGTACTATCAAACTAGCCCGACTTGGCACTGGTGCCACCTCTGGTCTGGGAACCATCCTGCGTATCGTGGATTCTAAGGAGCCAGCCAACCACTCCCAGCCACAGGCCCCCAAAAACACACAACGGCACTTTTCCCTGGAAAACCAAACTCGCCTGCCAACATTTTGATGGCAGATTTCAGGAGCCACTTGGTACTATCAAATCAGCCCAACTTGGCACTGGTGCCACCATGGGTCTGGTCACCATCCTGCCTATCGTAGCTTTTCAGGAGCCAGCCGGTCACTCCCAGCCATAGGCCCACAGACACAAACCTCGGCCCGTTTCCCTGGCAAACAAAAGTAAGCTGCCCCGCTTCTGGATGGCAGATTGCAGGAGCCACTTTGCACCATCAAACCAGCCCGACTTGGCACTGGTGCCACCTCTGGTCTGGGAACCATCCTGCGTATCGTGGATTCTAATTAGCCATCCAGCCACTCCCAGCCACAGGCCCCCAAACACAAACAACGGCGCTTTTCCCTGGAAAACAAAACTCACCTGCCAACTTTTTGATGGCAGATTGCAGGAGCAACTTGGTACTATCAAACCAGCCCAACTTGGCACTGGTGCCACCATGGGTCTGGTCACCATCCTGCCTATCGTAGCTTTTCAGGAGCCAGCCGGTCACTCCCAGCCATAGGCCCACAGACACAAACCTCGGCCCGTTTCCCTGGCAAACAAAAGTAAGCTGCCCCGCTTCTGGATGGCAGATTGCAGGAGCCACTTCATACTATCAAACCAGCCCAACTTGGAACTGGTGCCACCTCTGGTGTGGGAACCATCCTGCGTATCGTGGATTCTAAGGAGCTAGCCGGCCACTCCCAGCCACAGGTCCACAAACAAAAACAACGGCGCTTTTCCCTGGAAAACAAAACTCGCCTGCCAACTTTTTGATGGCAGATTTCAGGAGCCACTTGGTACTATCAAACCAGCCCAACTTGGCACTGGTGCCACCATGGGTCTGGTCACCATCCTGCCTATCGTAGCTTTTCAGGAGCCAGCCGGTCACTCCCAGCCATAGGCCCCCAGACAGAAACCTCGGCCCGTTTCCCTGGCAAACAAAAGTAAACTGCCCCGCTTCTGGATGGCAGATTGCAGGACACACGTGGTACTATCAAACCAGCCCGACTTGGAACTGTTGCCACCTCTGGTCTTGGAACCATCCTGCGTATCGTGGATTCTAAGGAGCCAGCCGGCCACTCCCAGCCACATGCCCCCAAAGACAAACAACGGCGCTTTTCCCTGGAAAACAAAACTCGCCTGCCAAATTATTGATGACATATTTCAGGAGCCACTTGGTACTATCAAACCAGCCCGACTTGGCACTGGTGCCACCATGGGTCTGGTCACCATCCTGCCTATCGTAGAATTCAGGAGCCAGCCGGTCACTCCCAGCCATAGGCCCCCAGACACAAACCTCGGCCCGTTTCCCTGGCAAACAAAAGTAAGCTGCCCCGCTTCTGGATGGTAGATTGCAGGCAGCACGTGGTACTATCAAACCAGCCCGACTTGGCACTGGTCCCACCTTGGGTCTGGGAACCATCCTGCGTATCGTGGATTCTAATTAGCCAGCCGGCCACTCCCAGCCACAGGCCCCCAAACACAAACAACGGTGCTTTTCCCTGGAAAACAAAACTCGCCTGCCAACTTTTTGATGGCAGATTGCAGGAGCCGCTTGGTACTCTCAAACCAGCCAAATTGGCACTGGTGCCACCATGGGTCTGGTCACCATCCTGCCTATCGTAGCTTTTCAGGAGCCAGCCGGTCACTCCCAGCCATAGGCCTCCAGACACAAACCTCGGCCCGTTTCCCTGGCAAAAAAAAGTAAGCTGCCCTGATTCTGGATGGCAGATTGCAGCAACCACTTCGTACTATCAAACTAGCCCGACTTGGCACTGGTGCCACCTTGGGTCTGGGAACCATCCTGCGTATCGTGGATTCTAAGGAGCCAGCCGGCCACTCCCAGCCACAGGCCCACAAACACAAACAACGGCGCTTTTCCCTGGAAAACAAAACTCGCCTGCCAACTTTTTGATGGCAGATTTCAGGAGCCACTTGGTACTATCAAACCAGCCCAACTTGGCACTGGTGCCACCTTGGTTCTGGTCACCATCCTGCCTATCGTAGCTTTTCAGGAGCCAGCCGGTCACTCCCAGCCATAGGCCCCCAGACAGAAACCTCGGCCCGTTTCCCGGGCAAACAAAAGTAAGCTGACCCGCTTCTGGATGGCAGATTGCAGGAACCACTTGGTACTATCAAACCAGACCGACTTGGCACTGGTGCCACCTCTGGTCTTGGAACCATCCTGCGTATCGTGGGTTCTAAGGAGCCAGTTGGCCACTACCAGCCACATGCCCCCAAACACAAACAACGGCGCTTTTCCCTGGAAAACAAAACTCGCCTGCCAACTTTTTGATGGCAGATTGCAGGAGCCACTTGGTACTATCAAACCAGCCCAACTTGGCACTGGTGCCACCATGGGTCTCGTCACCATCCTGCCTATCGTAGCTTTTCAGGACCTAGCCGGTCACTCCCAGCCATAGGCCCCCAGACACAAACCTCGGCCCGTTTCCAGGGAAAACAAAAGTAAGCTGCCCCGCTTCTGGATGGCAGATTGCAGGACGCACTTGGTACTATCAAACCAGACCGACTTGGCACTGGTGCCACCTTGTGTCTGGGAACCATCCTGTTTATCGTGGATTCTAAGGAGCCAGCCGGCCACTCCCAGCCACAGGCCTCCAAACACAAACAACGGCGCTATTCCCTGGTAAACAAAACTCGCCTGCCAGCTTTTTGATGGCATATTTCTGGAGCCACTTGGTACTATCAAACAAGCCCGACTTGGCACTGGTGCCACCATGGGTGTGGTCACCATCCTGCCTATCGTAGCTTTTCAGGAGCCAGCCGGACACTCCCAGCCATAGGCCCCGAGATACAAACCTCGGCCCGTTTCCCTGGCAAACTAAAGTAAGCTGCCCCGCTTCTCGATGGCAGATTGCAGGCCGCACGTGGTACTATCAAATCAGCCTGACTTGGAACTGGTGCCACCTCTGGTCTTGGAACCATCCTGCGTATCGTGGGTTCTAAGGAGCCAGCCGGCCACTCCCAGCCACATGCCCCCAAACACAAACAACGGCGCTTTTCCCTGGAAAACAAAACTCGCCTGCCAACTTTTTGATGGCAGATTGCAGGAGCCGCTTGGTACTATCAAACTAGCCAACTTGTCACTGGTGCCACCATGGGTCTGGTCACCATCCTGCCTATCGTAGCTTTTCAGGAGCCAGCCGGTCACTCCCAGCCATAGGCCCCCATACAAAAACCTCGGCCCGTTTCCCTGGCAAACAAAAGTAAGCTGCCCTGCTTCTGGATGGCAGATTGCAGGAACCACTTGTTACTATCAAACTAGCCCGACTTGGCACTGGTGCCACCTCTGGTCTGGGAATCATCCTGCGTATCGTGGATTCTAAGGAGCCAGCCAGCCACTCCCAGCCACAGGCCCCCAAACACACACAACGGCGCTTTTCCCTGGAAAACAAAACTGGCCTGCCAACATTTTGATGGCAGATTACAGGAGCCACTTGGTACTATCAAAGCAGCCCAACTTGGCACTGGTGCCACCATGGGTCTGGTCACCATCCTGCCTATCGTAGCTTTTCAGGAGCCAGCCGGTCACTCCCAGCCATAGGCCCCCAGACACAAAGCTCTGCCCGTTTCCCTGGCAAACAAAAGTAAGCTGCCCCGCTTCTGGATGGCAGATTGCAGGAGCCACTTTGCACCATCAAACCAGCCCGACTTGGCACTGGTGCAACCTTGGGTCTGGGAACCATCCTGCGTATCGTGGATTCTAAGGAGCCAGCCGGCCACTCCCAGCCACAGGCCCCCAAACACAAACAACGGCGCTTTTCCCTGGAAAACAAAACTCGCCTGCCAACTTTTTGATGGCAGATTGCAGGAGCAACTTGGTACTATCAATCCAGCCCAACTTGGCACTGGTGCCACCATGGGTCTGGTCACCATCCTGCCTATCGTAGCTTTTCAGGAGCCAGCCGGTCACTCCCAGCCATAGGCCTCCAGACACAAACCTCGGCCCGTTTCCCTGGCAAAAAAAAGTAAGCTGCCCTGATTCTGGATGGCAGATTGCAGCAACCACTTCGTACTATCAAACTAGCCCGACTTGGCACTGGTGCCACCTTGGGTCTGGGAACCATCCTGCGTATCGTGGATTCTAAGGAGCCAGCCGGCCACTCCCTGCCACAGGCCCCCAAACACAAACAACGGCGCTTTTCCCTGGAAAACAAAACTCGCCTGCCAACTTTTTGATGGCAGATTTCAGGAGCCACTTGGTACTATCAAACCAGCCCAACTTGGCACTGGTGCCACCTTGGTTCTGGTCACCATCCTGCCTATCGTAGCTTTTCAGGAGCCAGCCGGTCACTCCCAGCCATAGGCCCCCAGACAGAAACCTCGGCCCGTTTCCCGGGCAAACAAAAGTAAGCTGCCCCGCTTCTGGATGGCAGATTGCAGGAACCACTTGGTACTATCAAACCAGACCGACTTGGCACTGGTGCCACCTCTGGTCTTGGAACCATCCTGCGTATCGTGGGTTCTAAGGAGCCAGTTGGCCACTACCAGCCACATGCCCCCAAACACAAACAACGGCGCTTTTCCCTGGAAAACAAAACTCGCCTGCCAACTTTTTGATGGCAGATTGCAGGAGCCACTTGGTACTATCAAACCAGCCCAACTTGGCACTGGTGCCACCATGGGTCTCGTCACCATCCTGCCTATCGTAGCTTTTCAGGACCTAGCCGGTCACTCCCAGCCATAGGCCCCCAGACACAAACCTCGGCCCGTTTCCCTGGCAAACAAAAGTAAGCTGCCCCGCTTCTGGATGGCAGATTGCAGGACGCACTTGGTACTATCAAACCAGACCGACTTGGCACTGGTGCCACCTTGTGTCTGGGAACCATCCTGCTTATCGTGGATTCTAAGGAGCCAGCCGGCCACTCCCAGCCACAGGCCTCCAAACACAAACAACGGCGCTATTCCCTGGTAAACAAAACTCGCCTGCCAGCTTTTTGATGGCATATTTCTGGAGCCACTTGGTACTATCAAACAAGCCCGACTTGGCACTGGTGCCACCATGGGTGTGGTCACCATCCTGCCTATCGTAGCTTTTCAGGAGCCAGCCGGACACTCCCAGCCATAGGCCACGAGATACAAACCTCGGCCCGTTTCCCTGGCAAACTAAAGTAAGCTGCCCCGCTTCTCGATGGCAGATTGCAGGCCGCACGTGGTACTATCAAATCAGCCTGACTTGGAACTGGTGCCACCTCTGGTCTTGGAACCATCCTGCGTATCGTGGGTTCTAAGGAGCCAGCCGGCCACTCCCAGCCACATGCCCCCAAACACAAACAACGGCGCTTTTCCCTGGAAAACAAAACTCGCCTGCCAACTTTTTGATGGCAGATTGCAGGAGCCGCTTGGTACTATCAAACTAGCCAACTTGTCACTGGTGCCACCATGGGTCTGGTCACCATCCTGCCTATCGTAGCTTTTCAGGAGCCAGCCGGTCACTCCCAGCCATAGGCCCCCATACAAAAACCTCGGCCCGTTTCCCTGGCAAACAAAAGTAAGCTGCCCTGCTTCTGGATGGCAGATTGCAGGAACCACTTGTTACTATCAAACTAGCCCGACTTGGCACTGGTGCCACCTCTGGTCTGGGAATCATCCTGCGTATCGTGGATTCTAAGGAGCCAGCCAGCCACTCCCAGCCACAGGCCCCCAAACACACACAACGGCGCTTTTCCCTGGAAAACAAAACTGGCCTGCCAACATTTTGATGGCAGATTACAGGAGCCACTTGGTACTATCAAAGCAGCCCAACTTGGCACTGGTGCCACCATGGGTCTGGTCACCATCCTGCCTATCGTAGCTTTTCAGGAGCCAGCCGGTCACTCCCAGCCATAGGCCCCCAGACACAAAGCTCTGCCCGTTTCCCTGGCAAACAAAAGTAAGCTGCCCCGCTTCTGGATGGCAGATTGCAGGAGCCACTTTGCACCATCAAACCAGCCCGACTTGGCACTGGTGCAACCTTGGGTCTGGGAACCATCCTGCGTATCGTGGATTCTAAGGAGCCAGCCGGCCACTCCCAGCCACAGGCCCCCAAACACAAACAACGGCGCTTTTCCCTGGAAAACAAAACTCGCCTGCCAACTTTTTGATGGCAGATTGCAGGAGCAACTTGGTACTATCAATCCAGCCCAACTTGGCACTGGTGCCACCATGGGTCTGGTCACCATCCTGCCTATCGTAGCTTTTCAGGGCCAGCCGGTCACTCCCAGCCATAGGCCCCCAGACACAAACCTCGGCCCGTTTCCAGGGCAAACAAAAGTAAGCTGCCCCGCTTCTGGATGGCAGATTGCAGGAGGCACTTCATACTATCAAACCAGCCCAGCTTGGAACTATTTCCACCTCTGCTCTGGGAACCATGCTGCGTATCGAGGATTCTAAGGAGCCAGCCGGCCACTCCCTGCCACAGGCCCACAAACACAAACAACGGCGCTTTTCCCTGGAAAACAAAACTCGCCTGCCAACTTTTTGATGGCAGATTGCAGGAGCCACTTGGTACTATCAAACCAGCCCAACTTGGCACTGGTGCCACCATGGGTCTGGTCACCATCCTGCCTATCGTAGCTTTTCAGGAGCCAGCCGGTCACTCCCAGCCGTAGGCCCCCAGACAGAAACCTCGGCCCGTTTCCCGGGCAAACAAAAGTAAGCTGCCCCGCTTCTGGATGGCAGATTGCAGGAACCACTTGGTACTATCAAACCAGACCGACTTGGCACTGGTGCCAACTATGGTCTTGGAACCATCCTGCGTATCGTGGGTTCTAAGGAGCCAGCCGGCCACTCCCAGCCACATGCCCCCAAACAAAACCAACGGCGCTTTTCCCTGGAAAACAAAACTCGCCTGCCAACTTTTTGATGGCAGATTACAGGAGCCACTTGGTACTATCAAACCAGCCCAACTTGGCGCTGGTGCCACCATGGGTCTGGTCACCATCCTGCCTATCGTAGCTTTTCAGGACCTAGCCGGTCACTCCCAGCCATAGGCCCCCAGACAGAAACCTCGGCCCGTTTCCCTGGCAAACAAAAGTAAGCTGCCCCGCATCTGGATGGCAGATTGCAGGACGCACTTGGTACTATCAAACCAGCCCAACTTGGCACTGGTGCCACCTTGTGTCTGGGAACCATCCTGCGTATCGTGGATTCTAAGGATCCAGCCGGCCACTCCCAGCCACAGGCCCCCAAACACAAACAACGGCGCTTTTCCCTGGAAAAAAAAACTCGCCTGCAAACTTTTTGATGGCATATTTCAGGAGCCACTTGGTACTATCAAACCAGCCCGACTTGGCACTGCTGCCACCATGGGTCTGGTCACCATCCTGCCTATCGTAGCTTTCCAGGAGCCACCGGTCACTCCCAGCCATAGGCCCCCAGACTCAAACCTCAGCCAGTTTCCCTGGCAAACAAAAGTAAGCTGCCCCGCTTCTGGATGGCAGATTGCAGGAGCCACTTTGCACCATCAAACCAGACCGACTTGGCACTGGTGCCACCATGGGTCTGGTAACCATCTTGCCTATCGTTGCTTTTCTGGAGCCAGCCGGTCACTCCCTGCCATAGACACCCAGACACAAACCTCGGCCTGATATCCTGGCAAACAAAAGTAAGCTGCCCCGCTTCTGGATGGCAGATTGCAGGAACCAATTGGTACTATCAAACCAGCCCAACTTGGCACTGGTGCCACCTTGGCTCTGGGAACCATTCGGCGTAACGTAGATTCTAAGGCGCCAGCCGGCCACTCCCAGCCACAGGCCCCGGAACAAAATCAATGGCGCTTTTACCTGGAAAACAAAACTCGCCTGCCAATATTTGATGGCAGATTGCAGGAGCCACTTGGTGCAATCAAACCAGCCCAACTTGGCACTGGTGCCACCATGGGGCAGGTCACCATCCTGCCTATCGTAGCTTTTCAGGACCTAGCTGGTCTCTCCCAGCCATAGGCCCACAGAGAAAAACCTCGGCCCGTTTCCCTGGCAAACAAAAGTAAGCTACCCCGCTTCTGGATGGGAGATTGCAGGAGCCACTTGGTACTATCAAATCAGCCCGACTTGGCACTGGTGCCACCTTGGCTCTGGGAACCATCCTGCGAAATAATGATTCCAAGACGCAAGGGGGCCACTCCCAGCCACAGGTCCCCAAACACAAACAACGGCGCTTTTCCCCGGAAAAAAAAACTCGCCTGCCAACTTATTGATGGCAGATTGCAGGAGCCACTTGGTACTATCAACTAGCCCGACTTGGCACTGGTGCCACCTCTGGTCTGGGAACCATCCTGCGTATCGTGGATTCTAAGGAGCCAGCCAGCCACTCCCAGACACAGGCCCCCAAACACAAACAGCGGCACTTTTCCCTGGAAAACCAAACTTGCCTGCCAACTTTTTGATGGCAGATTGCAGGAGCCACTTGGTACTATCAAACCAGCCCAACTTGGCACTGGTGCCACCATGGGTCTGGTCACCATCCTGCCTATCGTAGCTTTTCAGGAGCCAGCCGGTCACTCCCAGCCATAGGCCCACAGACACAAACCTCGGCCCGTTTCCCTGGCAAACAAAAGTAAGCTGCCCCGCTTCTGGATGGCAGATTGCAGGAGCCACTTTGCACCATCAAACCAGCCCGACTTGGCACTGGTGCCACCTCTGGTCTGGGAACCATCCTGCGTATCGTGGATTCTAATAAGCCATCCAGCCACTCCCAGCCACAGGCCCCCAAACACAAACAACGGTGCTTTTCTCTGGAAAACAAAACTCACCTGCCAACTTTTTGATGGCAGATTGCAGGAGCAACTTGGTACTATCAAACCAGCCCAACTTGGCACTGGTGCCACCATGGGTCTGGTCACCATCCTGCCTATCGTAGCTTTTCAGGAGCCAGCCGGTCACTCCCAGCCATAGGCCCACAGACACAAACCTCGGCCCGTTTCCCTGGCAAACAAAAGTAAGCTGCCCCGCTTCTGGATGGCAGATTGCAGGAGCCACTTCATACTATCAAACCAGCCCAACTTGGAACTGGTGCCACCTCTGGTCTGGGAACCATGCTGCGTATCGTGGATTCTAAGGAGCCAGCCGGCCACTCCCAGCCACAGGCCCACAAACACAAACAACGGCGCTTTTCCCTGGAAAACAAAACTCGCCTGCCAACTTTTTGATGGCAGATTGCAGGAGCCACTTGGTACTATCAAACCAGCCCAACTTGGCACTGGTGCCACCATGGGTCTGGTCACCATCCTGCCTATCGTAGCTTTTCAGGAGCCAGCCGGTCACTCCCAGCCATAGGCCCCCAGACACAATGCTCGGCCCGTTTCCCTGGCAAACAAAAGTAAACTGCCCTGCTTGTGGATGGCAGATTGCAGGAGCCACTTGGTACTATCAAACCAGCCCGACTTGGCACTGGTGCCACCTCTGGCCTGGGAACCATGCTGCGTATCGTGGATTCTAAGGAGCCAGCCAGCCACTCCCAGCCACAGGCCCCCAAACACAAACAACGGCACTTTTCCCTGGAAAACAAAACTCGCCTGCCAACTTTTTGATGGCAGATTACAGGAGCCACTTGGTACTATCAAACCAGCCCAACTTGGCACTGGTGCCACCATGGGTCTGGTCACCATCCTGCCTATCGTAGCTTTTCAGGAGCCAGCCGGTCACTCCCAGCCATAGGCCCCCAGACAGAAACCTCGGCCCGTTTCCCTGGCAAACAAAAGTAAGCTGCCCCGCTTCTGGATGGCAGATTGCAGGAGCAACTTGGTACTATCAAACTGGACCGACTTGGCACTGGTGCCACCTCAGGTCTGGGAACCATCCTACGTATCGTGGATTCTAAGGAGCCAGCGGGCCACTCCCAGCCACAGACCCCCAAACACAAACAACGGCGCTTTTCCCTGGAAAACAAAACTCGCCTGCCAACTTTTTGATGGCAGATTGCAGGAGCCACCTGGTACTATCAAACCAGCCCAACTTGGCACTGGTGCCACCATGGGTCTGGTCACCATCCTGCCTATCGTAGCTTTTCAGGACCTAGCCGGTCACTCCCACCATACACCCCCAGACACAAACCTCGGTCTGTTTCCCTGGCAAACAAAAGTAAGCTACCCCGCTTCTGGATGGCAGATTGCAGGACGCACTTGGTACTATCAAACCAGCCCAACTTGGCACTGGTGCCACCTTGGGTCTGGGAACCATCCTGCGTATCGTGGATTCTAATTAGCCAGCCGGCCACTCCCAGCCATAGGCCCCCAGACACAATGCTCGACCCGTTTCCCTGGCAAAAAAAAAGTAAGCTGCCCTGCTTCTGGATGGCAGATTGCAGCAACCACTTTGTACTATCAAACTAGCCCGACTTGGCACTGGTGCCACCTCTGGTCTGGGAACCATCCTGCGTATCGTGGATTCTAAGGAGCCAGCCAGCCACTCCCAGCCACAGGCCCCCAAACACAAACAGCGGCACTTTTCCCTGGAAAAAAAACTCGCCTGCCAACTTTTTGATGGCAGATTGCAGGAGCCACTTGGTACTATCAAACCAGCCCAACTTGGCACTGGTGCCACCATGGGTCTGGTCACCATCCTGCCTATCGTAGCTTTTCAGGAGCCAGCCAGTCACTCCCACCCATAGGCCCCCAGACACAAACCTCGGCCCGTTTCCAGGGCAAACAAAATTAAGCTGCCCCGCTTCTGGATGGCAGATTGCAGGAGCCACTTGGTACTATCAAACTGGCCCGATTTGGCACTGGTGCCACCTCAGGTCTGGGAAGCATCCTACGTATCGTGGATTCTAAGGAGCCAGCCGGCCACTCCCAGCCACAGACCCCCAAACACAAACAACGGCGCTTTTCCCTGGAAAACAAAACTCGCCTGCCAAATTTTGATGGCAGATTGCAGGAGCCACTTGGTACTATCAAACCAGCCCAACTTGGCACTGGTGCCACCATGGGTCTGGTCACCAACCTGCCTATCGTAGCTTTTCAGGACCTAGCCGGTCACTCCCAGCCATAGGCCCCCAGACACAATCCTCGGCCTGTTTCCTTGGCAAACAAAAGTAAGCTACCCCGCTTCTGGATGGCAGATTGCAGGACGCACTTGGTACTATCAAACCAGCCCAACTTGGCACTGGTGCCACCTTGGGTCTGGGAACCATCCTGCGTATCGTGGAATCTAATTAGCCAGCCGGCCACTCCCAGCCACAGGGCCCCAAACACAAACAACGGCACTTTTCCCTGGAAAACAAAACTCGCCTGCCAACTTTTTGATGGCAGATTACAGGAGCCACTTGGTACTATCAAACCAGCCCAACTTGGCACTGGTGCCACCATGGGTCTGGTCACCATCCTGCCTATCGTAGCTTTTCAGGAGCCAGCCGGTCACTCCCAGCCATAGGCCCCCAGACAGAAACCTCGGCCCGTTTCCCTGGCAAACAAAAGTAAGCTGCCCCGCTTCTGGATGGCAGATTGCAGGAGCCACTTGGTACTATCAAACTGGACCGACTTAGCACTGGTGCCACCTCAGGTCTGGGAAGCATCCTACGTATCGTGGATTCTAAGGAGCCAGCCGGCCACTCCCAGCCACAGGCCCCCAAACACAAACAACGGTGCTTTTCCCTGGAAAACAAAACTCGCCTGCCAACTTTTTGATGGCAGATTGCAGGAGGCGCTTGGTACTATCAAACCAGCCAAATTGGCACTGGTGCCACCATGGGTCTGGTCACCATCCTGCCTATCGTAGCTTTTCAGGAGCCAGCCGGTCACTCCCAGCCATAGGCCCCCAGACACAAACCTCGGCCCGTTTACCTGGCAAACAAAAGTAAACTGCCCTGATTGTGGATGGCAGATTGCAGGAACCACTTGGTACTATCAAACCAGCCCGACTTGGCACTGGTGCCACCTCTGGTCTGGGAACCATGCTGAGTATCGTGGATTCTAAGGAGCCAGCCGGCCACTCCCAGCCACATGCCCCCAAACACAAACAACGGCACTTTTCCCTGGAAAACAAAACTCGCCTGCCAACTTTTTGATGGCAGATTACAGGAGCCACTTGGTACTATCAAACCAGCCCAACTTGGCACTGGTGCCACCATGGGTCTGGTCACCATCCTGCCTATCGTAGCTTTTCAGGAGCCAGCCGGTCACTCCCAGCCATAGGCCCCCAGACAGAAACCTCGGCCCGTTTCCCTGGCAAACAAAAGTAAGCTGCCCCGCTTCTGGATGGCAGATTGCAGGAGCCACTTCGTACTATCAAACTGTACCGACTTGGCACTGGTGCCACCTCAGGTCTGGGAACCATCCTACGTATCGTGGATTCTAAGGAGCCAGCCGGCCACTCCCAGCCACAGACCCCCAAACACAAACAACGGTGCTTTTCCCTGGAAAACAAAACTCGCCTGCCAACTTTTTGATGGCAGATTGCAGGAGCCACTTGGTACTATCAAACCAGCCCAACTTGGCACTGGTGCCACCATGGGTCTGGTCACCATCCTGCCTATCGTAGCTTTTCAGGACCTAGCCGGTCACTCCCAGCCATACGCCCCCCGACACAAACCTCGGTCTGTTTCCCTGGCAAACAAAAGTAAGCTACCCCGCTTCTGGATGGCAGATTGCAGGACGCACTTGGTACTATCAAACCAGCCCAACTTGGCACTGGTGCCACCATGGGTCTGGGAACCATCCTGCGTATCGTGGATTCTAATTAGCCAGCCGGCCACTCCCAGCCATAGGCCCCCAGACACAATGCTCGACCCGTTTCCCTGGCAAAAAAAAAGTAAGCTGCCCCGCTTCTGGATGGCAGATTGCAGCAACCACTTCGTACTATCAAACTAGCCCGACTTGGCACTGGTGCCACCTCTGGTCTGGGAACCATCCTGCGTATCGTGGATTCTAAGGAGCCAGCCAGCCACTCCCAGCCACAGGCCCCCAAACACAAACAGCGGCACTTTTCCCTGGAAAAGAAAACTCGCCTGCCAACTTTTTGATGGCAGATTGCAGGAGCCACTTGGTACTAACAAACCAGCCCAACTTGGCACTGGTGCCACCATTGTTCTGGTCACCATCCTGCCTATCGTAGCTTTTCAGGAGCCAGTCAGTCACTCCCAGCCATAGGCCCCCTGACACAAACCTCGGCCCGTTTCCAGGGCAAACAAAATTAAGCTGCCCCGCTTCTGGATGGCACATTGCAGGAGCCACTTGGTACTATCAAACTGGCCCGATTTGGCACTGGTGCCACCTCAGGTCTGGGAAGCATCCTACGTATCGTGGATTCTAAGGAGCCAGCCGGCCACTCCCAGCCACAGACCCCCAAACACAAACAACGGCGCTTTTCCCTGGAAAACAAAACTCGCCTGCCAACTTTTTGATGGCAGATTGCAGGAGCCACTTGGTACTATCAAACCAGCCCAACTTGGCACTGGTGCCACCATGGGTCTGGTCACCATCCTGCCTATCGTAGCTTTTCAGGACCTAGCCAGTCACTCCAAGCCATAGGCCCCCAGACACAAACCTCGGTCTGTTTCCCTGGCAAACAAAAGTAAGCTACCCCGCTTCTGGATGGCAGATTGCAGGACGCACTTGGTAGTATCAAACCAGCCCAACTTGGCACTGGTGCCACCTCTGGTCTGGGAACCATCCTGCGTATGGTGGATTTTTAATTAGCCAGCCGGCCACTCCCAGCCATAGGCCCCCAGACACAATTCTCGACCCGTTTCCCTGGCAAAAAAAAGTAAGCTGCCCTGCTTCAGGATGGCAGATTGCAGGAACCACTTCGTACTATCAAACTAGCCCGACTTGGCACTGGTGCCACCTCTGGTCTGGGAACCATCCTGCGTATCGTGGATTCTAAGGAGCCAGCAAGCCACTCCCGGCCACAGGCCCCCAAACACAAACAGCGGCACTTTTCCCTGGAAAAGAAAACTCGTCTGCCAACTTTTTGATGGCAGATTGCAGGAGCCACTTGGTACTATCAAACCAGCCCAACTTGGCACTGGTGCCACCATGGGTCTGGTCACCATCCTGCCTATCGTAGCTTTTCAGGAGCCAGCCAGTCACTCCCAGCCATAGGCCCACAGACACAAACCTCGGCCCGTTTCCCGGGCAAACAAAATTAAGCTGCCCCGCTTCTGGATGGCAGATTGCAGGAGCCACTTGGTACTATCAAACTGGCCCGATTTGGCACTGGTGCCACCTCAGGTCTGGGAAGCATCCTACGTATCGTGGATTCTAAGGAGCCAGCCGGCCACTCCCAGCCACAGACCCCCAAACACAAACAACGGCACTTTTCCCTGGAAAACAAAACTCGCCTGCCAACTTTTTGATGGCAGATTGCAGGAGCCACTTGGTACTATCAAACCAGCCCAACTTGGCACTGGTGCCACCATGGGTCTGGTCACCAACCTGCCTATCGTAGCTTTTCAGGACCTAGCAGGTCACTCCAAGCCATAGGCCCCCAGACACAATCCTCGGCCTGTTTCCTTGGCAAACAAAAGTAAGCTACCCCGCTTCTGGATGGCAGATTGCAGGACGCACTTGGTAGTATCAAACCAGCCCAACTTGGCACTGGTGCCACCTCTGGTCTGGGAACCATCCTGCGTATCGTGGATTCTAATTAGCCAGTCGGCCACTCCCAGCCACAGGCCCCCAAACACAAACAGCGGCACTTTTCCCTAGAAAAACCAAACTCGCCTGCCAACTTTTTGATGGCAGTTTGCAGGAGCCGCTTGGTACTATCAAACCAGCCCAACTTGGCACTGGTGCCACCATGGGTCTGGTCACCATCCTGCCTATCGTAGCTTTTCAGGAGCCAGCCGGTCACTACCAGCCATAGGCCCCCAGACACAATCCTCGGCCCGTTTCCCTGGCAAACAAAAGTAAGCTGCCCCGCTTCTGGATGGCGGATTGCAGGAGCCACTTCATACTATCAAACCAGCCCAACTTGGAACTGGTGCCACCTCTGGTCTGGGAACCATGCTGCGTATCGTGGATTCTAAGGAGCCAGTTGGCCACTCCCAGCCACAGGCCCACAAACACAAACAACGGTGCTTTTCCCTGGTAAACAAAACTCGCCTGCCAACTTTTTGATGGCAGATTGCAGGAGCCACTTGGTACTATCAAACCAGCCCAACTTGGCACTGGTGCCACCATGGGTCTGGTCACCATCCTGCCTATCGTAGCTTTTCAGGAGCCAGCCGGTCACTCCCAGCCATAGGCCCCCAGACAGAAACCTCGGCCCGTTTCCCTGGCAAACAAAAGTAAGCTGCCCCGCTTCTGGATGGCAGATTGCAGGACACACGTGGTACTATCAAACCAGCCCGACTTGGAACTGTTGCCACCTCTGGTCTTGGAACCATCCTGCGTATCGTGGGTTCTAAGGAGCCAGCCGGCCACTCCCAGCCACATGCCCCCAAACACAAACAACGGCGCTTTTCCCTGGAAAACAAAACTCGCCTGCCAAATTATTGATGGCATATTTCAGGAGCCACTTGGTTCTATCAAACCAGCCCGACTTGGAACTGGTGCCAGCATGGGTCTGGTCACCATCCTGCCTATCGTAGAATTCAGGAGCCAGCCGGTCACTCCCAGCCATAGGCCCCCAGACACAAACTTCGGCCCGTTTCCAGGGCAAACAAAAGTAAGCCGCCCCGCTTCTGGATGGTAGATTGCAGTCCGCACGTGGTACTATCAAACCAGCCCGACTTGGAACTGGTGCCACCTTGGGTCTGGGAACCTTCCTGCGTATCGTGGATTCTAAGGAGCCAGCCGGCCACTCCCAGCCACAGGCCCCCAAACACAAACAACGGCGCTTTTCCCTGGAAAACAAAACTCGCCTGCCAACTTTTTGATGGCAGATTGCAGGAGCCACTTGGTACTATCAAACCAGCCCAACTTGGCACTGGTGCCACCATGGGTCTGGTCACCATCCTGCCTATCGTAGCTTTTCAGGAGCCAGCCGGTCACTCCCAGCCATAGGCCCACAGACACAAACCTCGGCCCATTTCCCTGGCAAACAAAAGTAAGCTGCCCCGCTTCTGGATGGCAGATTGCAGGAGCCACTTTGCACCATCAAACCAGCCCGACTTGGCACTGGTGCCACCTCAGGTCTGGGAACCATCCTGTGTATCGTGGATTCTAAGGAGCCAGCCGGCCACTCCCAGCCATAGGTCCCCAAACACAAACAACGGCGCTTTTCCCTGGAAAACAAAACTCGCCTGCAAACTTTTTGATGGCAGATTGCAGGAGCCACTTGGTACTATCAAACCAGCCCAACTTGGCACTGGTGCCACCATGGGTGTGGTCACCATCCTGCCTATCGTAGCTTTTCAGGAGCCAGCCGGTCACTCCCAGCCATAGGCCCCCAGACACAAACCTCGGCCCGTTTCCCTGGCAAACAAAAGTAAGCTGCCCCGCTTCTGGATAGCAGATATCAGGACGCATTGGTACTATCAAACCAGCCCAACTTGGCACTGGTGCCACCTCTGGTCTGGGAACCATCCTGCGTAACGTGGATTCTAATTAGCCATCCAGCCACTCCCAGCCACAGGCCCCCAAACACAAACAACGGCGCTTTTCCCTGGAAAACAAAACTCACCTGCCAACTTTTTGATGGCAGATTGCAGGAGCCACTTGGTACTATCAAACCAGCCCAACTTAGCACTGGTGCCACCATGGGTCTGGTCACCATCCTGCCTATCGTAGCTTTTCAGGAGCCAGCCGGTCACTCCCAGCCATAGGCCCCCAGACACAATCCTCGGCCCGTTTCCCTGGCAAACAAAAGTAAGCTGCCCCGCTTCTGGATGGCAGATTTCAGGAGCCACTTGGTACTATCAAACCAGCCCAACTTGGCACTGGTGCCACCATGGGTCTGGTCACCATCCTGCCTATCGTAGCTTTTCAGGAGCCAGCCGGTCACTCCCAGCCATAGGCCCCCAGACACAAACCTCGGCCCGTTTCCCTGGCAAACAAAAGTAAGCTGCCCCGCTTCTGGATGGCAGATTGCAGGACACACGTGGTACTATCAAACCAGCCCGACTTGGAACTGTTGCCACCTCTGGTCCTTGAACCATCCTGCGTATTGTGGGTTCTAAGGAGCCAGCCGGACACTCCCAGCCACATGCCCCCAAACACAAACAACGGCGCTTTTCCCTGGAAAACAAAACTCGCCTGCCAAATTATTGATGGCATATTTCAGGAGCAACTTGGTTCTATCAAACCAGCCCGACTTGGCACTGGTGCCACCATGGGTCTGGTCACCATCCTGCCTATCGTAGAATTCAGGAGCCAGCCGGTCACTCCCAGCCATAGGCCCCCAGACACAAACCTCGGCCCGTTTGCAGGGCAAACAAAAGTAAGCTGCCCCGCTTCTGGATGGTAGATTGCAGGCCGCACGTGGTACTATCAAACCAGCCCGACTTGGAACTGGTGCCACCTTGGGTCTGGGAACCTTCCTGCGTATCGTGGATTCTAAGGAGCCAGCCGGCCACTCCCAGCCACAGGCCCCCAAACACAAACAACGGTGCTTTTCCCTGGAAAACAAAACTCGCCTGCCAACTTTTTGATGGCAGATTGCAGGAGCCACTTGGTACTTTCAAACCAGCCCAACTTGGCACTGGTGCCACCATGGGTCTGGTCACCATCCTGCCTATCGTAGCTTTTCAGGAGCCAGCCGGTCACTCCCAGCCATAGGCCCACAGACACAAACCTCGGCCCGTTTCCCTGGCAAACAAAAGTAAGCTGCCCCGCTTCTGGATGGCAGATTGCAGGAGCCACTTTGCAACATCAAACCAGCCCGACTTGGCACTGGTGCCACCTCTGGTCTGGGAACCATCCTGTGTATCGTGGATTCTAAGGAGCCAGCCGGCCACTCCCAGCCATAGGTCCCCAAACACAAACAACGGCGCTTTTCCCTGGAAAACAAAACTCGCCTGCCAACTTTTTGATGGCAAATTGCAGGAGCCACTTGGTACTATCAAACCAGCCCAACTTGGCACTGGTGCCACCATGGGTGTGGTCACCATCCTGCCTATCGTAGCTTTTCAGGAGCCAGCCGGTCACTCCCAGCCATAGGCCCCCAGACACAAACCTCGGCCCGTTTCCCTGGCAAACAAAAGTAAGCTGCCCCGCTTCTGGATAGCAGATATCAGGACGCATTGGTACTATCAAACCAGCCCGACTTGGCACTGGTGCCACCTCTGCTCTGGGAACCATCCTGCGTATCGTGGATTCTAATTAGCCATCCAGCCACTCCCAGCCACAGGCCCCCAAACACAAACAACGGCGCTTTTCCCTGGAAAACAAAACTCACCTGCCAACTTTTTGATGGCAGATTGCAGGAGCAACTTGGTACTATCAAACCAGCCCAACTTGGCACTGGTGCCACCATGGGTCTGGTCACCATCCTGCCTATCGTAGCTTTTCAGGAGCCAGCCGGTCACTCCCAGCCATAGGCCCACAGACACAAACCTCGGCCCGTTTCCCTGGCAAACAAAAGTAAGCTACCCCGCTTCTGGATGGTAGATTGCAGGACACACGTGGTACTATCAAACCAGCCCGACTTGGAACTGTTGCCACCTCTGCTCTTGGAACCATCCTGCGTATCGTGGGTTCTAAGGAGCCAGCCGGCCACTCCCAGCCACATGCCCCCAAACACAAACAACGGCGCTTTTCCCTGGAAAACAAAACTCGCCTGCCAACATTTTGATGGCAGATTGCAGGAGCCACTTGGTACTATCAAATCAGCCCAACTTGGCACTGGTGCCACCATGGGTCTGGTCACCATCCTGCCTATCGTAGAATTCAGGAGCCAGCCGGTCACTCCCAGCCATAGGCCCCCAGACACAAACCTCGGCCCGTTTCCAGGGCAAACAAAAGTAAGCTGCCCCGCTTCTGGATGGCAGATTGCAGGAGCCACTTCATACTGTCAAACCAGCCCGACTTGGAACTGGTGCCACCTTGGGTGTGGGAAACTTCCTGCGTATCGTGGATTCTAAGGAGCCAGCCGGCCACTCCCAGCCACAGGCCCCCAAACACAAACAACGGTGCTTTTCCCTGGAAAACAAAACTCGCCTGCCAACTTTTTGATGGCAGATTGCAGGAGCCACTTGGTACTATCAAACCAGCCCAACTTGGCACTGGTGCCACCATGGGTGTGGTCACCATCCTGCCTATCGTAGCTTTTCAGGAGCCAGCCGGTCACTCCCAGCCATAGGCCCCCAGACACAAACCTCGGCCCGTTTCCCTGGCAAACAAAAGTAAACTGCCCCGCTTCTGGATAGCAGATATCAGGACGCATTGGTACTATCAAACCAGCCCGACTTGGCACTGGTGCCACCTCTGGTCTGGGAACCATCCTGCGTATCGTGGATTCTAATTAGCCATCCAGCCACTCCCAGCCACAGGCCCCCAAACACAAACAACGGCGCTTTTCCCTGGAAAACAAAACTCACCTGCCAACTTTTTGATGGCAGATTGCAGGAGCAACTTGGTACTATCAAACCAGCCCAACTTGGCACTGGTGCCACCATGGGTCTGGTCACCATCCTGCCTATCGTAGCTTTTCAGGAGCCAGCCGGTCACTCCCAGCCATAGGCCCACAGACACAAACCTCGGCCCGTTTCCCTGGCAAACAAAAGTAAGCTGCCCCGCTTCTGGATGGCAGATTGCAGGAGCCACTTCATACTTTCAAACCAGCCCAACTTGGAACTGGTGCCACCTCTGGTCTGGGAACCATGCTGCGTATCGTGGATTCTAAGGAGCCAGCCGGCCACTCCCAGCCACAGGCCCACAAACACAAACAACGGCGCTTTTCCCTGGAAAACAAAACTCGCCTGCCAACTTTTTGATGGCAGATTTCAGGAGCCACTTGGTACTATCAAACCAGCCCAACTTGGCACTGGTGCCACCATGGGTCTGGTCACCATCCTGCCTATCGTAGCTTTTCAGGAGCCAGCCGGTCACTCCCAGCCATAGGCCCCCAGACACAAACCTCGGCCCGTTTCCCTGGCAAACACAAGTAAGCTACCCCGCTTCTGGATGGCAGATTGCAGGACACACGTGGTACTATCAAACCAGCCCGACTTGGAACTGTTGCCACCTCTGGTCTTGGAACCATCCTGCGTATCGTGGGTTCTAAGGAGCCAGCCGGCCACTCCCAGCCACATGCCCCCAAACACAAACAACGGCGCTTTTCCCTGGTAAACAAAACTCGCCTGCAAACATTTTGATGGCAGATTGCAGGAGCCACTTGGTACTATCAAACCAGCCCAACTTGGCACTGGTGCCACCATGGGTCTGGTCACCATCCTGCCTATCGTAGCTTTTCAGGAGCCAGCCGGTCACTCCCAGCCATAGGCCCCCAGACACAATGCTCAGCCCGTTTCCCTGGCAAACAAAAGTAAACTGCCCTGCTTGTGGATGGCAGATTGCAGGAACCACTTGGTACTATCAAACCAGCCCGACTTGGCACTGGTGCCACCTCTGGTCTGGGAACCATGCTGAGTATCGTGGATTTTAAGGAGCCAGCCAGCCACTCCCAGCCACAGGCCCCCAAACACAAACAACGGCGCTTTTCCCTGGAAAACAAAACTCGCCTGCCAACATTTGATGGCAGATTGCAGGAGGCGCTTGGTACTATCAAACCAGCCAAATTGGCACTGGTGCCACCATGGGTCTGGTCACCATCCTGCCTATCGTAGCTTTTCAGGAGCCAGCCGGTCACTCCCAGCCATAGGCCCCCAGACACAATGCTCGGCCCGTTTCCCTGGCAAACAAAAGTAAACTGCCCTGCTTGTGGATGGCAGATTGCAGGAACCACTTGGTACTATCAAACCAGCCCGACTTGGCACTGGTGCCACCTCTGGTCTGGGAACCATGCTGAGTATCGTGGATTCTAAGGAGCCAGCCAGCCACTCCCAGCCACAGGCCCCCAAACACAAACAACGGCACTTTTCCCTGGAAAACAAAACTCGCCTGCCAACTTTTTGATGGCAGATTACAGGAGCCACTTGGTACTATCAAACCAGCCCAACTTGGCACTGGTGCCACCATGGGTCTGGTCACCATCCTGCCTATCGTAGCTTTTCAGGAGCCAGCCGGTCACTCCCAGCCATAGGCCCCCAGACAGAAACCTCGGCCCGTTTCCCTGGCAAACAAAAGTAAGCTGCCCCGCTTCTGGATGGCAGATTGCAGGAGCCACTTGCTACTACCAAACTGGACCGACTTGGCACTGGTGCCACCTCAGGTCTGGGAACCATCCTACGTATCGTGGATTCTAAGGAGCCAGCCGGCCACTCCCAGCCACAGACCCCGAAACACAATCAACGGTGCTTTTCCCTGGAAAACAAAACTCGCCTGCCAACTTTTTGATGGCAGATTGCAGGAGCCACTTGGTACTATCAAACCAGCCCAACTTGGCACTGGTGCCACCATGGGTCTGGTCACCATCCTGCCTATCGTAGCTTTTCAGGACCTACCCGGTCACTCCCAGCCATAGGCCCCCAGACACAAACCTCGGTCTGTTTCCCTGGCAAACAAAAGTAAGCTACCCCGCTTCTGGATGGCAGATTGCAGGACGCACTTGGTACTATCAAACCAGCCCAACTTGGCACTGGTGCCACATTGGGTCTGGGAACCATCCTGCGTATCGTGGATTCTAATTAGCCAGCCGGCCACTCCCAGCCATAGGCCCCCAGACACAATTCTCGACCCGTTTCCCTGGCAAAAAAAGTAAGCTGCCATGCTTCTGGATGGCAGATTGCAGCAACCACTTCGTACTATCAAACTAGCCCGACTTGGCACTGGTGCCACCTCTGGTCTGGGAACCATCCTGCGTATCGTGGATTCTAAGGAGCCAGCCAGCCACTCCCAGCCACAGGCCCCCAAACACAAACAGCGGCACTTTTCCCTGGAAAAGAAAACTCGCCTGCCAACTTTTTGATGGCAGATTGCAGGAGCCACTTGGTACTATCAAACCAGCCCAACTTGGCACTGGTGCCACCATGGGTCTGGTCACCATCCTGCCTATCGTAGCTTTTCAGGAGCCAGCCGGTCACTCCCAGCCATAGGCCCCCAGACACAAACCTCGGCCCGTTTCCAGGGCAAAAAAATTTAAGCTGCCCCGCTTCTGGATGGCAGATTGCAGGAGCCACTTGGTACTATCAAACTGGCCCGATTTGGCACTGGTGCCACCTCAGGTCTGGGAAGCATCCTACGTATCGTGGATTCTAAGGAGCCAGCCGGCCACTCCCAGCCACAGACCCCCAAACACAAACAACGGCGCTTTTCCCTGGAAAACAAAACTCGCCTGCCAACTTTTTGATGGCAGATTGCAGGAGCCACTTGGTACTATCAAACCAGCCCAACTTGGCACTGGTGCCACCATGGGTCTGGTCACCAACCTGCCTATCGTAGCTTTTCAGGACCTAGCCGGTCACTCCCAGCCATAGGCCCCCAGACACAATCCTCGGCCTGTTTCCTTGGCAAACAAAAGTAAGCTACCCCGCTTCTGGATGGCAGATTGCAGGACGCACTTGGTACTATCAAACCAGCCCAACTTGGCACTGGTGCCACCTTGGGTCTGGGAACCATCCTGCGTATCGTGGAATCTAATTAGCCAGCCGGCCACTCCCAGCCACAGGGCCCCAAACACAAACAGCGGCACTTTTCCCTAGAAAAACCAAACTCGCCTGCCAACTTTTTGATGGCAGTTTGCAGGAGCCGCTTGGTACTATCAAACCAGCCCAACTTGGCACTGGTGCCACCATGGGTCTGGTCACCATCCTGCCTATCGTAGCTTTTCAGGAGCCAGCCGGTCACTACCAGCCATAGGCCCCCAGACACAATCCTCGGCCCGTTTCCCTGGCAAACAAAAGTAAGCTGCCCCGCTTCTGGATGGCGGATTGCAGGAGCCACTTCATACTATCAAACCAGCCCAACTTGGAACTGGTGCCACCTCTGGTCTGGGAACCATGCTGCGTATCGTGGATTCTAAGGAGCCAGTTGGCCACTCCCAGCCACAGGCCCACAAACACAAACAACGGTGCTTTTCCCTGGTAAACAAAACTCGCCTGCCAACTTTTTGATGGCAGATTGCAGGAGCCACTTGGTACTATCAAACCAGCCCAAATTGGCACTGGTGCCACCATGGGTCTGGTCACCATCCTGCCTATCGTAGCTTTTCAGGAGCCAGCCGGTCACTCCCAGCCATAGGCCCCCAGACAGAAACCTCGGCCCGTTTCCCTGGCAAACAAAAGTAAGCTGCCCCGCTTCTGGATGGCAGATTGCAGGACACACGTGGTACTATCAAACCAGCCCGACTTGGAACTGTTGCCACCTCTGGTCTTGGAACCATCCTGCGTATCGTGGGTTCTAAGGAGCCAGCCGGCCACTCCCAGCCACATGCCCCCAAACACAAACAACGGCGCTTTTCCCTGGAAAACAAAACTCGCCTGCCAAATTATTGATGGCATATTTCAGGAGCCACTTGGTTCTATCAAACCAGCCCGACTTGGAACTGGTGCCACCATGGGTCTGGTCACCATCCTGCCTATCGTAGAATTCAGGAGCCAGCCGGTCACTCCCAGCCATAGGCCCCCAGACACAAACTTCGGCCCGTTTCCAGGGCAAACAAAAGTAAGCTGCCCCGCTTCTGGATGGTAGATTGCAGGCCGCACGTGGTACTATCAAACCAGCCCGACTTGGAACTGGTGCCACCTTGGGTCTGGGAACCTTCCTGCGTATCGTGGATTCTAAGGAGCCAGCCGGCCACTCCCAGCCACAGGCCCCCAAACACAAACAACGGCGCTTTTCCCTGGAAAACAAAACTCGCCTGCCAACTTTTTGATGGCAGATTGCAGGAGCCACTTGGTACTATCAAACCAGCCCAACTTGGCACTGGTGCCACCATGGGTCTGGTCACCATCCTGCCTATCGTAGCTTTTCAGGAGCCAGCCGGTCACTCCCAGCCATAGGCCCACAGACACAAACCTCGGCCCATTTCCCTGGCAAACAAAAGTAAGCTGCCCCGCTTCTGGATGGCAGATTGCAGGAGCCACTTTGCACCATCAAACCAGCCCGACTTGGCACTGGTGCCACCTCAGGTCTGGGAACCATCCTGTGTATCGTGGATTCTAAGGAGCCAGCCGGCCACTCCCAGCCATAGGTCCCCAAACACAAACAACGGCGCTTTTCCCTGGAAAACAAAACTCGCCTGCAAACTTTTTGATGGCAGATTGCAGGAGCCACTTGGTACTATCAAACCAGCCCAACTTGGCACTGGTGCCACCATGGGTGTGGTCACCATCCTGCCTATCGTAGCTTTTCAGGAGCCAGCCGGTCACTCCCAGCCATAGGCCCCCAGACACAAACCTCGGCCCGTTTCCCTGGCAAACAAAAGTAAGCTGCCCCGCTTCTGGATAGCAGATATCAGGACGCATTGGTACTATCAAACCAGCCCAACTTGGCACTGGTGCCACCTCTGGTCTGGGAACCATCCTGCGTATCGTGGATTCTAATTAGCCATCCAGCCACTCCCAGCCACAGGCCCCCAAACACAAACAACGGCGCTTTTCCCTGGAAAACAAAACTCACCTCCCAACTTTTTGATGGCAGATTGCAGGAGCCACTTGGTACTATCAAACCAGCCCAACTTAGCACTGGTGCCACCATGGGTCTGGTCACCATCCTGCCTATCGTAGCTTTTCAGGAGCCAGCCGGTCACTCCCAGCCATAGGCCCCCAGACACAATCCTCGGCCCGTTTCCCTGGCAAACAAAAGTAAGCTGCCCCGCTTCTGGATGGCAGATTTCAGGAGCCACTTGGTACTATCAAACCAGCCCAACTTGGCACTGGTGCCACCATGGGTCTGGTCACCATCCTGCCTATCGTAGCTTTTCAGGAGCCAGCCGGTCACTCCCAGCCATAGGCCCCCAGACAGAAACCTCGGCCCGTTTCCCTGGCAAACAAAAGTAAGCTGCCCCGCTTCTGGATGGCAGATTGCAGGACACACGTGGTACTATCAAACCAGCCCGACTTGGAACTGTTGCCACCTCTGGTCTTGGAACCATCCTGCGTATCGTGGGTTCTAAGGAGCCAGCCGGACACTCCCAGCCACATGCCCCCAAACACAAACAACGGCGCTTTTCCCTGGAAAACAAAACTCGCCTGCCAAATTATTGATGGCATATTTCAGGAGCAACTTGGTTCTATCAAACCAGCCCGACTTGGCACTGGTGCCACCATGGGTCTGGTCACCATCCTGCCTATCGTAGAATTCAGGAGCCAGCCGGTCACTCCCAGCCATAGGCCCCCAGACACAAACCTCGGCCCGTTTGCAGGGCAAACAAAAGTAAGCTGCCCCGCTTCTGGATGGTAGATTGCAGGCCGCACGTGGTACTATCAAACCAGCCCGACTTGGAACTGGTGCCACCTTGGGTCTGGGAACCTTCCTGCGTATCGTGGATTCTAAGGAGCCAGCCGGCCACTCCCAGCCACAGGCCCCCAAACACAAACAACGGTGCTTTTCCCTGGAAAACAAAACTCGCCTGCCAACTTTTTGATGGCAGATTGCAGGAGCCACTTGGTACTTTCAAACCAGCCCAACTTGGCACTGGTGCCACCATGGGTCTGGTCACCATCCTGCCTATCGTAGCTTTTCAGGAGCCAGCCGGTCACTCCCAGCCATAGGCCCACAGACACAAACCTCGGCCCGTTTCCCTGGCAAACAAAAGTAAGCTGCCCCGCTTCTGGATGGCAGATTGCAGGAGCCACTTTGCAACATCAAACCAGCCCGACTTGGCACTGGTGCCACCTCTGGTCTGGGAACCATCCTGTGTATCGTGGATTCTAAGGAGCCAGCCGGCCACTCCCAGCCATAGGTCCCCAAACACAAACAACGGCGCTTTTCCCTGGAAAACAAAACTCGCCTGCCAACTTTTTGATGGCAAATTGCAGGAGCCCCTTGGTACTATCAAACCAGCCCAACTTGGCACTGGTGCCACCATGGGTGTGGTCACCATCCTGCCTATCGTAGCTTTTCAGGAGCCAGCCGGTCACTCCCAGCCATAGGCCCCCAGACACAAACCTCGGCCCGTTTCCCTGGCAAACAAAAGTAAGCTGCCCCGCTTCTGGATAGCAGATATCAGGACGCATTGGTACTATCAAACCAGCCCGACTTGGCACTGGTGCCACCTCTGGTCTGGGAACCATCCTGCGTATCGTGGATTCTAATTAGCCATCCAGCCACTCCCAGCCACAGGCCCCCAAACACAAACAACGGCGCTTTTCCCTGGAAAACAAAACTCACCTGCCAACTTTTTGATGGCAGATTGCAGGAGCAACTTGGTACTATCAAACCAGCCCAACTTGGCACTGGTGCCACCATGGGTCTGGTCACCATCCTGCCTATCGTAGCTTTTCAGGAGCCAGCCGGTCACTCCCAGCCATAGGCCCACAGACACAAACCTCGGCCCGTTTCCCTGGCAAACAAAAGTAAGCTACCCCGCTTCTGGATGGCAGATTGCAGGACACACGTGGTACTATCAAACCAGCCCGACTTGGAACTGTTGCCACCTCTGCTCTTGGAACCATCCTGCGTATCGTGGGTTCTAAGGAGCCAGCCGGCCACTCCCAGCCACATGCCCCCAAACACAAACAACGGCGCTTTTCCCTGGAAAACAAAACTCGCCTGCCAACATTTTGATGGCAGATTGCAGGAGCCACTTGGTACTATCAAATCAGCCCAACTTGGCACTGGTGCCACCATGGGTCTGGTCACCATCCTGCCTATCGTAGAATTCAGGAGCCAGCCGGTCACTCCCAGCCATAGGCCCCCAGACACAAACCTCGGCCCGTTTCCAGGGCAAACAAAAGTAAGCTGCCCCGCTTCTGGATGGCAGATTGCAGGAGCCACTTCATACTGTCAAACCAGCCCGACTTGGAACTGGTGCCACCTTGGGTGTGGGAAACTTCCTGCGTATCGTGGATTCTAAGGAGCCAGCCGGCCACTCCCAGCCACAGGCCCCCAAACACAAACAACGGTGCTTTTCCCTGGAAAACAAAACTCGCCTGCCAACTTTTTGATGGCAGATTGCAGGAGCCACTTGGTACTATCAAACCAGCCCAACTTGGCACTGGTGCCACCATGGGTGTGGTCACCATCCTGCCTATCGTAGCTTTTCAGGAGCCAGCCGGTCACTCCCAGCCATAGGCCCCCAGACACAAACCTCGGCCCGTTTCCCTGGCAAACAAAAGTAAGCTGCCCCGCTTCTGGATAGCAGATATCAGGACGCATTGGTACTATCAAACCAGCCCGACTTGGCACTGGTGCCACCTCTGGTCTGGGAACCATCCTGCGTATCGTGGATTCTAATTAGCCATCCAGCCACTCCCAGCCACAGGCCCCCAAACACAAACAACGGCGCTTTTCCCTGGAAAACAAAACTCACCTGCCAACTTTTTGATGGCAGATTGCAGGAGCAACTTGGTACTATCAAACCAGCCCAACTTGGCACTGGTGCCACCATGGGTCTGGTCACCATCCTGCCTATCGTAGCTTTTCAGGAGCCAGCCGGTCACTCCCAGCCATAGGCCCACAGACACAAACCTCGGCCCGTTTCCCTGGCAAACAAAAGTAAGCTGCCCCGCTTCTGGATGGCAGATTGCAGGAGCCACTTCATACTTTCAAACCAGCCCAACTTGGAACTGGTGCCACCTCTGGTCTGGGAACCATGCTGCGTATCGTGGATTCTAAGGAGCCAGCCGGCCACTCCCAGCCACAGGCCCACAAACACAAACAACGGCGCTTTTCCCTGGAAAACAAAACTCGCCTGCCAACTTTTTGATGGCAGATTTCAGGAGCCACTTGGTACTATCAAACCAGCCCAACTTGGCACTGGTGCCACCATGGGTCTGGTCACCATCCTGCCTATCGTAGCTTTTCAGGAGCCAGCCGGTCACTCCCAGCCATAGGCCCCCAGACACAAACCTCGGCCCGTTTCCCTGGCAAACACAAGTAAGCTACCCCGCTTCTGGATGGCAGATTGCAGGACACACGTGGTACTATCAAACCAGCCCGACTTGGAACTGTTGCCACCTCTGGTCTTGGAACCATCCTGCGTATCGTGGGTTCTAAGGAGCCAGCCGGCCACTCCCAGCCACATGCCCCCAAACACAAACAACGGCGCTTTTCCCTGGTAAACAAAACTCGCCTGCAAACATTTTGATGGCAGATTGCAGGAGCCACTTGGTACTATCAAACCAGCCCAACTTGGCACTGGTGCCACCATGGGTCTGGTCACCATCCTGCCTATCGTAGCTTTTCAGGAGCCAGCCGGTCACTCCCAGCCATAGGCCCCCAGACACAATGCTCAGCCCGTTTCCCTGGCAAACAAAAGTAAACTGCCCTGCTTGTGGATGGCAGATTGCAGGAACCACTTGGTACTATCAAACCAGCCCGACTTGGCACTGGTGCCACCTCTGGTCTGGGAACCATGCTGAGTATCGTGGATTTTAAGGAGCCAGCCAGCCACTCCCAGCCACAGGCCCCCAAACACAAACAACGGCGCTTTTCCCTGGAAAACAAAACTCGCCTGCCAACATTTGATGGCAGATTGCAGGAGGCGCTTGGTACTATCAAACCAGCCAAATTGGCACTGGTGCCACCATGGGTCTGGTCACCATCCTGCCTATCGTAGCTTTTCAGGAGCCAGCCGGTCACTCCCAGCCATAGGCCCCCAGACACAATGCTCGGCCCGTTTCCCTGGCAAACAAAAGTAAACTGCCCTGCTTGTGGATGGCAGATTGCAGGAACCACTTGGTACTATCAAACCAGCCCGACTTGGCACTGGTGCCACCTCTGGTCTGGGAACCATGCTGAGTATCGTGGATTCTAAGGAGCCAGCCAGCCACTCCCAGCCACAGGCCCCCAAACACAAACAACGGCACTTTTCCCTGGAAAACAAAACTCGCCTGCCAACTTTTTGATGGCAGATTACAGGAGCCACTTGGTACTATCAAACCAGCCCAACTTGGCACTGGTGCCACCATGGGTCTGGTCACCATCCTGCCTATCGTAGCTTTTCAGGAGCCAGCCGGTCACTCCCAGCCATAGGCCCCCAGACAGAAACCTCGGCCCGTTTCCCTGGCAAACAAAAGTAAGCTGCCCCGCTTCTGGATGGCAGATTGCAGGAGCCACTTGCTACTACCAAACTGGACCGACTTGGCACTGGTGCCACCTCAGGTCTGGGAACCATCCTACGTATCGTGGATTCTAAGGAGCCAGCCGGCCACTCCCAGCCACAGACCCCGAAACACAATCAACGGTGCTTTTCCCTGGAAAACAAAACTCGCCTGCCAACTTTTTGATGGCAGATTGCAGGAGCCACTTGGTACTATCAAACCAGCCCAACTTGGCACTGGTGCCACCATGGGTCTGGTCACCATCCTGCCTATCGTAGCTTTTCAGGAGCCAGCCGGTCACTCCCAGCCATAGGCCCCCAGACACAAACCTCGGTCTGTTTCCCTGGCAAACAAAAGTAAGCTACCCCGCTTCTGGATGGCAGATTGCAGGACGCACTTGGTACTATCAAACCAGCCCAACTTGGCACTGGTGCCACATTGGGTCTGGGAACCATCCTGCGTATCGTGGATTCTAATTAGCCAGCCGGCCACTCCCAGCCATAGGCCCCCAGACACAATTCTCGACCCGTTTCCCTGGCAAAAAAAGTAAGCTGCCATGCTTCTGGATGGCAGATTGCAGCAACCACTTCGTACTATCAAACTAGCCCGACTTGGCACTGGTGCCACCTCTGGTCTGGGAACCATCCTGCGTATCGTGGATTCTAAGGAGCCAGCCAGCCACTCCCAGCCACAGGCCCCCAAACACAAACAGCGGCACTTTTCCCTGGAAAAGAAAACTCGCCTGCCAACTTTTTGATGGCAGATTGCAGGAGCCACTTGGTACTATCAAACCAGCCCAACTTGGCACTGGTGCCACCATGGGTCTGGTCACCATCCTGCCTATCGTAGCTTTTCAGGAGCCAGCCAGTCACTCCCAGCCATAGGCCCCCAGACACAAACCTCGGCCCGTTTCCAGGGCAAAAAAAATTAAGCTGCCCCGCTTCTGGATGGCAGATTGCAGGAGCCACTTGGTACTATCAAACTGGCCCGATTTGGCACTGGTGCCACCTCAGGTCTGGGAAGCATCCTACGTATCGTGGATTCTAAGGAGCCAGCCGGCCACTCCCAGCCACAGACCCCCAAACACAAACAACGGCGCTTTTCCCTGGAAAACAAAACTCGCCTGCCAACTTTTTGATGGCAGATTGCAGGAGCCACTTGGTACTATCAAACCAGCCCAACTTGGCACTGGTGCCACCATGGGTCTGGTCACCAACCTGCCTCTCGTAGCTTTTCAGGACCTAGCCGGTCACTCCCAGCCATAGGCCCCCAGACACAATCCTCGGCCTGTTTCCTTGGCAAACAAAAGTAAGCTACCCCGCTTCTGGATGGCAGATTGCAGGACGCACTTGGTACTATCAAACCAGCCCAACTTGGCACTGGTGCCACCTTGGGTCTGGGAACCATCCTGCGTATCGTGGAATCTAATTAGCCAGCCGGCCACTCCCAGCCACAGGGCCCCAAACACAAACAACGGCGCTTCTCCCTGGAAAACAAAACTCGCCTGCCAACTTTTTGATGGCAGATTACAGGAGCCACTTGGTACTATCAAACCAGCCCGACTTGGCACTGGTGCCACCATGGGTCTGGTCACCATCCTGCCTATCGTAGCTTTTCAGGAGCCAGCCGGTCACTCCCAGCCATAGGCCCCCAGACACAAACCTCGGCCCGTTTCCCTGGCAAACAAAAGTAAGCTGCCCCGCTTCTGGATGGCAGATTGCAGGAGCCACTTGGTACTATCAAACTGGACCGACTTGGCACTGGTGCCACCTCAGGTCTGGGAACCATCCTACGTATCGTGGATTCTAAGGAGCAAGCGGGCCACTCCCAGCCACAGACCCCCAAACAAAAACAACGGTGCTTTTCCCTGGAAAACAAAACTGGCCTGCCAACTTTTTGATGGCAGATTGCAGGAGCCACTTGGTACTATCAAACCAGCCCAACTTGGCACTGGTGCCACCATGGGTCTGGTCACCATCCTGCCTATAGTAGCTTTTCAGGAGCCAGCCGGTCACTCCCAGCAATAGGGCCCCAGAAAAAATGCTCGGCCCGTTTCCCTGGCAAAAAAAAGTAAGCTGCCCTGCTTCTGGATGGCAGATTGCAGCAACCACTTCGTACTATCAAACTAGCCCGACTTGGCACTGGTGCCACCTCTGGTCTGGGAACCATCCTGCGTATCGTGGATTCTAATTAGCCAGTCGGCCACTCCCAGCCACAGGCCCCCAAACACAAACAGTGGCACTTTTCCCTGGAAAACCAAACTCGCCTGCCAACTTTTTGATGGCAGTTTGCAGGAGCCGCTTGGTACTATCAAACCAGCCCAACTTGGCACTGGTGCCACCATGGGTCTGGTCACCATCCTGCCTATCGTAGCTTTTCAGGAGCCAGCCGGTCACTCCCAGCCATAGGCCCCCAGACACAAACCTCGGCCCGTTTCCAGGGCAAACAAAATTAAGCTGCCCCGCTTCTGGATGGCAGATTGCAGGAGCCACATGGTACTATCAAACTGGCCCGACTTGGCACTGGTGCCACCTCAGCTCTGGGAACCATCCTGCGTATCGTGGATTCTAATTAGCCATCCAGCCACTCCCAGCCACAGGCCCCCAAACACAAACAACGGCGCTTTTCCCTGGAAAACAAAACTCACCTGCCAACTTTTTGATGGCAGATTGCAGGAGCAACTTGGTACTATCAAACCAGCCCAACTTGGCACTGGTGCCACCATGGTTCTGGTCACCATCCTGCCTATCGTAGCTTTTCAGGAGCCAGCCGGTCACTCCCAGCCATAGGCCCCCAGACACAATCCTCGGCCCGTTTCCCTGGCAAACAAAAGTAAGCTGCCCCGCTTCTGGATGGCAGATTGCAGGAGCCACTTCATACTATCAAACCAGCCCAACTCGGAACTGGTGCCACCTCTGGTCTGGGAACCATGCTGCGTATCGTGGATTCTAAGGAGCCAGCCGGCCACTCCCAGCCACAGGCCCACAAACACAAACAACGGTGCTTTTCCCTGGTAAACAAAACTCGCCTGCCAACTTTTTGATGGCAGATTTCAGGAGCCACTTGGTACTATCAAACCAGCCCAACTTGGCACTGGTGCCACCATGGGTCTGGTCACCATCCTGCCTATCGTAGCTTTTCAGGAGCCAGCCGGTCACTCCCAGCCATAGGCCCCCAGACAGAAACCTCGGCCCGTTTCCCTGGCAAACAAAAGTAAGCTGCCCCGCTTCTGGATGGTAGATTGCAGGCCGCACGTGGTACTATCAAACCAGCCCGACTTGGAACTGGTGCCACCTTGGGTCTGGGAACCTTCCTGCGTATCGTGGATTCTAAGGAGCCATCCAGCCACTCCCAGCCACAGGCCCCCAAACACAAACAACGGTGCTTTTCCCTGGAAAACAAAACTCGCCTGCCAACTTTTTGATGGCAGATTGCAGGAGCCACTTGGTACTATCAAACCAGCCCAACTTGGCACTGGTGCCACCATGGGTCTGGTCACCATCCTGCCTATCGTAGCTTTTCAGGAGCCAGCCGGTCACTCCCAGCCATAGGCCCCCAGACACAAACCTCGGCCCGTTTCCCTGGCAAACAAAAGTAAGCTACCCCGCTTCTGGATGGCAGATTGCAGGACACACGTGGTACTATCAAACCAGCCCGACTTGGAACTGTTGCCACCTCTGGTCTTGGAACCATCCTGCGTATCGTGGGTTCTAAGGAGCCAGCCGGCCACTCCCAGCCACATGCCCCCAAACACAAACAACGGCGCTTTTCCCTGGTAAACAAAACTCGCCTGCAAACATTTTGATGGCAGATTGCAGGAGCCACTTGGTACTATCAAAGCAGCCCAACTTGGCACTGGTGCCACCATGGGTCTGGTCACCATCCTGCCTATCGTAGCTTTTCAGGAGCCAGCCGGTCACTCCCAGCCATAGGCCCCCAGACACAATGCTCAGCCCGTTTCCCTGGCAAACAAAAGTAAACTGCCCTGCTTCTGGATGGCAGATTGCAGCAACCACTTGGTACTATCAAACCAGCCCGACTTGGCACTGGTGCCACCTCTGGTCTGGGAACCATGCTGAGTATCGTGGATTTTAAGGAGCCAGCCAGCCACTCCCAGCCACAGGCCCCCAAACACAAACAACGGCGCTTTTCCCTGGAAAACAAAACTCGCCTGCCAACATTTGATGGCAGATTGCAGGAGGCGCTTGGTACTATCAAACCAGCCAAATTGGCACTGGTGCCACCATGGGTCTGGTCACCATCCTGCCTATCGTAGCTTTTCAGGAGCCAGCCGGTCACTCCCAGCCATAGGCCCCCAGACACAATGCTCGGCCCGTTTCCCTGGCAAACAAAAGTAAACTGTCCTGCTTGTGGATGGCAGATTGCAGGAACCACTTGGTACTATCAAACCAGCCCGACTTGGCACTGGTGCCACCTCTGGTCTGGGAACCATGCTGAGTATCGTGGATTCTAAGGAGCCAGCCAGCCACTCCCAGCCACAGACCCCCAAACACAAACAACGGCACTTTTCCCTGGAAAACAAAACTCGCCTGCCAACTTTTTGATGGCAGATTGCAGGAGCCACTTGGTACTATCAAACCAGCCCAACTTGGCACTGGTGCCACCATGGGTCTGGTCACCATCCTGCCTATCGTAGCTTTTCAGGAGCCAGCCGGTCACTCCCAGCCATAGGCCCCCAGACACAAACCTCGGCCCGTTTCCCTGGCAAACAAAAGTAAGCTGCCCCGCTTCTGGATGGCAGATTGCAGGAGCCACTTGCTACTACCAAACTGGACCGACTTGGCACTGGTACCACCTCAGGTCTGGGAACCATCCTACGTATCGTGGATTCTAAGGAGCCAGCCGGCCACTCCCAGCCACAGACCCCGAAACACAATCAACGGTGCTTTTCCCTGGAAAACAAAACTCGCCTGCCAACTTTTTGATGGCAGATTGCAGGAGCCACTTGGTACTATCAAACCAGCCCAACTTGGCACTGGTGCCACCATGGGTCTGGTCACCATCCTGCCTATCGTAGCTTTTCAGGACCTACCCGGTCACTCCCAGCCATAGGCCCCCAGACACAAACCTCGGTCTGTTTCCCTGGCAAACAAAAGTAAGCTACCCCGCTTCTGGATGGCAGATTGCAGGACGCACTTGGTACTATCAAACCAGCCCAACTTGGCACTGGTGCCACATTGGGTCTGGGAACCATCCTGCGTATCGTGGATTCTAATTAGCCAGCCGGCCACTCCCAGCCATAGGCCCCCAGACACAATTCTCGACCCGTTTCCCTGGCAAAAAAAGTAAGCTGCCATGCTTCTGGATGGCAGATTGCAGCAACCACTTCGTACTATCAAACTAGCCCGACTTGGCACTGGTGCCACCTCTGGTCTGGGAACCATCCTGCGTATCGTGGATTCTAAGGAGCCAGCCAGCCACTCCCAGCCACAGGCCCCCAAACACAAACAGCGGCACTTTTCCCTGGAAAAGAAAACTCGCCTGCCAACTTTTTGATGGCAGATTGCAGGAGCCACTTGGTACTATCAAACCAGCCCAACTTGGCACTGGTGCCACCATGGGTCTGGTCACCATCCTGCCTATCGTAGCTTTTCAGGAGCCAGCCAGTCACTCCCAGCCATAGGCCCCCAGACACAAACCTCGGCCCGTTTCCAGGGCAAAAAAAATTAAGCTGCCCCGCTTCTGGATGGCAGATTGCAGGAGCCACTTGGTACTATCAAACTGGCCCGATTTTGCACTGGTGCCACCTCAGGTCTGGGAAAAATCCTACGTATCGTGGATTCTAAGGAGCCAGCCGGCCACTCCCAGCCACAGACCCCCAAACACAACAACGGCGCTTTTCCCTGGAAAACAAAACTCGCCTGCCAACTTTTTCATGGCAGATTGCAGGAGCCACTTGGTACTATCAAACCACCCCAACTTGGCACTGGTGCCACCATGGGTCTGGTCACCAACCTGCCTCTCGTAGCTTTTCAGGACCTAGCCGGTCACTCCCAGCCATAGGCCCCCAGACACAATCCTCGGCCTGTTTCCTTGGCAAACAAAAGTAAGCTACCCCGCTTCTGGATGGAAAATTGCAGGACGCACTTGGTACTATCAAACCAGCCCAACTTGGCACTGGTGCCACCTTGGGTCTGGGAACCATCCTGCGTATCGTGGAATCTAATTAGCCAGCCGGCCACTCCCAGCCACAGGGCCCCAAACACAAACAACGGCGCTTCTCCCTGGAAAACAAAACTCGCCTGCCAACTTTATGATGGCAGATTACAGGAGTCACTTGGTACTATCAAACCAGCCCGACTTGGCACTGGTGCCACCATGGGTCTGGTCACCATCCTGCCTATCGTAGCTTTTCAGGAGCCAGCCGGTCACTCCCAGCCATAGGCCCCCAGACAGAAACCTCGGCCCGTTTCCCTGGCAAACAAAAGTAAGCTGCCCCGCTTCTGGATGGCAGATTGCAGGAGCCACTTGGTACTATCAAACTGGACCGACTTGGCACTGGTGCCACCTCAGGTCTGGGAACCATCCTACGTATCGTGGATTCTAAGGAGCAAGCGGGCCACTCCCAGCCACAGACCCCCAAACAAAAACAACGGTGCTTTTCCCTGGAAAACAAAACTGGCCTGCCAACTTTTTGATGGCAGATTGCAGGAGCCACTTGGTACTATCAAACCAGCCCAACTTGGCACTGGTGCCACCATGGGTCTGGTCACCATCCTGCCTATAGTAGCTTTTCAGGAGCCAGCCGGTCACTCCCAGCAATAGGGCCCCAGAAAAAATGCTCGGCCCGTTTCCCTGGCAAAAAAAAGTAAGCTGCCCTGCTTCTGGATGGCAGATTGCAGCAACCACTTCGTACTATCAAACTAGCCCGACTTGGCACTGGTGCCACCTCTGGTCTGGGAACCATCCTGCGTATCGTGGATTCTAATTAGCCAGTCGGCCACTCCCAGCCACAGGCCCCCAAACACAAACAGTGGCACTTTTCCCTGGAAAACCAAACTCGCCTGCCAACTTTTTGATGGCAGTTTGCAGGAGCCGCTTGGTACTATCAAACCAGCCCAACTTGGCACTAGTGCCACCATGGGTCTGGTCACCATCCTGCCTATCGTAGCTTTTCAGGAGCCAGCCGGTCACTCCCAGCCATAGGCCCCCAGACACAAACCTCGGCCCGTTTCCAGGGCAAACAAAATTAAGCTGCCCCGCTTCTGGATGGCAGATTGCAGGAGCCACATGGTACTATCAAACTGGCCCGACTTGGCACTGGTGCCACCTCAGCTCTGGGAACCATCCTGCGTATCGTGGATTCTAATTAGCCATCCAGCCACTCCCAGCCACAGGCCCCCAAACACAAACAACGGCGCTTTTCCCTGGAAAACAAAACTCACCTGCCAACTTTTTGATGGAAGATTGCAGGAGCAACTTGGTACTATCAAACCAGCCCAACTTGGCACTGGTGCCACCATGGTTCTGGTCACCATCCTGCCTATCGTAGCTTTTCAGGAGCCAGCCGGTCACTCCCAGCCATAGGCCCCCAGACACAATCCTCGGCCCGTTTCCCTGGCAAACAAAAGTAAGCTGCCCCGCTTCTGGATGGCAGATTGCAGGAGCCACTTCATACTATCAAACCAGCCCAACTCGGAACTGGTGCCACCTCTGGTCTGGGAACCATGCCGCGTATCGTGGATTCTAAGGAGCCAGCCGGCCACTCCCAGCCACAGGCCCACAAACACAAACAACGGTGCTTTTCCCTGGTAAACAAAACTCGCCTGCCAACTTTTTGATGGCAGATTTCAGGAGCCACTTGGTACTATCAAACCAGCCCAACTTGGCACTGGTGCCACCATGGGTCTGGTCACCATCCTGCCTATCGTAGCTTTTCAGGAGCCAGCCGGTCACTCCCAGCCATAGGCCCCCAGACAGAAACCTCGGCCCGTTTCCCTGGCAAACAAAAGTAAGCTGCCCCGCTTCTGGATGGTAGATTGCAGGCCGCACGTGGTACTATCAAACCAGCCCGACTTGGAACTGGTGCCACCTTGGGTCTGGGAATCATGCTGCGTATCGTGGATTCTAAGGAGCCATCCAGCCACTCCCAGCCACAGGCCCCCAAACACAAACAACGGTGCTTTTCCCTGGAAAACAAAACTCGCCTGCCAACTTTTTGATGGCAGATTGCAGGAGCCACTTGGTACTATCAAACCAGCCCAACTTGGCACTGGTGCCACCATGGGTCTGGTCACCATCCTGCCTATCGTAGCTTTTCAGGAGCCAGCCGGTCACTCCCAGCCATAGGCCCACAGACACAAACCTCGGCCCGTTTCCCTGGCAAACAAAAGTAAGCTGCCCCGCTTCTGGATGGCAGATTGCAGGAGCCACTTTGCACCATCAAACCAGCCCGACTTGGCACTGGTGCCACCTCAGGTCTGGGAACCATCCTGTGTATCGTGGATTCTAAGGAGCCAGCCGGCCACTCCCAGCCATAGGTCCCCAAACACAAACAACGGCGCTTTTCCCTGGAAAACAAAACTCGCCTGCCAACTTTTTGATGGCAGATTGCAGGAGCCACTTGGTACTATCAAACCAGCCCAACTTGGCACTGGTGCCACCATGGGTGTGGTCACCATCCTGCCTATCGTAGCTTTTCAGGAGCCAGCCGGTCACTCCCAGCCATAGGCCCCCAGACACAAACCTCGGCCCGTTTCCCTGGCAAACAAAAGTAAGCTGCCCCGCTTCTGGATAGCAGATATCAGGAGTCATTGGTACTATCAAACCAGCCCAACTTGGCACTGGTCCCACCTTGGGTCTGGGAACCATCCTGCGTATCGTGGATTCTAATTAGCCAGCCGGCCACTCCCAGCCATAGGCCCCCAAACACAAACAACGGCGCTTTTCCCTGGAAAACAAAACTCGCCTGCCAACTTTTTGATGGCAGATTGCAGGAGCCGCTTGGTACTCTCAAACCAGCCAAATTGGCACTGGTGCCAACATGGGTCTGGTCACCATCCTGCCTATCGTAGCTTTTCAGGAGCCAGCCGGTCACTCCCAGCCATAGGCCCCCAGACACAATGCTCGGCCCGTTTCCCTGGCAAAAAAAACTAAGCTGCCCTGATTCTGGATGGCAGATTGCAGGAGACACTTTGCACCATCAAACCAGCCCGACTTGGCACTGGTGCCACCTCTGGTCTGGGAACCATCCTGCGTATCGTGGATTCTAATTAGCCAGCCGGCCACTCCCAGCCACAGGCCCCCAAACACAAACAACGGTGCTTTTCCCTGGAAAACAAAACTCGCCTGCCAACTTTTTGATGGCAGATTGCAGGAGCCACTTGGTACTATCAAATCAGCCCAACTTGGCACTGGTGCCACCATGGGTCTGGTCACCATCCTGCCTATCGTAGCTTTTCAGGACCTAGCCGGTCACTCCCAGCCATAGGCCCCCAGACACAATGCTCGGCCCGTTTCCCTGGCAAAAAAGTAAGCTACCCCGCTTCTGGATGGCAGATTGCAGGACGCACTTGGTACTATCAAACCAGCCCGACTTGGCACTGGTGCCACCTTGGGTCTGGGAACCATGCTGCGTATCATGGATTCTAATAAGCCAGCCGGCAACTCCCAGCCACAGGCCCCCAAACACAAACAACGGCGCTTTTCCCAGGAAAACAGAACTCGCCTGCCAAACTTTTGATGGCAGATTGCAGGAGGTGCTTGGTACTATCAAACCAGCCAAATTGGCACTGGTGCCACCATGGGTCTGGTCACCATCCTGCCTATCGTAGCTTTTCAGGAGCCAGCCGGTCACTCCCAGCCATAGGCCCCCAGACACAATGCTGGGCCCGTTTCCATGGCAAAAAAAAGTAAGCTGCCCTGATTCTGGATGGCAGATTGCAGCAACCACTTCGTACTATCAAACTAGCCCGACTTGGCACTGGTGCCACCTCTGGTCTGGGAACCATCCTGCGTATCGTGGATTCTAAGGAGCCAGCCAGCCACTCCCAGCCACAGGCCCCCAAACACAAACAGCGGCACTGTTCCCTGGAAAAACAAACTCGCCTGCCAACTTTTTGATGGCAGATTGCAGTAGCGACTTGTTACTATCAAATCAGCCCAACTTGGCACTGGTGCCACCATGGGTCTGGTCACCATCCTGCCTATCGTAGCTTTTCAGGAGCCAGCCGGTCATTCCCAGCCATAGGCCACCAGACACAAAGCTCTGCCCGTTTCCCTGGCAAACAAAAGTAAGCTGCCCCGCTTCTGGATGGCAGATTGCAGGAGCCACTTTGCACCATCAAACCAGCCCGACTTGGCACTGGTGCCACCTCAGGTCTGGGAACCATCCTGTGTATCGTGGATTCTAAGGAGCCAGCCGGCCACTCCGAGCCATAAGCCCCCAAACACAAACAAGGGCGCTTTTCCCTGGAAAACAAAACTCGCCTGCCAACTTTTTGATGTCAGATTGCAGGAGCCACTTGGTACTATCAAACCAGCCCAACTTGGCACTGCTGTCACCATGGGTCTGGTCACCATCCTGCCTATCGTAGCTTTTCAGGAGCCAGCTGGTCACTCCCAGCCATAGGCCCCCAGACACAAACCTCGGCCCGTTTCCCTGGCAAACAAAAGTAAGCTGCCCCTCTTCTGGATAGCAGATATCAGGACGCATTGGTACTATCAAACCAGCCCAACTTGGCACTGGTCCCACCTTGGCTCTGGGAACCATCCTGCGTATCGTGGATTCTAATTAGCCAGCCGGCCACTCCCAGCCACAGGCCCCCAAACACAAACAACGGCGCTTATCCCTGGAAAACAAAACTCGCCTGCCAACTTTTTGATGGCAGATTGCAGGAGGCGCTTGGTACTATCAAACCAGCCAAATTGGCACTGGTGCCACCATGGGTCTGGTCACCATCCTGCCTATCGTAGCTTTTCAGGAGCCAGCCGGTCACTCCCAGCCATAGGCCCCCAGACACAATGCTCGGCCGGTTTCCCTGGCAAACAAAAGTAAGCTGCCCTGCTTGTGGATGGCAGATTGCAGGAACCACTTGGTACTATCAAACCAGCCCGACTTGGAACTGGTGCCACCTCTGGTCTGGGAACCATGCTGAGTATCGTGGATTCTAAGGAGCCAGCCAGCCACTCCCAGCCACAGGCCCCCAAACACAAACAACTGCACTTTTCCCTGGAAAACAAAACTCGCCTGCCAACTTTTTGATGGCAGATTACAGGAGCCACTTGGTACTATCAAACCAGCCCAACTTGGCACTGGTGCCACCATGGGTCTGGTCACCATCCTGCCTATCGTAGCTTTTCAGGAGCCAGCCGGTCACTCCCAGCCATAGGCCCCCAGACACAAACCTCGGCCCGTTTCCCTGGCAAACAAAAGTAAGCTGCCCCGCTTCTGGATGGCAGATTGCAGGATCCACTTTGCACCATCAAACCAGCCCAACTTGGCACTGGTGCCACCTCTGGTCTGGGAACCATGCTGCGTATCGTGGATTCTAAGGAGCCAGCCGGCCACTCCCAGCCACAGACCCCCAAACACAAACAACGGCGCTTTTCCCTGGAAAACAAAACCCGCCTGCCAACTTTTTGATGGCAGATTGCAGGAGCCACTTGGTACTATCAAACCAGCCCAACTTGGCACTGGTGCCACCATGGGTCTGGTCACCATCCTGCCTATCGTAGCTTTTCAGGACCTAGCCGGTCACTCCCAGCCATAGGCCCCCAGACACAAACCTCGGCCCGTTTCCCGGGCAAACAAAAGTAAGCTACCCCGCTTCTGGATGGCAGATTGCAGGACGCACTTGGTACTATCAAACCAGCCCAACTTGGCACTGGTCCCACCTTGGGTCTGGGAACCATCCTGCGTATCGTGGATTCTAATTAGCCAGCCGGCCACTCCCAGCCACAGGCCCCCAAACACAAACAACGGCGCTTTTCCCTGGAAAACAAAACTCGCCTGCCAACATTTTGATGGCAGATTGCAGGAGCCGCTTGGTAGTCTCAAACCAGCCAACTTGGCACTGGTGCCACCATGGGTCTGGTCACCATCCTGCCTATCGTAGCTTTTCAGGAGCCAGCCGGTCACTCCCAGCCATAGGCCCCCAGACACAATGCTCGGCCCGTTTCCCCGGCAAAAAAAGTAAGCTGCCCCGCTTCTGGATGGCAGATTGCAGGACACACGTGGTACTATCAAACCAGCCCGACTTGGAACTGTTGCCACCTCTGGTCTTGGAACCATCCTGCGTATCGTGGGTTCTAAGGAGCCAGCCGGCCACTCCCAGCCACATGCCCCCAAACACAAACAACGGCGCTTTTCCCTGGAAAACAAAACTCGCCTGCCAAATTATTGATGGCATATTTCAGGAGCCACTTGGTACTATCAAACCAGCCCGACTTGGCACTGGTGACACCATGGGTCTGGTCACCATCCTGCCTATCGTAGAATTCAGAAGCCAGCCGGTCACTCCCAGCCATAGGCCCCCAGACACAAACCTCGGCCCGTTTCCAGGGCAAACAAAAGTAAGCTGCCCTGCTTCTGGATGGTAGATTGCAGGCCGCACGTGGTACTATCAAACCAGCCCGACTTGGAACTGGTGCCACCGTGGGTGTGGGAACCTTCCTGCGTATCGTGGATTCTAAGGAGCCAGCCAGCCACTCCCAGCCACAGGTCCCCAAACACAAACAACGGCGCTTTTCCCTGGAAAACAAAACTCGCCTGCCAACTTTTTGATGGCAGATTGCAGGAGCCACTTGGTACTATCAAACCAGCCAAATTGGCACTGGTGCCACCATGGGTCTGGTCACCATCCTGCCTATCGTAGCTTTTCAGGAGCCAGCCGGTCACTCCCAGCCATAGGCCCCCAGACACAATGCTCGGCCCGTTTCCCTGGCAAAAAAAAGTAAGCTGCCTTGATTCTGGATGGCAGATTGCAGCAACCACTTCTTACTATCAAACTAGCCCGACTTGGAACTGGTGCCACCTCTGGTCTTGGAACCATCCTGCGTATCGTGGATTCTAAGGAGCCAGCCAGCCACTCCCAGCCACAGGCCCCCAAACACAAACAACGGCGCTTTTCCCTGGAAAACAAAACTCGCCTGCCAACTTTTTGATGGCAGATTGCAGTAGCCACTTGTTACTATCAAACCAGCCCAACTTGGCACTGGTGCCACCATGGGTCTGGTCACCATCCTGCCTATCGTAGCTTTTCAGGAGCCAGCCGGTCACTCCCAGCCATAGGCCCCCAGACACAAACCTCGGCCCGTTTCCCTGGCAAACAAAAGTAAGCTGCCCCGCTTCTGGATGGCAGATTGCAGGAGCCACTTTGCACCATCAAACCAGCCCGACTTGGCACTGGTGCCTCCTCTGGTCTGGGAACCATGCTGCGTATCGTGGATTCTAAGGAGCCATCCAGCCACTCCCAGCCACAGGCCCCCAAACACAAACAACGGCGCTTTTCCCTGGAAAACAAAACTCACCTGCCAACTTTTTGATGGCAGATTGCAGGAGCAACTTGGTACTATCAAACCAGCCCAACTTGGCACTTGTGCCACCATGGTTCTGGTCACCATCCTGCCTATCGTAGCTTTTCAGGAGCCAGCCGGTCACTCCCAGCCATAGGCCCCCAGACACAATCCTCGGCCCGTTTCCCTGGCAAACAAAAGTAAGCTGCCCCGCTTCTGGATGGCAGATTGCAGGAGCCACTTCATACTATCAAACCAGCCCAACTCGGAACTGGTGCCACCTCTGGTCTTGGAACCATGCCGCGTATCGTGGATTCTAAGGAGCCAGCCGGCCACTCCCAGCCACAGGCCCACAAACACAAACAACGGTGCTTTTCCCTGGTAAACAAAACTCGCCTGCCAACTTTTTGATGGCAGATTTCTGGAGCCACTTGGTACTATCAAACCAGCCCAACTTGGCACTGGTGCCACCATGGGTCTGGTCACCATCCTGCCTATCGTAGCTTTTCAGGAGCCAGCCGGTCACTCCCAGCCATAGGCCCCCAGACAGAAACCTCGGCCCGTTTCCCTGGCAAACAAAAGTAAGCTGCCCCGCTTCTGGATGGTAGATTGCAGGCCGCACGTGGTACTATCAAACCAGCCCGACTTGGAACTGGTGCCACCTTGGGTCTGGGAACCTTCCTGCGTATCGTGGATTCTAAGGAGCCATCCAGCCACTCCCAGCCACAGGCCCCCAAACACAAACAACGGTGCTTTTCCCTGGAAAACAAAACTCGCCTGCCAACTTTTTGATGGCAGATTGCAGGAGCCACTTGGTACTATCAAACCAGCCCAACTTGGCACTGGTGCCACCATGGGTCTGGTCACCATCCTGCCTATCGTAGCTTTTCAGGAGCCAGCCGGTCACTCCCAGCCATAGGCCCACAGACACAAACCTCGGCCCGTTTCCCTGGCAAACAAAAGTAAGCTGCCCCGCTTCTGGATGGCAGATTGCAGGAGCCACTTTGCACCATCAAACCAGCCCGACTTGGCACTGGTGCCACCTCAGGTCTGGGAACCATCCTGTGTATCGTGGATTCTAAGGAGCCAGCCGGCCACTCCCAGCCATAGGTCCCCAAACACAAACAACGGCGCTTTTCCCTGGAAAACAAAACTCGCCTGCCAACTTTTTGATGGCAGATTGCAGGAGCCACTTGGTACTATCAAACCAGCCCAACTTGGCACTGGTGCCACCATGGGTGTGGTCACCATCCTGCCTATCGTAGCTTTTCAGGAGCCAGCCGGTCACTCCCAGCCATAGGCCCCCAGACACAAACCTCGGCCCGTTTCCCTGGCAAACAAAAGTAAGCTGCCCCGCTTCTGGATAGCAGATATCAGGAGTCATTGGTACTATCAAACCAGCCCAACTTGGCACTGGTCCCACCTTGGGTCTGGGAACCATCCTGCGTATCGTGGATTCTAATTAGCCAGCCGGCCACTCCCAGCCATAGGCCCCCAAACACAAACAACGGCGCTTTTCCCTGGAAAACAAAACTCGCCTGCCAACTTTTTGATGGCAGATTGCAGGAGCCGCTTGGTACTCTCAAACCAGCCAAATTGGCACTGGTGCCAACATGGGTCTGGTCACCATCCTGCCTATCGTAGCTTTTCAGGAGCCAGCCGGTCACTCCCAGCCATAGGCCCCCAGACACAATGCTCGGCCCGTTTCCCTGGCAAAAAAAACTAAGCTGCCCTGATTCTGGATGGCAGATTGCAGGAGACACTTTGCACCATCAAACCAGCCCGACTTGGCACTGGTGCCACCTCTGGTCTGGGAACCATCCTGCGTATCGTGGATTCTAATTAGCCAGCCGGCCACTCCCAGCCACAGGCCCCCAAACACAAACAACGGTGCTTTTCCCTGGAAAACAAAACTCGCCTGCCAACTTTTTGATGGCAGATTGCAGGAGCCACTTGGTACTATCAAATCAGCCCAACTTGGCACTGGTGCCACCATGGGTCTGGTCACCATCCTGCCTATCGTAGCTTTTCAGGACCTAGCCGGTCACTCCCAGCCATAGGCCCCCAGACACAATGCTCGGCCCGTTTCCCTGGCAAAAAAGTAAGCTACCCCGCTTCTGGATGGCAGATTGCAGGACGCACTTGGTACTATCAAACCAGCCCGACTTGGCACTGGTGCCACCTTGGGTCTGGGAACCATGCTGCGTATCATGGATTCTAATAAGCCAGCCGGCAACTCCCAGCCACAGGCCCCCAAACACAAACAACGGCGCTTTTCCCAGGAAAACAGAACTCGCCTGCCAACCTTTTGATGGCAGATTGCAGGAGGCGCTTGGTACTATCAAACCAGCCAAATTGGCACTGGTGCCACCATGGGTCTGGTCACCATCCTGCCTATCGTAACTTTTCAGGAGCCAGCCGGTCACTCCCAGCCATAGGCCCCCAGACACAATGCTGAGCCCGTTTCCATGGCAAAAAAAAGTAAGCTGCCCTGATTCTGGATGGCAGATTGCAGCAACCACTTCGTACTATCAAACTAGCCCGACTTGGCACTGGTGCCACCTCTGGTCTGGGAACCATCCTGCGTATCGTGGATTCTAAGGAGCCAGCCAGCCACTCCCAGCCACAGGCCCCCAAACAAAAACAGCGGCACTGTTCCCTGGAAAAACAAACTCGCCTGCCAACTTTTTGATGGCAGATTGCAGTAGCGACTTGTTACTATCAAATCAGCCCAACTTGGCACTGGTGCCACCATGGGTCTGGTCACCATCCTGCCTATCGTAGCTTTTCAGGAGCCAGCCGGTCATTCCCAGCCATAGGCCACCAGACACAAAGCTCTGCCCGTTTCCCTGGCAAACAAAAGTAAGCTGCCCCGCTTCTGGATGGCAGATTGCAGGAGCCACTTTGCACCATCAAACCAGCCCGACTTGGCACTGGTGCCACCTCAGGTCTGGGAACCATCCTGTGTATCGTGGATTCTAAGGAGCCAGCCGGCCACTCCGAGCCATAAGCCCCCAAACACAAACAAGGGCGCTTTTCCCTGGAAAACAAAACTCGCCTGCCAACTTTTTGATGTCAGATTGCAGGAGCCACTTGGTACTATCAAACCAGCCCAACTTGGCACTGCTGTCACCATGGGTCTGGTCACCATCCTGCCTATCGTAGCTTTTCAGGAGCCAGCCGGTCACTCCCAGCCATAGGCCCCCAGACACAAACCTCGGCCCGTTTCCCTGGCAAACAAAAGTAAGCTGCCCCTCTTCTGGATAGCAGATATCAGGACGCATTGGTACTATCAAACCAGCCCAACTTGGCACTGGTCCCACCTTGGCTCTGGGAACCATCCTGCGTATCGTGGATTCTAATTAGCCAGCCGGCCACTCCCAGCCACAGGCCCCCAAACACAAACAACGGCGCTTATCCCTGGAAAACAAAACTCGCCTGCCAACTTTTTGATGGCAGATTGCAGGAGGCGCTTGGTACTATCAAACCAGCCAAATTGGCACTGGTGCCACCATGGGTCTGGTCACCATCCTGCCTATCGTAGCTTTTCAGGAGCCAGCCGGTCACTCCCAGCCATAGGCCCCCAGACACAATGCTCGGCCGGTTTCCCTGGCAAACAAAAGTAAGCTGCCCTGCTTGTGGATGGCAGATTGCAGGAACCACTTGGTACTATCAAACCAGCCCGACTTGGCACTGGTGCCACCTCTGGTCTGGGAACCATGCTGAGTATCGTGGATTCTAAGGAGCCAGCCAGCCACTCCCAGCCACAGGCCCCCAAACACAAACAACTGCACTTTTCCCTGGAAAACAAAACTCGCCTGCCAACTTTTTGATGGCAGATTACAGGAGCCACTTGGTACTATCAAACCAGCCCAACTTGGCACTGGTGCCACCATGGGTCTGGTCACCATCCTGCCTATCGTAGCTTTTCAGGAGCCAGCCGGTCACTCCCAGCCATAGGCCCCCAGACACAAACCTCGGCCCGTTTCCCTGGCAAACAAAAGTAAGCTGCCCCGCTTCTGGATGGCAGATTGCAGGATCCACTTTGCACCATCAAACCAGCCCAACTTGGCACTGGTGCCACCTCTGGTCTGGGAACCATGCTGCGTATCGTGGATTCTAAGGAGCCAGCCGGCCACTCCCAGCCACAGACCCCCAAACACAAACAACGGCGCTTTTCCCTGGAAAACAAAACCCGCCTGCCAACTTTTTGATGGCAGATTGCAGGAGCCACTTGGTACTATCAAACCAGCCCAACTTGGCACTGGTGCCACCATGGGTCTGGTCACCATCCTGCCTATCGTAGCTTTTCAGGACCTAGCCGGTCACTCCCAGCCATAGGCCCCCAGACACAAACCTCGGCCCGTTTCCCGGGCAAACAAAAGTAAGCTACCCCGCTTCTGGATGGCAGATTGCAGGACGCACTTGGTACTATCAAACCAGCCCAACTTGGCACTGGTCCCACCTTGGGTCTGGGAACCATCCTGCGTATCGTGGATTCTAATTAGCCAGCCGGCCACTCCCAGCCACAGGCCCCCAAACACAAACAACGGCGCTTTTCCCTGGAAAACAAAACTCGCCTGCCAACATTTTGATGGCAGATTGCAGGAGCCGCTTGGTAGTCTCAAACCAGCCAACTTGGCACTGGTGCCACCATGGGTCTGGTCACCATCCTGCCTATCGTAGCTTTTCAGGAGCCAGCCGGTCACTCCCAGCCATAGGCCCCCAGACACAATGCTCGGCCTGTTTCCCCGGCAAAAAAAGTAAGCTGCCCCGCTTCTGGATGGCAGATTGCAGGACACACGTGGTACTATCAAACCAGCCCGACTTGGAACTGTTGCCACCTCTGGTCTTGGAACCATCCTGCGTATCGTGGGTTCTAAGGAGCCAGCCGGCCACTCCCAGCCACATGCCCCCAAACACAAACAACGGCGCTTTTCCCTGGAAAACAAAACTCGCCTGCCAAATTATTGATGGCATATTTCAGGAGCCACTTGGTACTATCAAACCAGCCCAACATGGCACTGGTGACACCATGGGTCTGGTCACCATCCTGCCTATCGTAGAATTCAGAAGCCAGCCGGTCACTCCCAGCCATAGGCCCCCAGACACAAACCTCGGCCCGTTTCCAGGGCAAACAAAAGTAAGCTGCCCCGCTTCTGGATGGTAGATTGCAGGCCGCACGTGGTACTATCAAACCAGCCCGACTTGGAACTGGTGCCACCGTGGGTGTGGGAACCTTCCTGCGTATCGTGGATTCTAAGGAGCCAGCCAGCCACTCCCAGCCACAGGTCCCCAAACACAAACAACGGCGCTTTTCCCTGGAAAACAAAACTCGCCTGCCAACTTTTTGATGGCAGATTGCAGGAGCCACTTGGTACTATCAAACCAGCCAAATTGGCACTGGTGCCACGATGGGTCTGGTCACCATCCTGCCTATCGTAGCTTTTCAGGAGCCAGCCGGTCACTCCCAGCCATAGGCCCCCAGACACAATGCTCGGCCCGTTTCCCTGGCAAAAAAAAGTAAGCTGCCTTGATTCTGGATGGCAGATTGCAGCAACCACTTCTTACTATCAAACTAGCCCGACTTGGAACTGGTGCCACCTCTGGTCTTGGAACCATCCTGCGTATCGTGGATTCTAAGGAGCCAGCCAGCCACTCCCAGCCACAGGCCCCCAAACACAAACAACGGCGCTTTTCCCTGGAAAACAAAACTCGCCTGCCAACTTTTTGATGGCATATTTCAGGAGCCACTTGTTACTATCAAACCAGCCCAACTTGGCACTGGTGCCACCATGGGTCTGGTCACCATCCTGCCTATCGTAGCTTTTCAGGAGCCAGCCGGTCACTCCCAGCCATAGGCCCCCAGACACAAACCTCGGCCCGTTTCCCTGGCAAACAAAAGTAAGCTGCCCCGCTTCTGGATGGCAGATTGCAGGAGCCACTTTGCACCATCAAACCAGCCCGACTTGGCACTGGTGCCTCCTCTGGTCTGGGAACCATCCCGCGTATCGTGGATTCTAATTAGCCATCCAGCCACTCCCAGCCACAGGCCCCCAAACACAAACAACGGCGCTTTTCCCTGGAAAACAAAACTCACCTACCAACTTTTGATGGCAGATTGCAGGAGCAACTTGGTACTATCAAACCAGCCCAACTTGGCACTGGTGCCACCATGGTTCTGGTCACCATCCTGCCTATCGTAGCTTTTCAGGAGCCAGCCAGTCACTCCCAGCCATAGGCCCACAGAAACAACCCTCGGCCCGTTTCCCTGGCAAACAAAAGTAAGCTGCCCCGCTTCTGGATGGCAGATTGCAGGAGCCACTTCATACTATCAAACCAGCCCGACTTGGAACTGGTGCCACCTTGGGTGTGGGAACCTTCCTGCGTATCGTGGATTCTAAGGAGCCAGCCGGCCACTCCCAGCCATAGGCCCCCAAACACAAACAACGGCGCTTTTCCCTGGAAAACAAAACTCGCCTGCCAACTTTTTGATGGCAGATTGCAGGAGCCACTTGGTACTATCAAAGCAGCCCAACTTGGCACTGCTGCCACCATGGGTCTGGTCACCATCCTGCCTATCGTAGCTTTTCAGGAGCCAGCCGGTCACTCCCAGCCATAGGCCCCCAGACACAAACCTCGGCCCGTTTCCCTGGCAAACAAAAGTAAGCTGCCCCGCTTCTGGATAGCAGATATCAGGACGCATTGGTACTATCAAACCAGCCCAACTTGGCACTGGTCCCACCTTGGGTCTGGGAACCATCCTGCGTATCGTGGATTCTAATTAGCCAGCCGGCCACTCCCAGCCACAGGCCCCCAAACACAAACAACGGCGCTTTTCCCTGGAAAACAAAACTCGTCTGCCAACTTTTTGATGGCAGATTGCAGGAGGCGCTTGGTACTATCAAACCAGCCAAATTGGCACTGGTGCCACCATGGGTCTGGTCACCATCCTGCCTATCGTAGCTTTTCAGGAGCCAGCCGGTCACTCCCAGCCATAGGCCCCCAGACACAATGCTCGGCCCGTTTCCCTGGCAAACAAAAGTAAGCTGCCCTGCTTGTGGATGGCAGATTGCAGGAACCACTTGGTACTATCAAACCAGCCCGACTTGGCACTGGTGCCACCTCTGGTCTGGGAACCATCCTGCGTATCGTGGATTCTAAGGAGCCAGCCAGCCACTCTCAGCCACATGCCCCCAAACACAAACAACGGCACTTTTCCCTGGAAAAAAAAACTCGCCTGCCAACTTTTTGATGGCAGATTACAGGAGCCACTTGGTACTATCAAACCAGCCCAACTTGGCACTGGTGCCACCATGGGTCTGGTCACCATCCTGCCTATCGTAGAATTCAGAAGCCAGCCGGTCACTCCCAGCCATAGGCCCCCAGACACAAACCTCGGCCCGTTTCCAGGGCAAACAAAAGTAAGCTGCCCCGCTTCTGGATGGTAGATTGCAGGCCGCACGTGGTACTATCAAACCACCCCGACTTGGAACTGGTGCCACCGTGGGTGTGGGAACCTTCCTGCGTATCGTGGATTCTAAGGAGCCAGCCAGCCACTCCCAGCCACAGGTCCCCAAACACAAACAACGGCGCTTTTCCCTGGAAAACAAAACTCGCCTGCCAACTTTTTGATGGCAGATTGCAGGAGCCACTTGGTACTATCAAACCAGCCAAATTGGCACTGGTGCCACCATGGGTCTGGTCACCATCCTGCCTATCGTAGCTTTTCAGGAGCCAGCCGGTCACTCCCAGCCATAGGCCCCCAGACACAATGCTCGGCCCGTTTCCCTGGCAAAAAAAAGTAAGCTGCCTTGATTCTGGATGGCAGATTGCAGCAACCACTTCTTACTATCAAACTAGCCCGACTAGGCACTGGTGCCACCTCTGGTCTGGGAACCATCCTGCGTATCGTGGATTCTAAGGAGCCAGCCAGCCACTCCCAGCCACAGGCCCCCAAACACAAACAACGGCGCTTTTCCCTGGAAAACAAAACTCGCCTGCCAACTTTTTGATGGCAGATTGCAGTAGCCACTTGTTACTATCAAACCAGCCAAACTTGGCACTGGTGCCACCATGGGTCTGGTCACCATCCTGCCTATCGTAGCTTTTCAGGACCTAGCCGGTCACTCCCAGCCATAGGCCCCCAGACACAAACCTGGGCCGGTTTCCCTGGCAAACAAAAGTAAGCTGCCCCGCTTCTGGATGGCAGATTGCAGGAGCCACTTTGCACCATCAAACCAGCCCGACTTGGCACTGGTGCCTCCTCTGGTCTGGGAACCATCCCGCGTATCGTGGATTCTAATTAGCCATCCAGCCACTCCCATCCACAGGCCCCCAAACACAAACAACGGCGCTTTTCCCTGGAAAACAAAACTCACCTGCCAACTTTTGATGGCAGATTGCAGGAGCAACTTGGTACTATCAAACCAGCCCAACTTGGCACTGGTGCCACCATGGTTCTGGTCACCATCCTGCCTATCGTAGCTTTTCAGGAGCCAGCCGGTCACTCCCAGCCATAGGCCCACAGAAACAACCCTCGGCCCGTTTCCCTGGCAAACAAAAGTAAGCTGCCCCGCTTCTGGATGGCAGATTGCAGGAGCCACTTCATACTATCAAACCAGCCCAACTTGGAACTGGTGCCACCTTGGGTGTGGGAACCTTCCTGCGTATCGTGGATTCTAAGGAGCCAGCCGGCCACTCCCAGCCATAGGCCCCCAAACACAAACAACGGCGCTTTTCCCTGGAAAACAAAACTCGCCTGCCAACTTTTTGATGGCAGATTGCAGGAGCCACTTGGTACTATCAAACCAGCCCAACTTGGCACTGCTGCCACCATGGGTCTGGTCACCATCCTGCCTATCGTAGCTTTTCAGGAGCCAGCCGGTCACTCCCAGCCATAGGCCCCCAGACACAAACCTCGGCCCGTTTCCCTGGCAAACAAAAGTAAGCTGCCCCGCTTCTGGATAGCAGATATCAGGACGCATTGGTACTATCAAACCAGCCCAACTTGGCACTGGTCCCACCTTGGCTCTGGGAACCATCCTGCGTATCGTGGATTCTAATTAGCCAGCCGGCCACTCCCAGCCACAGGCCCCCAAACACAAACAACGGCGCTTTTCCCTGGAAAACAAAACTCGCCTGCCAACTTTTTGATGGCAGATTGCAGGAGGCGCTTGGTACTATCAAACCAGCCAAATTGGCACTGGTGCCACCATGGGTCTGGTCACCATCCTGCCTATCGTAGCTTTTCAGGAGCCAGCCGGTCACTCCCAGCCATAGGCCCCCAGACACAATGCTCGGCCCGTTTCCCTGGCAAACAAAAGTAAGCTGCCCTGCTTGTGGATGGCAGATTGCAGGAACCACTTGGTACTATCAAACCAGCCCGACTTGGCACTGGTGCCACCTCTGGTCTGGGAACCATCCTGCGTATCGTGGATTCTAAGGAGCCAGCCAGCCACTCTCAGCCACATGCCCCCAAACACAAACAACGGCACTTTTCCTTGGAAAACAAAACTCGCCTGCCAACTTTTTGATGGCAGATTACAGGAGCCACTTGGTACTATCAAACCAGCCCAACTTGGCACTGGTGCCACCATGGGTCTGGTCAACATCCTGCCTATCGTAGCTTTTCAGGAGCCAGCCGGTCACTCCCAGCCATAGGCCCCCAGACAGAAACCTCGGCCCGTTTCCCAGGCAAAAAAAAGTAAGCTGCCCCGCTTCTGGATGGCAGATTGCAGGAGCCACTTTGCACCATCAAACCAGCCCGACTTGGCACTGGTGCCACCTCTGGTCTGGGAACCATCCTGCGTATCGTGGATTCTAATTAGCCAGCCGGCCACTCCCAGCCACAGGCCCCCAAACACAAACAACGGCGCTTTTCCCTGGAAAACAAAACTCGCCTGCCAACTTTTTGATGGCAGATTGCAGGAGCCACTTGGTACTATCAAACCAGCTCAACTTGGCACTGGTGCCACCATGGGTCTGGTCACCATCCTGCCTATCGTAGCTTTTCAGGACCTAGCCGGTCACTCCCAGCCATAGGCCCCCAGACACAAACCTCGGCCCGTTTCCCTGGCAAACAAAAGTAAGCTACCCCGCTTCTGGATGGCAGATTGCAGGACGCACTTGGTACTATCAAACCAGCCCAACTTGGCACTGGTGCCACCTTGGGTCTGGGAACCATCCTGCGTATCGTGGATTCTAATTAGCCAGCCGGCCACTCCCAGCCACAGGCCCCCAAACACAAACAACGGCGCTTTTCCCTGGAAAACAAAACTCGCCTGCCAACATTTTGATGGCAGATTGCAGGAGCCGCTTGGTACTCTCAAACCAGCCAACTTGGCACTGGTGCCACCATGGGTCTGGTCACCATCCTGCCTATCGTAGCTTTTCAGGAGCCAGCCGGTCACTCCCAGCCATAGGCCCCCAGACACAATGCTCGGCCCGTTTCCCCGGCAAAAAAAGTAAGCTGCCCTGCTTCTGGATGGCAGATTGCAGCAACCACTTCGTACTATCAAACTAGCCCGACTTGGAACTGGTGCCACCTCTGGTCTGGGAACCGACCTGCGTATCGTGGATTCTAAGGAGCCAGCCAGCCACTCCCAGCCACAGGCCCCCAAACACAAACAGCGGCGCTTTTCCCTGGAAAACCAAACTCGCCTGCCAACTTTTTGATGGCAGATTGCAGGAGCCACTTGGTACTATCAAACCAGCCCAACTTGGCACTGGTGCCACCATGGGTCTGGTCACCATCCTGCCTATCGTAGCTTTTCAGGAGCCAGCCGGTCACTCCCAGCCATAGGCCCCCAGACACAATGCTCGGCCCGTTTCCCTGGCAAACAAAAGTAAGCTGCCCCGCTTCTGGATGGCAGATTGCAGGATCCACTTTGCACCATCAAACCAGCCCGACTTGGCACTGGTGCCACCTCTGGTCTGGGAACCATCCTGCGTATCGTGGATTCTAATTAGCCATCCAGCCACTCCCAGCCACAGGCCCTCAAACACAAACAACGGCGCTTTTCCCTGGAAAACAAAACTCACCTGCCAACTTTTTGATGGCAGATTGCAGGAGCAACTTGGTACTATCAGACCAGCCCAACTTGGCACTGGTGCCACCATGGTTCTGGTCACCATCCTGCCTATCGTAGCTTTTCAGGAGCCAGCCGGTCACTCCCAGCCATAGGCCCACAGACACAAACCTCGGCCTGTTTCCCTGGCAAACAAAAGTAAGCTGCCCCGCTTCTGGACGGCAGATTGCAGGAGCCACTTCATACTATCAAACCAGCCTAACTTGGAACTGGTGCCACCTCTGGTCTGGGAACCATGCTGCGTATCGTGGATTCTAAGGAGCCAGCCGGCCACTCCCAGCCACAGGCCCACAAACACAAACAACGGCGCTTTTCCCTGGTAAACAAAACTCGCCTGCCAACTTTTTGATGGCAGATTTCAGGAGCCACTTGGTACTATCAAACCAGCCCAACTTGGCACTGGTGCCACCATGGGTCTGGTCACCATCCTGCCTATCGTAGCTTTTCAGGAGCCAGCCGGTCACTCCCAGCCATAGGCCCCCAGACAGAAACCTCGGCCCGTTTCCCTGGCAAACAAAAGTAAGCTGCCCCGCTTCTGGATGGCAGATTGCAGGACACACGTGGTACTATCAAACCAGCCCGACTTGGAACTGTTGCCACCTCTGGTCTTGGAACCATCCTGCGTATCGTGGGTTCTAAGGAGCCAGCCGGCCACTCCCAGCCACATGCCACCAAACACAAACAACGGCGCTTTTCCCTGGAAAACAAAACTCGCCTGCCAAATTATTGATGGCATATTTCAGGAGCCACTTGGTACTATCAAACCAGCCCGACTTGGCACTGGTGCCACCATGGGTCTGGTCACCATCCTGCCTATCGTAGAATTCAGAAGCCAGCCGGTCACTCCCAGCCATAGGCCCCCAGACACAAACCTCGGCCCGTTTCCAGGGCAAACAAAAGTAAGCTGCCCCGCTTCTGGATGGTAGATTGCAGGCCGCACGTGGTACTATCAAACCAGCCCGACTTGGCACTGGTGCCACCATGGGTCTGGTCACCATCCTGCCTATCGTAGCTTTTCAGGAGCCAGCCAGTCACTCCCAGCCATAGGCCCACAGACACAAACCTCGGCCCGTTTCCCTGGCAAACAAAAGTAAGCTGCCCCGCTTCTGGATGGCAGATTGCAGGAGCCACTTTGCACCATCAAACCAGCCCGACTTGGCACTGGTGCCACCTCAGGTCTGGGAACCATCCTGTGTATCGTGGATTCTAAGGAGCCAGCCGGCCACTCCCAGCCATAGGCCCCCAAACAAAACCAACTGCACTTTTCCCTGGAAAACAAAACTCGCCTGCCAACTTTTTGATGGCAGATTACAGGAGCCACTTGGTACTATCAAACCAGCCCAACTTGGCACTGGTGCCACCATGGGTCTGGTCACCATCCTGCCTATCGTAGCTTTTCAGGAGCCAGCCGGTCACTCCCAGCCATAGGCCCCCAGACACAAACCTCGGCCCGTTTCCCTGGCAAACAAAAGTAAGCTGCCCCGCTTCTGGATGGCAGATTGCAGGATCCACTTTGCACCATCAAACCAGCCCAACTTGGCACTGGTGCCACCTCTGGTCTGGGAACCATGCTGCGTATCGTGGATTCTAAGGAGCCAGCCGGCCACTCCCAGCCACAGACCCCCAAACACAAACAACGGCGCTTTTCCCTGGAAAACAAAACCCGCCTGCCAACTTTTTGATGGCAGATTGCAGGAGCCACTTGGTACTATCAAACCAGCCCAACTTGGCACTGGTGCCACCATGGGTCTGGTCACCATCCTGCCTATCGTAGCTTTTCAGGACCTAGCCGGTCACTCCCAGCCATAGGCCCCCAGACACAAACCTCGGCCCGTTTCCCGGGCAAAAAAAAGTAAGCTACCCCGCTTCTGGATGGCAGATTGCAGGATGCACTTGGTACTATAAAACCAGCCCAACTTGGCACTGGTCCCACCTTGGCTCTGGGAACCATCCTGCGTATCGTGGATTCTAATTAGCCAGCCGGCCACTCCCAGCCACAGGCCCCCAAACACAAACAACGGCGCTTTTCCCTGGAAAACAACACTCGCCTGCCAACATTTTGATGGCAGATTGCAGGAGCCGCTTGGTAGTCTCAAACCAGCCAACTTGGCACTGGTGCCACCATGGGTCTGGTCACCATCCTGCCTATCGTAGCTTTTCAGGAGCCAGCCGGTCACTCCCAGCCATAGGCCCCCAGACACAATGCTCGGCCCGTTTCCCCGGCAAACAAAAGTAAGCTGCCCCGCTTCTGGATGGCAGATTGCAGGACACACGTGGTACTATCAAACCAGCCCGACTTGGAACTGTTGCCACCTCTGGTCTTGGAACCATCCTGTGTATCGTGGGTTCTAAGGAGCCAGCCGGCCAATCCCAGCCACATGCCCCCAAACACAAACAACGGCGCTTTTCCCTGGAAAACAAAACTCGCCTGCCAAATTATTGATGGCATATTTCAGGAGCCACTTGGTACTATCAAACCAGCCCGACTTGGCACTGGTGCCACCATGGGTCTGGTCACCATCCTGCCTATCGTAGAATTCAGAAGCCAGCCGGTCACTCCCAGCCATAGGCCCCCAGACACAAACCTCGGCCCGTTTCCAGGGCAAACAAAAGTAAGCTGCCCCGCTTCTGGATGGTAGATTGCAGGCCGCACGTGGTACTATCAAACCAGCCCGACTTGGAACTGGTGCCACCGTGGGTGTGGGAACCTTCCTGCGTATCGTGGATTCTAAGGAGCCAGCCAGCCACTCCCAGCCACAGGCCCCCAAACACAAACAGCGGCGCTTTTCCCTGGAAAACCAAACTCGCCTGCCAACTTTTTGATGGCAGATTGCAGGAGCAACTTGGGACTATCAGACCAGCCCAACTTGGCACTGGTGCCACCATGGTTCTGGTCACCATCCTGCCTATCGTAGCTTTTCAGGAGCCAGCCGGTCACTCCCAGCCATAGGCCCACAGACACAAACCTCGGCCTGTTTCCCTGGCAAACAAAAGTAAGCTGCCCCGCTTCTGGATGGCAGATTGCAGGAGCCACTTCATACTATCAAACCAGCCTAACTTGGAACTGGTGCCACCTCTGGTCTGGGAACCATGCTGCGTATCGTGGATTCTAAGGAGCCAGCCGGCCACTCCCAGCCACAGGCCCACAAACACAAACAACAGCGCTTTTCCCTGGTAAACAAAACTCGCCTGCCAACTTTTTGATGGCAGATTTCAGGAGCCACTTTGCACCATCAAACCAGCCCGACTTGGCACTGCTGCCACCTCAGGTCTGGGAACCATCCTGTGTATCGTGGATTCTAAGGAGCCAGCCGGCCACTCCCAGCCATAGGCCCCCAAACAAAAACAAGGGCGCTTTTCCCTGCAAAACAAAACTCGCCTGCCAACTTTTTGATGGCAGATTGCAGGAGCCACTTGGTACTATCAAACCAGCCCAACTTGGCACTGCTGTCACCATGGGTCTGGTCACCATCCTGCCTATCGTAGCTTTTCAGGACCTAGCCGGTCACTCCCAGCCATAGGCCCCCAGACACAAACCTCGGCCCGTTTCCCTGGCAAACAAAAGTAAGCTGCCCCTCTTCTGGATAGCAGATATCAGGACGCATTGGTACTATCAAACCAGCCCAACTTGGCACTGGTCCCACCTTGGCTCTGGGAACCATCCTGCGTATCGTGGATTCTAATTAGCCAGCCGGCCACTCCCAGCCACAGGCCCCCAAACACAAACAACGGCGCTTTTCCCTGGAAAACAAAACTCGGCTGCCAACTTTTTGATGGCAGATATCAGGAGGCGCTTGGTACTATCAAACCAGCCAAATTGGCACTGGTGCCACCATGGGTCTGGTCACCATCCTGCCTATCGTAGCTTTTCAGGAGCCAGCCGGTCACTCCCAGCCATAGGCCCCCAGACACAATGCTCGGCCGGTTTCCCTGGCAAACAAAAGTAAGCTGCCCTGCTTGTGGATGGCAGATTGCAGGAACCACTTGGTACTATCAAACCAGCCCGACTTGGCACTGGTGCCACCTCTGGTCTGGGAACCATGCTGAGTATCGTGGATTCTAAGGAGCCAGCCAGCCACTCCCAGCCACAGGCCCCCAAACACAAACAACTGCACTTTTCCCTGGAAAACAAAACTCGCCTGCCAACTTTTTGATGGCAGATTACAGGAGCCACTTGGTACTATCAAACCAGCCCAACTTGGCACTGGTGCCACCATGGGTCTGGTCACCATCCTGCCTATCGTAGCTTTTCAGGAGCCAGCCGGTCACTCCCAGCCATAGGCCCCCAGACACAAACCTCGGCCCGTTTCCCTGGCAAACAAAAGTAAGCTGCCCCGCTTCTGGATGGCAGATTGCAGGATCCACTTTGCACCATTAAACCAGCCCAACTTGGCACTGGTGCCACCTCTGGTCTGGGAACCATGCTGCGTATCGTGGATTCTAAGGAGCCAGCCGGCCACTCCCAGCCACAGACCCCCAAACACAAACAACGGCGCTTTTCCCTGGAAAACAAAACCCGCCTGCCAAATTTTGATGGCAGATTGCAGGAGCCACTTGGTACTATCAAACCAGCCCAACTTGGCACTGGTGCCACCATGGGTCTGGTCACCATCCTGCCTATCGTAGCTTTTCAGGACCTAGCCGGTCACTCCCAGCCATAGGCCCCCAGACACAAACCTCGGCCCGTTTCCCGGGCAAAAAAAAGTAAGCTACCCCGCTTCTGGATGGCAGATTGCAGGACGCACTTGGTACTATCAAACCAGCCCAACTTGGCACTGGTCCCACCTTGGGTCTGGGAACCATGCTGCGTATCGTGGATTCTAATTAGCCAGCCGGCCACTCCCAGCCACAGGCCCCCAAACACAAACAACGGCGCTTTTCCCTGGAAAACAAAACTCGCCTGCCAACATTTTGATGGCAGATTGCAGGAGCCGCTTGGTAGTCTCAAAGCAGCCAACTTGGCACTGGTGCCACCATGGGTCTGGTCACCATCCTGCCTATCGTAGCTTTTCAGGAGCCAGCCGGTCACTCCCAGCCATAGGCCCCCAGACACAATGCTCGGCCCGTTTCCCCGGCAAACAAAAGTAAGCTGCCCCGCTTCTGGATGGCAGATTGCAGGACACACGTGGTACTATCAAACCAGCCCGACTTGGAACTGTTGCCACCTCTGGTCTTGGAACCATCCTGCATATCGTGGGTTCTAAGGAGCCAGCCGGCCAATCCCAGCCACATGCCCCCAAACACAAACAACGGCGCTTTTCCCTGGAAAACAAAACTCGCCTGCCAAATTATTGATGGCATATTTCAGGAGCCACTTGGTACTATCAAACCAGCCCAACTTGGCACTGGTGCCACCATGGGTCTGGTCACCATCCTGCCTATCGTAGAATTCAGAAGCCAGCCGGTCACTCCCAGCCATAGGCCCCCAGACACAAACCTCGGCCCGTTTCCAGGGCAAACAAAAGTAAGCTGCCCCGCTTCTGGATGGTAGATTGCAGGCCGCACGTGGTACTATCAAACCAGCCCGACTTGGAACTGGTGCCACCGTGGTTGTGGGAACCTTCCTGCGTATCGTGGATTCTAAGGAGCCAGCCAGCCACTCCCAGCCACAGGTCCCCAAACACAAACAACGGCGCTTTTCCCTGGAAAACAAAACTCGCCTGCCAACTTTTTGATGGCAGATTGCAGGAGCCACTTGGTACTATCAAACCAGCCAAATTGGCAATGGTGCCACCATGGGTCTGGTCACCATCCTGCCTATCGTAGCTTTTCAGGAGCCAGCCGGTCACTCCCAGCCATAGGCCCCCAGACTCAATGCTCGGCCCGTTTCCCTGGCAAAAAAAAGTAAGCTGCCTTGATTCTGGATGGCAGATTGCAGCAACCACTTCTTACTATCAAACTAGCCCGACTTGGCACTGGTGCCACCTCAGGTCTGGGAACCATCCTGCGTATCGTGGATTCTAAGGAGCCAGCCAGCCACTCCCAGCCACAGGCCCCCAAACACAAACAACGGCGCTTTTCCCTGGAAAACAAAACTCGCCTGCCAACTTTTTGATGGCAGATTGCAGGACCCACTTGGTACTATCAAACCAGCCCAACTTGGCACTGGTGCCACCATGGGTCTGGTCACCATCCTGCCTATCGTAGCTTTTCAGGAGCCAGCCGGTCACTCCCACCCATAGGCCCCCAGACACAAACCTCGGCCCGTTTCCCTGGCAAACAAAAGTAAGCTGCCCCGCTTCTGGATGGCAGATTGCAGGAGCCACTTTGCACCATCAAACCAGCCCGACTTGGCACTGGTGCCTCCTCTGGTCTGGGAACCATCCCGCGTATCGTGGATTCTAATTAGCCATCCAGCCACTCCCAGACACAAGCCCCCAAACACAAACAACGGCGCTTTTCCCTGGAAAACAAAACTCACCTGCCAACTTTTGATGGCAGATTGCAGGAGCAACTTGGTACTATCAAACCAGCCCAACTTGGCACTGGTGCCACCATGGTTCTGGTCACCATCCTGCCTATCGTAGCTTTCAGGAGCCAGCCAGTCACTCCCAGCCATAGGCCCACAGAAACAACCCTCGGCCCGTTTCCCTGGCAAACAAAAGTAAGCTGCCCCGCTTCTGGATGGCAGATTGCAGGAGCCACTTCATACTATCAAACCAGCCCAACTTGGAACTGGTGCCACCTTGGGTGTGGGAACCTTCCTGCGTATCGTGGATTCTAAGGAGCCAGCCGGCCACTCCCAGCCATAGGCCCCCAAACACAAACAACGGCGCTTTTCCCTGGAAAACAAAACTCGCCTGCCAACTTTTTGATGGCAGATTGTAGGAGCCACTTGGTACTATCAATCCAGCCCAACTTGGCACTGCTGCCACCATGGGTCTGGTCACCATCCTGCCTATCGTAGCTTTTCAGGAGCCAGTCGGTCACTCCCAGCCATAGGCCCCCAGACAGAAACCTCGGCCCGTTTCCCTGGCAAACAAAAGTAAGCGGCCCCGCTTCTGGATAGCAGATATCAGGACGCATTGGTACTATCAAACCAGCCCAACTTGGCACTGGTCCCACCTTGGCTCTGGGAACCATCCTGCGTATCGTGGATTCTAATTAGCCAGCCGGCCACTCCCAGCCACAGGCCCCCAAACACAAACAACGGCGCTTTTCCCTGGAAAACAAAACTCGCCTGCCAACATTTTGATGGCATATTGCAGGAGCCGCTTGGTAGTCTCAAACCAGCCAACTTGGCACTGGTGCCACCATGGGTCTGGTCACCATCCTGCCTATCGTAGCTTTTCAGGAGCCAGCCGGTCACTCCCAGCCATAGGCCCCCAGACAGAAACCTCGGCCCGTTTCCCAGGCAAAAAAAAGTAAGCTGCCCCGATTCTGGATGGCAGATTGCAGGAGCCACTTTGCACCATCAAACCAGCCCGACTTGGCACTGGTGCCACCTCTGGTCTGGGAACCATCCTGCTTATCGTGGATTCTAATTAGCCAGCCGGCCACTCCCAGCCACAGGCCCCCAAACACAAACAACGGCGCTTTTCCCTGGAAATCAAAACTCGCCTGCCACCTTTTTGATGGCAGATTGCAGGAGCCACTTGGTACTCTCAAACCAGCCCAACTTGGCACTGGTGCCACCATGGGTCTGGTCACCATCCTGCCTATCGTAGCTTTTCAGGAGCCAGCCGGTCACTCCCAGCCATAGGCCCCCAGACAGAAACCTCGGCCCGTTTCCCTGGCAAACAAAAGTAAGCTGCCCCGCTTCTGGATGGCAGATTGCAGGAGCCACTTGGTACTATCAAACCAGCCAAACTTGGATCTGGTGCCACCTTGGGTCTGGGAACCATGCTGCGTATCGTGGATTCTAAGGAGCCATCCGGCCACTCCCAGCCACAGGCCCCTAAACACAAACAACGGCGCTTATCCCTGGAAAACAAAACTCGCCTGCCAACTTTTTGATGGCAGATTGCAGGAGCCACTTGATACTATCAATCCAGCCCCACTTGGCACTGGTGCCACCATGGGTCTGGTCACCATCCTGCCTATCGTAGCTTTTCAGGACCTAGCCGGTCACTCCAAGCCATAGGCCCCCAGACACAAACCTCGGCCCGTTTCCCTGGCAAAAAAAGTAAGCTGCCCCGCTTCTGGATGGCAGATTGCAGGACGCACTTGGTACTATCAAACCAGCCCGACTTGGCACTGGTGCCACCTTGGGTCTGGGAACCATGCTGCGTATCATGGATTCTAATTAGCCAGCCGGCAACTCCCAGCCACAGGCCCCCAAACACAAACAACGGCGCTTTTCCCTGGAAAACAAAACTCGCCTGCCAACCTTTTGATGGCAGATTGCAGGAGGCGCTTGGTACTATCAAACCAGCCAAATTGGCACTGGTGCCACCATGGGTCTGGTCACCATCCTGCCTATCGTAGCTTTTCAGGAGCCAGCCGGTCACTCCCAGCCATAGGCCCCCAGACACAAACCTCGGCCCGTTTCCCTGGCAAACAAAAGTAAGCTGCCCCGCTTCTGGATGGCAGATTGCAGGAGCCACTTGGTACTATCAAACTGGCCCGACTTGGCACTGGTGCCACCTCAGGTCTGGGAACCATCCTACGTATCGTGGATTCTAAGGAGCCAGCCGGCCACTCCCAGCCACAGACCCCCAAACACAAACAACGGCGCTTTTCCCTGGAAAACAAAACCCGCCTGCCAACTTTTTGATGGCAGATTGCAGGAGCCACTTGGTACTATCAAACCAGCTCAACTTGGCACTGGTGCCACCATGGGTCTGGTCACCATCCTGCCTATCGTAGCTTTTCAGGACCTAGCCGGTAACTCACAGCCATAGGCCCCCAGACACAAACCTCGGCCCGTTTCCCTGGCAAACAAAAGTAAGCTACCCCGATTCTGGATGGCAGATTGCAGGACGCACTTGGTACTATCAAACCAGCCCAACTTGGCACTGGTGCCACCTTGGGTCTGGGAACCATCCTGCGTATCGTGGATTCTAATTAGCCAGCCGGCCACTCCCAGCCACAGGCCCCCAAACACAAACAACGGCGCTTTTCCCTGGAAAACAAAACTCGCCTGCCAACATTTTGATGGCAGATTGCAGGAGCCGCTTGGTACTCTCAAACCAGCCAACTTGGCACTGGTGCCACCATGGGTCTGGTCACCATCCTGCCTATCGTAGCTTTTCAGGAGCCAGCCGGTCACTCCCAGCCATAGGCCCCCAGACACAATGCTCGGCCCGTTTCCCCGGCAAAAAAAGTAAGCTGCCCTGCTTCTGGATGGCAGATTGCAGCAACCACTTCGTACTATCAAACTAGCCCGACTTGGCACTGGTGCCACCTCTGGTCTGGGAACCGACCTGCGTATCGTGGATTCTAAGGAGCCAGCCAGCCACTCCCAGCCACAGGCCCCCAAACACAAACAGCGGCGCTTTTCCCTGGAAAACCAAACTCGCCTGCCAACTTTTTGATGGCAGATTGCAGGAGCCACTTGGTACTATCAAACCAGCCCAACTTGGCACTGGTGCCACCATGGGTCTGGTCACCATCCTGCCTATCGTAGCTTTTCAGGAGCCAGCCGGTCACTCCCAGCCATAGGCCCCCAGACACAATGCTCGGCCCGCTTCCCTGGCAAAAAAAAGTAAGCTGCCCCGCTTCTGGATGGCAGATTGCAGGATCCACTTTGCACCATCAAACCAGCCCGACTTGGCACTGGTGCCACCTCTGGTCTGGGAACCATCCTGCGTATCGTGGATTCTAATTAGCCATCCAGCCACTCCCAGCCACAGGCCCTGAAACACAAACAACGGCGCTTTTCCCTGGAAAACAAAACTCACCTGCCAACTTTTTGATGGCAGATTGCAGGAGCAACTTGGTACTATCAGACCAGCCCAACTTGGCACTGGTGCCACCATGGTTCTGGTCACCATCCTGCCTATCGTAGCTTTTCAGGAGCCAGCCGGTCACTCCCAGCCATAGGCCCACAGACACAAACCTCGGCCTGTTTCCCTGGCAAACAAAAGTAAGCTGCCCCGCTTCTGGATGGCAGATTGCAGGAGCCACTTCATACTATCAAACCAGCCTAACTTGGAACTGGTGCCACCTCTGGTCTGGGAACCATGCTGCGTATCGTGGATTCTAAGGAGCCAGCCGGCCACTCCCAGCCACAGGCCCACAAACACAAACAACGGCTCTTTTCCCTGGTAAACAAAACTCGCCTGCCAACTTTTTGATGGCAGATTTCAGGAGCCACTTAGTACTATCAAACCAGCCCAACTTGGCACTGGTGCCACCATGGGTCTGGTCACCATCCTGCCTATCGTAGCTTTTCAGGAGCCAGCCGGTCACTCCCAGCCATAGGCCCCCAGACACAAACCTCGGCCCGTTTCCCTGGCAAACAAAAGTAAGCTGCGCCGCTTCTGGATGGCAGATTGCAGGACACACGTGGTACTATCAAACCAGCCCGACTTGGAACTGTTGCCACCTCTGGTCTTGGAACCATCCTGCGTATCGTGGGTTCTAAGGAGCCAGCCGGCCACTCCCAGCCACATGCCCCCAAACACAAACAACGGCGCTTTTCCCTGGAAAACAAAACTCGCCTGCCAAATTATTGATGGCATATTTCAGGAGCCACTTGGTACTATCAAACCAGCCCGACTTGGCACTGGTGCCACCATGGGTCTGGTCACCATCCTGCCTATCGTAGAATTCAGAAGCCAGCCGGTCACTCCCAGCCATAGGCCCCCAGACACAAACCTCGGCCAGTTTCCAGGGCAAACAAAAGTAAGCTGCCCCGCTTCTGGATGGTAGATTGCAGGCCGCACGTGGTACTATCAAACCAGCCCGATTTGGAACTGGTGCCACCTTGGGTGTGGGAACCTTCCTGCGTATCGTGGATTCTAAGGAGCCAGCCGGCCACTCCCAGCCACAGGCCCCCAAACAAAAACAACGGCGCTTTTCCCTGGAAAACAAAACTCGCCTGCCAACTTTTTGATGGCAGATTGCAGTAGCCACTTGGTACTATCAAACCAGCCCAACTTGGCACTGGTGCCACCATGGGTCTGGTCACCATCCTGCCTATCGTAGCTTTTCAGGAGCCAGCCGGTCACTCCCAGCCATAGGCCCCCAGACACAAACCTCGGCCCGTTTCCCTGGCAAACAAAAGTAAGCTGCCCCGCTTCTGGATGGCAGATTGCAGGAGCCAATTTGCACCATCAAACCAGCCCGACTTGGCACTGGTGCCACCTCAGGTCTGGGAACCATCCTGTGTATCGTGGATTCTAAGGAGCCAGCCGGCCACTCCCAGCCATAGGCCCCCAAACACAAACAACGGCGCTTTTCCCTGGAAAACAAAACTCGCCTGCCAACTTTTTGATGGCAGATTTCAGGAGCCACTTGGTACTATCAAACCAGCCCAACTTGGCACTGGTGCCACCATGGGTCTGGTCACCATCCTGCCTATCGTAGCTTTTCAGGAGCCAGCCGGTCACTCCCAGCCATAGGCCCCCAGACACAAACCTCGGCCCGTTTCCCTGGCAAACAAAAGTAAGCTGCCCCGCTTCTGGATAGCAGATATCATGACGCATTGGTACTATCAAACCAGCCCAACTTGGCACTGGTCCCACCTTGGCTCTGGGAACCATCCTGCGTATCGTGGATTCTAATTAGCCAGCCGGCAACTCCCAGCCACAGGCCCCCAAACACAAACAACGGCGCTTTTCCCTGGAAAACAAAACTCGCCTGCCAACTTTTTGATGGCAGATTGCAGGAGGCGCTTGGTACTATCAAACCAGCCAAATTGGCACTGGTGCCACCATGGGTCTGGTCACCATCCTGCCTATCGTAGCTTTTCAGGAGCCAGCCGGTCACTCCCAGCCATAGGCCCCCAGACACAATGCTCGGCCCGTTTCCCTGGCAAACAAAAGTAAGCTGCCCTGCTTGTGGATGGCAGATTGCAGGAACCACTTGGTACTATCAAACCAGCCGGACTTGGCACTGGTGCCACCTCTGGTCTGGGAACCATGCTGAGTATCGTGGATTCTAAGGAGCCAGCCAGCCACTCCCAGCCACAGGCCCCCAAACACAAACAACGGCACTTTTCCCTGGAAAACAAAACTCGCCTGCCAACTTTTTGATGGCAGATTACAGGAGCCACTTGGTAGTATCAAACCAGCCCAACTTGGCACTGGTGCCACCATGGGTCTGGTCACCATCCTGCCTATCGTAGCTTTTCAGGAGCCAGCCGGTCACTCCCAGCCATAGGCCCCCAGACGGAAACCTCGGCCCGTTTCCCTGGCAAACAAAAGTAAGCTGCCCCGCTTCTGCATGGCAGATTGCAGGATCCACTTTGCACCATCAAACCAGCCCAACTTGGCACTGGTGCCACCTCTGGTCTGGGAACCATCCTGCGTATCGTGGATTCTAATAAGCCAGCCGGCCACTCCCAGCCATAGGCCCCCAAACACAAACAACGGCGCTTTTCCCTGGAAAACAAAACTCGCCTGCCAACTTTTTGATGGCAGATTGTAGGAGCCACTTGGTACTCTCAAACCAGCCCAACTTGGCACTGGTGCCACCATGGGTCTTTTCACCTACCTGCCTATCGTAGCTTTTCAGGAGCCAGCCGGTCACTCCCAGCCATAGGCCCCCAGACACAAACCTCGGCCCGTTTCCCTGGCAAACAAAAGTAAGCTGCCCCGCTTCTGGATGGCAGATTGCAGGAGCCACTTGGTACTATAAAACCAGCTAAACTTGGATCTGGTGCCACCTTGGGTCTGGGAACCATGCTGCGTATCGTGGATTCTAAGGAGCCAGCCGGCCACTCCCAGCCACAGGCCCCCAAACACAAACAACGGCGCTTTTCCCTGGAAAACAAAACTCGCCTGCCAACTTTTTGATGGCAGATTTCAGGAGCCACTTGGTACTATCAATCCAGCCCAACTTGGCACTGGTGCCACCATGGGTCTGGTCACCATCCTGCCTATCATAGCTTTTCAGGACCTAGCCGGTCACTCCCAGCCATAGCCCCCAAACACAATGCTCGGCCCGTTTCCCTGGCAAAAAAAAGTAAGCTGCCCCGCTTCTGGATGGCAGATTGCAGGACGCACTTGGTACTATCAAACCAGCCCGACTTGGTACTGGTGCCGCCTCAGCTCTGGGAACCATCCTGCGTATCGTGGATTCTAAGGAGCCAGCCGGCAACTCCCAGCCACAGGCCCCCAAACACAAACAACGGCGCTTTTCCCTGGAAAACAAAACTCACCTGCCAACTTTTTGATGGCAGATTGCAGGAGCAACTTGGTACTATCAAACCAGCCCAACTTGGCACTGGTGCCACCATGGTTCTGGTCACCATCCTGCCTATCGTAGCTTTTCAGGAGCCAGCCGGTCACTCCCAGCCATAGGCCCACAGACACAAACCTCGGCCCGTTTCCCTGGCAAACAAAAGTAAGCTACCCCGCTTCTGGATGGCAGATTGCAGGAGCCACTTTGCACCATCAAACCAGCCCGACTTGGCACTGGTGCCACCTCAGGTCTGGGAACCATCCTGTGTATCGTGGATTCTAAGGAGCCAGCCGGCCACTCCCAGCCATAGGCCCCCAAACACAAACAACGGCGCTTTTCCCTGGAAAACAAAACTCGCCTGCCAACTTTTTGATGGCAGATTGCAGGAGCCACTTGGTACTATCAAACCAGCCCAACTTGGCACTGGTGCCACCATGGGTCTGGTCACCATCCTGCCTATCGTAGCTTTTCAGGAGCCAGCCGGTCACTCCCAGCCATAGGCCCCCAGACACAAACCTCGGCCCGTTTCCCTGGCAAACAAAAGTAAGCTGCCCCGCTTCTGGATAGCAGATATCAGGACGCATTGGTACTATCAAACCAGCCCAACTTGACACTCGTCCCACCTTGGCTCTGGGAACCATCCTGCGTATCGTGGATTCTAATTAGCCAGCCGGCAACTCCCAGCCACAGGCCCCCAAACACAAACAACGGCGCTTTTCCCTGGAAAACAAAACTCGCCTGCCAACATTTTGATGGCAGATTGCAGGAGCCACTTGGTACTATCAAACCAGCCAAATTGGCACTGGTGCCACCATGGGTCTGGTCACCATCCTGCCTATCGTAGCTTTTCAGGAGCCAGCCGGTCACTCCCAGCCATAGGCCCCCAGACACAATGCTCGGCCCGTTTCCCTGGCAAACAAAAGTAAGCTGCCCTGCTTGTGGATGGCAGATTGCAGGAACCACTTGGTACTATCAAACCAGCCCGACTTGGAACTGGTGCCACCTCTGGTCTGGGAACCATGCTGAGTATCTTGGATTCTAAGGAGCCAGCAAGCCACTCCCAGCCACAGGCCCCCAAACACAAACAACGGCACTTTTCCCTGGAAAACAAAACTCGCCTGCCAACTTTTTGATGACAGATTACAGGAGCCACTTGGTACTATCAAACCAGCCCGACTTGGCACTGGTGCCACCATGTGTCTGGTCACCATCCTGCCTATCGTAGCTTTTCAGGAGCCAGCCGGTCACTCCCAGCCATAGGCCCCCAGACAGAAACCTCGGCCCGTTTCCCTGGCAAACAAAAGTAAGCTGCCCCGCTTCTGGATGGCAGATTGCAGGACACACGTGGTACTATCAAACCAGCCCGACTTGGAACTGGTGCCACCTCTGGTCTGGGAACCATGCTGAGTATCGTGGATTCTAAGGAGCCAGCAAGCCACTCCCAGCCACAGGCCCCCAAACACAAACAACGGCACTTTTCCCTGGAAAACAAAACTCGCCTGCCAACTTTTTGATGACAGATTACAGGAGCCACTTGGTACTATCAAACCAGCCCGACTTGGCACTGGTGCCACCATGGGTCTGGTCACCATCCTGCCTATCGTAGCTTTTCAGGAGCCAGCCGGTCACTCCCAGCCATAGGCCCCCAGACAGAAACCTCGGCCCGTTTCCCTGGCAAACAAAAGTAAGCTGCCCCGCTTCTGGATGGCACATTGCAGGACACACGTGGTACTATCAAAACAGCCCGACTTGGAACTGGTGCCACCTCTGGTCTGGGAACCATCCTGCGTATCATGGATTCTAATTAGCCAGCCGGCCACTCCCAGCCACAGGCCCCCAAACACAAACAACGGCGATTTTCCCTGGAAAACAAAACTCGCCTGCCAACTTTTTGATGGCAGATTGCAGGAGCCACTTGGTACTATCAAAATAGCCCAACTTGGCACTGGTGCCACCATGGGTCTGGTCACCATCCTGCCTATCGTAGCTTTTCAGGAGCCAGCCGGTCACTCCCAGCCATAGGCCCCCAGACACAAACCTCGGCCCGTTTCCCTGGCAAACAAAAGTAAGCTGCCCCGCTTCTGGATGGCAGATTGCAGGAGCCACTTGGTACTATCAAACCAGCCCAACTTGGATCTGGTGCCACCTCTGGTCTGGGAACCATCCTGCGTATCGTGGATTCTAAGGAGCCAGCCGGCCACTCCCAGCCACAGGCCCCCAAACACAAACAACGGCGCTTTTCCCTGGAAAACAAAACTCGCCTGCCAACTTTTTGATGGCAGATTGCAGGAGCAACTTGGTACTATCAAACCAGCCCAACTTGGCACTGGTGCCACCATGGTTCTGGTCACCATCCTGCCTATCGTAGCTTTTCAGGAGCCAGCCGGTCACTCCCAGCCATAGGCCCACAGACACAAACCTCGGCCCGTTTCCCTGGCAAACAAAAGTAAGCTACCCCGCTTCTGGATGGCAGATTGCAGGAGCCACTTTGCACCATCAAACCAGCCCGACTTGGCACTGGTGCCACCTCAGGTCTGGGAACCATCCTGTGTATCGTGGATTCTAAGGAGCCAGCCGGCCACTCCCAGCCATAGGCCCCCAAACACAAACAACGGCGCTTTTCCCTGGAAAACAAAACTCGCCTGCCAACTTTTTGATGGCAGATTGCAGGAGCCACTTGGTACTATCAAACCAGCCCAACTTGGCACTGGTGCCACCATGGGTCTGGTCACCATCCTGCCTATCGTAGCTTTTCAGGAGCCAGCCGGTCACTCCCAGCCATAGGCCCCCAGACACAAACCTCGGCCCGTTTCCCTGGCAAACAAAAGTAAGCTGCCCCGCTTCTGGATAGCAGATATCAGGACGCATTGGTACTATCAAACCAGCCCAACTTGACACTCGTCCCACCTTGGCTCTGGGAACCATCCTGCGTATCGTGGATTCTAATTAGCCAGCCGGCAACTCCCAGCCACAGGCCCCCAAACACAAACAACGGCGCTTTTCCCTGGAAAACAAAACTCGCCTGCCAACATTTTGATGGCAGATTGCAGGAGCCACTTGGTACTATCAAACCAGCCAAATTGGCACTGGTGCCACCATGGGTCTGGTCACCATCCTGCCTATCGTAGCTTTTCAGGAGCCAGCCGGTCACTCCCAGCCATAGGCCCCCAGACACAATGCTCGGCCCGTTTCCCTGGCAAACAAAAGTAAGCTGCCCTGCTTGTGGATGGCAGATTGCAGGAACCACTTGGTACTATCAAACCAGCCCGACTTGGAACTGGTGCCACCTCTGGTCTGGGAACCATGCTGAGTATCTTGGATTCTAAGGAGCCAGCAAGCCACTCCCAGCCACAGGCCCCCAAACACAAACAACGGCACTTTTCCCTGGAAAACAAAACTCGCCTGCCAACTTTTTGATGACAGATTACAGGAGCCACTTGGTACTATCAAACCAGCCCGACTTGGCACTGGTGCCACCATGGGTCTGGTCACCATCCTGCCTATCGTAGCTTTTCAGGAGCCAGCCGGTCACTCCCAGCCATAGGCCCCCAGACAGAAACCTCGGCCCGTTTCCCTGGCAAACAAAAGTAAGCTGCCCCGCTTCTGGATGGCAGATTGCAGGACACACGTGGTACTATCAAACCAGCCCGACTTGGAACTGGTGCCACCTCTGGTCTGGGAACCATGCTGCGTATCGTGGATTCTAAGGAGCCAGCAAGCCACTCCCAGCCACAGGCCCCCAAACACAAACAACGGCACTTTTCCCTGGAAAACAAAACTCGCCTGCCAACTTTTTGATGACAGATTACAGGAGCCACTTGGTACTATCAAACCAGCCCGACTTGGCACTGGTGCCACCATGGGTCTGGTCACCATCCTGCCTATCGTAGCTTTTCAGGAGCCAGCCGGTCACTCCCAGCCATAGGCCCCCAGACAGAAACCTCGGCCCGTTTCCCTGGCAAACAAAAGTAAGCTGCCCCGCTTCTGGATGGCACATTGCAGGACACACGTGGTACTATCAAAACAGCCCGACTTGGAACTGGTGCCACCTCTGGTCTGGGAACCATCCTGCGTATCATGGATTCTAATTAGCCATCCGGCCACTCCCAGCCACAGGCCCCCAAACACAAACAACGGCGATTTTCCCTGGAAAACAAAACTCGCCTGCCAACTTTTTGATGGCAGATTGCAGGAGCCACTTGGTACTATCAAAATAGCCCAACTTGGCACTGGTGCCACCATGGGTCTGGTCACCATCCTGCCTATCGTAGCTTTTCAGGAGCCAGCCGGTCACTCCCAGCCATAGGCCCCCAGACACAAACCTCGGCCCGTTTCCCTGGCAAACAAAAGTAAGCTGCCCCGCTTCTGGATGGCAGATTGCAGGAGCCACTTGGTACTATCAAACCAGCCCAACTTGGATCTGGTGCCACCTCTGGTCTGGGAACCATCCTGCGTATCGTGGATTCTAAGGAGCCAGCCGGCCACTCCCAGCCACAGGCCCCCAAACACAAACAACGGCGCTTTTCCCTGGAAAACAAAACTCGCCTGCCAACTTTTTGATGGCAGATTGCAGGAGCCACTTGGTACTATCAAACCAGCCCCACTTGGCACTGGTGCCACCATGGGTCTGGTCACCATCCTGCCTATCGTAGCTTTTCAGGAGCCAGCCGGTCACTCCCAGCCATAGGCCCCCAGACACAATGCTCGGCCCGTTTCCCTGGCAAACAAAAGTAAGCTGCCCTGCTTGTGGATGGCAGATTGCAGGAACCACTTGGTACTATCAAACCAGCCCGACTTGGCACTGGTGCCACCTCTGGTCTGGGAACCATGCTGAGTATCGTGGATTCTAAGGAGCCAGCCAGTAACTCCCAGCCACAGGCCCCCAAACAAAAACAACGGCACTTTTCCCTGGAAAACAAAACTCGCCTGCCAACATTTTGATGGCAGATTACAGGAGCCACTTGGTACTATCAAACCAGCCCAACTTGGCACTGGTGCCACCATGGGTCTGGTCACCATCCTGCCTATCGTAGCTTTTCAGGAGCCAGCCGGTCACTCCCAGCCATAGGCCCCCAGACAGAAACCTCGGCCCGTTTCCCTGGCAAACAAAAGTAAGCTGCCCCGCTTCTGGATGGCAGATTGCAGGACACACTTTCACCATCAAACCAGCCCAACTTGGCACTGGTGCCACCTCTGGTCTGGGAACCATCCTGCGTATCGTGGATTCTAATTAGCCATCCGGCCACTCCCAGCCACAGGCCCCCAAACACAAACAACGGCGCTTTTCCCTGGAAAACAAAACTCGCCTGCCAACTTTTTGATGGCAGATTGCAGGAGCCACTTGGTACTCTCAAACCAGCCCAACTTGGCACTGGTGCCACCATGGGTCTTATCACCATCCACCCTATCGTAGCTTTTCAGGAGCCAGCCGGTCACTCCCAGCCATAGGCCCACAGACACAAACCTCGGCCCGTTTCCCAGGCAAACAAAAGTAAGCTGCCCCGCTTCTGGATGGCAGATTGCAGGACACACGTGGTACTATCAAAACAGCCCGACTTGGAACTGGTGCCACCTCTGGTCTGGGAACCATCCTGCGTATCATGGATTCTAATTAGCCATCCGGCCACTCCCAGCCACAGGCCCCCAAACACAAACAACGGCGATTTTCCCTGGAAAACAAAACTCGCCTGCCAACATTTTGATGGCAGATTGCAGGAGCCACTTGGTACTATCAAAATAGCCCAACTTGGCACTGGTGCCACCATGGGTCTGGTCACCATCCACCCTATCGTAGCTTTTCAGGAGCCAGCCGGTCACTCCCAGCCATAGGCCCCCAGACACAAACCTCGGCCCGTTTCCCTGGCAAACAAAAGTAAGCTGCCCCGCTTCTGGATGGCAGATTGCAGGACGCACTTGGTACTATCAAACCAGCCCAACTTGGATCTGGTGCCACCTCTGGTCTGGGAACCATCCTGCGTATCGTGGATTCTAAGGAGCCAGCCGGCCACTCCCAGCCACAGGCCCCCAAACACAAACAACGGCGCTTTTCCCTGGAAAACAAACCTCGCCTGCCAACTTTTTGATGGCAGATTGCAGGAGCAACTTGGTACTATCAAACCAGCCCAACTTGGCACTGGTGCCACCATGGTTCTGGTCACCATCCTGCCTATCGTAGCTTTTCAGGAGCCAGCCGGTCACTCCCAGCCATAGGCCCACAGACACAAACCTCGGCCCGTTTCCCTGGCAAACAAAAGTAAGCTACCCCGCTTCTGGATGGCAGATTGCAGGAGCCACTTTGCACCATCAAACCAGCCCGACTTGGCACTGGTGCCACCTCAGGTCTGGGAACCATCCTGTGTATCGTGGATTCTAAGGAGCCAGCCGGCCACTCCCAGCCATAGGCCCCCAAACACAAACAACGGCGCTTTTCCCTGGAAAACAAAACTCGCCTGCCAACTTTTTGATGGCAGATTGCAGGAGCCACTTGGTACTATCAAACCAGCCCAACTTGGCACTGGTGCCACCATGGGTCTGGTCACCATCCTGCCTATCGTAGCTTTTCAGGAGCCAGCCGGTCACTCCCAGCCATAGGCCCCCAGACACAAACCTCGGCCCGTTTCCCTGGCAAACAAAAGTAAGCTGCCCCGCTTCTGGATAGCAGATATCAGGACGCATTGGTACTATCAAACCAGCCCAACCTGACACTCGTCCCACCTTGGCTCTGGGATCCATCCTGCGTATCGTGGATTCTAATTAGCCAGCCGGCAACTCCCAGCCACAGGCCCCCAAACACAAACAACGGCGCTTTTCCCTGGAAAACAAAACTCGCCTGCCAACATTTTGATGGCAGATTGCAGGAGCCACTTGGTACTATCAAACCAGCCAAATTGGCACTGGTGCCACCATGGGTCTGGTCACCATCCTGCCTATCGTAGCTTTTCAGGAGCCAGCCGGTCACTCCCAGCCATAGGCCCCCAGACACAATGCTCGGCCCGTTTCCCTGGCAAACAAAAGTAAGCTGCCCCGCTTCTGGATGGCAGATTGCAGGAACCACTTGGTACTATCAAACCAGCCCGACTTGGAACTGGTGCCACCTCTGGTCTGGGAACCATGCTGAGTATCTTGGATTCTAAGGAGCCAGCAAGCCACTCCCAGCCACAGGCCCCCAAACACAAACAACGGCACTTTTCCCTGGAAAACAAAACTCGCCTGCCAACTTTTTGATGACAGATTACAGGAGCCACTTGGTACTATCAAACCAGCCCGACTTGGCACTGGTGCCACCATGGGTCTGGTCACCATCCTGCCTATCGTAGCTTTTCAGGAGCCAGCCGGTCACTCCCAGCCATAGGCCCCCAGACAGAAACCTCGGCCCGTTTCCCTGGCAAACAAAAGTAAGCTGCCCCGCTTCTGGATGGCAGATTGCAGGACACACGTGGTACTATCAAACCAGCCCGACTTGGAACTGGTGCCACCTCTGGTCTGGGAACCATGCTGAGTATCGTGGATTCTAAGGAGCCAGCCGGCCACTCCCAGCCACAGGCCCCCAAACACAAACAACGGCACTTTTCCCTGGAAAACAAAACTCGCCTGCCAACTTTTTGATGAGAGATTACAGGAGCCACTTGGTACTATCAAACCAGCCCGACTTGGCACTGGTGCCACCATGGGTCTGGTCACCATCCTGCCTATCGTAGCTTTTCAGGAGCCAGCCGGTCACTCCCAGCCATAGGCCCCCAGACAGAAACCTCGGCCCGTTTCCCTGGCAAACAAAAGTAAGCTGCCCCGCTTCTGGATGGCACATTGCAGGACACACGTGGTACTATCAAAACAGCCCGACTTGGAACTGGTGCCACCTCTGGTCTGGGAACCATCCTGCGTATCATGGATTCTAATTAGCCATCCGGCCACTCCCAGCCACAGGCCCCCAAACACAAACAACGGCGATTTTCCCTGGAAAACAAAACTCGCCTGCCAACTTTTTGATGGCAGATTGCAGGAGCCACTTGGTACTATCAAAATAGCCCAACTTGGCACTGGTGCCACCATGGGTCTGGTCACCATCCTGCCTATCGTAGCTTTTCAGGAGCCAGCCGGTCACTCCCAGCCATAGGCCCCCAGACACAAACCTCGGCCCGTTTCCCTGGCAAACAAAAGTAAGCTGCACCGCTTCTGGATGGCAGATTGCAGGAGCCACTTGGTACTATCAAACCAGCCCAACTTGGATCTGGTGCCACCTCTGGTCTGGGAACCATCCTGCGTATCGTGGATTCTAAGGAGCCAGCCGGCCACTCCCAGCCACAGGCCCCCAAACACAAACAACGGCGCTTTTCCCTGGAAAACAAAACTCGCCTGCCAACTTTTTGATGGCAGATTGCAGGAGCCACTTGGTACTATCAAACCAGCCCCACTTGGCACTGGTGCCACCATGGGTCTGGTCACCATCCTGCCTATCGTAGCTTTTCAGGAGCCAGCCGGTCACTCACAGCCATAGGCCCCCAGACACAATGCTCGGCCCGTTTCCCTGGCAAACAAAAGTAAGCTGCCCTGCTTGTGGATGGCAGATTGCAGGAACCACTTGGTACTATCAAACCAGCCCGACTTGGCACTGGTGCCACCTCTGGTCTGGGAACCATGCTGAGTATCGTGGATTCTAAGGAGCCAGCCAGTAACTCCCAGCCACAGGCCCCCAAACACAAACAACGGCACTTTTCCCTGGAAAACAAAACTCGCCTGCCAACATTTTGATGGCAGATTACAGGAGCCACTTGGTACTATCAAACCAGCCTGACTTGGCACTGGTGCCACCATGGGTCTGGTCACCATCCTGCCTATCGTAGCTTTTCAGGAGCCAGCCGGTCACTCCCAGCCATAGGCCCCCAGACAGAAACCTCGGCCCGTTTCCCTGGCAAACAAAAGTAAGCTGCCCCGCTTCTGGATGGCAGATTGCAGGACCCACTTTGCACCATCAAACCAGCCCAACTTGGCACTGGTGCCACCTCTGGTCTGGGAACCATCCTGCGTATCGTGGATTCTAATTAGCCATCCGGCCACTCCCAGCCACAGGCCCCCAAACACAAACAACGGCGCTTTTCCCTGGAAAACAAAACTCGCCTGCCAACTTTTTGATGGCAGATTGCAGGAGCCACTTGGTACTCTCAAACCAGCCCAACTTGGCACTGGTGCCACCATGGGTCTTATCACCATCCACCCTATCGTAGCTTTTCAGGAGCCAGCCGGTCACTCCCAGCCATAGGCCCACAGACACAAACCTCGGCCCGTTTCCCAGGCAAACAAAAGTAAGCTGCCCCGCTTCTGGATGGCAGATTGCAGGACACACGTGGTACTATCAAAACAGCCCGACTTGGAACTGGTGCCACCTCTGGTCTGGGAACCATCCTGCGTATCATGGATTCTAATTAGCCATCCGGCCACTCCCAGCCACAGGCCCCCAAACACAAACAACGGCGATTTTCCCTGGAAAACAAAACTCGCCTGCCAACTTTTTGATGGCAGATTGCAGGAGCCACTTGGTACTATCAAAATAGCCCAACTTGGCACTGGTGCCACCATGGGTCTGGTCACCATCCTGCCTATCGTAGCTTTTCAGGAGCCAGCAGGTCACTCCCAGCCATAGGCCCCCAGACACAAACCTCGGCCCGTTTCCCTGGAGAACAAAAGTAAGCTGCCCCGCTTCTGGATGGCAAATTGCAGGAGCCACTTGGTACTATCAAACCAGCCCAACTTGGATCTGGTGCCACCTCTGGTCTGGGAACCATCCTGCGTATCGTGGATTCTAAGGAGCCAGCCGGCCACTCCCAGCCACAGGCCCCCAAACACAAACAACGGCGCTTTTCCCTGGAAAACAAAACTCGCCTGCCAACTTTTTGATGGCAGATTGCAGGAGCCACTTGGTACTATCAAACCAGCCCCACTTGGCACTGGTGCCACCATGGGTCTGGTCACCATCCTGCCTATCGTAGCTTTTCAGGAGCCAGCCGGTCACTCCCAGCCATAGGCCCCTAGACACAATGCTCGGCCCGTTTCCCTGGCAAACAAAAGTAAGCTGCCCTGCTTGTGGATGGCAGATTGCAGGAACCACTTGGTACTATCAAACCAGCCCGACTTGGCACTGGTGCCACCTCTGGTCTGGGAACCATGCTGAGTATCGTGGATTCTAAGGAGCCAGCCGGCCACTCCCAGCCACAGGCCCCCAAACACAAACAACGGCACTTTTCCCTGGAAAACAAAACTCGCCTGCCAACTTTTTGATGGCAGATTACAGGAGCCACTTGGTACTATCAAACCAGCCCAACTTGGCACTGGTGCCACCATGGGTCTGGTCACCATCCTGCCTATCGTAGCTTTTCAGGAGCCAGCCGGTCACTCCCAGCCATAGGCCCCCAGACAGAAACCTCGGCCCGTTTCCCTGGCAAACAAAAGTAAGCTGCCCCGCTTCTGGATGGCAGATTGCAGGACCCACTTTGCACCATCAAACCAGCCCAACTTGGCACTGGTGCCACCTCTGGTCTGGGAACCATCCTGCGTATCGTGGATTCTAATTAGCCATCCGGCCACTCCCAGCCACAGGCCCCCAAACACAAACAACGGCGCATTTCCCTGGAAAACAAAACTCGCCTGCCAACTTTTTGATGGCAGATTGCAGGAGCCACTTGGTACTCTCAAACCAGCCCAACTTGGCACTGGTGCCACCATGGGTCTTATCACCATCCACCCTATCGTAGCTTTTCAGGAGCCAGCCGGTCACTCCCAGCCATAGGCCCACAGACACAATGCTCGGCCCGTTTCCCAGGCAAACAAAAGTAAGCTGCACCGCTTCTGGATGGCAGATTGCAGGAGCCACTTTGCACCATCAAACCAGCCCGACTTGGCACTGGTGCCACCTCAGGTCTGGGAACCATCCTGTGTATCGTGGATTCTAAGGAGCCAGCCGGCCACTCCCAGCCACAGGCCCCCAAACACAAACAACGGCGCTTTTCCCTGGAAAACAAAACTCGCCTGCCAACTTTTTGATGGCAGATTGCAGGAGCCACTTGGTACTATCAAACCAGCCCCACTTGGCACTGGTGCCACCATGGGTCTGGTCACCATCCTGCCTATCGTAGCTTTTCAGGAGCCAGCCGGTCACTCCCAGCCATAGGCCCCCAGACACAATGCTCGGCCCGTTTCCCTGGCAAACAAAAGTAAGCTGCCCTGCTTGTGGATGGCAGATTGCAGGAACCACTTGGTACTATCAAACCAGCCCGACTTGGCATTGGTGCCACCTCTGGTCTGGGAACCATGCTGAGTATCATGGATTCTAAGGAACCAGCCAGTAACTCCCAGCCACAGGCCCCAAACACAAACAACGGCACTTTTCCCTGGAAAACAAAACTCGCCTGCCAACTTTTTGATGGCAGATTACCGGAGCCACTTGGTACTATCAAACCAGCCCAACTTGGCACTGGTGCCACCATGGGTCTGGTCACCATCCTGCCTATCGTAGCTTTTCAGGAGCCAGCCGGTCACTCCCAGCCATAGGCCCCCAGACAGAAACCTCGGCCCGTTTCCCTGGCAAACAAAAGTAAGCTGCCCCGCTTCTGGATGGCAGATTGCAGGAGCCACTTTGCACCATCAAACCAGCCAACTTGGCACTGGTGCCACCTCTGGTCTGGGAACCATCCTACGTATCGTGGATTCTAATTAGCCATCCGGCCACTCCCAGCCACAGGCCCCCAAACACAAACAACGGCGCTTTTCCCTGGAAAACAAAACTCGCCTGCCAACTTTTTGATGGCAGATTGCAGGAGCCACTTTGTACTATCAAACCAGCCCAACTTGGCACTGGTGCCACCATGGGTCTGGTCACCATCCTGCCTATCGTAGCTTTTCAGGAGCCAGCCGGTCACTCCCAGCCATAGGCCCCCAGACAGAAACCTCGGCCCGTTTCCCTGGCAAACAAATATAAGCTGCCTCGCTTCTGGATGGCAGATTGCAGGAGCCACTTGGTACTATCACACCAGCCCAACTTGGATCTGGTGCCACCTCTGGTCTGGGAACCATGCTGCGTATCGTGGATTCTAAGGAGCCAGCCGGCCACTCCCAGCCACAGGCCCCCAAACACAAACAACGGCGCTTTTCCCTGGAAAACAAAACTCGCCTGCCAACGTTTTGATGGCAGATTGCAGGAGACACTTGGTACTATCAAACCAGCCCAACTTGGCACTGGTGCCACCATGGGTCTGGTCACCATCCAGCCTATCGTATCTTTTCAGGACCTACCCGGTCACTCCCAGCCATAGGCCCCCAGACACAATGCTCGGCCCGTTTCCCTGGCAAACAAAAGTAAGCTGCCCCGCTTCTGGATGGCAGATTGCAGGAGCCACTTTGCACCATAAAACCGGCCAAACTTGTCACTGGTGCCACCTTGGGTCTGGGAACCATCCTGCGTATCGTGGATTCTAATTAGCCAGCCGGCAACTCCCAGCCACAGGCCCCCAAACACAAACAACGGCGCTTTTCCCTGGAAAACAAAACTCGCCTGCCAACTTTTTGATGGCAGATTGCAGGAGGCGCTTGGTACTATCAAATCAGCCAAATTGGCACTGGTGCCACCATGGGTCTGGTCACCATCCTGCCTATCGTAGCTTTTCAGGAGCCAGCCGGTCACTCCCAGCCATAGGCCCACAGACACAAACCTCGGCCCGTTTCCCTGGCAAACAAAAGTAAGCTGCCCCGCTTCTGGATGGCAGATTGCAGGACACACGTGGTACTATCAAACTAGCCCGACTTGGAACTGTTGCCACCTCTGGTCTGGGAACCATCCTGCATATCGTGGGTTCTAAGGAGCCAGCCGGCCACTCCCAGCCACATGCCCCCAAACAAAAACAACGGCGCTTTTCCCTGGAAAACAAAACTCGCCTGCCAAGTTTTTGATGGCAGATTGCAGGAGCCACTTGGTACTATCAAACCAGCCCAACTTGGCACTGGTGCCACCATGGGTCTGGTCACCATCCTGCCTATCGTAGCTTTTCAGGACCTACCCGGTCACTCCCAGCCATAGGCCCCCAGACACAATGCTCGGCCCGTTTCCCTGGCAAACAAAAGTAAGCTGCCCCGCTTCTGGATGGCAGATTGCAGGAACCACTTGGTACTATCAAACCAGACCGACTTGGCACTGGTGCCACCTTGGGTCTGGGAACCATGCTGCGTATCGTGGATTCTAAGGAGCCAGCCGGCCACTCCCAACTACAGGCCCCCAAACACAAACAACGGCGCTTTTCCCTGGAAAACAAAACTCGCCTGCCAACTTTTTGATGGCAGATTGCAGGAGCCACTTGGTACTATCAAAGCATCCCAACTTGGCACTGCTGCCACCATGGGTCTGGTCACCATCCTGCCTATCGTAGCTTTTCAGGAGCCAGCCGGTCACTCCCAGCCATAGGCCCCCAGACACAAACCTCGGCCCGTTTCCCTGGCAAACAAAAGTAAGCTGCCCCGCTTCTGGATGGCAGATTGCAGGAGCCACTCTTCACCATCAAACCAGCCCGACTTGGCACTGGTGCCACCTCTGGTCTGGGAACCATCCTGCGTATCGTGGATTCTAAGGAGCCAGCCAGCCACTCCCAGCCACAGGCCCCCAAACACAAACAACGGCGCTTTTCCCTGGAAAACAAAACTCGCCTGCCAACCTTTTGATGGCAGATTGCAGGAGGCGCTTGGTACTATCAAACCAGCCAAATTGGCACTGGTGCCACCATGGGTCTGGTCAACATCCTGCCTATCGTAGAATTCAGGAGCCAGCCGGTCACTCCAAGCCATAGGCCCCCAGACACAAACCTCGGCCCGTTTCCAGGGCAAACAAAAGTAAGCTGCCCCGCTTCTGGATGGCAGATTGCAGGAGCCACTTTGCACCATCAAACCAGCCCGACTTGGCACTGGTGCCACCTCAGGTCTGGGAACCATCCTGTGTATCGTGGATTCTAAGGAGCCAGCCGGCCACTCCCAGCCACATGCCCCCAAACACAAACAACGGCGCTTTTCCCTGGAAAACAAAACTCGCCTGCCAACATTTTGATGGCAGATTGCAGGAGGCGCTTGGTACTATCAAACCAGCCCAACTTGGCACTGGTGCCACCATGGGTGTGGTCACCATCCTGCCTATCGTAGCTTTTCAGGAGCCAGCCGGTCACTCCCAGCCATAGGCCCCCAGACAGAAACCTCGGCCCGTTTCCCTGGCAAACAAAAGTAAGCTGCCCCGCCTCTGGATGGCAGATTGCAGGACACACGTGGTAATATCAAACCAGCCCGACTTGGCACTGGTGCCTCCTCTGGTCTGGGAACCATCCTGCGTATCGTGGATTCTAAGGAGCCAGCCAGCCACTCCCAGCCACAGGCCCCCAAACACAAACAACGGCACTTTTCCCTGGAAAACAAAACTCGCCTGCCAACTTTTTGATGGCAGATTACAGTAGCCACTTGGTACTATCAAACCAGCCCAACTTGGCACTGGTGCCACCATGGGTCTGGTCACCATCCTGCCTATCGTAGCTTTTCAGGAGCCAGCCGGTCACTCCCAGCCATAGGCCCCCAGACACAAACCTCGGCCCGTTTCCCTGGCAAACAAAAGTAAGCTGCCCCGCTTGTGGATGGTAGATTGCAGGAACCACTTGGTACTATCAAACCAGCCAAACTTGGATCTGGTGCCACCTTGGGTCTGGGAACCATGCTGCGTATCGTGGATTCTAAGGAGCCAGCCGGCCACTCCCAGCCACAGGCCCCCAAACACAAACAACGGCGCTTTTCCCTGGAAAACAAAACTCACCTGCCAACATTTTGATGGCAGATTGCAGGAGCCACTTGGTACTATCAAACCAGCCCCACTTGGCTCTGGTGCCACCATGGGTCTGGTCACCATCCTGCCTATCGTAGCTTTTCAGGACCTAGCCGGTCACTCCCAGCCATAGGCCCCCAGACACAATGCTCGGCCCGTTTCCCTGGCAAAAAAAAGTAAGCTGCCCCGCTTCTGGATGGCAGATTGCAGGACGCACTTGGTACTATCAAACCAGGCAAACTTGGATCTGGTGCCACCTCTGGTCTGGGAACCATGCTGCGTATCGTGGATTCTAATTAGCTAGCCGGCAACTCCCAGCCACAGGCCCCCAAACACAAACAACGGCGCTTTTCCCTGGTAAACAAAACTCGCCTGCCAAATTTTTGATGGCATATTTCAGGAGCCACTTGGTACTATCAAACCAGCCCGACTTGGCACTGGTGCCACCATGGGTCTGGTCACCATCCTGCCTATCGTAGAATTCAGGAGCCAGCCGGTCACTCCCAGTCATAGGCCCCGAGACACAAACCTCGGCCCGTTTCCCTGGCAAACAAAAGTAAACTGCCCCGCTTCTGGATGGCAGATTTCAGGACGCACGTGGTACTATCAAACCAGCCTGACTTGGAACTGGTGCCACCTCTTTTCTTGGAACCATCCTGCGTATCGTGGGTTCTAAGGAGCTAGACGGCCACTCCCAGCCACATGCCCCCAAACACAAACAACGGCGCTTTACCCTGGAAAACAAAACTCGCCTGCCAACATTTTGATGGCAGATTGCAGGAGCCACTTGGTACTATCAAACCAGCCCAATTGGCACTGGTGCCACCATGGGTCTGGTCACCATCCTGCCTATCGTAGCTTTTCAGGACCTAGCCGGTCACTCCCAGCCATAGGCCCCCAGACACAAAACTCGGACCCTTTCCCTGGCAAACAAAAGTAAGCTGCCCCGCTTCTGGATGGCAGATTGCAGGAGCCACTTCATACTATCAAACCAGCCCAACTTGGCACTGGTGCCACCTCTGGCCTGGGAACCATCCTGCGTATCGTGGATTCTAAGGAGCCAGCCGGCCACTCCCAGCCACAGGCCCCCAAACACAAACAACGGCGCTTTTCCCTGGAAAACAAAACTCGCCTGCCAAATTTTGATGGCAGATTGCAGGAGCCACTTGGTACTATCAAACCAGCCCAACTTGGCACTGGTGCCACCATAGGTCTGGTCACCATCCTGCCTATCGTAGCTTTTCAGGAGCCAGACGGTCACTCCCAGCCATAGGGCCCCATACAAAAACCTCGGCCCGTTTCCCTGGCAAACAAAAGTAAGCTACCCCGCTTCTGGAGGGCAGATTGCAGGAACCACTTGGTACTATCAAACCAGCCCGATTTGTCCCTGGTGCCTCCTCTGGTCTGGGAACCATGCTGCGTATCGTGGATTCTAATGAGCCAGCCGGCCACTCCCAGCCACAGGCCCCCAAAAAAAAACAACGGCGCTTTTCCCTGGAAAACAAAACTCGCCTGCCAACTTTTTGATGGCAGATTGCAGGAGCCACTTGGTACTATCAAACCAGCCCACCTTGGCACTGGTGCCACCATGGGTCTGGTCACCATCCTGCCTATCGTAGCTTTTCAGGAGCCAGCCAGTCACTCCCAGCCATAGGCCCCCAGACACAAACCTCGGCCCGTTTCCCTGGCAAACAAAAGTAAGCTGCCCCGCTTCTGGATGCCAGATTGCAGGACATACGTGGTACTATCAAACCAGCCCGACTTGGAACTGGTGCCACCTTGGGTCTGGGAACCATCCTGCGTATCGTGGGTTCTAAGGAGCCAGCCGTCCACTCCCAGCCAGATGCCCCCAAACAAAAACAACGGCGCTTTTCCCTGGAAAACAAAACTCACCTGCCAACTTTTTGATGGCAGATTGCAGGAGCCACTTGGTACTATCAAACCAGCCTGACTTGGCACTGGTGCCACCATGGGTCTGGTCACCATCCTGCCTATCGTAGCTTTTCAGGACCTAGCCGGTCACTCCCAGCCATAGGCCCCCAGACACAAACCTCGGCCCGTTTCCCTGGCAAACAAAAGTAAGCTGCCCCGCTTCTGGATGGCAGATTGCAGGACACACGTGGTACTATCAAACCAGCCCAACTTGGAACTGGTGCCACCTCTGGTCTTGGAAACATCCTGCGTAACGTGGGTTCTAAGGAGCCAGCCGGCCACTCCCAGCCACAGACCCCCAAACACAAACAACGGCGCTTTTCCCTGGAAAACAAAACTCGCCTGCCAAATTTTGATGGCAGATTGCAGGAGCCACTTGGTACTATCAAACCAGCCCAACTTGGCACTGCTGCCACCATGGGTCTGGTCACCATCCTGCCTATCGTAGCTTTTCAGGACCTAGCCGGTCACTCCCAGCCATAGGCCCCCAGACACAAAGCTCGGACCGTTTCCAGGGCAAACAAAAGTAAGCTGCCCCGCTTCTGGATGGCAGATTGCAGGACGCACTTGGTACTATCAAACCAGCCCAACTTGGATCTGGTGCCACCTCTGGTCTTTGAACCATCCTGCGTATCGTGGGTTCTAAGGAGCCAGCCGGCCCCTCCCAGCCACATGCCCCCAAACACAAACAACGGCGCTTTACCCTGGAAAACAAAACTCGCCTGCCAACATTTTGATGGCAGATTGCAGGAGCCACTTGGTACTATCAAACCAGCCCAACTTGGCACTGGTGCCACCATGGGTCTGGTCACCATCCTGCCTATCGTAGCTTTTCAGGACCTAGCCGGTCACTCCCAGCCATAGGCCCCCAGACACAAACCTCGGCCCGTTACCCTGGCAAACAAAAGTAAGCTGCCCCGCTTCTGGATGGCAGATTGCAGGAGCCACTTGGTACTATCAAACTAGCCCGACGTGTCACTGGTGCCACCTCTGGCCTGGGAACCATCCTGCGTATCGTAGATTCTAAGGAGCCAGCCGGCCACTCCCAGCCACATGCCCCCAAACACAAACAACGGCGCTTTTCCCTGGTAAACAAAACTCGCCTGCCAACTTTTTGATGGCATATTTCAGGAGCCACTTGGTACTATCAAACCAGCCCAACTTGGCACTGGTGCCACCATGGGTCTGGTCACCATCCTGCCTATCGTAGAATTCAGGAGCCAGCCGGTCACTCCCAGCCATAGGCCCCCAGACACAAACCTAGGCCCGTTTCCCTGGCAAAAAAAAGTAAGCTGCCCCGCTTCTGGATGGCAGATTGCAGGACACACGTGGTACTATCAAACCAGCCCAACTGGGAACTGGTGCCACCTCTGGTCTTGGAACTATCCTGCGTATCGTGGGTTCTAAGGAGCCAGCCGGCCACTCCCAGCCACATGCCCCCAAACACAAACAACGGCGCTTTTCCCTGGAAAACAAAACTCGCCTGCCAAGTTTTTGATGGCAGATTGCAGGAGCCACTTGGTACTATCAAACCAGCCCAACTTGGCACTGGTGCCACCATGGGTCTGGTCACCATCCTGCCTATCGTAGCTTTTCAGGACCTAGCCGGTCACTCCCAGCCATAGGCCCCCAGACACAAACCTCGGCCCGTTTCCCTGGCAAACAAAAGTAAGCTGCCTCGCTTCTGGATGGCAGATTGCAGGACACACGTGGTACTATCAAACCAGCCCGACTTGGAACTGGTGCCACCTCTGGTCTGGGAACCATCCTGCGTATCGTGGGTTCTAAGGAGCCAACCGGCCACTCCCAGCCACATGCCCCCAAACACAAACAACGGCGCTTTTCCCTGGAAAAAAAAACTCGCCTGCCAACTTTTTGATGGCAGATTGCAGGAGCCACTTGGTACTATCAAACCAGCCCAACTTGGCACTGGTGCCACCATGGGTCTGGTCACCATCCTGCCTATCGTAGCTTTTCAGGACCTAGCCGGTCACTCCCAGCCATAGGCCACCAGACACAAAGCTCGGACCGTTTCCCTGGCAAACAAAAGTAAGCTGCCCCGCTTCTGGATGGCAGATTGCAGGAACCACTTGGTACTATCAAACCAGACCGACTTGGCACTGGTGCCACCTTGGGTCTGGGAACCATCCTGCGTATCGCGGATTCTAAGGAGCCAGCCGGCCACTCCCAGCCACAGGCCCCCAAACACAAACCTCGGCCCGTTTCCAGGGCAAACAAAAGTAAGCTGCCCCGCTTCTGGATGGCAGATTGCAGGAGCCACTTGGTACTATCAAACTAGCCCGACGTGTCACTGGTGCCACCTCTGGCCTGGGAACCATCCTGCGTATCGTAGATTCTAAGGAGCCAGCCGGCCACTCCCAGCCACATGCCCCCAAACACAAACAACGGCGCTTTTCCCTGGTAAACAAAACTCGCCTGCCAACTTTTTGATGGCATATTTCAGGAGCCACTTGGTACTATCAAACCAGCCCAACTTGGCACTGGTGCCACCATGGGTCTGGTCACCATCCTGCCTATCGTAGAATTCAGGAGCCAGCCGGTCACTCCCAGCCATAGGCCCCCAGACACAAACCTAGGCCCGTTTCCCTGGCAAACAAAAGTAAGCTGCCCCGCTTCTGGATGGCAGATTGCAGGAGCCACTTGGTACTATCAAACTAGCCCGACGTGTCACTGGTGCCACCTCTGGCCTGGGAACCATCCTGCGTATCGTAGATTCTAAGGAGCCAGCCGGCCACTCCCAGCCACATGCCCCCAAACAAAAACAACGGCGCTTTTCCCTGGTAAACAAAACTCGCCTGCCAACTTTTTGATGGCATATTTCAGGAGCCACTTGGTACTATCAAACCAGCCCAACTTGGCACTGGTGCCACCATGGGTCTGGTCACCATCCTGCCTATCGTAGAATTCAGGAGCCAGCCGGTCACTCCCAGCCATAGGCCCCCAGACACAAACCTAGGCCCGTTTCCCTGGCAAACAAAAGTAAGCTGCCCCGCTTCTGGATGGCAGATTGCAGGAGCCACTTGGTACTATCAAACCAGCCCAACTTGGATCTGGTGCCACCTCTGGTCTGGGAACCATGCTGCGTATCGAGGATTCTAAGGAGCCAGCCGGCCACTCCCAGCCACAGGCCCCCAAACACAAACAACGGCACTTTTCCCTGGAAAACAAAACTCGCCTGCCAACATTTTGATGGCAGATTTCAGGAGCCACTTGGTACTATCAAACCAGCCCAACTTGGCACTGGTGCCACCATGGGTCTGGTCACCATCCTGCCTATCGTAGTTTTTCAGGACCTAGCCGGTCACTCCCAGCCACAGGCCCCCAAACACAAACAACGGCGCTTTTCCCTGGAAAACAAAACTCGCCTGCCAAATTTTGATGGCAGATTGCAGGAGCCACTTGGTACTATCAAACCAGCCCAACTTGGCACTGGTGCCACCATAGGTCTGGTCACCATCCTGCCTATCGTAGCTTTTCAGGAGCCAGACGGTCACTCCCAGCCATAGGGCCCCATACAAAAACCTCGGCCCGTTTCCCTGGCAAACAAAAGTAAGCTACCCCGCTTCTGGATGGCAGATTGCAGGAAACACTTGGTACTATCAAACCAGCCCGATTTGTCCCTGGTGCCTCCTCTGGTCTTGGAACCATGCTGCGTATCGTGGATTCTAATGAGCCAGCCGGCCACTCCCAGCCACAGGCCCCCAAATAAAAACAACGGCGCTTTTCCCTGGAAAACAAAACTCGCCTGCCAACTTTTTGATGGCAGATTGCAGGAGCCACTTGGTACTATCAAACCAGCCCACCTTGGCACTGGTGCCACCATGGGTCTGGTCACCATCCTGCCTATCGTAGCTTTTCAGGAGCCAGCCAGTCACTCCCAGCCATAGACCCCCACACACAACCCTCGGCCCGTTTCCCTGGCAAACAAAAGTAAGCTGCCCCGCTTCTGGATGCCAGATTGCAGGACATACGTGCTACTATCAAACCAGCCCGACTTGGAACTGGTGCCACCTCTGGTCTGGGAACCATCCTGCGTATCGTGGGTTCTAAGGAGCCAGCCGGCCACTCCCAGCCACATGCCCCCAAACAAAAACAACGGCGCTTTTCCCTGGAAAACAAAACTCACCTGCCAACTTTTTGATGGCAGATTGCAGGAGCCACTTGGTACTATCAAACCAGCCTGACTTGGCACTGGTGCCACCATGGGTCTGGTCACCATCCTGCTTATCGTAGCTTTTCAGGACCTAGCCGGTCACTCCCAGCCATAGGCCCCCAGACACAAACCTCGGCCCGTTTCCCTGGCAAACAAAAGTAAGCTGCCCCGCTTCTGGATGGCAGATTGCAGGACACACGTGGTACTATCAAACCAGCCCAACTTGGAACTGGTGCCACCTCTGGTCTTGGAAACATCCTGCGTAACGTGGGTTCTAAGGAGCCAGCCGGCCACTCCCAGCCACAGACCCCCAAACACAAACAACCGTGCTTTTCCCTGGAAAACAAAACTCGCCTGCCAAATTTTGATGGCAGATTGCAGGAGCCACTTGGTACTATCAAACCAGCCCAACTTGGCACTGGTGCCACCATGGGTCTGGTCACCATCCTGCCTATCGTAGCTTTTCAGGAGCCAGCCGGTCACTCCCAGCCATAGGCCCCCAGACACAAAGCTCGGACCGTTTCCTTGGCAAACAAAAGTAAGCTGCCCCGCTTCTGGATGGCAGATTGCAGGAACCACTTGGTACTATCAAACCAGACCGACTTGGCACTGGTGCCACCTTGGGTCTGGGAACCATCCTGCGTATCGTGGATTCTAAGGAGCCAGCCGGCCACTCCCAGCCACAGGCCCCCAAACACAAACAGCGGCACTTTTCCCTGGAAAACCGAACTCGCCTGCCAACTTTTTGATGGCAGATTGCAGGAGCCACTTGGTACTATCAAACCAGCCCAACTTGGCACTGGTGCCACCATGGGTCTGGTCACCATCCTGCCTCTCGTAGCTTTTCAGGAGCCAGCCGGTCACTCCCAGCCATAGACCCCCACACACAAACCTCGGCCCGTTACCCTGGCAAACAAAAGTAAGCTGCCCCGCTTCTGGATGGCAGATTGCAGGAGCCACTTTGTACTATCAAACTAGCCCGACGTGTCACTGGTGCCACCTCTGGCCTGGGAACCATCCTGCGTATCGTAGATTCTAAGGAGCCAGCCGGCCACTCCCAGCCACAGGCCCCCAAACACAAACAACGGCGCTATTCCCTGGAAAACAAAACTCGCCTGCCAACTTTTTGATGGCAGATTGCAGGAGCCACTTGGTACTATCAAACCAGCCCAACTTGGCACTGGTGCCACCATGGGTCTGGTCACCATCCTGCCTATCGTAGCTTTTCAGGAGCCAGCCGGTCACTCCCAGCCATAGGGCCCCATACAAAAACCTCGGCCCGTTTCCCTGGCAAACAAAAGTAAGCTGCCCCGCTTCTGGATGGCAGATTGCAGGAGCCACTTTGTACTATCAAACCAGCCCAACTTGGCACTGGTGCCACCTCTGGCCTGGGAACCATCCTGCGTATCGTGGGTTCTAAGGAGCCAGCCGGCCACTCCCAGCCACATGCCCCCAAACACAAACAACGGCGCTTTACCCTGGAAAACAAAACTCGCCTGCCAAGTTTTTGATGGCAGATTTCAGGAGCCACTTGGTACTATCAAACCAGCCCAACTTGGCACTGGTGCCACCATGGGTCTGGTCACCATCCTGCCTCTCGTAGCTTTTCAGGAGCCAGCCGGTCACTCCCAGCCATAGACCCCCACACACAAACCTCGGCCCGTTACCCTGGCAAACAAAAGTAAGCTGCCCCGCTTCTGGATGGCAGATTGCAGGAGCCACTTTGTACTATCAAACTAGCCCGACGTGTCACTGGTGCCACCTCTGGCCTGGGAACCATCCTGCGTATCGTAGATTCTAAGGAGCCAGCCGGCCACTCCCAGCCACATGCCCCCAAACACAAACAACGGCGCTTTTCCCTGGTAAACAAAACTCGCCTGCCAACTTTTTGATGGCATATTTCAGGAGCCACTTGGTACTATCAAACCAGCCCAACTTGGCACTGGTGCCACCATGGGTCTGGTCACCATCCTGCCTATCGTAGAATTCAGGAGCCAGCCGGTCACTCCCAGCCATAGGCCCCCAGACACAAACCTCGGCCCGTTTCCCTGGCAAACAAAAGTAAGCTGCCCCGCTTCTGGATGGCAGATTGCAGGAGCCACTTGGTACTATCAAACCAGCCCAACTTGGATCTGGTGCCACCTCTGGTCTGGGAACCATGCTGCGTATCGAGGATTCTAAGGAGCCAGCCGGCCACTCCCAGCCACAGGCCCCCAAACACAAACAACGGCGCTTTTCCCTGGAAAACAAAACTCGCCTGCCAACATTTTGATGGCAGATTTCAGGAGCCACTTGGTACTATCAAACCAGCCCAACTTGGCACTGGTGCCACCATGGGTCTGGTCACCATCCTGCCTATCGTAGTTTTTCAGGACCTAGCCGGTCACTCCCAGCCACAGGCCCCCAAACACAAACAACGGCGCTTTTCCCTGGAAAACAAAACTCGCCTGCCAAATTTTGATGGCAGATTGCAGGAGCCACTTGGTACTATCAAACCAGCCCAACTTGGCACTGGTGCCACCATAGGTCTGGTCACCATCCTGCCTATCGTAGCTTTTCAGGAGCCAGACGGTCACTCCCAGCCATAGGGCCCCATACAAAAACCTCGGCCCGTTTCCCTGGCAAACAAAAGTAAGCTACCCCGCTTCTGGATGGCAGATTGCAGGAACCACTTGGTACTATCAAACCAGCCCGATTTGTCCCTGGTGCCTCCTCTGGTCTTGGAACCATGCTGCGTATCGTGGATTCTAATGAGCCAGCCGGCCACTCCCAGCCACAGGCCCCCAAATAAAAACAACGGCGCTTTTCCCTGGAAAACAAAACTCGCCTGCCAACTTTTTGATGGCAGATTGCAGGAGCCACTTGGTACTATCAAACCAGCCCACCTTGGCACTGGTGCCACCATGGGTCTGGTCACCATCCTGCCTATCGTAGCTTTTCAGGAGCCAGCCAGTCACTCCCAGCCATAGACCCCCACACACAACCCTCGGCCCGTTTCCCTGGCAAACAAAAGTAAGCTGCCCCGCTTCTGGATGCCAGATTGCAGGACATACGTGCTACTATCAAACCAGCCCGACTTGGAACTGGTGCCACCTCTGGTCTGGGAACCATCCTGCGTATCGTGGGTTCTAAGGAGCCAGCCGGCCACTCCCAGCCACATGCCCCCAAACAAAAACAACGGCGCTTTTCCCTGGAAAACAAAACTCACCTGCCAACTTTTTGATGGCAGATTGCAGGAGCCACTTGGTACTATCAAACCAGCCTGACTTGGCACTGGTGCCACCATGGGTCTGGTCACCATCCTGCTTATCGTAGCTTTTCAGGACCTAGCCGGTCACTCCCAGCCATAGGCCCCCAGACACAAACCTCGGCCCGTTTCCCTGGCAAACAAAAGTAAGCTGCCCCGCTTCTGGATGGCAGATTGCAGGACACACGTGGTACTATCAAACCAGCCCAACTTGGAACTGGTGCCACCTCTGGTCTTGGAAACATCCTGCGTAACGTGGGTTCTAAGGAGCCAGCCGGCCACTCCCAGCCACAGACCCCCAAACACAAACAACCGTGCTTTTCCCTGGAAAACAAAACTCGCCTGCCAAATTTTGATGGCAGATTGCAGGAGCCACTTGGTACTATCAAACCAGCCCAACTTGGCACTGCTGCCACCATGGGTCTGGTCACCATCCTGCCTATCGTAGCTTTTCAGGACCTAGCCGGTCACTCCCAGCCATAGGCCCCCAGACACAAAGCTCGGACCGTTTCCTTGGCAAACAAAAGTAAGCTGCCCCGCTTCTGGATGGCAGATTGCAGGAACCACTTGGTACTATCAAACCAGACCGACTTGGCACTGGTGCCACCTTGGGTCTGGGAACCATCCTGCGTATCGTGGATTCTAAGGAGCCAGCCGGCCACTCCCAGCCACAGGCCCCCAAACACAAACAGCGGCACTTTTCCCTGGAAAACCGAACTCGCCTGCCAACTTTTTGATGGCAGATTGCAGGAGCCACTTGGTACTATCAAACCAGCCCAACTTGGCACTGGTGCCACCATGGGTCTGGTCACCATCCTGCCTCTCGTAGCTTTTCAGGAGCCAGCCGGTCACTCCCAGCCATAGGGCCCCATACAAAAACCTCGGCCCGTTTCCCTGGCAAACAAAAGTAAGCTGCCCCGCTTCTGGATGGCAGATTGCAGGAGCCACTTTGTACTATCAAACCAGCCCAACTTGGCACTGGTGCCACCTCTGGCCTGGGAACCATCCTGCGTATCGTGGGTTCTAAGGAGCCAGCCGGCCACTCCCAGCCACATGCCCCCAAACACAAACAACGGCGCTTTACCCTGGAAAACAAAACTCGCCTGCCAAGTTTTTGATGGCAGATTTCAGGAGCCACTTGGTACTATCAAACCAGCCCAACTTAGCACTGGTGCCACCATGGGTCTGGTCACCATCCTGCCTCTCGTAGCTTTTCAGGAGCCAGCCGGTCACTCCCAGCCATAGACCCCCACACACAAACCTCGGCCCGTTACCCTGGCAAACAAAAGTAAGCTGCCCCGCTTCTGGATGGCAGATTGCAGGAGCCACTTTGTACTATCAAACTAGCCCGACGTGTCACTGGTGCCACCTCTGGCCTGGGAACCATCCTGCGTATCGTAGATTCTAAGGAGCCAGCCGGCCACTCCCAGCCACATGCCCCCAAACACAAACAACGGCGCTTTTCCCTGGTAAACAAAACTCGCCTGCCAACTTTTTGATGGCAGATTGCAGGAGCCACTTGGTACTATCAAACCAGCCTGACTTGGCACTGGTGCCACCATGGGTCTGGTCACCATCCTGCTTATCGTAGCTTTTCAGGACCTAGCCGGTCACTCCCAGCCATAGGCCCCCAGACACAAACCTCGGCCCGTTTCCCTGGCAAACAAAAGTAAGCTGCCCCGCTTCTGGATGGCAGATTGCAGGACACACGTGGTACTATCAAACCAGCCCAACTTGGAACTGGTGCCACCTCTGGTCTTGGAAACATCCTGCGTAACGTGGGTTCTAAGGAGCCAGCCGGCCACTCCCAGCCACAGACCCCCAAACACAAACAACCGTGCTTTTCCCTGGAAAACAAAACTCGCCTGCCAAATTTTGATGGCAGATTGCAGGAGCCACTTGGTACTATCAAACCAGCCCAACTTGGCACTGGTGCCACCATGGGTCTGGTCACCATCCTGCCTATCGTAGCTTTTCAGGAGCCAGCCGGTCACTCCCAGCCATAGGCCCCCAGACACAAAGCTCGGACCGTTTCCTTGGCAAACAAAAGTAAGCTGCCCCGCTTCTGGATGGCAGATTGCAGGAACCACTTGGTACTATCAAACCAGACCGACTTGGCACTGGTGCCACCTTGGGTCTGGGAACCATCCTGCGTATCGTGGATTCTAAGGAGCCAGCCGGCCACTCCCAGCCACAGGCCCCCAAACACAAACAGCGGCACTTTTCCCTGGAAAACAAAACTCACCTGCCAACTTTTTGATGGCAGATTGCAGGAGCCACTTGGTACTATCAAACCAGCCCAACTTGGCACTGGTGCCACCATGGGTCTGGTCACCATCCTGCCTCTCGTAGCTTTTCAGGAGCCAGCCGGTCACTCCCAGCCATAGACCCCCACACACAAACCTCGGCCCGTTACCCTGGCAAACAAAAGTAAGCTGCCCCGCTTCTGGATGGCAGATTGCAGGAGCCACTTTGTACTATCAAACTAGCCCGACGTGTCACTGGTGCCACCTCTGGCCTGGGAACCATCCTGCGTATCGTAGATTCTAAGGAGCCAGCCGGCCACTCCCAGCCACAGGCCCCCAAACACAAACAACGGCGCTATTCCCTGGAAAACAAAACTCGCCTGCCAACTTTTTGATGGCAGATTGCAGGAGCCACTTGGTACTATCAAACCAGCCCAACTTGGCACTGGTGCCACCATGGGTCTGGTCACCATCCTGCCTATCGTAGCTTTTCAGGAGCCAGCCGGTCACTCCCAGCCATAGGGCCCCATACAAAAACCTCGGCCCGTTTCCCTGGCAAACAAAAGTAAGCTGCCCCGCTTCTGGATGGCAGATTGCAGGAGCCACTTTGTACTATCAAACCAGCCCAACTTGGCACTGGTGCCACCTCTGGCCTGGGAACCATCCTGCGTATCGTGGGTTCTAAGGAGCCAGCCGGCCACTCCCAGCCACATGCCCCCAAACACAAACAACGGCGCTTTACCCTGGAAAACAAAACTCGCCTGCCAAGTTTTTGATGGCAGATTTCAGGAGCCACTTGGTACTATCAAACCAGCCCAACTTGGCACTGGTGCCACCATGGGTCTGGTCACCATCCTGCCTCTCGTAGCTTTTCAGGAGCCAGCCGGTCACTCCCAGCCATAGACCCCCACACACAAACCTCGGCCCGTTACCCTGGCAAACAAAAGTAAGCTGCCCCGCTTCTGGATGGCAGATTGCAGGAGCCACTTTGTACTATCAAACTAGCCCGACGTGTCACTGGTGCCACCTCTGGCCTGGGAACCATCCTGCGTATCGTAGATTCTAAGGAGCCAGCCGGCCACTCCCAGCCACATGCCCCCAAACACAAACAACGGCGCTTTTCCCTGGTAAACAAAACTCGCCTGCCAACTTTTTGATGGCATATTTCAGGAGCCACTTGGTACTATCAAACCAGCCCAACTTGGCACTGGTGCCACCATGGGTCTGGTCACCATCCTGCCTATCGTAGAATTCAGGAGCCAGCCGGTCACTCCCAGCCATAGGCCCCCAGACACAAACCTCGGCCCGTTTCCCTGGCAAACAAAAGTAAGCTGCCCCGCTTCTGGATGGCAGATTGCAGGAGCCACTTGGTACTATCAAACCAGCCCAACTTGGATCTGGTGCCACCTCTGGTCTGGGAACCATGCTGCGTATCGAGGATTCTAAGGAGCCAGCCGGCCACTCCCAGCCACAGGCCCCCAAACACAAACAACGGCGCTTTTCCCTGGAAAACAAAACTCGCCTGCCAACATTTTGATGGCAGATTTCAGGAGCCACTTGGTACTATCAAACCAGCCCAACTTGGCACTGGTGCCACCATGGGTCTGGTCACCATCCTGCCTATCGTAGTTTTTCAGGACCTAGCCGGTCACTCCCAGCCACAGGCCCCCAAACACAAACAACGGCGCTTTTCCCTGGAAAACAAAACTCGCCTGCCAAATTTTGATGGCAGATTGCAGGAGCCACTTGGTACTATCAAACCAGCCCAACTTGGCACTGGTGCCACCATAGGTCTGGTCACCATCCTGCCTATCGTAGCTTTTCAGGAGCCAGACGGTCACTCCCAGCCATAGGGCCCCATACAAAAACCTCGGCCCGTTTCCCTGGCAAACAAAAGTAAGCTACCCCGCTTCTGGATGGCAGATTGCAGGAACCACTTGGTACTATCAAACCAGCCCGATTTGTCCCTGGTGCCTCCTCTGGTCTTGGAACCATGCTGCGTATCGTGGATTCTAATGAGCCAGCCGGCCACTCCCAGCCACAGGCCCCCAAATAAAAACAACGGCGCTTTTCCCTGGAAAACAAAACTCGCCTGCCAACTTTTTGATGGCAGATTGCAGGAGCCACTTGGTACTATCAAACCAGCCCACCTTGGCACTGGTGCCACCATGGGTCTGGTCACCATCCTGCCTATCGTAGCTTTTCAGGAGCCAGCCAGTCACTCCCAGCCATAGACCCCCACACACAACCCTCGGCCCGTTTCCCTGGCAAACAAAAGTAAGCTGCCCCGCTTCTGGATGCCAGATTGCAGGACATACGTGCTACTATCAAACCAGCCCGACTTGGAACTGGTGCCACCTCTGGTCTGGGAACCATCCTGCGTATCGTGGGTTCTAAGGAGCCAGCCGGCCACTCCCAGCCACATGCCCCCAAACAAAAACAACGGCGCTTTTCCCTGGAAAACAAAACTCACCTGCCAACTTTTTGATGGCAGATTGCAGGAGCCACTTGGTACTATCAAACCAGCCTGACTTGGCACTGGTGCCACCATGGGTCTGGTCACCATCCTGCTTATCGTAGCTTTTCAGGACCTAGCCGGTCACTCCCAGCCATAGGCCCCCAGACACAAACCTCGGCCCGTTTCCCTGGCAAACAAAAGTAAGCTGCCCCGCTTCTGGATGGCAGATTGCAGGACACACGTGGTACTATCAAACCAGCCCAACTTGGAACTGGTGCCACCTCTGGTCTTGGAAACATCCTGCGTAACGTGGGTTCTAAGGAGCCAGCCGGCCACTCCCAGCCACAGACCCCCAAACACAAACAACCGTGCTTTTCCCTGGAAAACAAAACTCGCCTGCCAAATTTTGATGGCAGATTGCAGGAGCCACTTGGTACTATCAAACCAGCCCAACTTGGCACTGCTGCCACCATGGGTCTGGTCACCATCCTGCCTATCGTAGCTTTTCAGGACCTAGCCGGTCACTCCCAGCCATAGGCCCCCAGACACAAAGCTCGGACCGTTTCCTTGGCAAACAAAAGTAAGCTGCCCCGCTTCTGGATGGCAGATTGCAGGAACCACTTGGTACTATCAAACCAGACCGACTTGGCACTGGTGCCACCTTGGGTCTGGGAACCATCCTGCGTATCGTGGATTCTAAGGAGCCAGCCGGCCACTCCCAGCCACAGGCCCCCAAACACAAACAGCGGCACTTTTCCCTGGAAAACCGAACTCGCCTGCCAACTTTTTGATGGCAGATTGCAGGAGCCACTTGGTACTATCAAACCAGCCCAACTTGGCACTGGTGCCACCATGGGTCTGGTCACCATCCTGCCTCTCGTAGCTTTTCAGGAGCCAGCCGGTCACTCCCAGCCATAGGGCCCCATACAAAAACCTCGGCCCGTTTCCCTGGCAAACAAAAGTAAGCTGCCCCGCTTCTGGATGGCAGATTGCAGGAGCCACTTTGTACTATCAAACCAGCCCAACTTGGCACTGGTGCCACCTCTGGCCTGGGAACCATCCTGCGTATCGTGGGTTCTAAGGAGCCAGCCGGCCACTCCCAGCCACATGCCCCCAAACACAAACAACGGCGCTTTACCCTGGAAAACAAAACTCGCCTGCCAAGTTTTTGATGGCAGATTTCAGGAGCCACTTGGTACTATCAAACCAGCCCAACTTAGCACTGGTGCCACCATGGGTCTGGTCACCATCCTGCCTCTCGTAGCTTTTCAGGAGCCAGCCGGTCACTCCCAGCCATAGACCCCCACACACAAACCTCGGCCCGTTACCCTGGCAAACAAAAGTAAGCTGCCCCGCTTCTGGATGGCAGATTGCAGGAGCCACTTTGTACTATCAAACTAGCCCGACGTGTCACTGGTGCCACCTCTGGCCTGGGAACCATCCTGCGTATCGTAGATTCTAAGGAGCCAGCCGGCCACTCCCAGCCACATGCCCCCAAACACAAACAACGGCGCTTTTCCCTGGTAAACAAAACTCGCCTGCCAACTTTTTGATGGCATATTTCAGGAGCCACTTGGTACTATCAAACCAGCCCAACTTGGCACTGGTGCCACCATGGGTCTGGTCACCATCCTGCCTATCGTAGAATTCAGGAGCCAGCCGGTCACTCCCAGCCATAGGCCCCCAGACACAAACCTCGGCCCGTTTCCCTGGCAAACAAAAGTAAGCTGCCCCGCTCCTGGATGGCAGATTGCAGGAGCCACTTGGTACTATCAAACCAGCCCAACTTGGATCTGGTGCCACCTCTGGTCTTGGAACCATGCTGCGTATCGAGGATTCTAAGGAGCCAGCCGGCCACTCCCAGCCACAGGCCCCCAAACACAAACAACGGCGCTTTTCCCTGGAAAACAAAACTCGCCTGCCAAGTTTTTGATGGCAGATTGCAGGAGCCACTTGGTACTATCAAACCAGCCCAACTTGGCACTGGTGCCACCATGGGTCTGGTCACCATCCTGCCTATCGTAGCTTTTCAGGACCTAGCCGGTCACTCCCAGCCATAGGCCCCCAGACACAAACCTCAGCCCGTTTCCCTGGCAAACAAAAGTAAGCTGCCTCGCTTCTGGATGGCAGATTGCAGGAGGCACTTGGTACTATCAAACTAGCCCGACGTGTCACTGGTGCCACCTCTGGCCTGGGAACCATCCTGCGTATCGTAGATTCAAAGGAGCCAGCCGGCCACTCCCAGCCACATGCCCCCAAACACAAACAACGGCGCTTTTCCCTGGTAAACAAAACTCGCCTGCCAACTTTTTGATGGCATATTTCAGGAGCCACTTGGTACTATCAAACCAGCCCAACTTGGCACTGGTGCCACCATGGGTCTGGTCACCATCCTGCCTATCGTAGAATTCAGGAGCCAGCCGGTCACTCCCAGCCATAGGCCCCCAGACACAAACCTCGGCCCGTTTCCCTGGCAAACAAAAGTAAGCTGCCCCGCTTCTGGATGGCAGATTGCAGGAGCCACTTGGTACTATCAAACCAGCCCAACTTGGATCTGGTGCCACCTCTGGTCTGGGAACCATGCTGCGTATCGAGGATTCTAAGGAGCCAGCCGGCCACTCCCAGCCACAGGCCCCCAAACAAAAACAACGGCGCTTTTCCCTGGAAAACAAAACTCGCCTGCCAACATTTTGATGGCAGATTGCAGGAGCCACTTGGTACTATCAAACCAGCCAAATTGGCACTGGTGCCACCTCTGGTCTGGTCACCATCCTGCCTATCGTAGCTTTTCAGGACCTAGCCGGTCACTCCCAGCCATAGACCCCCACACACAAACCTCGGCCCGTTTCCCTGGCAAACAAAAGTAAGCTGCCCCGCTTCTGGATGGCAGATTGCAGGACACACGTGGTACTATCAAACCAGCCCGACTTGGAACTGGTGCCACCTCTTTTCTTGGAACCATCCTGCGTATCGTGGGTTCTAAGGAGCTAGACGGCCACTCCCAGCCACATGCCCCCAAACACAAACAACGGCGCTTTACCCTGGAAAACAAAACTCGCCTGCCAACATTTTGATGGCAGATTGCAGGAGCCACTTGGTACTATCAAACCAGCCCAATTGGCACTGGTGCCACCATGGGTCTGGTCACCATCCTGCCTATCGTAGCTTTTCAGGACCTAGCCGGTCACTCCCAGCCATAGGCCCCCAGACACAAAACTCGGACCCTTTCCCTGGCAAACAAAAGTAAGCTGCCCCGCTTCTGGATGGCAGATTGCAGGAGCCACTTCATACTATCAAACCAGCCCAACTTGGCACTGGTGCCACCTCTGGCCTGGGAACCATCCTGCGTATCGTGGATTCTAAGGAGCCAGCCGGCCACTCCCAGCCACAGGCCCCCAAACACAAACAACGGCGCTTTTCCCTGGAAAACAAAACTCGCCTGCCAAATTTTGATGGCAGATTGCAGGAGCCACTTGGTACTATCAAACCAGCCCAACTTGGCACTGGTGCCACCATAGGTCTGGTCACCATCCTGCCTATCGTAGCTTTTCAGGAGCCAGACGGTCACTCCCAGCCATAGGGCCCCATACAAAAACCTCGGCCCGTTTCCCTGGCAAACAAAAGTAAGCTACCCCGCTTCTGGAGGGCAGATTGCAGGAACCACTTGGTACTATCAAACCAGCCCGATTTGTCCCTGGTGCCTCCTCTGGTCTGGGAACCATGCTGCGTATCGTGGATTCTAATGAGCCAGCCGGCCACTCCCAGCCACAGGCCCCCAAAAAAAAACAACGGCGCTTTTCCCTGGAAAACAAAACTCGCCTGCCAACTTTTTGATGGCAGATTGCAGGAGCCACTTGGTACTATCAAACCAGCCCACCTTGGCACTGGTGCCACCATGGGTCTGGTCACCATCCTGCCTATCGTAGCTTTTCAGGAGCCAGCCAGTCACTCCCAGCCATAGGCCCCCAGACACAAACCTCGGCCCGTTTCCCTGGCAACCAAAAGTAAGCTGCCCCGCTTCTGGATGCCAGATTGCAGGACATACGTGGTACTATCAAACCAGCCCGACTTGGAACTGGTGCCACCTTGGGTCTGGGAACCATCCTGCGTATCGTGGGTTCTAAGGAGCCAGCCGTCCACTCCCAGCCAGATGCCCCCAAACAAAAACAACGGCGCTTTTCCCTGGAAAACAAAACTCACCTGCCAACTTTTTGATGGCAGATTGCAGGAGCCACTTGGTACTATCAAACCAGCCTGACTTGGCACTGGTGCCACCATGGGTCTGGTCACCATCCTGCCTATCGTAGCTTTTCAGAACCTAGCCGGTCACTCCCAGCCATAGGCCCCCAGACACAAACCTCGGCCCGTTTCCCTGGCAAACAAAAGTAAGCTGCCCCGCTTCTGGATGGCAGATTGCAGGACACACGTGGTACTATCAAACCAGCCCAACTTGGAACTGGTGCCACCTCTGGTCTTGGAAACATCCTGCGTAACGTGGGTTCTAAGGAGCCAGCCGGCCACTCCCAGCCACAGACCCCCAAACACAAACAACGGCGCTTTTCCCTGGAAAACAAAACTCGCCTGCCAAATTTTGATGGCAGATTGCAGGAGCCACTTGGTACTATCAAACCAGCCCAACTTGGCACTGCTGCCACCATGGGTCTGGTCACCATCCTGCCTATCGTAGCTTTTCAGGACCTAGCCGGTCACTCCCAGCCATAGGCCCCCAGACACAAAGCTCGGACCGTTTCCCTGGCAAACAAAAGTAAGCTGCCCCGCTTCTGGATGGCAGATTGCAGGACGCACTTGGTACTATCAAACCAGCCCAACTTGGATCTGGTGCCACCTCTGGTCTTTGAACCATCCTGCGTATCGTGGGTTCTAAGGAGCCAGCCGGCCACTCCCAGCCACATGCCCCCAAACACAAACAACGGCGCTTTTCCCTGGAAAACAAAACTCGCCTGCCAACTTTTTGATGGCAGATTGCAGGAGCCACTAGGTACTATCAAACCAGCCCAACTTGGCACTGGTGCCACCATGGGTCTGGTCACCATCCTGCCTATCGTAGCTTTTCAGGACCTAGCCGGTCACTCCCAGCCATAGGCCCCCAGACACAAACCTCGGCCCGTTACCCTGGCAAACAAAAGTAAGCTGCCCCGCTTCTGGATGGCAGATTGCAGGAGCCACTTGGTACTATCAAACTAGCCCGACGTGTCACTGGTGCCACCTCTGGCCTGGGAACCATCCTGCGTATCGTAGATTCTAAGGAGCCAGCCGGCCACTCCCAGCCACATGCCCCCAAACACAAACAACGGCGCTTTTCCCTGGTAAACAAAACTCGCCTGCCAACTTTTTGATGGCATATTTCAGGAGCCACTTGGTACTATCAAACCAGCCCAACTTGGCACTGGTGCCACCATGGGTCTGGTCACCATCCTGCCTATCGTAGAATTCAGGAGCCAGCCGGTCACTCCCAGCCATAGGCCCCCAGACACAAACCTCGGCCCGTTTCCCTGGCAAACAAAAGTAAGCTGCCCCGCTTCTGGATGGCAGATTGCAGGAGCCACTTGGTACTATCAAACCAGCCCAACTTGGATCTGGTGCCACCTCTGGTCTGGGAACCATGCTGCGTATCGAGGATTCTAAGGAGCCAGCCGGCAACTCCCAGCCACAGGCCCCCAAACACAAACAACGGCGCTTTTCCCTGGAAAACAAAACTCGCCTGCCAACTTTTTGATGGCAGATTTCAGGAGCCACTTGGTACTATCAAACCAGCCCAACTTGGCACTGGTGCCACCATGGGTCTGGTCACCATCCTGCCTATCGTAGCTTTTCAGGACCTAGCCGGTCACTCCCAGCCATAGGCCCCCAGACACAAAGCTCGGACCGTTACCCTGGCAAACAAAAGTAAGCTGCCCCGCTTCTGGATGGCAGATTGCAGGAGCCACTTGGTACTATCAAACTAGCCCGACGTGTCACTGGTGCCACCTCTGGCCTGGGAACCATCCTGCGTATCGTAGATTCTAAGGAGCCAGCCGGCCACTCCCAGCCACATGCCCCCAAACACAAACAACGGCGCTTTTCCCTGGTAAACAAAACTCGCCTGCCAACTTTTTGATGGCATATTTCAGGAGCCACTTGGTACTATCAAACCAGCCCAACTTGGCACTGGTGCCACCATGGGTCTGGTCACCATCCTGCCTATCGTAGAATTCAGGAGCCAGCCGGTCACTCCCAGCCATAGGCCCCCAGACACAAACCTAGGCCCGTTTCCCTGGCAAAAAAAAGTAAGCTGCCCCGCTTCTGGATGGCAGATTGCAGGACACACGTGGTACTATCAAACCAGCCCAACTGGGAACTGGTGCCACCTCTGGTCTTGGAACTATCCTGCGTATCGTGGGTTCTAAGGAGCCAGCCGGCCACTCCCAGCCACATGCCCCCAAACACAAACAACGGCGCTTTTCCCTGGAAAACAAAACTCGCCTGCCAAGTTTTTGATGGCAGATTGCAGGAGCCACTTGGTACTATCAAACCAGCCCAACTTGGCACTGGTGCCACCATGGGTCTGGTCACCATCCTGCCTATCGTAGCTTTTCAGGACCTAGCCGGTCACTCCCAGCCATAGGCCCCCAGACACAAACCTCGGCCCGTTTCCCTGGCAAACAAAAGTAAGCTGCCTCGCTTCTGGATGGCAGATTGCAGGACACACGTGGTACTATCAAACCAGCCCGACTTGGAACTGGTGCCACCTCTGGTCTGGGAACCATCCTGCGTATCGTGGGTTCTAAGGAGCCAACCGGCCACTCCCAGCCACATGCCCCCAAACACAAACAACGGCGCTTTTCCCTGGAAAAAAAAACTCGCCTGCCAACTTTTTGATGGCAGATTGCAGGAGCCACTTGGTACTATCAAACCAGCCCAACTTGGCACTGGTGCCACCATGGGTCTGGTCACCATCCTGCCTATCGTAGCTTTTCAGGACCTAGCCGGTCACTCCCAGCCATAGGCCACCAGACACAAAGCTCGGACCGTTTCCCTGGCAAACAAAAGTAAGCTGCCCCGCTTCTGGATGGCAGATTGCAGGAACCACTTGGTACTATCAAACCAGACCGACTTGGCACTGGTGCCACCTTGGGTCTGGGAACCATCCTGCGTATCGCGGATTCTAAGGAGCCAGCCGGCCACTCCCAGCCACAGGCCCCCAAACACAAACCTCGGCCCGTTTCCAGGGCAAACAAAAGTAAGCTGCCCCGCTTCTGGATGGCAGATTGCAGGAGCCACTTGGTACTATCAAACTAGCCCGACGTGTCACTGGTGCCACCTCTGGCCTGGGAACCATCCTGCGTATCGTAGATTCTAAGGAGCCAGCCGGCCACTCCCAGCCACATGCCCCCAAACACAAACAACGGCGCTTTTCCCTGGTAAACAAAACTCGCCTGCCAACTTTTTGATGGCATATTTCAGGAGCCACTTGGTACTATCAAACCAGCCCAACTTGGCACTGGTGCCACCATGGGTCTGGTCACCATCCTGCCTATCGTAGAATTCAGGAGCCAGCCGGTCACTCCCAGCCATAGGCCCCCAGACACAAACCTCGGCCCGTTTCCCTGGCAAACAAAAGTAAGCTGCCCCGCTTCTGGATGGCAGATTGCAGGACACACGTGGTACTATCAAACTAGCCCGACGTGTCACTGGTGCCACCTCTGGCCTGGGAACCATCCTGCGTATCGTAGATTCTAAGGAACCAGCCGGCCACTCCCAGCCACATGCCCCCAAACACAAACAACGGCGCTTTTCCCTGGTAAACAAAACTCGCCTGCCAACTTTTTGATGGCATATTTCAGGAGCCACTTGGTACTATCAAACCAGCCCAACTTGGCACTGGTGCCACCATGGGTCTGGTCACCATCCTGCCTATCGTAGAATTCAGGAGCCAGCCGGTCACTCCCAGCCATAGGCCCCCAGACACAAACCTAGGCCCGTTTCCCTGGCAAACAAAAGTAAGCTGCCCCGCTTCTGGATGGCAGATTGCAGGAGCCACTTGGTACTATCAAACCAGCCCGACTTGGAACTGGTGCCACCTCTGGTCTGGGAACCATCCTGCGTATCGTGGGTTCTAAGGAGCCAACCGGCCACTCCCAGCCACATGCCCCCAAACACAAACAACGGCGCTTTTCCCTGGAAAAAAAAACTCGCCTGCCAACTTTTTGATGGCAGATTGCAGGAGCCACTTGGTACTATCAAACCAGCCCAACTTGGCACTGGTGCCACCATGGGTCTGGTCACCATCCTGCCTATCGTAGCTTTTCAGGACCTAGCCGGTCACTCCCAGCCATAGGCCACCAGACACAAAGCTCGGACCGTTTCCCTGGCAAACAAAAGTAAGCTGCCCCGCTTCTGGATGGCAGATTGCAGGAACCACTTGGTACTATCAAACCAGACCGACTTGGCACTGGTGCCACCTTGGGTCTGGGAACCATCCTGCGTATCGCGGATTCTAAGGAGCCAGCCGGCCACTCCCAGCCACAGGCCCCCAAACACAAACCTCGGCCCGTTTCCAGGGCAAACAAAAGTAAGCTGCCCCGCTTCTGGATGGCAGATTGCAGGAGCCACTTGGTACTATCAAACTAGCCCGACGTGTCACTGGTGCCACCTCTGGCCTGGGAACCATCCTGCGTATCGTAGATTCTAAGGAGCCAGCCGGCCACTCCCAGCCACATGCCCCCAAACACAAACAACGGCGCTTTTCCCTGGTAAACAAAACTCGCCTGCCAACTTTTTGATGGCATATTTCAGGAGCCACTTGGTACTATCAAACCAGCCCAACTTGGCACTGGTGCCACCATGGGTCTGGTCACCATCCTGCCTATCGTAGAATTCAGGAGCCAGCCGGTCACTCCCAGCCATAGGCCCCCAGACACAAACCTAGGCCCGTTTCCCTGGCAAACAAAAGTAAGCTGCCCCGCTTCTGGATGGCAGATTGCAGGAGCCACTTGGTACTATCAAACTAGCCCGACGTGTCACTGGTGCCACCTCTGGCCTGGGAACCATCCTGCGTATCGTAGATTCTAAGGAGCCAGCCGGCCACTCCCAGCCACATGCCCCCAAACACAAACAACGGCGCTTTTCCCTGGTAAACAAAACTCGCCTGCCAACTTTTTGATGGCATATTTCAGGAGCCACTTGGTACTATCAAACCAGCCCAACTTGGCACTGGTGCCACCATGGGTCTGGTCACCATCCTGCCTATCGTAGAATTCAGGAGCCAGCCGGTCACTCCCAGCCATAGGCCCCCAGACAAAAACCTAGGCCCGTTTCCCTGGCAAACAAAAGTAAGCTGCCCCGCTTCTGGATGGCAGATTGCAGGAGCCACTTGGTACTATCAAACCAGCCCAACTTGGATCTGGTGCCACCTCTGGTCTGGGAACCATGCTGCGTATCGAGGATTCTAAGGAGCCAGCCGGCCACTCCCAGCCACAGGCCCCCAAACACAAACAACGGCGCTTTTCCCTGGAAAACAAAACTCGCCTGCCAACATTTTGATGGCAGATTTCAGGAGCCACTTGGTACTATCAAACCAGCCCAACTTGGCACTGGTGCCACCATGGGTCTGGTCACCATCCTGCCTATCGTAGTTTTTCAGGACCTAGCCGGTCACTCCCAGCCACAGGCCCCCAAACACAAACAACGGCGCTTTTCCCTGGAAAACAAAACTCGCCTGCCAAATTTTGATGGCAGATTGCAGGAGCCACTTGGTACTATCAAACCAGCCCAACTTGGCACTGGTGCCACCATAGGTCTGGTCACCATCCTGCCTATCGTAGCTTTTCAGGAGCCAGACGGTCACTCCCAGCCATAGGGCCCCATACAAAAACCTCGGCCCGTTTCCCTGGCAAACAAAAGTAAGCTACCCCGCTTCTGGATGGCAGATTGCAGGAACCACTTGGTACTATCAAACCAGCCCGATTTGTCCCTGGTGCCTCCTCTGGTCTTGGAACCATGCTGCGTATCGTGGATTCTAATGAGCCAGCCGGCCACTCCCAGCCACAGGCCCCCAAATAAAAACAACGGCGCTTTTCCCTGGAAAACAAAACTCGCCTGCCAACTTTTTGATGGCAGATTGCAGGAGCCACTTGGTACTATCAAACCAGCCCACCTTGGCACTGGTGCCACCATGGGTCTGGTCACCATCCTGCCTATCGTAGCTTTTCAGGAGCCAGCCAGTCACTCCCAGCCATAGACCCCCACACACAACCCTCGGCCCGTTTCCCTGGCAAACAAAAGTAAGCTGCCCCGCTTCTGGATGCCAGATTGCAGGACATACGTGCTACTATCAAACCAGCCCGACTTGGAACTGGTGCCACCTCTGGTCTGGGAACCATCCTGCGTATCGTGGGTTCTAAGGAGCCAGCCGGCCACTCCCAGCCACATGCCCCCAAACAAAAACAACGGCGCTTTTCCCTGGAAAACAAAACTCACCTGCCAACTTTTTGATGGCAGATTGCAGGAGCCACTTGGTACTATCAAACCAGCCTGACTTGGCACTGGTGCCACCATGGGTCTGGTCACCATCCTGCTTATCGTAGCTTTTCAGGACCTAGCCGGTCACTCCCAGCCATAGGCCCCCAGACACAAACCTCGGCCCGTTTCCCTGGCAAACAAAAGTAAGCTGCCCCGCTTCTGGATGGCAGATTGCAGGACACACGTGGTACTATCAAACCAGCCCAACTTGGAACTGGTGCCACCTCTGGTCTTGGAAACATCCTGCGTAACGTGGGTTCTAAGGAGCCAGCCGGCCACTCCCAGCCACAGACCCCCAAACACAAACAACCGTGCTTTTCCCTGGAAAACAAAACTCGCCTGCCAAATTTTGATGGCAGATTGCAGGAGCCACTTGGTACTATCAAACCAGCCCAACTTGGCACTGGTGCCACCATGGGTCTGGTCACCATCCTGCCTATCGTAGCTTTTCAGGACCTAGCCGGTCACTCCCAGCCATAGGCCCCCAGACACAAAGCTCGGACCGTTTCCTTGGCAAACAAAAGTAAGCTGCCCCGCTTCTGGATGGCAGATTGCAGGAACCACTTGGTACTATCAAACCAGACCGACTTGGCACTGGTGCCACCTTGGGTCTGGGAACCATCCTGCGTATCGTGGATTCTAAGGAGCCAGCCGGCCACTCCCAGCCACAGGCCCCCAAACACAAACAGCGGCACTTTTCCCTGGAAAACCGAACTCGCCTGCCAACTTTTTGATGGCAGATTGCAGGAGCCACTTGGTACTATCAAACCAGCCCAACTTGGCACTGGTGCCACCATGGGTCTGGTCACCATCCTGCCTCTCGTAGCTTTTCAGGAGCCAGCCGGTCACTCCCAGCCATAGACCCCCACACACAAACCTCGGCCCGTTACCCTGGCAAACAAAAGTAAGCTGCCCCGCTTCTGGATGGCAGATTGCAGGAGCCACTTTGTACTATCAAACTAGCCCGACGTGTCACTGGTGCCACCTCTGGCCTGGGAACCATCCTGCGTATCGTAGATTCTAAGGAGCCAGCCGGCCACTCCCAGCCACAGGCCCCCAAACACAAACAACGGCGCTATTCCCTGGAAAACAAAACTCGCCTGCCAACTTTTTGATGGCAGATTGCAGGAGCCACTTGGTACTATCAAACCAGCCCAACTTGGCACTGGTGCCACCATGGGTCTGGTCCCCATCCTGCCTATCGTAGCTTTTCAGGAGCCAGCCGGTCACTCCCAGCCATAGGGCCCCATACAAAAACCTCGGCCCGTTTCCCTGGCAAACAAAAGTAAGCTGCCCCGCTTCTGGATGGCAGATTGCAGGAGCCACTTTGTACTATCAAACCAGCCCAACTTGGCACTGGTGCCACCTCTGGCCTGGGAACCATCCTGCGTATCGTGGGTTCTAAGGAGCCAGCCGGCCACTCCCAGCCACATGCCCCCAAACACAAACAACGGCGCTTTACCCTGGAAAACAAAACTCGCCTGCCAAGTTTTTGATGGCAGATTTCAGGAGCCACTTGGTACTATCAAACCAGCCCAATTGGCACTGGTGCCACCATGGGTCTGGTCACCATCCTGCCTCTCGTAGCTTTTCAGGAGCCAGCCGGTCACTCCCAGCCATAGACCCCCACACACAAACCTCGGCCCGTTACCCTGGCAAACAAAAGTAAGCTGCCCCGCTTCTGGATGGCAGATTGCAGGAGCCACTTTGTACTATCAAACTAGCCCGACGTGTCACTGGTGCCACCTCTGGCCTGGGAACCATCCTGCGTATCGCGGATTCTAAGGAGCCAGCCGGCCACTCCCAGCCACATGCCCCCAAACACAAACAACGGCGCTTTTCCCTGGTAAACAAAACTCGCCTGCCAACTTTTTGATGGCATATTTCAGGAGCCACTTGGTACTATCAAACCAGCCCAACTTGGCACTGGTGCCACCATGGGTCTGGTCACCATCCTGCCTATCGTAGAATTCAGGAGCCAGCCGGTCACTCCCAGCCATAGGCCCCCAGACACAAACCTCGGCCCGTTTCCCTGGCAAACAAAAGTAAGCTGCCCCGCTCCTGGATGGCAGATTGCAGGAGCCACTTGGTACTATCAAACCAGCCCAACTTGGATCTGGTGCCACCTCTGGTCTTGGAACCATGCTGCGTATCGAGGATTCTAAGGAGCCAGCCGGCCACTCCCAGCCACAGGCCCCCAAACACAAACAACGGCGCTTTTCCCTGGAAAACAAAACTCGCCTGCCAAGTTTTTGATGGCAGATTGCAGGAGCCACTTGGTACTATCAAACCAGCCCAACTTGGCACTGGTGCCACCATGGGTCTGGTCACCATCCTGCCTATCGTAGCTTTTCAGGACCTAGCCGGTCACTCCCAGCCATAGGCCCCCAGACACAAACCTCAGCCCGTTTCCCTGGCAAACAAAAGTAAGCTGCCTCGCTTCTGGATGGCAGATTGCAGGAGGCACTTGGTACTATCAAACTAGCCCGACGTGTCACTGGTGCCACCTCTGGCCTGGGAACCATCCTGCGTATCGTAGATTCTAAGGAGCCAGCCGGCCACTCCCAGCCACATGCCCCCAAACACAAACAACGGCGCTTTTCCCTGGTAAACAAAACTCGCCTGCCAACTTTTTGATGGCATATTTCAGGAGCCACTTGGTACTATCAAACCAGCCCAACTTGGCACTGGTGCCACCATGGGTCTGGTCACCATCCTGCCTATCGTAGAATTCAGGAGCCAGCCGGTCACTCCCAGCCATAGGCCCCCAGACACAAACCTCGGCCCGTTTCCCTGGCAAACAAAAGTAAGCTGCCCCGCTTCTGGATGGCAGATTGCAGGAGCCACTTGGTACTATCAAACCAGCCCAACTTGGATCTGGTGCCACCTCTGGTCTGGGAACCATGCTGCGTATCGAGGATTCTAAGGAGCCAGCCGGCCACTCCCAGCCACAGGCCCCCAAACAAAAACAACGGCGCTTTTCCCTGGAAAACAAAACTCGCCTGCCAACATTTTGATGGCAGATTGCAGGAGCCACTTGGTACTATCAAACCAGCCAAATTGGCACTGGTGCCACCTCTGGTCTGGTCACCATCCTGCCTATCGTAGCTTTTCAGGACCTAGCCGGTCACTCCCAGCCATAGACCCCCACACACAAACCTCGGCCCGTTTCCCTGGCAAACAAAAGTAAGCTGCCCCGCTTCTGGATGGCAGATTGCAGGACACACGTGGTACTATCAAACCAGCCCGACTTGGAACTGGTGCCACCTCTGGTCTGGGAACCATCCTGCGTATCGTGGGTTCTAAGGAGCCAGCCGGCCACTCCCAGCCACATGCCCCCAAACAAAAACAACGGCGCTTTTCCCTGGAAAACAAAACTGGCCTGCCAACTTTTTGATGGCAGATTGCAGGAGCCACTTGGTACTATCCAACCACCCTGACATGGCACTGGTGCCACCATGGGTCTGGTCACCATCCTGCCTATAGTAGCTTTTCAGGACCTAGCCGGTCACTCCCAGCCATAGGCCCCCAGACACAAACCTCGGCCCGTTTCCCTGGCAAACAAAAGTAAGCTGCCCCGCTTCTGGATGCCAGATTGCAGGACACACGTGGTACTATCAAACCAGCCCAACTTGGAACTGGTGCCACCACTGGTCTTGGAAACATCCTGCGTATCGTGGGTTCTAAGGCGCCAGCCGGCCACTCCCAGCCACAGGCCCCCAAACACAAACAAGGGCGCTTTTCCCTGGAAAACAAAACTCGCCTGCCAAATTTTGATGGCAGATTGCAGGAGCCACTTGGTACTATCAAACCAGCCCAACTTGGCACTGGTGCCACCATGGGTCTGGTCACCATCCTGCCTATCGTAGCTTTTCAGGACCTAGCCGGTCACTCCCAGCCATAGGCCCCGAGACACAAACCTCGGCCCGTTTCCCTGGCAAAAAAAAGTAAGCTGCCCCGCTTCTGGATGGCAGATACAGGAGACACTTGGTACTATCAAACCAGCCCGACTTGGAACTGGTGCCACCTCTGGTCTTGGAACCATCCTGCGTATCGTGGGTTCTAAGGAGCCAGCCGGCCACTCCCAGCCACATGCCCCCAAACACAAACAACGGCGCTTTACCCTGGAAAACAAAACTCGCCTGCCAACTTTTTGATGGCAGATTTCAGGAGCCACTTGGTACTATCAAACCAGCCCAACTTGGCACTGGTGCCACCATGGGTCTGGTCACCATCCTGCCTATCGTAGCTTTTCAGGACCTAGCCGGTCACTCCCAGCCGTAGGCCCCCAGACACAAACCTCGGCCCGTTACCCTGGCAAATAAAAGTAAGCTGCCCCGCTTCTGGATGGCAGATTGCAGGAGCCACTTGGTACTATCAAACCAGCCCGACTTGGCACTGGTGCCACCTCTGGCCTGGGAACCATCCTGCGTATCGTAGATTCTAAGGAGCCAGCCGGCCACTCCCAGCCATAGGCCCCGAGACACAAACCTCGGACCGTTTCCCTGGCAAACAAAAGTAAGCTGCCCCGCTTGTGGATGGCAGATTTCAGGACGCACGTGGTACTATCAAACCAGCCCGACTTGGAACTGGTGCCACCTCTGGTCTTGGAACCATCCTGCGTATCGTGGGTTCTAAGGAGCCAGCCGGCCACTCCCAGCCACAGGCCCCCAAACACAAACAACGGCGCTTTACCCTGGAAAACAAAACTCGCCTGCCAACTTTTTGATGGCAGATTGCAGGAGCCACTTGGTACTATCAAATCAGCCCAATTGGCACTGGTGCCACCATGGGTCTGGTCACCATCCTACCTATCGTAGCTTTTCAGGACCTAGCCGGTCACTCCCAGCCATAGGCCACCAGGCACAAAACTCGGACCGTTTCCCTGGCAAACAAAAGTAAGCTGCCCCGCTTCTGGATGGCAGATTGCAGGACACACGTGGTACTATCAAACCAGCCCGACTGGGAAGTGGTGCCACCTCTGGTCTTGGAACTATCCTGCGTATCGTGGGTTCTAAGGAGCCAGCCGGCCACTCCCAGCCACATGCCCACAAACACAAACAACGGCGCTTTTCCCTGGACAACAAAACTCGCCTGCCAAGTTTTGATGGCAGATTGCAGGAGCCACTTGGTACTATCAAACCAGCCCAACTTGGCACTGGTGCCACCATGGGTCTGGTCACCATCCTGCCTATCGTAGCTTTTCAGGACCTAGCCGGTCACTCCCAGCCATTGGCCCCCAGACACAAACCTCGGCCCGTTTCCCTGGCAAACAAAAGTAAGCTGCCTCGCTTCTGGATGGCAGATTGCAGGACACACGTGGTACTATCAAACCAGCCCGACTTGGAACTGGTGCCACCTCTGGTCTGGGAAGCATCCTGCGTATCGTGGGTTCTAAGGAGCCAACCGGCCACTCCCAGCCACATGCCCCCAAACACAAACAACGGCGCTTTTCCCTGGAAAACAAAACTCGCCTGCCAACTTTTTGATGGCAGATTGCAGGAGCCACTTGGTACTATCAAACCAGCCCAACTTGGCACTGGTGCCACCATGGGTCTGGTCACCATCCTGCCTATCGTAGCTTTTCATGACCTAGCCGGTCACTCCCAGCCATAGGCCACCAGACACAAAGCTCGGACAGTTTCCCTGGCAAAAAAAAGTAAGCTGCCCCGCTTCTGGATGGCAGATTGCAGGAACCACTTGGTACTATCAAACAGGACCGACATGGCACTGGTGCCACCTTGGGTCTGGGAACCATTCTGCGTGTCGCGGATTCTAAGGAGCCAGCCGGCCACTCCCAGCCACAGGCCCCCAAACACAAACAACGGCGCTTTTCCCTGGAAAACAAAACTCGCCTGCCAAGTTTTTGATGGCAGATTGCAGGAGCCACTTGGTACTATCAAACCAGCCCGACTTGGCACTGGTGCCACCATGGGTCTGGTCACCATCCTGCCTCTCGTAGCTTTTCAGGAGCCAGCTGGTCACTCCCAGCCATAGGCCCCGAGACACAAACCTCGGCCCGTTTCCCTGGCAAAAAAAAGTAAGCTGCCCCGCTTCTGGATGGCAGATTGCAGGAGCCACTTGGTACTATCAAACCAGCCCGACTTGGAACTGGTGCCACCTCTGGTCTTGGAACCATCCTGCGTATCGTGGGTTCTAAGGAGCCAGCCGGCCACTCCCAGCCACAGGCCCCCAAACACAAACAACGGCGCTTTACCCTGGAAAACAAATCTCGCCTGCCAACTGTTTGATGGCAGATTGCAGGAGCCACTTGGTACTATCAAACCAGCCCAACTTGGCACTGGTGCCACCATGGGTCTGGTCACCATCCTGCCTATCGTAGCTTTTCAGGAGCCAGCCGGTCACTCCCAGCCATAGGCCCCGAGACACAAACCTCGGCCCGTTTCCCTGGCAAACAAAAGTAAGCTGCCCCGCTTCTGGATGGCAGATTGCAGGAGCCACTTGGTACTATCAAACCAGCCCAACTTGGCACTGGTGCCACCTCTGGCCTGGGAACCATCCTGCGTATCGTAGATTCTAAGGAGCCAGCCGGCCACTCCCAGCCACAGGCCCCCAAACACAAACAACGGCGCTATTCCCTGGAAAACAAAACTCGCCTGCCAACATTTTGATGGCAGATTGCAGGAGCCACTTGGTACTATCAAACCAGCCCAACTTGGCACTGGTGCCACCATGGGTCTGGTCACCATCCTGCCTATCGTAGCTTTTCAGGAGCCAGCCGGACACTCCCAGCCATAGACCCCCACACACAAACCTCGGCCCGTTACCCTGGCAAACAAAAGTAAGCTGCCCCGCTTCTGGATGGCAGATTGCAGGAGCCACTTTGTACTATCAAACTAGCCCGACGTGTCACTGGTGCCACCTCTGGCCTGGGAACCATCCTGCGTATCGCGGATTCTAAGGAGCCAGCCGGCCACTCCCAGCCACATGCCCCCAAACACAAACAACGGCGCTTTTCCCTGGTAAACAAAACTCGCCTGCCAACTTTTTGATGGCATATTTCAGGAGCCACTTGGTACTATCAAACCAGCCCAACTTGGCACTGGTGCCACCATGGGTCTGGTCACCATCCTGCCTATCGTAGAATTCAGGAGCCAGCCGGTCACTCCCAGCCATAGGCCCCCAGACACAAACCTCGGCCCGTTTCCCTGGCAAACAAAAGTAAGCTGCCCCGCTCCTGGATGGCAGATTGCAGGAGCCACTTGGTACTATCAAACCAGCCCAACTTGGATCTGGTGCCACCTCTGGTCTTGGAACCATGCTGCGTATCGAGGATTCTAAGGAGCCAGCCGGCCACTCCCAGCCACAGGCCCCCAAACACAAACAACGGCGCTTTTCCCTGGAAAACAAAACTCGCCTGCCAAGTTTTTGATGGCAGATTGCAGGAGCCACTTGGTACTATCAAACCAGCCCAACTTGGCACTGGTGCCACCATGGGTCTGGTCACCATCCTGCCTATCGTAGCTTTTCAGGACCTAGCCGGTCACTCCCAGCCATAGGCCCCCAGACACAAACCTCAGCCCGTTTCCCTGGCAAACAAAAGTAAGCTGCCTCGCTTCTGGATGGCAGATTGCAGGAGGCACTTGGTACTATCAAACTAGCCCGACGTGTCACTGGTGCCACCTCTGGCCTGGGAACCATCCTGCGTATCGTAGATTCTAAGGAGCCAGCCGGCCACTCCCAGCCACATGCCCCCAAACACAAACAACGGCGCTTTTCCCTGGTAAACAAAACTCGCCTGCCAACTTTTTGATGGCATATTTCAGGAGCCACTTGGTACTATCAAACCAGCCCAACTTGGCACTGGTGCCACCATGGGTCTGGTCACCATCCTGCCTATCGTAGAATTCAGGAGCCAGCCGGTCACTCCCAGCCATAGGCCCCCAGACACAAACCTCGGCCCGTTTCCCTGGCAAACAAAAGTAAGCTGCCCCGCTTCTGGATGGCAGATTGCAGGAGCCACTTGGTACTATCAAACCAGCCCAACTTGGATCTGGTGCCACCTCTGGTCTGGGAACCATGCTGCGTATCGAGGATTCTAAGGAGCCAGCCGGCCACTCCCAGCCACAGGCCCCCAAACAAAAACAACGGCGCTTTTCCCTGGAAAACAAAACTCGCCTGCCAACATTTTGATGGCAGATTGCAGGAGCCACTTGGTACTATCAAACCAGCCAAATTGGCACTGGTGCCACCTCTGGTCTGGTCACCATCCTGCCTATCGTAGCTTTTCAGGACCTAGCCGGTCACTCCCAGCCATAGACCCCCACACACAAACCTCGGCCCGTTTCCCTGGCAAACAAAAGTAAGCTGCCCCGCTTCTGGATGGCAGATTGCAGGACACACGTGGTACTATCAAACCAGCCCGACTTGGAACTGGTGCCACCTCTGGTCTGGGAACCATCCTGCGTATCGTGGGTTCTAAGGAGCCAGCCGGCCACTCCCAGCCACATGCCCCCAAACAAAAACAACGGCGCTTTTCCCTGGAAAACAAAACTGGCCTGCCAACTTTTTGATGGCAGATTGCAGGAGCCACTTGGTACTATCCAACCACCCTGACATGGCACTGGTGCCACCATGGGTCTGGTCACCATCCTGCCTATAGTAGCTTTTCAGGACCTAGCCGGTCACTCCCAGCCATAGGCCCCCAGACACAAACCTCGGCCCGTTTCCCTGGCAAACAAAAGTAAGCTGCCCCGCTTCTGGATGCCAGATTGCAGGACACACGTGGTACTATCAAACCAGCCCAACTTGGAACTGGTGCCACCACTGGTCTTGGAAACATCCTGCGTATCGTGGGTTCTAAGGCGCCAGCCGGCCACTCCCAGCCACAGGCCCCCAAACACAAACAAGGGCGCTTTTCCCTGGAAAACAAAACTCGCCTGCCAAATTTTGATGGCAGATTGCAGGAGCCACTTGGTACTATCAAACCAGCCCAACTTGGCACTGGTGCCACCATGGGTCTGGTCACCATCCTGCCTATCGTAGCTTTTCAGGACCTAGCCGGTCACTCCCAGCCATAGGCCCCCAGACACAAAGCTCGGACCGTTTCCCTGGCAAACAAAAGTAAGCTGCCCGGCTTCTGGATGGCAGATTGCAGGAACCACTTGGTACTATCAAACCAGACCGACTTGGCACTGGTGCCACCTTGGGTCTGGGAACCATCCTGCGTATCGTGGATTCTAAGGAGCCAGTCGGCCACTCCCAGCCACATGCCCCCAAACAAAAACAACGGCGCTTTTCCCTGGTAAACAAAACTCGTCTGCCAACATTTGATGGCATATTTCAGGAGCCACTTGGTACTATCAAACCAGCCTGACTTGGCACTGGTGCCACCATGAGTCTGGTCACCATCCTGCCTATCGTAGAATTCAGGAGCCAGCCGGTCACTCCCAGCCATAGGCCCCGAGACACAAACCTCGGCCCGTTTCCCTGGCAAAAAAAAGTAAGCTGCCCCGCTTCTGGATGGCAGATACAGGAGACACTTGGTACTATCAAACCAGCCCGACTTGGAACTGGTGCCACCTCTGGTCTTGGAACCATCCTGCGTATCGTGGGTTCTAAGGAGCCAGCCGGCCACTCCCAGCCACATGCCCCCAAACACAAACAACGGCGCTTTACCCTGGAAAACAAAACTCGCCTGCCAACTTTTTGATGGCAGATTTCAGGAGCCACTTGGTACTATCAAACCAGCCCAACTTGGCACTGGTGCCACCATGGGTCTGGTCACCATCCTGCCTATCGTAGCTTTTCAGGACCTAGCCGGTCACTCCCAGCCGTAGGCCCCCAGACACAAACCTCGGCCCGTTACCCTGGCAAATAAAAGTAAGCTGCCCCGCTTCTGGATGGCAGATTGCAGGAGCCACTTGGTACTATCAAACCAGCCCGACTTGGCACTGGTGCCACCTCTGGCCTGGGAACCATCCTGCGTATCGTAGATTCTAAGGAGCCAGCCGGCCACTCCCAGCCATAGGCCCCGAGACACAAACCTCGGACCGTTTCCCTGGCAAACAAAAGTAAGCTGCCCCGCTTGTGGATGGCAGATTTCAGGACGCACGTGGTACTATCAAACCAGCCCGACTTGGAACTGGTGCCACCTCTGGTCTTGGAACCATCCTGCGTATCGTGGGTTCTAAGGAGCCAGCCGGCCACTCCCAGCCACAGGCCCCCAAACACAAACAACGGCGCTTTACCCTGGAAAACAAAACTCGCCTGCCAACTTTTTGATGGCAGATTGCAGGAGCCACTTGGTACTATCAAATCAGCCCAATTGGCACTGGTGCCACCATGGGTCTGGTCACCATCCTACCTATCGTAGCTTTTCAGGACCTAGCCGGTCACTCCCAGCCATAGGCCACCAGGCACAAAACTCGGACCGTTTCCCTGGCAAACAAAAGTAAGCTGCCCCGCTTCTGGATGGCAGATTGCAGGACACACGTGGTACTATCAAACCAGCCCGACTGGGAAGTGGTGCCACCTCTGGTCTTGGAACTATCCTGCGTATCGTGGGTTCTAAGGAGCCAGCCGGCCACTCCCAGCCACATGCCCACAAACACAAACAACGGCGCTTTTCCCTGGACAACAAAACTCGCCTGCCAAGTTTTGATGGCAGATTGCAGGAGCCACTTGGTACTATCAAACCAGCCCAACTTGGCACTGGTGCCACCATGGGTCTGGTCACCATCCTGCCTATCGTAGCTTTTCAGGACCTAGCCGGTCACTCCCAGCCATTGGCCCCCAGACACAAACCTCGGCCCGTTTCCCTGGCAAACAAAAGTAAGCTGCCTCGCTTCTGGATGGCAGATTGCAGGACACACGTGGTACTATCAAACCAGCCCGACTTGGAACTGGTGCCACCTCTGGTCTGGGAAGCATCCTGCGTATCGTGGGTTCTAAGGAGCCAACCGGCCACTCCCAGCCACATGCCCCCAAACACAAACAACGGCGCTTTTCCCTGGAAAACAAAACTCGCCTGCCAACTTTTTGATGGCAGATTGCAGGAGCCACTTGGTACTATCAAACCAGCCCAACTTGGCACTGGTGCCACCATGGGTCTGGTCACCATCCTGCCTATCGTAGCTTTTCATGACCTAGCCGGTCACTCCCAGCCATAGGCCACCAGACACAAAGCTCGGACAGTTTCCCTGGCAAAAAAAAGTAAGCTGCCCCGCTTCTGGATGGCAGATTGCAGGAACCACTTGGTACTATCAAACCAGACCGACATGGCACTGGTGCCACCTTGGGTCTGGGAACCATTCTGCGTGTCGCGGATTCTAAGGAGCCAGCCGGCCACTCCCAGCCACAGGCCCCCAAACACAAACAACGGCGCTTTTCCCTGGAAAACAAAACTCGCCTGCCAAGTTTTTGATGGCAGATTGCAGGAGCCACTTGGTACTATCAAACCAGCCCGACTTGGCACTGGTGCCACCATGGGTCTGGTCACCATCCTGCCTCTCGTAGCTTTTCAGGAGCCAGCTGGTCACTCCCAGCCATAGGCCCCGAGACACAAACCTCGGCCCGTTTCCCTGGCAAAAAAAAGTAAGCTGCCCCGCTTCTGGATGGCAGATTGCAGGAGCCACTTGGTACTATCAAACCAGCCCGACTTGGAACTGGTGCCACCTCTGGTCTTGGAACCATCCTGCGTATCGTGGGTTCTAAGGAGCCAGCCGGCCACTCCCAGCCACAGGCCCCCAAACACAAACAACGGCGCTTTACCCTGGAAAACAAATCTCGCCTGCCAACTGTTTGATGGCAGATTGCAGGAGCCACTTGGTACTATCAAACCAGCCCAACTTGGCACTGGTGCCACCATGGGTCTGGTCACCATCCTGCCTATCGTAGCTTTTCAGGACCTAGCAGGTCACTCCCAGCCATAGGCCCCCAGACACAAAGCTCGGACCGATTCCCTGGCAAACAAAAGTAAGCTGCCCCGCTTCTGGATGGCAGATTGCAGGAGCCACTTGGTACTATCAAACCAGCCCAACTTGGCACTGGTGCCACCTCTGGCCTGGGAACCATCCTGCGTATCGTAGATTCTAAGGAGCCAGCCGGCCACTCCCAGCCACAGGCCCCCAAACACAAACAACGGCGCTATTCCCTGGAAAACAAAACTCGCCTGCCAACATTTTGATGGCAGATTGCAGGAGCCACTTGGTACTATCAAACCAGCCCAACTTGGCACTGGTGCCACCATGGGTCTGGTCACCATCCTGCCTATCGTAGCTTTTCAGGAGCCAGCCGGTCACTCCCAGCCATAGGGCCCCATACAAAAACCTCGGCCCGTTTCCCTGGCAAACAAAAGTAAGCTGCCCCGCTTCTGGATGGCAGATTGCAGGACACACGTGGTACTATCAAACCAGCCCTACTTGGAACTGGTGCCACCTCTGGTCTGGGAACTATCCTGCGTATCGTGGGTTCTAAGGAGCCAGCCGGCCACTCCCAGCCACATGCCCCCAAACACAAACAACGGCGCTTTTCCCTGGAAAACAAAACTCGCCTGCCAACTTTTTGATGGCAGATTGCAGGAGCCACTTGGTACTATCAAACCAGCCCAATTGGCACTGGTGCCACCATGGGTCTGGTCACCATCCTGCCTATCGTAGCTTTTCAGGACCTAGCCGGTCACTCCCAGCCATAGGCCCCCAGACACAAAGCTCGGACCCTTTCCCTGGCAAACAAAAGTAAGCTGCCCCGCTTCTGGATGGCAGATTGCAGGAGCCACTTGGTACTATCAAACCAGCCCAACTTGGATCTGGTGCCACCTCTGCTCTGGGAACCATGCTGCGTATCGAGGATTCTAAGGAGCCAGCCGGCCACTCCCAGCCACAGGCCCCCAAACACAAACAACGGCGCTTTTCCCTGGAAAACAAAACTCGCCTGCCAACTTTTTGATGGCAGATTTCAGGAGCCACTTGGTAATATCAAACCAGCCCAACTTGGCACTGGTGCCACCATGGGTCTGGTCACCATCCTGCCTATCGTAGCTTTTCAGGACCTAGCCGGTCACTCCCAGCCATAGGCCCCCAGACACAAACCTCGGCCCGTTACCCTAGCAAACAAAAGTAACCTGCCCCGCTTCTGGATGGCAGATTGCAGGAGCCACTTGGTACTATCAAACTAGCCCGACGTGTCACTGGTGCCACCTCTGGCCTGGGAACCATCCTGCGTATCGTGGATTCTAAGGAGCCAGCCGGCCATTCCCAGCCACATGCCCCCAAACACAAACAACGGCGCTTTTCCCTGGAAAACAAAACTCGCCTGCCAACTTTTTGATGGCATATTTCAGGAGCCACTTGGTACTATCAAACCAGCCCAACTTGGCACTGGTGCCACCATGGGTCTGGTCACCATCCTGCCTATAGTAGCTTTTCAGGACCTAGCCGGTCACTCCCAGCCATAGGCCCCCAGACACAAACCTCGGCCCGTTTCCCTGGCAAACAAAAGTAAGCTGCCCCGCTTCTGGATGCCAGATTGCAGGACACACGTTGTACTATCAAACCAGCACAACTTGGAACTGGTGCCACCACTGGTCTTGGAAACATCCTGCGTATCGTGGGTTCTAAGGCGCCAGCCGGCCACTCCCAGCCACAGGCCCCCAAACACAAACAAGGGCGCTTTTCCCTGGAAAACAAAACTCGCCTGCCAAATTTTGATGGCAGATTGCAGGAGCCACTTGGTACTATCAAACCAGCCCAACTTGGCACTGGTGCCACCATGGGTCTGGTCACCATCCTGCCTATCGTAGCTTTTCAGGACCTAGCCGGTCACTCCCAGCCATAGGCCCCCAGACACAAAGCTCGGACCGTTTCCCTGGCAAACAAAAGTAAGCTGCCCCGCTTCTGGATGGCAGATTGCAGGAACCACTTGGTACTATCAAACCAGACCGACTTGGCACTGGTGCCACCTTGGGTCTGGGAACCATCCTGCGTATCGTGGATTCTAAGGAGCCAGTCGGCCACTCCCAGCCACATGCCCCCAAACAAAAACAACGGCGCTTTTCCCTGGTAAACAAAACTCGTCTGCCAACATTTGATGGCATATTTCAGGAGCCACTTGGTACTATCAAACCAGCCTGACTTGGCACTGGTGCCACCATGAGTCTGGTCACCATCCTGCCTATCGTAGAATTCAGGAGCCAGCCGGTCACTCCCAGCCATAGGCCCCGAGACACAAACCTCGGCCCGTTTCCCTGGCAAAAAAAAGTAAGCTGCCCCGCTTCTGGATGGCAGATACAGGAGACACTTGGTACTATCAAACCAGCCCGACTTGGCACTGGTGCCACCTCTGGCCTGGGAACCATCCTGCGTATCGTAGATTCTAAGGAGCCAGCCGGCCACTCCCAGCCATAGGCCCCGAGACACAAACCTCGGACCGTTTCCCTGGCAAACAAAAGTAAGCTGCCCCGCTTGTGGATGGCAGATTTCAGGACGCACGTGGTACTATCAAACCAGCCCGACTTGGAACTGGTGCCACCTCTGGTCTTGGAACCATCCTGCGTATCGTGGGTTCTAAGGAGCCAGCCGGCCACTCCCAGCCACAGGCCCCCAAACACAAACAACGGCGCTTTACCCTGGAAAACAAAACTCGCCTGCCAACTTTTTGATGGCAGATTGCAGGAGCCACTTGGTACTATCAAATCAGCCCAATTGGCACTGGTGCCACCATGGGTCTGGTCACCATCCTACCTATCGTAGCTTTTCAGGACCTAGCCGGTCACTCCCAGCCATAGGCCACCAGGCACAAACTCGGACCGTTTCCCTGGCAAACAAAAGTAAGCTGCCCCGCTTCTGGATGGCAGATTGCAGGACACACGTGGTACTATCAAACCAGCCCGACTGGGAAGTGGTGCCACCTCTGGTCTTGGAACTATCCTGCGTATCGTGGGTTCTAAGGAGCCAGCCGGCCACTCCCAGCCACATGCCCACAAACACAAACAACGGCGCTTTTCCCTGGACAACAAAACTCGCCTGCCAAGTTTTGATGGCAGATTGCAGGAGCCACTTGGTACTATCAAACCAGCCCAACTTGGCACTGGTGCCACCATGGGTCTGGTCACCAACCTGCCTATCGTAGCTTTTCAGGACCTAGCCGGTCACTCCCAGCCATAGGCCCCCAGACACAAACCTCGGCCCGTTTCCCTGGCAAACAAAAGTAAGCTGCCTCGCTTCTGGATGGCAGATTGCAGGAGCCACTTGGTACTATCAAACCAGCCCGACTTGGAACTGGTGCCACCTCTGGTCTGGGAAGCATCCTGCGTATCGTGGGTTCTAAGGAGCCAACCGGCCACTCCCAGCCACATGCCCCCAAACACAAACAACGGCGCTTTTCCCTGGAAAACAAAACTCGCCTGCCAACTTTTTGATGGCAGATTGCAGGAGCCACTTGGTACTATCAAACCAGCCCAACTTGGCACTGGTGCCACCATGGGTCTGGTCACCATCCTGCCTATCGTAGCTTTTCATGACCTAGCCGGTCACTCCCAGCCATAGGCCACCAGACACAAAGCTCGGACCGTTTCCCTGGCAAAAAAAAGTAAGCTGCCCCGCTTCTGGATGGCAGATTGCAGGAACCACTTGGTACTATCAAACCAGACCGACTTGGCACTGGTGCCACCTTGGGTCTGGGAACAATCCTGCGTGTCGCGGATTCTAAGGAGCCAGCCGGCCACTCCCAGCCACAGGCCCCCAAACACAAACAACGGCGCTTTTCCCTGGAAAACAAAACTCGCCTGCCAAGTTTTTGATGGCAGATTGCAGGAGCCACTTGGTACTATCAAACCAGCCCGACTTGGCACTGGTGCCACCATGGGTCTGGTCACCATCCTGCCTATCGTAGCTTTTCAGGACCTAGCCGGTCACTCCCAGCCATAGGCCCCCAGACACAAAGCTCGGACCGATTCCCTGGCAAACAAAAGTAAGCTGCCCCGCTTCTGGATGGCAGATTGCAGGAGCCACTTGGTACTATCAAACCAGCCCAACTTGGCACTGGTGCCACCTCTGGCCTGGGAACCATCCTGCGTATCGTAGATTCTAAGGAGCCAGCCGGCCACTCCCAGCCACAGGCCCCCAAACACAAACAACGGCGCTATTCCCTGGAAAACAAAACTCGCCTGCCAACTTTTTGATGGCAGATTGCAGGAGCCACTTGGTACTATCAAACCAGCCCAACTTGGCACTGGTGCCACCATGGGTCTGGTCACCATCCTGCCTATCGTAGCTTTTCAGGAGCCAGCCGGTCACTCCCAGCCATAGGCCCCCAGACAGAAACCTCGGCCCGTTTCCCTGGCAAACAAAAGTAAGCTGCCCCGCTTCTGGATGGCAGATTGCAGGACACACGTGGTACTATCAAACCAGCCCTACTTGGAACTGGTGCCACCTCTGGTCTGGGAACTATCCTGCGTATCGTGGGTTCTAAGGAGCCAGCCGGCCACTCCCAGCCACATGCCCCCAAACACAAACAACGGCGCTTTTCCCTGGAAAACAAAACTCGCCTGCCAACTTTTTGATGGCAGATTGCAGGAGCCACTTGGTACTATCAAACCAGCCCAATTGGCACTGGTGCCACCATGGGTCTGGTCACCATCCTGCCTATCGTAGCTTTTCAGGAGCCAGCCGGTCACTCCCAGCCATAGGGCCCCATACAAAAACCTCGGCCCGTTTCCCTGGCAAACAAAAGTAAGCTGCCCCGCTTCTGGATGGCAGATTGCAGGACACACGTGGTACTATCAAACCAGCCTGACTTGCAACTGGTGCCACCTCTGTTCTTGGAACCATCCTGCGTATCGTGGGTTCTAAGGAGCCAGCCGGCCACTCCCAGCCACATGCCCCCAAACACAAACAACGGCGCTTTACCCTGGAAAACAAAACTCGCCTGCCAACTTTTTGATGGCAGATTGCAGGAGCCACTTGGTACTATCAAACCAGCCCAATTGGCACTGGTGCCACCATGGGTCTGGTCACCATCCTGCCTATCGTAGCTTTTCAGGACCTAGCCGGTCACTCCCAGCCATAGGCCCCCAGACACAAAGCTCGGACCCTTTCCCTGGCAAACAAAAGTAAGCTGCCCCGCTTCTGGATGGCAGATTGCAGGAGCCACTTGGTACTATCAAACCAGCCCAACTTGGATCTGGTGCCACCTCTGCTCTGGGAACCATGCTGCGTATCGAGGATTCTAAGGAGCCAGCCGGCCACTCCCAGCCACAGGCCCACAAACACAAACAACGGCGCTTTTCCCTGGAAAACAAAACTCGCCTGCCAACTTTTTGATGGCAGATTTCAGGAGCCACTTGGTAATATCAAACCAGCCCAACTTGGCACTGGTGCCACCATGGGTCTGGTCACCATCCTGCCTATCGTAGCTTTTCAGGACCTAGCCGGTCACTCCCAGCCATAGGCCCCCAGACACAAACCTCGGCCCGTTACCCTGGCAAACAAAAGTAAGCTGCCCCGCTTCTGGATGGCAGATTGCAGGAGCCACTTGGTACTATCAAACTAGCCCGACGTGTCACTGGTGCCACCTCTGGCCTGGGAACCATCCTGCGTATCGTAGATTCTAAGGAGCCAGCCGGCCATTCCCAGCCACATGCCCCCAAACACAAACAATGGCGCTTTTCCCTGGTAAACAAAACTCGCCTGCCAACTTTTTGATGGCATATTTCAGGAGCCACTTGGTACTATCAAACCAGCCCAACCTGGCACTGGTGCCACCATGGGTCTGGTCACCATCCTGCCTATCGTAGAATTCAGGAGCCAGCCGGTCACTCCCAGCCATAGGCCCCCAGACACAAACCTAGGCCCGTTTCCCTGGCAAACAAAAGTAAGCTGCCCCGCTTCTGGATGGCAGATTGCAGGACACCCGTGGTACTATCAAACCAGCCCGACTGGGAACTGGTGCCACCTCTGGTCTTGGAACTATCCTGCCTATCGTGGATTCTAAGGAGCCAGCCGGCCACTCCCAGCCACATGCCCCCAAACACAAACAACGGCGCTTTTCCCTGGAAAACAAAACTCGCCTGCCAAGTTTTTGATGGCAGATTGCAGGAGCCACTTGGTACTATCAAACCAGCCCAACTTGGCACTGGTGCCACCATGGGTCTGGTCACCATCCTGCCTATCGTAGCTTTTCAGGACCTAGCCGGTCACTCCCAGCCATAGGCCCCCAGACACAAACCTCGGCCCGTTTCCCTGGCAAACAAAAGTAAGCTGCCTCGCTTCTGGATGGCAGATTGCAGGACACACGTGGTACTATCAAACCAGCCCGACTTGGAACTGGTGCCACCTCTGGTCTGGGAACCATCCTGCGTATCGTGGGTTCTAAGGAGCCAACCGGCCACTCCCAGCCACATGCCCACAAACACAAACAACGGCGCTTTTCCCTGGAAAACAAAACTCGCCTGCCAACTTTTTGATGGCAGATTGCAGGAGCCACTTGGTACTATCAAACCAGCCCAACTTGGCACTGGTGCCACCATGGGTCTGGTCACCATCCTGCCTATCGTAGCTTTTCAGGACCTAGCCGGTCACTCCATGCCATAGGCCCCCAGACACAAAGCTCGGACCGTTTCCCTGGCAAACAAAAGTAAGCTGCCCCTCTTCTGGATGGCAGATTGCAGGAACCACTTGGTACTATCAAACCAGACCGACTTGGCACTGGTGCCACCTTGGGTCTGGGAACCATCCTGCGTCTCGCGGATTCTAAGGAGCCAGCCGGCCACTCCCAGCCACAGGCCCCCAAACACAAACAACGGCGCTTTTCCCTGGTAAACAAAACTCGCCTGCCAACTTTTTGATGGCATATTTCAGGAGCCACTTGGTACTATCAAACCAGCCCAACTTGGCACTGGTGCCACCATGGGTCTGGTCACCATCCTGCCTATCGTAGAATTCAGGAGCCAGCCGGTCACTCCCAGCCATAGGCCCCCAGACACAAACCTCGGCCCGTTTCCCTGGCAAACAAAAGTAAGCTGCCCCGCTTCTGGATGGGAGATTGCAGGAGCCACTTGGTACTATCAAACCAGCCCAACTTGGATCTTGTGCCACCTCTGGTCTGGGAACCATGCTGCGTATCGAGGATTCTAAGGAGCCAGCCGGCCACTCCCAGCCACAGGCCCCCAAACACAAACAACGGCGCTTTTCCCTGGAAAACAAAACTCGCCTGCCAACTTTTTGATGGCAGATTGCAGGAGCCACTTGGTACTATCAAACCAGCCCAACTTGGCACTGGTGCCACCATGGGTCTGGTCACCATCCTGCCTATCGTAGCTTTTCAGGACCTAGCCGGTCACTCCCAGCCATAGGCCCCCAGACACAAACCTCGGCCCGTTACCCTGGCAAACAAAAGTAAGCTGCCCCGCTTCTGGATGGCAGATTGCAGGAGCCACTTGGTACTATCAAACTAGCCCGACTTGTCACTGGTGCCACCTCTGGCCTGGGAACCATCCTGCGTATCGTAGATTCTAAGGAGCCAGCCGGCCACTCCCAGCCATAGGCCCCGAGACACAAACCTCGGACCGTTTCCCTGGCAAACAAAAGTAAGCTGCCCCGCTTGTGGATGGCAGATTTCAGGACGCACGTGGTACTATCAAACCAGCCCAACTTGGCACTGGTGCCACCTCTGGTCTTGGAACCATCCTGCGTATCGTGGGTTCTAAGGAGCCAGCCGGCCACTCCCAGCCACAGGCCCCCAAACACAAACAACGGCGCTTTACCCTGGAAAACAAAACTCGCCTGCCAACTTTTTGATGGCAGATTGCAGGAGCCACTTGGTACTATCAAATCAGCCCAATTGGCACTGGTGCCACCATGGGTCTGGTCACCATCCTACCTATCGTAGCTTTTCAGGACCTAGCCGGTCACTCCCAGCCATAGGCCACCAGGCACAAAACTCGGACCGTTTCCCTGGCAAACAAAAGTAAGCTGCCCCGCTTCTGGATGGCAGATTGCAGGACACACGTGGTACTATCAAAACAGCCCGACTGGGAAGTGGTGCCACCTCTGGTCTTGGAACTATCCTGCGTATCGTGGGTTCTAAGGAGCCAGCCGGCCACTCCCAGCCACATGCCCCCAAACACAAACAACGGCGCTTCTCCCTGGAAAACAAAACTCACCTGCCAAATTTTTGATGGCAGATTGCAGGAGCCACATGGTACTATCAAACCAGCCCAACTTGGCACTGGTGCCACCATGGGTCTGGTCACCATCCTGCCTATCGTAGCTTTTCAGGACCTAGCCGGTCACTCCCAGCCATAGGCCCCCAGACACAAACCTCGGCCCGTTTCCCTGGCAAACAAAAGTAAGCTGCCTCGCTTCTGGATGGCAGATTGCAGGACACACGTGGTACTATCAAACCAGCCCGACTTCGAACTGGTGCCACCTCTGGTCTGGGAACCATCCTGCGTATCGTGGGTTCTAAGGAGCCAACCGGCCACTCCCAGCCACATGCCCCCAAACACAAACAACGGCGCTTTTCCCTGGAAAACAAAACTCGCCTGCCAACTTTTTGATGGCAGATTGCAGGAGCCACTTGGTACTATCAAACCAGCCCAACTTGGCACTGGTGCCACCATGGGTCTGGTCACCATCCTGCCTATCGTAGCTTTTCAGGACCTAGCCGGTCACTCCCAGCCATAGGCCACCAGACACAAAGCTCGGACCGTTTCCCTGGCAAAAAAAAGGAAGCTGCCCCGCTTCTGGATGGCAGATTGCAGGAACCACTTGGTACTATCAAACCAGACCGACTTGGCACTGGTGCCACCTTGGGTCTGGGAACCATCCTGCGTATCGCGGATTCTAAGGAGCCAGCCGGCCACTCCCAGCCACAGGCCCCCAAACACAAACCACGGCGCTTTTCCCTGGAAAACAAAACTCGCCTGCCAAGTTTTTGATGGCAGATTGCAGGAGCCACTTGGTACTATCAAACCAGCCCGACTTGGCACTGGTGCCACCATGGGTCTGGTCACCATCCTGCCTATCGTAGCTTTTCAGGAGCCAGCCGGTCACTCCCAGCCATAGGCCCCGAGACACAAACCTCGGCCCGTTTCCCTGGCAAAAAAAAGTAAGCTGCCCCGCTTCTGGATGGCAGATTGCAGGACACACGTGGTACTATCAAACCAGCCCGACTTGGAACTGGTGCCACCTCTGGTCTTGGAACCATCCTGCGTATCGTGGGTTCTAAGGAGCCAGCCGGCCACTCCCAGCCACAGGCCCCCAAACACAAACAACGGCGCTTTACCCTGGAAAACAAATCTCGCCTGCCAACTGTTTGATGGCAGATTGCAGGAGCCACTTGGTACTATCAAACCAGCCCAACTTGGCACTGGTGCCACCATGGGTCTGGTCACCATCCTGCCTATCGTAGCTTTTCAGGACCTAGCCGGTCACTCCCAGCCATAGGCCCCCAGACACAAACCTCGGCCCGTTACCCTGGCAAACAAAGGTAAGCTGCCCCGCTTCTGGATGGCAGATTGCAGGAGCCACTTGGTACTATCAAACTAGCCCGACTTGTCACTGGTGCCACCTCTGGCCTGGGAACCATCCTGCGTATCTTAGATTCTAAGGAGCCAGCCGGCCACTCCCAGCCACATGCCCCCAAACACAAACAACGGCGCTTTTCCCTGGTAAACAAAACTCGCCTGCCAACTTTTTGATGGCATATTTCAGGAGCCACTTGGTACTATCAAACCAGCCCAACTTGGCACTGGTGCCACCATGGGTCTGGTCACCATCCTGCCTATCGTAGCTTTTCAGGAGCCAGCCGGTCACTCCCAGCCATAGGCCCCCAGAAAAAACCTCGGCCTGTTTCCCTGGCAAAGAAAAGTAAGCTAGCCCGCTTCTGGATGGCAGATTGCAGGAGCCACTTTGCACCATTAAACTAGCCCGACTTGGCACTGGTGCCACCTCTGGTCCTGGAACCATCCTGCGTATCGTAGGTTCTAAGGAGCCAACCGGCCACTCCCAGCCACATGCCCCCAAACACAAACAACGGCGCTTTACCCTGGAAAACAAAACTCGCCTGCCAACTTTTTGATGGCAGATTGCAGGAGCCACGTGGTACTATCAAACCAGCCCAATTGGCACTGGTGCCACCATGGGTCTGGTCACCATCCTGCCTATCGTAGCTTTTCAGGACCTAGCCGGTCACTCCCAGCCATAGGCCCCCAGACACAAAGCTCGGACCGATTCCCTGGCAAACAAAAGTAAGCTGCCCCGCTTCTGGATGGCAGATTGCAGGAGCCACTTGGTACTATCAAACCAGCCCAACTTGGCACTGGTGCCACCTCTGGCCTGGGAACCATCCTGCGTATCGTAGATTCTAAGGAGCCAGCCGGCAACTCCCAGCCACAGGCCCCCAAACACAAACAACGGAGCTTCTCCCTGGAAAACAAAACTCGCCTGCCAACTTTTTGATGGCAGATTGCAGGAGCCACTTGGTACTATCAAACCAGCCCAACTTGGCACTGGTGCCACCATGGGTCTGGTCACCATCCTGCCTATCGTAGCTTTTCAGGAGCCAGCCGGTCACTCCCAGCCATAGGGCCCCATACAAAAACCTCGGCCCGTTTCCCTGGCAAACAAAAGTAAGCTGCCCCGCTTCTGGATGGCAGATTGCAGGACTCACGTGGTACTATCAAACCAGCCCTACTTGGAACTGGTGCCACCTCTGGTCTGGGAACTATCCTGCGTATCGTGGGTTCTAAGGAGCCAGCCGGCCACTCCCAGCCACAGGCCCCCAAACACAAACAACGGCGCTTTTCCCTGGAAAACAAAACTCGCCTGCCAACTTTTTGATGGCAGATTGCAGGAGCCACTTGGTACTATCAAACCAGCCCGACTTGGCACTGGTGCCACCATGGGTCTGGTCACCATCCTGCCTATCGTAGCTTTTCAGGAGCCAGCCGGTCACTCCCAGCCATAGGGCCCCATACAAAAACCTCGGCCCGTTTCCCTGGCAAACAAAAGTAAGCTGCCCCGCTTCTGGATGGCAGATTGCAGGACACACGTGGTACTATCAAACCAGCCTGACTTGCAACTGGTGCCACCTCTGTTCTTGGAACCATCCTGCGTATCGTGGGTTCTAAGGAGCCAGCCGGCCACTCCCAGCCACATGCCCCCAAACACAAACAACGGCGCTTTACCCTGGAAAACAAAACTCGCCTGCCAACTTTTTGATGGCAGATTGCAGGAGCCACTTGGTACTATCAAACCAGCCCAATTGGCACTGGTGCCACCATGGGTCTGGTCACCATCCTGCCTATCGTAGCTTTTCAGGACCTAGCCGGTCACTCCCAGCCATAGGCCCCCAGACACAAAGCTCGGACCCTTTCCCTGGCAAACATAAGTAAGCTGCCCCGCTTCTGGATGGCAGATTGCAGGAGCCACTTGGTACTATCAAACTAGCCCGACTTGGCACTGGTGCCACCTCTGGACTGGGAACCATCCTGCGTATCGTGGATTCTAAGGAGCCAGCCGGCCACTCCCAGCCACAGGCCCCCAAACACAAACAACGGCGCTTTTCCCTGGAAAACAAAACTCGCCTGCCAAATTTTGATGGCAGATTGCAGGAGCCACTTGGTACTATCAAACCAGCCCAACTTGGCACTGGTGCCACCATAGGTCTGGTCACCATCCTGCCTATCGTAGCTTTTCAGGAGCCAGACGGTCACTCCCAGCCATAGGGCCCCATACAAAAACCTCGGCCCGTTTCCCTGGCAAACAAAAGTAAGCTACCCCGCTTCTGGATGGCAGATTGCAGGAACCACTTGGTACTATCAAACCAGCCCGATTTGTCACTGGTGCCTCCTCTGGTCTGGGAACCATGCTGCGTATCGTTGATTCTAATGAGCCAGCCGGCCACTCCCAGCCACAGGCCCCCAAACACAAACAACGGCGCTTTTCCCTGGAAAACAAAACTCGCCTGCCAACTTTTTGATGGCAGATTGCAGGAGCCACTTGGTACTATCAAACCAGCCCACCTTGGCACTGGTGCCACCATGGGTCTGGTCACCATCCTGCCTATCGTAGCTTTTCAGGAGCCAGACGGTCACTCCCAGCCATAGGCCCCCACACACAAAGCTCGGACCGTTTCCCTGGCAAACAAAAGTAAGCTGCCCCGCTTCTGGATGGCAGATTGCAGGAACCACTTGGTACTATCAAACCAGACCGACTTGGCACTGGTGCCACCTTGGGTCTGGGAACCATCCTGCGTATCGTGGATTCTAAGGAGCCAGCCGGCCACTCCCAGCCACAGGCCCCCAAACACAAACAACGGCGCTTTACCCTGGAAAACTAAACTCGCCTGCCAACTTTTTGATGGCAGATTTCAGGAGCCACTTGGTACTATCAAACCAGCCCGACTTGGAACTGGTGCCACCTCTGGTCTGGGAACCATCCTGCCTATCGTAGCTTTTCAGGACCTAGCCGGTCACTCCCAGCCATAGGCCACCAGACACAAAGCTCGGACCGTTTCCCTGGCAAAAAAAAGTAAGCTGCCCCGCTTCTGGATGGCAGATTGCAGGAACCACTTGGTACTATCAAACCAGACCGACTTGGCACTGGTGCCACCTTGGGTCTGGGAACCATCCTGCGTATCGCGGATTCTAAGGAGCCAGCCGGCCACTCCCAGCCACAGGCCCCCAAACACAAACAACGCCGCTTTTCCCTGGAAAACAAAACTCGCCTGCCAACTTTTTGATGGCAGATTGCAGGAGCCACTTGGTACTATCAAACCAGCCCGACTTGGCACTGGTGCCACCTTGGGTCTGGGAACCATCCTGCGTATCGTAGCTTTTCAGGAGCCAGCCGGTCACTCCCAGCCATAGGCCCCGAGACACAAACCTCGGCCCGTTTCCCTGGCAAAAAAAAGTAAGCTGCCCCGCTTCTGGATGGCAGATTGCAGGAGCCACTTGGTACTATCAAACCAGCCCGACTTGGAACTGGTGCCACCTCTGGTCTTGGAACCATCCTGCGTATCGTGGGTTCTAAGGAGCCAGCCGGCCACTCCCAGCCACAGGCCCCCAAACACAAACAACGGCGCTTTACCCTGGAAAACAAATCTCGCCTGCCAACTGTTTGATGGCAGATTGCAGGAGCCACTTGGTACTATCAAACCAGCCCAACTTGGCACTGGTGCCACCATGGGTCTGGTCACCATCCTGCCTATCGTAGCTTTTCAGGACCTAGCCGGTCACTCCCAGCCATAGGCCCCCAGACACAAACCTCGGCCCGTTACCCTGGCAAACAAAGGTAAGCTGCCCCGCTTCTGGATGGCAGATTGCAGGAGCCACTTGGTACTATCAAACTAGCCCGACTTGTCACTGGTGCCACCTCTGGCCTGGGAACCATCCTGCGTATCTTAGATTCTAAGGAGCCAGCCGGCCACTCCCAGCCACATGCCCCCAAACACAAACAACGGCGCTTTTCCCTGGTAAACAAAACTCGCCTGCCAACTATTTGATGGCATATTTCAGGAGCCACTTGGTACTATCAAACCAGCCCAACTTGGCACTGGTGCCACCATGGGTCTGGTCACCATCCTGCCTATCGTAGCTTTTCAGGAGCCAGCCGGTCACTCCCAGCCATAGGCCCCCAGAAAAAACCTCGGCCTGTTTCCCTGGCAAAGAAAAGTAAGCTAGCCCGCTTCTGGATGGCAGATTGCAGGAGCCACTTTACACCATTAAACTAGCCCGACTTGGCACTGGTGCCACCTCTGGTCCTGGAACCATGCTGCGTCTCGTAGGTTCTAAGGATCCAACCGGCCACTCCCAGCCACATGCCCCCAAACACAAACAACGGCGCTTTACCCTGGAAAACAAAACTCGCCTGCCAACTTTTTGATGGCAGATTGCAGGAGCAACTTGGTACTATCAAACCAGCCCAATTGGCACTGGTGCCACCATGGGTCTGGTCACCATCCTGCCTATCGTAGCTTTTCAGGACCTAGCCGGTCACTCCCAGCCATAGGCCCCCAGACACAAACCTCGGCCCGTTTCCCTGGCAAACAAAAGTAAGCTGCCCCGCTTCTGGATGGCAGATTGCAGGAGCCACTTGGTACTATCAAACCAGCCCAACTTGGCACTGGTGCCACCTCTGGCCTGGGAACCATCCTGCGTATCGTAGATTCTAAGGAGCCAGCCGGCCACTCCCAGCCACATGCCCCCAAACACAAACAACGGCGCTTTTCCCTGGAAAACAAAACTCGCCTGCCAAATTTTGATGGCAGATTGCAGGAGCCACTTGGTACTATCAAACCAGCCCGACTTGGCACTGGTGCCACCATGGGTCTGGTCACCATCCTGCCTATCGTAGCTTTTCAGGAGCCAGCCGGTCACTCCCAGCCATAGGGCCCCATACAAAAACCTCGGCCCGTTTCCCTGGCAAACAAAAGTAAGCTGCCCCGCTTCTGGATGGCAGATTGCAGGACACACGTGGTACTATCAAACCAGCCTGACTTGCAACTGGTGCCACCTCTGTTCTTGGAACCATCCTGCGTATCGTGGGTTCTAAGGAGCCAGCCGGCCACTCCCAGCCACATGCCCCCAAACACAAACAACGGCGCTTTACCCTGGAAAACAAAACTCGCCTGCCAACTTTTTGATGGCAGATTGCAGGAGCCACTTGGTACTATCAAACCAGCCCAATTGGCACTGGTGCCACCATGGGTCTGGTCACCATCCTGCCTATCGTAGCTTTTCAGGACCTAGCCGGTCACTCCCAGCCATAGGCCCCCAGACACAAAGCTCGGACCCTTTCCCTGGCAAACAAAAGTAAGCTGCCCCGCTTCTGGATGGCAGATTGCAGGAGCCATTTGGTACTATCAAACTAGCCCGACTTGGCACTGGTGCCACCTCTGGCCTGGGAACAATCCTGCGTATCGTGGATTCTAAGGAGCCAGCCGGCCACTCCCAGCCACAGGCCCCCAAACACAAACAACGGCGCTTTTCCCTGGAAAACAAAACTCGCCTGCCAAATTTTGATGGCAGATTGCAGGAGCCACTTGGTACTATCAAACCAGCCCAACTTGGCACTGGTGCCACCATAGGTCTGGTCACCATCCTGCCTATCGTAGCTTTTCAGGAGCCAGACGGTCACTCCCAGCCATAGGGCCCCATACAAAAACCTCGGCCCGTTTCCCTGGCAAACAAAAGTAAGCTACCCCGCTTCTGGATGGCAGATTGCAGGAACCACTTGGTACTATCAAACCAGCCCGATTTGTCACTGGTGCCACCTCTGGTCTGGGAACCATGCTGCGTATCGTTGATTCTAATGAGCCAGCCGGCCACTCCCAGCCACAGGCCCCCAAACACAAACAACGGCGCTTTTCCCTGGAAAACAAAACTCGCCTGCCAACTTTTTGATGGCAGATTGCAGGAGCCACTTGGTACTATCAAACCAGCCCACCTTGGCACTGGTGCCACCATGGGTCTGGTCACCATCCTGCCTATCGTAGCTTTTCAGGAGCCAGACGTTCACTCCCAGCCATAGGCCCCCACACACAAAGCTCGGACCGTTTCCCTGGCAAACAAAAGTAAGCTGCCCCGCTTCTGGATGGCAGATTGCAGGAACCACTTGGTACTATCAAACCAGACCGACTTGGCACTGGTGCCACCTTGGGTCTGGGAACCATCCTGCGTATCGTGGATTCTAAGGAGCCAGCCGGCCACTCCCAGCCACAGGCCCCCAAACACAAACAACGGCGCTTTACCCTGGAAAACTAAACTCGCCTGCCAACTTTTTGATGGCAGATTTCAGGAGCCACTTGGTACTATCAAACCAGCCCAACTTGGCACTGGTGCCACCATGGGTCTGGTCACCATCCTGCCTATCGTAGCTTTTCAGGACCTAGCCGGTCACTCCCAGCCATAGGCCCCCAGACACAAACCTCGGCCCGTTACCCTGGCAAACAAAAGTAAGCTGCCCCGCTTCTGGATGGCAGATTGCAGGAGCCACTTGGTACTATCAAACTAGCCCGACGTGTCACTGGTGCCACCTCTGGCCTGGGAACCATCCTGCGTATCGTAGATTCTAAGGAGCCAGCCGGCCACTCCCAGCCACATGCCCCCAAACACAAACAACGGCGCTTTTCCCTGGTAAACAAAACTCGCCTGCCAACTTTTTGATGGCATATTTCAGGAGCCACTTGGTACTATCAAACCAGCCCAACTTGGCACTGGTGCCACCATGGGTCTGGTCACCATCCTGCCTATCGTAGCTTTTCAGGAGCCAGCCGGTCACTCCCAGCCATAGGCCCCCAGACACAAACCTAGGCCCGTTTCCCTGGCAAACAAAAGTAAGCTGCCCCGCATCTGGATGGCAGATTGCAGGAGCCACTTGGTACTATCAAACCAGCCCAACATGGATCTGGTGCCACCTCCGGTCTTTGAACCATCCTGCGTATCGTGGGTTCTAAGGAGCCAGCCGGCCACTCCCAGCCACATGCCCCCAAACACAAACAACGGCGCTTTAACCTGGAAAACAAAACTCGCCTGCCAAGTTTTTGATGGCAGATTGCAGGAGCCACTTGGTACTATCAAACCAGCCCGACTTGGCACTGGTGCCACCATGGGTCTGGTCACCATCCTGCCTATCGTAGCTTTTCAGGACCTAGCCGGTCACTCCCAGCCATAGGCCCCCAGACACAAAGCTCGGACCGTTACCCTGGCAAACAAAAGTAAGCTGCCCCGCTTCTGGATGGCAGATTGCAGGAGCCACTTGGTACTATCAAACTATCCCGACGTGTCACTGGTGCCACCTCTGGCCTGGGAACCATCCTGCGTATCGTAGATTCTAAGGAGCCAGCCGGCCACTCCCAGCCACATGCCCCCAAACACAAACAACGGCGCTTTTCCCTGGTAAACAAAACTCGCCTGTCAACTTTTTGATGGCATATTTTAGGAGCCACTTGGTACTATCAAACCAGCCCAACTTGGCACTGGTGCCACCATGGGTCTGTTCACCATCCTGCCTATCGTAGCTTTTCAGGACCTAGCCGGTCACTCCCAGCCATAGGCCCCCAGACACAAACCTCGGCCCGTTACCCTGGCAAAAAAAAGTAAGCTGCCCCGCTTCTGGATGGCAGATTGCAGGAGCCACTTGGTACTATCAAACCAGCCCGACTTGGAACTGGTGCCACCTCTGGTCTGGGAACCATGCTGCGTATCGAGGATTCTAAGGAGCCAGCCGGCCACTCCCAGCCACAGGCCCCCAAACACAAACAACGGCGCTTTTCCCTGGAAAACAAAACTCGCCTGCCAACTTTTTGATGGCAGATTTCAGGAGCCACTTGGTACTATCAAACCAGCCCAACTTGGCACTGGTGCCACCATGGGTCTGGTCACCATCCTGCCTATCGTAGTTTTTCAGGACCTAGCCGGTCACTCCCAGCCATAGGCCCCCAGACACAAACCTCGGCCCGTTTCCAGGGAAAACAAAAGTAAGCTGCCCCGCTTCTGGATGGCAGATTGCAGGAGCCACTTGGTACTATCAAACCAGCCCAACTTGGATCTGGTGCCACCTCTGGTCTGGGAACCATGCTGCGTATCGAGGATTCTAAGGAGCCAGCCGGCCACTCCCAGCCACAGGCCCCCAAACACAAACAACGGCGCTTTTCCCTGGAAAACAAAACTCGCCTGCCAACTTTTTGATGGCAGATTTCAGGAGCCACTTGGTACTATCAAACCAGCCCAACTTGGCACTGGTGCCACCTCTGGTCTTGGAACCATCCTGCGTATCGTGGGTTCTAAGGAACCAGCCGTCCACTCCCAGCCACATGCCCCCAAACACAAACAACGGCGCTTTTCCCTGGTAAACAAAACTCGCCTGCCAAATTTTTGATGGCATATTTCAGGAGCCACTTGGTACTATCAAACCAGCCCGACTTGGCACTGGTGCCACCATGGGTCTGGTCACCATCCTGCCTATCGTAGAATTCAGGACCTAGCCGGTCACTCCCAGTCATAGGCCCCGAGACACAAACCTCGGCCCGTTTCCCTTGCAAACAAAAGTAAGCTGACGCGCTTCTTGATGGCAGATTTCAGGACGCACGTGGTACTATCAAACCAACCCGACTTGGAACTGGTGCCACCTTGGGTGTGGGAACCTTCCTGCGTATCGTGGATTCTAAGGAGCCAGCCGGCCACTCCCAGCCACAGGCCCCCAAACTCAAACAATGGTGCTTTTCCCTGGAAAACAAAACTCGCCTGCCAACTTTTTGATGGCAGATTGCAGGAGCCACTTGGTACTATCAAACCAGCCCAACTTGGCACTGGTGCCACCATGGGTCTGGTCACCATCCTGCCTCTCGTAGCTTTTCAGGAGCCAGCCGGTCACTCCCAGCCATAGGCCCCCAGACACAAACCTCGGCCCGTTTCCCTGGCAAACAAAAGTAAGCTGCCCCGCTTCTGGATGGCAGAATTCAGGAGCCACTTTGCACCATCAAACCAGCCCGACTTGGCACGGGTGCCACCTCTGGTCTGGGAACCATTCTGTGTATCGTGGATTCTAAGGAGCCAGCCGGCCACTCCCAGCCATAGGCCCCCAAACACAAACAACGGCGCTTTTCCCTGGAAAACAAAACTCGCCTGCCAACTTTTTGATGGCAGATTGCAGGAGCCACTTGGTACTATCAAACCAGCCCGACTTGGCACTGGTGCCACCATGGGTCTGGTCACCATCCTGCCTATCGTAGCTTTTCAGGAGCCAGCCGGTCACTCCCAGCCATAGGCCCCCAGACACAAACCTCGGCCCGTTTCCCTGGCAAACAAAAGTAAGCTGCCCCGCTTCTGGATAGCAGATATCAGGACGCATTGGTACTATCAAACCAGCCCAACTTGGCACTGGTCCCACCTTGGCTCTGGGAATCATCCTGCGTATCGTGGATTCTAATTAGCCTGCCGGCAACTCCCAGCCACAGGCCCCCAAATACAAACAACGGCGCTTTTCCCTGGAAAACCAAACTCGCCTGCCAACGTTTGATGGCAGATTGCAGGAGGCGCTTGGTACTATCAAACCAGCCAAATTGGCACTGGTGCCACCATGGGTCTGGTCCCCATCCTGCCTATCGTAGCTTTTCAGGAGCCAGCCGGTCACTCCCAGCCATAGGCCCCCAGACACAATGCTCGGCCCGTTTCCCTGGCAAACATATGTAAGCTGCCCTGCTTGTGGATGGCAGATTGCAGGAACCACCTGGTACTATCAAACCAGCCCGACTTGGCACTGGTGCCACCTCTGGTCTGGGAACCATGCTGCGTATCGTGGATTCTAAGGAGCCAGCCAGCCACTCCCAGCCACAGGCCCCCAAACACAAACAACGGCGCTTTTCCCTGGAAAACAAGACTCGCCTGCCAACTTTTTGATGGCAGATTACAGGAGCCACTTGGTACTATCAAACCAGCCCAACTTGGCACTGGTGCCACCATGGGTCTGGTCACCATCCTGCCTATCGTAGCTTTTCAGGAGCCAGCCGGTCACTCCCAGCCATAGGCCCCCAGACAGAAACCTCGGCCCGTTTCCCTGGCAAACAAAAGTAAGCTGCCCCGCTTCTGGATGGCAGATTGCAGGATCCACTTTGCACCATCAAACCAGCCCAACTTGGCACTGGTGCCACCTCTGGTCTGGGTACCATCCTGCGTATCGTGGATTCTAATTAGCCAGCCGGCCACTCCCAGCCACAGGCCCCCAAACACAAACAACGGCGCTTTTCCCTGGAAAACAAAACTCGCCTGCCAACTTTTTGATGGCAGATTGCAGGAGCCACTTGGTACTCTCAAACCAGCCCCACTTGGCACTGGTGCCACCATGGGTCTGGTCCCCATCCTGCCTATCGTAGCTTTTCAGGAGCAAGCCGGTCACTCCCAGCCATAGGCCCCCAGACACAAACCTCGGCCCGTTTCCCTGGCAAACAAAAGTAAGCTGCCCCGCTTCTGGATGGCAGATTGCAGGAGCCACTTTGTACTATCAAACCAGCCCAACTTGGAACTGGTGCCACCTCTGGTCTGGGAACCATGCTGCGTATCGAGGATTCTAAGGAGCCAGCCGGCCACTCCCAGCCACAGGCCCCCAAACACAAACAACGGCGCTTTTCCCTGGAAAACAAAACTCGCCTGCCAACTTTTTGATGGCAGATTTCAGGAGCCACTTGGTACTCGCAAACCAGCCCCACTTGGCACTGGTGCCACCATGGGTCTGGTCACCATCCTGCCTATCGTAGCTTTTCAGGACCTAGCCGGTCACTCCCAGCCATAGGCCCCCAGACAGAATGCTCGGCCCGTTTCCCTGGCAAAAAAAAGTAAGCTGCCCCGCTTCTGGATGGCAGATTGCAGGACGCACTTGGTACTATCAAACCAGCCTGACTTGCAACTGGTGCCACCTTGAGTCTGGGAACCATGCTGCGTATCGTGGATTCTAATTAGCCAGCCGGCCACTCCCAGCCATAGGACCCCAAACACAAACAACGGCGCTTTTCCCTGGAAAACAAAACTCGCCTGCCAACCTTTTGATGGCAGATTGCAGGAGCCACTTGGTACTATCAAACCAGCCCAACTTGGCACTGCTGTCACCATGGGTCTGGTCACCATCCTGCCTATCGTAGCTTTTCAGGAGCCAGCCGGTCACTCCCAGCCATAGGCCCCCAGACAGAAACCTCGGCCCGTTACCCTGGCAAACAAAATTAAGCTGCCCCGCTTCTGGATGGCAGATTGCAGGAGCCACTTGGTACTATCAAACTGGCCCGACTTGGCACTGGTTCCACCTCAGGTCTGGGAACCATCCTACGTATCGTGGATTCTAAGGAGCCAGCCGGCCACTCCCAGCCACAGACCCCCAAACAAAAACAACGGCGCTTTTCCCTGGAAAACAAAACTCGCCTGCCAACTTTTTGATGGCAGATTGCAGGAGCCACTTGGTACTATCAAACCAGCCCAACTTGGCACTGGTGCCACCATGGGTCTGGTCACCATCCTGCCTATCGTAGCTTTTCAGGAGCCAGCCGGTCACTCCCAGCCATAGGCCCCCAGACACAATGCTCGGCCCGTTTCCCTGGCAAAAAAAGTAAGCTGCCCTGCTTCTGGATGGCAGATTGCAGCAACCACTTCGTACTATCAAACTAGCCCAACTTGGCACTGGTGCCACCTCTGGTCTGGGAACCATCCTGCGTATCGTGGATTCTAAGGAGCCAGCCAGCCACTCCCAGCCACAGGCCCCCAAACAAAAAACAGCGGCACTTTTCCCTGGAAAACCAAACTCGCCTGCCAACATTTTGATGGCAGATTACAGGAGGCGCTTGGTACTATCAAACCAGCCCAACTTGGCACTGGTGCCACCATGGGTCTGGTCACCATCCTGCCTATCGTAGCTTTTCAGGAGCCAGCCGGTCACTCCCAGCCATAGTTCCACAGACACAAACCTCGGCCCGTTTCCCTGGCAAACTAAAGTAAGCTGCCCCGCTTCTGGATGGCAGATTGCAGGAGCCACTTTGCACCATCAAACCAGCCCGACTTGGCACTGGTGCCACCTCTGGTCGGGGAACCATCCTGCGTATCGTGGATTCTAATTAGCCATCCAGCCACTCCCAGCCACAGGCCCCCAAACACAAACAACGGCGCTTTTCCCTGGAAAAAAAAACTCACCTGCCAACTTTTTGATGGCAGATTGCAGGAGCAACTTGGTACTATCAAACCAGCCCAACTTGGCACTGGTGCCACCATGGTTCTGGTCACCATCCTCCCTATCGTAGCTTTTCAGGAGCCAGCCGGTCACTCCCAGCCATAGGCCCACAGACACAAACCTCGGCCCGTTTCCCTGGCAAACAAAAGTAAGCTGCCCCGCTTCTGGATGGCAGATTGCAGGAGCCATTTCATACTATCAAACCAGCCCAACTTGGAACTGGTGCATCATCTGGTCTGGGAACCATGCTGCGTATCGTGGATTCTAAGGAGCCAGCCGGCCACTCCCAGCCACAGGCCCCCAAACACAAACAACGGCGCTTTTCCCTGGTAAACAAAACTCGCCTGCCAACTTTTTGATGGCAGATTGCAGGAGCCACTTGGTACTATCAAACCAGCCCAACTTGGCACTGGTGCCACCATGGGTCTGGTCACCATCCTGCCTATCGTAGCTTTTCAGGACCTAGCCGGTCACTCCCAGCCATAGGCCCCCAGACACAAACCTCGGCCCGTTTCCCTGGCAAACAAAAGTAAGCTGCCCCGCTTCTGGATGGCAGATTGCAGGACACACGTGGTACTCTCAAACCAGCCCGACTTGGAACTGTTGCCACCTCTGGTCTAGGAACCATCCTGCGTATCGTGGGTTCTAAGGAGCCAGCCGGCCACTCCCAGCCACATGCCCCCAAACACAAACAACGGCGCTTTACCCTGGAAAACAAAACTCGCCTGCCAAATTTTTGATGGCATATTTCAGGAGCCACTTGGTACTATCAAACCAGCCCAACTTGGCACTGGTGCCACCATGGGTCTGGTCACCATCCTGCCTATCGTAGAATTCAGGAGCCAGCCGGTCACTCCCAGCCATAGTCCCCCAGACACAAACCTCGGCCCGTTTCCAGGGAAAACAAAAGTAAGCTGCCCCGCTTCTGGATGGTAGATTGCAGGCCGCACGTGGTACTATCAAACCAACCCGACTTGGAACTGGTGCCACCTTGGGTGTGGGAACCTTCCTGCGTATCGTGGATTCTAAGGAGCCAGCCGGCCACTACCAGCCACAGGCCCCCAAACTCAAACAACGGTGCTTTTCCCTGGAAAACAAAACTCGCCTGCCAAATTTTGATGGCAGATTGCAGGAGCCACTTGGTACTATCAAACCAGCCCAACTTGGCACTGGTGCCACCATAGGTCTGGTCACCATCCTGCCTATCGTAGCTTTTCAGGAGCCAGCCGGTCACTCCCAGCCATAGGCCCCCAGACACAAACTTCGGCCCGTTTCCCTGGCAAACAAAAGTAAGCTGCCCCGCTTCTGGATGGCAGATTGCAGGAGCCACTTTGCACCATCAAACCAGCCCGACTTGGCACGGGTGCCACCTCAGGTCTGGGAACCATTCTGTGTATCGTGGATTCTAAGGAGCCAGCCGGCCACTCCCAGCCATAGGCCCCCAAACACAAACAACGGCGCTTTTCCCTGGAAAACAAAACTCGCCTGCCAACCTATTGATGGCAGATTGCAGGAGCCACTTGGTACTATCAAACCAGCCCAACTTGGCACTGGTGCCACCATGGGTCTGGTCACCATCCTGCCTATCGTAGCTTTTCAGGAGCCAGCCGGTCACTCCCAGCCATAGGCCCCCAGACACAAACCTCGGCCCGTTTCCCTGGCAAACAAAAGTAAGCTGCCCCGCTTCTGGATAGCAGATATCAGGACGCATTGGTACTATCAAACCAGCCCAACTTGACACTGGTCCCACCTTGGCTCTGGGAACCATCCTGCGTATCGTGGATTCTAATTAGCCAGCCGGCAACTCCCAGCCACAGGCCCCCAAACACAAACAACGGCGCTTTTCCCTGGAAAACAAAACTCGCCTGCCAACTTTTTGATGGCAGATTGCAGGAGGCGCTTGGTACTATCAAACCAGCCAAATTGGCACTGGTGCCACCATGGGTCTGGTCACCATCCTGCCTATCGTAGCTTTTCAGGAGCCAGCCAGTCACTCCCAGCCATAGGCCCCCAGACACAATGCTCGGCCCGTTTCCCTGGCAAACAAAAGTAAGCTGCCCCGCTTCTGGATGGCAGATTGCAGGAACCACTTGGTACTATCAAACCAGCCCGACTTGGCACTGGTGCCACCTCTGGTCTGGGAACCATGCTGAGTATCGTGGATTCTAAGGAGCCAGCAAGCCACTCCCAGCCACAGGCCCACAAACACAAACAACGGCACTTTTCCCTGGAAAACAAAACTCGCGTGCCAACATTTGATGGCAGATTACAGGAGCCACTTGGTACTATCAAACCAGCCCAACTTGGCACTGGTGCCACCATGGGTGTGGTCACCATCCTGCCTATCGTAGCTTTTCAGGGACCAGCCGGTCACTCCCAGCCATAGGTCCCCAGACAGAAACCTCGGCCCGTTTCCCTGGCAAACAAAAGTAAGCTGCCCCGCTTGTGGATGGCAGATTGCAGGACACACGTGGTACTATCAAACCAGCCCGACTTGGAACTGGTGCCACCTCTGGTCTGGGAACCATCCTGCGTATCGTGGATTCTAATTAGCCATCCGGCCACTCCCAGCCACAGGCCCCCAAACACAAACAACGGCGCTTTACCCTGGAAAACAAAACTCGCCTGCCAAATTTAGATGGCAGATTGCAGGAGCCACTTGGTACTATCAAACCAGCCCAACTTGGCACTGGTGCCACCATGGGTGTGGTCACCATCCTGCCTATCGTAGCTTTTCAGGAGCAAGCCGGTCACTCCCAGCCATAGGCCCCCAGACACAATGCTCGGCCCGTTTCCCTGGCAAACAAAAGTAAGCTGCCCCGCTTCTGGATGGCAGATTGCAGGAACCACTTGGTACTATCAAACCAGCCCAACTTGGATCTGGTGCCACCTCTGGTCTGGGAACCATCCTGCGTATCGTGGGTTCTAAGGAGCCAGCCGGCCACTCCCAGCCACAGGCCCCCAAACACAAACAACGGCGCTTTTCCCTGGAAAACAAAACTCGCCCTCCAACGTTTTGATGGCTGATTTCAGGAGCCACTTGGTACTATCAAACCACCCCCACTTGGCACTGGTGCCACCATGGGTGTGGTCACCATCCTGCCTTTCGTAGCTTTTCAGGAGCCAGCCGGTCACTCCCAGCCATAGGCCCCCAGACACAATGCTCGGCCCGTTTCCCTGGCAAACAAAAGTAAGCTGCCCTGCTTGTGGATGGCAGATTGCAGGAGCCACTTGGTATTATCAAACCAGCCCGACTTGGCACTGGTGCCACCTCTGGTCTGGGAAGCATGCTGCGTATCGTGGATTCTAAGGAGCCAGCCGGCCACTCCCAGCCACAGGCCCCCAAACACAAACAACGGCGCTTTTCCCTGGAAAACAAAACTCGCCTGCCAACTTTTTGATGGCAGATTGCAGGAGCCACTTGGTACTATCAAACCAGCCCAACTTGGCACTGGTGCCACCATGGGTCTGGTCACCATCCTGCCTATCGTAGCTTTTCAGGACCTAGCCGGTCACTCCCAGCCATAGACCCCCAGACACAATGCTCGGCCCGTTTCCCTGGCAAACAAAAGTAAGCTGCCCCGCTTCTGGATGGCAGATTGCAGGACGCACTTGGTACTATCAAACCAGACCAACTTGGCACTGGTGCCACCTTGGGTCTGGGAACCATGCTGCGTATCGTGGATTCTAATTAGCCAGCCGGCAACTCCCAGCCACAGGCCCCCAAACACAAACAACGGCGCTTTTCCCTGGAAAACAAAACTCGCCTGCCAAATTTTGATGGCAGATTGCAGGAGCCACTTGGTACTATCAAACCAGCCAAATTGGCACTGGTGCCACCATGGGTCTGGTCACCATCCTGCCTATAGTAGCTTTTCAGGAGCCAGCCGGTCACTTCCAGCCATAGGCCCCCAGACACAAACCTCGGCCCGTTTCCCTGGCAAACAAAAGTAAGCTGCCCCGCTTCTGGATGGCAGATTGCAGGAACCACTTGATACTATCAAACTAGCCCGACTTGGCACTGGTGCCACCTCTGGTCTGGGAACCATGCTGCGTATCGTGGATTCTAAGGAGCCAGCCAGCCACTCCCAGCCACAGGCCCCCAAACAAAATCAGCGGCACTTTTCCCTGGAAACGCAAACTCGCCTGCCAATTTTTTGATGGCAGATTGCAGGAGCAACTTGGTACTATCAAACCAGCCCAACTTGGTACTGGTGCCACCATGGGTCTGGTCACCATCCTGCCTATCGTAGCTTTTCAGGAGCCAGCCGGTCACTCCCAGCCATAGGCCCCCAGACACAAACCTCGGCCCGTTTCCCTGGCAAAAAAAAGTAAGCTGCCCCGCTTCTGGATGGCATATTACAGGACACACGTGGTACTATCAAACCAGCCAAACTTGGAACTGTAGCCACCTCTGGTCTTGGAACCATCCTGCATATCGTGGGTTCTAAGGAGCCAGCCGGCCACTCCCAGCCACATGCCCCCAAACAAAAACAACGGCGCATTTCCCTGGAAAACAAAACTCGCCTGCCAAGTTTTTGATGGCAGATTTCAGGAGCCACTTGGTACTATCAAACCAGCCCAACTTGGCACTGGTGCCACCATGGGTCTGGTCACCATCCTGCCTATCGTAGCTTTTCAGGAGCCAGCCGGTCACTCCCAGCCATAGACCCCCTCACACAAAACTCGGCCCGTTTCCCTGGAAAACAAAAGTAAGCTGCCCCGCTTCTGGATGGCAGATTGCAGGAACCACTTGGTACTATCAAACCAGATCGACTTGGCACTGGTGCCACCTTGGGTCTGGGAACCATTCTGCGTATCGTGGATTCTAAGGAGCCAGCCGGCCACTCCCAGCCACAGGCCCCCAAACACAAACAACGGCGCTTTTCCCTGGTAAACAAAACTCGCCTGCCAACTTTTTGATGGCAGATTTCAGGAGCCACTTGGTACTATCAAACCAGCCAAATTGGCACTGGTGCCACCATGGGTCTGGTCACCATCCTGCCTATCGTAGGTTTTCAGGAGCCAGCCGGTCTCTCCCAGCCATAGGCCCCGAGACACAAACCTCGGCCCGTTTCCCTGGCAAACAAAAGTAAGCATCCCCGCTTCTGGATGGCAGATTGCAGGCCGCACGTGGTACTATCAAACCAGCCCGACTTGGAACTGGTGCCACCTTGGGTGTGGGAAACTTCCTGCGTATCGTGGATTCTAAGGAGCCAGCCGGCCACTCCCTACTACAGGCCCCCAAACACAAACAACGGCGCTTTTCCCTGGAAAACAAAACTCGCCTGCCAACTTTTTGATGGCAGATTGCAGGAGCCACTTGGTACTATCAAACCAGCCCAACTTGGCACTGCTGCCACCATGGGTCTGGTCACCATCCTGCCTATCGTAGCTTTTCAGGAGCCAGCCGGTCACTCCCAGCCATAGGCCCCCAGACACAAACCTCGGCCCGTTTCCCTGGCAAACAAAAGTAAGCTGCCCCGCTTCTGGATGGCAGATTGCAGGAGCCACTTTGCACCATCAAACCAGCCCGACTTGGAACTGGTGCCACCTCTGGTCTGGGAACCATCCTGCGTATCGTGGATTCTAATTAGCCATCCAGCCACTCCCAGCCACAGGCCCCCAAACACAAACAACGGCGCTTTTCCCTGGAAAACAAAACTCACCTGCCAACTTTTTGATGGCAGATTGCAGGAGGCGCTGGGTACTATCAAACCAGCCAAATTGGCACTGGTGCCACCATGGGTCTGGTCAACATCCTGCCTATCGTAGAATTCAGGAGCCAGCCGATCACTCCCAGCCATAGGCCCCCAGACACAAACCTCGGCCCGTTTCCAGGGCAAACAAAAGTAAGCTGCCCCGCTTCTGGATGGCAGATTGCAGGCCGCACGTGGTACTATCAAACCAGCCCGACTTGGAACTGGTGCCACCTTGGGTGTGGGAACCTTCCTGCGTATCGTGGATTCTAAGGAGCCAGCCGGCCACTCCCAGCCACAGGCCCCCAAACACAAACAACGGTGCTTTTCCCTGGAAAACAAAACTCGCCTGCCAACTTTTTGATGGCAGATTGCAGGAGCCACTTGGTACTATCAAACCAGCCCAACTTGGCACTGGTGCCACCATGGGTCTGGTCACCATCCTGCCTATCGTAGCTTTTCAGGAGCCAGCCGGTCACTCCCAGCCATAGGCCCCCAGACACAAACCTCGGCCCGTTTCCCTGGCAAACAAAAGTAAGCTGCCCCGCTTCTGGATAGCAGAAATCAGGACGCATTGGTACTATCAAACCAGCCCAACTTGGCACTGGTCCCACCTTGGCTCTGGGAACCATCCTGCGTATCATGGATTCTAATTAGCCAGCCGGCAACTCCCAGCCACAGGCCCCCAAACACAAACAACGGCGCTTTTCCCTGGAAAACAAAAAGCGCCTGCCAACATTTTGATGGCAGATTTCAGGAGCCACTTGGTACTATCAAACCAGCCCCACTTGGCACTTGTGCCACCATGGGTCTGGTCACCATCCTACCTATCGTAGCTTTTCAGGACCTAGCCGGTCACTCCCAGCCATAGGCCCCAAGACACAATGCTCGGCCCGTTTCCCTGGAAAACAAAAGTAAGCTGCCCCGCTTCTGGATGGCAGATTGCAGGAACCACTTGGTACTATCAAACCAGACCGACTTGGCACTGGTGCCACCTTGGGTCTGGGAACCATCCTGCGTATCGTGGATTCTAAGGAGCCAGCCGGCCACTCCCAGCCACAGGCCCCCAAACACAAACAACGGCGCTTTTCCCTGGTAAACAAAACTCGCCTGCCAACTTTTTGATGGCAGATTTCAGGAGCCACTTGGTACTATCAAACCAGCCAAATTGGCACTGGTGCCACCAGGGGTCTGGTCACCATCCTGCCTATCGTAGGTTTTCAGGAGCCAGCCGGTCACTCCCAGCCATAGGCCCCGAGACACAAACCTCGGCCCGTTTCCCTGGCAAACAAAAGTAAGGTGCCCCGCTTCTGGATGGCAGATTGCAGGCCGCACGTGGTACTATCAAACCAGCCCGACTTGGAACTGGTGCCACCTTGGGTGTGGGAACCTTCCTGCGTATCGTGGATTCTAAGGAGCCAGCCGGCCACTCCCAGCCACAGGCCCCCAAACACAAACAACTGTGCTTTTCCCTGGAAAACAAAACTCGCCTGCCAACTTTTTGATGGCAGATTGCAGGAGCCACTTGGTACTATCAAACCAGCCCAACTTGGCACTGCTGCCACCATGGGTCTGGTCACCATCCTGCCTATCGTAGCTTTTCAGGAGCCAGCCGGTCACTCCCAGCCATAGGCCCCCAGACACAAACCTCGGCCCGTTTCCCTGGCAAACAAAAGTAAGCTGCCCCGCTTCTGGATGGCAGATTGCAGGAGCCACTTTGTACTATCAAACCAGACCGACTTGGCACTGGTGCCACCTCTGGTCTGGGAACCATCCTGCGTATCGTGGATTCTAAGGAGCCAGCCGGCCACTCCCAGCCACAGGCCCCCAAACACAAACAACGGCGCTTTTCCCTGGAAAACAAAACTCACCTGCCAACTTTTTGATGGCAGATTGCAGGAGCCACTTGGTACTATCAAACCAGCCTGACTTGGCACTGGTGCCACCATGGGTCTGGTCAACATCCTGCCTATCGTAGAATTCAGGAGCCAGCCGGTCACTCCCAGCCATAGGCCCCCAGACACAAACCTCGGCCTGTTTCCAGGGCAAACAAAAGTAAGCTGCCCCGCTTCTGGATGGCAGATTGCAGGCCGCACGTGGTACTATCAAACCAGCCCGACTTGGAACTGGTGCCACCTTGGGTGTGGGAACCTTCCTGCGTATCGTGGATTCTAAGGAGCCAGCCGGCCACTCCCAGCCACAGGCCCCCAAACACAAACAACGGTGCTTTTCCCTGGAAAACAAAACTCGCCTGCCAACTTTTTGATGGCAGATTGCAGGAGCCACTTGGTACTATCAAACCAGCCAAACTTGGCACTGGTGCCACCATGGGTCTGGTCACCATCCTGCCTATCGTAGCTTTTCAGGAGCCAGCCGGTCACTCCCAGCCATAGGCCCCCAGACACAAACCTCGGCCCGTTTCCCTGGCAAACAAAAGTAAGCTGCCCAGCTTCTGGATAGCAGAAATCAGGACGCATTGGTACTATCAAACCAGCCCAACTTGGCACTGGTCCCACCTTGGCTCTGGGAACCATCCTGCGTATCATGGATTCTAATTAGCCAGCCGGCAACTCCCAGCCACAGGCCCCCAAACACAAACAACGGCGCTTTTCCCTGGAAAACAAAACTCGCCTGCCAACTTTTTGATGGCAGATTGCAGGAGCCACTTGGTACTATCAAACCAGCCCAACTTGGCACTGGTGCCACCATGGGTCTGGTCACCATCCTGCCTATCGTAGCTTTTCAGGAGCCAGCCGGTCACTCCCAGCCATAGGCCCCCAGACACAAACCTCGGCCCGTTTCCCTGGCAAACAAAAGTAAGCTGCCCCGCTTCTGGATGGCAGATTGCAGGAGCCACTTGGTACTATCAAACCAGCCCAACTTGGATCTGGTGCCACCTCTGGTCTGGGAACCATGCTGCGTATCGTGGATTCTAAGGAGCCAGCCGGCCACTCCCAGCCACAGGCCCCCAAACACAATCAACGACGCTTTTCCCTGGAAAACAAAACTCGCCTGCCAACTTTTTGATGGCAGATTTCAGGAGCCACTTGGTACTATCAAACCAGCCCCACTTGGCACTTGTGCCACCATGGGTCTGGTCACCATCCTGCCTATCGTAGCTTTTCAGGACCTAGCCGGTCACTCCCAGCCATAGGCCCCAAGACACAATGCTCGGCCCGTTTCCCTGGCAAAAAAAAGTAAGCTGCCCCGCTTCTGGATGGCAGATTGCAGGACGCACTTGGTACTATCAAACCAGTCCAACTTGGCACTGGTGCCACCTTGGTTCTGGGAACCATGCTGCGTATCGTGGATTCTAATTTGCCAGCAGGCAACTCCCAGCCACAGGCCCCCAAACATAAACAACGGCGCTTTTGCCTGGAAAACAAAACTCGCCTGCCAGCTTTTTGATGGCAGATTGCAGGAGGCGCTTGGTACTATCAAACCAGCCAAATTGGCACTGGTGCCAGCATGGGTCTGGTCACCATCCTGCCTATCGTAGCTTTTCAGGAGCCAGCCGGTCACTCCCAGCCATAGGCCCCCAGACAGAATACTCGGCCCGTTTCCCTGGCAAACAAAAGTAAGCTGCCCCGCTTCTGGATGGCAGATTGCAGGAGCCACTTTGCACCATCAAACTAGCCCAACTTGGCACTGGTGCCACCTCTGGTCTGGGAACCATCCTGCGTATCGTGGATTCTAATTAGCCATCCAGCCACTCCCAGCCACATGCCCCCAAACACAAACAACGGCGCTTTTCCCTGGAAAACAAAACTCGCCTGCCAACTTTTTGATGGCAGATTGCAGGAGCCACTTGGTACTATCAAACCAGCCCAACTTGGCACTGGTGCCACCATGGGTCTGGTCACCATCCTGCCTATCGTAGCTTTTCAGGAGCCAGCTGGTCACTCCCAGCCATAGGCCCCCAGACAGAAACCTCGGCCCGTTTCCCTGGCAAACAAAAGTAAGCTGCCCCGCTTCTGGATGGCAGATTGCAGGAACCACTTGATGCTATCAAACTAGTCCGACTTGGAACTGGTGCCACCTCTGGTCTGGGAACCATCCTGCGTATCGTGGATTCTAAGGAGCCAGCCAGCCACTCCCAGCCACAGGCCCCCAAACAAAAACAGCGGCACTTTTCCCTGGAAAACCAAACTCGCCTGCCAACTTTTTGATGGCAGATTGCAGGAGCCACTTGGTACTATCAAACCAGCCCAACTTGGCACTGCTGCCACCATGGGTCTGGTCACCATCCTGCCTATCGTAGCTTTTCAGGAGCCAGCCGGTCTCTCCCAGCCATAGGCCCCCAGACAGAAACCTCGGCCCGTTTCCCTGGCAAACAAAAGTAAGCTGCCCCGCTTCTGGATGGCAGATTGCAGGAGCCACTTCATACTATCAAACCAGCCCAACTTGGTACTGGTGCCACCTCTGGTCTGGGAACCATGCTGCGTATCGTGGATTCTAAGGAGCCAGCCAGCCACTCCCAGCCACAGGCCCACAAACACAAACAACGGCGCTTTTCCCTGGTAAACAAAACTCGCCTGCCAACTATTTGATGGCAGATTTCAGGAGCCACTAGGTACTATCAAACCAGCCCAACTTGGCACTGGTGCCACCTTGGGTCTGGTCACCATCCTGCCTATCGTAGCTATTCAGGAGCCAGCCGGTCACTCCCAGCAATAGGCCCCCAGACACAAACCTCGGCCCGATTCCCTGGCAAACAAAAGTAAGCTGCCCCGCTTCTGGATGGCATATTGCAGGACACACGTGGTACTATCAAACCAGCCCAACTTGGAACTGGTGCCACCTTGGGTGTGGGAACCTTCCTGCGTATCGTGGATTCTAAGGAGCCAGCCGGCCACTCCCAGCCACAGGCCCCCAAACACAAACAACGGTGCTTTTCCCTGGAAAACAAAACTCGCCTGCCAACTTTTTGATGGCAGATTGCAGGAGCCACTTGGTACTATCAAACCAGCCCAACTTGGCACTGGTGCCACCATGGGTCTGGTCACCATCCTGCCTATCGTAGCTTTTCAGGAGCCAGCCGGTCACTCCCAGCCATAGGCCCCCAGACACAAACCTCGGCCCGTTTCCCTGGCAAACAAAAGTAAGCTGCCCAGCTTCTGGATAGCAGAAATCAGGACGCATTGGTACTATCAAACTAGCCCAACTTGGCACTGGTCCCACCTTGGCTCTGGGAACCATCCTGCGTATCATGGATTCTAATTAGCCAGCCGGCAACTCCCAGCCACAGGCCCCCAAACACAAACAACGGCGCTTTTCCCTGGAAAACAAAACTCGCCTGCCAACTTTTTGATGGCAGATTGCAGGAGCCACTTGGTACTATCAAACCAGCCCAACTTGGCACTGGTGCCACCATGGGTCTGGTCACCATCCTGCCTATCGTAGCTTTTCAGGAGCCAGCCGGTCACTCCCAGCCATAGGCCCCCAGACACAAACCTCGGCCCGTTTCCCTGGCAAACAAAAGTAAGCTGCCCCGCTTCTGGATGGCAGATTGCAGGAGCCACTTGGTACTATCAAACCAGCCCAACTTGGATCTGGTGCCACCTCTGGTCTGGGAACCATGCTGCGTATCGTGGATTCTAAGGAGCCAGCCGGCCACTCCCAGCCACAGGCCCCCAAACACAATCAACGACGCTTTTCCCTGGAAAACAAAACTCGCCTGCCAACTTTTTGATGGCAGATTTCAGGAGCCACTTGGTACTATCAAACCAGCCCCACTTGGCACTTGTGCCACCATGGGTCTGGTCACCATCCTGCCTATCGTAGCTTTTCAGGACCTAGCCGGTCACTCCCAGCCATAGGCCCCAAGACACAATGCTCGGCCCGTTTCCCTGGCAAAAAAACGTAAGCTGCCCCGCTTCTGGATGGCAGATTGCAGGACGCACTTGGTACTATCAAACCAGTCCAACTTGGCACTGGTGCCACCTTGGTTCTGGGAACCATGCTGCGTATCGTGGATTCTAATTTGCCAGCCGGCAACTCCCAGCCACAGGCCCCCAAACATAAACAACGGCGCTTTTGCCTGGAAAACAAAACTCGCCTGCCAAGTTTTTGATGGCAGATTGCAGGAGGCGCTTGGTACTATCAAACCAGCCAAATTGGCACTGGTGCCAGCATGGGTCTGGTCACCATCCTGCCTATCGTAGCTTTTCAGGAGCCAGCCGGTCACTCCCAGCCATAGGCCCCCAGACAGAATACTCGGCCCGTTTCCCTGGCAAACAAAAGTAAGCTGCCCCGCTTCTGGATGGCAGATTGCAGGAGCCACTTTGCACCATCAAACTAGCCCAACTTGGCACTGGTGCCACCTCTGGTCTGGGAACCATCCTGCGTATCGTGGATTCTAATTAGCCATCCAGCCACTCCCAGCCACATGCCCCCAAACACAAACAACGGCGCTTTTCCCTGGAAAACAAAACTCGCCTGCCAACTTTTTGATGGCAGATTGCAGGAGCCACTTGGTACTATCAAACCAGCCCAACTTGGCACTGGTGCCACCATGGGTCTGGTCACCATCCTGCCTATCGTAGCTTTTCAGGAGCCAGCTGGTCACTCCCAGCCATAGGCCCCCAGACAGAAACCTCGGCCCGTTTCCCTGGCAAACAAAAGTAAGCTGCCCCGCTTCTGGATGGCAGATTGCAGGAACCACTTGATGCTATCAAACTAGTCCGACTTGGAACTGGTGCCACCTCTGGTCTGGGAACCATCCTGCGTATCGTGGATTCTAAGGAGCCAGCCAGCCACTCCCAGGCACAGGCCCCCAAACAAAAACAGCGGCACTTTTCCCTGGAAAACCAAACTCGCCTGCCAACTTTTTGATGGCAGATTGCAGGAGCCACTTGGTACTATCAAACCAGCCCAACTTGGCACTGCTGCCACCATGGGTCTGGTCACCATCCTGCCTATCGTAGCTTTTCAGGAGCCAGCCGGTCTCTCCCAGCCATAGGCCCCCAGACAGAAACCTCGGCCCGTTTCCCTGGCAAACAAAAGTAAGCTGCCCCGCTTCTGGATGGCAGATTGCAGGAGCCACTTCATACTATCAAACCAGCCCAACTTGGTACTGGTGCCACCTCTGGTCTGGGAACCATGCTGCGTATCGTGGATTCTAAGGAGCCAGCCAGCCACTCCCAGCCACAGGCCCACAAACACAAACAACGGCGCTTTTCCCTGGTAAACAAAACTCGCCTGCCAACTATTTGATGGCAGATTTCAGGAGCCACTAGGTACTATCAAACCAGCCCAACTTGGCACTGGTGCCACCTTGGGTCTGGTCACCATCCTGCCTATCGTAGCTATTCAGGAGCCAGCCGGTCACTCCCAGCCATAGGCCCCCAGACACAAACCTCGGCCCGTTTCCCTGGCAAACAAAAGTAAGCTGCCCCGCTTCTGGATGGCATATTGCAGGACACACGTGGTACTATCAAACCAGCCCAACTTGGAACTGGTGCCACCTCTGGTCTTGGAAGCATCCTGCGTATCGTGGATTCTAAGGAGCCAGCCAGCCACTCCCAGCCACATGCCCCCAAATACAAACAACGGCGCTTTTCCCTGGAAAACAAAACTCGCCTGCCAACTTTTTGATGGCAGATTTCAGGAGCCACTTGGTACTATCAAACCAGCCAAATTGGCACTGGTGCCACCATGGGTCTGGTCACCATCCTGCCTATCGTAGCTTTTCAGGAGCCAGCCGGTCACTCCCAGCCATAGGCCCCCAGACACAAACCTCGGTCTGCTTCCCTGGCAAACAGAAATAAGCTGCCCCGCTTCTGGATGGCAGATTGCAGGACGCACGTGGTACTATCAAACCAGCCCGACTTGGAACTGGTGCCACCTTGGGTGTGGGAACCTTCCTGCGTATCGTGGATTCTAAGGAGCCAGTCGGCCACTCCCAACTACAGGCCCCCAACTACAAACAACGGCGCTTTACCCTGGAAAACAAAACTCGCCTGCCAACTTTTTGATGGCAGATTGCAGGAGCCACTTGGTACTATCAAACCAGCCCAACTTGGCACTGCTGCCACCATGGGTCTGGTCAACATCCTGCCTCTCGTAGCTTTTCAGGAACCAGCCGGTCACTCCCAGCCATAGGCCCCCAGACACAAACCTCGGCCCGTTTCCCTGGCAAACAAAAGTAAGCTGCCCCGCTTCTGGATAGCAGAAATCAGGACGCATTGGTACTATCAAACCAGCCCAACTTGGCACTGGTCCCACCTTGGCTCTGGGAACCATCCTGCGTATCATGGATTCTAATTAGCCAGCCGGCAACTCCCAGCCACAGGCCCCCAAACACAAACAACGGCACTTTTCCCTGGAAAACAAAACGCGCCTGCCAATTTTTTGATGGAAGATTGCAGGAGGCGCTTGGTACTATCAAACCAGCCCGACTTGGCACTGGTGCCACCATGGGTCTGGTCACCATCCTGCCTATCGTAGCTTTTCAGGAGCCAGCCGGTCACTCCCAGCCATAGGCCCCCAGACACAATGCTCGGCCCGTTTCCCTGGCATCAAAAGTAAGCTGCCCCGCTTCTGGATGGCAGATTGCAGGAGCCACTTGGTACTATCAAACCAGCCCAACTTGGATCTGGTGCCACCTCTGGTCTGGGAACCATGCTGCGTATCGTGGATTCTAAGGAGCCAGCCGGCCACTCCCAGCCACAGGCCCCCAAACACAAACAACGGCGCTTTTCCCTGGAAAACAAAACTCGCCTGCCAACTTTTTGATGGCAGATTTCAGGAGCCACTAGGTACTATCAAACCAGCCCCACATGGCACTTGTGCCACCATGGGTCTGGTCACCATCCTGCCTATCGTAGCTTTTCAGGACCTAGCCGGTCACTCCCAGCCATAGGCCCCAAGACACAATGCTCGGCCCGTTTCCCTGGCAAAAAAAAGTAAGCTGCCCCGCTTCTGGATGGCAGATTGCAGGACGCACTTGGTACTATCAAAGCAGCCCAACTTGGCAATGGTGCCACCTTGGTTCTGGGAACCATGCTGCGTATCGTGGATTCTAATTTGCCAGCCGGCAACTCCCAGCCACAGGCCCCCAAACATAAACAACGGCGCTTTTGCCTGGAAAACAAAACTCGCCTGCCAACTTTTTGATGGCAGATTGCAGGAGCCACTTGGTACTATCAAATCAGCCCAACTTGGCACTGGTGCCAGCATGGGTCTGGCCACCATCCTGCCTATCGTAGCTTTTCAGGAGCCAGCCGGTCACTCCCAGCCATAGGCCCCCAGACACAATGCTCGGCCCGTTTCCCTGGCAAACAAAAGTAAGCTGCCCCGCTTCTGGATGGCAGATTGCAGGAGCCACTTTGCACCATCAAACCAGCCCGACTTGGCACTGGTGCCACCTCTGGTCTGGGAACCATCCTGCGTATCGTGGATTCTAATTAGCCAGCCGGCAACTCCCAGCCACAGGCCCCAATACACAAACAACGGCGCTTTTCCCTGGAAAACAAAACTCACCTGCCAACTTTTTGATGGCAGATTGCAGGAGGCGCTTGGTACTATCAAACCAGCCAAATTGGCACTGGTGCCACCATGGGTCTGGTCAACATCCTGCCTATCGTAGAATTCAGGAGCCAGCCGGTCACTCCCAGCCATAGGCCCCCAGACACAAACCTCGGCCCGTTTCCAGGGCAAACAAAAGTAAGCTGCCCCGCTTCTGGATGGCAGATTGCAGGAACCACTTGGTACTATCAAACCAGCCCGACTTGGAACTGGTGCCACCTTGGGTGTGGGAACCTTCCTGCGTATCGTGGATTCTAAGGAGCCAGCCGGCCACTCCCAGCCACAGGCCCCCAAACACAAACAACGGTGCTTTTCCCTGGAAAACAAAACTCGCCTGCCAACTTTTTGATGGCAGATTGCAGGAGCCACTTGGTACTATCAAACCAGCCCAACTTGGCACTGGTGCCACCATGGGTCTGGTCACCATCCTGCCTATCGTAGCTTTTCAGGAGCCAGCCGGTCACTCCCAGCCATAGGCCCCCAGACACAAACCTCGGCCCGTTTCCCTGGCAAACAAAAGTAAGCTGCCCCGCTTCTGGATAGCAGAAATCAGGACGCATTGGTACTATCAAACCAGCCCAACTTGGCACTGGTCCCACCTTGGCTCTGGGAACCATCCTGCGTATCATGGATTCTAATTAGCCAGCCGGCAACTCCCAGCCACAGGCCCCCAAACACAAACAACGGCGCTTTTCCCTGGAAAACAAATCGCGCCTGCCAATTTTTCGATGGAAGATTGCAGGAGGCGCTTGGTACTATCAAACGAGCCCTAATTGGCACTGGTGCCACCATGGGTCTGGTCACCATCCTGCCTATCGTAGCTTTTCAGGAGCCAGCCGGTCTCTCCCAGCCATAGGCCCCCAGACACAATGCCCGGCCCGTTTCGCTGGCAAACATAAGTAAGCTGCCCTGCTTGTGGATGGCAGATTGCAGGAGCCACTTGGTACTATCAAACCAGCCCGACTTGGAACTGGTGCCACCTCTGGTCTGGGAACCATGCTGTGTATCGTGGATTCTAAGGAGCCAGCCAGCCACTCCCAGCCACAGGCCCCCAAACACAAACAACGGCGCTTTTCCCTGGAAAACAAAACTCGCCTGCCAACTTTTTGATGGCAGATTGCAGGAGCCACTTGGTACTATCAAACCAGCCCAACTTGGCACTGGTGCCACCATGGGTCTGGTCACCATCCTGCCTATCGTAGCTTTTCAGGAGCCAGCCGGTCACTCCCAGCCATAGGCCCCCAGACACAAACCTCGGCCCGTTTCCCTGGCAAACAAAAGTAAGCTGCCCCGTTTCTGGATGGCAGATTGCAGGAGCCACTTGGTACTATCAAACCAGCCCAACTTGGATCTGGTGCCACCTCTGGTCTGGGAACCATCCTGCGTATCGTGGATTCTAAGGAGCCAGCCGGCCACTCCCAGCCACAGGCCCCCAAACACAAACAACGGCGCTTTTCCCTGGTAAACAAAACTCGCCTGCCAACTTTTTGATGGCAGATTGCAGGAGGCGCTTGGTACTATCAAACCAGTCAAATTGGCACTGGTGCCAGCATGGGTCTGGTCACCATCCTGCCTATCGTAGCTTTTCAGGAGCCAGCCGGTCACTCCCAGCCATAGCCCCCCGGACAGAATCCTCGGCCCGTTTCCCTGGCAAACAAAAGTAAGCTGCCCCGCTTCTGGATGGCAGATTGCAGGAGCCACTTTGCACCATCAAACCAGCCCGACTTGGCACTGGTGCCACCTCTGGTCTGGGAACCATCCTGCGTATCGTGGATTCTAATTAGCCAGCCGGCAACTCCCAGCCACAGGCCCCAAAACACAAACAACGGCGCTTTTCCCTGGAAAACAAAACTCACCTGCCAACTTTTTGATGGCAGATTGCAGGAGGCGCTTTGTACTATCAAACCAGCCAAATTGGCACTGGTGCCACCATGGGTCTGGTCAACATCCTGCCTATCGTAGAATTCAGGAGCCAGCCGGTCACTCCCTGCCATAGGCCCCCAGACACAAACCTCGGCCCGTTTCCAGGGCAAACAAAAGTAAGCTGCCCCGCTTCTGGATGGCAGATTGCAGGAACCACTTGGTACTATCAAACCAGCCCGACTTGGAACTGGTGCCACCTTGGGTGTGGGAACCTTCCTGCGTATCGTGGATTCTAAGGAGCCAGCCGGCCACTCCCAGCCACAGGCCCCCAAACACAAACAACGGCGCTTTTCCCTGGAAAACAAAACTCGCCTGCCAACTTTTTGATGGCAGATTGCAGGAGCCACTTGGTACTATCAAACCAGCCCAACTTGGCACTGGTGCCACCATGGGTCTGGTCACCATCCTGCCTATCGTAGCTTTTCAGGAGCCAGCCGGTCACTCCCAGCCATAGGCCCCCAGACACAAACCTCGGCCCGTTTCCCTGGCAAACAAAAGTAAGCTGCCCCGCTTCTGGATAGCAGAAATCAGGACGCATTGGTACTATCAAACCAGCCCAACTTGGCACTGGTCCCACCTTGGCTCTGGGAACCATCCTGCGTATCATGGATTCTAATTAGCCAGCCGGCAACTCCCAGCCACAGGCCCCCAAACAAAAACAACGGCGCTTTTCCCTGGAAAACAAAACGCGCCTGCCAATTTTTCGATGGAAGATTGCAGGAGGCGCTTGGTACTATCAAACCAGCCCAAATTGGCACTGGTGCCACCATGGGTCTGGTCACCATCCTGCCTATCGTAGCTTTTCAGGAGCCAGCCGGTCTCTCCCAGCCATAGGCCCCCAGACACAATGCTCGGCCCGTTTCGCTGGCAAACATAAGTAAGCTGCCCTGCTTGTGGATGGCAGATTGCAGGAGCCACTTGGTACTATCAAACCAGCCCGACTTGGAACTGGTGCCACCTTGGGTGTGGGAACCTTCCTGCGTATCGTGGATTCTAAGGAGCCAGCCGGCCACTCCCAGCCACAGGCCCCCAAACACAAACAACGGTGCTTTTCCCTGGAAAACAAAACTCGCCTGCCAACTTTTTGATGGCAGATTGCAGGAGCCACTTGGTACTATCAAACCAGCCCAACTTGGCACTGGTGCCACCATGGGTCTGGTCACCATCCTGCCTATCGTAGCTTTTCAGGAGCCAGCCGGTCACTCCCAGCCATAGGCCCCCAGACACAAACCTCGGCCCGTTTCCCTGGCAAACAAAAGTAAGCTGCCCCGCTTCTGGATAGCAGAAATCAGGACGCATTGGTACTATCAAACCAGCCCAACTTGGCACTGGTCCCACCTTGGCTCTGGGAACCATCCTGCGTATCATGGATTCTAATTAGCCAGCCGGCAACTCCCAGCCACAGGCCCCCAAACACAAACAACGGCGCTTTTCCCTGGAAAACAAATCGCGCCTGCCAATTTTTCGATGAAAGATTGCAGGAGGCGCTTGGTACTATCAAACGAGCCCAAATTGGCACTGGTGCCACCATGGGTCTGGTCACCATCCTGCCTATCGTAGCTTTTCAGGAGCCAGCCGGTCTCTCCCAGCCATAGGCCCCCAGACACAATGCCCGGCCCGTTTCGCTGGCAAACATAAGTAAGCTGCCCTGCTTGTGGATGGCAGATTGCAGGAGCCACTTGGTACTATCAAACCAGCCCGACTTGGAACTGGTGCCACCTCTGGTCTGGGAACCATGCTGTGTATCGTGGATTCTAAGGAGCCAGCCAGCCACTCCCAGCCACAGGCCCCCAAACACAAACAACGGCGCTTTTCCCTGGAAAACAAAACTCGCCTGCCAACTTTTTGATGGCAGATTGCAGGAGCCACTTGGTACTATCAAACCAGCCCAACTTGGCACTGGTGCCACCATGGGTCTGGTCACCATCCTGCCTATCGTAGCTTTTCAGGAGCCAGCCGGTCACTCCCAGCCATAGGCCCCCAGACACAAACCTCGGCCCGTTTCCCTGGCAAACAAAAGTAAGCTGCCCCGTTTCTGGATGGCAGATTGCAGGAGCCACTTGGTACTATCAAACCAGCCCAACTTGGATCTGGTGCCACCTCTGGTCTGGGAACCATCCTGCGTATCGTGGATTCTAAGGAGCCAGCCGGCCACTCCCAGCCACAGGCCCCCAAACACAAACAACGGCGCTTTTCCCTGGTAAACAAAACTCGCCTGCCAACTTTTTGATGGCAGATTGCAGGAGGCGCTTGGTACTATCAAACCAGTCAAATTGGCACTGGTGCCAGCATGGGTCTGGTCACCATCCTGCCTATCGTAGCTTTTCAGGAGCCAGCCGGTCACTCCCAGCCATAGCCCCCCGGACAGAATCCTCGGCCCGTTTCCCTGGCAAACAAAAGTAAGCTGCCCCGCTTCTGGATGGCAGATTGCAGGAGCCATTTTGCACCATCAAACCAGCCCGACTTGGCACTGGTGCCACCTCTGGTCTGGGAACCATCCTGCGTATCGTGGATTCTAATTAGCCAGCCGGCAACTCCCAGCCACAGGCCCCAAAACACAAACAACGGCGCTTTTCCCTGGAAAACAAAACTCACCTGCCAACTTTTTGATGGCAGATTGCAGGAGGCGCTTTGTACTATCAAACCAGCCAAATTGGCACTGGTGCCACCATGGGTCTGGTCAACATCCTGCCTATCGTAGAATTCAGGAGCCAGCCGGTCACTCCCTGCCATAGGCCCCCAGACACAAACCTCGGCCCGTTTCCAGGGCAAACAAAAGTAAGCTGCCCCGCTTCTGGATGGCAGATTGCAGGAACCACTTGGTACTATCAAACCAGCCCGACTTGGAACTGGTGCCACCTTGGGTGTGGGAACCTTCCTGCGTATCGTGGATTCTAAGGAGCCAGCCGGCCACTCCCAGCCACAGGCCCCCAAACACAAACAACGGCGCTTTTCCCTGGAAAACAAAACTCGCCTGCCAACTTTTTGATGGCAGATTGCAGGAGCCACTTGGTACTATCAAACCAGCCCAACTTGGCACTGGTGCCACCATGGGTCTGGTCACCATCCTGCCTATCGTAGCTTTTCAGGAGCCAGCCGGTCACTCCCAGCCATAGGCCCCCAGACACAAACCTCGGCCCGTTTCCCTGGCAAACAAAAGTAAGCTGCCCCGCTTCTGGATAGCAGAAATCAGGACGCATTGGTACTATCAAACCAGCCCAACTTGGCACTGGTCCCACCTTGGCTCTGGGAACCATCCTGCGTATCATGGATTCTAATTAGCCAGCCGGCAACTCCCAGCCACAGGCCCCCAAACACAAACAACGGCGCTTTTCCCTGGAAAACAAAACGCGCCTGCCAATTTTTCGATGGAAGATTGCAGGAGGCGCTTGGTACTATCAAACCAGCCCAAATTGGCACTGGTGCCACCATGGGTCTGGTCACCATCCTGCCTATCGTAGCTTTTCAGGAGCCAGCCGGTCTCTCCCAGCCATAGGCCCCCAGACACAATGCTCGGCCCGTTTCGCTGGCAAACATAAGTAAGCTGCCCTGCTTGTGGATGGCAGATTGCAGGAGCCACTTGGTACTATCAAACCAGCCCGACTTGGAACTGGTGCCACCTCTGGTCTGGGAACCATGCTGTGTATCGTGGATTCTAAGGAGCCAGCCAGCCACTCCCAGCCACAGGCCCCCAAACACAAACAACGGCGCTTTTCCCTGGAAAACAAAACTCGCCTGCCAACTTTTTGATGGCAGATTGCAGGAGCCACTTGGTACTATCAAACCAGCCCAACTTGGCACTGGTGCCACCATGGGTCTGGTCACCATCCTGCCTATCGTAGCTTTTCAGGAGCCAGCCGGTCACTCCCAGCCATAGGCCCCCAGACACAAACCTCGGCCCGTTTCCCTGGCAAACAAAAGTAAGCTGCCCCGCTTCTGGATGGCAGATTGCAGGAGCCACTTGGTACTATCAAACCAGCCCAACTTGGATGTGGTGCCACCTCTGGTCTGGGAACCATCCTGCGTATCGTGGATTCTAAGGAGCCAGCCGGCCACTCCCAGCCACAGGCCCCCAAACACAAACAACGGCGCTTTTCCCTGGTAAACAAAACTCGCCTGCCAACTTTTTGATGGCAGATTGCAGGAGGCGCTTGGTACTATCAAACCAGTCAAATTGGCACTGGTGCCAGCATGGGTCTGGTCACCATCCTGCCTATCGTAGCTTTTCAGGAGCCAGCCGGTCACTCCCAGCCATAGGCCCCCAGACAGAATCCTCGGCCCGTTTCCCTGGCAAACAAAAGTAAGCTCCCCCGCTTCTGGATGGCAGATTGCAGGAGCCACTTTGCACCATCAAACTATCCCAACTTGGCACTGGTGCCACCTCTGGTCTGGGAACCATCCTGCGTATCGTGGATTCTAATTAGCCATCCAGCCACTCCCAGCCACAGGCCCCCAAACACAAACAACGGCGCTTTTCCCTGGAAAACAAAACTCGCCTGCCAACATTTTGATGGCAGATTGCAGGAGCCACTTGGTACTATCAAACCAGCCCAACTTGGCACTGGTGCCACCATGGGTCTGGTCACCATCCTGCCTATCGTAGCTTTTCAGGAGCCAGCCGGTCACTCCCAGCCATAGGCCCCCAGACACAAACCTCGGCCCGTTTCCCTGGCAAACAAAAGTAAGCTGCCCCGCTTCTGGATGGCAGATTGCAGGAGCCACTTGGTACTATCAAACCAGCCCAACTTGGATCTGGTGCCACCTCTGGTCTGGGAACCATGCTGCGTATCGTGGATTCTAAGGAGCCAGCCGGCCACTCCCAGCCACAGGCCCCCAAACACAAACAACGGCGCTTTTCCCTGGAAAACAAAACTCGCCTGCCAACATTTTGATGGCAGATTTCAGGAGCCACTTGGTACTATCAAACCAGCCCAACTTGGCACTGGTGCCACCATGGGTCTGGTCACCATCCTGCCTATCGTAGCTTTTCAGGACCTAGCCGGTCACTCCCAGCCATAGGAACCCAGACACAATGCTCGGCCCGTTTCCCGGGCAAAAAAAAGTAAGCTGCCCCGCTTCTGGATGGCAGATTGCAGGACGCACTTGGTACTATCAAATCAGCCCAACTTGGCACTGGTGCCACCTTGGGTCTGGGAACCATGCTGCGTATCGTGGATTCTAATTAGCCATCTGGAACTCCCAGCCACAGGCCCCCAAACACAAACAACGGCGCTTTTCCCTGGAAAACAAAACTCGCCTGCCAACTTTTTGATGGCAGATTTTAGGAGCCACTTGGTACTATCAAATCAGCCCAACTTGGCACTGGTGCCACCATGGGTCTGGTCACCATCCTGCCTATCGTAGCTTTTCAGGAGCCAGCCGGTCACTCCCAGCCATAGGCCCCCAGACACAATGCTCGGCCCGTTTCCCTGGCAAACAAAAGTAAGCTGCCCCGCTTCTGGATGGCAGATTGCAGGAACCACTTGATACTATCAAACTAGCTCGACTTGGAACTGGTGCCACCTCTGGTCTGGGAACCATCCTGCGTATCGTGGATTCTAAGGAGCCAGCCAGCCACTCCCAGCCACAGGCCCCCAAACAAAAACAGCGGCACTTTTCCCTGGAAAACCAAACTCGCCTGCCAACTTTTTGATGGCAGATTGCAGGAGCCACTTGGTACTATCAAACCAGCCCAACTTGGCACTGGTGCCACCATGGGTCTGGTCACCATCCTGCCTATCGTAGCTTTTCAGGAGCCAGCCGGTCACTCCCAGCCATAGGCCCCCAGACACAAACCTCGGCCCGTTTCCCTGGCAAACAAAAGTAAGCTGCCCCGCTTCTGGATGGCAGATTGCAGGAGCCACTTCATACTATCAAACCAGCCCAACTTGGTACTGGTGCCACCTCTGGTCTGGGAACCATGCTGCGTATCGTGGATTCTAAGGAGCCAGCCAGCCACTCCCAGCCACAGGCCCCCAAACACAAACAACGGCGCCTTTCCCTGGTAAACAAAACTGGCCTGCCAACTTTTTGATGGCAGATTTCAGGAGCCACTTGGTACTATCAAACCAGCCCAACTTGGCACTGGTGCCACCTTGGGTCTGGTCACCATCCTGCCTATCGTAGCTTTTCAGGACCTATCCGGTCACTCCCAGCCATAGGCCCCCAGACACAATGCTCGGCCCGTTTCCCTGGCAAAAAAAAGTAAGCTGCCCCGCTTCTGGATGGCAGATTGCAGGACGCACTTGGTACTATCAAACCAGCCCAACTTGGCACTGGTGCCACCTTGGGTCTGGGAACCATGCTGCGTATCGTGGATTCTAATTTGCCAGCCGGCAACTCCCAGCCACAGGCCCCCAAACATAAACAACGGCGCTTTTGCCTGGAAAACAAAACTCGCCTGCCAAGTTTTTGATGGCAGATTGCAGGAGGCGCTTGGTACTATCAAACCAGCCAAATTGGCACTGGTGCCAGCATGGGTCTGGTCACCATCCTGCCTATCGTAGCTTTTCAGGAGCCAGCCGGTCACTCCCAGCCATAGGCCCCCAGACAGAATACTCGGCCCGTTTCCCTGGCAAACAAAAGTAAGCTGCCCCGCTTCTGGATGGCAGATTGCAGGAGCCACTTTGCACCATCAAACTAGCCCAACTTGGCACTGGTGCCACCTCTGGTCTGGGAACCATCCTGCGTATCGTGGATTCTAATTAGCCATCCAGCCACTCCCAGCCACATGCCCCCAAACACAAACAACGGCGCTTTTCCCTGGAAAACAAAACTCGCCTGCCAACTTTTTGATGGCAGATTGCAGGAGCCACTTGGTACTATCAAACCAGCCCAACTTGGCACTGGTGCCACCATGGGTCTGGTCACCATCCTGCCTATCGTAGCTTTTCAGGAGCCAGCTGGTCACTCCCAGCCATAGGCCCCCAGACAGAAACCTCGGCCCGTTTCCCTGGCAAACAAAAGTAAGCTGCCCCGCTTCTGGATGGCAGATTGCAGGAACCACTTGATGCTATCAAACTAGTCCGACTTGGAACTGGTGCCACCTCTGGTCTGGGAACCATCCTGCGTATCGTGGATTCTAAGGAGCCAGCCAGCCACTCCCAGGCACAGGCCCCCAAACAAAAACAGCGGCACTTTTCCCTGGAAAACCAAACTCGCCTGCCAACTTTTTGATGGCAGATTGCAGGAGCCACTTGGTACTATCAAACCAGCCCAACTTGGCACTGCTGCCACCATGGGTCTGGTCACCATCCTGCCTATCGTAGCTTTTCAGGAGCCAGCCGGTCTCTCCCAGCCATAGGCCCCCAGACAGAAACCTCGGCCCGTTTCCCTGGCAAACAAAAGTAAGCTGCCCCGCTTCTGGATGGCAGATTGCAGGAGCCACTTCATACTATCAAACCAGCCCAACTTGGTACTGGTGCCACCTCTGGTCTGGGAACCATGCTGCGTATCGTGGATTCTAAGGAGCCAGCCAGCCACTCCCAGCCACAGGCCCACAAACACAAACAACGGCGCTTTTCCCTGGTAAACAAAACTCGCCTGCCAACTATTTGATGGCAGATTTCAGGAGCCACTAGGTACTATCAAACCAGCCCAACTTGGCACTGGTGCCACCTTGGGTCTGGTCACCATCCTGCCTATCGTAGCTATTCAGGAGCCAGCCGGTCACTCCCAGCCATAGGCCCCCAGACACAAACCTCGGCCCGTTTCCCTGGCAAACAAAAGTAAGCTGCCCCGCTTCTGGATGGCATATTGCAGGACACACGTGGTACTATCAAACCAGCCCAACTTGGAACTGGTGCCACCTCTGGTCTTGGAAGCATCCTGCGTATCGTGGATTCTAAGGAGCCAGCCAGCCACTCCCAGCCACATGCCCCCAAATACAAACAACGGCGCTTTTCCCTGGAAAACAAAACTCGCCTGCCAACTTTTTGATGGCAGATTTCAGGAGCCACTTGGTACTATCAAACCAGCCAAATTGGCACTGGTGCCACCATGGGTCTTGTCACCATCCTGCCTATCGTAGCTTTTCAGGAGCCAGCCGGTCACTCCCAGCCATAGGCCCCCAGACACAAACCTCGGTCTGCTTCCCTGGCAAACAGAAATAAGCTGCCCCGCTTCTGGATGGCAGATTGCAGGACGCACGTGGTACTATCAAACCAGCCCGACTTGGAACTGGTGCCACCTTGGGTGTGGGAACCTTCCTGCGTATCGTGGATTCTAAGGAGCCAGTCGGCCACTCCCAACTACAGGCCCCCAACTACAAACAACGGCGCTTTACCCTGGAAAACAAAACTCGCCTGCCAACTTTTTGATGGCAGATTGCAGGAGCCACTTGGTACTATCAAACCAGCCCAACTTGGCACTGCTGCCACCATGGGTCTGGTCAACATCCTGCCTCTCGTAGCTTTTCAGGAGCCAGCCGGTCACTCCCAGCCATAGGCCCCCAGACACAAACCTCGGCCCGTTTCCCTGGCAAACAAAAGTAAGCTGCCCCGCTTCTGGATAGCAGAAATCAGGACGCATTGGTACTATCAAACCAGCCCAACTTGGCACTGGTCCCACCTTGGCTCTGGGAACCATCCTGCGTATCATGGATTCTAATTAGCCAGCCGGCAACTCCCAGCCACAGGCCCCCAAACACAAACAACGGCACTTTTCCCTGGAAAACAAAACGCGCCTGCCAATTTTTTGATGGAAGATTGCAGGAGGCGCTTGGTACTATCAAACCAGCCCGACTTGGCACTGGTGCCACCATGGGTCTGGTCACCATCCTGCCTATCGTAGCTTTTCAGGAGCCAGCCGGTCACTCCCAGCCATAGGCCCCCAGACACAATGCTCGGCCCGTTTCCCTGGCATCAAAAGTAAGCTGCCCCGCTTCTGGATGGCAGATTGCAGGAGCCACTTGGTACTATCAAACCAGCCCAACTTGGATCTGGTGCCACCTCTGGTCTGGGAACCATGCTGCGTATCGTGGATTCTAAGGAGCCAGCCGGCCACTCCCAGCCACAGGCCCCCAAACACAAACAACGGCGCTTTTCCCTGGAAAACAAAACTCGCCTGCCAACTTTTTGATGGCAGATTTCAGGAGCCACTAGGTACTATCAAACCAGCCCCACATGGCACTTGTGCCACCATGGGTCTGGTCACCATCCTGCCTATCGTAGCTTTTCAGGACCTAGCCGGTCACTCCCAGCCATAGGCCCCAAGACACAATGCTCGGCCCGTTTCCCTGGCAAAAAAAAGTAAGCTGCCCCGCTTCTGGATGGCAGATTGCAGGACGCACTTGGTACTATCAAAGCAGCCCAACTTGGCAATGGTGCCACCTTGGTTCTGGGAACCATGCTGCGTATCGTGGATTCTAATTTGCCAGCCGGCAACTCCCAGCCACAGGCCCCCAAACATAAACAACGGCGCTTTTGCCTGGAAAACAAAACTCGCCTGCCAACTTTTTGATGGCAGATTGCAGGAGCCACTTGGTACTATCAAATCAGCCCAACTTGGCACTGGTGCCAGCATGGGTCTGGTCACCATCCTGCCTATCGTAGCTTTTCAGGAGCCAGCCGGTCACTCCCAGCCATAGGCCCCCAGACACAATGCTCGGCCCGTTTCCCTGGCAAACAAAAGTAAGCTGCCCCGCTTCTGGATGGCAGATTGCAGGAGCCACTTTGCACCATCAAACCAGCCCGACTTGGCACTGGTGCCACCTCTGGTCTGGGAACCATCCTGCGTATCGTGGATTCTAATTAGCCAGCCGGCAACTCCCAGCCACAGGCCCCAATACACAAACAACGGCGCTTTTCCCTGGAAAACAAAACTCACCTGCCAACTTTTTGATGGCAGATTGCAGGAGGCGCTTGGTACTATCAAACCAGCCAAATTGGCACTGGTGCCACCATGGGTCTGGTCAACATCCTGCCTATCGTAGAATTCAGGAGCCAGCCGGTCACTCCCAGCCATAGGCCCCCAGACACAAACCTCGGCCCGTTTCCAGGGCAAACAAAAGTAAGCTGCCCCGCTTCTGGATGGCAGATTGCAGGAACCACTTGGTACTATCAAACCAGCCCGACTTGGAACTGGTGCCACCTTGGGTGTGGGAACCTTCCTGCGTATCGTGGATTCTAAGGAGCCAGCCGGCCACTCCCAGCCACAGGCCCCCAAACACAAACAACGGTGCTTTTCCCTGGAAAACAAAACTCGCCTGCCAACTTTTTGATGGCAGATTGCAGGAGCCACTTGGTACTATCAAACCAGCCCAACTTGGCACTGGTGCCACCATGGGTCTGGTCACCATCCTGCCTATCGTAGCTTTTCAGGAGCCAGCCGGTCACTCCCAGCCATAGGCCCCCAGACACAAACCTCGGCCCGTTTCCCTGGCAAACAAAAGTAAGCTGCCCCGCTTCTGGATAGCAGAAATCAGGACGCATTGGTACTATCAAACCAGCCCAACTTGGCACTGGTCCCACCTTGGCTCTGGGAACCATCCTGCGTATCATGGATTCTAATTAGCCAGCCGGCAACTCCCAGCCACAGGCCCCCAAACACAAACAACGGCGCTTTTCCCTGGAAAACAAATCGCGCCTGCCAATTTTTCGATGGAAGATTGCAGGAGGCGCTTGGTACTATCAAACGAGCCCAAATTGGCACTGGTGCCACCATGGGTCTGGTCACCATCCTGCCTATCGTAGCTTTTCAGGAGCCAGCCGGTCTCTCCCAGCCATAGGCCCCCAGACACAATGCCCGGCCCGTTTCGCTGGCAAACATAAGTAAGCTGCCCTGCTTGTGGATGGCAGATTGCAGGAGCCACTTGGTACTATCAAACCAGCCCGACTTGGAACTGGTGCCACCTCTGGTCTGGGAACCATGCTGTGTATCGTGGATTCTAAGGAGCCAGCCAGCCACTCCCAGCCACAGGCCCCCAAACACAAACAACGGCGCTTTTCCCTGGAAAACAAAACTCGCCTGCCAACTTTTTGATGGCAGATTGCAGGAGCCACTTGGTACTATCAAACCAGCCCAACTTGGCACTGGTGCCACCATGGGTCTGGTCACCATCCTGCCTATCGTAGCTTTTCAGGAGCCAGCCGGTCACTCCCAGCCATAGGCCCCCAGACACAAACCTCGGCCCGTTTCCCTGGCAAACAAAAGTAAGCTGCCCCGTTTCTGGATGGCAGATTGCAGGAGCCACTTGGTACTATCAAACCAGCCCAACTTGGATCTGGTGCCACCTCTGGTCTGGGAACCATCCTGCGTATCGTGGATTCTAAGGAGCCAGCCGGCCACTCCCAGCCACAGGCCCCCAAACACAAACAACGGCGCTTTTCCCTGGTAAACAAAACTCGCCTGCCAACTTTTTGATGGCAGATTGCAGGAGGCGCTTGGTACTATCAAACCAGTCAAATTGGCACTGGTGCCAGCATGGGTCTGGTCACCATCCTGCCTATCGTAGCTTTTCAGGAGCCAGCCGGTCACTCCCAGCCATAGCCCCCCGGACAGAATCCTCGGCCCGTTTCCCTGGCAAACAAAAGTAAGCTGCCCCGCTTCTGGATGGCAGATTGCAGGAGCCACTTTGCACCATCAAACCAGCCCGACTTGGCACTGGTGCCACCTCTGGTCTGGGAACCATCCTGCGTATCGTGGATTCTAATTAGCCAGCCGGCAACTCCCAGCCACAGGCCCCAAAACACAAACAACGGCGCTTTTCCCTGGAAAACAAAACTCACCTGCCAACTTTTTGATGGCAGATTGCAGGAGGCGCTTTGTACTATCAAACCAGCCAAATTGGCACTGGTGCCACCATGGGTCTGGTCAACATCCTGCCTATCGTAGAATTCAGGAGCCAGCCGGTCACTCCCTGCCATAGGCCCCCAGACACAAACCTCGGCCCGTTTCCAGGGCAAACAAAAGTAAGCTGCCCCGCTTCTGGATGGCAGATTGCAGGAACCACTTGGTACTATCAAACCAGCCCGACTTGGAACTGGTGCCACCTTGGGTGTGGGAACCTTCCTGCGTATCGTGGATTCTAAGGAGCCAGCCGGCCACTCCCAGCCACAGGCCCCCAAACACAAACAACGGCGCTTTTCCCTGGAAAACAAAACTCGCCTGCCAACTTTTTGATGGCAGATTGCAGGAGCCACTTGGTACTATCAAACCAGCCCAACTTGGCACTGGTGCCACCATGGGTCTGGTCACCATCCTGCCTATCGTAGCTTTTCAGGAGCCAGCCGGTCACTCCCAGCCATAGGCCCCCAGACACAAACCTCGGCCCGTTTCCCTGGCAAACAAAAGTAAGCTGCCCCGCTTCTGGATAGCAGAAATCAGGACGCATTGGTACTATCAAACCAGCCCAACTTGGCACTGGTCCCACCTTGGCTCTGGGAACCATCCTGCGTATCATGGATTCTAATTAGCCAGCCGGCAACTCCCAGCCACAGGCCCCCAAACACAAACAACGGCGCTTTTCCCTGGAAAACAAAACGCGCCTGCCAATTTTTCGATGGAAGATTGCAGGAGGTGCTTGGTACTATCAAACCAGCCCAAATTGGCACTGGTGCCACCATGGGTCTGGTCACCATCCTGCCTATCGTAGCTTTTCAGGAGCCAGCCGGTCTCTCCCAGCCATAGGCCCCCAGACACAATGCTCGGCCCGTTTCGCTGGCAAACATAAGTAAGCTGCCCTGCTTGTGGATGGCAGATTGCAGGAGCCACTTGGTACTATCAAACCAGCCCGACTTGGAACTGGTGCCACCTCTGGTCTGGGAACCATGCTGTGTATCGTGGATTCTAAGGAGCCAGCCAGCCACTCCCAGCCACAGGCCCCCAAACACAAACAACGGCGCTTTTCCCTGGAAAACAAAACTCGCCTGCCAACTTTTTGATGGCAGATTGCAGGAGCCACTTGGTACTATCAAACCAGCCCAACTTGGCACTGGTGCCACCATGGGTCTGGTCACCATCCTGCCTATCGTAGCTTTTCAGGAGCCAGCCGGTCACTCCCAGCCATAGGCCCCCAGACACAAACCTCGGCCCGTTTCCCTGGCAAACAAAAGTAAGCTGCCCCGCTTCTGGATGGCAGATTGCAGGAGCCACTTGGTACTATCAAACCAGCCCAACTTGGATGTGGTGCCACCTCTGGTCTGGGAACCATCCTGCGTATCGTGGATTCTAAGGAGCCAGCCGGCCACTCCCAGCCACAGGCCCCCAAACACAAACAACGGCGCTTTTCCCTGGTAAACAAAACTCGCCTGCCAACTTTTTGATGGCAGATTGCAGGAGGCGCTTGGTACTATCAAACCAGTCAAATTGGCACTGGTGCCAGCATGGGTCTGGTCACCATCCTGCCTATCGTAGCTTTTCAGGAGCCAGCCGGTCACTCCCAGCCATAGGCCCCCAGACAGAATCCTCGGCCCGTTTCCCTGGCAAACAAAAGTAAGCTCCCCCGCTTCTGGATGGCAGATTGCAGGAGCCACTTTGCACCATCAAACTATCCCAACTTGGCACTGGTGCCACCTCTGGTCTGGGAACCATCCTGCGTATCGTGGATTCTAATTAGCCATCCAGCCACTCCCAGCCACAGGCCCCCAAACACAAACAACGGCGCTTTTCCCTGGAAAACAAAACTCGCCTGCCAACATTTTGATGGCAGATTGCAGGAGCCACTTGGTACTATCAAACCAGCCCAACTTGGCACTGGTGCCACCATGGGTCTGGTCACCATCCTGCCTATCGTAGCTTTTCAGGAGCCAGCCGGTCACTCCCAGCCATAGGCCCCCAGACACAAACCTCGGCCCGTTTCCCTGGCAAACAAAAGTAAGCTGCCCCGCTTCTGGATGGCAGATTGCAGGAGCCACTTGGTACTATCAAACCAGCCCAACTTGGATCTGGTGCCACCTCTGGTCTGGGAACCATGCTGCGTATCGTGGATTCTAAGGAGCCAGCCGGCCACTCCCAGCCACAGGCCCCCAAACACAAACAACGGCGCTTTTCCCTGGAAAACAAAACTCGCCTGCCAACATTTTGATGGCAGATTTCAGGAGCCACTTGGTACTATCAAACCAGCCCAACTTGGCACTGGTGCCACCATGGGTCTGGTCACCATCCTGCCTATCGTAGCTTTTCAGGACCTAGCCGGTCACTCCCAGCCATAGGAACCCAGACACAATGCTCGGCCCGTTTCCCGGGCAAAAAAAAGTAAGCTGCCCCGCTTCTGGATGGCAGATTGCAGGACGCACTTGGTACTATCAAATCAGCCCAACTTGGCACTGGTGCCACCTTCGGTCTGGGAACCATGCTGCGTATCGTGGATTCTAATTAGCCATCTGGAACTCCCAGCCACAGGCCCCCAAACACAAACAACGGCGCTTTTCCCTGGAAAACAAAACTCGCCTGCCAACTTTTTGATGGCAGATTTTAGGAGCCACTTGGTACTATCAAATCAGCCCAACTTGGCACTGGTGCCACCATGGGTCTGGTCACCATCCTGCCTATCGTAGCTTTTCAGGAGCCAGCCGGTCACTCCCAGCCATAGGCCCCCAGACACAATGCTCGGCCCGTTTCCCTGGCAAACAAAAGTAAGCTGCCCCGCTTCTGGATGGCAGATTGCAGGAACCACTTGATACTATCAAACTAGCTCGACTTGGAACTGGTGCCACCTCTGGTCTGGGAACCATCCTGCGTATCGTGGATTCTAAGGAGCCAGCCAGCCACTCCCAGCCACAGGCCCCCAAACAAAAACAGCGGCACTTTTCCCTGGAAAACCAAACTCGCCTGCCAACTTTTTGATGGCAGATTGCAGGAGCCACTTGGTACTATCAAACCAGCCCAACTTGGCACTGGTGCCACCATGGGTCTGGTCACCATCCTGCCTATCGTAGCTTTTCAGGAGCCAGCCGGTCACTCCCAGCCATAGGCCCCCAGACACAAACCTCGGCCCGTTTCCCTGGCAAACAAAAGTAAGCTGCCCCGCTTCTGGATGGCAGATTGCAGGAGCCACTTCATACTATCAAACCAGCCCAACTTGGTACTGGTGCCACCTCTGGTCTGGGAACCATGCTGCGTATCGTGGATTCTAAGGAGCCAGCCAGCCACTCCCAGCCACAGGCCCCCAAACACAAACAACGGCGCCTTTCCCTGGTAAACAAAACTGGCCTGCCAACTTTTTGATGGCAGATTTCAGGAGCCACTTGGTACTATCAAACCAGCCCAACTTGGCACTGGTGCCACCTTGGGTCTGGTCACCATCCTGCCTATCGTAGCTTTTCAGGACCTATCCGGTCACTCCCAGCCATAGGCCCCCAGACACAATGCTCGGCCCGTTTCCCTGGCAAAAAAAAGTAAGCTGCCCCGCTTCTGGATGGCAGATTGCAGGACGCACTTGGTACTATCAAACCAGCCCAACTTGGCACTGGTGCCACCTTGGGTCTGGGAACCATGCTGCGTATCGTGGATTCTACTTAGCCATCTGGAACTCCCAGCCACAGGCCCCCAAACACAAACAACTGTGCTTTTCCCTGGAAAACAAAACTCGCCTGCCAACTTTTTGATGGCAGATTTCAGGAGCCACTAGGTACTATCAAACCAGCCCCACATGGCACTTGTGCCACCATGGGTCTGGTCACCATCCTGCCTATCGTAGCTTTTCAGGACCTAGCCGGTCACTCCCAGCCATAGGCCCCAAGACACAATGCTCGGCCCGTTTCCCTGGCAAACAAAAGTAAGCTGCCCCGCTTCTGGATGGCAGATTGCAGGACGCACTTGGTACTATCAAAGCAGCCCAACTTGGCACTGGTGCCACCTTGGTTCTGGGAACCATGCTGCGTATCGTGGATTCTAATTTGCCAGCCGGCAACTCCCAGCCACAGGCCCCCAAACATAAACAACGGCGCTTTTGCCTGGAAAACAAAACTCGCCTGCCAACTTTTTGATGGCAGATTGCAGGAGCCACTTGGTACTATCAAACCAGCCAAATTGGCACTGGTGCCAGCATGGGTCTGGTCACCATCCTGCCTATCGTAGCTTTTCAGGAGCCAGCCGGTCTCTCCCAGCCATAGGCCCCCAGACAGAATCCTCGGCCCGTTTCCCTGGCAAACAAAAGTAAGCTGCCCCGCTTCTGGATGGCAGATTGCAGGAGCCACTTTGCACCATCAAACCAGCCCGACTTGGCACTGGTGCCACCTCTGGTCTGGGAACCATCCTGCGTATCGTGGATTCTAATTAGCCAGCCGGCAACTCCCAGCCACAGGCCCCAAAACACAAACAACGGCGCTTTTCCCTGGAAAACAAAACTCACCTGCCAACTTTTTGATGGCAGATTGCAGGAGGCGCTTGGTACTATCAAACCAGCCAAATTGGCACTGGTGCCACCATGGGTCTGGTCAACATCCTGCCTATCGTAGAATTCAGGAGCCAGCCGGTCACTCCCAGCCATAGGCCCCCAGACACAAACCTCGGCCCGTTTCCAGGGCAAACAAAAGTAAGCTGCCCCGCTTCTGGATGGCAGATTGCAGGCCGCACGTGGTACTATCAAACCAGCCCGACTTGGAACTGGTGCCACCTTGGGTGTGGGAACCTTCCTGCGTATCGTGGATTCTAAGGAGCCAGCCGGCCACTCCCAGCCACAGGCCCCCAAACACAAACAACTGTGCTTTTCCCTGGAAAACAAAACTCGCCTGCCAACTTTTTGATGGCAGATTGCAGGAGCCACTTGGTACTATCAAACCAGCCCAACTTGGCACTGGTGCCACCATGGGTCTGGTCACCATCCTGCCTATCGTAGCTTTTCAGGAGCCAGCCGGTCACTCCCAGCCATAGGCCCCCAGACACAAACCTCGGCCCGTTTCCCTGGCAAACAAAAGTAAGCTGCCCCGCTTCTGGATAGCAGAAATCAGGACGCATTGGTACTATCAAACCAGCCCAACTTGGCACTGGTCCCACCTTGGCTCTGGGAACCATCCTGCGTATCATGGATTCTAATTAGCCAGCCGGCAACTCCCAGCCACAGGCCCCCAAACACAAACAACGGCGCTTTTCCCTGGAAAACAAAACGCGCCTGCCAATTTTTCGATGGAAGATTGCAGGAGGCGCTTGGTACTATCAAACCAGCCCAAATTGGCACTGGTGCCACCATGGGTCTGGTCACCATCCTGCCTATCGTAGCTTTTCAGGAGCCAGCCGGTCTCTCCCAGCCATAGGCCCCCAGACACAATGCTCGGCCCGTTTCGCTGGCAAACATAAGTAAGCTGCCCTGCTTGTGGATGGCAGATTGCAGGAGCCACTTGGTACTATCAAACCAGCCCGACTTGGAACTGGTGCCACCTCTGGTCTGGGAACCATGCTGTGTATCGTGGATTCTAAGGAGCCAGCCAGCCACTCCCAGCCACAGGCCCCCAAACACAAACAACGGCGCTTTTCCCTGGAAAACAAAACTCGCCTGCCAACTTTTTGATGGCAGATTGCAGGAGCCACTTGGTACTATCAAACCAGCCCAACTTGGCACTGGTGCCACCATGGGTCTGGTCACCATCCTGCCTATCGTAGCTTTTCAGGAGCCAGCCGGTCACTCCCAGCCATAGGCCCCCAGACACAAACCTCGGCCAGTTTCCCTGGCAAACAAAAGTAAGCTGCCCCGCTTCTGGATGGCAGATTGCAGGAGCCACTTCATACTATCAAACCAGCCCAACTTGGATCTGGTGCCACCTCTGGTCTGGGAACCATCCTGCGTATCGTGGATTCTAAGGAGCCAGCCGGCCACTCCCAGCCACAGGCCCCCAAACACAAACAACGGCGCTTTTCCCTGGTAAACAAAACTCGCCTGCCAACTTTTTGATGGCAGATTGCAGGAGGCGCTTGGTACTATCAAACCAGTCAAATTGGCACTGGTGCCAGCATGGGTCTGGTCACCATCCTGCCTATCGTAGCTTTTCAGGAGCCAGCCGGTCACTCCCAGCCATAGGCCCCCAGACAGAATCCTCGGCCCGTTTCCCTGGCAAACAAAAGTAAGCTGCCCCGCTTCTGGATGGCAGATTGCAGGAGCCACTTTGCACCATCAAACTAGCCCAACTTGGCACTGGTGCCACCTCTGGTCTGGGAACCATCCTGCGTATCGTGGATTCTAATTAGCCATCCAGCCACTCCCAGCCACAGGCCCCCAAACACAAACAACGGCGCTTTTCCCTGGAAAACAAAACTCGCCTGCCAACTTTTTGATGGCAGATTGCAGGAGCCACTTGGTACTATCAAACCAGCCCAACTTGGCACTGGTGCCACCATGGGTCTGGTCACCATCCTGCCTATCGTAGCTTTTCAGGAGCCAGCCGGTCACTCCCAGCCATAGGCCCCCAGACAGAAACCTCGGCCCGTTTCCCTGGCAAACAAAAGTAAGCTTCCCCGCTTCTGGATGGCAGATTGCAGGAGCCACTTGGTACTATCAAACCAGCCCAACTTGGATCTGGTGCCACCTCTGGTCTGGGAACCATGCTGCGTATCGTGGATTCTAAGGAGCCAGCCGGCCACTCCCAGCCACAGGCCCCCAAACACAAACAACGGCGCTTTTCCCTGGAAAACAAAACTCGCCTGCCAACTTTTTGATGGCAGATTTCAGGAGCCACTTGGTACTATCAAACCAGCCCAACTTGGCACTGGTGCCACCATGGGTCTGGTCACCATCCTGCCTATCGTAGCTTTTCAGGACCTAGCCGGTCACTCCCAGCCATAGGACCCCAGACACAATGCTCGGCCCGTTTCCCGGGCAAAAAAAAGTAAGCTGCCCCGCTTCTGGATGGCAGATTGCAGGACGCACTTGGTACTATCAAACCAGCCCAACTTGGAACTGGTGCCACCTTGGGTCTGGGAACCATGCTGCGTATCGTGGATTCTAATTAGCCATCTGGAACTCCCAGCCACAGGCCCCCAAACACAAACAACGGCGCTTTTCCCTGGAAAACAAAACTCGCCTGCCAACTTTTTGATGGCAGATTTTAGGAGCCACTTGGTACTATCAAATCAGCCCAACTTGGCACTGGTGCCACCATGGGTCTGGTCACCATCCTGCCTATCGTAGCTTTTCAGGAGCCAGCCGGTCACTCCCAGCCATAGGCCCCCAGACACAATGCTCGGCCCGTTTCCCTGGCAAACAAAAGTAAGCTGCCCCGCTTCTGGATGGCAGATTGCAGGAACCACTTGATACTATCAAACTAGCTCGACTTGGAACTGGTGCCACCTCTGGTCTGGGAACCATCCTGCGTATCGTGTATTCTAAGGAGCCAGCCAGCCACTCCCAGGCACAGGCCCCCAAACAAAAACAGCGGCACTTTTCCCTGGAAAACCAAACTCGCCTGCCAACTTTTTGATGGCAGATTGCAGGAGCCACTTGGTACTATCAAACCAGCCCAACTTGGCACTGGTGCCACCATGGGTCTGGTCACCATCCTGCCTATCGTAGCTTTTCAGGAGCCAGCCGGTCACTCCCAGCCATAGGCCCCCAGACACAAACCTCGGCCCGTTTCCCTGGCAAACAAAAGTAAGCTGCCCCGCTTCTGGATGGCAGATTGCAGGAGCCACTTCATACTATCAAACCAGCCCAACTTGGTACTGGTGCCACCTCTGGTCTGGGAACCATGCTGCGTATCGTGGATTCTAAGGAGCCAGCCAGCCACTCCCAGCCACAGGCCCCCAAACACAAACAACGGCGCCTTTCCCTGGTAAACAAAACTCGCCTGCCAACTTTTTGATGGCAGATTACAGGAGCCACTTGGTACTATCAAACCAGCCCAACTTGGCACTGGTGCCACCTTGGGTCTGGTCACCATCCTGCCTATCGTAGCTTTTCAGGACCTATCCGGTCACTCCCAGCCATAGCACCCCAGACACAATGCTCGGCCCTTTTCCCTGGCAAAAAAAAGTAAGCTGCCCCGCTTCTGGATGGCAGATTGCAGGACGCACTTGGTACTATCAAACCAGCCCAACTTGGCACTGGTGCCACCTTGGGTCTGGGAACCATAGTGCGTATCGTGGATTCTACTTAGCCATCTGGAACTCCCAGCCACAGGCCCCCAAACACAAACAACGGCGCTTTTCCCTGGAAAACAAAACTCGCCTGCCAACATTTCGATGGCATATTTCAGGAGCCACTTGGTACTATCAAATCAGCCCAACTTGGCACTGGTGCCACCATGGGTCTGGTCACCATCCTGCCTATCGTAGCCTTTCAGGAGCCAGCCGGTCACTCCCAGCCATAGGCCCCCAGACACAAACCTCGGCCCGTTCCCCTGGCAAACAAAAGTAAGCTGCCCCGCTTCTGGATGGCAGATTGCAGGAACCACTTGATACTATCAAACTAGTCCGACTTGGAACTGGTGCCACCTCTGGTCTGGGAACCATCCTGTATATCGTGAATTCTAAGGAGCCAGCCAGCCACTCCCAGGCACAGGCCCCCAAACAAAAACAGCGGCACTTTTCCCTGGAAAACCAAACTCGCCTGCCAAATTTTTGATGGCAGATTGCAGGAGCCACTTGGTTCTATCAAACCAGCCCAACTTGGCACTGGTGCCACCATGGGTCTGGTCACCATCCTGCCTATCGTAGCTTTTCAGGAGCCAGCCGGTCACTCCCAGCCATTGGCCCCCAGACACAAACCTCGGCCCGTTTCCCTGGCAAACAAAATTAAGCTGCCCCGCTTCTGGATGGCAGATTGCAGGAGCCACTTCATACTATCAAACCAGCCCAACTTGGTACTGGTGCCACCTCTGGTCTGGGAACCATGCTGCGTATCGTGGATTCTAAGGAGCCAGCCAGCCACTCCCAGCCACAGGCCCACAAACACAAACAACGGCGCTTTTCCCTGGTAAACAAAACTCGCCTGCCAACTTTTTGATGGCAGATTTCAGGAGCCACTTGGTACTATCAAACCAGCCCAACTTGGCACTGGTGCCACCATGGGTCTGGTCACCATCCTGCCTATCGTAGCTATTCAGGAGCCAGCCGGTCACTCCCAGCCATAGGCCCCCAGACTCAAACCTCGGCCCGTTTCCCTGGCAAACAAAAGTAAGCTGCCCCGCTTCTGGATGGCATATTGCAGGACACAAGTGGTACTATCAAACCAGCCCGACTTGGAACTGGTGCCACCTTGGGTGTGGGAACCTTCCTGCGTATCGTGGATTCTAAGGAGCCAGTCGGCCACTCCCAACTACAGGCCCCCAAACACAAACAACGGCGCTTTTCCCTGGAAAACAAAACTCGTCTGCCAACTTTTTGATGGCAGATTGCAGGAGCCACTTGGTACTATCAAACCAGCCCGACTTGGCACTGCTGCCACCATGGGTCTGGTCAACATCCTGCCTATCGTAGCTTTTCAGGAGCCAGCCGGTCACTCCCAGCCATAGGCCCCCAGACACAAACCTCGGCCCGTTTCCCTGGCAAACAAAAGTAAGCTGCCCCGCTTCTGGATAGCAGAAATCAGGACTCATTGGTACTATCAAAGCAGCCCAACTTGGCACTGGTCCCACCTTGGCTCTGGGAACCATCCTGCGTATCATGGATTCAAATAAGCCAGCCGGCAACTCCCAGCCACAGGCCCCCAAACACAAACAACGGCCCTTTTCCCTGGAAAACAAAACGCGCCTGCCAATTTTTGGATGGAAGATTGCAGGAGGCGCTTGGTACTATCAAACCAGCCCAAATTGGCACTGGTGCCACCATGGGTCTGGTCACCATCCTGCCTATCGTAGCTTTTCATGAGCCAGCCGGTCACTCCCAGCCATAGGCCCCCAGACACAATGCTCGGCCCGTTTCGCTGGCAAACAAAAGTAAGCTGCCCTGCTTGTGGATGGCAGATTGCAGGAGCCACTTGGTACTATCAAACCAGCCCGACTTGGAACTGGTGCCACCTCTGGTCTGGGAACCATGCTGTGTATCGTGGATTCAAAGGAGCCAGCCAGCCACTCCCAGCCACAGGCCCCCAAACACAAACAACGGCGCTTTTCCCTGGAAAACAAAACTCGCCTGCCAACTTTTTGATGGCAGATTGCAGGAGCCACTTGGTACTATCAAACCAGCCCAACTTGGCACTGGTGCCACCATGGGTCGGTCACCATCCTGCCTATCGTAGCTTTTCAGGAGCCAGCCGGTCACTCCCAGCCATAGGCCCCCAGACACAATGCTCGGCCCGTTTCCCTGGCAAACAAAAGTAAGCTGCTCCGCTTCTGGATGGCAGATTGCAGGAGCCACTTGGTACTATCAAACCAGCCCAACTTGGATCTGGTGCCACCTCTGGTCTGGGAACCATGCTGCGTATCGTGGATTCTAAGGAGCCAGCCGGCCACTCCCAGCCACAGGCCCCCAAACACAAACAACGGCGCTTTTCCCTGGAAAACAAAACTCGCCTGCCAACTTTTTGATGGCAGATTTCAGGAGCCACTTGGTACTATCAAACCAGCCCCACATGGCACTTGTGCCACCATGGGTCTGGTCACCATCCTGCCTATCGTAGCTTTTCAGGACCTAGCCGGTCACTCCCAGCCATAGGCCCCAAGACACCATGCTCGGCCCGTTTCCCTGGCAAAAAAAAGTAAGCTGCCCCGCTTGTGGATGGCAGATTTCAGGACGCACGTGGTACTATCAAACCAGACCGACTTGGCACTGGTGCCACCTTGGGTCTGGGAACCATCCTGCGTATCGTGGATTCTAAGGAGCCAGCCGGCCACTCCCAGCTACAGGCTCCCAAACACAAACAACGGCGCTTTTCCCTGGTAAACAAAACTCGCCTGCCAACTTTTTGATGGCAGATTGCAGGAGCCACTTGGTACTATCAAACCAGCCCGACTTGGCACTGGTGCCACCATGGGTCTGGTCACCATCCTGCCTATCGTAGCTTTTCAGGAGCCAGCCGGTCACTCCCAGCCATAGGCCCCCCGACACAAACCTCGGTCTGCTTCCCTGGCAAACAGAAGTAAGCTGCCCCGCTTCTGGATGGCAGATTGCAGGACGCACGTGGTACTATCAAACCAGCCCGACTTGGAACTGGTGCCTCCTTGGGTGTGGGAACCTTCCTGCGTATCGTGGATTCTAAGGAGCCAGTCGGCCAGTCCCAACTACAGGCCCCCAAACACAAACAACGGCGCTTTTCCCTGGAAAACAAAACTCGCCTGCCAACTTTTGGATGGCAGATTGCAGTAGCCACTTGGTACTATCAAACCAGCCCAACTTGGCACTGCTGCCACCATGGGTCTGGTCACCATCCTGCCTATCGTAGCTTTTCAGGAGCCAGCCGGTCACTCCCAGCCATAGGCCCCCAAACACAAACCTCGGCCCGTTTCCCTGGCAAACAAAAGTAAGCTGCCCCGCTTCTGGATAGCAGAAATCAGGACGCATTGGTACTATCAAACCAGCCCAACTTGGCACTGGTCCCACCTTGGCTCTGGGAACCATCCTGCGTATCATGGATTCAAATAAGCCAGCCGGCAACTCCCAGCCACAGGCCCCCAAACACAAACAACGGCGCTTTTCCCTGGAAAACAAAACGCGCCTGCCAATTTTTCGATGGAAGATTGCAGGAGGCGCTTGGTACTATCAAACCAGCCCAACTTGGAACTGGTGCCACCTTGGTTCTGGGAACCATGCTGCGTATCGTGGATTCTAATTTGCCAGCCGGCAACTCCCAGCCACAGGCCCCCAAACATAAACAACGGCGCTTTTGCCTTGAAAACAAAACTTGCCTGCCAACTTTTTGATGGCAGATTGCAGGAGGCGCTTGGTACTATCAAATCAGCCAAATTGGCACTGGTGCCACCATGGGTCTGGTCACCATCCTGCCTATCGTAGCTTTTCAGGAGCCAGACGGTCACTCCCAGCCATAGGCCCCCAGACAGAATCCTCGGCCCGTTTCCCTGGCAAACAAAAGTAAGCTGCCCCGCTTCTGGATGGCAGATTGCAGGAGCCACTTTGCACCATCAAACTAGCCCAACTTGGCACTGGTGCCACCTCTGGTCTGGGAACCATCCTGCGTATCGTGGATTCTAATTAGCCATCCAGCCACTCCCAGCCACAGGCCCCCAAACACAATCAACGACGCTTTTCCCTGGAAAACAAAACTCGCCTGCCAACTTTTTGATGGCAGATTGCAGGAGCCACTTGGTACTATCAAACCAGCCCAACTTGGCACTGGTGCCACCTCTGGTCTGGGAACCATGCTGCGTATCGTGGATTCTAAGGAGCCAGCCGGCCACTCCCAGCCACAGGCCCCCAAACACAATCAACGACGCTTTTCCCTGGAAAACAAAACTCGCCTGCCAACTTTTTGATGGCAGATTGCAGGAGCCACTTGGTACTATCAAACCAGCCCAACTTGGCACTGGTGCCACCATGGGTCTGGTCACCATCCTGCCTATCGTAGCTTTTCAGGACCTAGCCGGTCACTCCCAGCCATAGGACCCCAGACACAATGCTCGGCCCGTTTCCTTGGCAAAAAAAAGTAAGCTGCCCCGCTTCTGGATGGCAGATTGCAGGACGCACTTGGTACTATCAAACCAGCCGAACTTGGCACTGGTGCCACCTTGGGTCTGGGAACCATGCTGCGTATCGTGGATTCTAATTAGCCATCTGGAACTCCCAGCCACAGGCCCCCAAACACAAACAACGGCGCTTTTCCCTGGAAAACAAAACTCGCCTGCCAACTTCTTGATGGCAGATTTTAGGAGCCACTTGGTACTATCAAATCAGCCCAACTTGGCACTGGTGCCACCATGGGTCTGGTCACCATCCTGCCTATCGTAGCTTTTCAGGAGCCAGCCGGTCACTCCCAGCCATAGGCCCCCAGACACAAACCTCGGCCCGTTTCCCTGGCAAACAAAAGTAAGCTGCCCAGCTTCTGGATGGCAGATTGCAGGATCCACTTGATACTATCAAACTAGTCCGACTTGGAACTGGTGCCACCTCTGGTCTGGGAACCATCCTGCGTATCGTGGATTCTAAGGAGCCAGCCAGCCACTCCAAGGCACAGGCCCCCAAACAAAAACAGCGGCACTTTTCCCTGGAAAACCAAACTCGCCTGCCATATTTTTGATGGCAGATTGCAGGAGGCGCTTGGTACTATCAAACCAGCCCGACTTGGCACTGCTGCCACCATGGGTCTGGTCACCATCCTGCCTATCGTAGCTTTTCAGGAGCCAGCCGGTCACTCCCAGCCATAGGCCCCCAGACACAAACCTCGGCCCGTTTCCCTGGCAAACAAAAGTAAGCTGCCCCGCTTCTGGATGGCAGATTGCAGGAGCCACTTCATACTATCAAACCAGCCCAACTTGGTACTGGTGCCACCTCTGGTCTGGGAACCATGCTGCGTATCGTGGATTCTAAGGAGCCAGCCGGCCACTCCCAGCCACATGCCCCCAAACACAAACAACGGCGCTTTTCCCTGGAAAACAAAACTCGCCTGCCAACTTTTTGATGGCAGATTGCAGGAGGCGCTTGGTACTATCAAACCAGCCCAACTTGGCACTGGTGCCACCATGGGTCTGGTCACCATCCTGCCTATCGTAGCTTTCCAGGAGCCAGCCGGTCACTCCCAGCCATAGGCCCCCAGACACAAACCTCGGCCCGTTTCCCTGGCAAACAAAAGTAAGCTGCCCCGCTTCTGGATGGCAGATTGCAGGAACCACTTGGTACTATCAAACCAGACCGACTTGTCACTGGTGCCACCTTGGGTCTGGGAACCATCCTGCGTATCGTGGATTCTAAGGAGCCAGCCGGCCACTCCCAGCTACAGGCCCCCAAACACAAACAACGGCGCTTTTCCCTGGTAAACAAAACTCGCCTGCCAACTTTTTGATGGCAGATTGCAGGAGCCACTTGGTACTATCAAACCAGCCCGACTTGGCACTGGTGCCACCATGGGTCTGGTCACCATCCTGCCTATCGTAGCTTTTCAGGAGCCAGCCGGTCACTCCCAGCCATAGGCCCCGAGACACAAACCTCGGTCTGCTTCCCTGGCAAACAAAAGTAAGCTGCCCCGCTTCTGGATGGCAGATTGCAGGACGCACGTGGTACTATCAAACCAGCCCGACTTGGAACTGGTGCCACCTTGGGTGTGGGAACCTTCCTGCGTATCGTGGATTCTAAGGAGCCAGTCGGCCACTCCCAACTACAGGCCCCCAAACACAAACAACGGCGCTTTTCCCTGGAAAACAAAACTCGCCTGCCAACTTTTTGATGGCAGATTGCAGGAGCCACTTGGTTCTATCAAACCAGCCCAACTTGGCACTGCTGCCACCATGGGTCTGGTCAACATCCTGCCTCTCGTAGCTTTTCAGGAGCCAGCCGGTCACTCCCAGCCATAGGCCCCCAGACACAAACCTCGGCCCGTTTCCCTGGCAAACAAAAGTAAGCTGCCCCGCTTCTGGATGGCAGATTGCAGGAGCCACTTTGCACCATCAAACCAGCCCGACTTGGCACTGGTGCCACCTCAGGTCTGGGAACCATCCTGCGTATCGTGGATTCTAATTAGCCAGCCGGCCACTCCCAGCCATAGGCCCCCAAACACAATCAACGGCGCTTTTCCCTGGAAAACACAACTCGCCTGCCAACTTTTTGATGGCAGATTGCAGGAGCCACTTGGTACTATCAAACCAGCCCAACTTGGCACTGCTGCCACCATGGGTCTGGTCAACATACTGCCTATCGTAGCTTTTCAGGAGCCAGCCGGTCACTCCCAGCCATAGGCCCCCAGACACAAACCTCGGCCCGTTTCCCTGGCAAACAAAAGTAAGCTGCCCCGCTTCTGGATGGCAGATTGCAGGACGCACTTGGTACTATCAAACCAGCCCAACTTGGATCTGGTGCCACCTCTGCTCTGGAAACCATGCTGCGTATCGAGGATTCTAAGGAGCCAGCCAGCCACTCCCAGCCACAGGCCTCCAAACACATACAACGGCGCTTTTCCCTGGAAAACAAAACTCGCCTGCCAACTTTTTGATGGCAGATTTCAGGAGCCACTTGGTACTATCAAACCAGCCCAACTTGGCACTGGTGCCACCATGGGTCTGGTCACCATCCTGCCTATCGTAGCTTTTCAGGAGCCAGCCGGTCACTCCCAGCCATAGGCCCCCAGACACAAACCTCGGCCCGTTTCTCTGGCAAACAAAAGTAAGCTGCCCCGCTTCTGGATGGCAGATTGCAGGACACACGTGGTACTATCAAACCAGCCCGACTTGGAACTGGTACCACCTCTGGTCTTGGAACCATCCTGCGTATCGTGGGTTCTACGGAACCAGCCGGCCACTCCCAGCCACATGCCCCCAAACACAAACAACGGCGCTTTTGCCTGGAAAACAAATCTGGCCTGACAACTTTTTGATGGCAGATTGCAGGAGCCACTTGGTACTATCAAACCAGCCCAATTGGCACTGGTGCCACCATGGGTCTGGTCACCATCCTGCCTATCGTAGCTTTTCAGGACCTAGCCGGTCACTCCCAGCCATAGGCCCCCAGACACAAATCTCGGACCGTTTCCCTGGCAAACAAAAGTAAGCTGCCCCGCTTCTGGATGGCAGATTGCAGGAGCCACTTGGTACTATCAAACTAGCCCGACTTGTCACTGGTGCCACCTCTGGCCTGGGAACCATCCTGCGTAGTGTAGATTCTAAGGAGCCAGCCGGCCACTGCCAGGAACAGGCCCCCAAACACAAACAACGGCGCTTTTCCCTGGAAAACAAAACTCGCCTGCCAACTTTTTGATGGCAGATTGCAGGAGCCACTTGGTACTATCAAACCAGCCCACCTTGGCACTGGTGCCACCATGGGTCTGGTCACCATCCTGCCTATCGTAGCTTTTCAGGAGCCAGCCGGTCACTCCCAGCCATAGACCCCCACACACAAACCTCGGCCCGTTTCCCTGGCAAACAAAAGTAAGCTGCCCCGCTTCTGGATGGCAGATTGCAGGACACACGTGGTACTATCAAACCAGCCCGACTTGGAACTGGTGCCACCTCTGGTCTTGGAACCATCCTGCGTACCGTGGGTTCTAAGGAGCCAGCCGGCCACTCCCAGCCACATGCCCCCAAACACAAACAACGGCGCTTTTCCCTGGAAAACAAAACTCGCCTGCCAAATTTTTGATGGCAGATTGCAGGCGCCACTTGGTACTATCAAACTAGCTCAACTTGGCACTGGTGCCACCATGGGTCTGGTCACCATCCTGCCTATCGTACCTTTTCACGACCTAGCCGGTCACTCCCAGCCATAGGCCCCCAGACACCATGCTCGGCCCGTTTCCCTGGCCATCAAAAGTAAGCTGCTCCGCTTCTGGATGGCAGATTGCAGGAACCACTTGGTACTATCAAACCAGCCCAACTTGGCACTGGTGCCACCATGGGTCTGGTCACCATCCTGCCTATCGTAGCTTTTCAGGAGCCAGCCGGTCACTCCCAGCCATTGGCCCCCAGACACAATGCTCGGCCCGTTTCCCCGGCAAAAAAAGTAAGCTGCCCCGCTTCTGGATGGCAGATTGCAGGAGCCACTTGGTACTATCAAACCAGCCCGACTTGGATCTGGTGCCACCTCTGGTCTGGGAACCATGCTGCGTATCGTGGATTCTAATTTGCCAGCCGGCAACTCCCAGCCACAGGCCCCCAAACATAAACAACGGCGCTTTTGCCTGGAAAACAAAACTCGCCTGCCAACTTTTTGATGGCAGATTGCAGGAGGCGCTTGGTACTATCAAACCAGCCAAATTGGCACTGGTGCCAGCATGGGTCTGGTCACCATCCTGCCTATCGTAGCTTTTCAGGAGCCAGCCGGTCACTCCCAGCCATAGGCCCCCAGACACAATGCTCGGCCCGTTTCGCTGGCAAACATAAGTAAGCTGCCCTGCTTGTGGATGGCAGATTGCAGGAGCCACTTGGTACTATCAAACCAGCCCGACTTGGAACTGGTGCCACCTCTGGTCTGGGAACCATGCTGTGTATCGTGGATTCTAAGGAGCCAGCCAGCCACTCCCAGCCACAGGCCCCCAAACACAAACAACGGCGCTTTTCCCTGGAAAACAAAACTCGCCTGCCAACTTTTTGATGGCAGATTGCAGGAGCCACTTGGTACTATCAAACCAGCCCAACTTGGCACTGGTGCCACCATGGGTCTGGTCACCATCCTGCCTATCGTAGCTTTTCAGGAGCCAGCCGGTCACTCCCAGCCATAGGCCCCCAGACACAATGCTCGGCCCTTTTCCCTGGCAAACAAAAGTAAGCTGCCCCGCTTCTGGATGGCAGATTGCAGGAGCCACTTGGTACTATCAAACCAGCCCAACTTGGATCTGGTGCCACCTCTGGTCTGGGAACCATGCTGCGTATCGTGGATTCTAAGGAGCCAGCCGGCCACTCCCAGCCACAGGCCCCCAAACACAAACAACGGCGCTTTTCCCTGGAAAACAAAACTCGCCTGCCAACTTTTTGATGGCAGATTTCAGGAGCCACTTGGTACTATCAAACCAGCCCCACTTGGCACTTGTGCCACCATGGGTCTGGTCACCATCCTGCCTATCGTAGCTTTTCAGGACCTAGCCGGTCACTCCCAGCCATAGGCCCCAAGACACAATGCTCGGCCCGTTTCCCTGGCAAAAAAAAGTAAGCTGCCCCGCTTCTGGATGGCAGATTGCAGGAGCCACTTGGTACTATCAAACCAGTCCAACTTGGCACTGGTGCCTCCTTGGTTCTGGGAACCATGCTGCGTATCGTGGATTCTAATTTGCCAGCCGGCAACTCCCAGCCACAGGCCCCCAAACATAAACAACGGCGCTTTTGCCTGGAAAACAAAACTCGCCTGCCAACTTTTTGATGGCAGATTGCAGGAGGCGCTTGGTATTATCAAACCAGCCCGACTTGGCACTGCTGCCAGCATGGTTCTGGTCACCATCCTGCCTATCGTAGCTTTTCAGGAGCCAGCCGGTCACTCCCAGCCATAGGCCCCCAGACAGAATACTCGGCCCGTTTCCCTGGCAAACAAAAGTAAGCTGCCCCGCTTCTGGATGGCAGATTGCAGGAGCCACTTTGCACCATCAAACCAGCCCGACTTGGCACTGGTGCCACATCTGGTCGGGGAACCATCCTGCGTATCGTGGATTCTAATTAGCCATCCAGCCACTCCCAGCCACAGGCCCCCAAACACAAACAACGGCGCTTTTCCCTGGAAAACAAAACTCGCCTGCCAACTTTTTGATGGCAGATTGCAGGAGCCACTTGGTACTATCAAACCAGCCCAACTTGGCACTGGTGCCACCATGGGTCTGGTCACCATCCTGCCTATCGTAGCTTTTCAGGAGCCAGCTGGTCACTCCCAGCCATAGGCCCCCAGACAGAAACCTCGGCCCGTTTCCCTGGCAAACAAAAGTAAGCTGCCCCGCTTCTGGATGGCAGATTGCAGGAACCACTTGGTACTATCAAACTAGTCCGACTTGGAACTGGTGCCACCTCTGGTCTGGGAACCATCCTGCGTATCGTGGATTCTAAGGAGCCAGCCAGCCACTCCCAGGCACAGGCCCCCAAACAAAAACAGCGGCACTTTTCCCTGGAAAACCAAACTCGCCTGCCAAATTTTTGATGGCAGATTGCAGGAGCCACTTGGTACTATCAAACGAGCCCAACTTGGCACTGCTGCCACCATGGGTCGGGTCACCATCCTGCCTATCGTAGCTTTTCAGGAGCCAGCCGGTCTCTCCCAGCCATAGGCCCCCAGACAAAAACCTCGGCCCGTTTCCCTGGCAAACAAAAGTAAGCTGCCCCGCTTCTGGATGGCAGATTGCAGGAGCCACTTCATACTATCAAACCAGCCCAACTTGGTACTGGTGCCACCTCTGGTCTGGGAACCATGCTGCGTATCGTGGATTCTAAGGAGCCAGCCAGCCACTCCCAGCCACAGGCCCACAAACACAAACAACGGCGCTTTTCCCTGGTAAACAAAACTCGCCTGCCAACTATTTGATGGCAGATTTCAGGAGCCACTTGGTACTATCAAACCAGCCCAACTTGGCACTGGTGCCACCTTGGGTCTGGTCACCATCCTGCCTATCGTAGCTATTCAGGAGCCAGCCGGTCACTCCCAGCCATAGGCCCCCAGACACAAACCTCGGCCCGTTTCCCTGGCAAACCAAAGTAAGCTGCCCCGCTTCTGGATGGCATATTGCAGGACACACGTGGTACTATCAAACCAGCCCAACTTGGAACTGGTGCCACCTCTGGTCTTGGAAGCATCCTGCGTATCGTGGATTCTAAGGAGCCAGCCGGCCACTCCCAACCACATGCCCCCAAACACAAACAACCGCGCTTTTCCCCGGAAAACAAAACTCGCCTGCCAACTTTTTGATGGCAGATTTCAGGAGCCACTTGGTACTATCAAACCAGCCCGACTTGGCACTGGTGCCACCATGGGTCTGGTCACCATCCTGCCTATCGTAGCTTTTCAGGAGCCAGCCGGTCACTCCCAGCCATAGGCCCCGAGACACAAACCTCGGTCTGCTTCCCTGGCAAACAGAAATAAGCTGCCCCGCTTCTGGATGGCAGATTGCAGGCCGCACGTGGTACTATCAAACCAGCCCGACTTGGAACTGGTGCCACCTTGGGTGTGGGAACCTTCCTGCGTATCGTGGATTCTAAGGAGCCAGCCGGCCACTCCCAGCCACAGGCCCCCAAACACAAACAACGGTGCTTTTCCCTGGAAAACAAAACTCGCCTGCCAACTTTTTGATGGCAGATTGCAGGAGCCACTTGGTACTATCAAACCAGCCCAACTTGGCACTGGTGCCACCATGGGTCTGGTCACCATCCTGCCTATCGTAGCTTTTCAGGAGCCAGCCGGTCACTCCCAGCCATAGGCCCCCAGACACAAACCTCGGCCCGTTTCCCTGGCAAACAAAAGTAAGCTGCCCCGCTTCTGGATAGCAGAAATCAGGACGCATTGGTACTATCAAACCAGCCCAACTTGGCACTGGTGCCACCTTGGCTCTGGGAACCATCCTGCGTATCATGGATTCTAATTAGCCAGCCGGCAACTCCCAGCCACAGGCCCCCAAACACAAACAATGGCGCTTTTCCCTGGAAAACAAAACTCGCCTGCCAATTTTTCGATGGAAGATTGCAGGAGGCGCTTGGTACTATCAAACCGGCCCAAATTGGCACTGGTGCCACCATGGGTCTGGTCACCATCCTGCCTATCGTAGCTTTTCAGGAGCCAGCCGGTCTCTCCCAGCCATAGGCCCCCAGACAAAATGCTCAGCCCGTTTCGCTGGCAAACATAAGTAAGCTGCCCTGCTTGTGGATGGCAGATTGCAGGAGCCACTTGGTACTATCAAACCAGCCCGACTTGGAACTGGTGCCACCTCTGGTCTGGGAACCATGCTGTGTATCGTGGATTCTAAGGAGCCAGCCAGCCACTCCCAGCCACAGGCCCCCAAACACAAACAACGGCGCTTTTCCCTGGAAAACAAAACTGGCCTGCCAACTTTTTGATGGCAGATTGCAGGAGCCACTTGGTACTATCAAACCAGCCCGACTTGGAACTGGTGCCACCTTGGGTGTGGGAACCTTCCTGCGTATCGTGGATTCTAAGGAGCCAGCCGGCCACTCCCAGCCACAGGCCCCCAAACACAAACAACGGCGCTTTTCCCTGGAAAACAAAACTCGCCTGCCAACTTTTTGATGGCAGATTTCAGGAGCCACTTGGTACTATCAAACCAGCCCCACTTGGCACTTGTGCCACCATGGGTCTGGTCACCATCCTGCCTATCGTAGCTTTTCAGGACCTAGCCGGTCACTCCCAGCCATAGGCCCCAAGACACAATGCTCGGCCCGTTTCCCTGGCAAAAAAAAGTAAGCTGCCCCGCTTCTGGATGGCAGATTGCAGGAGCCACTTGGTACTATCAAACCAGTCCAACTTGGCACTGGTGCCTCCTTGGTTCTGGGAACCATGCTGCGTATCGTGGATTCTAATTTGCCAGCCGGCAACTCCCAGCCACAGGCCCCCAAACATAAACAACGGCGCTTTTGCCTGGAAAACAAAACTCGCCTGCCAACTTTTTGATGGCAGATTGCAGGAGGCGCTTGGTATTATCAAACCAGCCCGACTTGGCACTGCTGCCAGCATGGTTCTGGTCACCATCCTGCCTATCGTAGCTTTTCAGGAGCCAGCCGGTCACTCCCAGCCATAGGCCCCCAGACAGAATACTCGGCCCGTTTCCCTGGCAAACAAAAGTAAGCTGCCCCGCTTCTGGATGGCAGATTGCAGGAGCCACTTTGCACCATCAAACCAGCCCGACTTGGCACTGGTGCCACATCTGGTCGGGGAACCATCCTGCGTATCGTGGATTCTAATTAGCCATCCAGCCACTCCCAGCCACAGGCCCCCAAACACAAACAACGGCGCTTTTCCCTGGAAAACAAAACTCGCCTGCCAACTTTTTGATGGCAGATTGCAGGAGCCACTTGGTACTATCAAACCAGCCCAACTTGGCACTGGTGCCACCATGGGTCTGGTCACCATCCTGCCTATCGTAGCTTTTCAGGAGCCAGCTGGTCACTCCCAGCCATAGGCCCCCAGACAGAAACCTCGGCCCGTTTCCCTGGCAAACAAAAGTAAGCTGCCCCGCTTCTGGATGGCAGATTGCAGGAACCACTTGGTACTATCAAACTAGTCCGACTTGGAACTGGTGCCACCTCTGGTCTGGGAACCATGCTGCGTATCGTGGATTCTAAGGAGCCAGCCAGCCACTCCCAGCCACAGGCCCACAAACACAAACAACGGCGCTTTTCCCTGGTAAACAAAACTCGCCTGCCAACTATTTGATGGCAGATTTCAGGAGCCACTTGGTACTATCAAACCAGCCCAACTTGGCACTGGTGCCACCTTGGGTCTGGTCACCATCCTGCCTATCGTAGCTATTCAGGAGCCAGCCGGTCACTCCCAGCCATAGGCCCCCAGACACAAACCTCGGCCCGTTTCCCTGGCAAACCAAAGTAAGCTGCCCCGCTTCTGGATGGCATATTGCAGGACACACGTGGTACTATCAAACCAGCCCAACTTGGAACTGGTGCCACCTCTGGTCTTGGAAGCATCCTGCGTATCGTGGATTCTAAGGAGCCAGCCGGCCACTCCCAACCACATGCCCCCAAACACAAACAACCGCGCTTTTCCCCGGAAAACAAAACTCGCCTGCCAACTTTTTGATGGCAGATTTCAGGAGCCACTTGGTACTATCAAACCAGCCCGACTTGGCACTGGTGCCACCATGGGTCTGGTCACCATCCTGCCTATCGTAGCTTTTCAGGAGCCAGCCGGTCACTCCCAGCCATAGGCCCCGAGACACAAACCTCGGTCTGCTTCCCTGGCAAACAGAAATAAGCTGCCCCGCTTCTGGATGGCAGATTGCAGGCCGCACGTGGTACTATCAAACCAGCCCGACTTGGAACTGGTGCCACCTTGGGTGTGGGAACCTTCCTGCGTATCGTGGATTCTAAGGAGCCAGCCGGCCACTCCCAGCCACAGGCCCCCAAACACAAACAACGGTGCTTTTCCCTGGAAAACAAAACTCGCCTGCCAACTTTTTGATGGCAGATTGCAGGAGCCACTTGGTACTATCAAACCAGCCCAACTTGGCACTGGTGCCACCATGGGTCTGGTCACCATCCTGCCTATCGTAGCTTTTCAGGAGCCAGCCGGTCACTCCCAGCCATAGGCCCCCAGACACAAACCTCGGCCCGTTTCCCTGGCAAACAAAAGTAAGCTGCCCCGCTTCTGGATAGCAGAAATCAGGACGCATTGGTACTATCAAACCAGCCCAACTTGGCACTGGTGCCACCTTGGCTCTGGGAACCATCCTGCGTATCATGGATTCTAATTAGCCAGCCGGCAACTCCCAGCCACAGGCCCCCAAACACAAACAATGGCGCTTTTCCCTGGAAAACAAAACTCGCCTGCCAATTTTTCGATGGAAGATTGCAGGAGGCGCTTGGTACTATCAAACCGGCCCAAATTGGCACTGGTGCCACCATGGGTCTGGTCACCATCCTGCCTATCGTAGCTTTTCAGGAGCCAGCCGGTCTCTCCCAGCCATAGGCCCCCAGACAAAATGCTCAGCCCGTTTCGCTGGCAAACATAAGTAAGCTGCCCTGCTTGTGGATGGCAGATTGCAGGAGCCACTTGGTACTATCAAACCAGCCCGACTTGGAACTGGTGCCACCTCTGGTCTGGGAACCATGCTGTGTATCGTGGATTCTAAGGAGCCAGCCAGCCACTCCCAGCCACAGGCCCCCAAACACAAACAACGGCGCTTTTCCCTGGAAAACAAAACTGGCCTGCCAACTTTTTGATGGCAGATTGCAGGAGCCACTTGGTACTATCAAACCAGCCCGACTTGGAACTGGTGCCACCTTGGGTGTGGGAACCTTCCTGCGTATCGTGGATTCTAAGGAGCCAGCCGGCCACTCCCAGCCACAGGCCCCCAAACACAAACAACGGCGCTTTTCCCTGGAAAACAAAACTCGCCTGCCAACTTTTTGATGGCAGATTTCAGGAGCCACTTGGTACTATCAAACCAGCCCCACTTGGCACTTGTGCCACCATGGGTCTGGTCACCATCCTGCCTATCGTAGCTTTTCAGGACCTAGCCGGTCACTCCCAGCCATAGGCCCCAAGACACAATGCTCGGCCCGTTTCCCTGGCAAAAAAAAGTAAGCTGCCCCGCTTCTGGATGGCAGATTGCAGGAGCCACTTGGTACTATCAAACCAGTCCAACTTGGCACTGGTGCCTCCTTGGTTCTGGGAACCATGCTGCGTATCGTGGATTCTAATTTGCCAGCCGGCAACTCCCAGCCACAGGCCCCCAAACATAAACAACGGCGCTTTTGCCTGGAAAACAAAACTCGCCTGCCAACTTTTTGATGGCAGATTGCAGGAGGCGCTTGGTATTATCAAACCAGCCCGACTTGGCACTGCTGCCAGCATGGTTCTGGTCACCATCCTGCCTATCGTAGCTTTTCAGGAGCCAGCCGGTCACTCCCAGCCATAGGCCCCCAGACAGAATACTCGGCCCGTTTCCCTGGCAAACAAAAGTAAGCTGCCCCGCTTCTGGATGGCAGATTGCAGGAGCCACTTTGCACCATCAAACCAGCCCGACTTGGCACTGGTGCCACATCTGGTCGGGGAACCATCCTGCGTATCGTGGATTCTAATTAGCCATCCAGCCACTCCCAGCCACAGGCCCCCAAACACAAACAACGGCGCTTTTCCCTGGAAAACAAAACTCGCCTGCCAACTTTTTGATGGCAGATTGCAGGAGCCACTTGGTACTATCAAACCAGCCCAACTTGGCACTGGTGCCACCATGGGTCTGGTCACCATCCTGCCTATCGTAGCTTTTCAGGAGCCAGCTGGTCACTCCCAGCCATAGGCCCCCAGACAGAAACCTCGGCCCGTTTCCCTGGCAAACAAAAGTAAGCTGCCCCGCTTCTGGATGGCAGATTGCAGGAACCACTTGGTACTATCAAACTAGTCCGACTTGGAACTGGTGCCACCTCTGGTCTGGGAACCATCCTGCGTATCGTGGATTCTAAGGAGCCAGCCAGCCACTCCCAGGCACAGGCCCCCAAACAAAAACAGCGGCACTTTTCCCTGGAAAACCAAACTCGCCTGCCAAATTTTTGATGGCAGATTGCAGGAGCCACTTGGTACTATCAAACGAGCCCAACTTGGCACTGCTGCCACCATGGGTCGGGTCACCATCCTGCCTATCGTAGCTTTTCAGGAGCCAGCCGGTCTCTCCCAGCCATAGGCCCCCAGACAAAAACCTCGGCCCGTTTCCCTGGCAAACAAAAGTAAGCTGCCCCGCTTCTGGATGGCAGATTGCAGGAGCCACTTCATACTATCAAACCAGCCCAACTTGGTACTGGTGCCACCTCTGGTCTGGGAACCATGCTGCGTATCGTGGATTCTAAGGAGCCAGCCAGCCACTCCCAGCCACAGGCCCACAAACACAAACAACGGCGCTTTTCCCTGGTAAACAAAACTCGCCTGCCAACTATTTGATGGCAGATTTCAGGAGCCACTTGGTACTATCAAACCAGCCCAACTTGGCACTGGTGCCACCTTGGGTCTGGTCACCATCCTGCCTATCGTAGCTATTCAGGAGCCAGCCGGTCACTCCCAGCCATAGGCCCCCAGACACAAACCTCGGCCCGTTTCCCTGGCAAACCAAAGTAAGCTGCCCCGCTTCTGGATGGCATATTGCAGGACACACGTGGTACTATCAAACCAGCCCAACTTGGAACTGGTGCCACCTCTGGTCTTGGAAGCATCCTGCGTATCGTGGATTCTAAGGAGCCAGCCGGCCACTCCCAACCACATGCCCCCAAACACAAACAACCGCGCTTTTCCCCGGAAAACAAAACTCGCCTGCCAACTTTTTGATGGCAGATTTCAGGAGCCACTTGGTACTATCAAACCAGCCCGACTTGGCACTGGTGCCACCATGGGTCTGGTCACCATCCTGCCTATCGTAGCTTTTCAGGAGCCAGCCGGTCACTCCCAGCCATAGGCCCCGAGACACAAACCTCGGTCTGCTTCCCTGGCAAACAGAAATAAGCTGCCCCGCTTCTGGATGGCAGATTGCAGGCCGCACGTGGTACTATCAAACCAGCCCGACTTGGAACTGGTGCCACCTTGGGTGTGGGAACCTTCCTGCGTATCGTGGATTCTAAGGAGCCAGCCGGCCACTCCCAGCCACAGGCCCCCAAACACAAACAACGGTGCTTTTCCCTGGAAAACAAAACTCGCCTGCCAACTTTTTGATGGCAGATTGCAGGAGCCACTTGGTACTATCAAACCAGCCCAACTTGGCACTGGTGCCACCATGGGTCTGGTCACCATCCTGCCTATCGTAGCTTTTCAGGAGCCAGCCGGTCACTCCCAGCCATAGGCCCCCAGACACAAACCTCGGCCCGTTTCCCTGGCAAACAAAAGTAAGCTGCCCCGCTTCTGGATAGCAGAAATCAGGACGCATTGGTACTATCAAACCAGCCCAACTTGGCACTGGTGCCACCTTGGCTCTGGGAACCATCCTGCGTATCATGGATTCTAATTAGCCAGCCGGCAACTCCCAGCCACAGGCCCCCAAACACAAACAATGGCGCTTTTCCCTGGAAAACAAAACTCGCCTGCCAATTTTTCGATGGAAGATTGCAGGAGGCGCTTGGTACTATCAAACCGGCCCAAATTGGCACTGGTGCCACCATGGGTCTGGTCACCATCCTGCCTATCGTAGCTTTTCAGGAGCCAGCCGGTCTCTCCCAGCCATAGGCCCCCAGACAAAATGCTCAGCCCGTTTCGCTGGCAAACATAAGTAAGCTGCCCTGCTTGTGGATGGCAGATTGCAGGAGCCACTTGGTACTATCAAACCAGCCCGACTTGGAACTGGTGCCACCTCTGGTCTGGGAACCATGCTGTGTATCGTGGATTCTAAGGAGCCAGCCAGCCACTCCCAGCCACAGGCCCCCAAACACAAACAACGGCGCTTTTCCCTGGAAAACAAAACTGGCCTGCCAACTTTTTGATGGCAGATTGCAGGAGCCACTTGGTACTATCAAACCAGCCCAACTTGGCACTGGTGCCACCATGGGTCTGGTCACCATCCTGCCTATCGTAGCTTTTCAGGAGCCAGCCGGTCACTCCCAGCCATAGGCCCCCAGACACAATGCTCGGCCCGTTTCCCTGGCAAACAAAAGTAAGCTGCCCCGCTTCTGGATGGCAGATTGCAGGAGCCACTTGGTACTATCAAACCAGCCCAACTTGGCACTGGTGCCACCTTGGTTCTGGGAACCATGCTGCGTATCGTGGATTCTAATTTGCCAGCCGACAACTCCCAGCCACAGGCCCCCAAACACAAACAACGGCGCTTTTGCCTGGAAAACAAAACTCGCCTGCCAACTTTTTGATGGCAGATTGCAGGAGGCGCTTGGTACTATCAAACCAGCCAAATTGGCACTGGTGCCAGCATGGGTCTGGTCACCATCCTGCCTATCGTAGCTTTTCAGGAGCCAGCCGGTCACTCCCAGCCATAGGCCCCCAGACAGAATCCTCGGCCCGTTTCCCTGGCAAACAAAAGTAAGCTGCCCCGCTTCTGGATGGCAGATTGCAGGAGCCACTTTGCACCATCAAACTAGCCCAACTTGGCACTGGTGCCACCTCTGGTCTGGGAACCATCCTGCGTATCGTGGATTCTAATTAGCCATCCAGCCACTCCCAGCCACAGGCCCCCAAACACAAACAATGGCGCTTTTCCCTGGAAAACAAAACTCGCCTGCCAACTTTTTGATGGCAGATTGCAGGAGCCACTTGGTACTATCAAACCAGCCCAACTTGGCACTGGTGCCACCATGGGTCTGGTCACCATCCTGCCTATCGTAGCTTTTCAGGAGCCAGCCGGTCACTCCCAGCCATAGGCCCCCAGACAGAAACCTCGGCCCGTTTCCCTGGCAAACAAAAGTAAGCTGCCCCGCTTCTGGCTGGCAGAGTGCAGGAGCCACTTGGTACTATCAAACCAGCCCAACTTGGATCTGGTGCCACCTTGGGTCTGGGAACCATGCTGCGTATCGTGGATTCTAAGGAGCCAGCCGGCCACTCCCAGCCACAGGCCCCCAAACACAAACAACGGCGCTTTTCCCTGGAAAACAAAACTCGCCTGCCAACTTTTTGATGGCAGATTTCAGGAGCCACTTGGTACTATCAAACCAGCCCAACTTGGCACTGGTGCCACCATGGGTCTGGTCACCATCCTGCCTATCGTAGCTTTTCAGGACCTAGCCGGTCACTCCCAGCCATAGGACCCCAGACACAATGCTCGGCCCGTTTCCCTGGCAAAAAAAAGTAAGCTGCCCCGCTTCTGGATGGCAGATTGCAGGACGCACTTGGTACTATCAAACCAGCCCAACTTGGCACTGGTGCCACCTTGGGTCTGGGAACCATGCTGCGTATCGTGGATTCTAATTAGCCATCTGGAACTCCCAGCCACAGGCCCCCAAACACAAACAACGGCGCTTTTCCCTGGAAAACAAAACTCGCCTGCCAACTTTTTGATGGCAGATTTTAGGAGCCACTTGGTACTATCAAATCAGCCCAACTTGGCACTGGTGCCACCATGGGTCTGGTCACCATCCTGCCTATCGTAGCTTTTCAGGAGCCAGCCGGTCACTCCCAGCCATAGGCCCCCAGACACAAACCTCGGCCCGTTCCCCTGGCAAACAAAAGTAAGCTGCCCCGCTTCTGGATGGCAGATTGCAGGAACCACTTGATACTATCAAACTAGTCCGACTTGGAACTGGTGCCACCTAAGGTCTGGGAACCATCCTGCGTATCGTGGATTCTAAGGAGCCAGCCAGCCACTCCCAGGCACAGGCCCCCAAACAAAAACAGCGGCACTTTTCCCTGGAAAACCAAACTCGCCTGCCAACTTTTTGATGGCAGATTGCAGGAGCCACTTGGTACTATCAAACCAGCCCAACTTGGCACTGGTGCCACCATGGGTCTGGTCACCATCCTGCCTATCGTAGCTTTTCAGGAGCCAGCCGGTCACTCCCAGCCATAGGCCCCCAGACACAAACCTCGGCCCGTTTCCCTGGCAAACAAAAGTAAGCTGCCCCGCTTCTGGATGGCAGATTGCAGGAGCCACTTCATACTATCAAACCAGCCCAACTTGGTACTGGTGCCACCTCTGGTCTGGGAACCATCCTGCGTATCGTGGATTCTAAGGAGCCAGCCAGCCACTCCCAGCCACAGGCCCACAAACACAAACAACGGCGCTTTTCCCTGGTAAACAAAACTCGCCTGCCAACTTTTTGATGGCAGATTTCAGGAGCCACTTGGTACTATCAAACCAGCCCAACTTGGCACTGGTGCCACCTTGGGTCTGGTCACCATCCTGCCTATCGTAGCTTTTCAGGACCTATCCGGTCACTCCTAGCCATAGGCCCCCAGACACAAACCTCGGCCCGTTCCCCTGGCAAACAAAAGTAAGCTGCCCCGCTTCTGGATGGCAGATTGCAGGAACCACTTGATACTATCAAACTAGTCCGACTTGGAACTGGTGCCACCTCTGGTCTGGGAACCATCCTGCGTATCGTGGATTCTAAGGAGCCAGCCAGCCACTCCCAGGCACAGGCCCCCAAACAAAACCAGCGGCACTTTTCCCTGGAAAACCAAACTCGCCTGCCAAATTTTTGATGGCAGATTGCAGGAGCCACTTGGTACTATCAAACCAGCCCAACTTGGCACTGGTGCCACCATGGGTCTGGTCACCATCCTGCCTATCGTAGCTTTTCAGGAGCCAGCTGGTCACTCCCAGCCATTGGCCCCCAGACACAAACCTCGGCCCGTTTCCCTGGCAAACAAAAGTAAGCTGCCCCGCTTCTGGATGGCAGATTGCAGGAGCCACTTCATACTATCAAACCAGCCCAACTTGGTACTGGTGCCACCTCTGGTCTGGGACTCATGCTGCGTATCGTGGATTCTAAGGAGCCAGCCAGCCACTCCCAGCCACAGGCCCACAAACACAAACAACGGCGCTTTTCCCTGGTAAACAAAACTCGCCTGCCAACTTTTTGATGGCAGATTTCAGGAGCCACTTGGTACTATCAAACCAGCCCAACTTGGCACTGGTGCCACCATGGGTCTGGTCACCATCCTGCCTATCGTAGCTATTCAGGAGCCAGCCGGTCACTCCCAGCCATAGGCCCCCAGACACAAACCTCGGTCTGCTTCCCTGGCAAACAAAAGTAAGCTGCCCCGCTTCTGGATGGCATATTGCAGGACACAAGTGGTACTATCAAACCAGCCCGACTTGGAACTGGTGCCACCTTGGGTGTGGGAACCTCCCTGCGTATCGTGGATTCTAAGGAGCCAGTCGGCCACTCCCAACTACAGGCCCCCAAACACAAACAACAGCGCTTTTCCCTGGAAAACAAAACTCGCCTGCCAACTTTTTGATGGCAGATTGCAGGAGCCACTTGGTACTATCAAACCAGCCCAACTTGGCACTGGTGCCACCATGGGTCTGGTCAACATCCTGCCTATCGTAGCTTTTCAGGAGCCAGCCGGTCACTCCCAGCCATAGGCCCCCAGACACAAACCTCGGCCCGTTTCCCTGGCAAACAAAAGTAAGCTGCCCCGCTTCTGGATAGCAGAAATCAGGACGCATTGGTACTATCAAACCAGCCCAACTTGGCACTGGTCCCACCTTGGCTCTGGGAACCATCCTGCGTATCATGGATTCAAATAAGCCAGCCGGCAACTCCCAGCCACAGGCCCCCAAACACAAACAACGGCGCTTTTCCCTGGAAAACAAAACGCGCCTGCCAATTTTTCGATGGAAGATTGCAGGAGGCGCTTGGTACTATCAAACCAGCCCAAATTGGCATTGGTGCCACCATGGGTCTGGTCACCATCCTGCCTATCGTAGCTTTTCAGGAGCCAGCCGGTCACTCCCAGCCATAGGCCCCCAGACACAATGCTCGGCCCGTTTCGCTGGCAAACAAAAGTAAGCTGCCCTGCTTGTGGATGGCAGATTGCAGGAGCCACTTGGTACTATCAAACCAGCCCGACTTGGAACTGGTGCCACCTCTGGTCTGGGAACCATGCTGTGTATCGTGGATTCAAAGGAGCCAGCCAGCCACTCCCAGCCACAGGCCCCCAAACACAAACAATGGCGCTTTTCCCTGGAAAACAAAACTCGCCTGCCAACTTTTTGATGGCAGATTGCAGGAGCCACTTGGTACTATCAAACCAGCCCAACTTGGCACTGGTGCCACCATGGGTCGGTCACCATCCTGCCTATCGTAGCTTTTCAGGAGCCAGCCGGTCACTCCCAGCCATAGGCCCCGAGACACAAACCCCGGACCGTTTCCCTGGCAAACAAAAGTAAGCTGCCCCGCTTCTGGATGGCAGATTGCAGGAGCCACTTGGTACTATCAAACCAGCCCAACTTGGATCTGGTGCCACCTCTGGTCTGGGAACCATGCTGCGTATCGTGGATTCTAAGGAGCCAGCCGGCCACTCCCAGCCACAGGCCCCCAAACACAAACAACGGCGCTTTTCCCTGGAAAACAAAACTCGCCTGCCAACTTTTTGATGGCAGATTTCAGGAGCCACTTGGTACTATCAAACCAGCCCCACATGGCACTTGTGCCACCATGGGTCTGGTCACCATCCTGCCTATCGTAGCTTTTCAGGACCTAGCCGGTCACTCCCAGCCATAGGCCCCAAGACACAATGCTCGGCCCGTTTCCCTGGCAAAAAAAAGTAAGCTGCCCCGCTTCTGGATTGCAGATTGCAGGACGCACGTGGTACTATCAAACCAGACCGACTTGGCACTGGTGCCACCTTGGGTCTGGGAACCATCCTGTGTATCGTGGATTCTAAGGAGCCAGCCGGCCACTCCCAGCTACAGGCCCCCAAACACAAACAACGGCGCTTTTCCCTGGTAAACAAAACTCGCCTGCCAACACTTTGATGGCAGATTGCAGGAGCCACTTGGTACTATCAAACCAGCCCGACTTGGCACTGGTGCCACCATGGGTCTGGTCACCATCCTGCCTATCGTAGCTTTTCAGGAGCCAGCCGGTCACTCCCAGCCATAGGCCCCCAGACACAAACCTCGGTCTGCTTCCCTGGCAAACAGAAGTAAGCTGCCCCGCTTCTGGATGGCAGATTGCAGGACGCACGTGGTACTATCAAACCAGGCCGACTTGGAACTGGTGCCTCCTTGGGTGTGGGAACCTTCCTGCGTATCGTGGATTCTAAGGAGCCAGTCGGCCACTCCCAACTACAGGCCCCCAAACACAATCAACGGCGCTTTTCCCTGGAAAACAAAACTCGCCTGCCAACTTTTTGATGGCAGATTGCAGTAGCCACTTGGTACTATCAAACCAGCCCAACTTGGCACTGCTGCCACCATGGGTCTGGTCAACATCCTGCCTATCGTAGCTTTTCAGGAGCCAGCCGGTCACTCCCAGCCATAGGCCCCCAGACACAAACCTCGGCCCGTTTCCCTGGCAAACAAAAGTAAGCTGCCCCGCTTCTGGATAGCAGAAATCAGGACGCATTGGTACTATCAAACCAGCCCAACTTGGCACTGGTCCCACCTTGGCTCTGGGAACCATCCTGCGTATCATGGATTCAAATAAGCCAGCCGGCAACTCCCAGCCACAGGCCCCCAAACACAAAAAACGGCGCTTTTCCCTGGAAAACAAAACGCGCCTGCCAATTTTTCGATGGAAGATTGCAGGAGGCGCTTGGTACTATCAAACCAGCCCAACTTGGAACTGGTGCCACCTTGGTTCTGGGAACCATGCTGCGTATCGTGGATTCTAATTTGCCAGCCGGCAACTCCCAGCCACAGGCCCCCAAACATAAGCAACGGCGCTTTTGCCTGGAAAACAAAACTCGCCTGCCAACTTTTGATGGCAGATTGCAGGAGGCGCTTGGTACTATCAAACCAGCCAAATTGGCACTGGTGCCACCATGGGTCTGGTCACCATCCTGCCTATCGTAGCTTTTCAGGAGCCAGCCGGTCACTCCCAGCCATAGGCCCCCAGACACAAACCTCGGCCCGTTTCCCTGGCAAACAAAAGTAAGCTGCCCCGCTTCTGGATGGCAGATTGCAGGACACACGTGGTACTATCAAACCAGCCTGACTTGCAACTGGTGCCACCTCTGTTCTTGGAACCATCCTGCGTATCGTGGGTTCTAAGGAGCCAGCCGGCCACTCCCAGCCACATGCCCCCAAACACAAACAACGGCGCTTTACCCTGGAAAACAAAACTCGCCTGCCAACTTTTTGATGGCAGATTGCAGGAGCCACTTGGTACTATCAAACCAGCCCAATTGGCACTGGTGCCACCATGGGTCTGGTCACCATCCTGCCTATCGTAGCTTTTCAGGACCTAGCCGGTCACTCCCAGCCATAGGCCCCCAGACACAAAGCTCGGACCCTTTCCCTGGCAAACATAAGTAAGCTGCCCCGCTTCTGGATGGCAGATTGCAGGAGCCACTTGGTACTATCAAACTAGCCCGACTTGGCACTGGTGCCACCTCTGGACTGGGAACCATCCTGCGTATCGTGGATTCTAAGGAGCCAGCCGGCCACTCCCAGCCACAGGCCCCCAAACACAAACAACGGCGCTTTTCCCTGGAAAACAAAACTCGCCTGCCAAATTTTGATGGCAGATTGCAGGAGCCACTTGGTACTATCAAACCAGCCCAACTTGGCACTGGTGCCACCATAGGTCTGGTCACCATCCTGCCTATCGTAGCTTTTCAGGAGCCAGACGGTCACTCCCAGCCATAGGGCCCCATACAAAAACCTCGGCCCGTTTCCCTGGCAAACAAAAGTAAGCTACCCCGCTTCTGGATGGCAGATTGCAGGAACCACTTGGTACTATCAAACCAGCCCGATTTGTCACTGGTGCCTCCTCTGGTCTGGGAACCATGCTGCGTATCGTTGATTCTAATGAGCCAGCCGGCCACTCCCAGCCACAGGCCCCCAAACACAAACAACGGCGCTTTTCCCTGGAAAACAAAACTCGCCTGCCAACTTTTTGATGGCAGATTGCAGGAGCCACTTGGTACTATCAAACCAGCCCACCTTGGCACTGGTGCCACAATGGGTCTGGTCACCATCCTGCCTATCGTAGCTTTTCAGGAGCCAGACGGTCACTCCCAGCCATAGGCCCCCACACACAAAGCTCGGACCGTTTCCCTGGCAAACAAAAGTAAGCTGCCCCGCTTCTGGATGGCAGATTGCAGGAACCACTTGGTACTATCAAACCAGACCGACTTGGCACTGGTGCCACCTTGGGTCTGGGAACCATCCTGCGTATCGTGGATTCTAAGGAGCCAGCCGGCCACTCCCAGCCACAGGCCCCCAAACACAAACAACGGCGCTTTACCCTGGAAAACTAAACTCGCCTGCCAACTTTTTGATGGCAGATTTCAGGAGCCACTTGGTACTATCAAACCAGCCCGACTTGGAACTGGTGCCACCTCTGGTCTGGGAACCATCCTGCCTATCGTAGCTTTTCAGGACCTAGCCGGTCACTCCCAGCCATAGGCCACCAGACACAAAGCTCGGACCGTTTCCCTGGCAAAAAAAAGTAAGCTGCCCCGCTTCTGGATGGCAGATTGCAGGAACCACTTGGTACTATCAAACCAGACCGACTTGGCACTGGTGCCACCTTGGGTCTGGGAACCATGCTGCGTATCGCGGATTCTAAGGAGCCAGCCGGCCACTCCCAGCCACAGGCCCCCAAACACAAACAACGCCGCTTTTCCCTGGAAAACAAAACTCGCCTGCCAAGTTTTTGATGGCAGATTGCAGGAGCCACTTGGTACTATCAAACCAGCCCGACTTGGCACTGGTGCCACCATGGGTCTGGTCACCATCCTGCCTATCGTAGCTTTTCAGGAGCCAGCCGGTCACTCCCAGCCATAGGCCCCGAGACACAAACCTCGGCCCGTTTCCCTGGCAAAAAAAAGTAAGCTGCCCCGCTTCTGGATGGCAGATTGCAGGAGCCACTTGGTACTATCAAACCAGCCCGACTTGGAACTGGTGCCACCTCTGGTCTTGGAACCATCCTGCGTATCGTGGGTTCTAAGGAGCCAGCCGGCCACTCCCAGCCACAGGCCCCCAAACACAAACAACGGCGCTTTACCCTGGAAAACAAATCTCGCCTGCCAACTGTTTGATGGCAGATTGCAGGAGCCACTTGGTACTATCAAACCAGCCCAACTTGGCACTGGTGCCACCATGGGTCTGGTCACCATCCTGCCTCTCGTAGCTTTTCAGGACCTAGCCGGTCACTCCCAGCCATAGGCCCCCAGACACAAACCTCGGCCCGTTACCCTGGCAAACAAAGGTAAGCTGCCCCGCTTCTGGATGGCAGATTGCAGGAGCCACTTGGTACTATCAAACTAGCCCGACTTGTCACTGGTGCCACCTCTGGCCTGGGAACCATCCTGCGTATCTTAGATTCTAAGGAGCCAGCCGGCCACTCCCAGCCACATGCCCCCAAACACAAACAACGGCGCTTTTCCCTGGTAAACAAAACTCGCCTGCCAACTATTTGATGGCATATTTCAGGAGCCACTTGGTACTATCAAACCAGCCCAACTTGGCACTGGTGCCACCATGGGTCTGGTCACCATCCTGCCTATCGTAGCTTTTCAGGAGCCAGCCGGTCACTCCCAGCCATAGGCCCCCAGAAAAAACCTCGGCCTGTTTCCCTGGCAAAGAAAAGTAAGCTAGCCCGCTTCTGGATGGCAGATTGCAGGAGCCGCTTTGCACCATTAAACTAGCCCGACTTGGCACTGGTGCCACCTCTGGTCCTGGAACCATGCTGCGTCTCGTAGGTTCTAAGGATCCAACCGGCCACTCCCAGCCACATGCCCCCAAACACAAACAACGGCGCTTTACCCTGGAAAACAAAACTCGCCTGCCAACTTTTTGATGGCAGATTGCAGGAGCCACTTGGTACTATCAAACCAGCCCAATTGGCACTGGTGCCACCATGGGTCTGGTCACCATCCTGCCTATCGTAGCTTTTCAGGACCTAGCCGGTCACTCCCAGCCATAGGCCCCCAGACACAAACCTCGGCCCGTTTCCCTGGCAAACAAAAGTAAGCTGCCCCGCTTCTGGATGGCAGATTGCAGGAGCCACTTGGTACTATCAAACCAGCCCAACTTGGCACTGGTGCCACCTCTGGCCTGGGAACCATCCTGCGTATCGTAGATTCTAAGGAGCCAGCCGGCCACTCCCAGCCACAGGCCCCCAAACACAAACAACGGCGCTTTTCCCTGGAAAACAAAACTCGCCTGCCAACCTTTGATGGCAGATTGCAGGAGCCACTTGGTACTATCAAACCAGCCCAACTTGGCACTGCTGCCACCATGGGTCTGGTCACCATCCTGCCTATCGTAGCTTTTCAGGAACCAGCCGGTCACTCCCAGCCATAGGGCCCCATACAAAAACCTCGGCCCGTTTCCCTGGCAAACAAAAGTAAGCTGCCCCGCTTCTGGATGGCAGATTGCAGGACACACGTGGTACTATCAAACCAGCCCTACTTGGAACTGGTGCCACCTCTGGTCTGGGAACTATCCTGCGTATCGTGGGTTCTAAGGAGCCAGCCGGCCACTCCCAGCCACATGCCCCCAAACACAAACAACGGCGCTTTTCCCTGGAAAACAAAACTCGCCTGCCAAATTTTGATGGCAGATTGCAGGAGCCACTTGGTACTATCAAACCAGCCCGACTTGGCACTGGTGCCACCATGGGTCTGGTCACCATCCTGCCTATCGTAGCTTTTCAGGAGCCAGCCGGTCACTCCCAGCCATAGGGCCCCATACAAAAACCTCGGCCCGTTTCCCTGGCAAACAAAAGTAAGCTGCCCCGCTTCTGGATGGCAGATTGCAGGACACACGTGGTACTATCAAACCAGCCTGACTTGCAACTGGTGCCACCTCTGTTCTTGGAACCATCCTGCGTATCGTGGGTTCAAAGGAGCCAGCCGGCCACTCCCAGCCACATGCCCCCAAACACAAACAACGGCGCTTTACCCTGGAAAACAAAACTCGCCTGCCAACTTTTTGATGGCAGATTGCAGGAGCCACTTGGTACTATCAAACCAGCCCAATTGGCACTGGTGCCACCATGGGTCTGGTCACCATCCTGCCTATCGTAGCTTTTCAGGACCTAGCCGGTCACTCCCAGCCATAGGCCCCCAGACACAAAGCTCGGACCCTTTCCCTGGCAAACAAAAGTAAGCTGCCCCGCTTCTGGATGGCAGATTGCAGGAGCCACTTGGTACTATCAAACTAGCCCGACTTGGCACTGGTGCCACCTCTGGCCTGGGAACCATCCTGCGTATCGTGGATTCTAAGGAGCCAGCCGGCCACTCCCAGCCACAGGCCCCCAAACACAAACAACGGCGCTTTTCCCTGGAAAACAAAACTCGCCTGCCAAATTTTGATGGCAGATTGCAGGAGCCACTTGGTACTATCAAACCAGCCCAACTTGGCACTGGTGCCACCATAGGTCTGGTCACCATCCTGCCTATCGTAGCTTTTCAGGAGCCAGACGGTCACTCCCAGCCATAGGGCCCCATACAAAAACCTCGGCCCGTTTCCCTGGCAAACAAAAGTAAGCTACCCCGCTTCTGGATGGCAGATTGCAGGAACCACTTGGTACTATCAAACCAGCCCGATTTGTCACTGGTGCCACCTCTGGTCTGGGAACCATGCTGCGTATCGTTGATTCTAATGAGCCAGCCGGCCACTCCCAGCCACAGGCCCCCAAACACAAACAACGGCGCTTTTCCCTGGAAAACAAAACTCGCCTGCCAACTTTTTGATGGCAGATTGCAGAAGCCACTTGGTACTATCAAACCAGCCCACCTTGGCACTGGTGCCACCATGGGTCTGGTCACCATCCTGCCTATCGTAGCTTTTCAGGAGCCAGACGGTCACTCCCAGCCATAGGCCCCCACACACAAAGCTCGGACCGTTTCCCTGGCAAACAAAAGTAAGCTGCCCCGCTTCTGGATGGCAGATTGCAGGAACCACTTGGTACTATCAAACCAGACCGACTTGGCACTGGTGCCACCTTGGGTCTGGGAACCATCCTGCGTATCGTGGATTCTAAGGAGCCAGCCGGCCACTCCCAGCCACAGGCCCCCAAACACAAACAACGGCGCTTTACCCTGGAAAACTAAACTCGCCTGCCAAATTTTGATGGCAGATTTCAGGAGCCACTTGGTACTATCAAACCAGCCCAACTTGGCACTGGTGCCACCATGGGTCTGGTCACCATCCTGCCTATCGTAGCTTTTCAGGACCTAGCCGGTCACTCCCAGCCATAGGCCCCCAGACACATACCTCGGCCCGTTACCCTGGCAAACAAAAGTAAGCTGCCCCGCTTCTGGATGGCAGATTGCAGGAGCCACTTGGTACTATCAAACTAGCCCGACGTGTCACTGGTGCCACCTCTGGCCTGGGAACCATCCTGCGTATCGTAGATTCTAAGGAGCCAGCCGGCCACTCCCAGCCACATGCCCCCAAACACAAACAACGGCGCTTTTCCCTGGTAAACAAAACTCGCCTGCCAACTTTTTGATGGCATATTTCAGGAGCCACTTGGTACTATCAAACCAGCCCAACTTGGCACTGGTGCCACCATGGGTCTGGTCACCATCCTGCCTATCGTAGCTTTTCAGGAGCCAGCCGGTCACTCCCAGCCATAGGCCCCCAGACACAAACCTAGGCCCGTTTCCCTGGCAAACAAAAGTAAGCTGCCCCGCATCTGGATGGCAGATTGCAGGAGCCACTTGGTACTATCAAACCAGCCCAACATGGATCTGGTGCCACCTCTGGTCTTTGAACCATCCTGCGTATCGTGGGTTCTAAGGAGCCAGCCGGCCACTCCCAGCCACATGCCCCCAAACACAAACAACGGCGCTTTAACCTGGAAAACAAAACTCGCCTGCCAAGTTTTTGATGGCAGATTGCAGGAGCCACTTGGTACTATCAAACCAGCCCGACTTGGCACTGCTGCCACCATGGGTCTGGTCACCATCCTGCCTATCGTAGCTTTTCAGGACCTAGCCGGTCACTCCCAGCCATAGGCCCCCAGACACAAAGCTCGGACCGTTACCCTGGCAAACAAAAGTAAGCTGCCCCGCTTCTGGATGGCAGATTGCAGGAGCCACTTGGTACTATCAAACTATCCCGACGTGTCACTGGTGCCACCTCTGGCCTGGGAACCATCCTGCGTATCGTAGATTCTAAGGAGCCAGCCGGCCACTCCCAGCCACATGCCCCCAAACACAAACAACGGCGCTTTTCCCTGGTAAACAAAACTCGCCTGCCAACTTTTTGATGGCATATTTTAGGAGCCACTTGGTACTATCAAACCAGCCCAACTTGGCACTGGTGCCACCATGGGTCTGTTCACCATCCTGCCTATCGTAGCTTTTCAGGACCTAGCCGGTCACTCCCAGCCATAGGCCCCCAGACACAAACCTCGGCCCGTTACCCTGGCAAAAAAAAGTAAGCTGCCCCGCTTCTGGATGGCAGATTGCAGGAGCCACTTGGTACTATCAAACCAGCCCGACTTGGAACTGGTGCCACCTCTGGTCTGGGAACCATGCTGCGTATCGAGGATTCTAAGGAGCCAGCCGGCCACTCCCAGCCACAGGCCCCCAAACACAAACAACGGCGCTTTTCCCTGGAAAACAAAACTCGCCTGCCAACTTTTTGATGGCAGATTTCAGGAGCCACTTGGTACTATCAAACCAGCCCAACTTGGCACTGGTGCCACCATGGGTCTGGTCACCATCCTGCCTATCGTAGTTTTTCAGGACCTAGCCGGTCACTCCCAGCCATAGGCCCCCAGACACAAACCTCGGCCCGTTTCCCTGGCAAACAAAAGTAAGCTGCCCCGCTTCTGGATGGCAGATTGCAGGACACACGTGGTACTATCAAACCAGCCCGACTTGGAACTGGTGCCACCTCTGGTCTTGGAACCATCCTGCGTATCGTGGGTTCTAAGGAACCAGCCGTCCACTCCCAGCCACATGCCCCCAAACACAAACAACGGCGCTTTTCCCTGGTAAACAAAACTCGCCTGCCAAATTTTTGATGGCATATTTCAGGAGCCGCTTGGTACTATCAAACCAGCCCGACTTGGCACTGGTGCCACCATGGGTCTGGTCACCATCCTGCCTATCGTAGAATTCAGGACCTAGCCGGTCACTCCCAGTCATAGGCCCCGAGACACAAACCTCGGCCCGTTTCCCTTGCAAACAAAAGTAAGCTGCCGCGCTTCTTGATGGCAGATTTCAGGACCCACTTGGTACTATCAAACCAGCCCAACTTGGCACTGCTGCCACCATGGGTCTGGTCACCATCCTGCCTATCGTAGCTTTTCAGGAGCCAGCCGGTCACTCCCAGCCATAGGGCCCCATACAAAAACCTCGGCCCGTTTCCCTGGCAAACAAAAGTAAGTTACCCCGCTTCTGGATGGCAGATTGCAGGAACCACTTGGTACTATCAAACCAGCCTGATTTGTCACTGGTGCCTCCTCAGGTCTGGGAACCATCCTGCGTATCGTGGGTTCTAAGGAGCCAGCCGGCCACTCCCAGCCACATGCCCCCAAACACAAACAACGGCGCTTTTCCCTGGAAAACAAAACTCGCCTGCCAACTTTTTGATGGCAGATTGCAGGAGCCACTTGGTACTATCAAACCAGCCCAACTTGGCACTGGTGCCACCATGGGTCTGGTCACCATCCTGCCTATCGTAGCTTTTCAGGACCTAGCCGGTCACTCCCAGCCATAGGCCCCCAGACACAAACCTCGGCCCGTTACCCTGGCAAACAAAATTAAGCTGCCCCGCTTCTGGATGGCAGATTTCAGGAGCCACTTGGTACTATCAAACTATCCCGACGTGTCACTGGTGCCACCTCTGGCCTGGGAACCATCCTGCGTATCGTAGATTCTAAGGAGCCAGCCGGCCACTCCCAGCCACATGCCCGCAAACACAAACAACGGCGCTTTTCCCTGGTAAACAAAACTCGCCTGCCAACATTTGATGGCATATTTCAGGAGCCACTTGGTACTATCAAACCAGCCCAACTTGGCACTGGTGCCACCATGGGTCTGGTCACCATCCTGCCTATCGTAGAATTCAGGAGCCAGCCGGTCACTCCCAGCCATAGGCCCCCAGACACAAACCTCGGCCCGTTTCCAGGGAAAACAAAAGTAAGCTGCCCCGCTTCTGGATGGCAGATTGCAGGAGCCACTTGGTACTATCAAACCAGCCCAACTTGGATCTGGTGCCACCTCTGGTCTGGGAACCATGCTGCGTATCGAGGATTCTAAGGAGCCAGCCGGCCACTCCCAGCCACAGGCCCCCAAACACAAACAACGGCGCTTTTCCCTGGAAAACAAAACTCGCCTGCCAACTTTTTGATGGCAGATTTCAGGAGCCACTTGGTACTATCAAACCAGCCCAACTTGGCACTGGTGCCACCTCTGGTCTTGGAACCATCCTGCGTATCGTGGGTTCTAAGGAACCAGCCGTCCACTCCCAGCCACATGCCCCCAAACACAAACAACGGCGCTTTTCCCTGGTAAACAAAACTCGCCTGCCAAATTTTTGATGGCATATTTCAGGAGCCACTTGGTACTATCAAACCAGCCCGACTTGGCACTGGTGCCACCATGGGTCTGGTCACCATCCTGCCTATCGTAGAATTCAGGACCTAGCCGGTCACTCCCAGTCATAGGCCCCGAGACACAAACCTCGGCCCGTTTCCCTTGCAAACAAAAGTAAGCTGACGCGCTTCTTGATGGCAGATTTCAGGACGCACGTGGTACTATCAAACCAACCCGACTTGGAACTGGTGCCACCTTGGGTGTGGGAACCTTCCTGCGTATCGTGGATTCTAAGGAGCCAGCCGGCCACTCCCAGCCACAGGCCCCCAAACTCAAACAACGGTGCTTTTCCCTGGAAAACAAAACTCGCCTGCCAACTTTTTGATGGCAGATTGCAGGAGCCACTTGGTACTATCAAACCAGCCCAACTTGGCACTGGTGCCACCATGGGTCTGGTCACCATCCTGCCTATCGTAGCTTTTCAGGAGCCAGCCGGTCACTCCCAGCCATAGGCCCCCAGACACAAACCTCGGCCCGTTTCCCTGGCAAACAAAAGTAAGCTGCCCCGCTTCTGGATGGCAGAATTCAGGAGCCACTTTGCACCATCAAACCAGCCCGACTTGGCACGGGTGCCACCTCTGGTCTGGGAACCATTCTGTGTATCGTGGATTCTAAGGAGCCAGCCGGCCACTCCCAGCCATAGGCCCCCAAACACAAACAACGGCGCTTTTCCCTGGAAAACAAAACTCGCCTGCCAACTTTTTGATGGCAGATTGCAGGAGCCACTTGGTACTATCAAACCAGCCCAACTTGGCACTGGTGCCACCATGGGTGTGGTCACCATCCTGCCTATCGTAGCTTTTCAGGAGCCAGCCGGTCACTCCCAGCCATAGGCCCCCAGACACAAACCTCGGCCCGTTTCCCTGGCAAACAAAAGTAAGCTGCCCCGCTTCTGGATAGCAGATATCAGGACGCATTGGTACTATCAAACCAGCCCAACTTGGCACTGGTCCCACCTTGGCTCTGGGAACCATCCTGCGTATCGTGGATTCTAATTAGCCTGCCGGCAACTCCCAGCCACAGGCCCCCAAATACAAACAACGGCGCTTTTCCCTGGAAAACCAAACTCGCCTGCCAACTTTTTGATGGCAGATTGCAGGAGGCGCTTGGTACTATCAAACCAGCCAAATTGGCACTGGTGCCACCATGGGTCTGGTCCCCATCCTGCCTATCGTAGCTTTTCAGGAGCCAGCCGGTCACTCCCAGCCATAGGCCCCCAGACACAATGCTCGGCCCGTTTCCCTGGCAAACATATGTAAGCTGCCCTGCTTGTGGATGGCAGATTGCAGGAACCACCTGGTACTATCAAACCAGCCCGACTTGGCACTGGTGCCACCTCTGGTCTGGGAACCATGCTGCGTATCGTGGATTCTAAGGAGCCAGCCAGCCACTCCCAGCCACAGGCCCCCAAACACAAACAACGGCGCTTTTCCCTGGAAAACAAGACTCGCCTGCCAACTTTTTGATGGCAGATTACAGGAGCCACTTGGTACTATCAAACCAGCCCAACTTGGCACTGGTGCCACCATGGGTCTGGTCACCATCCTGCCTATCGTAGCTTTTCAGGAGCCAGCCGGTCACTCCCAGCCATAGGCCCCCAGACAGAAACCTCGGCCCGTTTCCCTGGCAAACAAAAGTAAGCTGCCCCGCTTCTGGATGGCAGATTGCAGGATCCACTTTGCACCATCAAACCAGCCCAACTTGGCACTGGTGCCACCTCTGGTCTGGGTACCATCCTGCGTATCGTGGATTCTAATTAGCCAGCCGGCCACTCCCAGCCACAGGCCCCCAAACACAAACAACGGCGCTTTTCCCTGGAAAACAAAACTCGCCTGCCAACTTTTTGATGGCAGATTGCAGGAGCCACTTGGTACTCTCAAACCAGCCCCACTTGGCACTGGTGCCACCATGGGTCTGGTCACCATCCTGCCTATCGTAGCTTTTCAGGAGCAAGCCGGTCACTCCCAGCCATAGGCCCCCAGACACAATGCTCGGCCCGTTTCCCTGGCAAAAAAAAGTAAGCTGCCCCGCTTCTGGATGGCAGATTGCAGGACGCACTTGGTACTATCAAACCAGCCTGACTTGCAACTGGTGCCACCTTGAGTCTGGGAACCATGCTGCGTATCGTGGATTCTAATTAGCCAGCCGGCCACTCCCAGCCATAGGCCCCCAAACACAAACAACGGCGCTTTTCCCTGGAAAACAAAACTCGCCTGCCAACCTTTTGATGGCAGATTGCAGGAGCCACTTGGTACTATCAAACCAGCCCAACTTGGCACTGCTGTCACCATGGGTCTGGTCACCATCCTGCCTATCGTAGCTTTTCAGGAGCCAGCCGGTCACTCCCAGCCATAGGCCCCCAGACAGAAACCTCGGCCCGTTACCCTGGCAAACAAAATTAAGCTGCCCCGCTTCTGGATGGCAGATTGCAGGAGCCACTTGGTACTATCAAACTGGCCCGACTTGGCACTGGTTCCACCTCAGGTCTGGGAACCATCCTGCGTATCGTGGATTCTAAGGAGCCAGCCAGCCACTCCCAGCCACAGGCCCCCAAACAAAAAACAGCGGCATATTTCCCTGGAAAACCAAACTCGCCTGCCAACATTTTGATGGCAGATTACAGGAGGCGCTTGGTACTATCAAACCAGCCCAACTTGGCACTGGTGCCACCATGGGTCTGGTCACCATCCTGCCTATCGTAGCTTTTCAGGAGCCAGCCGGTCACTCCCAGCCATAGTTCCACAGACACAAACCTCGGCCCGTTTCCCTGGCAAACTAAAGTAAGCTGCCCCGCTTCTGGATGGCAGATTGCAGGAGCCACTTTGCACCATCAAACCAGCCCGACTTGGCACTGGTGCCACCTCTGGTCGGGGAACCATCCTGCGTATCGTGGATTCTAATTAGCCATCCAGCCACTCCCAGCCACAGGCCCCCAAACACAAACAACGGCGCTTTTCCCTGGAAAACAAAACTCACCTGCCAACTTTTTGATGGCAGATTGCAGGAGCAACTTGGTACTATCAAACCAGCCCAACTTGGCACTGGTGCCACCATGGTTCTGGTCACCATCCTCCCTATCGTAGCTTTTCAGGAGCCAGCCGGTCACTCCCAGCCATAGGCCCACAGACACAAACCTCGGCCCGTTTCCCTGGCAAACAAAAGTAAGCTGCCCCGCTTCTGGATGGCAGATTGCAGGAGCCATTTCATACTATCAAACCAGCCCAACTTGGAACTGGTGCATCATCTGGTCTGGGAACCATGCTGCGTATCGTGGATTCTAAGGAGCCAGCCGGCCACTCCCAGCCACAGGCCCCCAAACACAAACAACGGCGCTTTTCCCTGGTAAACAAAACTCGCCTGCCAACTTTTTGATGGCAGATTGCAGGAGCCACTTGGTACTATCAAACCAGCCCAACTTGGCACTGGTGCCACCATGGGTCTTGTCACCATCCTGCCTATCGTAGCTTTTCAGGACCTAGCCGGTCACTCCCAGCCATAGGCCCCCAGACACAAACCTCGGCCCGTTTCCCTGGCAAACAAAAGTAAGCTGCCCCGCTTCTGGATGGCAGATTGCAGGAGCCACTTTGCACCATCAAACCAGCCCGACTTGGCACGGGTGCCACCTCAGGTCTGGGAACCATTCTGTGTATCGTGGATTCTAAGGAGCCAGCCGGCCACTCCCAGCCATAGGCCCCCAAACACAAACAACGGCGCTTTTCCCTGGAAAACAAAACTCGCCTGCCAACCTATTGATGGCAGATTGCAGGAGCCACTTGGTACTATCAAACCAGCCCAACTTGGCACTGGTGCCACCATGGGTCTGGTCACCATCCTGCCTATCGTAGCTTTTCAGGAGCCAGCCGGTCACTCCCAGCCATAGGCCCCCAGACACAAACCTCGGCCCGTTTCCCTGGCAAACAAAAGTAAGCTGCCCCGCTTCTGGATAGCAGATATCAGGACGCATTGGTACTATCAAACCAGCCCAACTTGACACTGGTCCCACCTTGGCTCTGGGAACCATCCTGCGTATCGTGGATTCTAATTAGCCAGCCGGCAACCCCCAGCCACAGGCCCCCAAACACAAACAACGGCGCTTTTCCCTGGAAAACAAAACTCGCCTGCCAACTTTTTGATGGCAGATTGCAGGAGGCGCTTGGTACTATCAAACCAGCCAAATTGGCACTGGTGCCACCATGGGTCTGGTCACCATCCTGCCTATCGTAGCTTTTCAGGAGCCAGCCAGTCACTCCCAGCCATAGGCCCCCAGACACAATGCTCGGCCCGTTTCCCTGGCAAACAAAAGTAAGCTGCCCCGCTTCTGGATGGCAGATTGCAGGAACCACTTGGTACTATCAAACCAGCCCGACTTGGCACTGGTGCCACCTCTGGTCTGGGAACCATGCTGAGTATCGTGGATTCTAAGGAGCCAGCAAGCCACTCCCAGCCACAGGCCCACAAACACAAACAACGGCACTTTTCCCTGGAAAACAAAACTCGCGTGCCAACATTTGATGGCAGATTACAGGAGCCACTTGGTACTATCAAACCAGCCCAACTTGGCACTGGTGCCACCATGGGTGTGGTCACCATCCTGCCTATCGTAGCTTTTCAGGAGCCAGCCGGTCACTCCCAGCCATAGGTCCCCAGACAGAAACCTCGGCCCGTTTCCCTGGCAAACAAAAGTAAGCTGCCCCGCTTGTGGATGGCAGATTGCAGGACACACGTGGTACTATCAAACCAGCCCGACTTGGAACTGGTGCCACCTCTGGTCTGGGAACCATCCTGCGTATCGTGGATTCTAATTAGCCATCCGGCTTCTCCCAGCCACAGGCCCCCAAACACAAACAACGGCGCTTTACCCTGGAAAACAAAACTCGCGTGCCAACATTTGATGGCAGATTACAGGAGCCACTTGGTACTATCAAACCAGCCCGACTTGGCACTGGTGCCACCTCTGGTCTGGGAACCATGCTGAGTATCGTGGATTCTAAGGAGCCAGCAAGCCACTCCCAGCCACAGGCCCACAAACACAAACAACGGCACTTTTCCCTGGAAAACAAAACTCGCGTGCCAACATTTGATGGCAGATTACAGGAGCCACTTGGTACTATCAAACCAGCCCAACCTGGCACTGGTGCCACCATGGGTGTGGTCACCATCCTGCCTATCGTAGCTTTTCAGGAGCCAGCCGGTCACTCCCAGCCATAGGTCCCCAGACAGAAACCTCGGCCCGTTTCCCTGGCAAACAAAAGTAAGCTGCCCCGCTTGTGGATGGCAGATTGCAGGAACCACTTGGTACTATCAAACCAGCCCAACTTGGATCTGGTGCCACCTCTGGTCTGGGAACCATCCTGCGTATCGTGGGTTCTAAGGAGCCAGCCGGCCACTCCCAGCCACAGGCCCCCAAACACAAACAACGGCGCTTTTCCCTGGAAAACAAAACTCGCCCTCCAACGTTTTGATGGCTGATTTCAGGAGCCACTTGGTACTATCAAACCACCCCCACTTGGCACTGGTGCCACCATGGGTCTGGTCACCATCCTGCCTTTCGTAGCTTTTCAGGAGCCAGCCGGTCACTCCCAGCCATAGGCCCCCAGACACAATGCTCGGCCCGTTTCCCTGGCAAACAAAAGTAAGCTGCCCTGCTTGTGGATGGCAGATTGCAGGAGCCACTTGGTATTATCAAACCAGCCCGACTTGGCACTGGTGCCACCTCTGGTCTGGGAAGCATGCTGCGTATCGTGGATTCTAAGGAGCCAGCCGGCCACTCCCAGCCACAGGCCCCCAAACACAAACAACGGCGCTTTTCCCTGGAAAACAAAACTCGCCTGCCAAGTTTTTGATGGCAGATTGCAGGAGCCACTTGGTACTATCAAACCAGCCCAACTTGGCACTGGTGCCACCATGGGTCTGGTCACCATCCTGCCTATCGTAGCTTTTCAGGACCTAGCCGGTCACTCCCAGCCATAGACCCCCAGACACAATGCTCGGCCCGTTTCCCTGGCAAACAAAAGTAAGCTGCCCCGCTTCTGGATGGCAGATTGCAGGACGCACTTGGTACTATCAAACCAGCCCAACTTGGCACTGGTGCCACCTTGGGTCTGGGAACCATGCTGCGTATCGTGGATTCTAATTAGCCAGCCGGCAACTCCCAGCCACAGGCCCCCAAACACAAACAACGGCGCTTTTCCCTGGAAAACCAAACTCGCCTGCCAACTTTTTGATGGCAGATTGCAGGAGGCGCTTGGTACTATCAAACCAGCCAAATTGGCACTGGTGCCACCATGGGTCTGGTCACCATCCTGCCTATAGTAGCTTTTCAGGAGCCAGCCGGTCACTCCCAGCCATAGGCCCCCAGACACAAACCTCGGCCCGTTTCCCTGGCAAACAAAAGTAAGCTGCCCCGCTTCTGGATGGCAGATTGCAGGAACCACTTGATACTATCAAACTAGCCCGACTTGGCACTGGTGCCACCTCTGGTCTGGGAACCATGCTGCGTATCGTGGATTCTAAGGAGCCAGCCAGCCACTCCCAGCCACAGGCCCCCAAACAAAATCAGCGGCACTTTTCCCTGGAAACGCAAACTCGCCTGCCAATTTTTTGATGGCAGATTGCAGGAGCAACTTGGTACTATCAAACCAGCCCAACTTGGTACTGGTGCCACCATGGGTCTGGTCACCATCCTGCCTATCGTAGCTTTTCAGGAGCCAGCCGGTCACTCCCAGCCATAGGCCCCCAGACACAAACCTCGGCCCGTTTCCCTGGCAAACAAAAGTAAGCTGCCCCGCTTCTGGATGGCATATTACAGGACACACGTGGTACTATCAAACCAGCCAAACTTGGAACTGTAGCCACCTCTGGTCTTGGAACCATCCTGCATATCGTGGGTTCTAAGGAGCCAGCCGGCCACTCCCAGCCACATGCCCCCAAACAAAAACAACGGCGCATTTCCCTGGAAAACAAAACTCGCCTGCCAAGTTTTTGATGGCAGATTTCAGGAGCCACTTGGTACTATCAAACCAGCCCAACTTGGCACTGGTGCCACCATGGGTCTGGTCACCATCCTGCCTATCGTAGCTTATCAGGAGCCAGCCGGTCACTCCCAGCCATAGACCCCCACACACAAAACTCGGCCCGTTTCCCTGGAAAACAAAAGTAAGCTGCCCCGCTTCTGGATGGCAGATTGCAGGAACCACTTGGTACTATCAAACCAAATCGACTTGGCACTGGTGCCACCTTGGGTCTGGGAACCATTCTGCGTATCGTGGATTCTAAGGAGCCAGCCAGCCACTCCCAGCCACAGGCCCCCAAACACAAACAACGGCGCTTTTCCCTGGTAAACAAAACTCGCCTGCCAACTTTTTGATGGCAGATTTCAGGAGCCACTTGGTACTATCAAACCAGCCAAATTGGCACTGGTGCCACCATGGGTCTGGTCACCATCCTGCCTATCGTAGGTTTTCAGGAGCCAGCCGGTCACTCCCAGCCATAGGCCCCGAGACACAAACCTCGGCCCGTTTCCCTGGCAAACAAAAGTAAGCATCCCCGCTTCTGGATGGCAGATTGCAGGCCGCACGTGGTACTATCAAACCAGCCCGACTTGGAACTGGTGCCACCTTGGGTGTGGGAAACTTCCTGCGTATCGTGGATTCTAAGGAGCCAGCCGGCCACTCCCTACTACAGGCCCCCAAACACAAACAACGGCGCTTTTCCCTGGAAAACAAAACTCGCCTGCCAACTTTTTGATGGCAGATTGCAGGAGCCACTTGGTACTATCAAACCAGCCCAACTTGGCACTGCTGCCACCATGGGTCTGGTCACCATCCTGCCTATCGTAGCTTTTCAGGAGCCAGCCGGTCACTCCCAGCCATAGGCCCCCAGACACAAACCTCGGCCCGTTTCCCTGGCAAACAAAAGTAAGCTGCCCCGCTTCTGGATGGCAGATTGCAGGAGCCACTTTGCACCATCAAACCAGCCCGACTTGGAACTGGTGCCACCTCTGGTCTGGGAACCATCCTGCGTATCGTGGATTCTAATTAGCCATCCAGCCACTCCCAGCCACAGGCCCCCAAACACAAACAACGGCGCTTTTCCCTGGAAAACAAAACTCACCTGCCAACTTTTTGATGGCAGATTGCAGGAGGCGCTGGGTACTATCAAACCAGCCAAATTGGCACTGGTGCCACCATGGGTCTGGTCAACATCCTGCCTATCGTAGAATTCAGGAGCCAGCCGATCACTCCCAGCCATAGGCCCCCAGACACAAACCTCGGCCCGTTTCCAGGGCAAACAAAAGTAAGCTGCCCCGCTTCTGGATGGCAGATTGCAGGCCGCACGTGGTACTATCAAACCAGCCCGACTTGGAACTGGTGCCACCTTGGGTGTGGGAACCTTCCTGCGTATCGTGGATTCTAAGGAGCCAGCCGGCCACTCCCAGCCACAGGCCCCCAAACACAAACAACGGTGCTTTTCCCTGGAAAACAAAACTCGCCTGCCAACTTTTTGATGGCAGATTGCAGGAGCCACTTGGTACTATCAAACCAGCCCAACTTGGCACTGGTGCCACCATGGGTCTGGTCACCATCCTGCCTATCGTAGCTTTTCAGGAGCCAGCCGGTCACTCCCAGCCATAGGCCCCCAGACACAAACCTCGGCCCGTTTCCCTGGCAAACAAAAGTAAGCTGCCCCGCTTCTGGATAGCAGAAATCAGGACGCATTGGTACTATCAAACCAGCCCAACTTGGCACTGGTCCCACCTTGGCTCTGGGAACCATCCTGCGTATCATGGATTCTAATTAGCCAGCCGGCAACTCCCAGCCACAGGCCCCCAAACACAAACAACGGCGCTTTTCCCTGGAAAACAAAAAGCGCCTGCCAACATTTTGATGGCAGATTTCAGGAGCCACTTGGTACTATCAAACCAGCCCCACTTGGCACTTGTGCCACCATGGGTCTGTTCACCATCCTACCTATCGTAGCTTTTCAGGACCTAGCCGGTCACTCCCAGCCATAGGCCCCAAGACACAATGCTCGGCCCGTTTCCCTGGAAAACAAAAGTAAGCTGCCCCGCTTCTGGATGGCAGATTGCAGGAACCACTTGGTACTATCAAACCAGACCGACTTGGCACTGGTGCCACCTTGGGTCTGGGAACCATCCTGCGTATCGTGGATTCTAAGGAGCCAGCCGGCCACTCCCAGCCACAGGCCCCCAAACACAAACAACGGCGCTTTTCCCTGGTAAACAAAACTCGCCTGCCAACTTTTTGATGGCAGATTTCAGGAGCCACTTGGTACTATCAAACCAGCCAAATTGGCACTGGTGCCACCAGGGGTCTGGTCACCATCCTGCCTATCGTAGGTTTTCAGGAGCCAGCCGGTCACTCCCAGCCATAGGCCCCGAGACACAAACCTCGGCCCGTTTCCCTGGCAAACAAAAGTAAGGTGCCCCGCTTCTGGATGGCAGATTGCAGGCCGCACGTGGTACTATCAAACCAGCCCGACTTGGAACTGGTGCCACCTTGGGTGTGGGAACCTTCCTGCGTATCGTGGATTCTAAGGAGCCAGCCGGCCACTCCCTACTACAGGCCCCCAAACACAAACAACGGCGCTTTTCCCTGGAAAACAAAACTCGCCTGCCAACTTTTTGATGGCAGATTTCAGGAGCCACTTGGTACTATCAAACCAGCCCAACTTGGCACTGCTGCCACCATGGGTCTGGTCACCATCCTGCCTATCGTAGCTTTTCAGGAGCCAGCCGGTCACTCCCAGCCATAGGCCCCCAGACACAAACCTCGGCCCGTTTCCCTGGCAAACAAAAGTAAGCTGCCCCGCTTCTGGATGGCAGATTGCAGGAGCCACTTTGTACTATCAAACCAGACCGACTTGGCACTGGTGCCACCTCTGGTCTGGGAACCATCCTGCGTATCGTGGATTCTAAGGAGCCAGCCGGCCACTCCCAGCCACAGGCCCCCAAACACAAACAACGGCGCTTTTCCCTGGAAAACAAAACTCACCTGCCAACTTTTTGATGGCAGATTGCAGGAGGCGCTGGGTACTATCAAACCAGCCAAATTGGCACTGGTGCCACCATGGGTCTGGTCAACATCCTGCCTATCGTAGAATTCAGGAGCCAGCCGGTCACTCCCAGCCATAGGCCCCCAGACACAAACCTCGGCCTGTTTCCAGGGCAAACAAAAGTAAGCTGCCCCGCTTCTGGATGGCAGATTGCAGGCCGCACGTGGTACTATCAAACCAGCCCGACTTGGAACTGGTGCCACCTTGGGTGTGGGAACCTTCCTGCGTATCGTGGATTCTAAGGAGCCAGCCGGCCACTCCCAGCCACAGGCCCCCAAACACAAACAACGGTGCTTTTCCCTGGAAAACAAAACTCGCCTGCCAACTTTTTGATGGCAGATTGCAGGAGCCACTTGGTACTATCAAACCAGCCCAACTTGGCACTGGTGCCACCATGGGTCTGGTCACCATCCTGCCTATCGTAGCTTTTCAGGAGCCAGCCGGTCACTCCCAGCCATAGGCCCCCAGACACAAACCTCGGCCCGTTTCCCTGGCAAACAAAAGTAAGCTGCCCAGCTTCTGGATAGCAGAAATCAGGACGCATTGGTACTATCAAACCAGCCCAACTTGGCACTGGTCCCACCTTGGCTCTGGGAACCATCCTGCGTATCATGGATTCTAATTAGCCAGCCGGCAACTCCCAGCCACAGGCCCCCAAACACAAACAACGGCGCTTTTCCCTGGAAAACAAAACTCGCCTGCCAACTTTTTGATGGCAGATTGCAGGAGCCACTTGGTACTATCAAACCAGCCCAACTTGGCACTGGTGCCACCATGGGTCTGGTCACCATCCTGCCTATCGTAGCTTTTCAGGAGCCAGCCGGTCACTCCCAGCCATAGGCCCCCAGACACAAACCTCGGCCCGTTTCCCTGGCAAACAAAAGTAAGCTGCCCCGCTTCTGGATGGCAGATTGCAGGAGCCACTTGGTACTATCAAACCAGCCCAACTTGGATCTGGTGCCACCTCTGGTCTGGGAACCATGCTGCGTATCGTGGATTCTAAGGAGCCAGCCGGCCACTCCCAGCCACAGGCCCCCAAACACAATCAACGACGCTTTTCCCTGGAAAACAAAACTCGCCTGCCAACTTTTTGATGGCAGATTTCAGGAGCCACTTGGTACTATCAAACCAGCCCCACTTGGCACTTGTGCCACCATGGGTCTGGTCACCATCCTGCCTATCGTAGCTTTTCAGGACCTAGCCGGTCACTCCCAGCCATAGGCCCCAAGACACAATGCTCGGCCCGTTTCCCTGGCAAAAAAAAGTAAGCTGCCCCGCTTCTGGATGGCAGATTGCAGGACGCACTTGGTACTATCAAACCAGTCCAACTTGGCACTGGTGCCACCTTGGTTCTGGGAACCATGCTGCGTATCGTGGATTCTAATTTGCCAGCCGGCAACTCCCAGCCACAGGCCCCCAAACATAAACAACGGCGCTTTTGCCTGGAAAACAAAACTCGCCTGCCAGCTTTTTGATGGCAGATTGCAGGAGGCGCTTGGTACTATCAAACCAGCCAAATTGGCACTGGTGCCAGCATGGGTCTGGTCACCATCCTGCCTATCGTAGCTTTTCAGGAGCCAGCCGGTCACTCCCAGCCATAGGCCCCCAGACACAAACCTCGGCCCGTTTCCCTGGCAAACAAAAGTAAGCTGCCCCGCTTCTGGATGGCAGATTGCAGGAGCCACTTTGCACCATCAAACCAGCCCGACTTGGAACTGGTGCCACCTCTGGTCTGGGAACCATCCTGCGTATCGTGGATTCTAATTAGCCATCCAGCCACTCCCAGCCACAGGCCCCCAAACACAAACAACGGCGCTTTTCCCTGGAAAACAAAACTCACCTGCCAATTTTTTGATGGCAGATTGCAGGAGGCGCTGGGTACTATCAAACCAGCCAAATTGGCACTGGTGCCACCATGGGTCTGGTCAACATCCTGCCTATCGTAGAATTCAGGAGCCAGCCGATCACTCCCAGCCATAGGCCCCCAGACACAAACCTCGGCCCGTTTCCAGGGCAAACAAAAGTAAGCTGCCCCGCTTCTGGATGGCAGATTGCAGGCCGCACGTGGTACTATCAAACCAGCCCGACTTGGAACTGGTGCCACCTTGGGTGTGGGAACCTTCCTGCGTATCGTGGATTCTAAGGAGCCAGCCGGCCACTCCCAGCCACAGGCCCCCAAACACAAACAACGGTGCTTTTCCCTGGAAAACAAAACTCGCCTGCCAACTTTTTGATGGCAGATTGCAGGAGCCACTTGGTACTATCAAACCAGCCCAACTTGGCACTGCTGCCACCATGGGTCTGGTCACCATCCTGCCTATCGTAGCTTTTCAGGAGCCAGCCGGTCACTCCCAGCCATAGGCCCCCAGACACAAACCTCGGCCCGTTTCCCTGGCAAACAAAAGTAAGCTGCCCCGCTTCTGGATAGCAGAAATCAGGACGCATTGGTACTATCAAACCAGCCCAACTTGGCACTGGTCCCACCTTGGCTCTGGGAACCATCCTGCGTATCATGGATTCTAATTAGCCAGCCGGCAACTCCCAGCCACAGGCCCCCAAACACAAACAACGGCGCTTTTCCCTGGAAAACAAAAAGCGCCTGCCAACATTTTGATGGCAGATTTCAGGAGCCACTTGGTACTATCAAACCAGCCCCACTTGGCACTTGTGCCACCATGGGTCTGTTCACCATCCTACCTATCGTAGCTTTTCAGGACCTAGCCGGTCACTCCCAGCCATAGGCCCCAAGACACAATGCTCGGCCCGTTTCCCTGGAAAACAAAAGTAAGCTGCCCCGCTTCTGGATGGCAGATTGCAGGAACCACTTGGTACTATCAAACCAGACCGACTTGGCACTGGTGCCACCTTGGGTCTGGGAACCATCCTGCGTATCGTGGATTCTAAGGAGCCAGCCGGCCACTCCCAGCCACAGGCCCCCAAACACAAACAACGGCGCTTTTCCCTGGTAAACAAAACTCGCCTGCCAAATTTTGATGGCAGATTTCAGGAGCCACTTGGTACTATCAAACCAGCCAAATTGGCACTGGTGCCACCAGGGGTCTGGTCACCATCCTGCCTATCGTAGGTTTTCAGGAGCCAGCCGGTCACTCCCAGCCATAGGCCCCGAGACACAAACCTCGGCCCGTTTCCCTGGCAAACAAAAGTAAGGTGCCCCGCTTCTGGATGGCAGATTGCAGGCCGCACGTGGTACTATCAAACCAGCCCGACTTGGAACTGGTGCCACCTTGGGTGTGGGAACCTTCCTGCGTATCGTGGATTCTAAGGAGCCAGCCGGCCACTCCCTACTACAGGCCCCCAAACACAAACAACGGCGCTTTTCCCTGGAAAACAAAACTCGCCTGCCAACTTTTTGATGGCAGATTGCAGGAGCCACTTGGTACTATCAAACCAGCCCAACTTGGCACTGCTGCCACCATGGGTCTGGTCACCATCCTGCCTATCGTAGCTTTTCAGGAGCCAGCCGGTCACTCCCAGCCATAGGCCCCCAGACACAAACCTCGGCCCGTTTCCCTGGCAAACAAAAGTAAGCTGCCCCGCTTCTGGATGGCAGATTGCAGGAGCCACTTTGTACTATCAAACCAGACCGACTTGGCACTGGTGCCACCTCTGGTCTGGGAACCATCCTGCGTATCGTGGATTCTAAGGCGCCAGCCGGCCACTCCCAGCCACAGGCCCCCAAACACAAACAACGGCGCTTTTCCCTGGAAAACAAAACTCACCTGCCAACTTTTTGATGGCAGATTGCAGGAGGCGCTGGGTACTATCAAACCAGCCAAATTGGCACTGGTGCCACCATGGGTCTGGTCAACATCCTGCCTATCGTAGAATTCAGGAGCCAGCCGGTCACTCCCAGCCATAGGCCCCCAGACACAAACCTCGGCCTGTTTCCAGGGCAAACAAAAGTAAGCTGCCCCGCTTCTGGATGGCAGATTGCAGGCCGCACGTGGTACTATCAAACCAGCCCGACTTGGAACTGGTGCCACCTTGGGTGTGGGAACCTTCCTGCGTATCGTGGATTCTAAGGAGCCAGCCGGCCACTCCCAGCCACAGGCCCCCAAACACAAACAACGGTGCTTTTCCCTGGAAAACAAAACTCGCCTGCCAACTTTTTGATGGCAGATTGCAGGAGCCACTTGGTACTATCAAACCAGCCCAACTTGGCACTGGTGCCACCATGGGTCTGGTCACCATCCTGCCTATCGTAGCTTTTCAGGAGCCAGCCGGTCACTCCCAGCCATAGGCCCCCAGACACAAACCTCGGCCCGTTTCCCTGGCAAACAAAAGTAAGCTGCCCCGCTTCTGGATGGCAGATTGCAGGAGCCACTTGGTACTATCAAACCAGCCCAACTTGGATCTGGTGCCACCTCTGGTCTGGGAACCATGCTGCGTATCGTGGATTCTAAGGAGCCAGCCGGCCACTCCCAGCCACAGGCCCCCAAACACAATCAACGACGCTTTTCCCTGGAAAACAAAACTCGCCTGCCAACTTTTTGATGGCAGATTTCAGGAGCCACTTGGTACTATCAAACCAGCCCCACTTGGCACTTGTGCCACCATGGGTCTGGTCACCATCCTGCCTATCGTAGCTTTTCAGGACCTAGCCGGTCACTCCCAGCCATAGGCCCCAAGACACAATGCTCGGCCCGTTTCCCTGGCAAAAAAAAGTAAGCTGCCCCGCTTCTGGATGGCAGATTGCAGGACGCACTTGGTACTATCAAACCAGTCCAACTTGGCACTGGTGCCACCTTGGTTCTGGGAACCATGCTGCGTATCGTGGATTCTAATTTGCCAGCCGGCAACTCCCAGCCACAGGCCCCCAAACATAAACAACGGCGCTTTTGCCTGGAAATCAAAACTCGCCTGCCAGCTTTTTGATGGCAGATTGCAGGAGGCGCTTGGTACTATCAAACCAGCCAAATTGGCACTGGTGCCAGCATGGGTCTGGTCACCATCCTGCCTATCGTAGCTTTTCAGGAGCCAGCCGGTCACTCCCAGCCATAGGCCCCCAGACAGAATACTCGGCCCGTTTCCCTGGCAAACAAAAGTAAGCTGCCCCGCTTCTGGATGGCAGATTGCAGGAGCCACTTTGCACCATCAAACTAGCCCAACTTGGCACTGGTGCCACCTCTGGTCTGGGAACCATCCTGCGTATCGTGGATTCTAATTAGCCATCCAGCCACTCCCAGCCACATGCCCCCAAACACAAACAACGGCGCTTTTCCCTGGAAAACAAAACTCGCCTGCCAACTTTTTGATGGCAGATTGCAGGAGCCACTTGGTACTATCAAACCAGCCCAACTTGGCACTGGTGCCACCATGGGTCTGGTCACCATCCTGCCTATCGTAGCTTTTCAGGAGCCAGCTGGTCACTCCCAGCCATAGGCCCCCAGACAGAAACCTCGGCCCGTTTCCCTGGCAAACAAAAGTAAGCTGCCCCGCTTCTGGATGGCAGATTGCAGGAACCACTTGATGCTATCAAACTAGTCCGACTTGGAACTGGTGCCACCTCTGGTCTGGGAACCATCCTGCGTATCGTGGATTCTAAGGAGCCAGCCAGCCACTCCCAGGCACAGGCCCCCAAACAAAAACAGCGGCACTTTTCCCTGGAAAACCAAACTCGCCTGCCAACTTTTTGATGGCAGATTGCAGGAGCCACTTGGTACTATCAAACCAGCCCAACTTGGCACTGCTGCCACCATGGGTCTGGTCACCATCCTGCCTATCGTAGCTTTTCAGGAGCCAGCCGGTCTCTCCCAGCCATAGGCCCCCAGACAGAAACCTCGGCCCGTTTCCCTGGCAAACAAAAGTAAGCTGCCCCGCTTCTGGATGGCAGATTGCAGGAGTCACTTCATACTATCAAACCAGCCCAACTTGGTACTGGTGCCACCTCTGGTCTGGGAACCATGCTGCGTATCGTGGATTCTAAGGAGCCAGCCAGCCACTCCCAGCCACAGGCCCACAAACACAAACAACGGCGCTTTTCCCTGGTAAACAAAACTCGCCTGCCAACTATTTGATGGCAGATTTCAGGAGCCACTAGGTACTATCAAACCAGCCCAACTTGGCACTGGTGCCTCCTTGGGTCTGGTCACCATCCTGCCTATCGTAGCTATTCAGGAGCCAGCCGGTCACTCCCAGCAATAGGCCCCCAGACACAAACCTCGGCCCGTTTCCCTGGCAAACAAAAGTAAGCTGCCCCGCTTCTGGATGGCAGATTGCAGGACACACGTGGTACTATCAAACCAGCCCAACTTGGAACTGGTGCCACCTTGGGTGTGGGAACCTTCCTGCGTATCGTGGATTCTAAGGAGCCAGCCGGCCACTCCCAGCCACAGGCCCCCAAACACAAACAACGGTGCTTTTCCCTGGAAAACAAAACTCGCCTGCCAACTTTTTGATGGCAGATTGCAGGAGCCACTTGGTACTATCAAACCAGCCCAACTTGGCACTGGTGCCACCATGGGTCTGGTCACCATCCTGCCTATCGTAGCTTTTCAGGAGCCAGCCGGTCACTCCCAGCCATAGGCCCCCAGACACAAACCTCGGCCCGTTTCCCTGGCAAACAAAAGTAAGCTGCCCCGCTTCTGGATGGCAGATTGCAGGAGCCACTTGGTACTATCAAACCAGCCCAACTTGGATCTGGTGCCACCTCTGGTCTGGGAACCATGCTGCGTATCGTGGATTCTAAGGAGCCAGCCGGCCACTCCCAGCCACAGGCCCCCAAACACAATCAACGACGCTTTTCCCTGGAAAACAAAACTCGCCTGCCAACTTTTTGATGGCAGATTTCAGGAGCCACTTGGTACTATCAAACCAGCCCCACTTGGCACTTGTGCCACCATGGGTCTGGTCACCATCCTGCCTATCGTAGCTTTTCAGGACCTAGCCGGTCACTCCCAGCCATAGGCCCCAAGACACAATGCTCGGCCCGTTTCCCTGGCAAAAAAAAGTAAGCTGCCCCGCTTCTGGATGGCAGATTGCAGGACGCACTTGGTACTATCAAACCAGTCCAACTTGGCACTGGTGCCACCTTGGTTCTGGGAACCATGCTGCGTATCGTGGATTCTAATTTGCCAGCCGGCAACTCCCAGCCACAGGCCCCCAAACATAAACAACGGCGCTTTTGCCTGGAAAACAAAACTCGCCTGCCAACTTTTTGATGGCAGATTGCAGGAGGCGCTTGGTACTATCAAACCAGCCAAATTGGCACTGGTGCCAGCATGGGTCTGGTCACCATCCTGCCTATCGTAGCTTTTCAGGAGCCAGCCGGTCACTCCCAGCCATAGGCCCCCAGACAGAATACTCGGCCCGTTTCCCTGGCAAACAAAAGTAAGCTGCCCCGCTTCTGGATGGCAGATTGCAGGAGCCACTTTGCACCATCAAACTAGCCCAACTTGGCACTGGTGCCACCTCTGGTCTGGGAACCATCCTGCGTATCGTGGATTCTAATTAGCCATCCAGCCACTCCCAGCCACATGCCCCCAAACACAAACAACGGCGCTTTTCCCTGGAAAACAAAACTCGCCTGCCAACTTTTTGATGGCAGATTGCAGGAGCCACTTGGTACTATCAAACCAGCCCAACTTGGCACTGGTGCCACCATGGGTCTGGTCACCATCCTGCCTATCGTAGCTTTTCAGGAGCCAGCTGGTCACTCCCAGCCATAGGCCCCCAGACAGAAACCTCGGCCCGTTTCCCTGGCAAACAAAAGTAAGCTGCCCCGCTTCTGGATGGCAGATTGCAGGAACCACTTGATGCTATCAAAGTAGTCCGACTTGGAACTGGTGCCACCTCTGGTCTGGGAACCATCCTGCGTATCGTGGATTCTAAGGAGCCAGCCAGCCACTCCCAGGCACAGGCCCCCAAACAAAAACAGCGGCACTTTTCCCTGGAAAACCAAACTCGCCTGCCAACTTTTTGATGGCAGATTGCAGGAGCCACTTGGTACTATCAAACCAGCCCAACTTGGCACTGCTGCCACCATGGGTCTGGTCACCATCCTGCCTATCGTAGCTTTTCAGGAGCCAGCCGGTCTCTCCCAGCCATAGGCCCCCAGACAGAAACCTCGGCCCGTTTCCCTGGCAAACAAAAGTAAGCTGCCCCGCTTCTGGATGGCAGATTGCAGGAGCCACTTCATACTATCAAACCAGCCCAACTTGGTACTGGTGCCACCTCTGGTCTGGGAACCATGCTGCGTATCGTGGATTCTAAGGAGCCAGCCAGCCACTCCCAGCCACAGGCCCACAAACACAAACAACGGCGCTTTTCCCTGGTAAACAAAACTCGCCTGCCAACTATTTGATGGCAGATTTCAGGAGCCACTAGGTACTATCAAACCAGCCCAACTTGGCACTGGTGCCACCTTGGGTCTGGTCACCATCCTGCCTATCGTAGCTATTCAGGAGCCAGCCGGTCACTCCCAGCCATAGGCCCCCAGACACAAACCTCGGCCCGTTTCCCTGGCAAACAAAAGTAAGCTGCCCCGCTTCTGGATGGCATATTGCAGGACACACGTGGTACTATCAAACCAGCCCAACTTGGAACTGGTGCCACCTCTGGTCTTGGAAGCATCCTGCGTATCGTGGATTCTAAGGAGCCAGCCAGCCACTCCCAGCCACATGCCCCCAAATACAAACAACGGCGCTTTTCCCTGGAAAACAAAACTCGCCTGCCAACTTTTTGATGGCAGATTGCAGGAGCCACTTGGTACTATCAAACCAGCCAAATTGGCACTGGTGCCACCATGGGTCTGGTCACCATCCTGCCTATCGTAGCTTTTCAGGAGCCAGCCGGTCACTCCCAGCCATAGGCCCCCAGACACAAACCTCGGTCTGCTTCCCTGGCAAACAGAAATAAGCTGCCCCGCTTCTGGATGGCAGATTGCAGGACGCACGTGGTACTATCAAACCAGCCCGACTTGGAACTGGTGCCACCTTGGGTGTGGGAACCTTCCTGCGTATCGTGGATTCTAAGGAGCCAGTCGGCCACTCCCAACTACAGGCCCCCAAACACAAACAACGGCGCTTTACCCTGGAAAACAAAACTCGCCTGCCAACTTTTTGATGGCAGATTGCAGGAGCCACTTGGTACTATCAAACCAGCCCAACTTGGCACTGCTGCCACCATGGGTCTGGTCAACATCCTGCCTCTCGTAGCTTTTCAGGAACCAGCCGGTCACTCCCAGCCATAGGCCCCCAGACACAAACCTCGGCCCGTTTCCCTGGCAAACAAAAGTAAGCTGCCCCGCTTCTGGATAGCAGAAATCAGGACGCATTGGTACTATCAAACCAGCCCAACTTGGCACTGGTCCCACCTTGGCTCTGGGAACCATCCTGCGTATCATGGATTCTAATTAGCCAGCCGGCAACTCCCAGCCACAGGCCCCCAAACACAAACAACGGCACTTTTCCCTGGAAAACAAAACGCGCCTGCCAATTTTTTGATGGAAGATTGCAGGAGGCGCTTGGTACTATCAAACCAGCCCGACTTGGCACTGGTGCCACCATGGGTCTGGTCACCATCCTGCCTATCGTAGCTTTTCAGGAGCCAGCCGGTCACTCCCAGCCATAGGCCCCCAGACACAATGCTCGGCCCGTTTCCCTGGCATCAAAAGTAAGCTGCCCCGCTTCTGGATGGCAGATTGCAGGAGCCACTTGGTACTATCAAACCAGCCCAACTTGGATCTGGTGCCACCTCTGGTCTGGGAACCATGCTGCGTATCGTGGATTCTAAGGAGCCAGCCGGCCACTCCCAGCCACAGGCCCCCAAACACAAACAACGGCGCTTTTCCCTGGAAAACAAAACTCGCCTGCCAACTTTTTGATGGCAGATTTCAGGAGCCACTAGGTACTATCAAACCAGCCCCACATGGCACTTGTGCCACCATGGGTCTGGTCACCATCCTGCCTATCGTAGCTTTTCAGGACCTAGCCGGTCACTCCCAGCCATAGGCCCCAAGACACAATGCTCGGCCCGTTTCCCTGGCAAAAAAAAGTAAGCTGCCCCGCTTCTGGATGGCAGATTGCAGGACGCACTTGGTACTATCAAAGCAGCCCAACTTGGCAATGGTGCCACCTTGGTTCTGGGAACCATGCTGCGTATCGTGGATTCTAATTTGCCAGCCGGCAACTCCCAGCCACAGGCCCCCAAACATAAACAACGGCGCTTTTGCCTGGAAAACAAAACTCGCCTGCCAACTTTTTGATGGCAGATTGCAGGAGCCACTTGGTACTATCAAATCAGCCCAACTTGGCACTGGTGCCAGCATGGGTCTGGTCACCATCCTGCCTATCGTAGCTTTTCAGGAGCCAGCCGGTCACTCCCAGCCATAGGCCCCCAGACACAATGCTCGGCCCGTTTCCCTGGCAAACAAAAGTAAGCTGCCCCGCTTCTGGATGGCAGATTGCAGGAGCCACTTTGCACCATCAAACCAGCCCGACTTGGCACTGGTGCCACCTCTGGTCTGGGAACCATCCTGCGTATCGTGGATTCTAATTAGCCAGCCGGCAACTCCCAGCCACAGGCCCCAAACACAAACAACGGCGCTTTTCCCTGGAAAACAAAACTCGCCTGCCAACTTTTTGATGGCAGATTGCAGGAGCCACTTGGTACTATCAAACCAGCCCAACTTGGCACTGGTGCCACCATGGGTCTGGTCACCATCCTGCCTATCGTAGCTTTTCAGGAGCCAGCTGGTCACTCCCAGCCATAGGCCCCCAGACACAAACCTCGGCCCGTTTCCAGGGCAAACAAAAGTAAGCTGCCCCGCTTCTGGATGGCAGATTGCAGGAACCACTTGGTACTATCAAACCAGCCCGACTTGGAACTGGTGCCACCTTGGGTGTGGGAACCTTCCTGCGTATCGTGGATTCTAAGGAGCCAGCCGGCCACTCCCAGCCACAGGCCCCCAAACACAAACAACGGTGCTTTTCCCTGGAAAACAAAACTCGCCTGCCAACTTTTTGATGGCAGATTGCAGGAGCCACTTGGTACTATCAAACCAGCCCAACTTGGCACTGGTGCCACCATGGGTCTGGTCACCATCCTGCCTATCGTAGCTTTTCAGGAGCCAGCCGGTCACTCCCAGCCATAGGCCCCCAGACACAAACCTCGGCCCGTTTCCCTGGCAAACAAAAGTAAGCTGCCCCGCTTCTGGATAGCAGAAATCAGGACGCATTGGTACTATCAAACCAGGCCAACTTGGCACTGGTCCCACCTTGGCTCTGGGAACCATCCTGCGTATCATGGATTCTAATTAGCCAGCCGGCAACTCCCAGCCACAGGCCCCCAAACACAAACAACGGCGCTTTTCCTTGGAAAACAAATCGCGCCTGCCAATTTTTCGATGGAAGATTGCAGGAGGCGCTTGGTACTATCAAACGAGCCCAAATTGGCACTGGTGCCACCATGGGTCTGGTCACCATCCTGCCTATCGTAGCTTTTCAGGAGCCAGCCGGTCTCTCCCAGCCATAGGCCCCCAGACACAATGCCCGGCCCGTTTCGCTGGCAAACATAAGTAAGCTGCCCTGCTTGTGGATGGCAGATTGCAGGAGCCACTTGGTACTATCAAACCAGCCCGACTTGGAACTGGTGCCACCTCTGGTCTGGGAACCATGCTGTGTATCGTGGATTCTAAGGAGCCAGCCAGCCACTCCCAGCCACAGGCCCCCAAACACAAACAACGGCGCTTTTCCCTGGAAAACAAAACTCGCCTGCCAACTTTTTGATGGCAGATTGCAGGAGCCACTTGGTACTATCAAACCAGCCCAACTTGGCACTGGTGCCACCATGGGTCTGGTCACCATCCTGCCTATCGTAGCTTTTCAGGAGCCAGCCGGTCACTCCCAGCCATAGGCCCCCAGACACAAACCTCGGCCCGTTTCCCTGGCAAACAAAAGTAAGCTGCCCCGCTTCTGGATGGCAGATTGCAGGAGCCACTTGGTACTATCAAACCAGCCCAACTTGGATCTGGTGCCACCTCTGGTCTGGGAACCATCCTGCGTATCGTGGATTCTAAGGAGCCAGCCGGCCACTCCCAGCCACAGGCCCCCAAACAAAAACAACGGCGCTTTTCCCTGGTAAACAAAACTCGCCTGCCAACTTTTTGATGGCAGATTGCAGGAGGCGCTTGGTACTATCAAACCAGTCAAATTGGCACTGGTGCCAGCATGGGTCTGGTCACCATCCTGCCTATCGTAGCTTTTCAGGAGCCAGCCGGTCACTCCCAGCCATAGGCCCCCAGACACAATGCTCGGCCCGTTTCCCTGGCAAACAAAAGTAAGCTGCCCCGCTTCTGGATGGCAGATTGCAGGAGCCACTTTGCACCATCAAACCAGCCCGACTTGGCACTGGTGCCACCTCTGGTCTGGGAACCATCCTGCGTATCGTGGATTCTAATTAGCCAGCCGGCAACTCCCAGCCACAGGCCCCAAAACACAAACAACGGCGCTTTTCCCTGGAAAACAAAACTCACCTGCCAACTTTTTGATGGCAGATTGCAGGAGGCGCTTGGTACTATCAAACCAGCCAAATTGGCACTGGTGCCACCATGGGTCTGGTCAACATCCTGCCTATCGTAGAATTCAGGAGCCAGCCGGTCACTCCCAGCCATAGGCCCCCAGACACAAACCTCGGCCCGTTTCCAGGGCAAACAAAAGTAAGCTGCCCCGCTTCTGGATGGCAGATTGCAGGAACCACTTGGTACTATCAAACCAGCCCGACTTGGAACTGGTGCCACCTTGGGTGTGGGAACCTTCCTGCGTATCGTGGATTCTAAGGAGCCAGCCGGCCACGCCCAGCCACAGGCCCCCAAACACAAACAACGGTGCTTTTCCCTGGAAAACAAAACTCGCCTGCCAACTTTTTGATGGCAGATTGCAGGAGCCACTTGGTACTATCAAACCAGCCCAACTTGGCACTGGTGCCACCATGGGTCTGGTCACCATCCTGCCTATCGTAGCTTTTCAGGAGCCAGCCGGTCACTCCCAGCCATAGGCCCCCAGACACAAACCTCGGCCCGTTTCCCTGGCAAACAAAAGTAAGCTGCCCCGCTTCTGGATAGCAGAAATCAGGACGCATTGTTACTATCAAACCAGCCCAACTTGGCACTGGTCCCACCTTGGCTCTGGGAACCATCCTGCGTATCATGGATTCTAATTAGCCAGCCGGCAACTCCCAGCCACAGGCCCCCAAACACAAACAACGGCGCTTTTCCCTGGAAAACAAAACGCGCCTGCCAATTTTTCGATGGAAGATTGCAGGAGGCGCTTGGTACTATCAAACCAGCCCAAATTGGCACTGGTGCCACCATGGGTCTGGTCACCATCCTGCCTATCGTAGCTTTTCAGGAGCCAGCCGGTCTCTCCCAGCCATAGGCCCCCAGACACAATGCTCGGCCCGTTTCGCTGGCAAACATAAGTAAGCTGCCCTGCTTGTGGATGGCAGATTGCAGGAGCCACTTGGTACTATCAAACCAGCCCGACTTGGAACTGGTGCCACCTCTGGTCTGGGAACCATGCTGTGTATCGTGGATTCTAAGGAGCCAGCCAGCCACTCCCAGCCACAGGCCCCCAAACACAAACAACGGCGCTTTTCCCTGGAAAACAAAACTCGCCTGCCAACTTTTTGATGGCAGATTGCAGGAGCCACTTGGTACTATCAAACCAGCCCAACTTGGCACTGGTGCCACCATGGGTCTGGTCACCATCCTGCCTATCGTAGCTTTTCAGGAGCCAGCCGGTCACTCCCAGCCATAGGCCCCCAGACACAAACCTCGGCCCGTTTCCCTGGCAAACAAAAGTAAGCTGCCCCGCTTCTGGATGGCAGATTGCAGGAGCCACTTGGTACTATCAAACCAGCCCAACTTGGATGTGGTGCCACCTCTGCTCTGGGAACCATCCTGCGTATCGTGGATTCTAAGGAGCCAGCCGGCCACTCCCAGCCACAGGCCCCCAAACACAAACAACGGCGCTTTTCCCTGGTAAACAAAACTCGCCTGCCAACTTTTTGATGGCAGATTGCAGGAGGCGCTTGGTACTATCAAACCAGTCAAATTGGCACTGGTGCCAGCATGGGTCTGGTCACCATCCTGCCTATCGTAGCTTTTCAGGAGCCAGCCGGTCACTCCCAGCCATAGGCCCCCAGACAGAATCCTCGGCCCGTTTCCCTGGCAAACAAAAGTAAGCTGCCCCGCTTCTGGATGGCAGATTGCAGGAGCCACTTTGCACCATCAAACTAGCCCAACTTGGCACTGGTGCCACCTCTGGTCTGGGAACCATCCTGCGTATCGTGGATTCTAATTAGCCATCCAGCCACTCCCAGCCACAGGCCCCCAAACACAAACAACGGCGCTTTTCCCTGGAAAACAAAACTCGCCTGCCAACTTTTTGATGGCAGATTGCAGGAGCCACTTGGTACTATCAAACCAGCCCAACTTGGCACTGGTGCCACCATGGGTCTGGTCACCATCCTGCCTATCGTAGCTTTTCAGGAGCCAGCCGGTCACTCCCAGCCATAGGCCCCCAGACACAAACCTCGGCCCGTTTCCCTGGCAAACAAAAGTAAGCTGCCCCGCTTCTGGATGGCAGATTGCAGGAGCCACTTGGTACTATCAAACCAGCCCAACTTGGATCTGGTGCCACCTCTGGTCTGGGAACCATGCTGCGTATCGTGGATTCTAAGGAGCCAGCCGGCCACTCCCAGCCACAGGCCCCCAAACACAAACAACGGCGCTTTTCCCTGGAAAACAAAACTCGCCTGCCAACATTTTGATGGCAGATTTCAGGAGCCACTTGGTACTATCAAACCAGCCCAACTTGGCACTGGTGCCACCATGGGTCTGGTCACCATCCTGCCTATCGTAGCTTTTCAGGACCTAGCCGGTCACTCCCAGCCATAGGAACCCAGACACAATGCTCGGCCCGTTTCCCGGGCAAAAAAAAGTAAGCTGCCCCGCTTCTGGATGGCAGATTGCAGGACGCACTTGGTACTATCAAACCAGCCCAACTTGGCACTGGTGCCACCTTGGGTCTGGGAACCATGCTGCGTATCGTGGATTCTAATTAGCCATCTGGAACTCCCAGCCACAGGCCCCCAAACACAAACAACGGCGCTTTTCCCTGGAAAACAAAACTCGCCTGCCAACTTTTTGATGGCAGATTTTAGGAGCCACTTGGTACTATCAAATCAGCCCAACTTGGCACTGGTGCCACCATGGGTCTGGTCACCATCCTGCCTATCGTAGCTTTTCAGGAGCCAGCCGGTCACTCCCAGCCATAGGCCCCCAGACACAATGCTCGGCCCGTTTCCCTGGCAAACAAAAGTAAGCTGCCCCGCTTCTGGATGGCAGATTGCAGGAACCACTTGATACTATCAAACTAGCTCGACTTGGAACTGGTGCCACCTCTGGTCTGGGAACCATCCTGCGTATCGTGGATTCTAAGGAGCCAGCCAGCCACTCCCAGCCACAGGCCCCCAAACAAAAACAGCGGCACTTTTCCCTGGAAAACCAAACTCGCCTGCCAACTTTTTGATGGCAGATTGCAGGAGCCACTTGGTACTATCAAACCAGCCCAACTTGGCACTGGTGCCACCATGGGTCTGGTCACCATCCTGCCTATCGTAGCTTTTCAGGAGCCAGCCGGTCACTCCCAGCCATAGGCCCCCAGACACAAACCTCGGCCCGTTTCCCTGGCAAACAAAAGTAAGCTGCCCCGCTTCTGGATGGCAGATTGCAGGAGCCACTTCATACTATCAAACCAGCCCAACTTGGTACTGGTGCCACCTCTGGTCTGGGAACCATGCTGCGTATCGTGGATTCTAAGGAGCCAGCCAGCCACTCCCAGCCACAGGCCCCCAAACACAAACAACGGCGCCTTTCCCTGGTAAACAAAACTGGCCTGCCAACTTTTTGATGGCAGATTTCAGGAGCCACTTGGTACTATCAAACCAGCCCAACTTGGCACTGGTGCCACCTTGGGTCTGGTCACCATCCTGCCTATCGTAGCTTTTCAGGACCTATCCAGTCACTCCCAGCCATTGGCCCCCAGACACAATGCTCGGCCCGTTTCCCTGGCAAAAAAAAGTAAGCTGCCCCGCTTCTGGATGGCAGATTGCAGGACGCACTTGGTACTATCAAACCAGCCCAACTTGGCACTGGTGCCACCTTGGGTCTGGGAACCATGCTGCGTATCGTGGATTCTACTTAGCCATCTGGAACTCCCAGCCACAGGCCCCCAAACACAAACAACTGTGCTTTTCCCTGGAAAACAAAACTCGCCTGCCAACTTTTTGATGGCAGATTTCAGGAGCCACTAGGTACTATCAAACCAGCCCCACATGGCACTTGTGCCACCATGGGTCTGGTCACCATCCTGCCTATCGTAGCTTTTCAGGACCTAGCCGGTCACTCCCAGCCATAGGCCCCAAGACACAATGCTCGGCCCGTTTCCCTGGCAAACAAAAGTAAGCTGCCCCGCTTCTGGATGGCAGATTGCAGGACGCACTTGGTACTATCAAAGCAGCCCAACTTGGCACTGGTGCCACCTTGGTTCTGGGAACCATGCTGCGTATCGTGGATTCTAATTTGCCAGCCGGCAACTCCCAGCCACAGGCCCCCAAACATAAACAACGGCGCTTTTGCCTGGAAAACAAAACTCGCCTGCCAACTTTTTGATGGCAGATTGCAGGAGCCACTTGGTACTATCAAACCAGCCAAATTGGCACTGGTGCCAGCATGGGTCTGGTCACCATCCTGCCTATCGTAGCTTTTCAGGAGCCAGCCGGTCACTCCCAGCCATAGGCCCCCAGACAGAATCCTCGGCCCGTTTCCCTGGCAAACAAAAGTAAGCTGCCCCGCTTCTGGATGGCAGATTGCAGGAGCCACTTTGCACCATCAAACCAGCCCGACTTGGCACTGGTGCCACCTCTGGTCTGGGAACCATCCTGCGTATCGTGGATTCTAATTAGCCAGCCGGCAACTCCCAGCCACAGGCCCCAAAACACAAACAACGGCGCTTTTCCCTGGAAAACAAAACTCACCTGCCAACTTTTTGATGGCAGATTGCAGGAGGCGCTTGGTACTATCAAACCAGCCAAATTGGCACTGGTGCCACCATGGGTCTGGTCAACATCCTGCCTATCGTAGAATTCAGGAGCCAGCCGGTCACTCCCAGCCATAGGCCCCCAGACACAAACCTCGGCCCGTTTCCAGGGCAAACAAAAGTAAGCTGCCCCGCTTCTGGATGGCAGATTGCAGGCCGCACGTGGTACTATCAAACCAGCCCGACTTGGAACTGGTGCCACCTTGGGTGTGGGAACCTTCCTGCGTATCGTGGATTCTAAGGAGCCAGCCGGCCACTCCCAGCCACAGGCCCCCAAACACAAACAACTGTGCTTTTCCCTGGAAAACAAAACTCGCCTGCCAACTTTTTGATGGCAGATTGCAGGAGCCACTTGGTACTATCAAACCAGCCCAACTTGGCACTGGTGCCACCATGGGTCTGGTCACCATCCTGCCTATCGTAGCTTTTCAGGAGCCAGCCGGTCACTCCCAGCCATAGGCCCCCAGACACAAACCTCGGCCCGTTTCCCTGGCAAACAAAAGTAAGCTGCCCCGCTTCTGGATAGCAGAAATCAGGACGCATTGGTACTATCAAACCAGCCCAACTTGGCACTGGTCCCACCTTGGCTCTGGGAACCATCCTGCGTATCATGGATTCTAATTAGCCAGCCGGCAACTCCCAGCCACAGGCCCCCAAACACAAACAACGGCGCTTTTCCCTGGAAAACAAAACGCGCCTGCCAATTTTTCGATGGAAGATTGCAGGAGGCGCTTGGTACTATCAAACCAGCCCAAATTGGCACTGGTGCCACCATGGGTCTGGTCACCATCCTGCCTATCGTAGCTTTTCAGGAGCCAGCCGGTCTCTCCCAGCCATAGGCCCCCAGACACAATGCTCGGCCCGTTTCGCTGGCAAACATAAGTAAGCTGCCCTGCTTGTGGATGGCAGATTGCAGGAGCCACTTGGTACTATCAAACCAGCCCGACTTGGAACTGGTGCCACCTCTGGTCTGGGAACCATGCTGTGTATCGTGGATTCTAAGGAGCCAGCCAGCCACTCCCAGCCACAGGCCCCCAAACACAAACAACGGCGCTTTTCCCTGGAAAACAAAACTCGCCTGCCAACTTTTTGATGGCAGATTGCAGGAGCCACTTGGTACTATCAAACCAGCCCAACTTGGCACTGGTGCCACCATGGGTCTGGTCACCATCCTGCCTATCGTAGCTTTTCAGGAGCCAGCCGGTCACTCCCAGCCATAGGCCCCCAGACAGAATCCTCGGCCCGTTTCCCTGGCAAACAAAAGTAAGCTGCCCCGCTTCTGGATGGCAGATTGCAGGAGCCACTTTGCACCATCAAACTAGCCCAACTTGGCACTGGTGCCACCTCTGGTCTGGGAACCATCCTGCGTATCGTGGATTCTAATTAGCCATCCAGCCACTCCCAGCCACAGGCCCCCAAACACAAACAACGGCGCTTTTCCCTGGAAAACAAAACTCGCCTGCCAACTTTTTGATGGCAGATTGCAGGAGCCACTTGGTACTATCAAACCAGCCCAACTTGGCACTGGTGCCACCATGGGTCTGGTCACCATCCTGCCTATCGTAGCTTTTCAGGAGCCAGCCGGTCACTCCCAGCCATAGGCCCCCAGACAGAAACCTCGGCCCGTTTCCCTGGCAAACAAAAGTAAGCTTCCCCGCTTCTGGATGGCAGATTGCAGGAGCCACTTGGTACTATCAAACCAGCCCAACTTGGATCTGGTGCCACCTCTGGTCTGGGAACCATGCTGCGTATCGTGGATTCTAAGGAGCCAGCCGGCCACTCCCAGCCACAGGCCCCCAAACACAAACAACGGCGCTTTTCCCTGGAAAACAAAACTCGCCTGCCAACTTTTTGATGGCAGATTTTAGGAGCCACTTGGTACTATCAAACCAGCCCAACTTGGCACTGGTGCCACCATGGGTCTGGTCACCATCCTGCCTATCGTAGCTTTTCAGGACCTAGCCGGTCACTCCCAGCCATAGGACCCCAGACACAATGCTCGGCCCGTTTCCCGGGCAAAAAAAAGTAAGCTGCCCCGCTTCTGGATGGCAGATTGCAGGACGCACTTGGTACTATCAAACCAGCCCAACTTGGCACTGGTGCCACCTTGGGTCTGGGAACCATGCTGCGTATCGTGGATTCTAATTAGCCATCTGGAACTCCCAGCCACAGGCCCCCAAACACAAACAACGGCGCTTTTCCCTGGAAAACAAAACTCGCCTGCCAACTTTTTGATGGCAGATTTTAGGAGCCACTTGGTACTATCAAATCAGCCCAACTTGGCACTGGTGCCACCATGGGTCTGGTCACCATCCTGCCTATCGTAGCTTTTCAGGAGCCAGCCGGTCACTCCCAGCCATAGGCCCCCAGACACAATGCTCGGCCCGTTTCCCTGGCAAACAAAAGTAAGCTGCCCCGCTTCTGGATGGCAGATTGCAGGAACCACTTGATACTATCAAACTAGCTCGACTTGGAACTGGTGCCACCTCTGGTCTGGGAACCATCCTGCGTATCGTGGATTCTAAGGAGCCAGCCAGCCACTCCCAGGCACAGGCCCCCAAACAAAAACAGCGGCACTTTTCCCTGGAAAACCAAACTCGCCTGCCAACTTTTTGATGGCAGATTGCAGGAGCCACTTGGTACTATCAAACCAGCCCAACTTGGCACTGGTGCCACCATGGGTCTGGTCACCATCCTGCCTATCGTAGCTTTTCAGGAGGCAGCCGGTCACTCCCAGCCATAGGCCCCCAGACACAAACCTCGGCCCGTTTCCCTGGCAAACAAAAGTAAGCTGCCCCGCTTCTGGATGGCAGATTGCAGGAGCCACTTCATACTATCAAACCAGCCCAACTTGGTACTGGTGCCACCTCTGGTCTGGGAACCATGCTGCGTATCGTGGATTCTAAGGAGCCAGCCAGCCACTCCCAGCCACAGGCCCCTAAACACAAACAACGGCGCCTTTCCCTGGTAAACAAAACTCGCCTGCCAACTTTTTGATGGCAGATTACAGGAGCCACTTGGTACTATCAAACCAGCCCAACTTGGCACTGGTGCCACCTTGGGTCTGGTCACCATCCTGCCTATCGTAGCTTTTCAGGACCTATCCGGTCACTCCCAGCCATAGCACCCCAGACACAATGCTCGGCCCTTTTCCCTGGCAAAAAAAAGTAAGCTGCCCTGCTTCTGGATGGCAGATTGCAGGACGCACTTGGTACTATCAAACCAGCCCAACTTGGCACTGGTGCCACCTTGGGTCTGGGAACCATAGTGCGTATCGTGGATTCTACTTAGCCATCTGGAACTCCCAGCCACAGGCCCCCAAACACAAACAACGGCGCTTTTCCCTGGAAAACAAAACTCGCCTGCCAACTTTTTGATGGCATATTTCAGGAGCCACTTGGTACTATCAAATCAGCCCAACTTGGCACTGGTGCCACCATGGGTCTGGTCACCATCCTGCCTATCGTAGCCTTTCAGGAGCCAGCCGGTCACTCCCAGCCATAGGCCCCCAGACACAAACCTCGGCCCGTTCCCCTGGCAAACAAAAGTAAGCTGCCCCGCTTCTGGATGGCAGATTGCAGGAACCACTTGATACTATCAAACTAGTCCGACTTGGAACTGGTGCCACCTCTGGTCTGGGAACCATCCTGTATATCGTGGATTCTAAGGAGCCAGCCAGCCACTCCCAGGCACAGGCCCCCAAACAAAAACAGCGGCACTTTTCCCTGGAAAACCAAACTCGCCTGCCAAATTTTTGATGGCAGATTGCAGGAGCCACTTGGTACTATCAAAGCAGCCCAACTTGGCACTGGTGCCACCATGGGTCTGGTCACCATCCTGCCTATCGTAGCTTTTCAGGAGCCAGCCGGTCACTCCCAGCCATTGGCCCCCAGACACAAACCTCGGCCCGTTTCCCTGGCAAACAAAATTAAGCTGCCCCGCTTCTGGATGGCAGATTGCAGGAGCCACTTCATACTATCAAACCAGCCCAACTTGGTACTGGTGCCACCTCTGGTCTGGGAACCATGCTGCGTATCGTGGATTCTAAGGAGCCAGCCAGCCACTCCCAGCCACAGGCCCACAAACACAAACAACGGCGCTTTTCCCTGGTAAACAAAACTCGCCTGCCAACTTTTTGATGGCAGATTTCAGGAGCCACTTGGTACTATCAAACCAGCCCAACTTGGCACTGGTGCCACCATGGGTCTGGTCACCATCCTGCCTATCGTAGCTATTCAGGAGCCAGCCGGTCACTCCCAGCCATAGGCCCCCAGACTCAAACCTCGGCCCGTTTCCCTGGCAAACAAAAGTAAGCTGCCCCGCTTCTGGATGGCATATTGCAGGACACAAGTGGTACTATCAAACCAGCCCGACTTGGAACTGGTGCCACCTTGGGTGTGGGAACCTTCCTGCGTATCGTGGATTCTAAGGAGCCAGTCGGCCACTCCCAACTACAGGCCCCCAAACACAAACAACGGCGCTTTTCCCTGGAAAACAAAACTCGTCTGCCAACTTTTTGATGGCAGATTGCAGGAGCCACTTGGTACTATCAAACCAGCCCGACTTGGCACTGCTGCCACCATGGGTCTGGTCAACATCCTGCCTATCGTAGCTTTTCAGGAGCCAGCCGGTCACTCCCAGCCATAGGCCCCCAGACACAAACCTCGGCCCGTTTCCCTGGCAAACAAAAGTAAGCTGCCCCGCTTCTGGATAGCAGAAATCAGGACTCATTGGTACTATCAAAGCAGCCCAACTTGGCACTGGTCCCACCTTGGCTCTGGGAACCATCCTGCGTATCATGGATTCAAATAAGCCAGCCGGCAACTCCCAGCCACAGGCCCCCAAACACAAACAACGGCCCTTTTCCCTGGAAAACAAAACGCGCCTGCCAATTATTGGATGGAAGATTGCAGGAGGCGCTTGGTACTATCAAACCAGCCCAAATTGGCACTGGTGCCACCATGGGTCTGGTCACCATCCTGCCTATCGTAGCTTTTCATGAGCCAGCCGGTCACTCCCAGCCATAGGCCCCCAGACACAATGCTCGGCCCGTTTCGCTGGCAAACAAAAGTAAGCTGCCCTGCTTGTGGATGGCAGATTGCAGGAGCCACTTGGTACTATCAAACCAGCCCGACTTGGAACTGGTGCCACCTCTGGTCTGGGAACCATGCTGTGTATCGTGGATTCAAAGGAGCCAGCCAGCCACTCCCAGCCACAGGCCCCCAAACACAAACAACGGCGCTTTTCCCTGGAAAACAAAACTCGCCTGCCAACTTTTTGATGGGAGATTGCAGGAGCCACTTGGTACTATCAAACCAGCCCGACTTGGCACTGGTGCCACCATGGGTCTGGTCACCATCCTGCCTATCGTAGCTTTTCAGGAGCCAGCCGGTCACTCCCAGCCATAGGCCCCCCGACACAAACCTCGGTCTGCTTCCCTGGCAAACAGAAGTAAGCTGCCCCGCTTCTGGATGGCAGATTGCAGTTCGCACGTGGTACTATCAAACCAGCCCGACTTGGAACTGGTGCCTCCTTGGGTGTGGGAACCTTCCTGCGTATCGTGGATTCTAAGGAGCCAGTCGGCCAGTCCCAACTACAGGCCCCCAAACACAAACAACGGCGCTTTTCCCTGGAAAACAAAACTCGCCTGCCAACTTTTGGATGGCAGATTGCAGTAGCCACTTGGTACTATCAAACCAGCCCAACTTGGCACTGCTGCCACCATGGGTCTGGTCACCATCCTGCCTATCGTAGCTTTTCAGGAGCCAGCCGGTCACTCCCAGCCATAGGCCCCCAAACACAAACCTCGGCCCGTTTCCCTGGCAAACAAAAGTAAGCTGCCCCGCTTCTGGATAGCAGAAATCAGGACGCATTGGTACTATCAAACCAGCCCAACTTGGCACTGGTCCCACCTTGGCTCTGGGAACCATCCTGCGTATCATGGATTCAAATAAGCCAGCCGGCAACACCCAGCCACAGGCCCCCAAACACAAACAACGGCGCTTTTCCCTGGAAAACAAAACGCGCCTGCCAATTTTTCGATGGAAGATTGCAGGAGGCGCTTGGTACTATCAAACCAGCCCAACTTGGAACTGGTGCCACCTTGGTTCTGGGAACCATGCTGCGTATCGTGGATTCTAATTTGCCAGCCGGCAACTCCCAGCCACAGGCCCCCAAACATAAACAACGGCGCTTTTGCCTGGAAAACAAAACTTGCCTGCCAACTTTTTGATGGCAGATTGCAGGAGGCGCTTGGTACTATCAAATCAGCCAAATTGGCACTGGTGCCACCATGGGTCTGGTCACCATCCTGCCTATCGTAGCTTTTCAGGAGCCAGCCGGTCACTCCCAGCCATAGGCCCCCAGACAGAATCCTCGGCCCGTTTCCCTGGCAAACAAAAGTAAGCTGCCCCGCTTCTGGATGGCAGATTGCAGGAGCCACTTTGCACCATCAAACTAGCCCAACTTGGCACTGGTGCCACCTCTGGTCTGGGAACCATCCTGCGTATCGTGGATTCTAATTAGCCATCCAGCCACTCCCAGCCACAGGCCCCCAAACACAATCAACGACGCTTTTCCCTGGAAAACAAAACTCGCCTGCCAACTTTTTGATGGCAGATTGCAGGAGCCACTTGGTACTATCAAACCAGCCCAACTTGGCACTGGTGCCACCATGGGTGTGGTCACCATCCTGCCTATCGTAGCTTTTCAGGAGCCAGCCGGTCACTCCCAGCCATAGGCCCCTAGACAGAAACCTCGGCCCGTTTCCCTGGCAAACAAAAGTAAGCTGCCCCGCTTCTGGATGGCAGATTGCAGGAGCCACTTGGTACTATCAAACCAGCCCAACTTGGATCTGGTGCCACCTCTGGTCTGGGAACCATGCTGCGTATCGTGGATTCTAAGGAGCCAGCCGGCCACTCCCAGCCACAGGCCCCCAAACACAATCAACGACGCTTTTCCCTGGAAAACAAAACTCGCCTGCCAACTTTTTGATGGCAGATTGCAGGAGCCACTTGGTACTATCAAACCAGCCCAACTTGGCACTGGTGCCACCATGGGTCTGGTCACCATCCTGCCTATCGTAGCTTTTCAGGACCTAGCCGGTCACTCCCAGCCATAGGACCCCAGACACAATGCTCGGCCCGTTTCCTTGGCAAAAAAAAGTAAGCTGCCCCGCTTCTGGATGGCAGATTGCAGGACGCACTTGGTACTATCAAACCAGCCGAACTTGGCACTGGTGCCACCTTGGGTCTGGGAACCATGCTGCGTATCGTGGATTCTAATTAGCCATCTGGAACTCCCAGCCACAGGCCCCCAAACACAAACAACGGCGCTTTTCCCTGGAAAACAAAACTCGCCTGCCAACTTCTTGATGGCAGATTTTAGGAGCCACTTGGTACTATCAAATCAGCCCAACTTGGCACTGGTGCCACCATGGGTCTGGTCACCATCCTGCCTATCGTAGCTTTTCAGGAGCCAGCCGGTCACTCCCAGCCATAGGCCCCCAGACACAAACCTCGGCCCGTTTCCCTGGCAAACAAAAGTAAGCTGCCCAGCTTCTGGATGGCAGATTGCAGGATCCACTTGATACTATCAAACTAGTCCGACTTGGAACTGGTGCCACCTCTGGTCTGGGAACCATCCTGCGTATCGTGGATTCTAAGGAGCCAGCCAGCCACTCCAAGGCACAGGCCCCCAAACAAAAACAGCGGCACTTTTCCCTGGAAAACCAAACTCGCCTGCCATATTTTTGATGGCAGATTGCAGGAGGCGCTTGGTACTATCAAACCAGCCCGACTTGGCACTGCTGCCACCATGGGTCTGGTCACCATCCTGCCTATCGTAGCTTTTCAGGAGCCAGCCGGTCACTCCCAGCCATAGGCCCCCAGACACAAACCTCGGCCCGTTTCCCTGGCAAACAAAAGTAAGCTGCCCCGCTTCTGGATGGCAGATTGCAGGAGCCACTTCATACTATCAAACCAGCCCAACTTGGTACTGGTGCCACCTCTGGTCTGGGAACCATGCTGCGTATCGTGGATTCTAAGGAGCCAGCCGGCCACTCCCAGCCACATGCCCCCAAACACAAACAACGGCGCTTTTCCCTGGAAAACAAAACTCGCCTGCCAACTTTTTGATGGCAGATTGCAGGAGGCGCTTGGTACTATCAAACCAGCCCGACTTGGCACTGGTGCCACCATGGGTCTGGTCACCATCCTGCCTATCGTAGCTTTTCAGGAGCCAGCCGGTCACTCCCAGCCATAGGCCCCGAGACACAAACCTCGGTCTGCTTCCCTGGCAAACAAAAGTAAGCTGCCCCGCTTCTGGATGGCAGATTGCAGGACGCACATGGTACTATCAAACCAGCCCGACTTGGAACTGGTGCCACCTTGGGTGTGGGAACCTTCCTGCGTATCGTGGATTCTAAGGAGCCAGTCGGCCACTCCCAACTACAGGCCCCCAAACACAAACAACGACGCTTTTCCCTGGAAAACAAAACTCGCCTGCCAACTTTTTGATGGCAGATTGCAGGAGCCACTTGGTTCTATCAAACCAGCCCAACTTGGCACTGCTGCCACCATGGGTCTGGTCAACATCCTGCCTCTCGTAGCTTTTCAGGAGCCAGCCGGTCACTCCCAGCCATAGGCCCCCAGACACAAACCTCGGCCCGTTTCCCTGGCAAACAAAAGTAAGCTGCCCCGCTTCTGGATGGCAGATTGCAGGAGCCACTTTGCACCATCAAACCAGCCCGACTTGGCACTGGTGCCACCTCAGGTCTGGGAACCATCCTGCGTATCGTGGATTCTAATTAGCCAGCCGGCCACTCCCAGCCATAGGCCCCCAAACACAATCAACGGCGCTTTTCCCTGGAAAACACAACTCGCCTGCCAACTTTTTGATGGCAGATTGCAGGAGCCACTTGGTACTATCAAACCAGCCCAACTTGGCACTGCTGCCACCATGGGTCTGGTCAACATACTGCCTATCGTAGCTTTTCAGGAGCCAGCCGGTCACTCCCAGCCATAGGCCCCCAGACACAAACCTCGGCCCGTTCCCCTGGCAAACAAAAGTAAGCTGCCCCGCTTCTGGATGGCAGATTGCAGGACGCACTTGGTACTATCAAACCAGCCCAACTTGGATCTGGTGCCACCTCTGCTCTGGAAACCATGCTGCGTATCGAGGATTCTAAGGAGCCAGCCAGCCACTCCCAGCCACAGGCCCCCAAACACATACAACGGCGCTTTTCCCTGGAAAACAAAACTCGCCTGCCAACTTTTTGATGGCAGATTTCAGGAGCCACTTGGTACTATCAAACCAGCCCACCTTGGCACTGGTGCCACCATGGGTCTGGTCACCATCCTGCCTATCGTAGCTTTTCAGGAGCCAGCCGGTCACTCCCAGCCATAGGCCCCCAGACACAAACCTCGGCCCGTTTCTCTGGCAAACAAAAGTAAGCTGCCCCGCTTCTGGATGGCAGATTGCAGGACACACGTGGTACTATCAAACCAGCCCGACTTGGAACTGGTACCACCTCTGGTCTTGGAACCATCCTGCGTATCGTGGGTTCTACGGAACCAGCCGGCCACTCCCAGCCACATGCCCCCAAACACAAACAACGGCGCTTTTGCCTGGAAAACAAATCTGGCCTGACAACTTTTTGATGGCAGATTGCAGGAGCCACTTGGTACTATCAAACCAGCCCAACTTGGCACTGGTGCCACCATGGGTCTGGTCACCATCCTGCCTATCGTAGCTTTTCAGGACCTAGCCGGTCACTCCCAGCCATAGGCCCCCAGACACAAATCTCGGACCGTTTCCCTGGCAAACAAAAGTAAGCTGCCCCGCTTCTGGATGGCAGATTGCAGGAGCCACTTGGTACTATCAAACTAGCCCGACTTGTCACTGGTGCCACCTCTGGCCTGGGAACCATCCTGCGTAGTGTAGATTCTAAGGAGCCAGCCGGCCACTGCCAGGAACAGGCCCCCAAACACAAACAACGGCGCTTTTCCCTGGAAAACAAAACTCGCCTGCCAACTTTTTGATGGCAGATTGCAGGAGCCACTTGGTACTATCAAACCAGCCCACCTTGGCACTGGTGCCACCATGGGTCTGGTCACCATCCTGCCTATCGTAGCTTTTCAGGAGCCAGCCGGTCACTCCCAGCCATAGACCCCCACACACAAACCTCGGCCCGTTTCCCTGGCAAACAAAAGTAAGCTGCCCCGCTTCTGGATGGCAGATTGCAGGACACACGTGGTACTATCAAACCAGCCCGACTTGGAACTGGTGCCACCTCTGGTCTTGGAACCATCCTGCGTACCGTGGGTTCTAAGGAGCCAGCCGGCCACTCCCAGCCACATGCCCCCAAACACAAACAACGGCGCTTTTCCCTGGAAAACAAAACTCGCCTGCCAAATTTTTGATGGCAGATTGCAGGCGCCACTTGGTACTATCAAACTAGCTCAACTTGGCACTGGTGCCACCATGGGTCTGGTCACCATCCTGCCTATCGTAGCTTTTCACGACCTAGCCGGTCACTCCCAGCCATAGGCCCCCAGACACAAAGCTCGGACCGTTTCCCTGGCCATCAAAAGTAAGCTGCTCCGCTTCTGGATGGCAGATTGCAGGAACCACTTGGTACTATCAAACCAGCCCAACTTGGCACTGGTGCCACCATGGGTCTGGTCACCATCCTGCCTATCGTAGCTTTTCAGGAGCCAGCCGGTCACTCCCAGCCATTGGCCCCCCGACACAATGCTCGGCCCGTTTCCCCGGCAAAAAAAGTAAGCTGCCCCGCTTCTGGATGGCAGATTGCAGGAGCCACTTGGTACTATCAAACCAGCCCGACTTGGATCTGGTGCCACCTCTGGTCTGGGAACCATGCTGCGTATCGTGGATTCTAATTTGCCAGCCGGCAACTCCCAGCCACAGGCCCCCAAACATAAACAACGGCGCTTTTGCCTGGAAAACAAAACTCGCCTGCCAACTTTTTGATGGCAGATTGCAGGAGGCGCTTGGTACTATCAAACCAGCCAAATTGGCACTGGTGCCAGCATGGGTCTGGTCACCATCCTGCCTATCGTAGCTTTTCAGGAGCCAGCCGGTCACTCCCAGCCATAGGCCCCCAGACACAATGCTCGGCCCGTTTCGCTGGCAAACATAAGTAAGCTGCCCTGCTTGTGGATGGCAGATTGCAGGAGCCACTTGGTACTATCAAACCAGCCCGACTTGGAACTGGTGCCACCTCTGGTCTGGGAACCATGCTGTGTATCGTGGATTCTAAGGAGCCAGCCAGCCACTCCCAGCCACAGGCCCCCAAACACAAACAACGGCGCTTTTCCCTGGAAAACAAAACTCGCCTGCCAACTTTTTGATGGCAGATTGCAGGAGCCACTTGGTACTATCAAACCAGCCCAACTTGGCACTGGTGCCACCATGGGTCTGGTCACCATCCTGCCTATCGTAGCTTTTCAGGAGCCAGCCGGTCACTCCCAGCCATAGGCCCCCAGACACAATGCTCGGCCCTTTTCCCTGGCAAACAAAAGTAAGCTGCCCCGCTTCTGGATGGCAGATTGCAGGAGCCACTTGGTACTATCAAACCAGCCCAACTTGGATCTGGTGCCACCTCTGGTCTGGGAACCATGCTGCGTATCGTGGATTCTAAGGAGCCAGCCGGCCACTCCCAGCCACAGGCCCCCAAACACAAACAACGGCGCTTTACCCTGGAAAACAAAACTCGCCTGCCAACTTTTTGATGGCAGATTTCAGGAGCCACTTGGTACTATCAAACCAGCCCCACTTGGCACTTGTGCCACCATGGGTCTGGTCACCATCCTGCCTATCGTAGCTTTTCAGGACCTAGCCGGTCACTCCCAGCCATAGGCCCCAAGACACAATGCTCGGCCCGTTTCCCTGGCAAAAAAAAGTAAGCTGCCCCGCTTCTGGATGGCAGATTGCAGGAGCCACTTGGTACTATCAAACCAGTCCAACTTGGCACTGGTGCCTCCTTGGTTCTGGGAACCATGCTGCGTATCGTGGATTCTAATTTGCCAGCCGGCAACTCCCAGCCACAGGCCCCCAAACATAAACAACGGCGCTTTTGCCTGGAAAACAAAACTCGCCTGCCAACTTTTTGATGGCAGATTGCAGGAGGCGCTTGGTATTATCAAACCAGCCCGACTTGGCACTGCTGCCAGCATGGTTCTGGTCACCATCCTGCCTATCGTAGCTTTTCAGGAGCCAGCCGGTCACTCCCAGCCATAGGCCCCCAGACAGAATACTCGGCCCGTTTCCCTGGCAAACAAAAGTAAGCTGCCCCGCTTCTGGATGGCAGATTGCAGGAGCCACTTTGCACCATCAAACCAGCCCGACTTGGCACTGGTGCCACCTCTGGTCGGGGAACCATCCTGCGTATCGTGGATTCTAATTAGCCATCCAGCCACTCCCAGCCACAGGCCCCCAAACACAAACAACGGCGCTTTTCCCTGGAAAACAAAACTCGCCTGCCAACTTTTTGATGGCAGATTGCAGGAGCCACTTGGTACTATCAAACCAGCCCAACTTGGCACTGGTGCCACCATGGGTCTGGTCACCATCCTGCCTATCGTAGCTTTTCAGGAGCCAGCTGGTCACTCCCAGCCATAGGCCCCCAGACAGAAACCTCGGCCCGTTTCCCTGGCAAACAAAAGTAAGCTGCCCCGCTTCTGGATGGCAGATTGCAGGAACCACTTGGTACTATCAAACTAGTCCGACTTGGAACTGGTGCCACCTCTGGTCTGGGAACCATCCTGCGTATCGTGGATTCTAAGGAGCCAGCCAGCCACTCCCAGGCACAGGCCCCCAAACAAAAACAGCGGCACTTTTCCCTGGAAAACCAAACTCGCCTGCCAAATTTTTGATGGCAGATTGCAGGAGCCACTTGGTACTATCAAACGAGCCCAACTTGGCACTGCTGCCACCATGGGTCGGGTCACCATCCTGCCTATCGTAGCTTTTCAGGAGCCAGCCGGTCTCTCCCAGCCATAGGCCCCCAGACAAAAACCTCGGCCCGTTTCCCTGGCAAACAAAAGTAAGCTGCCCCGCTTCTGGATGGCAGATTGCAGGAGCCACTTCACACTATCAAACCAGCCCAACTTGGTACTGGTGCCACCTCTGGTCTGGGAACCATGCTGCGTATCGTGGATTCTAAGGAGCCAGCCAGCCACTCCCAGCCACAGGCCCACAAACACAAACAACGGCGCTTTTCCCTGGTAAACAAAACTCGCCTGCCAACTATTTGATGGCAGATTTCAGGAGCCACTTGGTACTATCAAACCAGCCCAACTTGGCACTCGTGCCACCTTGGGTCTGGTCACCATCCTGCCTATCGTAGCTATTCAGGAGCCAGCCGGTCACTCCCAGCCATAGGCCCCCAGACACAAACCTCGGCCCGTTTCCCTGGCAAACCAAAGTAAGCTGCCCCGCTTCTGGATGGCATATTGCAGGACACACGTGGTACTATCAAACCAGCCCAACTTGGAACTGGTGCCACCTCTGGTCTTGGAAGCATCCTGCGTATCGTGGATTCTAAGGAGCCAGCCGGCCACTCCCAGCCACATGCCCCCAAACACAAACAACGGCGCTTTTCCCTGGAAAACAAAACTCGCCTGCCAACTTTTTGATGGCAGATTGCAGGAGCCACTTGGTACTATCAAACCAGCCCGACTTGGCACTGGTGCCACCATGGGTCTGGTCACCATCCTGCCTATCGTAGCTTTTCAGGAGCCAGCCGGTCACTCCCAGCCATAGGCCCCGAGACACAAACCTCGGTCTGCTTCCCTGGCAAACAGAAATAAGCTGCCCCGCTTCTGGATGGCAGATTGCAGGCCGCACGTGGTACTATCAAACCAGCCCGACTTGGAACTGGTGCCACCTTGGGTGTGGGAACCTTCCTGCGTATCGTGGATTCTAAGGAGCCAGCCGGCCACTCCCAGCCACAGGCCCCCAAACACAAACAACGGTGCTTTTCCCTGGAAAACAAAACTCGCCTGCCAACTTTTTGATGGCAGATTGCAGGAGCCACTTGGTACTATCAAACCAGCCCAACTTGGCACTGGTGCCACCATGGGTCTGGTCACCATCCTGCCTATCGTAGCTTTTCAGGAGCCAGCCGGTCACTCCCAGCCATAGGCCCCCAGACACAAACCTCGGCCCGTTTCCCTGGCAAACAAAAGTAAGCTGCCCCGCTTCTGGATAGCAGAAATCAGGACGCATTGGTACTATCAAACCAGCCCAACTTGGCACTGGTGCCACCTTGGCTCTGGGAACCATCCTGCGTATCATGGATTCTAATTAGCCAGCCGGCAACTCCCAGCCACAGGCCCCCAAACACAAACAACGGCGCTTTTCCCTGGAAAACAAAACGCGCCTGCCAATTTTTCGATGGAAGATTGCAGGAGGCGCTTGGTACTATCAAACCGGCCCAAATTGGCACTGGTGCCACCATGGGTCTGGTCACCATCCTGCCTATCGTAGCTTTTCAGGAGCCAGCCGGTCTCTCCCAGCCATAGGCCCCCAGACAAAATGCTCGGCCCGTTTCGCTGGCAAACATAAGTAAGCTGCCCTGCTTGTGGATGGCAGATTGCAGGAGCCACTTGGTACTATCAAACCAGCCCGACTTGGAACTGGTGCCACCTCTGGTCTGGGAACCATGCTGTGTATCGTGGATTCTAAGGAGCCAGCCAGCCACTCCCAGCCACAGGCCCCCAAACACAAACAACGGCGCTTTTCCCTGGAAAACAAAACTGGCCTGCCAACTTTTTGATGGCAGATTGCAGGAGCCACTTGGTACTATCAAACCAGCCCAACTTGGCACTGGTGCCACCATGGGTCTGGTCACCATCCTGCCTATCGTAGCTTTTCAGGAGCCAGCCGGTCACTCCCAGCCATAGGCCCCCAGACACAATGCTCGGCCCGTTTCCCTGGCAAACAAAAGTAAGCTGCCCCGCTTCTGGATGGCAGATTGCAGGAGCCACTTGGTACTATCAAACCAGCCCAACTTGGCACTGGTGCCACCTTGGTTCTGGGAACCATGCTGCGTATCGTGGATTCTAATTTGCCAGCCGACAACTCCCAGCCACAGGCCCCCAAACACAAACAACGGCGCTTTTGCCTGGAAAACAAAACTCGCCTGCCAACTTTTTGATGGCAGATTGCAGGAGGCGCTTGGTACTATCAAACCAGCCAAATTGGCACTGGTGCCAGCATGGGTCTGGTCACCATCCTGCCTATCGTAGCTTTTCAGGAGCCAGCCGGTCACTCCCAGCCATAGGCCCCCAGACAGAATCCTCGGCCCGTTTCCCTGGCAAACAAAAGTAAGCTGCCCCGCTTCTGGATGGCAGATTGCAGGAGCCACTTTGCACCATCAAACTAGCCCAACTTGGCACTGGTGCCACCTCTGGTCTGGGAACCATCCTGCGTATCGTGGATTCTAATTAGCCATCCAGCCACTCCCAGCCACAGGCCCCCAAACACAAACAACGGCGCTTTTCCCTGGAAAACAAAACTCGCCTGCCAACTTTTTGATGGCAGATTGCAGGAGCCACTTGGTACTATCAAACCAGCCCAACTTGGCACTGGTGCCACCATGGGTCTGGTCACCATCCTGCCTATCGTAGCTTTTCAGGAGCCAGCCGGTCACTCCCAGCCATAGGCCCCCAGACAGAAACCTCGGCCCGTTTCCCTGGCAAACAAAAGTAAGCTGCCCCGCTTCTGGCTGGCAGAGTGCAGGAGCCACTTGGTACTATCAAACCAGCCCAACTTGGATCTGGTGCCACCTTGGGTCTGGGAACCATGCTGCGTATCGTGGATTCTAAGGAGCCAGCCGGCCACTCCCAGCCACAGGCCCCCAAACACAAACAACGGCGCTTTTCCCTGGAAAACAAAACTCGCCTGCCAACTTTTTGATGGCAGATTTCAGGAGCCACTTGGTACTATCAAACCAGCCCAACTTGGCACTGGTGCCACCATGGGTCTGGTCACCATCCTGCCTATCGTAGCTTTTCAGGACCTAGCCGGTCACTCCCAGCCATAGGACCCCAGACACAATGCTCGGCCCGTTTCCCTGGCAAAAAAAAGTAAGCTGCCCCGCTTCTGGATGGCAGATTGCAGGACGCACTTGGTACTATCAAACCAGCCCAACTTGGCACTGGTGCCACCTTCGGTCTGGGAACCATGCTGCGTATCGTGGATTCTAATTAGCCATCTGGAACTCCCAGCCACAGGCGCCCAAACACAAACAACGGCGCTTTTCCCTGGAAAACAAAACTCGCCTGCCAACTTTTTGATGGCAGATTTTAGGAGCCACTTGGTACTATCAAATCAGCCCAACTTGGCACTGGTGCCACCATGGGTGTGGTCACCATCCTGCCTATCGTAGCTTTTCAGGAGCCAGCCGGTCACTCCCAGCCATAGGCCCCCAGACACAAACCTCGGCCCGTTCCCCTGGCAAACAAAAGTAAGCTGCCCCGCTTCTGGATGGCAGATTGCAGGAACCACTTGATACTATTAAACTAGTCCGACTTGGAACTGGTGCCACCTAAGGTCTGGGAACCATCCTGCGTATCGTGGATTCTAAGGAGCCAGCCAGCCACTCCCAGGCACAGGCCCCCAAACAAAAACAGCGGCACTTTTCCCTGGAAAACCAAACTCGCCTGCCAACTTTTTGATGGCAGATTGCAGGAGCCACTTGGTACTATCAAACCAGCCCAACTTGGCACTGGTGCCACCATGGGTCTGGTCACCATCCTGCCTATCGTAGCTTTTCAGGAGCCAGCCGGTCACTCCCAGCCATAGGCCCCCAGACACAAACCTCGGCCCGTTTCCCTGGCAAACAAAAGTAAGCTGCCCCGCTTCTGGATGGCAGATTGCAGGAGCCACTTCATACTATCAAACCAGCCCAACTTGGTACTGGTGCCACCTCTGGTCTGGGAACCATCCTGCGTATCGTGGATTCTAAGGAGCCAGCCAGCCACTCCCAGCCACAGGCCCACAAACACAAACAACGGCGCTTTTCCCTGGTAAACAAAACTCGCCTGCCAACTTTTTGATGGCAGATTTCAGGAGCCACTTGGTACTATCAAACCAGCCCAACTTGGCACTGGTGCCACCTTGGGTCTGGTCACCATCCTGCCTATCGTAGCTTTTCAGGACCTATCCGGTCACTCCTAGCCATAGGCCCCCAGACACAAACCTCGGCCCGTTCCCCTGGCAAACAAAAGTAAGCTGCCCCGCTTCTGGATGGCAGATTGCAGGAACCACTTGATACTATCAAACTAGTCCGACTTGGAACTGGTGCCACCTCTGGTCTGGGAACCATCCTGCGTATCGTGGATTCTAAGGAGCCAGCCAGCCACTCCCAGGCACAGGCCCCCAAACAAAAACAGCGGCACTTTTCCCTGGAAAACCAAACTCGCCTGCCAAATTTTTGATGGCAGATTGCAGGAGCCACTTGGTACTATCAAACCAGCCCAACTTGGCACTGGTGCCACCATGGGTCTGGTCACCATCCTGCCTATCGTAGCTTTTCAGGAGCCAGCTGGTCACTCCCAGCCATTGGCCCCCAGACACAAACCTCGGCCCGTTTCCCTGGCAAACAAAAGTAAGCTGCCCCGCTTCTGGATGGCAGATTGCAGGAGCCACTTCATACTATCAAACCAGCCCAACTTGGTACTGGTGCCACCTCTGGTCTGGGACTCATGCTGCGTATCGTGGATTCTAAGGAGCCAGCCAGCCACTCCCAGCCACAGGCCCACAAACACAAACAACGGCGCTTTTCCCTGGAAAACAAAACTCGCCTGCCAACTTTTTGATGGCAGATTTCAGGAGCCACTTGGTACTATCAAACCAGCCCAACTTGGCACTGGTGCCACCATGGGTCTGGTCACCATCCTGCCTATCGTAGCTATTCAGAAGCCAGCCGGTCACTCCCAGCCATAGGCCCCCAGACACAAACCTCGGTCTGCTTCCCTGGCAAACAAAAGTAAGCTGCCCCGCTTCTGGATGGCATATTGCAGGACACAAGTGGTACTATCAAACCAGCCCGACTTGGAACTGGTGCCACCTTGGGTGTGGGAACCTCCCTGCGTATCGTGGATTCTAAGGAGCCAGTCGGCCACTCCCAACTACAGGCCCCCAAACACAAACAACGGCGCTTTTCCCTGGAAAACAAAACTCGCCTGCCAACTTTTTGATGGCAGATTGCAGGAGCCACTTGGTACTATCAAACCAGCCCAACTTGGCACTGGTGCCACCATGGGTCTGGTCAACATCCTGCCTATCGTAGCTTTTCAGGAGCCAGCCGGTCACTCCCAGCCATAGGCCCCCAGACACAAACCTCGGCCCGTTTCCCTGGCAAACAAAAGTAAGCTGCCCCGCTTCTGGATAGCAGAAATCAGGACGCATTGGTACTATCAAACCAGCCCAACTTGGCACTGGTCCCACCTTGGCTCTGGGAACCATCCTGCGTATCATGGATTCAAATAAGCCAGCCGGCAACTCCCAGCCACAGGCCCCCAAACACAAACAACGGCGCTTTTCCCTGGAAAACAAAACGCGCCTGCCAATTTTTCGATGGAAGATTGCAGGAGGCGCTTGGTACTATCAAACCAGCCCAAATTGGCATTGGTGCCACCATGGGTCTGGTCACCATCCTGCCTATCGTAGCTTTTCAGGAGCCAGCCGGTCACTCCCAGCCATAGGCCCCCAGACACAATGCTCGGCCCGTTTCGCTGGCAAACAAAAGTAAGCTGCCCTGCTTGTGGATGGCAGATTGCAGGAGCCACTTGGTACTATCAAACCAGCCCGACTTGGAACTGGTGCCACCTCTGGTCTGGGAACCATGCTGTGTATCGTGGATTCAAAGGAGCCAGCCAGCCACTCCCAGCCACAGGCCCCCAAACACAAACAATGGCGCTTTTCCCTGGAAAACAAAACTCGCCTGCCAACTTTTTGATGGCAGATTGCAGGAGCCACTTGGTACTATCAAACCAGCCCAACTTGGCACTGGTGCCACCATGGGTCGGTCACCATCCTGCCTATCGTAGCTTTTCAGGAGCCAGCCGGTCACTCCCAGCCATAGGCCCCGAGACACAAACCTCGGACCGTTTCCCTGGCAAACAAAAGTAAGCTGCCCCGCTTCTGGATGGCAGATTGCAGGAGCCACTTGGTACTATCAAACCAGCCCAACTTGGATCTGGTGCCACCTCTGGTCTGGGAACCATGCTGCGTATCGTGGATTCTAAGGAGCCAGCCGGCCACTCCCAGCCACAGGCCCCCAAACACAAACAACGGCGCTTTTCCCTGGAAAACAAAACTCGCCTGCCAACTTTTTGATGGCAGATTTCAGGAGCCACTTGGTACTATCAAACCAGCCCCACATGGCACTTGTGCCACCATGGGTCTGGTCACCATCCTGCCTATCGTAGCTTTTCAGGACCTAGCCGGTCACTCCCAGCCATAGGCCCCAAGACACAATGCTCGGCCCGTTTCCCTGGCAAAAAAAAGTAAGCTGCCCCGCTTCTGGATTGCAGATTGCAGGACGCACGTGGTACTATCAAACCAGACCGACTTGGCACTGGTGCCACCTTGGGTCTGGGAACCATCCTGTGTATCGTGGATTCAAAGGAGCCAGCCGGCCACTCCCAGCTACAGGCCCCCAAACACAAACAACGGCGCTTTTCCCTGGTAAACAAAACTCGCCTGCCAACACTTTGATGGCAGATTGCAGGAGCCACTTGGTACTATCAAACCAGCCCGACTTGGCACTGGTGCCACCATGGGTCTGGTCACCATCCTGCCTATCGTAGCTTTTCAGGAGCCAGCCGGTCACTCCCAGCCATAGGCCCCCAGACACAAACCTCGGTCTGCTTCCCTGGCAAACAGAAGTAAGCTGCCCCGCTTCTGGATGGCAGATTGCAGGACGCACGTGGTACTATCAAACCAGGCCGACTTGGAACTGGTGCCTCCTTGGGTGTGGGAACCTTCCTGCGTATCGTGGATTCTAAGGAGCCAGCCGGCCACTCCCAGCCACAGGCCCCCAAACACAAACAACGGCGCTTTTCCCTGGAAAACAAAACTCGCCTGCCAACTTTTTGATGGCAGATTGCAGTAGCCACTTGGTACTATCAAACCAGCCCAACTTGGCACTGGTGCCACCATGGGTCTGGTCACCATCCTGCCTATCGTAGCTTTTCAGGAGCCAGCCGGTCACTCCCAGCCATAGGCCCCCAGACACAAACCTCGGCCCGTTTCCCTGGCAAACAAAAGTAAGCTGCCCCGCTTCTGGATGGCAGATTGCAGGAGCCACTTTGCACCATCAAACTAGCCCAACTTGGCACTGGTGCCACCTCTGGTCTGGGAACCATCCTGCGTATCATGGATTCTAATTAGCCAGCCGGCAACTCCCAGCCACAGGCCCCCAAACACAAACAACGGCGCTTTTCCCTGGAAAACAAAACTCGCCTGCCAACTTTTTGATGGCAGATTGCAGGAGCCACTTGGTACTATCAAACCAGCCCAACTTGGCACTGGTGCCACCATGGGTGTGGTCACCATCCTGCCTATCGTAGCTTTTCAGGAGCCAGCCTGTCACTCCCAGCCATAGGCCCCCAGACAGAAACCTCGGCCCGTTTCCCTGGCAAACAAAAGTAAGCTTCCCCGCTTCTGGATGGCAGATTGCAGGAGCCACTTGGTACTATCAAACCAGCCCAACTTGGATCTGGTGCCACCTCTGGTCTGGGAACCATGCTGCGTATCGTGGATTCTAAGGAGCCAGCCGGCCACTCCCAGGCACAGGCCCCCAAACACAATCAACGACGCTTTTCCCTGGAAAACAAAAGTCGCCTGCCAACTTTTTGATGGCAGATTCCAGGAGCCACTTGGTACTATCAAACCAGCCCAACTTGGCACTGGTGCCACCATGGGTCTGGTCACCATCCTGCCTATCGTAGCTTTTCAGGACCTAGCCGGTCACTCCCAGCCATAGGACCCCAGACACAATGCTCGGCCCGTTTCCCTGGCAAAAAAAAGTAAGCTGCCCCGCTTCTGGATGGCAGATTGCAGGACGCACTTGGTACTATCAAACCAGCCCAACTTGGCACTGGTGCCACCTTGGGTCTGGGAACCATGCTGCGTATCGTGGATTCTAATTAGCCATCTGGAACTCCCAGCCACAGGCCCCCAAACACAAACAACGGCGTTTTTCCCTGGAAAACAAAACTCCCCTGCCAACTTTTTGATGGCAGATTTTAGAAGCCACTTGGTACTATCAAATCAGCCCAACTTGGCACTGGTGCCACCATGGGTCTGGTCACCATCCTGCCTATCATAGCTTTTCAGGAGCCAGCCGGTCACTCCCAGCCATAGGCCCCCAGACACAAACCTCGGCCCGTTTCCCTGGCAAACAAAAGTAAGCTGCCCAGCTTCTGGATGGCAGATTGCAGGATCCACTTGATACTATCAAACTAGTCCGACTTGGAACTGGTGCCACCTCTGGTCTGGGAACCATCCTGCGTATCGTGGATTCTAAGGAGGCAGCCAGCCACTCCAAGGCACAGGCCCCCAAACAAAAACAGCGGCACTTTTCCCTGGAAAACCAAACTCGCCTGCCAAATTTTTGATGGCAGATTGCAGGAGCCACTTGGTACTATCAAATCAGCCCAACTTGGCACTGGTGCCACCATGGGTCTGGTCACCATCCTGCCTATCGTAGCTTTTCAGGAGCCAGCCGGTCACTCCCAGCCATAGGCCCCCAGACACAATCCTCGGCCCGTTTCCCTGGCAAACAAAAGTAAGCTGCCCCGCTTCTGGATGGCAGATTGCAGGAGCCACTTCATACTATCAAACCAGCCCAACTTGGTACTGGTGCCACCTCTGGTCTGGGAACCATGCTGCGTATCGTGGATTCTAAGGAGCCAGCCGGCCACTCCCAGCCACATGCCCTCAAACACAAACAACGGCGCTTTTCCCTGGAAAACAAAACTCGCCTGCCAACCTTTTGATGGCAGATTGCAGGAGCCACTTGGTACTATCAAACCAGCCCAACTTGGCACTGGTGCCACCATGGGTCTGGTCACCATCCTGCCTATCGTAGCTTTCCAGGAGCCAGCCGGTCACTCGCAGCCATAGGCCCCCAGACACAAACCTCGGCCCGTTTCCCTGGCAAACAAAAGTAAGCTGCCCCGCTTCTGGATGGCAGATTGCAGGAACCACTTGGTACTATCAAACCAGACCGACTTGGCACTGGTGCCACCTTGGGTCTGGGAACCATCCTGCGTATCGTGGATTCTAAGGAGCCAGCCGGCCACTCCCAGCTACAGGCCCCCAAACACAAACAACGGCGCTTTTCCCTGGTAAACAAAACTCGCCTGCCAACTTTTTGATGGCAGATTGCAGGAGCCACTTGGTACTATCAAACCAGCCCAATTGGCACTGGTGCCACCATGGGTCTGGTCACCATCCTGCCTATCGTAGCTTTTCAGGAGCCAGCCGGTCACTCCCAGCCATAGGCCCCGAGACACAAACCTCGGTCTGCTTCCCTGGCAAACAAAAGTAAGCTGCCCCGCTTCTGGATGGCAGATTGCAGGACGCACGTGGTACTATCAAACCAGCCCGACTTGGAACTGGTGCCACCTTGGATGTGGGAACCTTCCTGCGTATCGTGGATTCTAAGGAGCCAGTCGGCCACTCCCAACTACAGGCCCCCAAACACAAACAACGGCGCTTTTCCCTGGAAAACAAAACTCGCCTGCCAACTTTTTGATGGCAGATTGCAGGAGCCACTTGGTACTATCAAACCAGCCCAACTTGGCACTGCTGCCACCATGGGTCTGGTCAACATCCTGCCTCTCGTAGCTTTTCAGGAGCCAGCCGGTCACTCCCAGCCATAGGCCCCCAGACACAAACCTCGGCCCGTTTCCCTGGCAAACAAAAGTAAGCTGCCCCGCTTCTGGATGGCAGATTGCAGGAGCCACTTTGCACCATCAAACCAGCCCGACTTGGCACTGGTGCCACCTCAGGTCTGGGAACCATCCTGCGTATCGTGGATTCTAATTAGCCAACCAGCCACTCCCAGCCATAGGCCCCCAAACACAATCAACGGCGCTTTTCCCTGGAAAACACAACTCGCCTGCCAACTTTTTGATGGCAGATTGCAGGAGCCACTTGGTACTATCAAACCAGCCCAACTTGGCACTGCTGCCACCATGGGTCTTGTCAACATCCTGCCTATCGTAGCTTTTCAGGAGCCAGCCGGTCACTCCCAGCCATAGGCCCCCAGACACAAACCTCGGCCCGTTTCTCTGGCAAACAAAAGTAAGCTGCCCCGCTTCTGGATGGCAGATTGCAGGACACACGTGGTACTATCAAACCAGCCCGACTTGGAACTGGTGCCACCTCTGGTCTTGGAACCATCCTGCGTATCGTGGGTTCTAAGGAACCAGCCGGCCACTCCCAGCCACATGCCCCCAAACACAAACAACGGCGCTTTTGCCTGGAAAACAAAACTCGCCTGCCAACTTTTTGATGGCAGATTGCAGGAGCCACTTGGTACTATCAAACCAGCCCAATTGGCACTGGTGCCACCATGGGTCTGGTCACCATCCTGCCTATCGTATCTTTTCACGACCTAGCCGGTCACTCCCAGCAATAGGCACCCAGACACAAATCTCGGACCGTTTCCCTGGCAAAAAAAAGTAAGCTGCCCCGCTTCTGGATGGCAGATTCCAGGAGCCACTTGGTACTATCAAACTAGCCCGACTTGTCACTGGTGCCACCTCTGGTCTTGGAACCATCCTGCGTACCGTGGGTTCTAAGGAGCCAGCCAGGCACTCCCAGCCACATGCCCCCAAACAAAAACAACGGCGCTTTTCCCTGGAAAACAAAACTCGCCTGCCAACTTTTTGATGGCAGATTGCAGGAGCCACTTGGTACTATCAAACCAGCCCGACTTGGCACTGGTGCCACCATGGGTATGGTCACCATCCTGCCTATCGTAGCTTTTCAGGACCTAGCCGGTCACTCCCAGCCATAGGCCCCCAGACACAATGCTCGGCCCGTTTCCCTGGCAAACAAAAGTAAGCTGCCCCGCTTCTGGATGGCAGATTGCAGGACACACGTGGTACTATCAAACCAGCCCGACTTGGAACTGGTGCCACCTCTGGTCTTGGAAACATCCTGCGTACCGTGGGTTCTAAGGAGCCAGCCGGCCACTCCCAGCCACATGCCCCCAAACACAAACAACGGCGCTTTTCCCTGGAAAACAAAACTCGCCTGCCAACTTTTTGATGGCAGATTGCAGGCGCCACTTGGTACTATCAAACTAGCCCAACTTGGCACTGGTGCCACCATGGGTCTGGTCACCATCCTGCCTATCGTAGCTTTTCACGACCTAGCCGGTCACTCCCAGCCATAGGCCCCCAGACACAAAGCTCGGACCGTTTCCCGGGCCATCAAAAGTAAGCTGCTCTGCTTCTGGATGGCAGATTGCAGGAACCACTTGGTACTATCAAACCAGACCGACTTGGCACTGGTGCCACCTCAGGTCGGGGAACCATCCTGCGTATCGTGGATTCTAAGGAGCCAGCCTGCCACTCCCAGCCACATGCCCCCAAACACAAACAACGGCGCTTTTCCCTGGTAAACAAAACTCGCCTGCCAACTTTTTGATGGCAGATTGCAGGAGCCACTTGGTACTATCAAACCAGCCCAACTTGGCACTGGTGCCACCATGGGTCTGGTCACCATCCTGCCTATCGTAGCTTTTCAGGACCTAGCCGGTCACTCCCAGCCATAGGCCCCCAGACACAAAGCTCGGCCCGTTTCTCTGGCAAACAAAAGTAAGCTGCCCCGCTTCTGGATGGCAGATGGCAGGAGCCACTTGGTACTATCAAACCAGCCCAACTTGGATCTGGTGCCACCTCTGGTCTGGGAACCATGCTGCGTATCGAGGATTCTAATGAGCCAGCCGGCCACTCCCAGCCACATGCCCCCAAACACAAACAACGGCGCTTTTCCCTGGAAAACAAAACTCGCCTGCCAACTTTTTGATGGCAGATTTCAGGACCCACTTGGTACTATCAAACCAGCCCAACTTGGCACTGGTGCCACCATGGGTCTGGTCACCATCCTGCCTATCTTAGCTTTTCAGGACCTAGCCGGTCACTCCCAGCCATAGGCCCCCAGACACAAACCTCGGCCCGTTTCCCTGGCAAACAAAAGTAAGCTGCCCCGCTTCTGGATGGCAGATTGCAGGACACACGTTGTAATATCCAACCAGCCCGACTTGGAACTGGTGCCACCTCTGGTCTGGGAACCATCCTGCGTATCGTGGGTTCTAAGGAGCCACCCGGCCACTCCCAGCTACAGGCCCACAAACACAAACAACGGCGCTTTTCCCTGGTAAACAAAACTCGCCTGCCAACTTTTTGATGGCAGATTGCAGGAGCCACTTGGTACTATCAAACCAGCCCGACTTGGCACTGGTGCCACCATGGGTCTGGTCACCATCCTGCCTATCGTAGAATTCAGGAGCCAGCCGGTCACTCCCAGCCATAGGCCCAGAGACACAAACCTCGGCCCGTTTCCCTGGCAAAAAAAATTAAGCTGCCGCGCTTCTGGATGGCAGATTTCAGGACGCACGTGGTACTATCAAACCAGCCTGACTTGGAACTGGTGCCACCTCTGGTCTTGGAACCATCCTGCGTATCGTGGGTTCTAAGGAGCCAGCCGGCCACTCCCAGCCACATGCCCCCAAACACAAACAACGGCGCTTTACCCTGGAAAACAAAACTCGCCTGCCAACTTTTTGATGGCAGATTTCAGGAGCCACTTGGTACTATCAAACTAGCTTAACTTGGCACTGGTGCCACCATGGGTCTGGTCACCATCCTGCCTATCGTAGCTTTTCACGACCTAGCCGGTCACTCCCAGCCATAGGCCCCCAGACACAAACTCGGACCGTTTCCCTGGCCATCAAAAGTAAGCTGCTCCGCTTCTGGATGGCAGATTGCAGGAGCCACTTGGTACTATCAAACCAGACCGACTTGGCACTGGTGCCACCTCAGGTCTGGGAACCATCCTGCGTATCGTGGATTCTGAGGAGCCAGCCTGCCACTCCCAGCCACATGCCCCCAAACACAAACAACGGCGCTTTTCCCTGGAAAACAAAACTCGCCTGCCAAATTTTGATGGCATATTTCAGGAGCCACTTGGTACTATCAAAACAGCCCGACTTGGCACTGGTGCCGCCATGGGTCTGGTCACCATCCTGCCTATCATAGAATTCAGGAGCCAGCCGGTCACTCCCAGCCATAGGCCCCGAGACACAAACCTCGGCCCGTTTCCCTGGCATACAAAAGTAAGCTGCCCCGCTTCTGGATGGCAGATTGCAGGAGCCACTTGGTACTATCAAACCAGCCCAACTTGGCACTGGTGCCACCATGGGTCTGGTCACCATCCTGCCGATCGTAGCTTTTCAGGACCTAGCCGGTCACTCCCAGCCATAGGCCCCCAGACACAAAGCTCGGCCCGTTTCCCTGGCAAACAAAAGTAAGCTGCCCCGCTTCTGGATGGCAGATTGCAGGAGCCACTTGGTACTATCAAACCAGCCCAACTTGGATCTGGTGCCACCTCTGGTCTGGGAACCATGCTGCGTATCGAGGATTCTAATGAGCCAGCCGGCCACTCCCAGCCACATGCCCCCAAACACAAACAACGGCGCTTTTCCCTGGAAAACAAAACTCGCCTGCCAACTTTTTGATGGCAGATTGCAGGAGCCACTTGGTACTATCAAACCAGCCCAACTTGGCACTGGTGCCACCATGGGTCTGGTCACCATCCTGCCTATCGTAGCTTTTCAGGACCTAGCCGGTCACTCCCAGCCATAGGCCCCCAGACACAAACCTCGGCCCGTTTCCCTGGCAAGCAAAAGTAAGCTGCCCCGCTTCTGGATGGCAGATTGCAGGACACACGTGGTAATATCAAACCAGCCCGACTTGGAACTGGTGCCACCTCTGGTCTTGGAACCATCCTTCGTATCGTGGGTTCTAAGGAGCCAGCCGGCCACTCGCAGCCACATGCCCCCAAACACAAACAACGGCGCTTTTCCCTGGTAAACAAAACTCGCCTGCCAACTTTTTGATGGCATATTTCAGGAGCCACTTGGTACTATCAAACCAGCCCGACTTGGCACTGGTGCCACCATGGGTCTGGTCACCATCCTGCCTATCGTAGAATTCAGGAGCCAGCCGGTCACTCCCAGACATAGGCCCCGAGACACAAACCTCGGCCCGTTTCCCTGGCAAAAAAAATTAAGCTGCCGCGTTTCTGGATGGCAGATTTCAGGACGCACGTGGTACTATCAAACCAGCCTGACTTGGAACTGGTGCCACCTCTGGTCTTGCAACCATCCTGCGTTTCGTGGATTCTAAGGAGCCAGCCGGCCACTCCCAGCCACATGCCCCCAAACAAAAACAACGGCGCTTTACCCTGGAAAACAAAACTCGCCTGCCAACTTTTTGATGGCAGATTTCAGGAGCCACTTGGTACTATCAAACCAGCCCAACTTGGCACTGGTGCCACCATGGGTCTGGTCACCATCCTGCCTATCGTAGCTTTTCAGGACCTAGCCGGTCACTCCCAGCCATAGGCCCCCAGACACAATGCTCGGACCCTTTCCCTGGCAAACAAAAGTAAGCTGCCCCGCTTCTGGATGGCAGATTTCAGGAGCCACTTGGTACTATCAAACTAGCCCGACTTGGCACTGGTGCCACCTCTGGCCTGGGAACCATCCTGCGTATCGTGGATTCTAAGGAGCCAGCCGGCCACTCCCAGCCACAGGCCCCCAAACACAAACAACGGCGCTTTTCCCTGGAAAACAAAACTCGCCTGCCAACTTTTTGATGGCAGATTGCAGGAGCCACTTGGTACTATCAAACCAGCCCAACTTGGCACTGGTGCCACCAAGGGTCTGGTCACCATCCTGCCTATCGTAGCTTTTCAGGAGCCAGACGGTCACTCCCAGCCATAGGGCCCCATACAAAAACCTCGGTCCGTTTCCCTGGCAAACAAAATAAGCTACCACGCATCTGGATGGCAGATTGCAGGAACCACTTGGTACTATCAAACCAGCCCGATTTGTCACTGGTGCCTCCTCTGGTCTGGGAACCATGCTGGTATCGTGGATTCTAATTAGCCAGCCGGCCACTCCCAGCCACAGGCCCCCAAATACAAACAACGGCGCTTTTCCCTGGAAAACAAAACTCGCCTGCCAACTTTTTGATGGCAGATTGCAGGAGCCACTTGGTACTATCAAACCAGCCCACCTTGGCAATGGTGCCACCATGGGTCTGGTCACCATCCTGCCTATCGTAGCTTTTCAGGAGCCAGCCAGTCACTCCCAGCCATAGACCCCCACACACAAACCTCGGCCCGTTTCCCTGGCAAACAAAAGTAAGCTTCCCCGCTTCTGGATGGCAGATTGCAGGAGCCACTTCATACTATCAAACCAGCCCAACTTGGTACTGGTGCCACCTCTGGTCTGGGAACCATGCTGCGTATCGTGGATTCTAAGGAGCCAGCCAGCCACTCCCAGCCACAGGCCCACAAACACAAACAACGGCGCTTTTCCCTGGTAAACAAAACTCGCCTGCCAAATTTTTGGTGGCAGATTGCAGGAGGCGCTTGGTACTATCAAACCAGCCCAAATTGGCACTGGTGCCACCATGGGTCTGGTCACCATCCTGCCTATCGTAGCTTTTCAGGAGCCAGCCGGTCACTCCCAGCCATAGGCCCCCAGACAGAATCCTCGGCCCGTTTCCCTGGCAAACAAAAGTAAGCTGCCCCGCTTCTGGATGGCAGATTGCAGGACACACGTGGTACTATCAAACCAGCCCGACTTGGAACTGGTGCCACCTCTGGTCTTGGAACCATCCTGCGTACCGTGGGTTCTAAGGAGCCAGCCAGGCAATCCCAGCCACATGCCCCCAAACAAAAACAACGGCGCTTTTCCCTGGAAAACAAAACTCGCCTGCCAACATTTTGATGGCAGATTGCAGGCGCCACTTGGTACTATCAAACTAGCCCAACTTGGCACTGGTGCCACCATGGGTCTGGTCACCATCCTGCCTATCGTAGCTTTTCACGACCTAGCCGGTCACTCCCAGCCATAGGCCCCCAGACACAAAGCTCGGACCGTTTCCCTGGCCATCAAAAGTAAGCTGCTCCGCTTCTGGATGGCAGATTGCAGGAACCACTTGGTACTATCAAACCAGACCGACTTGGCACTGGTGCCACCTCAGGTCGGGGAACCATCCTGCGTATCGTGGATTCTAAGGAGCCAGCCTGCCACTCCCAGCCACATGCCCCCAAACACAAACAACGGCGCTTTTCCCTGGTAAACAAAACTCGCCTGCCAACTTTTTGATGGCAGATTGCAGGAGCCACTTGGTACTATCAAACCAGCCCAACTTGGCACTGGTGCCACCATGGGTCTGGTCACCATCCTGCCTATCGTAGCTTTTCAGGACCTAGCCGGTCACTCCCAGCCATAGGCCCCCAGACACAAAGCTCGGCCCGTTTCCCTGGCAAACAAAAGTAAGCTGCCCCGCTTCTGGATGGCAGATTGCAGGAGCCACTTGGTACTATCAAACCAGCCCAACTTGGATCTGGTGCCACCTCTGGTCTGGGAACCATGCTGCGTATCGAGGATTCTAATGAGCCAGCCGGCCACTCCCAGCCACAGGCCCCCAAACACAAACAACGGCGCTTTTCCCTGGAAAACAAAACTGGCCTGCCAACTTTTTGATGGCAGATTTCAGGACCCACTTGGTACTATCAAACCAGCCCAACTTGGCACTGGTGCCACCATGGGTCTGGTCACCATCCTGCCTATCGTAGCTTTTCAGGACCTAGCCGGTCACTCCCAGCCATAGGCCCCCAGACACAAACCTCGGCCCGTTTCCCTGGCAAACAAAAGTAAGCTGCCCCGCTTCTGGATGGCAGATTGCAGGACACACGTTGTAATATCAAACCAGCCCGACTTGGAACTGGTGCCACCTCTGGTCTTGGAACCATCCTGGGTATCGTGGGTTCTAAGGAGCCAGCCGGCCACTCCCAGCTACAGGCCCACAAACACAAACAACGGCGCTTTTCCCTGGTAAACAAAACTCGCCTGCCAACTTTTTGATGGCATATTTCAGGAGCCACTTGGTACTATCAAACCAGCCCGACTTGGCACTGGTGCCACCATGGGTCTGGTCACCATCCTGCCTATCGTAGAATTCAGGAGCCAGCCGGTCACTCCCAGACATAGGCCCCGAGACACAAACCTCGGCCCGTTTCCCTGGCAAAAAATATTAAGCTGCCGCGCTTCTGGATGGCAGATTTCAGGACGCACGTGGTACTATCAAACCAGCCTGACTTGGAACTGGTGCCACCTCTGGTCTTGGAACCATCCTGCGTATCGTGGGTTCTAAGGAGCCAGCCGGCCACTCCCAGCCACATGCCCCCAAACACAAACAACGGCGTTTTTCCCTGGAAAACAAAACTCGCCTGCCAACTTTTTGATGGCAGATTGCAGGAGCCACTTGGTACTATCAAACTAGCCCAACTTGGCACTGGTGCCACCATGGGTCTGGTCACCATCCTGCCTATCGTAGCTTTTCACGACCTAGCCGGTCACTCCCAGCCATAGGCCCCCAGACACAAAGCTCGGACCGTTTCCCTGGCCATCAAAAGTAAGCTGCTCCGCTTCTGGATGGCAGATTGCAGGAACCACTTGGTACTATCAAACCAGACCGACTTGGCACTGGTGCCACCTCAGGTCTGGGAACCATCCTGCGTATCGTGGATTCTAAGGAGCCAGCCTGCCACTCCCAGCCACATGCCCCCAAACACAAACAACGGCGCTTTTCCCTGGAAAACAAAACTCGCCTGCCAACATTTGATGGCATATTTCAGGAGCCACTTGGTACTATCAAACCAGCCCGACTTGGCACTGGTGCCACCATGGGTCTGGTCACCATCCTGCCTATCGTAGAATCCAGGAGCCAGCCGGTCACTCCCAGCCATAGGCCCCGAGACACAAACCTCGGCCCGTTTCCCTGGCATACAAAAGTAAGCTGCCCCGCTTCTGGATGGCAGATTGCAGGAGCCACTTGGTACTATCAAACCAGCCCGACTTGGAACTGGTGCCACCTCTGGTCTTGGAACCATCCTGCGTATCGTGGGTTCTAAGGAGCCAGCCGGCCACTCCCAGCCACATGCCCCCAAACAAAAACAACGGCGCTTTTCCCCGGAAATCAAAACTCGCCTGCCAACTTTTTGATGGCAGATTGCAGGAGCCACTTGGTACTATCAAACCAGCCCAACTTGGCACTGCTGCCACCATGGGTCTGGTCACCATCCTGCCTCTCGTAGCTTTTCAGGAGCCAGCTGGCCACTCCCAGCCATAGGCCCCCAGACACAAACCTCGGCCCGTTTCCCTGGCAAACAAAAGTAAGCTGCCCCGCTTCTGGATGGCAGATTGCAGGAGCCACTTGGTACTATCAAACCAGCCCGACTTGGCACTGGTGCCACCTCAGGTCTGGGAACCATCCTGCGTATCGTGGATTCTAATTAGCCAGCCGGCCACTCCCAGCCATAGGCCCCCAAGTACAAACAACGGCGTTTTCCCTGGAAAACACAACTCGCCTGCCAACTTTTTGATGGCAGATTGCAGGAGCCACTTGGTACTATCAAACCAGCCCAACTTGGCACTGGTGCCACAATGGGTCTGGTCACCTTCCTGCCGATCGTAGCTTTTCAGGACCTAGCCGGTCACTCCCAGCCATAGGCCCCCAGACACAAACCTCGGCCCGTTTCCCTGGCAAACAAAAGTAAGCTGCCCCGCTTCTGGATGGCAGATTGCAGGAGCCACTTGGTACTATCAAACCAGCCCAACTTGGATCTGGTGCCACCTCTGGTCTGGGAACCATGCTGCGTATCGAGGATTCTAATGAGCCAGCCGGCCACTCCCAGCCACATGCCCCCAAACACAAACAACGGCGCTTTTCCCTGGAAAACAAAACTCGCCTGCCAACTTTTTGATGGCAGATTGCAGGAGCCACTTGGTACTATCAAACCAGCCCAACTTGGCACTGGTGCCACCATGGGTCTGGTCACCATCCTGCCTATCGTAGCTTTTCAGGACCTAGCCGGTCACTCCCAGCCATAGGCCCCCAGACACAAACCTCGGCCCGTTTCCCTGGCAAGCAAAAGTAAGCTGCCCCGCTTCTGGATGGCAGATTGCAGGACACACGTGGTAATATCAAACCAGCCCGACTTGGAACTGGTGCCACCTCTGGTCTTGGAACCATCCTGCGTATCGTGGGTTCTAAGGAGCCAGCCGGCCACTCCCAGCCACAGGCCCCCAAACACAAACAACGGCGCTTTTCCCTGGTAAACAAAACTCGCCTGCCAACTTTTTGATGGCATATTTCAGGAGCCACTTGGTACTATCAAACCAGCCCGACTTGGCACTGGTGCCACCATGGGTCTGGTCACCATCCTGCCTATCGTAGAATTCAGGAGCCAGCCGGTCACTCCCAGACATAGGCCTCGAGACACAAACCTCGGCCCGTTTCCCTGGCAAAAAAAATAAAGCTGCCGCGCTTCTGGATGGCAGATTTCAGGACGCACGTGGTACTATCAAACCAGCCTGACTTGGAACTGGTGCCACCTCTGGTCTTGGAACCATCCTGCGTATCGTGGGTTCTAAGGAGCCAGCCGGCCACTCCCAGCCACATGCCCCCAAACACAAACAACGGCGCTTTACCCTGGAAAACAAAACTCGCCTGCCAACTTTTTGATGGCAGATTTCAGGAGCCACTTGGTACTATCAAACCAGCCCAACTTGGCACTGGTGCCACCATGGGTCTGGTCACCATCCTGCCTATCGTAGCTTTTCAGGACCTAGCCGGTCACTCCCAGCCATAGGCCCCCAGACACAATGCTCGGACCCTTTCCCTGGCAAACAAAAGTAAGCTGCCCCGCTTCTGGATGGCAGATTTCAGGAGCCACTTGGTACTATCAAACTAGCCCGACTTGGCACTGGTGCCACCTCTGGCCTGGGAACCATCCTGCGTATCGTGGATTCTAAGGAGCCAGCCGGCCACTCCCAGCCACAGGCCCCCAAACACAAACAACGGCGCTTTTCCCTGGAAAACAAAACTCGCCTGCCAACTTTTTGATGGCAGATTGCAGGAGCCACTTGGTACTATCAAACCAGCCCAACTTGGCACTGGTGCCACCATGGGTCTGGTCACCATCCTGCCTATCGTAGCTTTTCAGGAGCCAGACGGTCACTCCCAGCCATAGGGCCCCATACAAAAACCTCGGTCCGTTTCCCTGGCAAACAAAAGTAAGCTACCACGCATCTGGATGGCAGATTGCAGGAACCACTTGGTACTATCAAACCAGCCCGATTTGTCACTGGTGCCTCCTCTGGTCTGGGAACCATGCTGCGTATCGTGGATTCTAATTAGCCAGCCGGCCACTCCCAGCTACAGGCCCCCAAATACAAACAACGGCGCTTTTCCCTGGAAAACAAAACTCGCCTGCCAACTTTTTGATGGCAGATTGCAGGAGCCACTTGGTACTATCAAACCAGCCCACCTTGGCAATGGTGGCACCATGGGTCTGGTCACCATCCTGCCTATCGTAGCTTTTCAGGAGCCAGCCAGTCACTCCCAGCCATAGACCCCCACACACAAACCTCGGCCCGTTTCCCTGGCAAACAAAAGTAAGCTGCCCCGCTTCTGGATGGCAGATTGCAGGAGCCACTTCATACTATCAAACCAGCCCAACTTGGTACTGGTGCCACCTCTGGTCTGGGAACCATGCTGCGTATCGTGGATTCTAAGGAGCCAGCCAGCCACTCCCAGCCACAGGCCCACAAACACAAACAACGGCGCTTTTCCCTGGTAAACAAAACTCGCCTGCCAAATTTTTGATGGCAGATTGCAGGAGGCGCTTGGTACTATCAAACCAGCCCAAATTGGCACTGGTGCCACCATGGGTCTGGTCACCATCCTGCCTATCGTAGCTTTTCAGGAGCCAGCCGGTCACTCCCAGCCATAGGCCCCCAGACAGAATCCTCGGCCCGTTTCCCTGGCAAACAAAAGTAAGCTGCCCCGCTTCTGGATGGCATATTGCAGGACACACGTGGTACTATCAAACCAGCCCGACTTGGAACTGGTGCCACCTCTGGTCTTGGAAGCATCCTGCGTATCGTGGATTCTAAGGAGCCAGCCGGCCACTCCCAGCCACATGCCCCCAAACACAAACTTCGGCGCTATTCCCTGGAAAACAAAACTCGCCTGCCAACTTTTTGATGGCAGATTGCAGGAGCCACTTGGTACTATCAAACCAGCCCGACTTGGCACTGGTTCCACCATGGGTCTGGTCACCATCCTGCCTATCGTAGCTTTTCAGGAGCCAGCCGGTCACTCCCAGCCATAGGCCCCGAGACACAAACCTCGGTCTGCTTCCCTGGCAAACAGAAGTAAGCTGCCCCGCTTCTGGATGGCAGATTGCAGGACGCACGTGGTACTATCAAACCAGCCCGACTTGTAACAGGTGCCACCTTAGGTGTGGGAACCTTCCTGCGTATCGTGGATTCTAAGGAGCCAGTCGGCCACTCCCAACTACAGGCCCCCAAACACAAACAACGGCGCTTTTCCCTGGAAAACAAAACTCGCCTGCCAACTTTTTGATGGCAGATTGCAGGAGCCACTTGGTACTATCAAACCAGCCCAACTTGGCACTGCTGCCACCATGGGTCTGGTCACCATCCTGCCTATCGTAGCTTTTCAGGAGCCAGCCGGTCACTCCCAGCCATAGGCCCCCAGACACAAACCTCGGCCCGTTTCCCTGGCAAACAAAAGTAAGCTGCCCCGCTTCTGGATAGCAGAAATCAGGACGCATTGGTACTATCAAACCAGCCCAACTTGGCACTGGTCCCACCTTGGCTCTGGGAACCATCCTGCGTATCATGGATTCTAATTAGCCAGCCGGCAACTCCCAGCCACAGGCCCCCAAACACAAACAACGGCGCTTTTCCCTGGAAAACAAAACGCGCCTGCCAATTTTTCGATGGCAGATTGCAGGAGCCACTTGGTATTATCAAACCAGCCCAAATTGGCACTGGTGCCACCATGGGTCTGGTCACCATCCTGCCTATCGTAGCTTTTCAGGAGCCAGCCGGTCACTCCCAGCCATAGGCCCCCAGACACAATGCTCGGCCCGTTTCGCTGGCAAACATAAGTAAGCTGCCGTGCTTGTGGATGGCAGATTGCAGGAGCCACTTGGTACTATCAAACCAGCCCGACTTGGAACTGGTGCCACCTCTGGTCTGGGAACCATGCTGTGTATCGTGGATTCTAAGGAGCCAGCCAGCCACTCCCAGCCACAGGCCCCCAAACACAAACAACGGCGCTTTTCCCTGGAAAACAAAACTCGCCTGCCAACTTTTTGATGGCAGATTGCAGGAGCCACTTGGTACTATCAAACCAGCCCAACTTGGCACTGCTGCCACCATGGGTCGGTCACGATCCTGCCTATCATAGCTTTTCAGGAGCCAGCCGGTCACTCCCAGCCATAGGCCCCCAGACAATATGCTCGGCCCGTTTCCCTGGCAAACAAAAGTAAGCTGCCCCGCTTCTGGATGGCAGATTGCAGGAGCCACTTTGTACTATCAAACCAGCCCAACTTGGATCTGGTGCCACCTCTGGTCTGGGAACCATGCTGCGTATCGTGGATTCTAAGGAGCCAGCCGGCCACTCCCAGCCACAGGCCCCCAAACACAAACAACGGCGCTTTTCCCTGGAAAACAAAACTCGCCTGCCAACTTTTTGATGGCAGATTTCAGGAGCCACTTGGTACTATCAAACCAGACCCACATGGCACTTGTGCCACCATGGGTCTGGTCACCATCCTGCCTATCGTAGCTTTTCAGGACCTAGCCGGTCACTCCCAGCCATAGGCCCCAAGACACAATGCTCGGCCCGTTTCCCTGGCAAAAAAAAGTAAGCTGCCCCGCTTCTGGATGGCAGATTGCAGGAGCCACTTTGCACCATCAAACCAGCCCAACTTGGCACTGGTGCCACCTTGGTTCTGGGTACCATGCTGCGTATCGTGGATTCTAATTTGCCAGCCGGCAACTCCCAGCCACAGGCCCCCAAACATAAACAACGGCGCTTTTGCCTGGAAAACAAAACTCGCCTGCCAACTTTTTGAAGGCAGATTGCAGGAGGCGCTTGGTACTATCAAACCAGCCAAATTGGCACTGGTGCCAGCATGGGTCTGGTCACCATCCTGCCTATCGTAGCTTTTCAGGAGCCAGCCGGTCACTCCCAGCCATAGGCCCCCAGACAGAATCCTCGGCCCGTTTCCCTGGCAAACAAAAGTAAGCTGCCCCGCTTCTGGATGGCAGATTGCAGGAGCCACTTTGCACCATCAAACCAGCCCGACTTGGCACTGGTGCCACCTCTGGTCTGGGAACCATCCTGCGTATCGTGGATTCTAATTAGCCATCCAGCCACTCCCAGCCACAGGCCCCCAAACACAAACAACGGCGCTTTTCCCTGGAAAACAAAACTCACCTGCCAACTTTTTGATGGCAGATTGCAGGAGGCGCTTGGTACTATCAAACCAGCCAAATTGGCACTGCTGCCACCATGGGTCTGGTCAACATCCTGCCTATCGTTGAATTCAGGAGCCAGCCGGTCACTCCCAGCCATAGGCCCCCAGACACAAACCTCGGCCCGTTTCCAGGGCAAACAAAAGTAAGCTGCCCCGCTTCTGGATAGCAGATTGCAGGCCGCACGTGGTACTATCAAACCAGCCCGACTTGGAACTGGTGCCACCTTGGGTGTGGGAACCTTCCTGCGTATCGTGGATTCTAAGGAGCCAGCCGGCCACTCCCAGCCACAGGCACCCAAACACAAACAACGGTGCTTTTCCCTGGAAAACAAAACTCGCCTGCCAACTTTTTGATGGCAGATTGCAGGAGCCACTTGGTACTATCAAACCAGCCCAACTTGGCACTGGTGCCACCATGGGTCTGGTCACCATCCTGCCTATCGTAGCTTTTCAGGAGCCAGCCGGTCACTCCCAGCCATAGGCCCCCAGACACAAACCTCGGCCCGTTTCCCTGGCAAACAAAAGTAAGCTGCCCCGCTTCTGGATAGCAGAAATCAGGACGCATTGGTACTATCAAACCAGCCCAACTTGGCACTGGTCCCACCTTGGCTCTGGGAACCATCCTGCGTATCATGGATTCTAATTAGCCAGCCGGCAACTCCCAGCCACAGGCCCCCAAACACAAACAACGGCGCTTTTCCCTGGAAAACAAAACGCGCCTGCCAATTTTTCGATGGAAGATTGCAGGAGGCACTTGGTACTATCAAACCAGCCCAAATTGGCACTTGTGCCACCATGGGTCTGGTCACCATCCTGCCTATCGTAGCTTTTCAGGAGCCAGCCGGTCACTCCCAGCCATAGGCCCCCAGACACAAACCTCGGCCCGTTTCCCTGGCAAACATAAGTAAGCTGCCCTGCTTGTGGATGGCAGATTGCAGGAGGCACTTGGTACTATCAAACCAGCCCGACTTGGAACTGGTGCCACCTCTGGTCTGGGAACCATGCTGTGTATCGTGGATTCTAAGGAGCCAGCCAGCCACTCCCAGCCACAGGCCCCCAAACACAAACAACGGCGCTTTTCCCTGGAAAACAAAACTCGCCTGCCAACTTTTTGATGGCAGATTACAGGAGCCACTTGGTACTATCAAACCAGCCCAACTTGGCACTGGTGCCACCATGGGTCTGGTCACAATCCTGCCTATCGTAGCTTTTCAGGAGCCAGCCGGTCACTCCCAGCCATAGGCCCCCAGACACAATGCTCGGCCCGTTTCCCTGGCAAACAAAAGTAAGCTGCCCCGCTTCTGGATGGCAGATTGCAGGAGCCACTTGGTACTATCAAACCAGCCCAACTTGGCACTGGTGCCACCATGGGTCTGGTCACCATCCTGCCTATCGTAGCTTTTCAGGAGCCAGCCGGTCACTCCCAGCCATAGGCCCCCAGACACAATGCTCGGCCCGTTTCCCTGGCAAACAAAAGTAAGCTGCCCCGCTTCTGGATGGCAGATTGCAGGATGCACTTGGTACTATCAAATCAGCCCAACTTGGCACTGGTGCCACCTTGGTTCTGGGAACCATGCTGCGTATCGTGGATTCTAATTTGCCATCCGGCAACTCCCAGCCACAGGCCCCCAAACATAAACAACGGCGCTTTTGCCTGGAAAACAAAACTCGCCTGCCAACATTTGATGGCAGATTGCAGGAGGCGCTTGGTACTATCAAACCAGCCAAATTGGCACTGGTGCCAGCATGGGTCTGGTCACCATCCTGCCTATCGTAGCTTTTCAGGAGCCAGCCGGTCACTCCCAGCCATAGGCCCCCAGACAGAATCCTCGGCCCGTTCCCCTGGCAAACAAAAGTAAGCTGCCCCGCTTCTGGATGGCAGATTGCAGGAGCCACTTTGCACCATCAAACTAGCCCAACTTGGCACTGGTGCCACCTCTGGTCTGGGAACCATCCTGCGAAACGTGGATTCTAATTAGCCATCCAGCCACTCCCAGCCACAGGCCCCCAAACACAAACAACGGTGCTTTTCCCTGGAAAACAAAACTCGCCTGCCAACTTTTTGATGGCAGATTTTAGGAGCCACTTGGTACTATCAAATCAGCCCAACTTGGCACTGGTGCCACCATGGGTCTGGTCACCATCCTGCCTATCGTAGCTTTTCAGGAGCCAGCCGGTCACTCCCAGCCATAGGCCCCCAGACACAAACCTCGGCCCGTTCCCTTGGCAAACAAAAGTAAGCTGCCCCGCTTCTGGATGGCAGATTGCAGGAACCACTTGATACTATCAAACTAGTCCGACTTGGACCTGGTGCCACCTCTGGTCTGGGAACCATCCTGCGTATCGTGGATTCTAAGGAGCCAGCCAGCCACTCCCAGGCACAAGCCCCCAAACAAAAACAGGGGCACTTTTCCCTGGAAAACCAAACTCGCCTGCCAAATTTTTGATGGCAGATTGCAGGAGCCACTTGGTACTATCAAACCAGCCCAACTTGGCACTGGTGCCACCATGGGTCTGGTCACCATCCTGCCTATCGTAGCTATTCAGGAGCCAGCCTGTCACTCCCAGCCATAGGCCCCCAGACACAAACCTCGGCCCGTTTCCCTGGCAAACAAAAGTAAGCTGCCCCGCTTCTGGATGGCATATTGCAGGACACACGTGGTACTATCAAACCAGCCCGACTTGGAACTGGTGCCACCTCTGGTCTTGGAAGCATCCTGCGTATCGTGGATTCTAAGGAGCCAGCCGGCCACTCCCAGCCACAGGCCCCCAAACACATACAACGGCGCTTTTCCCTGGAAAACAAAACTCGCCTGCCAACTTTTTGATGGCAGATTGCAGGAGCCACTTGGTACTATCAAACCAGCCCAACTTGGCACTGGTGCCACCATGGGTCTGGTCACCATCCTGCCTATCGTAGCTTTTCAGGACCTAGCCGGTCACTCCCAGCCATAGGTCCCCAGACACAAACCTCGGCCCGTTTCCCTGGCAAACAAAAGTAAGCTGCCCCGCTTCTGGATGGCAGATTGCAGGAACCACTTGGTACTATCAAACCAGACCGACTTGGCACTGGTGCCACCTTGGGTCTGGGAACCATGCTGCGTATCGTGGATTCTAAGGAGCCAGCCGGCCACTCCCAGCTACAGGCCCCCAAATACAAACAACGGCGCTTTTCCCTGGCAAACAAAACTCGCCTGCCAACTTTTTGATGGCAGATTGCAGGAGCCACTTGGTAGTATCAAACCAGCCCAACTTGGCACTGGTGCGACCATGGGTCTGGTCACCATCCTGCCTATCGTAGCTTTTCAGGAGCCAGCCGGTCACTCCCAGCCATAGGCCCCCAGACACAAACCTCGGTCTGCTTCCCTGGCAAACAGAAGTAAGCTGCCCCGCTTCTGGATGGCAGATTGCAGGACGCACGTGGTACTATCAAACCAGCCCGACTTGGAACTGGTGCCACCTTGGGTGTGGGAACCTTCCTGCGTATCGTGGATTCTAAGGAGCCAGTCGGCCACTCCCAACTACAGGCCCCCAAACACAAACAACGGCGCTTTTCCCTGGAAAACAAAACTCGCCTGCCAACTTTTTGATGGCAGATTGCAGGAGCCACTTGGTACTATCAAACCAGCCCAACTTGGCACTGCTGCCACCATGGGTCTGGTCAACATCCTGCCTATCGTAGCTTTTCAGGAGCCAGCCGGTCACTCCCAGCCATAGGCCCCCAGACACAAACCTCGGCCCGTTTCCCTGGCAAACAAAAGTAAGCTGCCCCGCTTCTGGATAGCAGAAATCAGGACGCATTGGTACTATCAAACCAGCCCAACTTGGCACTGGTCCCACCTTGGCTCTAGGAACCATCCTGCGTATCATGGATTCTAATAAGCCAGCCGGCAACTCCCAGCCACAGGCCCCCAAACACAAACAACGGCGCTTTTCCCTGGAAAACAAAACGCGCCTGCCAATTTTTCGATGGAAGATTGCAGGAGGCGCTTGGTACTATCAAACCAGCCCAAATTGGCACTGGTGCCACCATGGGTCTGGTCACCATCCTGCCTATCGTATCTTTTCAGGAGCCAGCCGGTCACTCCCAGCCATAGGCCCCCAGACACAATGCTCGGCCCGTTTCCCTGGCAAACAAAAGTAAGCTGCCCCGCTTCTGGATGGCAGATTGCAGGAGCCACTTGGTACTATCAAACCAGCCCAACTTGGATCTGGTGCCACCTCTGGTCTGGGAACCATGCTGCGTATCGTGGATTCTAAGGAGCCAGCCGGCCACTCCCAGCCACAGGCCCCCAAACACAAACAACGGCGCTTTTCCCTGGAAAACAAAACTCGCCTGCCAACTTTTTGATGGCAGATTTCAGGAGCCACTTGGTACTATCAAACCAGCCCCACATGGCACTTGTGCCACCATGGGTCTGGTCACCATCCTGCCTATTGTAGCTTTTCAGGACCTAGCCGGTCACTCCCAGCCATAGGCCCCAAGACACAATGCTCGGCCCGTTTCCCTGGCAAAAAAAAGTAATCTGCCCCGCTTCTGGATGGCAGATTGCAGGACGCACTTGGTACTATCAAACCAGCCCAACTTGGCACTGGTGCCACCTTGGTTCTGGGAACCATGCTGCGTATCGTGGATTCTAATTTGCCAGCCGGCAACTCCCAGCCACAGGCCCCCAAACACAAACAACGGCGCTTTTGCCTGGAAAACAAAACTCGCCTGCCAACTTTTTGATGGCAGATTGCAGGAGGCGCTTGGTACTATCAAACCAGCCAAATTGGCACTGGTGCCAGCATGGGTCTGGTCACCATCCTGCCTATCGTAGCTTTTCAGGAGCCAGCCGGTCACTCCCAGCCATAGGCCCCCAGACAGAATCCTCGGCCCGTTTCCCTGGCAAACAAAAGTAAGCTGCCCCGCTTCTGGATGGCAGATTGCAGGAGCCACTTTGCACCATCAAACTAGCCCAACTTGGCACTGGTGCCACCTCTGGTCTGGGAATCATCCTGCGTATCGTGGATTCTAATTAGCCATCCAGCCACTCCCAGCCACAGGCCCCCAAACACAAACAACGGCGCTTTTCTCTGGAAAACAAAACTCGCCTGCCAACTTTTTGATGGCAGATTGCAGGAGCCACTTGGTACTATTAAACCAGCCCAACTTGGCACTGGTGCCACCATGGGTGTGGTCACCATCCTGCCTATCGTAGCTTTTCAGGAGCCAGCCAGTCACTCCCAGCCATAGGCCCCCAGACACAAACCTCGGCCCGTTTCCCTGGCAAACAAAAGTAAGCTGCCCCGCTTCTGGATGGCAGATTGCAGGAGCCACTTGGTACTATCAAACCAGCCCAACTTGGATCTGGTGCCACCTCTGGTCTGGGAACCATGCTGCGTATCGTGGATTCTAAGGAGCCAGCCGGCCACTCCCAGCCACAGGCCCCCAAACAAAATGAACGACGCTTTTCCCTGGAAAACAAAACTCGCCTGCCAACTTTTTGATGGCAGATTTCAGGAGCCACTTGGTACTATCAAACCAGCCCAACTTGGCACTGGTGCCACCATGGGTCTGGTCACCATCCTGCCTATCGTAGCTTTTCAGGACCTAGCCGGTCACTCCCAGCCATAGGACCCCAGACAAAATGCTCGGCCCGTTTCCCTGGCAAAAAAAAGTAAGCTGCCCCGCTTCTGGATGGCAGATTGCAGGACGCACTTGGTACTATCAAACCAGCCCAACTTGGCACTGGTGCCACCTTGGGTCTGGGAACCATCCTGCGTATCGTGGATTCTAATTAGCCATCTGGAACTCCCAGCCACAGGCCCACAAACACAAACAACGGCGCTTTTCCCTGGAAAACAAAACTCGCCTGCCAACTTTTTGATGGCAGATTTTAGGAGCCACTTGGTACTATCAAATCAGCCCAACTTGGCACTGGTGCCACCATGGGTCTGGTCACCATCCTGCCTATCGTAGCTTTTCAGGAGCCAGCCGGTCACTCCCAGCCATCGGCCCCCAGACACAAACCTCGGCCCGTTTCCCTGGCAAACAAAAGTAAGCTGCCCCGCTTCTGGATGGCAGATTGCAGGATCCACTTGATACTATCAAACTAGTCCGACTTGGAACTGGTGCCACCTCTGGTCTGGGAACCATCCTGCGTATCGTGGATTCTAAGGAGCCAGCCAGCCACTCCCAGGCACAGGCCCCCAAACAAAAACAGCGGCACTTTTCCCTGGAAAACCAAACTCGCCTGCCAAAGTTTTGATGGCAGATTGCAGGAGCCACTTGGTACTATCAAATCAGCCCAACTTGGCACTGCTGCCACCATGGGTCTGGTAACCATCCTGCCTATCGTAGCTTTTCAGGAGCCAGCCGGTCACTCCCAGCCATAGGCCCCCAGACAGAATCCTCGGCCCGTTTCCCTGGCAAACAAAAGTAAGCTGCCCCGCTTCTGGATGGCAGATTGCAGGAGCCACTTCATACTATCAAACCAGCCCAACTTGGTACTGGTGCCACCACTGGTCTGGGAACCATGCTGCGTATCGTGGATTCTAAGGAGCCAGCCAGCCACTCCCAGCCACAGGCCCACAAACACAAACAACGGTGCTTTTCCCTGGTAAACAAAACTCGCCTGCCAACTTTTTGATGGCAGATTTCAGGAGCCACTTGGTACTATCAAACCAGCCCAACTTGGCACTGGTGCCACCTTGGGTCTGGTCACCATCCTGCCTATCGTAGCTATTCAGGAGCCAGCCGGTCACTCCCAGCCATAGGCCCCCAGACACAAACCTCGGCCCGTTTCCCTGGCAAACAAAAGTAAGCTGCCCCGCTTCTGGATGGCATATTGCAGGACACACGTGGTACTATCAAACCAGCCCGACTTGGAACTGGTGCCACCTCTGGTCTTGGAAGCATCCTGCGTATCGTGGATTCTAAGGTGCCAGCCGGCCACTCCCAGCCACATGCCCCCAAACACAAACAACGGCGCTTTTCCCTGGAAAACAAAACTCGCCTGCCAACTTTTTGATGGCAGATTGCAGGAGCCACTTGGTACTATCAAACCAGCCCAACTTGGCACTGGTGCCACCATGGGTCTGGTCACCATCCTGCCTATCGTAGCTTTTCAGGAGCCAGCCGGTCACTCCCAGCCATAGGCCCCCAGACACAAACCTCGGCCCGTTTCCCTGGCAAACAAAAGTAAGCTGCCCCGCTTCTGGATGGCAGATTGCAGGAACCACTTGGTACTATCAAACCAGTCCAACTTGGCACTGGTGCCTCCTTGGGTCTGGGAACCATCCTGCGTATCGTGGATTCTAAGGAGCCAGCCGGCCACTCCCAGCTACAGGCCCCCAAACACAAACAACGGCGCTTTTCCCTGGTAAACAAAACTCGCCTGCCAACTTTTTGATGGCATATTTCAGGAGCCACTTGGTACTATCAAACCAGCCCGACTTGGCACTGGTGCCACCATGGGTCTGGTCACCATCCTGCCTATCGTAGCTTTTCAGGAGCCAGCCGGTCACTCCCAGCCATAGGCCCCCAGACACAAACCTTGGTCTGCTTCCCTGGCAAACAGAAGTAAGCTGCCCCGCTTCTGGATGGCAGATTGCAGGACGCACGTGGTACTATCAAACCAGCCCGACTTGGAACTGGTGCCACCTTGGGTGTGGGAACCTTCCTGCGTATCGTGGATTCTAAGGAGCCAGTCGGCCACTCCCAACTACAGGCCCCCAAACACAAACAACGGCGCTTTTCCCTGGAAAACAAAACTCGCCTGCCAACTTTTTGATGGCAGATTGCAGGAGCCACTTGGTACTATCAAAGCAGCCCAACTTGGCACTGCTGCCACCATGGGTCTGGTCAACATCCTGCCTCTCGTAGCTTTTCAGGAGCCAGCCGGTCACTCCTAGCCATAGGCCCCCAGACACAAACCTCGGCCCGTTTCCCTGGCAAACAAAAGTAAGCTGCCCCGCTTCTGGATGGCAGATTGCAGGAGCCACTTTGCACCATCAAACCAGCCCGACTTGGCACTGGTGCCACCTCAGGTCTGGGAACCATCCTGCGTATCATGGATTCTAATTAGCCAGCCGGCCACTCCCAGCCATAGGCCCCCAAACATAATCAACGGCGCTTTTCCCTGGAAAACAAAACTCGCCTGCCAACTTTTTGATGGCAGATTGCAGGAGCCACTTGGTACTATCAAACCAGCCCAACTTGGCACTGGTGCCACCATGGGTCTGGTCACCATCCTGCCTATCGTAGCTTTTCAGGAGCCAGCCGGTCACTCCCAGCCATAGGCCCCCAAACACAAACCTCGGCCCGTTTCCCTGGCAAACAAAAGTAAGCTGCCCCGCTTCTGGATAGCAGAAATCAGGACGCATTGGTACTATCAAACCAGCCCAACTTGGCACTTGTCCCACCTTGGCTCTGGGAACCATCCTGCGTATCATGGATTCTAATTAGCCAGCCGGCAACTCCCAGCCACAGGCCCCCAAACACAAACAACGGCGCTTTTCCCTGGAAAACAAAACGCGCCTGCCAATTTTTCGATGGAAGATTGCAGGAGGCGCTTGGTACTATCAAACCAGCCCAAATTGGCACTGGTGCCACCATGGGTCTGGTCACCATCCTGCCTATCGTAGCTTTTCAGGAGCCAGCCGGTCACTCCCAGCCATAGGCCCCCAGACACAATGCTCGGCCCGTTTCCCTGGCAAACATAAGTAAGCTGCCCTGCTTGTGGATGGCAGATTGCAGGAGCCACTTGGTACTATCAAACCAGCCCAACTTGGCACTGGTGCCACCTCTGGTCTGGGAACCATGCTGTGTATCGTGGATTCTAAGGAGCCAGCCAGCCACTCCCAGCCACAGGCCCCCAAACACAAACAACGGCGCTTTTCCCTGGAAAACAAAACTCGCCTGCCAACTTTTTGATGGCAGATTGCAGGAGCCACTTGGTACTATCAAACCAGCCCAACTTGGCACTGGTGCCACCATGGGTATGGTCACCATCCTGCCTATCGTAGCTTTTCAGGAGCCAGCCGGTCACTCCCAGCCATAGGCCCCCAGACACAATGCTCGGCCCGTTTCCCTGGCAAACAAAAGTAAGCTGCCCCGCTTCTGGATGGCAGATTGCAGGACGCACTTGGTACTATCAAACCAGCCCAACTTGGCACTGGTGCCACCTTGGTTCTGGGAACCATGCTGCGTATCGTGGATTCTAATTTGCCAGCCGGCAACTCCCAGCCACAGGCCCCCAAACATAAACAACGGCGCTTTTGCCTGGAAAGCAAAACTCGCCTGCCAACATTTGATGGCAGATTGGAGGAGGCGCTTGGTACTATCAAACCAGCCAAATTGGCACTGGTGCCAGCATGGGTCTGGTCACCATCCTGCCTATCGTATCTTTTCAGGAGCCAGCCGGTCACTCCCAGCCATAGGCCCCCAGACAGAATCCTCGGCCCGTTTCCCTGGCAAACAAAAGTAAGCTGCCCCGCTTCTGGATGGCAGATTGCAGGACGCACTTTGCACCATCAAACTAGCCCAACTTGGCACTGGTGCCACCTCTGGTCTGGGAACCATCCTGCGTATCGTGGATTCTAATTAGCCATCCAGCCACTCCCAGCCACAGGCCCCCAAACACAAACAACGGTGCTTTTCCCTGGAAAACAAAACTCGCCTGCCAACTTTTTGATGGCAGATTGCAGGAGCCACTTGGTACTATCAAACCAGCCCAACTTGGCACTGGTGCCACCATGGGTCTGGTCACCATCCTGCCTATCGTAGCTTTTCAGGAGCCAGCCGGTCACTCCCAGCCATAGGCCCCCAGACAGAAACCTCGGCCCGTTTCCCTGGCAAACAAAAGTAAGCTGCCCCGCTTCTGGATGGCAGATTGCAGGAGCCACTTGGTACTATCAAACCAGCCCAACTTGGATCTGGTGCCACCTCTGGTCTGGGAACCATGCTGCGTATCGTGGATTCTAAGGAGCCAGCCGGCCACTCCCAGCCACAGGCCCCCAAACACAAACAACGGCGCTTTTCCCTGGAAAACAAAACTCGCCTGCCAACTTTTTGATGGCAGATTGCAGGAGCCACTTGGTACTATCAAACCAGCCCAACTTGGCACTGGTGCCACCATGGGTCTGGTCACCATCCTGCCTATCGTAGCTTTTCAGGACCTAGCCGGTCACTCCCAGCCATAGGACCCCAGACACAATGCTCGGCCCGTTTCCCTGGCAAAAAAAAGTAAGCTGCCCCGTTTCTGGATGGCAGATTTCAGGACGCACTTGGTACTATCAAACCAGCCCAACTTGGCACTGGTGCCACCTCTGGTCTGGGAACCATGCTGTGTATCGTGGATTCTAATTAGCCATCTGGAACTCCCAGCCACAGGCCCCCAAACACAAACAACGGCGCTTTACCCTGGAAAACAAAACTCGCCTGCCAACTTTTTGATGGCAGATTTCAGGAGCCACTTGGTACTATCAAATCAGCCCAACTTGGCACTGGTGCTACCATGGGTCTGGTCACCATCCTGCCTATCGTAGCTTTTCAGGACCTAGCCGGTCACTCCCAGCCATAGGCCCCCAGACACAAACCTCGGCCCGTTTCCCTGGCAAACAAAAGTAAGCTGCCCCGCTTCTGGATGACAGATTGCAGGAACCACTTGATACTATGAAACTAGACCAACTTGGAACTGGTGCCACCTCTGGTCTGGGAACCATCCTGCGTATCGTGGATTCTAAGGAGCCAGCCAGCCACTCCCAGGCACAAGCCCCCAAACAAAAACAGCGGAACTTTTCCCTGGAAAACCAAACTCGCCTGCCAACATTTTGATGGCAGATTGCAGGAGCCACTTGGTACTATCAAACCAGCCCAACTTGGCACTGCTGCCACCATGGGTCTGGTCACCATCCTGCCTATCGTAGCTTTTCAGGACCTAGCCGGTCACTCCCAGCCATAGGACCACAGACACAATGCTCGGCCCGTTTCCCTGGCAAAAAAAAGTAAGCTGCCCCGCTTCTGGATGGCAGATTGCAGGACGCACTTGGTACTATCAAACCAGCCCAACTTGGCACTGGTGCCACCTTGGGTCTGGGAACCATGCTGCGTATCGTGGATTCTAATTAGCCATCTGGAACTCCCAGCCACAGGCCCCCAAACACAAACAACGGCACTTTTCCCTGGAAAACAAAACTCGCCTGCCAACTTTTTGATGGCAGATTGCAGGAGCCACTTGGTACTATCAAATCAGCCCAACTTGGCACTGGTGCCACCATGGGTCTGGTCACCATCCTGCCTATCGTAGCTTTTCAGGAGCCAGCCGGTCACTAGCAGCCATAGGCCCCCAGACACATTGCTCGGCCCGTTTCCCTGGCAAACAAAAGTAAGCTGCCCCGCTTCTGGATGGCAGATTGCAGGAACCACTTGATACTATCAAACTAGTCCGACTTGGACCTGGTGCCACCTCTGGTCTGGGAACCATCCTGCGTATCGTGGATTCTAAGGAGCCAGCCAGCCACTCCCAGGCACAAGCCCCCAAACACAAACAGCGGCACTTTTCCCTGGAAAACCAAACTCGCCTGCCAACTTTTTGATGGCAGATTTCAGGAGCCACTTGGTACTATCAAACCAGCCCAACTTGGCACTGGTGCCACCATGGGTCTGGTCACCATCCTGCCTATCGTAGCTATTCAGGAGCCAGCCGGTCACTCCCAGCCATAGGCCCCCAGACACAAACCTCGGCCCGTTTCCCTGGCAAACAAAAGTAAGCTGCCCCGCTTCTGGATGGCATATTGCAGGACACACGTGGTACTATCAAACCAGCCCGACTTGGAACTGGTGCCACCTCTGTTCTTGGAAGCATCCTGCGTATCGTGGATTCTAAGGAGCCAGCCGGCCACTCCCAGCCACAGGCCCCCAAACACATACAACGGCGCTTTTCCCTGGAAAACAAAACTCGCCTGCCAACTTTTTGATGGCAGATTGCAGGAGCCACTTGGTACTATCAAACCAGCCCAACTTGGCACTGGTGCCACCATGGGTCTGGTCACCATCCTGCCTATCGTAGCTTTTCAGGACCTAGCCGGTCACTCCCAGCCATAGGTCCCCAGACACAAACCTCGGCCCGTTTCCCTGGCAAACAAAAGTAAGCTGCCCCGCTTCTGGATGGCAGATTGCAGGAACCACTTGGCACTATCAAACCAGACCGACTTGGCACTGGTGCCACCTTGGGTCTGGGAACCATCCTGCGTATCGTGGATTCTAAGGAGCCAGCCGGCCACTCCCAGCTACAGGCCCCCAAATACAAACAACGGCGCTTTTCCCTGGTAAACAAAACTCGCCTGCCAACACTTTGATGGCAGATTGCAGGAGCCACTTGGTACTATCAAACCAGCCCGACTTGGCACTGGTGCCACCATGGGTCTGGTCACCATCCTGCCTATCGTAGCTTTTCAGGAGCCAGCCGGTCACTCCCAGCCATAGGCCCCCAGACACAAACCTCGGTCTTCTTCCCTGGCAAACAGAAGTAAGCTGCCCCGCTTCTGGATGGCAGATTGCAGGACGCACGTGGTACTATCAAACCAGCCCGACTTGGAACTGGTGCCACCTTGGGTGTGGGAACCTTCCTGCGTATCGTGGATTCTAAGGAGCCAGTCGGCCACTCCCAACTACAGGCCCCCAAACACAAACAACGGCGCTTTTCCCTGGAAAACAAAACTCGCCTGCCAACTTTTTGATGGCAGATTGCAGGAGCCACTTGGTACTATCAAACCAGCCCAACTTGGCACTGCAGCCACCATGGGTCTGGTCAACATCCTGCCTATCGTAGCTTTTCAGGAGCCAGCCGGTCACTCCCAGCCATAGGCCCCCAGACACAAACCTCGGCCCGTTTCCCTGGCAAACAAAAGTAAGCTGCCCCGCTTCTGGATAGCAGAAATCAGGACGCATTGGTACTATCAAACCAGCCCAACTTGGCACTGGTCCCACCTTGGCTCTGGGAACCATCCTGCGTATCATGGATTCTAAGGAGCCAGCCGTCAACTCCCAGCCACAGGCCCCCAAACACAAACAACGGCGCTTTTCCCTGGAAAACAAAACGCGCCTGCCAATTTTTCGATGGAAGATTGCAGGAGGCGCTTGGTACTATCAAACCAGCCCAAATTGGCACTGGTGCCACCATGGGTCTGGTCACCATCCTGCCTATCATAGCTTTTCAGGAGCCAGCTGGTCACTCCCAGCCATAGGCCCCCAGACACAATGCTCGGCCCGTTTCGCTGGCAAACAAAAGTAAGCTGCCCTGCTTGTGGATGGCAGATTGCAGGAGCCACTTGGTACTATCAAACCAGCCCGACTTGGAACTGGTGCCACCTCTGGTCTGGGAACCATGCTGTGTATCGTGGATTCTAAGGAGCCAGCCAGCCACTCCCAGCCACAGGCCCCCAAACACAAACAACGGCGCTTTTCCCTGGAAAACAAAACTCGCCTGCCAACTTTTTGATGGCAGATTGCAGGAGCCACTTGGTACTATCAAACCAGCCCAACTTGGCACTGGGGCCACCATGGGTCGGTCACCATCCTGCCTATCGTATCTTTTCAGGAGCCAGCCGGTCACTCCCAGCCATAGGCCCCCAGACACAATGCTCGGCCCGTTTCCCTGGCAAACAAAAGTAAGCTGACCCGCTTCTGGATGGCAGATTGCAGGAGCCACTTGGTACTATCAAACCAGCCCAACTTGGATCTGGTGCCACCTCTGGTCTGGGAACCATGCTGCGTATCGTGGATTCTAAGGAGCCAGCCGGCCACTCCCAGCCACAGGCCCCCAAACACAAACAACGGCGCTTTTCCCTGGAAAACAAAACTCGCCTGCCAACTTTTTGATGGCAGATTTCAGGAGCCACTTGGTACTGTCAAACCAGCCCCACATGGCACTTGTGCCACCATGGGTCTGGTCACCATCCTGCCTATCGTAGCTTTTCAGGACCTAGCCGGTCACTCCTAGCCATAGGCCCCAAGACACAATGCTCGGCCCGTTTCCCTGGCAAAAAAAAGTAATCTGCCCCGCTTCTGGATGGCAGATTGCAGGACGCACTTGGTACTATCAAACCAGCCCAACTTGGCACTGGTGCCACCTTGGTTCTGGGAACCATGCTGCGTATCGTGGATTCTAATTTGCCAGCCGGCAACTCCCAGCCACAGGCCCCCAAACATAAACAACGGCGCTTTTGCCTGGAAAACAAAACTCGCCTGCCAACTTTTTGATGGCAGATTGCAGGAGGCGCTTGGTACTATCAAACCAGCCCAATTGGCACTGGTGCCAGCATGGGTCTGGTCACCATCCTGCCTATCGTAGCTTTTCAGGAGCCAGCCGGTCACTCCCAGCCATAGGCCCCCAGACAGAATCCTCGGCCCGTTTCCCTGGCAAACAAAAGTAAGCTGCCCCGCTTCTGGATGGCAGATTGCAGGACGCACTTGGTACTATCAAACCAGCCCAACTTGGTACTGGTGCCACCTCTGCTCTGGGAACCATGCTGCGTATCGAGGATTCTAAGGAGCCAGCCAGACACTCCCAGCCACAGGCCCCCAAACACAAACAACGGCGCTTTTCCCTGGAAAACAAAACTCGCCTGCCAACTTTTTGATGGCAGATTTCAGGAGCCACTTGGTACTATGAAACCAGCCCAACTTGGCACTGGTGCCACCATGGGTCTGGTCACCATCCTGCCTATCGTAGCTTTTCAGGAGCCAGCCGGTCACTCCCAGCCATAGGCCCCCAGACACAAACCTCGGCCCGTTTCCCTGGCAAACAAAAGTAAGCTGCCCCGCTTCTGGATGGCAGATTGCAGGACACACGTGGTACTATCAAACCAGCCCGACTTGGAACTGGTGCCACCTCTGGTCTTGGAACCATCCTGCGTATCGTGGGTTCTAAGGAACCAGCCGGCCACTCCCAGCCACATGCCCCCAAACACAAACAACGGCGCTTTTGCCTGGAAAACAAAACTCGCCTGCCAATTTTGATGGCAGATTGCAGGAGCCACTTGGTACTATCAAACCAGCCCAATTGGCACTGGTGCCACCATGGGTCTGGTCACCATCCTGCCTATCGTAGCTTTTCAGGACCTAGCCGGTCACTCCCAGCCATAGGCCCACAGACACAAATCTCGGACCCTTTCCCTGGCAAACAAAAGTAAGCTGCCCCGCTTCTGGATGGCAGATTGCAGGAGCCACTTGGTACTATCAAACTAGCCCGACTTGTCACGGGTGCCACCTTTGGCCTGGGAACCATGCTGCGTATTGTAGATTCTAAGGAGCCAGCCGGCCACTGCCAGCCACAGGCCCCCAAACACAAACAACGGCGCTTTTCCCTGGAAAACAAAACTCGCCTGCCAACTTTTTGATGGCAGATTGCAGGAGCCACTTGGTACTATCAAACCAGCCCACCTTGGCACTGGTGCCACCATGGGTCTGGTCACCATCCTGCCTATCGTAGCTTTTCAGGAGCCAGCCGGTCACTCCCAGCCATAGGCCCCCAGACACAAACCTCGGCCCGTTTCCCTGGCAAACAAAAGTAAGCTGCCCCGCTTCTGGATGGCAGATTGCAGGACACACATGGTACTATCAAACCAGCCCGACTTGGAACTGGTGCCACCTCTGGTCTTGGAAACATCCTGCGTACCGTGGGTTCTAAGGAGCCAGCCGGCCACTCCCAGCCACATGCCCCCAAACAAAAACAACGGCGCTTTTCCCTGGAAAACAAAACTCGCCTGCCAACTTTTTAATGGCAGATATCAGGAGCCACTTGGTACTATCAAACCAGCCCGACTTGGCACTGGTGCCACCATGGGTCTGGTCACCATCCTGCCTATCGTAGCTTTTCAGGACCTAGCCGGTCACTCCCAGCCATAGGCCCCCAGACAGAAACCTCGGCCCGTTTCCCTGGCAAACAAAAGTAAGCTGCCCCGCTTCTGGATGGCAGATTGCAGGACACACGTGGTACTATCAAACCAGCCCGACCTGGAACTGGTGCCACCTCTGGTCTTGGAACCATCCTGCGTACCGTGGGTTCTAAGGAGCCAGCCGGCCACTCCCAGCCACATGACCCCAAACACAAACAACGGCGCTTTTCCCTGGAAAACAAAACTCGCCTGCCAACTTTTTGATGGCAAATTGCAGGAGCCACTTGGTTCTATCAAACCAGCCCAACTTGGCACTGGTGCCACCATGCGTCTGATCAACATCCTGCCTCTCGTAACTTTTCAGGAGCCAGCCGGTCACTCCCAGCCATAGGCCCCCAGACCCAAACCTCGGCCCGTTTCCCTGGCAAACAAAAGTAAGCTGCCACGCTTCTGGATGGCAGATTGCAGGAGCCACTTTGCACCATCAAACCAGCCCGACTTGTCACTGGTGCCACCTCAGGTCTGGGAACCATCCTGCGTATCGTGGATTCTAATTAGCCAGCCGGCCACTCCCAGCCTTAGGCCCCCAAACACAATCAACGGCGCTTTTCCCTGGAAAACACAACTCGCCTGCCAACTTTTTGATGGCAGATTGCAGGAGCCACTTGGTACTATCAAACCAGCCCAACTTGGCACTGGTGCCACCATGGGTCTGGTCACCATCCTGCCTATCGTAGCTTTTCAGGAGCCAGCCGGTCACTCCCAGCCATAGGCCCCCAGACAGAAACCTCGGCCCGTTTCCCTGGCAAACAAAAGTAAGCTGTCCCGCTTCTGGATGGCAGATTGCAGGACACACGTGGTACTATCAAACCAGCCCGACTTGGAACTGGTGCCACCTCTGGTCTTGGAACCATCCTGCGTACCGTGGGTTCTAAGGAGCCAGCCGGCCACTCCCAGCCACATGCCCCCAAACAGAAACAACGGCGCTTATCCCTGGAAAACAAAACTCGCCTGCCAACGTTTTGATGGCAGATTGCAGGAGCCACTTGGTACTATCAAACCAGCCCGACTTGGCACTGGTGCCACCATGGGTCTGGTCACCATCCTGCCTATCGTAGCTTTTCAGGACCTAGCCGGTCACTCCCAGCCATAGGCCCCCAGACACAAACCTCGGCCCGTTTCCCTGGCAAACAAAAGTAAGCTGCCCCTCTTCTGGATGGCAGATTGCAGGACGCACTTGGTACTATCAAACCAGCCCGACTTGGAACTGGTGCCACCTCTGGTCTTGGAACCATCCTGCGTACCGTGGGTTCTAAGGAGCCAGCCGGCCACTCCCAGCCACATGACCCCAAACACAAACAACGGCGCTTTTCCCTGGAAAACAAAACTCGCCTGCCAACTTTTTGATGGCAGATTGCAGGAGCCACTTGGTACTATCAAACCAGCCCAACTTGGCACTGCTGCCACCATGGGTCTGGTCACCATCCTGCCTATCGTAGCTTTTCACGACCTAGCCGGTCACTCCCAGCCATAGGCCCCCAGACACAAAGCTCGGACCGTTTCCCTGGCCATCAAAAGTAAGCTGCCCCGCTTCGGGATGGCAGATTGCAGGAACCACTTGGTACTATCAAGCCAGACCGACTTGGCACTGGTGCCACCTCAGGTCTGGGAACCATCCTGCGTATCGTGGATTCTAATTAGCCAGCCGGCCACTCCCTGCCATAGGCCCCCAAACACAATCAACGGCGCTTTTCCCTGGAAAACACAACTCGCCTGCCAACTTTTTGATGGCAGATTGCAGGAGCCACTTGGTACTATCAAACCAGCCCAACTTGGCACTGGTGCCACCATGGGTCTGGTAACCATCCTGCCTATCGTAGCTTTTCAGGAGCCAGCCGGTCACTCCCAGCCATAGGCCCCCAGACACAAACTTCGGCCCGTTTCCCTGGCAAACAAAAGTAAGCTGTCCCGCTTCTGGATGGCAGATTGCAGGACACACGTGGTAATATCAAACCAGCCCGACTTGGAACTGGTGCCACCTCTGGTCTTGGAACCATCCTGCGTATCGTGGGTTCTAAGGAACCAGCCGGCCACTCCCAGCCACATGCCCCCAAACAAAAACAACGGCGCTTTTCCCTGGTAAACAAAACTCGCCTGCCAACTTTTTGATGGCATATTTCAGGAGCCACTTGGTACTATCAAACCAGCCCGACTTGGCACTGGTGCCACCATGGGTCTGGTCACCATCCTGCCTATCGTAGAATTCAGGAGCCAGCCGGTCACTCCCAGTCATAGGCCCCGAGACACAAACCTCGGCCCGTTTCCCTGGCAAACAAAAGTAAGCTAACGCGCTTCTGGATGGCAGATTTCAGGACGCGCGTGGTACTATCAAACCAGCCTGACTTGGAACTGGTGCCACCTCTGGTCTTGGAACCATCCTGCGTATCGTGGGTTCTAAGGAGCCAGCCGGCCACTACCAGCCACATGCCCCCAAACACAAACAACGGCGCTTTACCCTGGAAAACAAAACTCGCCTGCCAACTTTTTGATGGCAGATTTCAGGAGCCACTTGGTACTATCAAACCAGCCCAATTGGCACTCGTGCCACCATGGGTCTGGTCACCATCCTGCCTATCGTAGCTTTTCAGGAGCCAGCCGGTCACTCCCAGCCATAGGCCCCCAGACACAAATCTCGGACCCTTTCCCTGGCAAACAAATGTAAGCTGCCCTGCTTCTGGATGGCAGATTGCAGGAGCCACTTGGTACTATCAAACCAGCCCGACTTGGCACTGGTGCCACCATGGGTCTGGTCACCATCCTGCCTATCGTAGAATTCAGGAGCCAGCCGGTCACTCCCAGCCATAGGCCCCGAGACAAAAACCTCGGCCCGTTTCCTTGGAAAAAAAAGTAAGCTGCCCCGCTTCTGGATGGCAGATACAGGAGACACTTGGTACTATCAAACCAGCCCGACTTGGAACTGGTGCCACCTCTGGTCTTTGAACCATCCTGCGTATCGTGGATTCTAATTAGCCAGCCGGCCACTCCCAGCCTTAGGCCCCCAAACACAATCAAAGGCGCTTTTCCCTGGAAAACACAACTCGCCTGCCAACTTTTTGATGGCAGATTGCAGGAGCCACTTGGTACTATCAAACCAGCCCAACTTGGCACTGGTGCCACCATGGGTCTGGTCACCATCCTGCCTATCGTAGCTTTTCAGGAGCCAGCCGGTCACTCCCAGCCATAGGCCCCCAGACACAAACCTCGGCCCGTTTCCCTGGCAAACAAAAGTAAGCTGCCCCGCTTCTGGATGTCAGATTGCAGGACACACGTGGTACTATCAAACCAGCCCGACTTGGAACTGGTGCCACCTCTGGTCTTGGAACCATCCTGCGTACCGTGGGTTCTAAGGAGCCAGCCGGCCACTCCCAGCCACATGCCCCCAAACACAAACAACGGCGCTTTTCCCTGGAAAACAAAACTCGCCTGCCAACTTTTTGATGGCAGATTGCAGGAGCCACTTGGTACTATCAAACCAGCCCAACTTGGCACTGGTGCCACCATGGGTGTGGTCACCATCCTGCCTATCGTAGCTTTTCAGGACCTAGCTGGTCACTCCCAGCCATAGGCCCCCAGACACAAACCTCGGCCCGTTTCCCTGGCAAACAAAAGTAAGCTGCCCCGCTTCTGGATGGCAGATTGCAGGACGCACGTGGTACTATCAAACCAGCCCGACTTGGAACTGGTGCCACCTCTGGTCTTGGAACCATCCTGCGTACCGTGGGTTCTAAGGAGCCAGCCGGCCACTCCCAGCCACATGACCCCAAACACAAACAACGGCGCTTTTCCCTGGAAAACAAAACTCGCCTGCCAACTTTTTGATGGCAGATTGCAGGAGCCACTTGGTACTATCAAACCAGCCCAACTTGGCACTGGTGCCACCATGGGTCTGGTCACCATCCTGCCTATCGTAGCTTTTCACGACCTAGCCGGTCACTCCCAGCAATAGGCCCCCAGACACAAAGCTCGGACCGTTTCCCTGGCCATCAAAAGTAAGCTGCCCCGCTTCTGGATGGCAGATTGCAGGAACCACTTGGTACTATCAAACCAGACCGACTTGGCACTGGTGCCACCTCAGGTCTGGGAACCATCCTGCGTATCGTGGATTCTAAGGAGCCAGCCGGCCACTCCCAGCCACAGGCCCCCAAACACAAACAACGGCGCTTTTCCCTGGTAAACAAAACTCGCCTGCCAACTTTTTGATGGCAGATTTCAGGAGCCACTTGGTACTATCAAACCAGCCCGACTTGGCACTGGTGCCACCATGGGTCTGGTCACCATCCAGCCTATCGTAGAATTCAGGAGCCAGCCGGTCACTTACAGCCATAGGCCCCGAGACACAAACCTCGGCCCGTTTCCCTGGCAAACAAAAGTAAGCTGCCCCGCTTCTGGATGGCAGATTGCAGGAGCCACTTGGTACTATCAAACCAGCCCGACTTGGAACTGGTGCCACATCTGGTCTTGGAAACATCCTGCGTATCGTGGGTTCTAAGGAGCCAGCCGGCCACTCCCAGCCACATGCCCCCAAACAAAAACAACGGCGCTTTTCCCCGGAAAACAAAACTGGTCCTGCCAACTTTTTGATGGCAGATTGCAGGAGCCACTTGGTACTATCAAACCAGCCCCACTTGGCTCTGCTGCCACCATGGGTCTGGTCACCATCCTGCCTCTCGTAGCTTTTCGGGAGCCAGCCGGTCACTCCCAGCCATAGGCCCCCAGACACAAATCTTGGCCCGTTTCCCTGGCAAAGAAAAGTAAGCTGCCCCGCTTCTGGATGGCAGATTGCAGGACGCACTTGGTACTATCAAACCAGCCCAACTTGGATGTGGTGCCACCTCTGCTCTGGGAACCATGCTGCGTATCGAGGATTCTAAGGAGCCAGCCGGCCACTCCCAGCCACAGGCCCCCAAACACAAACAACGGCGCTTTTCCCTGGAAAACAAAACTCGCCTGCCAACTTTTTGATGGCAGATTGCAGGAGCCACTTGGTACTATCAAACCAGCCCAATTGGCACTGGTGCCACCATGGGTCTGGTCACCATCCTGCCTATCGTAGCTTTTCAGGACCTAGCCGGTCACTCCCAGCCATAGGCCCACAGACACAAATCTCGGACCCTTTCCCTGGCAAACAAAAGTAAGCTGCCCCGCTTCTGGATGGCAGATTGCAGGAGCCACTTGGTACTATCAAACTAGCCCGACTTGGCACTGGTGCCACCTCTGGCCTGGGAACCATCCTGCGTATCGTGGATTCTAAGGAGCCAGCCGGCCACTCCCAGCCACAGGCCCCCAAACACAAACAACGGCGCTTTTCCCTGGAAAACAAAACTCGCCTGCCAACTTTTTGATGGCAGATTGCAGGACCCACTTGGTACTATCAAACCAGCCCAACTTGGCACTGCTGCCACCATGGGTCTGGTCACCATCCTGCCTATCGTAGCTTTTCAGGAGCCAGCCGGTCACTCCCAGCCATAGGGCCCCATACAAAAACCTCGGCCCGTTTCCCTGGCAAACAAAAGTAAGCTGCCCCGCTTCTGGATGGCAGATTGCAGGAACCACTTGGTACTATCAAACCAGCCCGATTTGTCACTGGTGCCTCCTCTGGTCTGGGAACCATGCTGCGTATCGTGTATTCTAATTAGCCAGCCGGCCACTCCCAGCCACAGGCCCCCAAATAAAAACAACGGCGCTTTTCCCTGGTAAACAAAACTCGCCTGCCAAATTTTGATGGCAGATTGCAGGAGCCACTTGGTACTATCAAACCAGCCCACCTTGGCACTGGTGCCACCATGGGTCTGGTCACCATCCTGCCTATCGTAGATTTTCAGGAGCCAGCCAGTCACTCCCAGCCATAGACCCCAACACACAAACCTCGGCCCGTTTCCCTGGCAAACAAAAGTAAGCTGCCCCGCTTCTGGATGGCAGATTGCAGGACACACGTGGTACTATCAAACCAGACCGACTTGGAACTGGTGCCACCTCTGGTCTGGGAACCATCCTGCGTATCGTGGGTTCTAAGGAGCCAGCCGGCCACTCCCAGCCACATGCCCCCAAACAAAAACAACGGCGCTTTACCCTGGAAAACAAAACTCGCCTGCCAACTTTTTGATGGCAGATTGCAGGAGCCACTTGGTACTATCAAACCAGCCCAACTTGGCACTGCTGCCACCATGGGTCTGGTCACCATCCTGCCTCTCGTAGCTTTTCAGGAGCCAGCCGGCCACTCCCAGCCATAGGCCCCCAGACACAAACCTCGGCCCGTTTCCCTGGCAAACAAAAGTAAGCTGCCCCGCTTCTGGATGGCAGATTGCAGGAGCCACTTGGTACTATCAAACCAGCCCGACTTGGCACTGGTGCCACCTCAGGTCTGGGAACCATCCTGCGTATCGTGGATTCTAATTAGCCAGCCGGCCACTCCCAGCCATAGGCCCCCAAGTACAAACAACGGCGCTTTTCCCTGGAAAACACAACTCGCCTGCCAACTTTTTGATGGCAGATTGCAGGAGCCACTTGGTACTATCAAACCAGCCCAACTTGGCACTGGTGCCACCATGGGTCTGGTCACCATCCTGCCTATCGTAGCTTTTCAGGACCTAGCCGGTCACTCCCAGCCATAGGCCCCCAGACACAAAGCTCGGCCCGTTTCCCTGGCAAACAAAAGTAAGCTGCCCCGCTTCTGGATGGCAGATGGCAGGAGCCACTTGGTACTATCAAACCAGCCCAACTTGGATCTGGTGCCACCTCTGGTCTGGGAACCATGCTGCGTATCGAGGATTCTAATGAGCCAGCCGGCCACTCCCAGCCACATGCCCCCAAACACAAACAACGGCGCTTTTCCCTGGAAAACAAAACTCGCCTGCCAACTTTTTGATGGCAGATTTCAGGACCCACTTGGTACTATCAAACCAGCCCAACTTGGCACTGGTGCCACCATGGGTCTGGTCAACATCCTGCCTATCGTAGCTTTTCAGGACCTAGCCGGTCACTCCCAGCCATAGGCCCCCAGACACAAACCTCGGCCCGTTTCCCTGGCAAACAAAAGTAAGCTGCCCCGCTTCTGGATGGCAGATTGCAGGACACACGTGGTAATATCAAACCAGCCCGACTTGGAACTGGTGCCACCTCTGGTCTTGGAAGCATCCTGCGTATCGTGGATTCTAAGGAGCCAGCCGGCCACTCCCAGCCACATGCCCCCAAACACAAACAACGGCGCTTTTCCCTGGTAAACAAAACTCGCCTGCCAACTTTTTGATGGCATATTTCAGGAGCCACTTGGTACTATCAAACCAGCCCGACTTGGCACTGGTGCCACCATGGGTCTGGTCACCATCCTGCCTATCGTAGAATTCAGGAGCCAGCCGGTCACTCCCAGACATAGGCCCCGAGACACAAACCTCGGCCCGTTTCCCTGGCAAACAAAAGTAAGCTGCCGCGCTTCTGGATGGCAGATTTCAGGACGCACGTGGTACAATCAAACCAGCCTGACTTGGAACTGGTGCCACCTCTGGTCTTGGAATCATCCTGCGTATCGTGGATTCTAAGGAGCCAGCCGGCCACTCCCAGCCACAGGCCCCCAAACACAAACAACGGCGCTTTTCCCTGGAAAACAAAACTCGCCTGCCAACTTTTTGATGGCAGATTGCAGGAGCCACTTGGTACTATCAAACCAGCCCAACTTGGCACTGGTGCCACCATGGGTCTGGTCACCATCCTGCCTATCGTAGCTTTTCAGTAGCCAGACGGTCACTCCCAGCCATAGGGCCCCATACAAAAACCTCGGTCCGTTTCCCTGGCAAACAAAAGTAAGCTACTCCGCTTCTGGATGGCAGATTGCAGGAACCACTTGGTACTATCAAACCAGCCCGATTTGTCACTGGTGCCTCCTCTGGTCTGGGAACCATGCTGCGTATCGTGGATTCTAATTAGCCAGCCGGCCACTCCCAGCCACAGGCCCCCAAATACAAACAACGGCGCTTTTCCCTGGAAAACAAAACTCGCCTGCCAACATTTTGATGGCAGATTGCAGGAGCCACTTGGTACTATCAAATCAGCCCACCTTGGCAATGGTGCCACCATGGGTCTGGTCACCATCCTGCCTATCGTAGCTTTTCAGGAGCCAGCCAGTCACTCCCAGCCATAGACCCCCACACACAAACCTCGGCCCGTTTCCCTGGCAAACAAAAGCAAGCTGCCCTGCTTCTGGATGGCAGATTGCAGGAACCACTTGGTACTATCAAACCAGCCCGACTTGGAACTGGTGCCACCTCTGGTCTGGGAACCATCCTGCGTATCGTGGGTTCTAATTAGCCTGCCGGTCACTCCCAGCCACATGCCCCCAAACAAAAACAACGGCGCTTTTCCCTGGAAAACAAAACTCGCCTGCCAACTTTTTGATGGCAGATTGCAGGAGCCACTTGGTACTATCAAACCAGCCTGACTTGGCACTGGTGCCACCATGGGTCTGGTCACCATCCTGCCTATCGTAGCTTTTCAGGACCTAGCCGGTCACTCCCAGCCATAGGCCCCCAGACACAAACCTCGGCCCGTTACCCTGGCAAACAAAAGTAAGCTGCCCCGCTTCTGGATGGCAGATTGCAGGAGCCACTTCATACGATCAAACCAGCCCAACTTGGAACTGGTGCCACCTCTGGTCTTGGAAGCATCCTGCGTATCGTGGATTCTAAGGAGCCAGCCGGCCACTCCCAGCCACATGCCCCCAAACAAAACAACGGCGCTTTTCCCTGGAAAACAAAACTCGCCTGCCAACTTTTTGATGGCAGATTGCAGGAGCCACTTGGTACTATCAAACCAGCCCAACTTGGCACTGGTGCCACCATGGGTCTGGTCACCATCCTGCCTATCGTAGCTTTTCAGGACCTAGCCGGTCACTCCCAGCCATAGGCCCCCAGACCCAAACCTCGGCCCGTTTCCCTGGCAAACAAAAGTAAGCTGCCCCGCTTCTGGATGGCAGATAGCAGGAACCACTTGGTACTATCAAACCAGACCGACTTGGCACTGGAGCCACCTTGGGTCTGGGAACCATCCTGCGTATCGTGGATTCTAAGGAGCCAGCCGGCCACTCCCAGCCACAGGCCCCCAAACACAAACAACGGCGCTTTTCCCTGGTAAACAAAACTCGCCTGCCAACTTTTTGATGGCAGATTTCAGGAGCCACTTGGTTCTATCAAACCAGCCCGACTTGTCCCTGGTGCCACCATGGGTCTGGTCACCATCCTGCCTATCGTAGCTTTTCAGGACCTAGCCAGTCACTCAAAGCCATAGGTCCCCAGACACAAACCTCGGCCCATTTCCCTGGCAAACAAAAGTAAGCTGCCCCGCTTCTGGATGGCAGATTGCAGGACACACGTGGTACTATCAAACCAGCCCGACTTGGAACTGTTGCCACCTCTGGTCTTGGAAGCATCCTGCGTATCGTGGATTCTAAGGAGCCAGCCGGCCACTCCCAGCCACATGCCCCCAAACACAAACAACGGCGCTTTTCCCTGGAAAACAAAACTCGCCTGCCAACTTTTTGATGGCAGATTTCAGGAGCCACTTGGTACTATCAAACCAGCCCACCTTGGCACTGGTGCCACCATGGGTCTGGTCACCATCCTGCCTATCGTAGCTTTTCAGGAGCCAGGCGGTCACTCCCAGCCATAGGCCCCGAGACACAAACCTCGGCCCGTTTCCCTGGCAAACAAAAGTAAGCTGCCCCGCTTCTGGAAGGCAGATTGCAGGAGCCACTTTGCACCATCCAACCAGCCCGACTTGGCACTGGTGCCACCTCAGGTCTGGGAACCATCCTGCGTATCGTGGATTCTAATTAGCCAGCCGGCCACTCCCAGCCATAGGCCCCCAAACACAATCAACGGCGCTTTTCCCTGGAAAACACAACTCGACTGCCAACTTTTTGATGGCAGATTGCAGGAGCCACTTGGTACTATCAAACCAGCCTGACTTGGCACTGGTGCCACCATGGGTCTGGTCACCATCCTGCCTATCGTAGCTTTTCAGGAGCCAGCCGGTCACTCCCAGCCATAGGCCCCCAGACACCATCCTCGGCCCGTTTCTCTGGCAAACAAAAGTAAGCTGCCCCGCTTCTGGATGGCAGATTGCAGGACGCACTTGGTACTATCAAACCAGCCCAACTTGGATGTGGTGCCACCTCTGCTCTGGGAACCATGCTGCGTATCGAGGATTCTAAAGAGCCAGCCGGCCACTCCCAGCCACAGGCCCCCAAACACAAACAACGGCGCTTTTCCCTGGAAAACAAAACTCGCCTGCCAACTTTTGATGGCAGATTTCAGGAGCCACTTGGTACTATCAAACCAGCCCAACTTGGCACTGGTGCCACCATGGGTCTGGACACCATCCTGCCTAACGTAGAATTCAGGAGCCAGCCGGTCACTCCCAGCCATAGGCCCCCAGACAGAAACCTCGGCCCGTTTCCCTGGCAAACAAAAGTAAGCTGCCCCGCTTCTGGATAGCAGATAGCAGGACACACGTGGTACTATCACACCAGCCCGACTTGGAACTGGTGCCACCTCTGGTCTTGGAACCATCCTGCGTACCGTGGGTTCTAAGGAGCCAGCCGGCCACTCCCAGCCACATGCCCCCAAACACAAACAACGGCGCTTTTCCCTGGTAAACATAACTCGCCTGCCAACTTTTTGATGGCAGATTGCAGGAGCCACTTGGTACTATCAAACGAGCCCAATTGGCACTGGTGCCACCATGGGTCTGGTCACCATCCTGCCTATCGTAGCTTTTCAGGACCTAGCCGGTCACTCCCAGCCATAGGCCCACAGACACAAATCTCGGACCCTTTCCCTGGCAAACAAAAGTAAGCTGCCCCGCTTCTGGATGGCAGATTGCAGGAGCCACTTGGTACTATCAAACTAGCCCGACTTGGCACTGGTGCCACCTCTGGCCTGGGAACCATGCTGCGTATCGTGGATTCTAAGGAGCCAGCCGGCCACTCCCAGCCACATGCCCCCAAACACAAACAACGGCGCTTTTCCCTGGAAAACAAAACTCGCCTGCCAACTTTTTGATGGCAGATTGCAGGAGCCACTTGGTACTATCAAACCAGCCCAACTTGGCACTGCTGCCACCATGGGTCTGGTCACCATCCTGCCTATCGTAGCTTTTCAGGAGCCAGCCGGTCACTCCCAGCCATAGGGCCCCATACAAAAACCTCGGCCCGTTTCCCTGGCAAACAAAAGTAAGCTACCCCGCTTCTGGATGGCAGATTGCAGGAACCACTTGGTACTATCAAACCAGCCCGAATTGGCACTGGTGCCTCCTCTGGTCTGGGAACCATGCTGCGTATCGTGTATTCTAATTAGCCAGCCGGCCACTCCCAGCCACAGGCCCCCAAATAAAAACAACGGCGCTTTTCCCTGGTAAACAAAACTCGCCTGCCAAATTTTGATGGCAGATTGCAGGAGCCACTTGGTACTATCAAACCAGCCTGACTTGGCACTGGTGCCACCATGGGTCTGGTCACCATCCTGCCTATCGTAGATTTTCAGGAGCCAGCCAGTCACTCCCAGCCATAGACCCCCAGACACAAACCTCGGCCCGTTTCCCTGGCAAACAAAAGTAAGCTGCCCCGCTTCTGGATGGCAGATTGCAGGACACACGTGGTACTATCAAACCAGACCGACTTGGAACTGGTGCCACCTCTGGTCTGGGAACCATCCTGCGTATCGTGGGTTCTAAGGAGCCAGCCGGCCACTCCCAGCCACATGCCCCCAAACAAAAACAACGGCGCTTTTCCCTGGAAAACAAAACTCGCCTGCCAACTTTTTGATGGCAGATTGCAGGAGCCACTTGGTACTATCAAACCAGCCCAACTTGGCACTGCTGCCACCATGGGTCTGGTCACCATCCTGCCTCTCGTAGCTTTTCAGGAGCCAGCCGGCCACTCCCAGCCATAGGCCCCCAGACACAAACCTCGGCCCGTTTCCCTGGCAAACAAAAGTAAGCTGCCCCGCTTCTGGATGGCAGATTGCAGGAGCCACTTGGTACTATCAAACCAGCCCGACTTGGCACTGGTGCCACCTCAGGTCTGGGAACCATCCTGCGTATCGTGGATTCTAATTAGCCAGCCGGCCACTCCCAGCCATAGGCCCCCAAGTACAAACAACGGCGCTTTTCCCTGGAAAACACAACTCGCCTGCCAACTTTTTGATGGCAGATTGCAGGAGCCACTTGGTACAATCAAACCAGCCCAACTTGGCACTGCTGCCACCATGGGTCTGGTCACCATCCTGCCTATCGTAGCTTTTCAGGACCTAGCCGGTCACTCCCAGCCATAGGCCCCCAGACACAAAGCTCGGCCCGTTTCCCTGGCAAACAAAAGTAAGCTGCCCCGCTTCTGGATGGCAGATGGCAGGAGCCACTTGATACTATCAAACCAGCCCAACTTGGATCTGGTGCCACCTCTGGTCTGGGAACCATGCTGCGTATCGAGGATTCTAATGAGCCAGCCGGCCACTCCCAGCCACATGCCCCCAAACACAAACAACGGCGCTTTTCCCTGGAAAACAAAACTCGCCTGCCAACTTTTTGATGGCAGATTTCAGGACCCACTTGGTACTATCAAACCAGCCCAACTTGGCACTGGTGCCACCATGGGTCTGGTCACCATCCTGCCTATCGTAGCTTTTCAGGACCTAGCCGGTCACTCCCAGCCATAGGCCCCCAGACACAAACCTCGGCCCGTTTCCCTGGCAAACAAAAGTAAGCTGCCCCGCTTCTGGATGGCAGATTGCAGGACACACGTGGTAATATCAAACCAGCCCGACTTGGAACTGGTGCCACCTCTGGTCTTGGAACCATCCTGCGTATCGTGGGTTCTAAGGAGCCAGCCGGCCACTCCCAGCCACATGCCCCCAAACACAAACAACGGCGCTTTTCCCTGGTAAACAAAACTCGCCTGCCAACTTTTTGATGGCATATTTCAGGAGCCACTTGGTACTATCAAACCAGCCCGACTTGGCACTGGTGCCACCATGGGTCTGGTCACCATCCTGCCTATCGTAGAATTCAGGAGCCAGCCGGTCACTCCCAGCCATAGGCCCCGAGACACAAACCTCGGCCCGTTTCCCTGGCAAACAAAAGTAAGCTGCCGCGCTTCTGGATGGCAGATTTCAGGACGCACGTGGTACTATCAAACCAGCCTGACTTGGAACTGGTGCCACCTCTGGTCTTGGAACCATCCTGCGTATCGTGGATTCTAAGGAGCCAGCCGGCCACTCCCAGCCACAGGCCCCCAAACACAAACAACGGCGCTTTTCCCTGGAAAACAAAACTCGCCTGCCAACTTTTTGATGGCAGATTGCAGGAGCCACTTGGTACTATCAAACCAGCCCAACTTGGCACTGGTGCCACCATGGGTCTGGTCACCATCCTGCCTATCGTAGCTTTTCAGTAGCCAGACGGTCACTCCCAGCCATAGGGCCCCATACAAAAACCTCGGTCCGTTTCCCTGGCAAACAAAAGTAAGCTACTCCGCTTCTGGATGGCAGATTGCAGGAACCACTTGGTACTATCAAACCAGCCCGATTTGTCACTGGTGCCTCCTCTGGTCTGGGAACCATGCTGCGTATCGTGGATTCTAATTAGCCAGCCGGCCACTCCCAGCCACAGGCCCCCAAATACAAACAACGGCGCTTTTCCCTGGAAAACAAAACTCGCCTGCCAACATTTTGATGGCAGATTGCAGGAGCCACTTGGTACTATCAAACCAGCCCACCTTGGCAATGGTGCCACCATGGGTCTGGTCACCATCCTGCCTATCGTAGCTTTTCAGGAGCCAGCCAGTCACTCCCAGCCATAGACCCCCACACACAAATTTCGGCCCGTTTCCCTGGCAAACAAAAGTAAGCTGCCCTGCTTCTGGATGGCAGATTGCAGGAACCACTTGGTACTATCAAACCAGCCCGACTTGGAACTGGTGCCACCTCTGGTCTGGGAACCATCCTGCGTATCGTGGGTTCTAATTAGCCTGCCGGCCACTCCCAGCCACATGCCCCCAAACAAAAACAACGGCGCTTTTCCCTGGAAAACAAAACTCGCCTGCCAACTTTTTGATGGCAGATTGCAGGAGCCACTTGGTACCATCAAACCAGCCTGACTTGGCACTGGTGCCACCATGGGTCTAGTCACCATCCTGCCTATCGTAGCTTTTCAGGACCTAGCCGGTCACTCCCAGCCATAGGCCCCCAGACACAAACCTCGGCCCGTTACCCTGGCAAACAAAAGTAAGCTGCCCCGCTTCTGGATGGCAGATTGCAGGAGCCACTTCATACGATCAAACCAGCCCAACTTGGAACTGGTGCCACCTCTGGTCTTGGAAGCATCCTGCGTATCGTGGATTCTAAGGAGCCAGCCAGACACTCCCAGCCACATGCCCCCAAACACAAACAACGGCGCTTTTCCCTGGAAAACAAAACTCGTCTGCCAACTTTTTGATGGCAGATTTCAGGAGCCACTTGGTACTATCAAACCAGCCCGATTTGGCCCTGGTGCCACCATGGGTCTGGTCACCATCCTGCCTATCGTAGCTTTTCAGGAGCCAGCCGGTCACTCCCAGCCATAGGCCCCGAGACACAAACCTCGGCCCGTTTCCCTGGCAAACAAAAGTAAGCTGCCCCGATTCTGGAAGGCAGATTGCAGGAGCCACTTTGCACCATCCAACCAGCCCGACATGGCACTGGTGCCACCTCAGGTCTCGGAACCATCCTGCGTATCGTGGATTCTAATTAGCCAGCCGGCCACTCCCAGCCATAGGCCCCCAAACACAATCAACGGCGCTTTTCCCTGGAAAACAAAACTCGCCTGCCAACTTTTGATGGCAGATTTCAGGAGCCACTTGGTACTATCAAACCAGCCCAACTTGGCACTGCTGCCACCATGGGTCTGGTCACCATCCTGCCTATCGTAGCTTTTCAGGAGCCAGCCGGTCACTCCCAGCCATAGGCCCCCAGACACAAACCTCGGCCCGTTTCCCTGGCAAACAAAAGTAAGCTGTCCCGCTTCTGGATGGCAGATTGCAGGACACACGTGGTACTATCAAACCAGCCCGACTTGGAACTGGTGCCACCTCTGGTCTTGGAACCATCCTGCGTACCGTGGGTTCTAAGGAGCCAGCCGGCCACTCCCAGCCACATGCCCGCAAACACAAACAACGGCGCTTTTCCCTGGAAAACAAAACTCGCCTGCCTACTTTTTCATGGCAGATTGCAGGAGCCACTTGGTACTATCAAACCAGCCCAACTTGGCACTGGTGCCACCATGGGTCTGGTCACCATCCTGCCTATCGTAGCTTTTCAGGACCTAGCCGGTCACTCCCAGCCATAGGCCCCCAGACACAAACCTCGGCAAGTTTCCCTGGCAAACAAAAGTAAGCTACTCCGCTTCTGGATGGCAGATTGCAGGAACCACTTGGTACTATCAAACCAGCCAGATTTGTCACTGGTGCCTCCTCTGGTCTGGGAACCATCCTGCGTATCGTGGATTCTAATTAGCCAGCCGGCCACTCCCAGCCACAGGCCCCCAAATACAAACAACGGCGCTTTTCCCTGGAAAACAAAACTCGCCTGCCAACATTTTGATGGCAGATTGCAGGAGCCACTTGGTACTATCAAACCAGCCCACCTTGGCACTGGTGCCACCATGGGTCTGGTCACCATCCTGCCTATCGTAGCTTTTCAGGAGCCAGCCAGTCACTCCCAGCCATAGACCCCCACACACAAATTTCGGCCCGTTTCCCTGGCAAACAAAAGTAAGCTGCCCTGCTTCTGGATGGCAGATTGCAGGAACCACTTGGTACTATCAAACCAGCCCGACTTGGAACTGGTGCCACCTCTGGTCTGGGAACCATCCTGCGTATCGTGGGTTCTAATTAGCCTGCCGGCCACTCCCAGCCACATGCCCCCAAACAAAAACAACGGCGCTTTTCCCTGGAAAACAAAACTCGCCTGCCAACTTTTTGATGGCAGATTGCAGGAGCCACTTGGTACCATCAAACCAGCCTGACTTGGCACTGGTGCCACCATGGGTCTAGTCACCATCCTGCCTATCGTAGCTTTTCAGGACCTAGCCGGTCTCTCCCAGCCATAGGCCCCCAGACACAAACCTCGGCCCGTTACCCTGGCAAACAAAAGTAAGCTGCCCCGCTTCTGGATGGCAGATTGCAGGAGCCACTTCATACGATCAAACCAGCCCAACTTGGAACTGGTGCCACCTCTGGTCTTGGAAGCATCCTGCGTATCGTGGATTCTAAGGAGCCAGCCAGACACTCCCAGCCACATGCCCCCAAACACAAACAACGGCGCTTTTCCCTGGAAAACAAAACTCGTCTGCCAACTTTTTGATGGCAGATTTCAGGAGCCACTTGGTACTATCAAACCAGCCCGATTTGGCACTGGTGCCACCATGGGTCTGGTCACCATCCTGCCTATCGTAGCTTTTCAGGAGCCAGCCGGTCACTCCCAGCCATAGGCCCCGAGACACAAACCTCGGCCCGTTTCCCTGGCAAACAAAAGTAAGCTGCCCCGATTCTGGAAGGCAGATTGCAGGAGCCACTTTGCACCATCCAACCAGCCCGACATGGCACTGGTGCCACCTCAGGTCTCGGAACCATCCTGCGTATCGTGGATTCTAATTAGCCAGCCGGCCACTCCCAGCCATAGGCCCCCAAACACAATCAACGGCGCTTTTCCCTGGAAAACAAAACTCGCCTGCCAACTTTTGATGGCAGATTTCAGGAGCCACTTGGTACTATCAAACCAGCCCAACTTGGCACTGCTGCCACCATGGGTCTGGTCACCATCCTGCCTATCGTAGCTTTTCAGGAGCCAGCCGGTCACTCCCAGCCATAGGCCCCCAGACACAAACCTCGGCCCGTTTCCCTGGCAAACAAAAGTAAGCTGTCCCGCTTCTGGATGGCAGATTGCAGGACACACGTGGTACTATCAAACCAGCCCGACTTGGAACTGGTGCCACCTCTGGTCTTGGAACCATCCTGCGTACCGTGGGTTCTAAGGAGCCAGCCGGCCACTCCCAGCCACATGCCCGCAAACACAAACAACGGCGCTTTTCCCTGGAAAACAAAACTCGCCTGCCTACTTTTTCATGGCAGATTGCAGGAGCCACTTGGTACTATCAAACCAGCCCAACTTGGCACTGGTGCCACCATGGGTCTGGTCACCATCCTGCCTATCGTAGCTTTTCAGGACCTAGCCGGTCACTCCCAGCCATAGGCCCCCAGACACAAACCTCGGCCCGTTTCCCTGGCAAACAAAAGTAAGCTGCCCCTCTTCTGGATGGCAGATTGCAGGACGCACGTGGTACTATCAAACCAGCCCGACTTGGAACTGGTGCCACCTCTGGTCTTGGAACCATCCTGCGTACCGTGGGTTCTAAGGAGCCAGCCGGCCACTCCCAGCCACATGACCCCAAACACAAACAACGGCGCTTTTCCCTGGAAAACAAAACTCGCCTGCCAAATTTTTGATGGCAGATTGCAGGAGCCACTTGGTACTATCAAACCAGCCCAACTTGGCACTGGTGCCACCATGGGTCTGGTCACCATCCTGCCTATCGTAGCTTTTCACGACCTAGCCGGTCACTCCCAGCCATAGGCCCAGAGACTCAAAGCTCGGACCGTTTCCCTGGCCATCAAAAGTAAGCTGCCCCGCTTCGGGATGGCAGATTGCAGGAGCCACTTTGCACCATCAAACCAGCCCGACTTGGCACTGGTGCCACCTCAGGTCTGGGAACCATCCTGCGTATCGTGGATTCTAATTAGCCAGCCGGCCACTCCCTGCAATATGCCCCCAAACACAATCAACGGCGCTTTTCCCTGGAAAACACAACTCGCCTGCCAACTTTTTGATGGCAGATTGCAGGAGCCACTTGGTACTATCAAACCAGCCCAACTTGGCACTGGTGCCACCATGGGTCTGGTCACCATCCTGCCTATCGTAGCTTTTCAGGAGCCAGCCGGTCACTCCCAGCCATAGGCCCCCAGACACAAAGCTCGGCCCGTTTCCCTGGCAAACAAAAGTAAGCTGTCCCGCTTCTGGATGGCAGATTGCAGGACACACGTGGTAATATCAAACCAGCCCGACTTGGAACTGGTGCCACCTCTGGTCTTGGAACCATCCTGCGTATCGTGGGTTCTAAGGAGCCAGCCGGCCACTACCAGCCACAAGCCCCCAAACACAAACAACGGCGCTTTACCCTGGAAAACAAAACTCGTCTGCCAACTTTTTGATGGCAGATTTCAGGAGCCACTTGGTACTATCAAACCAGCCCAATTGGCACTGGTGCCACCATGGGTCTGGTCACCATCCTGCCTATCGTAGCTTTTCAGGAGCCAGCCGGTCACTCCCAGCCATAGGCCCCCAGACACAAATCTCGGACCCTTTCCCTGGCAAACAAAAGTAAACTGCCCTGCTTCTGGATGGCAGATTGCAGGAGCCACTTGGTTCTATCAAACTAGCCCGACTTGGCACTGGTGCCACCTCTGGCCTGGGAACCATCCTGCGTATCGTGGATTCTAATTAGCCAGCCGGCCACTCCCAGCCACAGGCCCCCAAACACAAACAACGGCGCTTTTCCCTGGAAAACAAAACTCGCCTGCCAACTTTTTGATGGCAGATTGCAGGAGCCACTTGGTACTATCAAACCAGCCCAACTTGGCACTGGTGCCACCATGGGTCTGGTCACCATCCTGCCTATCGTAGCTTTTCAGGACCTAGCCGGTCACTCCCAGCCATAGGCCCCCAGACACAAACCTCGGCCCGTTTCCCTGGCAAACAAAAGTAAGCTGCCCCGCTTCTGGATGGCAGATTGCAGGACGCACGTGGTACTATCAAACCAGCCCGACTTGGAACTGGTGCCACCTCTGGTCTTGGAACCATCCTGCGTACCGTGGGTTCTAAGGAGCCAGCCGGCCACTCCCAGCCACATGACCCCAAACACAAACAACGGCGCTTTTCCCTGGAAAACAAAACTCGCCTGCCAACTTTTTGATGGCAGATTGAAGGAGCCACTTGGTACTATCAAACCAGCCCAACTTGGCACTTGTGCCACCATGGGTCTGGTCAACATCCTGCCTATCGTAGCTTTTCACGACCTAGCCGGTCACTCCCAGCCATAGGCCCCCAGACACAAAGCTCGGACCGTTTCCCTGGCCATCAAAAGTAAGCTGCCCCGCTTCTGGATGGCAGATTGCAGGAACCACTTGGTACTATCAAACCAGACCGACTTGGCACTGGTGCCACCTCAGGTCTGGGAACCATCCTGCGTATCGTGGATTCTAAGGAGCCAGCCGGCCACTCCCAGCCACAGGCCCCCAAACACAAACAACGGCGCTTTTCCCTGGAAAACAAAACTCGCCTGCCAACTTTTTGATGGCAGATTTCAGGAGCCACTTGGTACTATCAAACCAGCCCGACTTGGCACTGGTGCCACCATGGGTCTGGTCACCATCCTGCCTATCATAGAATTCAGGAGCCAGCCGGTCACTCACAGCCATAGGACCCGAGACACAAACCTCGGCCCGTTTCCCTGGCAAACAAAAGTAAGCTGCCCCGCTTCTGGATGGCAGATTGCAGGAGCCACTTGGTACTATCAAACCAGCCCGACTTGGAACTGGTGCCACCTCTGGTCTTGGAAACATCCTGCGTATCGTGGGTTCTAAGGAGCCAGCCGGCCACTCCCAGCCACATGCCCCCAAACAAAAACAACGGCGCTTTTCCCCGGAAAACAAAACTCGCCTGCCAACTTTTTGATGACATATTGCAGGAGCCACTTGGTACTATCAAACCAGCCCCACTTGGCACTGCTGCCACCATGGGTCTGGTCACCATCCTGCCTCTCGTAGCTTTTCAGGAGCCAGCCGGTCACTCCCAGCCATAGGCCCCCAGACACAATGCTCGGCTCGTTTCCCTGGCAAAGAAAAGTTAGCTGCCCCGCTTCTGGATGGCAGATTGCAGGAGCCACTTGGTAGTATCAAACCAGCCCAACTTGGATGTGGTGCCACCTCTGCTCTGGGAACCATGCTGCGTATCGAGGATTCTAAGGAGCCAGCCGGCCACTCCCAGCCACAGGCCCCCAAACACAAACAACGGCGCTTTTCCCTGGTAAACAAAACTCGCCTGCCAACCTTTTGATGGCAGATTGCAGGAGCCACTTGGTACTATCAAACCAGCCCGACTTGGCACTGGTGCCACCATGGGTCTGGTCACCATCCTGCCTATCGTAGCTTTTCAGGACCTAGCCGGTCACTCCCAGCCATAGGCCCACAGACACAAATCTCGGACCCTTTCCCTGGCAAACAAAAGTAAGCTGCCCCGCTTCTGGATGGCAATTTGCAGGAGCCACTTGGTACTATCAAACTAGCCCGACTTGGCACTGGTGCCACCTCTGGCCTGAGAACCATGCTGCGTATCGTGGATTCTAAGGAGCCAGCTGGCCACTCCCAGCCACAGGCCCCCAAACACAAACAACGGCGCTTTTCCCTGCAAAACAAAACTCGCCTGCCAACTATTTGATGGCAGATTGCAGGAGCCACTTGGTACTATCAAACCAGCCCAACTTGGCACTGCTGCCACCATGGGTCTGGTCACCATCCTGCCTATCGTAGCTTTTCAGGAGCCAGCCGGTCACTCCCAGCCATAGGGCCCCATACAAAAACCTCGGCCCGTTTCCCTGGCAAACAAAAGTAAGCTACCCCGCTTCTGGATGGCAGATTGCAGGAACCACTTGGTACTATCAAACCAGCCCGATTTGTCACTGGTGCCTCCTCTGGTCTGGGAACCATGCTGCGTATCGTGGATTCTAATTAGCCAGCCGGCCACTCCCAGCCACAGGCCCCCAAATAAAAACAACGGCGCTTTTCCCTGGTAAACAAAACTCGCCTGCCAAATTTTGATGGCAGATTGCAGGAGCCACTTGGTACTATCAAACCAGCCCGACTTGGCACTGGTGCCACCATGGGTCTGGTCACCATCCTGCCTATCGTAGCTTTTCAGGACCTAGCCGGTCACTCCCAGCCATAGGCCCCCAGACACAAAGCTCGGACCGTTTCCCTGGCAAACAAAAGTAAGCTGCCCCGCTTCTGGATGGCAGATTGCAGGAACCACTTGGTACTATCAAACCAGACCGACTTGGCACTGGTGCCACCTTGGGTCTGGGAACCATCCTGCGTTTCGTGGATTCTAAGGAGCCAGCCGGCCACTCCCAACTACAGGCCCCCAAACACAAACAACGGCGCTTTTCCCGGGTAAACAAAACTCGCCTGCCAACTTTTTGATGGCATATTTCAGGAGCCACTTGGTACTATCAAACCAGCCCGACTTGGCACTGGTGCCACCATGGGTCTGGTCACCATCCTGCCTATCGTAGAATTCAGGAGCCAGCCGGTCACTCACAGCCATAGGCCCCGAGAAACAAACCTCGGCCCGTTTCCCTGGCAAACAAAAGTAAGCTGCCCCGCTTCTGGATGGCAGATTGCAGGAGCCACTTGGTACTATCAAACCAGCCCGACTTGGAACTGGTGCCACCTCTGGTCTTGGAACTATCCTGCGTATCGTGGGTTCGAAGGAGCCAGCCGGCCACTCCCAGCCACATGCCCCCAAACAAAAACAACGGCGCTTTTCCCCGGAAAACAAAACTCGCCTGCCAACTTTTTGATGGCAGATTGCAGGAGCCACTTGGTACTATCAAACCAGCCCCACTTGGCACGGCTGCCACCATGGGTCTGGTCACCATCCTGCCTCTCGTAGCTTTTCAGGAGCCAGCCGGTCACTCCCAGCCATAGGCCCCCAGACACAAACCTCGGCCCGTTTCCCTGGCAAACAAAAGTAAGCTGCCCCGCTTCTGGATGGCAGATTGCAGGAGCCACTTGGTACTATCAAACCAGCCCAACTTGGATCTGGTGCCACCTCTGGTCTGGGAACCATGCTGCGTATCGAGGATTCTAAGGAGCCAGCCGGCCACTCCCAGCCACAGGCCCCCAAACACAAACAACGGCGCTTTTCCCTGGAAAACAAAAGTCGCCTGCCAACATTTTATGGCAGATTACAGGAGCCACTTGGTACTATCAAACCAGCCCAACTTGGCACTGGTGCCACCATGGGTCTGGTCACCATCCTGCCTATTGTAGCTTTTCAGGACCTAGCCGGTCACTCCCAGCCATAGGCCCCCAGACACAAACCTCGGCCCGTTTCCCTGGCAAACAAAAGTAAGCTGCCCCGCTTCTGGATGGCAGATTGCAGGACGCACTTGGTACTATCAAACCAGCCCAACTTGGATGTGGTGCCACCTCTGCTCTGGGAACCATGCTGCGTATCGAGGATTCTAAGGAGCCAGCCGGCCACTCCCAGCCACAGGCCCCCAAACACAAACAACGGCGCTTTTCCCTGGTAAACATAACTCGCCTGCCAACTTTTTGATGGCAGATTGCAGGAGCCACTTGGTACTATCAAACCAGCCCAATTGGCACTGGTGCCACCATGGGTCTGGTCACCATCCTGCCTATCGTAGCTTTTCAGGACCTAGCCGGTCACTCCCAGCCATAGGCCCACAGACACAAATCTCGGACCCTTTCCCTGGCAAACAAAAGTAAGCTGCCCCGCTTCTGGATGGCAGATTGCAGGAGCCACTTGGTACTATCAAACTAGCCCGACTTGGCACTGGTGCCACCTCTGGCCTGGGAACCATCCTGCGTATCGTGGGTTCTAAGGAGCCAGCCGGCCACTCCCAGCCACAGGCCCCCAAACACAAACAACGGCGCTTTTCCCTGGAAAACAAAACTCGCCTGCCAAATTTTGATGGCAGATTGCAGGAGCCACTTGGTACTATCAAACCAGCCCAACTTGGCACTGGTGCCACCATAGGTCTGGTCACCATCCTGCCTATCGTAGCTTTTCAGGAGCCAGACGGTCACTCCCAGCCATAGGGCCCCATACAAAAACCTCGGCCCGTTTCCCTGGCAAACAAAAGTAAGCTACCCCGCTTCTGGATGGCAGATTGCAGGAACCACTTGGTACTATCAAACCAGCCCGATTTGTCACTGGTGCCTCCTCTGGTCTGGGAACCATGCTGCGTATCGTGGATTCTAATGAGCCAGCCGGCCACTCCCAGCCACAGGCCCCCAAATAAAAACAACGGCGCTTTTCCCTGGAAAACAAAACTCGCCTGCCAACTCTTTGATGGCAGATTGCAGGAGCCACTTGGTACTATCAAACCAGCCCACCTTGGCAATGGTGCCACCATGGGTCTGGTCACCATCCTGCCTATTGTAGCTTTTCAGGAGCCAGCCAGTCACTCCCAGCCATAGACCCCCACACACAAACCTCGGCCCGTTTCCCTGGCAAACAAAAGTAAGCTGCCCTGCTTCTGGATGCCAGATTGCAGGACATACGTGGTACTATCAAACCAGCCCGACTTGGAACTGGTGCCACCTCTGGTCTGGGAACCATCCTGCGTATCGTGGGTTCTAAGGAGCCAGCCGGCCACTCCCAGCCACATGCCCCCAAACAAAAACAACGGCGCTTTTCCCCGGAAAACAAAACTCGCCTGCCAACTTTTTGATGGCAGATTGCAGGAGCCACTTGGTACTATCAAACCAGCCTGACTTGGCACTGGTGCCACCATGGGTCTGGTCACCATCCTGCCTATCGTAGCTTTTCAGGACCTAGCCGGTCACTCCCAGCCATAGGCCCCCAGACACAAACCTCGGCCCGTTTCCCTGGCAAACAAAAGTAAGCTGCCCCGCTTCTGGATGGCAGATACAGGAGACACTTGGTACTATCAAGCCAGCCCGACTTGGAACTGGTGCCACCTCAGGTCTTTGAAACATCCTGCGTATCGTGGGTTCTAAGGAGCCAGCCGGCCACTCCCAGCACATGCCCCCAAACACAAACAACGGCGCTTTTCCCTGGAAAACAAAACTCGCCTGCCAACTTTTTGATGGCAGATTTCAGGAGCCACTTGGTACTATCAAACCAGCCCAACTTGGCACTGGTGCCACCATGGGTCTGGTCACCATCCTGCCTATCGTAGCTTTTCAGGACCTAGCCGGTCACTCCCAGCCATAGGCCCCCAGACACAAAGCTCGGCCCGTTACCCTGGCAAATAAAAGTAAGCTACCCCGCTTCTGGATGGCAGATTGCAGGAGCCACTTGGTACTATCAAACTAGCCCGACTTGTCACTGGTGCCACCTCTGGCCTGGGAACCATCCTGCGTATCGTAGATTCTAAGGAGCCAGCCGGCCACTCCCAGCCACATGCCCCCAAACACAAACAACGGCGCTTTTCCCTGGAAAACAAAACTCGCCTGCCAACTTTTTGATGGCATATTTCAGGAGCCACTTGGTACTATCAAACCAGCCCAACTTGGCACTGGTGCCACCATGGGTCTGGTCACCATCCTGCCTATCGTAGAATTCAGGAGCCAGCCGGTCACTCCCAGCCATAGGCCCCCAGACACAAACCTCGGCCCGTTTCCCTGGCAAACAAAAGTAAGCTGCCCCGCTTCTGGATGGCAGATTGCAGGTGCCACTTGGTACTATCAAACCAGCCCAACTTGGATGTGGTGCCACCTCTGCTCTGGGAACCATGCTGCGTATCGAGGATTCTAAGGAGCCAGCCAGCCACTCCCAGCCACAGGACACCAAACACAAACAACGGCGCTTTTCCCTGGAAAACAAAACTCGCCTGCCAAGTTTTTGATGGCAGATTGCAGGAGCCACTTGGTACTATCAAACCAGCCCAACTTGGCACTGGTGCCACAATGGGTCTGTTCACCATCCTGCCTATCGTAGCTTTTCAGGACCTAGCCGGTCACTCCCAGCCATAGGCCCCCAGACACAAACCTCGGCCCGTTTCCCTGGCAAACAAAAGTAAGCTGCCCCGCTTCTGGATGGCAGATTGCAGGACACACGTGGTACTATCAAACCAGCCCGACTTGGAACTGGTGCCACCTCTGGTCTTGGAACCATCCTGCGTATCGTGGGTTCTAAGGAACCAGCCGGCCACTCCCAGCCACATGCCCCCAAACACAAACAACGGCGGTTTTCCCTGGAAAACAAAACTCGCCTGCCAACTTTTTGATGGCAGATTTTAGGAGCCACTTGGTACTATCAAACCAGCCCAACTTGGCACTGGTGCCACCATGGGTCTGGTCACCATCCTGCCTATCGTAGCTTTTCAGGAGCCAGCCGGTCACTCCCAGCCTTAGGACCCCATACAAAATCCTCGGCCCGTTTCCCTGGCAAACAAAAGTGAGCTACCCCGCTTCTGGATGGCAGATTGCAGGAACCACTTGGTACTATCAAACCAGCCTGATTTGTCACTGGTGCCTCCTCTGGTCTGGGAACCATGCTGCGTATCGTGGATTCTAATTAGCCAGCCGGCCACTCCCAGACAGAGGCCCCCAAATAAAAACAACGGCGCTTTTCCCTGGAAAACAAAACTCGCCTGCCAACTTTTTGATGGCAGATTGCAGGAGCCACTTGGTACTATCAAACCAGCCAAATTGGCACTGGTGCCACCATGGGTCTGGTCACCATCCTGCCTATTGTAGCTTTTCAGGAGCCAGCCGGTCACTCCCAGCCATAGACCCCCACACACAAACCTCGGCCCGTTTCCCTGGCAAACAAAAGTAAGCTGCCCCGCTTCTGGATGGCAGATTGCAGGAACCACTTGGTACTATCAAACCAGACCGACTTGGCACTGGTGCCACCTTGGGTCTGGGAACCATCCTGCGTATCGTGGATTCTAAGGAGCCAGCCGGCCACTCCCAGCCACAGGCCCCCAAACAAAAACAACGGCGCTTTTCCCGGGTAAACAAAACTCGCCTGCCAACATTTGATGGCATATTTCAGGAGCCACTTGGTACTATCAAACCAGCCTGACTTGGCACTGGTGCCACCATGAGTCTGGTCACCATCCTGCCTATCGTAGAATTCAGGAGCCAGCCGGTCACTCCCAGCCATAGGCCCCGAGACACAAACCTCGGCCCGTTTCCCTGGCAAAAAAAAGTAAGCTGCCCCGCTTCTGGATGGCAGATACAGGAGACACTTGGTACTATCAAACCAGCCCGACTTGGAACTGGTGCCACCTCTGGTCTTGGAACCATCCTGCGTATCGTGGGTTCTAAGGAGCCAGCCGGCCACTCCCAGCCACATGCCCCCAAACACAAACAACGGCGCTTTACCCTGGAAAACAAAACTCGCCTGCCAACTTTTTGATGGCAGATTGCAGGAGCCGCTGCGTACTATCAAACCAGCCAACTTGGCACTGGTGCCACCATGGGTCTGGTCACCATCCTGCCTATCGTAGCTTTTCAGGAGCCAGCCGGTCACTCCCAGCCATAGGCCCCCAGACACAAACCTCGGCCCGTTACCCTGGCAAACAAAAGTAAGCTGCCCCGCTTGTGGATGGCAGATTTCAGGACGCACGTGGTACTATCAAACCAGCCCGACTTGGAACTGGTGCCACCTCTGGTCTTGGAACCATCCTGCGTATCGTGGGTTCTAAGGAGCCAGCCGGCCACTCCCAGCCACAGGCCCCCAAACACAAACAACGGCGCTTTACCCTGGAAAACAAAACTCGCCTGCCAACCTTTTGATGGCAGATTGCAGAAGCCACTTGGTACTATCAAATCAGCCCAATTGGCACTGGTGCCACCATGGGTCTGGTCACCATCCTACCTATCGTAGCTTTTCAGGACCTAGCCGGTCACTCCCATCCATAGGCCACCAGGCACAAAACTCGGACCGTTTCCCTGGCAAACAAAAGTAAGCTGCCCCGCTTCTGGATGGCAGATTGCAGGACACACGTGGTACTATCAAACCAGCCCGACTGGGAACTGGTGCCACCTCTGGTCTTGGAACTATCCTGCGTATCGTGGGTTCTAAGGAGCCAACCGGCCTCTCCCAGCCACATGCCCCCAAACACAAACAACGGCGCTTTACCCTGGAAAACAAAACTCGCCTGCCAACTTTTTGATGGCAGATTGCAGGAGCCACTTGGTACTATCAAACCAGCCCAATTGGCACTGGTGCCACCATGGGTCTGGTCACCATCCTGCCTATCGTAGCTTTTCAGGACCTAGCCGGTCACTCCCAGCCATAGGCCCCCAGACACAAAGCTCGGACCGTTTCCCTGGCAAACAAAAGTAAGCTGCCCCGCTTCTGGATGGCAGATTGCAGGAGCCACTTGGTACTATCAAACCAGCCCAACTTGGCACTGGTGCCACCTCTGGCCTGGGAACCATCCTGCGTATCGTAGATTCTAAGGAGCCAGCCGGCCACTCCCAGCCACAGGCCCCCAAACACAAACAACGGCGCTTTTCCCTGGAAAACAAAACTCGCCTGCCAACTTTTTGATGGCAGATTGCAGGAGCCACTTGGTACTATCAAACCAGCCCAACTTGGCACTGGTGCCACCATGGGTCTGGTCACCATCCTGCCTATCGTAGCTTTTCAGGAGCCAGCCGGTCACTCCCAGCCATAGGGCCCCATACAAAAACCTCGTCCCGTTTCCCTGGCAAACAAAAGTAAGCTGCCCCGCTTCTGGATGGCAGATTGCAGGACACACGTGGTACTATCAAACCAGCCCTACTTGGAACTGGTGCCACCTCTGGTCTGGGAACTATCCTGCGTATCGTGGGTTCTAAGGAGCCAGCCGGCCACTCCCAGCCACAGGCCCCCAAACACAAACAATGGCGCTTTTCCCTGGAAAACAAAACTCGCCTGCCAACATTTTGATGGCAGATTGCAGGAGCCACTTGGTACTATCAAACCAGCCCGACTTGGCACTGGTGCCACCATGGGTCTGGTCACCATCCTGCCTATCGTAGCTTTTCAGGAGCCAGCCGGTCACTCCCAGCCATAGGCCCCCAGACACAAACCTCGGCCCGTTTCCCTGGCAAACAAAAGTAAGCTGCCCCGCTTCTGGATGGCAGATTGCAGGACACACGTGGTACTATCAAACCAGCCCGACTTGGAACTGGTGCCACCTCTGGTCTTGGAACCATCCTGCGTATCGTGAGTTCTAAGGAGCCAGCCGGCCACTCCCAGCCACAGGCCCCCAAACACAAACAACGGCGCTTTTCCCTGGAAAACAAAACTCGCCTGCCAACTTTTTGATGGCAGATTGCAGGAGCCACTTGGTATTATCAAACCAGCCCAACTTGGCACTGGTGCCACCATGGGTCTGGTCACCATCCTGCCTATCGTAGCTTTTCAGGAGCCAGATGGTCACTCCCAGCCATAGGGCCCCATACAAAAAGCACAGCCCGTTTCCCTGGCAAACAACAGTAAGCTACCCCGCTTCTGGATGGCAGATTGCAGGAACCACTTGGTACTATCAAACCAGCTCGATTTGTCACTGGTGCCTCCTCTGGTCTGGGAACCATGCTGCGTATCGTGGATTCTAATTACCAGCCGACCACTCCCAGCCACAGGCCCCCAAACACAAACAACGGCGCTTTTCCCTGGAAAACAAAACTCGCCTGCCAACTGTTTGATGGCAGATTGCAGGAGCCACTTGGTACTATCAAACCAGCCCACCTTGGCACTGGTGCCACCATGGGTCTGGTAACCATCCTGCCTATCGTAGTTTTCAGGAGCCAGCCGGTCACTCCCAGCCATAGACCCCCACACACAAAACTCGGCCCGTTTCCCTGGCAAACAAAAGTAAGCTGCCCCGCTTCTGGATGGCAGATTGCAGGACACACGTGGTACTATCAAACCAGCCCGACTTGGAACTGGTGCCACCTCTGGTCTTGGAACCATCCTGCGTATCGTGGGTTCTAAGGAGCCAGCCAGCCACTCCCAGCCACAGGCCCCCAAACACAAACAACGGCGCTTTTCCCTGGAAAACAAAACTCGCCTGCCAACTTTTTGATGGCAGATTGCAGGAGCCACTTGGTACTATCAAACCAGCCCAACTTGGCACTGGTGCCACCATGGGTCTGGTCACCATCCTGCCTATCGTAGCTTTTCAGGACCTAGCCGGTCACTCCCAGCCATAGGCCCCCAGACACAAACCTCGGCCCGTTTCCCTGGCAAACAAAAGTAAGCTGCCCCGCTTCTGGATGGCAGGTTGCAGGACACACGTGGTACTATCAAACCAGCCCGACTTGGAACTGGTGCCACCTCTGGTCTTGGAACCATCCTGCGTATCGTGGGTTCTGAGGAGCCAGCCGGCCACTCCCAGCCACAGGCCCCCAAACACAAACAACGGCGCTTTTCCCTGGTAAACAAAACTCGCCTGCCAACTTTTTGATGGCAGATTGCAGGAGCCACTTGGTACTATCAAACCAGCCCAACTTGGCACTGGTGCCACCATGGGTCTGGTCACCATCTTGCCTATCGTAGAATTCAGGAGCCAGCCGGTCACTCCCAGCCATAGGCCCCCAGACACAAACCTCGGCCCGTTTCCCTGGCAAACAAAAGTAAGCTGCCCCGCTTCTGGATGGCAGATTGCAGGACGCACGTGGTACTATCAAACCAGCCCGACTTGGAACTGGTGCCACCTCTGGTCTTGGAACCATCCTGCGTATCGTGGGTTCTAAGGAGCCAGCCGGCCACTCCCAGCCACATGCCCCCAAACACAAACAACGGCGCTTTTCCCTGGAAAACAAAACTCGCCTGCCAACATTTTGATGGCAGATTGCAGGAGCCACTTGGTACTATCAAACCAGCCCAATTGGCACTGGTGCCACCATGGGTCTGGTCACCATCCTGCCTATCGTAGCTTTTCAGGACCTAGCCGGTCACTCCCAGCCATAGGCCCCCAGACACAAACCTCGGACCGTTTCCCTGGCAAACAAAAGTAAGCTGCCCCACTTCTGGATGGCAGATTGCAGGAGCCACTAGGTACTATCAAACTAGCCCGACTTGTCACTGGTGCCACCTCTGGCCTGGGAACCATCCTGCGTATCGTAGATTCTAAGGAGCCAGCCGGCCACTCCCAGCCACAGGCCCCCAAACACAAACAACGGCGCTTTTCCCTGGAAAACAAAACTCGCCTGCCAACTTTTGGATGGCAGATTGCAGAAGCCACTTGGTACTATCAAACCAGCCCAACTTGGCACTGGTGCCACCATGGGTCTGGTCACCATCCTGCCTATCGTAGCTTTTCAGGAGCCAGCCGGTCACTCCCAGCCATAGGGCCCCAGACAAAATCCTCGGCCCGTTTCCCTGGCAAACAAAAGTAAGCCAGCCCGCTTCTGGATGGCAGATTGCAGGAACCACTTGGTACTATCAAACCAGCTCGATTTGTCACTGGTGCCTCCTCTGGTCTGGGAACCATGCTGCGTATCGTGGATTCTAATTACCAGCCGACCACTCCCAGCCACAGGCCCCCAAACACAAACAACGGCGCTTTTCCCTGGAAAACAAAACTCGCCTGCCAACTTTTTGATGGCAGATTGCAGGAGCCACTTGGTACTATCAAACCTGCCCACCTTGGCACTGGTGCCACCATGGGTCTGGTAACCATCCTGCCTATCGTAGCTTTTCAGGAGCCAGCCGGTCACTCCCAGCCATAGACCCCCACACACAAACCTCGGCCCGTTTCCCTGGCAAACAAAAGTAAGCTGCCACGCTTCTGGATGGCAGATTGCAGGACACAGGTGGTACTATCAAACCAGCCCGACTTGGAACTGGTGCCACCTCTGGTCTGGGAACCATCCTGCGTATCGTGGGTTCTAAGGAGCCAGCCGGCCACTCCCAGCCACAGGCCCCCAAACACAAACAACGGCGCTTTTCCCTGGAAAACAAAACTCGCCTGCCAACTTTTTGATGGCAGATTGCAGGAGCCACTTGGTACTATCAAACCAGCCCGACTTGGCACTGGTGCCACCATGGGTCTGGTCACCATCCTGCCTATCGTAGCTTTTCAGGACCTAGCCGGTCACTCCCAGCCATAGGCCCCCAGACACAAACCTCGGCCCGTTTCCCTGGCAAACAAAAGTAAGCTGCCCTGCTTCTGGATGGCAGATTGCAGGACACACGTGGTACTATCAAACCAGCCCGACTTGGAACTGGTGCCACCTCTGGTCTTGGAACCATCCTGCGTATCGTGGGTTCTAAGGAGCCAGCCGGCCACTCCCAGCCACAGGCCCCCAAACACAAACAACGGCGCTTTTCCCTGGAAAACAAAACTCGCCTGCCAACTTTTTGATGGCAGATTGCAGGAGCCACTTGGTACTATCAAACCAGCCCAACTTGGCACTGGTGCCACCATGGGTCTGGTCACCATCCTGCCTATCGTAGCTTTTCAGGACCTAGCCGGTCACTCCCAGCCATAGGCCCCCAGACACAAACCTCGGCCCATTTCCCTGGCAAACAAAAGAAAGCTGCCCCGCTTGTGGATGGCAGATTGCAGGACACACGTGGTACTATCAAACCAGCCCGACTTGGAACTGGTGCCACCTCTGGTCTTGGAACCATGCTGCGTATCGTGGGTTCTAAGGAACCAGCCGGCCACTCCCAGCCACATGCCCCCAAACACAAACAACGGCGCTTTTCCCTGGTAAACAAAACTCGCCTGCCAACTTTTTGATGGCAGATTGCAGGAGCCACCTGGTACTATCAAACCAGCCCAATTGGCACTGATGCCACCTTGGGTCTGGTCACCATCCTGCCTATCGTAGCTTTTCAGGACCTAGCCGGTCACTCCCAGCCATAGGCCCCCAGACACAAACCTCGGCCCGTTTCCCTGGCAAACAAAAGTAAGCTACCCCGCTTCTGGATGGCAGATTGCAGGAACCACTTGGTACTATCAAACCAGCCCGATTTGTCACTGGTGCCTACTATGGTCTTGGAACCATCCTGCGTATCGTGGGTTCTAAGGAGCCAGCCGGCCACTCCCAGCCACATGCCCCCAAACACAAACAACGGCGCTTTTCCCTGGAAAAAAAAACTCGCCTGCCAAATTTTGATGGCAGATTGCAGGAGCCACTTGGTACTATCAAACCAGCCCAACTTGGCACTGGTGCCACCATGGGTCTGGTCACCATCCTGCCTATCGTAGCTTTTCAGGACCTAGCCGGTCACTCCCAGCCATAGGCCCCCAGACACAAACCTCGGCCCGTTTCCCTGGCAAACAAAAGTAAGCTGCCCCGCTTCTGGATGGCAGATTGCAGGACGCACTTGGTACTATCAAACCAGACCGACTTGGCACTGGTGCCACCATGGGTCTGGTCACCATCCTGCCTTTCGTAGAATTCAGGAGCCAGCCGGTCACTCCCAGCCATAGGCCCCGAGACACAAACCTCGGTCCGTTTCCCTGGCAAACAACAGTAAGCTGCCCCGCTTCTGGATGGCAGATTGCAGGACGCACGTGGTACAATCAAACCAGCCCGACTTGGAACTGGTGCCACCTCTGGTCTTGGAACCATCCTGCGTACAGTTGGTTCTAAGGAGCCAGCCGGCCACTCCCAGCCACAGGCCCCCAAACACAAACAACGGCGCTTTTCCCGGGAAAACAAAACTCGCCTGCCAACTTTTTGATGGCAGATTGCAGGAGCCACTTGGTACTATCAAACCAGCCCAACTTGGCACTGGTGCCACCATGGGTCTGGTCACCATCCTGCCTATCGTAGCTTTTCAGCACCTAGACGGTCACTCCCAGCCATAGGCCCCCAGACACAAAGCTCGGACCGTTTCCCTGGCAAACAAAAGTAAGCTGCCCCGCTTCTGGATGGCAGATTGCAGGACGCACGTGGTACTATCAAACCAGCCCGACTTGGAACTGGTGCCACCTCTGGTCTTGGAACCATCCTGCGTATCGTGGGTTCTAAGGAGCCAGCCAGCCACTCCCAGCCACAGGCCCCCAAACACAAACAACGGCGCTTTTCCCTGGAAAACAAAACTCGCCAGCCAACATTTTGATGGCAGATTGCAGGAGCCACTTGGTACTATCAAACCAGCCCAACTTGGCACTGGTGCCACCATGGGTCTGGTCACCATCCTGCCTCTCGTAGCTTTTCAGGACCTAGCCGGTCACTCCCAGCCATAGGCCCCCAGACACAAACCTCGGCCCGTTTCCCTGGCAAACAAAAGTAAGCTGCCCCGCTTCTGGATGGCAGATTGCAGGACGCACTTGGTACAATCAAACCAGCCCGACTTGGCACTGGTGCCACCTCAGGTCTGGGAACCATCCTGCGTATCGTGGATTCTAATTATCCAGCCGGCCACTCCCAGCCATAGGCCCCCAAACACAATCAACGGCGCTTTTCCCTGGAAAACACAACTCGCCTGCCAACTTTTTGATGGCAGATTGCAGGAGCCACTTGGTACTATCAAACCAGCCCAACTTGGCACTGGTGCCACCATGGGTCTGGTCACCATCCTGCCTATCGTAGCTTTTCAGGAGCCAGCTGGTCACTCCCAGCCATAGGCCCCCAGACACAAACCTCGGCCCGTTTCCCTGGCAAACAAAAGTAAGCTGCCCCACTTCTGGATGGCAGATTGCAGGACGCACTTGGTACTATCAAACTAGCCCGACTTGTCACTGGTGCCACCTCTGGCCTGGGAACCATCCTGCGTATCGTGGGTTCTAAGGAACCAGCCGGCCACTCCCAGCCACATGCCCCCAAACACAAACAACGGCGCTTTTCCCTGGTAAACAAAACTCGCCTGCCAACTTTTTGATGGCATATTTCAGGAGCCACTTGGTACTATCAAACCAGCCCGACTTGGCACTGGTGCCACCATGGGTCTGGTCACCATCCTGCCTATCGTAGAATTCAGGCGCCATCCGGTCACTCCCAGCCATAGGCCCCGAGACACAAACCTCGGCCCGTTTCCCTGGCAAACAAAAGTAAGCTGCCCCGCTTCTGGATGGCAGATTTCAGGACGCACGTGGTACTATCAAACCAGCCTGACTTGGAACTGGTGTCACCTCTGGTCTTGGAACCATCCTGCGTATCGTGGATTCTAATTAGCCAGCCGGCCACTCCCAGCCACAGGCCCCCAAACACAAACAACGGCGATTTTCCCTGGAAAACAAAACTCGCCTGCCAACTTTTTGATGGCAGATTGCAGAAGCCAGTTGGTACTATCAAACCAGCCCGACTTGGCACTGGTGCCACCATGGGTCTGGTAACCATCCTGCCTATCGTAGCTTTTCAGGAGCCAGCCGGTCACTCCCAGCTATAGACCCCCACACACAAACCTCGGCACGTTTCCCTGGCAAACAAAAGTAAGCTGCCCCGCTTCTGGATGGCAGATTGCAGGACACACGTGGTACTATCAAACCAGCCCGACTTGGAACTGGTGCCACCTCTGGTCTGGGAACCATCCTTGCGTATCATGGGTTCTAAGGAGCCAGCCGGCCACTCCCAGCCACATGCCCCCAAACACAAACAACGGCGCTTTTCCCTGGAAAACAAAACTCGCCTGCCAACTTTTTGATGGCAGATTGCAGGAGCCACTTGGTACTATCAAACCAGCCCGACTTGGCACTGGTGCCACCATGGGTCTGGTCACCATCCTGCCTATCGTAGCTTTTCAGGAGCCAGCCGGTCACTCCCAGCCATAGGCCCCCAGACACAATGCTCGGCCCGTTACCATGGCAAACAAAAGTAAGCTGCCCCGCTTCTGGATGGCATATTACAGGAGCCACTTAGTACTATCAAACTAGCCCGACTTGTCACTGGTGCCACCTCTGGCCTGGGAACCATCCTGCGTATCATAGATTCTAAGGAGCCAGCCGGCCACTCCCAGCCACAGGCCCCCAAACACAAACAACGGCGCTTTTCCCTGAAAAACAAAACTCGCCTGCCAACTTTTTGATGGCAGATTGCAGGAGCCACTTGGTACTATCAAACCAGCCCAACTTGGCACTGGTGCCACCATGGGTCTGGTCACCATCCTGCCTCTCGTAGCTTTTCAGGAGCCAGCCGGTCACTCCCAGCCATAGGCCCCCAGACACAAACCTCGGCCCGTTTCCCTGGCAAACAAAAGTAAGCTGCCCCGCTTCTGGATGGCAGATTGCAGGACCCACTTTGCACCATCAAACCAGCCCGACTTGGCACTGGTGCCACCTCAGGTCTGGGAACCATCCTGCGTATTGTGGATTCTAATTAGCCAGCCGGCCACTCCCAGCCATAGGCCCCCAAACAAAATCAACGGCGCTTTTCCCTGGAAAACACAACTCGCCTGCCAACTTTTTGATGGCAGATTGCAGGAGCCACTTGGTACTTACAAACCAGCCCAACTTGGCACTGGTGCCACCATGGGTCTGGTCACCATCCTGCCTATCGTAGCTTTTCAGGAGCCAGCCGGTCACTCCCAGCCATAGGCCCCCAGACACAAACCTCAGCCCGTTTCCCTGGCAAAAATAAGTAAGCTGACCCGCTTCTGGATGGCAGATTGCAGGAGCCACTTGGTACTATCAAACCAGCCCGACTTGGAACTGGTGCCACCTCTGGTCTTGGAACCATCCTGCGTATCGTGGGTTCTAAGGAACCAGCCGGCCACTCCCAGCCACATGCCCCCAAACACAAACAACGGCGCTTTTCCCTGGTAAACAAAACTCGCCGGCCAGCTTTTTGATGGCATATTTCAGGAGCCACTTGGTACTATCAAACCAGCCCGACTTGGCACATGTGCCACCATGGGTCTGGTCACCATCCTGCCTATCGTAGAATTCAGGAGCCAGCCGGTCACTCCCAGCCATAGGCCCCGAGACACAAACCTCGGCCCGTTTCCCTGGCAAACAAAAGTAAGCTGCCCCGCTTCTGGATGGCAGATTGCAGGACGCACGTGGTACTATCAAACCAGCCCGACTTGGAACTGGTGCCACCTCTGGTCTTGGAACCATCCTGCGTATCGTGGGTTCTAAGGAGCCAGCCAGCCACTCCCAGCCACAGGCCCCCAAACACAAACAACGGCGCTTTTCCCTGGAAAACAAAACTCGCCTTCCAAACTTTTGATGGCAGATTGCAGGAGCCACTTGGTACTATCAAACCAGCCCAACTTGGCACTGGTGCCAGCATGGGTCTGGTCACCATCCTGCCTATCGTAGATTTTCAGGACCTAGCCGGTCACTCCCAGCCATAGGCCCCCAGACACAAAGCTCGGACCGTTTCCCTGGCAAACAAAAGTAAGCTGCCCCGCTTCTGGATGGCAGATTGCAGGAACCACTTGGTACTATCAAACCAGACCGACTTGGCACTGGTGCCACCTTGGGTCTGGGAACCATGCTGCGTATCGTGGATTCTAAGGAGCTAGCCGGCCACTCCCAGCCACAGGCCCCCAAACACAAACAACGGCGCTTTACCCTGGAAAACAAAACTCGCCTGCCAACTTTTTGATGGCAGATTGCAGGAGCCACTTGGTACTATCAAACCAGCCCAACTTGGCACTGGTGCCACCATGGGTCTGGTCACCATCCTGCCTATCGTAGCTTTTCAGGAGCCAGCCGGTCACTCCCAGCCATAGGCCCCCAGACACAAACCTCGGCCCGTTTCCCTGGCAAACAAAAGTAAGCTGCCCCGCTTCTGGATGGCAGATTGCAGGAGCCACTTTGCACCATCAAACCAGCCCGACTTGGCACTGGTGCCACCTCAGGTCTGGGAACCATCCTGCGTATCGTGGATTCTAATTAGCCAGCCGGCCACTCCCAACCATAGGCCCCCAAACACAATCTACGGCGCTTTTCCCTGGAAAACACAACTCGCCTGCCAACTTTTTGATGGCAGATTGCAGGAGCCACTTGGTACTATCAAACCAGCCCAACTTGGCACTGGTGCCACCATGGGTCTGGTCACCATCCTGCCTATCGTAGCTTTTCAGGAGCCAGCTGGTCACTCCCAGCCATAGGCCCCCAGACACAAACCTCGGCCCGTTTCCCTGGCAAACAAAAGTAAGCTGCCCCACTTCTGGATGGCAGATTGCAGGACGCACTTGGTACTATCAAACCAGCCCGACTTGGAACTGGTGCCACCTCTGGTCTTGGAACCATCCTGCGTATCGTGGGTTCTAAGGAACCAGCCGGCCACTCCCAGCCACATGACCCCAAACACAAACAACGGCGCTTTTCCCTGGTAAACAAAACTCGCCTGCCAACTTTTTGATGGCAGATTGCAGGAGCCACTTGGTACTATCAAACCAGCCCGACTTGGCACTGGTGCCACCATGGGTCTGGTCACCATCCTGCCTATCGTAGAATTCAGGCGCCAGCCGGTCACTCCCAGCCATAGGCCCCGAGACACAAACCTCGGCCCGTTTCCCTGGCAAACAAAAGTAAGCTGCCCCGCTTCTGGATGGCAGATTTAAGGACGCACGTGGTACTATCAAACCAGCCTGACTTGGAACTGGTGTCACCTCTGGTCTTGGAACCATCCTGCGTATCGTGGATTCTAATTAGCCAGCCGGCCACTCCCAGCCACAGGCCCCCAAACACAAACAACGGCGCTTTTCCCTGGAAAACAAAACTCGCCTGCCAACTTTTTGATGGCAGATTGCAGAAGCCACTTGGTACTATCAAACCAGCCCAACTTGGCACTGGTGCCACCATGGGTCTGGTAACCATCCTGCCTATCGTAGCTTTTCAGGAGCCAGCCGGTCACTCCCAGCTATAGACCCCCACACACAAACCTCGGCACGTTTCCCTGGCAAACAAAAGTAAGCTGCCCCGCTTCTGGATGGCAGATTGCAGGACACACGTGGTACTATCAAACCAGCCCGACTTGGAACTGGTGCCACCTCTGGTCTGGGAACCATCCTGCGTATCGTGGGTTCTAAGGAGCCAGCCGGCCACTCCCAGCCACATGCCCCCAAACACAAACAAAGGCGCTTTTCCCTGGAAAACAAAACTCGCCTGCCAACTTTTTGATGGCAGATTGCAGGAGCCACTTGGTACTATCAAACCAGCCCGACTTGGCACTGGTGCCACCATGGGTCTGGTCACCATCCTGCCTATCGTAGCTTTTCAGGACCTAGCCGGTCACTCCCAGCCATAGGCCCCCAGACACAATGCTCTGCCCGTTACCATGGCAAACAAAAGTAAGCTGCCCTGCTTCTGGATGGCAGATTGCAGGAGCCACTTGGTACTATCAAACTAGCCAAACTTGGATCTGGTGCCACCTCTGGCCTGGGAACCATCCTGGGTATCGTAGATTCTAAGGAGCCAGCCGGCCACTCCCATCCACAGGCCCCCAAACAAAAAACAACGGCGCTTTTCCCTGGAAAACAAAACTCGCCTGCCAACTTTTTGATGGCAGATTGCAGGAGCCACTTGGTACTATCAAACCAGCCCAACTTGGCACTGGTGCCACCATGGGTCTGGTCACCATCCTGTCTATCGTAGCTTTTCAGGACCTAGCCGGTCACTCCCAGCCATAGGCCCCCAGACACAATGCTCGGCCCGTTACCATGGCAAACAAAAGTAAGCTGCCCCGCTTCTGGATGGCATATTACAGGAGCCACTTGGTACTATCAAACTAGCCCGACTTGTCACTGGTGCCACCTCTGGCCTGGGAACCATCCTGCGTATCGTAGATTCTAAGGAGCCAGCCGGCCACTCCCAGCCACAGGCCCCCAAACACAAACAACGGCGCTTTTCCCTGGAAAACAAAACTCGCCTGCCAACTTTTTGATGGCAGATTGCAGGAGCCACTTGGTACTATCAAACCAGCCCAACTTGGCACTGCTGCCACCATGGGTCTGGTCACCATCCTGCCTCTCGTAGCTTTTCAGGAGCCAGCCGGTCACTCCCAGCCACAGGCCCCCAGACAGAAACGTCGGCCCGTTTCCCTGGCAAACAAAAGTAAGCTGCCCCGCTTCTGGATGGCAGATTGCAGGAGCCACTTTGCACCATCAAACCAGCCCGACTTGGCACTGGTGCCACCTCAGGTCTGGGATCCATCCTGCGTATCGTGGATTCTAATTAGCCAGCCGGCCACTCCCAGCCATAGGCCCCCAAACACAATCAACGGCGCTTTTCCCTGGAAAACACAACTCGCCTGCCAACTTTTTGATGGCAGATTGCAGGAGCCACTTGGTACTATCAAACCAGCCCAACTTGGCACTGGTGCCACCATGGGTCTGGTCACCATCCTGCCTATCGTAGCTTTTCAGGAGCCAGCCGGTCACTCCCAGCCATAGGCCCCCAGACACAAAGCTCGGCCCGTTTCCCTGGCAAACAAAAGTAAGCTGCCCCGCTTCTGGATGGCAGATTGCAGGACACACGTGGTACTATCAAACCAGCCCGACTTGGAACTGGTGCCACCTCTGGTCTTGGAACCATCCTGCGTATCGTGGGTTCTAAGGAACCAGCCGGCCACTCCCAGCCACATGCCCCCAAACACAAACAACGGCGCTTTTCCCTGGTAAACAAAACTCGCCTGCCAACTTTTTGATGGCATATTTCAGGAGCCTCTTGGTACTATCAAACCAGCCCGACTTGGCACTGGTGCCACCATGAGTCTGGTCACCATCCTGCCTATCGTAGAATTCAGGTGCCAGCCGGTCACTCCCAGCCATAGGCCCCGAGACACAAACCTCGGCCCGTTTCCCTGGCAAACAAAAGTAAGCTGCCCCGCTTCTGGATGGCAGATTTCAGGACGCACGTGGTACTATGAAACCAGCCTAACTTGGAACTGGTGCCACCGCTGGTCTTGGAACCATCCTGCGTATCGTGGATTCTAAGGAGCCAGCCGGCCACTCCCAGCCACATGCCCCCAAACACAAACAACGGCGCTTTACCCTGGAAAACAAAACTCGCCTGCCAAATTTTGATTGCAGATTGCAGGAGCCACTTGGTACTATCAAACCAGCCCGACATGGCACTGGTGCCACCATGAGTCTGGTCACCATCCTGCCTATCGTAGCTTTTCAGGACCTAGCCGGTCACTCCCAGCCATAGGCCCCCAGACACAAAGCTCGGACCTTTTCCCTGGCAAACAAAAGTAAGCTGCCCCGCTTCTGGATGGCAGATTGCAGGAGCCACTTGGTACTATCAAACTAGCCCGACTTGTCACTGGTGCCACCTCTGGTCTTTGAACCATCCTGCGTATCGTAGATTCTAAGGAGCCAGCCGGCCACTCCCAGCCACAGGCCCCCAAAAGAAACAACGGCGCTTTTCCCTGGAAAACAAAACTCGCCTGCCAACTTTTTGATGGCAGATTGCAGGAGCCACTTGGTACTATCAAACCAGCCCAACTTGGCACTGGTGCCACCATGGGTCTGGTCACCATCCTGCCTATCGTAGCTTTTCAGGAGCCAGCCGGTCACTCCCAGCCATAGGGCCCCATACAAAAACCTCGGCCCGTTTCCCAGGCAAACAAAAGTAAGCTACCCCGCTTCTGGATGGCAGATTGCAGGAACCACTTGGTACTATCAAACCAGCTCGATTTGTCACTGGTGCCTCCTCTGGTCTGGGAACCATGCTGCGTATCGTGGATTCTAATTAGCCAGCCGGCCACTCCCAGCCACAGGCCCCCAAACACAAACAACGGCGCTTTTCCCTGGAAAACAAAACTCGCCTGCCAACTTTTTGATGGCAGATTGCAGGAGCCACTTGGTACTATCAAACCAGCCCACCTTGGCACTGGTGCCACCTTGGGTCTGGTAACCATCCTGCCTATCATACCTTTTCAGGAGCCAGCCAGTCACTCCCAGCCATAGACCCCCACACACAAACCTCGGCCGTTTCCCTGGCAAACAAAAGTAAGCTGCCCCGCTTCTGGATGGCAGATTGCAGGACACACGTGGTACTATCAAACCAGCCCGACTTGGAACTGGTGCCACCTCTGGTCTGGGAACCATCCTGCGTATCGTGGGTTCTAAGGAGCCAGCCGGCCACTCCCAGCCACATGCCCCCAAACACAAACAACGGCGCTTTTCCCTGGAAAACAAAACTCGCCTGCCAACTTTTTGATGGCAGATTGCAGGAGCCACTTGGTACTATCAAACCAGCCCGACTTGGCACTGGTGCCACCATGGGTCTGGTCACCATCCTGCCTATCGTAGCTTTTCAGGACCTAGCCGGTCACTCCCAGCCATAGGCCCCCAGACACAATGCTCGGCCCGTTACCATGGCAAACAAAAGTAAGCTGCCCTGCTTCTGGATGGCAGATTGCAGGAGCCACTTGGTACTATCAAACTAGCCCGACTTGTCACTGGTGCCACCTCTGGCCTGGGAACCATCCTGCGTATCGTAGATTCTAAGGAGCCAGCCGGCCACTCCCAGCCACAGGCCCCCAAACACAAACAACGGCGCTTTTCCCTGGAAAACAAAACTCGCCTGCCAACTTTTGATGGCAGATTGCAGGAGCCACTTGGTACTATCAAACCAGCCCAACTTGGCACTGGTGCCACCATGGGTCTGGTCACCATCCTGCCTATCGTAGCTTTTCAGGAGCCAGCCGGTCACTCCCAGCCATAGGGCCCCATACAAAAACCTCGGCCCGTTTCCCTGGCAAACAAAAGTAAGCTGCCCCGCTTCTGGATGGCAAATTGCAGGAACCACTTGGTACTATCAAACCAGCCTGACTTGGCACTGGTGCCACCTCTGGTCTGGGAACCATCCTGCGTATCGTGGATTCTAAGGAGCCAGCCGGCCACTCCCAGCCACATGCCCCCAAACACAAACAACGGCGCTTTTCCCTGGAAAAAAAAACTCGCCTGCCAACTTTTTGATGGCAGATTGCAGGAGCCACTTGGTACTATCAAACCAGCCCAACTTGGCACTGGTGCCACCATGGGTCTGGTCACCATCCTGCCTATCATAGCTTTTCAGGACCTAGCCGGTCACTCCCAGCCATAGGCCCCCAGACACAAACCTCGGCCCGTTTCCCTGGCAAACAAAAGTAAGCTGCCCCGCTTCTGGATGGCAGATTGCAGGACGCACTTGGTACTATCAAACCAGACCGACTTGGCACTGGTGCCACCTCTGCTCTGGGAACCATCCTGCGTATCGTGGATTCTAAGGAGCCAGCCGGCCACTCCCAGCCACATGCGCCCAAACACAAACAACGGCGCTTTTCCCTGGTAAACAAAACTCGCCTGCCAACTTTTTGATGGCATATTTCAGGAGCCACTTGGTAATATCAAACCAGCACGACTTGGCACTGGTGCCACCATGGGTCTGGTCACCTTCCTGCCTATCGTAGAATTCAGGAGACAGCCGGTCACTCCCAGCCATAGGCCCCCAGACACAAACCTCGGCCCGTTTCCCTGGCAAACAAAAGTAAGCTGCCCCGCTTCTGGATGGCAGATTGCAGGACGCACGTGGTACTATCTAACCAGCCCGACTTGGAACTGGTGCCACCTCTGGTCTTGAACCATCCTGCGTATCGTGGGTTCTAAGGAGCCAGCCGGCCACTCCCAGCCACATGCCCCCAAACACAAACAACGGCGCTTTTCCCTGGAAAACAACACTCGCCTGCAAACTGTTTGATGGCAGATTGCAGGAGCCACTTGGTACTATCAAACCAGCCCAACTTGGCACTGCTGCCACCATGGGTCTGGTCAACATCCTGCTTATCGTAGCTTTTCAGGAGCCGGCCGGTCACTCCCAGCCATAGGCCCCCAGACACAAAGCTCGGCCCGTTTCCCTGGCAAACAAAAGTAAGCTGCCCCGCTTCTGGATGGCAGATTGCAGGAGCCACTTTGCACCATCAAACCAGCCCGACTTGGCACTGGTGCCACCTCTGGTCTGGGAACCATCTTGCGTATCGTGGATTCTAAGGAGCCAGCCGGCCACTCCCAGCCACATGCCCCCAAACACAAACAACGGCACTTTACCCTGGAAAACAAAACTCGCCAGCCAACTTTTTGATGGCAGATTGCAGGAGCCACTTGGTACTATCAAACCAGCCCAACTTGGCACTGGTGCCACCATGGGTCTGGTCACCATCGTGCCTATCATAGCTTTTCAGGACCTAGCCAGTGACTCCCAGCCATAGGCCCCCAGACACAATGCTCGGCCCGTTTCCCTGGCAAAAAAAAGTAAGCTGCCCCGCTTCTGGATGGCAGATTGCAGGATGCACTTGGTACTATCAAACCAGCCCGACTTGGCACTGGTGCCCCCTTGGGTCTGGGAACAATCCTGCGTATCGTGGATTCTAAGGAGCCAGCCAGCCACTCCCAGCCACAGGCCCCCAAATAAAATCAACGGCGCTTTTCCCTGGTAAACAAAACTCGCCTGCCAACTTTTTGATGGCATATTTCAGGAGCCACTTGGTACTATCAAACCAGCGCGACTTGGCACTGGTGCCACCATGGGTCTGGTCACCATCCTGCCTATCGTAGAATTCAGGAGCCAGCCGGTCACTCCCAGTCATAGGCCCCGAGACAAAAACCTCGGCCCGTTTCCCTGGCAAACAAAAGTAAGCTGCCCCGCTTCTGGATGGCAGATTGCAGGAGCCACTTGGTACTATCAAACCAGCCCGACTTGGAACCGGTGCCACCTCTGGTCTTGCAACCATCCTGCGTATCGTGGGTTCTAAGGAGCCAGCCGGCCACTCCCAGCCACATGCCCCCAAACACAAACAACGGCGTTTTTCCCTGGAAAACAAATCTTGCCTGCCAACTTTTTGATGGCAGATTGCAGGAGCCACTTGGTACTATCAAACCAGCCCAACTTGGCGCTGCTGCCACCATGGGTCTGGTCACCATCCTGCCTATCGTAGCTTTTCAGGACCTAGCCGGTCACTCCCAGCCATAGGCACCCAGACACAAAGCTCGGCCCGTTTCCCTGGCAAACCAAAGTAAGCTGCCCCGCTTCTGGATGGCAGATTGCAGGACCACTTGCTACTATCAAACCAGCCCAACTTGGCACTGGTGCCACCTCTGGCCTGGGAACCATGCTGCGTATCGTAGATTCTAAGGAGCCAGCCGGCCACTCCCAGCCACAGGCCCCCAAACACAAAAAATGGCGCTTTTCCCTGTAAAACACAACTCGCCTGCCAACTTTTTGATGGCAGATTGCAGGAGCAACTTGGTACTATCAAACCAGCCCAACTTGGCACTGGTGCCACCATGGGTCTGGTCACCATCCTGCCTATCGTAGCTTTTCAGGAGCCAGCCGGTCACTCCCAGCCATAGGGCCCCATAAGAAAACCTCGGCCCGTTTCCCTGGCAAACAAAAGTAAGCTACCCTGCTTCTGGATGGCAGACTGCAGGAACCACTTGGTACTATCAAACCAGCCCGATTTGTCACAGGGGCCACCTCAGGTCTGGGAACCATGCTGCGTATCGTGGATTCTAAGGAGCCAGCCGGCCACTCCCAACTACAGGCCCCCAAACACAAACAACGGCGCTTTTCCCTGGAAATCAAAACTCGCCTGCCAATATTTGATGGCAGATTGCAGGAGCCACTTGGTACTATCAAACCAGCCCAACTTGGCACTGGTGCCACCATGGGTCTGGTCACCATCCTGCCTATCATAGCTTTTCAGGACCTAGCCAGTCACTCCCAGCCATAGGCCCCCAGACACAAAGCTCGGCCCGTTTCCCTGGCAAACAAAAGTAAGCTGCCCCGCTTCTGGATGGCAGATTGCAGGACACAAGTGGTACTATCAAACCAGCCCGACGTGGAACTGGTGCCACCTCTGGTCTTGGAACCATCCTGCGTATCGTGAGTTCTAAGGAGCCACCCGGCCACTCCTAGCCACATGCGCCCAAACAAAATCAACGGCGCTTTTGCCTGGAAAACAAAACTCGCCTGCCAACTTTTTGATGGCAGATTGCAGGAGCCACTTGGTACTATCAAACCAGCTCAACTTGGCACTGGTGCCACCATGGGTCTGGTCACCATCCTGCCTATCGTAGCTTTCCAGGAGCCAGCCGGTCACTACCAGCCATAGGCCCCCAGACACAAAGCTCGGCCCGTTTCCCTGGCAAACAAAAGTAAGCTGCCCCGCTTCTGGATGGCAGATTGCAGGAGCCACTTTGCACCATCAAACCAGCCCGACTTGGCACTGGTGCCACCTCTGGTCTGGGAACCATCCTGCGTATCGTGGATTCTAAGGAGCCAGCCGGCCACTCCCAGCCACAGGCCCCCAAACACAAACAACGGCGCTTTTCCCTGGAAAACAAAACTCGCCTGCCAAACTTTTGATGGCAGATTGCAGGAGCCACTTGCTACTATCATACACGCCCAACTTGGCACTGGTGCCACCATGGGTCTGATCACCATCCTGCCTATCGTAGCTTTTCAGGACCTAGCCGGTCACTCCCAGCCATAGGCCCCGAGACACAATCCTCGGCACGTTTCCCTGGCAAACAAAAGTAAGCTGCCCCGCTTCTGGATGGCAGATTGCAGGACACACGTGGTACTATCAAATCAGCCCAACTTGGCACTGGTGTCACCATGGGTCTGGTCACCATCCTGCCTATCGTAGCTTTTAAGGAGCCAGCCGGTCACTCCCAGCCATAGGCCCCCAGACACATTGCTCGGCCCGTTTCCCTGGCAAACAAAAGTAAGCTGCCCCGCTTCTGGATGGCAGATTGCAGGAGCCACTTGGTACTATCAAACCAGCCCAACTTGGAACTGGTGCCACCTCTGGTCTGGGAACCATCCTGCGTATCGTGGATTCTAAGGAGCCAGCCGGCCACTCCCAGCCACAGGCCCCCAAACACAAACAACGGCGCTTTTCCCTGGAAAACAAAACTCACCTGCCAAATTTTGATGGCAGATTGCAGGAGCCACTTGGTACTATCAAACCAGCCCAACTTGGCACTGGTGCCACCATGGGTCTGGTCACCATCCTGCCTATCGTAGCTTTTCAGGACCTAGCCGGTCACTCCCAGCCATAGGCCCCCAGACACAATGCTCGGCCCATTTCCCTGGCAAAAAAAAGTAAGCTGCCCCGCTTCTGGATGGCAGATTGCAGGACGCACTTGTACTATCAAACCAGCCCAACATGGCACTGGTGCCACCTTGGGTCTGGGAACCATGCTGCGTATCGTGGATTCTAATTAGCCAGCCGTCATCTCCTAGCCACAGGCCCCCAAACAAAAACAACGGCGCTTTTCCCTGGAAAACAAAACTCGCCTGCCAACTTTTTGATGGCAGATTGCAGGAGCCACTTGGTACTATCAAACCAGCCCAACTTGGCACTGGTGCCACCATGGGTCTGGTCACCATCCTGCCTATTGTAGAATTCAGGAGCCAGCCGGTCACTCCCAGCCATAGGCCCCGAGACACAAACCTCGGCCCGTTTCCCTGGCAAACAAAAGTAAGCTGCCCCGCTTCTGCATGGCAGATTGCAGGACGCACGTGGTACTATCAAACCAGCCCGACTTGGAACTGGTGCCACCTCTGGTCTTGAACCATCCTGCGTATCGTGGGTTCTAAGGAGCCAGCCGGCCACTCCCAGCCACATGCCCCCAAACACAAACAACGGCGCTTTTCCCTGGAAAACAAAACTCGCCTGCCAACTTTTTGATGGCAGATTGCAGGAGCCACTTGGTACTATCAAACCAGCCCAACTTGGCACTGGTGCCACCATGGGTCTGGTCACCATCCTGCCTATCATAGCTTTTCAGGACCTACCCGGTCACTCCCAGCCATAGGCCCCCAGACACAAACCTCGGCCCGTTTCCCTGGCAAACAAAAGTAAGCTGCCCCGCTTCTGGATGGCAGATTTCAGGACGCACTTGGTACTATCAAACCAGACCGACTTGGCACTGGTGCCACCTTGGGTCTGGGAACCATCCTGCGTATCGTGGATTCTAAGGAGCCAGCCGGCCACTCCCAGCCACATGCGCCCAAACACAAACAACGGCGCTTTTCCCTGGTAAACAAAACTCGCCTGCCAACTTTTTGATGGCATATTTCAGGAGCCACTTGGTAATATCAAACCAGCACGACTTGGCACTGGTGCCACCATGGGTCTGGTCACCATCCTGCCTATCGTAGAATTCAGGAGCCAGCCGGTCACTCCCAGTCATAGGCCCCGAGACAAAAACCTCGGCCCGTTTCCCTGGCAAACAAAAGTAAGCTGCCCCGCTTCTGGATGGCAGATTGCAGGAGCCACTTGGTACTATCAAACCAGCCCGACTTGGAACCGGTGCCACCTCTGCTCTTGCAACCATCCTGCGTATCGTGGGTTCTAAGGAGCCAGCCGGCCACTCCCAGCCACATGCCCCCAAACACAAACAACGGCGTTTTTCCCTGGAAAACAAATCTTGCCTGCCAACTTTTTGATGGCAGATTGCAGGAGCCACTTGGTACTATCAAACCAGCCCAACTTGGCGCTGCTGCCACCATGGGTCTGGTCACCATCCTGCCTATCGTAGCTTTTCAGGACCTAGCCGGTCACTCCCAGCCATAGGCACCCAGACACAAAGCTCGGCCCGTTTCCCTGGCAAACCAAAGTAAGCTGCCCCGCTTCTGGATGGCAGATTGCAGGACCACTTGCTACTATCAAACCAGCCCAACTTGGCACTGGTGCCACCTCTGGCCTGGGAACCATGCTGCGTATCGTAGATTCTAAGGAGCCAGCCGGCCACTCCCAGCCACAGGCCCCCAAACACAAAAAATGGCGCTTTTCCCTGTAAAACACAACTCGCCTGCCAACTTTTTGATGGCAGATTGCAGGAGCAACTTGGTACTATCAAACCAGCCCAACTTGGCACTGGTGCCACCATGGGTCTGGTCACCATCCTGCCTATCGTAGCTTTTCAGGAGCCAGCCGGTCACTCCCAGCCATAGGGCCCCATAAGAAAACCTCGGCCCGTTTCCCTGGCAAACAAAAGTAAGCTACCCTGCTTCTGGATGGCAGACTGCAGGAACCACTTGGTACTATCAAACCAGCCCGATTTGTCACAGGGGCCACCTCAGGTCTGGGAACCATGCTGCGTATCGTGGATTCTAAGGAGCCAGCCGGCCACTCCCAACTACAGGCCCCCAAACACAAACAACGGCGCTTTTCCCTGGAAATCAAAACTCGCCTGCCAATATTTGATGGCAGATTGCAGGAGCCACTTGGTACTATCAAACCAGCCCAACTTGGCACTGGTGCCACCATGGGTCTGGTCACCATCCTGCCTATCATAGCTTTTCAGGACCTAGCCAGTCACTCCCAGCCATAGGCCCCCAGACACAAAGCTCGGCCCGTTTCCCTGGCAAACAAAAGTAAGCTGCCCCGCTTCTGGATGGCAGATTGCAGGACACAAGTGGTACTATCAAACCAGCCCGACGTGGAACTGGTGCCACCTCTGGTCTTGGAACCATCCTGCGTATCGTGAGTTCTAAGGAGCCACCCGGCCACTCCTAGCCACATGCGCCCAAACAAAATCAACGGCGCTTTTGCCTGGAAAACAAAACTCGCCTGCCAACTTTTTGATGGCAGATTGCAGGAGCCACTTGGTACTATCAAACCAGCTCAACTTGGCACTGGTGCCACCATGGGTCTGGTCACCATCCTGCCTATCGTAGCTTTCCAGGAGCCAGCCGGTCACTACCAGCCATAGGCCCCCAGACACAAAGCTCGGCCCGTTTCCCTGGCAAACAAAAGTAAGCTGCCCCGCTTCTGGATGGCAGATTGCAGGAGCCACTTTGCACCATCAAACCAGCCCGACTTGGCACTGGTGCCACCTCTGGTCTGGGAACCATCCTGCGTATCGTGGATTCTAAGGAGCCAGCCGGCCACTCCCAGCCACAGGCCCCCAAACACAAACAACGGCGCTTTTCCCTGGAAAACAAAACTCGCCTGCCAATATTTGATGGCAGATTGCAGGAGCCACTTGCTACTATCATACACGCCCAACTTGGCACTGGTGCCACCATGGGTCTGATCACCATCCTGCCTATCGTAGCTTTTCAGGACCTAGCCGGTCACTCCCAGCCATAGGCCCCGAGACACAATCCTCGGCACGTTTCCCTGGCAAACAAAAGTAAGCTGCCCCGCTTCTGGATGGCAGATTGCAGGACACACGTGGTACTATCAAATCAGCCCAACTTGGCACTGGTGTCACCATGGGTCTGGTCACCATCCTGCCTATCGTAGCTTTTAAGGAGCCAGCCGGTCACTCCCAGCCATAGGCCCCCAGACACATTGCTCGGCCCGTTTCCCTGGCAAACAAAAGTAAGCTGCCCCGCTTCTGGATGGCAGATTGCAGGAGCCACTTGGTACTATCAAACCAGCCCAACTTGGAACTGGTGCCACCTCTGGTCTGGGAACCATCCTGCGTATCGTGGATTCTAAGGAGCCAGCCGGCCACTCCCAGCCACAGGCCCCCAAACACAAACAACGGCGCTTTTCCCTGGAAAACAAAACTCACCTGCCAAATTTTGATGGCAGATTGCAGGAGCCACTTGGTACTATCAAACCAGCCCAACTTGGCACTGGTGCCACCATGGGTCTGGTCACCATCCTGCCTATCGTAGCTTTTCAGGACCTAGCCGGTCACTCCCAGCCATAGGCCCCCAGACACAATGCTCGGCCCATTTCCCTGGCAAAAAAAAGTAAGCTGCCCCGCTTCTGGATGGCAGATTGCAGGACGCACTTGTACTATCAAACCAGCCCAACATGGCACTGGTGCCACCTTGGGTCTGGGAACCATGCTGCGTATCGTGGATTCTAATTAGCCAGCCGTCATCTCCTAGCCACAGGCCCCCAAACAAAAACAACGGCGCTTTTCCCTGGAAAACAAAACTCGCCTGCCAACTTTTTGATGGCAGATTGCAGGAGCCACTTGGTACTATCAAACCAGCCCAACTTGGCACTGGTGCCACCATGGGTCTGGTCACCATCCTGCCTATTGTAGAATTCAGGAGCCAGCCGGTCACTCCCAGCCATAGGCCCCGAGACACAAACCTCGGCCCGTTTCCCTGGCAAACAAAAGTAAGCTGCCCCGCTTCTGCATGGCAGATTGCAGGACGCACGTGGTACTATCAAACCAGCCCGACTTGGAACTGGTGCCACCTCTGGTCTTGAACCATCCTGCGTATCGTGGGTTCTAAGGAGCCAGCCGGCCACTCCCAGCCACATGCCCCCAAACACAAACAACGGCGCTTTTCCCTGGAAAAAAAAACTCGCCTGCCAACTTTTTGATGGCAGATTGCAGGAGCCACTTGGTACTATCAAACCAGCCCAACTTGGCACTGGTGCCACCATGGGTCTGGTCACCATCCTGCCTATCATAGCTTTTCAGGACCTACCCGGTCACTCCCAGCCATAGGCCCCCAGACACAAACCTCGGCCCGTTTCCCTGGCAAACAAAAGTAAGCTGCCCCGCTTCTGGATGGCAGATTTCAGGACGCACTTGGTACTATCAAACCAGACCGACTTGGCACTGGTGCCACCTTGGGTCTGGGAACCATCCTGCGTATCGTGGATTCTAAGGAGCCAGCCGGCCACTCCCAGCCACATGCGCCCAAACACAAACAACGGCGCTTTTCCCTGGTAAACAAAACTCGCCTGCCAACTTTTTGATGGCATATTTCAGGAGCCACTTGGTAATATCAAACCAGCACGACTTGGCACTGGTGCCACCATGGGTCTGGTCACCTTCCTGCCTATCGTAGAATTCAGGAGACAGCCGGTCACTCCCAGCCATAGGCCCCCAGACACAAACCTCGGCCCGTTTCCCTGGCAAACAAAAGTAAGCTGCCCCGCTTCTGGATGGCAGATTGCAGGACGCACGTGGTACTATCTAACCAGCCAGACTTGGAACTGGTGCCATATCTGGTCTTGAACCATCCTGCGTATCGTGGGTTCTAAGGAGCCAGCCGGCCACTCCCAGCCACATGCCCCCAAACACAAACAACGGCGCTTTTCCCTGGAAAACAACACTCGCCTGCAAACTTTTTGATGGCAGATTGCAGGAGCCACTTGGTACTATCAAACCAGCCCAACTTGGCACTGCTGCCACCATGGGTCTGGTCAACATCCTGCCTATCGTAGCTTTTCAGGAGCCGGCCGGTCACTCCCAGCCATAGGCCCCCAGACACAAACCTCGGCCCGTTTCCCTGGCAAACAAAAGTAAGCTGCCCCGCTTCTGGATGGCAGATTGCAGGAGACACTTTGCACCATCAAACCAGCCCGACTTGGCACTGGTGCCACCTCTGGTCTGGGAACCATCCTGCGTATCGTGGATTCTAAGGAGCCAGCCGGCCACTCCCAGCCACATGCCCCCAAACACAAACAACGGCGCTTTACCCTGGAAAACAAAACTCGCCAGCCAACTTTTTGATGGCAGATTGCAGGAGCCACTTGGTACTATCAAACCAGCCCAACTTGGCACTGGTGCCACCATGGGTCTGGTCACCATCGTGCCTATCATAGCTTTTCAGGACCTAGCCGGTGACTCCCAGCCATTAGCCCCCAGACAAAATGCTCGGCCCGTTTCCCTGGCAAAAAAAAGTAAGCTGCCCCGCTTCTGGATGGCAGATTGCAGGATGCACTTGGTACTATCAAACCAGCCCGACTTGGCACTGGTGCCCCCTTGGGTCTGGGAACAATCCTGCGTATCGTGGATTCTAAGGAGCCAGCCGGCCACTCCCAGCCACAGGCCCCCAAATAAAATCAACGGCGCTTTTCCCTGGTAAACAAAACTCGCCTGCCAACTTTTTGATGGCATATTTCAGGAGCCACTTGGTACTATCAAACCAGCGCGACTTGGCACTGGTGCCACCATGGGTCTGGTCACCATCCTGCCTATCGTAGAATTCAGGAGCCAGCCGGTCACTCCCAGTCATAGGCCCCGAGACACAAACCTCGGCCCGTTTCCCTGGCAAACAAAAGTAAGCTGCCCCGCTTCTGGATGGCAGATTGCAGGAGCCACTTGGTACTATCAAACCAGCCCGACTTGGAACCGGTGCCACCTCTGGTCTTGCAACCATCCTGCGTATCGTGGGTTCTAAGGAGCCAGCCGGCCACTCCCAGCCACATGCCCCCAAACACAAACAACGGCGTTTTTCCCTGGAAAACAAATCTTGCCTGCCAACTTTTTGATGGCAGATTGCAGGAGCCACTTGGTACTATCAAACCAGCCCAACTTGGCACTGGTGCCACCATGGGTCTGGTCACCATCCTGCCTATCGTAGCTTTTCAGGACCTAGCCGGTCACTCCCAGCCATAGGCCCCCAGACACAAATCTCGGCCCGTTTCCCTGGCAAACCAAAGTAAGCTGCCCCGCTTCTGGATGGCAGATTGCAGGAGCCACTTGCTACTATCAAACCAGCCCGACTTGGCACTGGTGCCACCTCTGGCCTGGGAACCATCCTGCGTATCGTAGATTCTAAGGAGCCAGCCGGCCACTCCCAGCCACAGGCCCCCAAACACAAAAAATGGCGCTTTTCCCTGTAAAACACAACTCGCCTGCCAACTTTTTGATGGCAGATTGCAGGAGCAACTTGGTACTATCAAACCAGCCCAACTTGGCACTGGTGCCACCATGGGTCTGGTCACCATCCTGCCTATCGTAGCTTTTCAGGAGCCAGCCGGTCACTCCCAGCCATAGGGCCCCATAAGAAAACCTCGGCCCGTTTCCCTGGCAAACAAAAGTAAGCTACCCTGCTTCTGGATGGCAGAGTGCAGGAACCACTTGGTACTATCAAACCAGCCCGATTTGTCACAGGGGCCACCTCAGGTCTGGGAACCATGCTGCGTATCGTGGATTCTAAGGAGCCAGCCGGCCACTCCCAACTACAGGCCCCCAAACACAAACAACGGTGCTTTTCCCTGGAAATCAAAACTCGCCTGCCAATATTTGATGGCAGATTGCAGGAGCCACTTGGTACTATCAAACCAGCCCAACTTGGCACTGGTGCCACCATGGGTCTGGTCACCATCCTGCCTATCATAGCTTTTCAGGACCTAGCCAGTCACTCCCAGCCATAGGCCCCCAGACACAAAGCTCGGCCCGTTTCCCTGGCAAACAAAAGTAAGCTGCCCCGCTTCTGGATGGCAGATTGCAGGACACACGTGGTACTATCAAACCAGCCCGACGTGGAACTGGTGCCACCTCTGGTCTTGGAACCATCCTGCGTATCGTGAGTTCTAAGGAGCCACCCGGCCACTCCTAGCCACATGCGCCCAAACAAAATCAACGGCGCTTTTGCCTGGAAAACAAAACTCGCCTGCCAACTTTTTGATGGCAGATTGCAGGAGCCACTTGGTACTATCAAACCAGCTCAACTTGGCACTGGTGCCACCATGGGTCTGGTCACCATCCTGCCTATCGTAGCTTTCCAGGAGCCAGCCGGTCACTACCAGCCATAGGCCCCCAGACACAAAGCTCGGCCCGTTTCCCTGGCAAACAAAAGTAAGCTGCCCCGCTTCTGGATGGCAGATTGCAGGAGCCACTTTGCACCATCAAACCAGCCCGACTTGGCACTGGTGCCACCTCTGGTCTGGGAACCATCCTGCGTATCGTGGATTCTAAGGAGCCAGCCGGCCACTCCCAGCCACAGGCCCCCAAACACAAACAACGGCGCTTTTCCCTGGAAAACAAAACTCGCCTGCCAAACTTTTGATGGCAGATTGCAGGAGCCACTTGCTACTATCATACACGCCCAACTTGGCACTGGTGCCACCATGGGTCTGGTCACCATCCTGCCTATCGTAGCTTTTCAGGACCTAGCCGGTCACTCCCAGCCATAGGCCCCGAGACACAATCCTCGGCACGTTTCCCTGGCAAACAAAAGTAAGCTGCCCCGCTTCTGGATGGCAGATTGCAGGACACACGTGGTACTATCAAATCAGCCCAACTTGGCACTGGTGTCACCATGGGTCTGGTCACCATCCTGCCTATCGTAGCTTTTAAGGAGCCAGCCGGTCACTCCCAGCCATAGGCCCCGAGACACAATGCTCGGCCCATTTCCCTGGCAAAAAAAAGTAAGCTGCCCCGCTTCTGGATGGCAGATTGCAGGACGCACTTGTACTATCAAACCAGCCCAACATGGCACTGGTGCCACCTTGGGTCTGGGAACCATGCTGCGTATCGTGGATTCTAATTAGCCAGCCGTCATCTAATAGCCACAGGCCCCCAAACAAAAACAACGGCGCTTTTCCCTGGAAAACAAAACTCGCCTGCCAACTTTTTGATGGCAGATTGCAGGAGCCACTTGGTACTATCAAACCAGCCCAACTTGGCACTGGTGCCACCATGGGTCTGGTCACCATCCTGCCTATTGTAGAATTCAGGAGCCAGCCGGTCACTCCCAGCCATAGGCCCCCAGACACAAACCTCGGCCCGTTTCCCTGGCAAACAAAAGTAAGCTGCCCCGCTTCTGCATGGCAGATTGCAGGACGCACGTGGTACTATCAAACCAGCCCGACTTGGAACTGGTGCCACCTCTGGTCTTGAACCATCCTGCGTATCGTGGGTTCTAAGGAGCCAGCCGGCCACTCCCAGCCACATGCCCCCAAACACAAACAACGTCGCTTTTCCCTGGAAAACAAAACTCGCCTGCCAACTTTTTGATGGCAGATTGCAGGAGCCACTTGGTACTATCAAACCAGCCCGACTTGGCACTGGTGCCACCATGGGTCTGGTCACCATCCTGCCTATCGTAGCTTTTCAGGACCTAGCCGGTCACTCCCAGCCATAGGCCCCCAGACACAAACCTCGGCCCGTTTCCCTGGCAAACAAAAGTAAGCTGCCCCACTTCTGGATGGCAAATTGCAGGAACCACTTGGTACTATCAAACCAGCCTGACTTGGCACTGGTGCCACCTCTGGTCTGGGAACCATCCTGCGTATCGTGGATTCTAAGGAGCCAGCCGGCCACTCCCAGCCACAGGCCCCCAAACACAAACAACGGCGCTTTTCCCTGGAAAACAAAACTCGCCTGCCAACTTTTTGATGGCAGATTGCAGGAGAAACTTGGTATTATCAAACCAGCCAAACTTGGCACTGGTGCCACCATGGGTCTGGTCACCATCCTGCCTATCGTAGCTTTTCAGGAGCCAGCCGGTCACTCCCAGCCATAGGCCCCCAGATACAAACTTCGGCCCGTTTCCCTGGCAAACAAAAGTAAGCTGCCCCGCTTCTGGATGGCAGATTGCAGGAACCACTTTTCACCATCAAACAAGCCTGACTTGGCACTGGTGCAACCTCTGGTCTGGGAACCATCCTGCGTATCGTGGATTCTAAGGAGCCAGCCGGCCACTCCCAGCCACAGGCCCCCAAACACAAACCACGGCGCTTTTCCCTGGAAAACAAAACTCGCCTGCCAATATTTGATGGCAGATTGCAGGAGCCACTTGGTACTATCAAACCAGCCCAACTTGGCACTGGTGCCACCATGGGTCTGGTCACCATCCTGCCTATCGTAGCTTTTCAGGACCTAGCCGGTCACTCCCAGCCATAGGCCCCCAGACACAAACCTCGGCCCGTTTCCCTGGCAAACAAAAGTAAGCTGCCCCGCTTCTGGATGGCAGAGTGCAGGAACCACTTGGTACTATCAAACCAGCCCAACTTGGCACTGGTGCCACCTTGGGTCTGGGAGCCTTCCTGCGTATCGTGGATTCTAAGGAGCCAGCCGGCCACTCCCAACTACAGGCCCCCAAACAAAAACAACGGCGCTTTTCCCTGGAAATCAAAACTCGCCTGCCAATATTTGATGGCAGATTGCAGGAGCCACTTGGTACTATCAAACCAGCCCAACTTGGCACTGGTGCCACCATGGGTCTGGTAACCATCCTGCCTATCGTAGATTTTCAGGAGCCAGGCGGTCACTCCCAGCCATAGGCCCCCAGACACAAACCTCGGCCCGTTTCCCTGGCAAACAAAAGTAAGCTGCCCCGCTTCTGGATGGCAGATTGCAGGAGCCACTTTGCACCATCAAACCAGCCCGACTTGGCACTGGTGCCACCTCAGGTCTGGGAACCATCCTGCGTATCGTGGAACCTAATTAGCCAGCCGGCCACTACCAGACACATGCCCCCAAACACAAACAACGGCGCTTTTCCCTGGAAAACAAAATCCGTCTGCCAAATTTTGATGGCAGATTTAAGGAGCCACTTGGTACTATCAAACCAGCCCGACTTGGCACTGGTGCCACCATGGGTCTGGTCACCATCCTGCCTATCGTAGCTTTTCAGGAGCCAGCCGGTCACTCCCAGCCATAGGCCCCCAGACAGAAACCTCGGCCCGTTTCCCTGGCAAACAAAAGTAAGCTGCCCCGCTTCTGGATGGCAGATTGCAGAATCCACTTTGCACCATCAAACCAGCCCAACTTGGATCTGGTGCCATCTCAGGTCTGGGAACCATGCTGCGTATCGTGGATTCTAAGGAGCCAGCCGGCCACTCCCAGCCACAGGCTCCCAAACACAAACAACGGCGCTTTTCCCTGGAAAACAAAACTCGCCTGCCAACTTTTTGATGGCAGATTTCAGGAGCTACTTGGTACTATCAAACCAGCCCAACTTGGCACTGGTGCCACCATGGGTCTGGTCACCATCCTGCCTATCGTAGCTTTTCAGGAGCCAGCCGGTCACTCGCAGCCATAGGCCCCCAGACACAAACCTCGGCCCGTTTCCCTGGCAAACAAAAGTAAGCTGCCCCGCTTCTGGATGGCAGATTGCAGGAACCACTTGGTACTATCAAACCAGCCCGACTTGGAACTGGTGCCAACTCTGGTCTTGGAACCATCCTGCGTATTGTGGGTTCTAAGGAGCCAGCCAGCCACTCCCAGCCACATGCCCCCAAACACAAGCAACGGCGCTTTTCCCTGGAAAACAAAACTCGCCTGCCAACTTTTTGATGGCAGATTGCAGGAGCCACTTGGTTCTATCAAACCAGCCCAACTTGGCACTGGTGCCACCATGGGTCTGGTCACCATCCTGCCTATCGTAGCTTTTCAGGACCTAGCCGGTCACTCCCAGCCATAGGCCACCAGACACAAAGCTCGGCCCGTTTCCCTGGCAAACAAAAGTAAGCTGCCCCGCTTCTGGATGGCAGATTGCAGGAACCACTTGGTACTATCAAACCAGACCGACTTGGCACTGGTGCCACCTCTGGCCTGGGAACCATCCTGCGTATGGTGGATTCTAAGGAGCCAGCCGGCCACTCCCAGCCACAGGCCCCCAAACACAAACAACGGCGCTTTTCCCTGGAAAACAAAACTCGCCTGCCAACTTTTTGATGGCATATTTCAGGAGCCACTTGGTACTATCAAACCAGCCCAACTTGGCACTGGTGCCACCATGAGTCTGGTCACCATCCTGCCTATCGTAGCTTTTCAGGAGCCAGCCGGTCACTCCCAGCCATAGGGCCCCATGCAATAACCTCGGCCCGTTTCCCTGGCAAACAAAAGTAAGCTACCCCGCTTCTGGATGGCAGATTGCAGGAACCACTTGGTACTATCAAACAAGCCCAACTTGGCACTGGTGCCACCTTGGGTCTGGGAACCATCCTGCGTATCGTGGATTCTAAGGAGCCAGCCGGTCACTCCCAGCCACAGGCCCCCAAACACAAACAACGGCGCTTTTCCCTGGAAAACAAAACTCGCCTGCCAACTTTTTGATGGCAGATTGCAGGAGCCACTTGGTACTATCAAATCAGCCCAGCTTGGCACTGGTGCCACCATGGGTCTGGTCACCATCCTGCCTATCGTAGCTTTTCAGGAGCCAGACGGTCACTCCCAGCCGTAAGCCCCCAGAGAAAAACCTCGGCCCGTTTCCCGGGCAAACAAAAGTAAGCTACCCCCCTTCTGGATGGCAGATTTAAGGACGCACTTGGTACTATCAAACCAGCCCGATTTGTCTCTGGTGCCTCCTCTGGTCTGGGAACCATGCTGCGTATCGTGGATTCTAATTAGCCAGCCGGCCACTCCCAGCCACAGGCCCCCAAACAAAAACAACGGCGCTTTTCCCTGGAAAACAAAACTCGCCTGCCAACTTTTTGATGGCAGATTTTAGGAGCCACTTGGTACTATCAAACCAGCCCACCTTGGCACTGGTGCCACCATGGGTCTGGTCACCATCCTGCCTATCGTAGCTTTTCAGGAGCCAGCCGGTCACTCCCAGCCATAGGCCCCCAGACACAATGCTCGGCCCGTTTCCCTGGCAAACAAAAGTAAGCTGCCCCGCTTCTGGATGGCAGATTGCAGGAACCACTTGGTACTATCAAACCAGCCCGACTTGGAACTGGTGCCACCTCTGGTCTTGGAAACATCCTGCGTATCGTGGGTTCTAAGGAGCCAGCCGGCCGCTCTCCGCCACATGCCCCCAAACACAAACAACGGCGCTTTTCCCTGGAAAACAAAACTCGCCTGCCAACTTTTTGATGGCAGATTGCAGGAGCCACTTGGTACTATCAAACCAGCCCAACTTGGCACTGGTGCCACTATGGGTCTGGTCACCATCCTGCCTATCGTAGCTTTTCAGGACCTAGCCGGTCACTCCCAGCCATAGTCCCCCAGACACAAACCTCGGCCCATTTCCCTGGCAAACAAAAGTAAGCTGCCCCGCTTCTGGATGGCAGATTGCAGGACACACGTGCTACTATCAAACCAGCCCGACTTGGAACTGGAGCCACCTCTGGTCTTGGAACCATCCTGCGTATTGTGGGTTCTAAGGAGCCAGCCGGCCACTCCCAGCCACAGGCCCCCAAACACAAACAACGGCGCTTTTCCCTGGAACCCAAAACTCGCCTGCCAATATTTGATGGCAGATTGCAGGAGACACTTGGTACTATCAAACCAGCCCAACTTGGCACTGGTGCCACCATGGGTCTGTTCACCATCCTGCCTATCGTAGCTTTTCAGGACCTAGCCGGTCACTCCCAGCCATAGGGCCCCAGACACAAACCTCGGCCCGTTTCCCTGGCAAACAAAAGTAAGCTGCCCCGCTTCTGGATGGCAGATTGCAGGAACCACTTGGTACTATCAAACCAGCCCGACTCGGCACTGGTGCCACCTTGGGTCTGGGAACAATCCTGCGTATCGTGGATTCTAAGGAGCCAGCCGGCCACTCCCAGCCACAGGCCCCAAAATACAAACAACGGCGCTTTTCCCTGGTAAACAAAACTCGCCTGCCAACTTTTTGATGGCATATTTCAGGAGCCACTTGGTATTATCAAACAAGCCCCACTTGGCACTGGTGCCACCATGGGTCTGGTCACCATCCTGCCTATCGTAGAATTCAGGAGCCAGCCGGTCACTCCCAGTCATAGGCCCCGAGACACAAACCTCGGCCAGTTTCCCTGGCAAACAAAAGTAAGCTGCCCCGCTTCTGGATGGCAGATTGCAGGAGCCACTTGGTACTATCAAACCAGCCCGACTTGGAACTTGTGCCACTTCTGGTCTTGCAACCATCCTGCGTATCGTGGGATCTAAGGAGCCAGCCAGCCACTCCCAGCCACATGCCCCCAAACACAAACAACGTCGTTTTTCCCTGGAAAAAAAAACTTGCCTGCCAACTTTTTGATGGCAGATTGCAGGAGCCACTTGGTACTATCAAACCAGCCCAACTTGGCACTGGTGCCACCATGGGTCTGGTCACCATCCTGCCTATCGTAGATTTTCAGGAGCCAGCCGGTCACTCCCAGCCATAGGCCCACAGACACAAAGCTCGGCCCGTTTCCCTGGCAAACAAAAGTAAGCTGCCCCGCTTCTGGATGGCAGATTGCAGGAGCCACTTGGTACTATCAAACCAGCCCAACTTGGCACTGGTGCCACCTCTGGCCTGGGAACCATGCTGCGTATCGTAGATTCTAAGGAGCCAGCCGGCCACTCCCAGCCACAGGCCCCCAAACACAAAAAATGGCGCTTTTCCCTGTAAAACACAACTCGCCTGCCAACTTTTTGATGGCAGATTGCAGGAGCAACTTGGTACTATCAAACCAGCCCAACTTGGCACTGGTGCCACCATGGGTCTGGTCACCATCCTGCCTATCGTAGCTTTTCAGGAGCCAGCCGGTCACTCCCAGCCATAGGGCCCCATAAGAAAACCTCGGCCCGTTTCCCTGGCAAACAAAAGTAAGCTGCCCCGCTTCTGGATGGCAGATTGCAGGAGCCACTTCATACTATCAAACCAGCCCCATTTGTCACTGGGGCCACCTCTGGTCTGGGAACCATGCTGCGTATCGTAGATTCTAATTAGCCAGTCGGCCACTCCCAGCCACAGTCCCCCAAACACAAACAACGGCGCTTTTCCCTGGAAAACAAAACTCGCCTGCCAACTTTTTGATGGCAGATTGCAGGAGCCACTTGGTACTATCAAACAAGCCCACCTTGGCACTGGTGCCACCATGGGTCTGGTAACCATCCTGACTATCGTAGCTTTTCAGGAGCCAGCCGGTCACTCCCAGCCATAGACCCCCACACACAAACCTCGGCCCGTTTCCCTGGCAAACAAAAGTAAACTGCCCCGCTTCTGAATGGAAGATTGCAGGACACACGTGGTACTATCAAACCAGCCCGACTTGGAACTGGTGCCACTTCTGGTCTTGGAACCATCCTGCGTATCGTGGGTTCTAAGGAGACAGCCGGCCACTCCCAGCCACATGCCCCCAAACACAAACAACGGCGCTTTTCCCTGGAAAACAAAACTCGCCTGCCAACATTTTGATGGCAGATTGCAGGAGCCACTTGGTACTATCAAACCAGCACCACTTGGCACTGGTGCCACCATGGGTCTGGTCACCATCCTGCCTATCGTAGATTTTCAGGAGCCAGCCGGTCACTCCCAGCCATAGGCCCCCAGACACAAAGCTCGGCCCGTTTCCCTGGCAAACAAAAGTAAGCTGCCCCGCTTCTGGATGGCAGATTGCAGGAGCCACTCTCCACCATCAAACTAGCCCGACTTGACACTGGTGCCACCTTGGGTCTGGGAACCATCCTGCGTATCGTGGATTCTAAGGAGCCAGCCGGCCACTCCCAGCCACAGGCCCCCAAACACAAACAATGGCGCTTTTCCCTGGAAAACAAAACTCGCCTGCCAACTTTTTGATGGCATATTTCAGGAGCCACTTGGTACTATCAAACCAGCCCGACTTGGCACTGGTGCCACCATGGGTCTGGTCACCATCCTGCCTATCGTAGAATTCAGGAGCCATCCGGTCACTCCCAGCCATAGGCCCCCAGACACAATGCTCGGCCCGTTACCATGGCAAACAAAAGTAAGCTGCCCCGCTTCTCGAAGGCAGATTGCAGGACGCACGTGGTGCTATCAAACCAGCCCGACTTGGAACTGGTGCCACCTCTGGTCTTGAACCATCCTGCGTATCGTGGGTTCTAAGGAGCCAGCCGGCCACTCCCAGCCACATGCCCCCAAACACAAACAACGGCGCTTTTCCCTGGAAAACAAAACTCGCCTGCCAACTTTTTGATGGCAGATTGCAGGAGCCACTTGGTACTATCAAACCAGCCCGACTTGGCACTGGTGCCACCATGGATCTGGTCACCATCCTGCCTATCGTAGCTTTTCAGGACCTAGCCGGTCACTCCCAGCCATAGGCCCCCAGAAACAAACCTAGGCCCGTTTCCCTGGCAAACAAAATCAAGCATCCCCGCTTCTGGATGGCAGATTGCAGGAGCCACTTTGCACCATCAAACCAGCCCGACTTGGCACTGGTGCCACCTCTGGTCTGGGAACCATCCTGCGTATCGTGGATTCTAAGGAGCCAGCCGGCCACTCCCAGCCACAGGCCCCCAAACAAAAACAACGGCGCTTTTCCCTGGAAAACAAAACTCGCCTGCCGACCTTTTGATGGCAGATTGCAGGAGCCACTTGGTACTATCAAACCAGCCCAACTTGGCACTGGTGCCACCATGGGTCTGGTCACCATCCTGCCTATCGTAGCTTTTCAGGACCTAGCCGGTCACTCCCAGCCATAGGCCCCCAGACACAAACCTCGGCCCGTTTCCCTGGCAAACAAAAGTAAGCTGCCCCGCTTCTGGATGGCAGATTGCAGGACACACGTGGTACTATCACACCAGCCCAACTTGGCACTGGTGCCACCTTGGGTCTGGGAACCTTCCTGCGTATCGTGGATTCTAAGGAGCCAGCCGGCCACTCGAAACTACAGGCCCCCAAACAAAAACAACGGCGCTATTCCCTGGAAATCAAAACTCGCCTGCCAACTTTTTGATGGCAGATTGCAGGAGCCACTTGGTACTATCAAATCAGCCCAACTTGGCACTGGTGCCACCATGGGTCTGGTCACCATCCTGCCTATCGTAGCTTTTCAGGAGCCAGCCGGTCACTCCCAGCCATAGGCCCCCAGACACAATGCCCGGCCCATTTCCCTGGCAACCAAAAGTAAGCTGCCCCGCTTCTGGATGGCAGATTGCAGGAGCCACTTGGTACTATCAAACCAGCCCAACTTGGAGCTGGTGCCACCTCTGGTCTGCGAACCATGCTGCGTATCGTGGATTCTAAGGAGCCAGCCGGCCACTCCCAGCCACAGGCCCCCAAACACAAACCACGGCGCTTTTCCCTGGAAAACAAAACTCGCCTGCCAACTTTTTGATGGCAGATTGCAGGAGCCACTTGGTACTATCAAACCAGCCCAACTTGGCACTGGTGCCACCATGGGTCTGGTCACCATCCTGCCTATCGTAGCTTTTCAGGAGCCAGCCGGTCACTCCCAGCCATAGGCCCCCAGACACAAACCTCGGCCCGTTTCCCTGGCAAACAAAAGTAAGCTGCCCCGCTTCTGGATGGCACATTGCAGGAACCACTTGGTACTATCAAACCAGCCCGACTTGGAACTGGTGCCAACTCTGGTCTTGGAACCATCCTGCGTATTGTGGGTTCTAAGGAGCCAGCCAGCCACTCCCAGCCACATGCCCCCAAACACAAACAACGGCGCTTTTCCCTGGAAAACAAAACTCGCCTGCCAACTTTTTGATGGCAGATTGCAGGAGCCACTTGGTACTATCAAACCAGCCCAACTTGGCACTGGTGCCACCATGGGTCTGGTCACCATCCTGCCTATCGTAGCTTTTCAGGAGCCAGCCGGTCACTCCCAGCCATAGGCCACCAGACACAAAGCTCGGCCCGTTTCCCTGGCAAACAAAAGTAAGCTGCCCCGCTTCTGGATGGCAGATTGCAGGAACCACTTGGTACTATCAAACCAGACCGACTTGGCACTGGTGCCACCTCTGGCCTGGGAACCATCCTGCGTATGGTGGATTCTAAGGAGCCAGCCGGCCACTCCCAGCCACAGGCCCCCAAACACAAACAACGGCGCTTTTCCCTGGAAAACAAAACTCGCCTGCCAACTTTTTGATGGCATATTTCAGGAGCCACTTGGTACTATCAAACCATCCCAACTTGGCACTGGTGCCACCATGAGTCTGGTCACCATCCTGCCTATCGTAGCTTTTCAGGAGCCAGCCGGTCACTCCCAGCCATAGGGCCTCATGGAAAAACCTCGGCCCGTTTCCCTGGCAAACAAAAGTAAGCTACCCCGCTTCTGGATGGCAGATTGCAGGAACCACTTGGTACTATCAAACAAGCCCAACTTGGCACTGGTGCCACCTTGGGTCTGGGAACCATCCTGCGTATCGTGGATTCTAAGGAGCCAGCCGGTCACTCCCAGCCACAGGCCCCCAAACACAAACAACGGCGCTTTTCCCTGGAAAAAAAAACTCGCCTGCCAACTTTTTGATGGCAGATTGCAGGAGCCACTTGGTACTATCAAATCAGCCCAACTTGGCACTGGTGCCACCATGGGTCTGGTCACCATCCTGCCTATCGTAGCTTTTCAGGAGCCAGACGGTCACTCCCAGCCGTAAGCCCCCAGAGAAAAACCTCGGCCCGTTTCCCGGGCAAACAAAAGTAAGCTACCCCCCTTCTGGATGGCAGATTTAAGGACGCACTTGGTACTATCAAACCAGCCCGATTTGTCTCTGGTGCCTCCTCTGGTCTGGGAACCATGCTGCGTATCGTGGATTCTAATTAGCCAGCCGGCCACTCCCAGCCACAGGCCCCCAAACAAAAACAACGGCGCTTTTCCCTGGAAAACAAATTTCGCCTGCCAACTTTTTGATGGCAGATTTTAGGAGCCACTTGGTACTATCAAACCAGCCCGCCTTGGCACTGGTGCCACCATGGGTCTGGTCACCATCCTGCCTATCGTAGCTTTTCAGGAGCCAGCCGGTCACTCCCAGCCATAGGCCCCCAGACACAAAGCTCGGCCCGTTTCCCTGCCAAACAAAAGTAAGCTGCCCCGCTTCTGGATGGCAGATTGCAGGAGACACTTTGCACCATCAAACCAGCCCGACTTGGCACTGGTGCCACCTCTGGTCTTGGAAACATCCTGCGTATCGTGGGTTCTAAGGAGCCAGCCGGCCGCTCTCCGCCACATGCCCCCAAACACAAACAACGGCGCTTTTCCCTGGAAAACAAAACTCGCCTGACAACTTTTTGATGGCAGATTGCAGGAGCCACTTGGTACTATCAAACCAGCCCAACTTGGCACTGGTGCCACTATGGGTCTGGTCACCATCCTGCCTATCGTAGCTTTTCAGGACCTAGCCGGTCACTCCCAGCCATAGTCCCCCAGACACAAACCTCGGCCCATTTCCCTGGCAAACAAAAGTAAGCTGCCCCGCTTCTGGATGGCAGATTGCAGGAACCACTTGGTACTATCAAACCAGCCCGACTTGGAACTGGAGCCACCTCTGGTCTTGGAACCATCCTGCGTATCGTGGGTTCTAAGGAGCCAGCCGGCCACTCCCAGCCACAGGCCCCCAAACACAAACAACGGCGCTTTTCCCTGGAACACAAAACTCGCCTGCCAATATTTGATGGCAGATTGCAGGAGACACTTGGTACTATCAAACCAGCCCAACTTGGCACTGGTGCCACCATGGGTCTGTTCACCATCCTGCCTATCGTAGCTTTTCAGGACCTAGCCGGTCACTCCAAGCCATAGGCCCCCAGACACAAACCTCGGCCCGTTTCCCTGGCAAACAAAAGTAAGCTGCCCCGCTTCTGGATGGCAGATTGCAGGAACCACTTGGTACTATCAAATCAGCCCGACTCGGCGCTGGTGCCACCTTGGGTCTGGGAACAATCCTGCGTATCGTGGATTCTAAGGAGCCAGCCGGCCACTCCCAGCCACAGGCCCCAAAATACAAACAACGGCGCTTTTCCCTGGTAAACAAAACTCGCCTGCCAACTTTTTGATGGCAGATTGCAGGAGCCACTTGGTATTATCAAACAAGCCCCACTTGGCACTGGTGCCACCATGGGTCTGGTCACCATCCTGCCTATCGTAGAATTCAGGAGCCAGCCGGTCCCTCCCAGTCATAGGCCCCGAGACACAAACCTCGGCCCGTTTCCCTGGCAAACAAAAGTAAGCTGCCCCGCTTCTGGATGGCAGATTGCAGGAGCCACTTGGTACTATCAAACCAGCCCGACTTGGAACTTGTGCCACCTCTGGTCTTGCAACCATCCTGCGTATCGTGGGATCTAAGGAGCCAGCCAGCCACTCCCAGCCACATGCCCCCAAACACAAACAACGTCGTTTTTCCCTGGAAAAAAAAACTCGCCTGCCAACTTTTTGATGGCAGATTGCAGGAGCCACTTGGTACTATCAAACCAGCCCAACTTGGCACTGGTGCCACCATGGGTCTGGTCACCATCCTGCCTATCGTAGATTTTCAGGAGCCAGCCGGTCACTCCCAGCCATAGGCCCACAGACACAAAGCTCGGCCCGTTTCCCTGGCAAACAAAAGTAAGCTGCCCCGCTTGTGGATGGCAGATTGCAGGAGCCACTCTCCACCATCAAACTAGCCCGACTTGACACTGGTGCCACCTTGGGTCTGGGAACCATGCTGCGTATCGTGGATTCTAAGGAGCCAGCCAGCCACTCCCAGCCACAGGCCCCCAAACACAAACAATGGCGCTTTTCCCTGGAAAACAAAACTCGCCTGCCAACTTTTTGATGGCATATTTCAGGAGCCACTTGGTACTCTCAAACCAGCCCGACTTGGCACTGGTGCCACCATGGGTCTGTTCACCATCCTGCCTATCGTAGCTTTTCAGGACCTGGCCGGTCACTCCCAGCCATAGGCCCCCAGAAACAAACCTAGGCCCGTTTCCCTGGCAAACAAAAGTAAGCTGCCCCGCTTCTGGATGGCAGATTGCAGGAGCCACTTTGCACCATAAAACCAGCCCGACTTGGCACTGGTGCCACCTCTGGTCTGGGAACCATGCTGCGTATTGTGGATTCTAATTAGCCAGCCGTCATCTCCCAGCCACAGGCCCCCAAACACAAACAACGGCGCTTTTCCCTGGAAAACAAAACTCGCCTGCCAACTTTTTGATGGCAGATTGCAGGAGCCACTTGGTACTATCAAACCGGCCCAACTTGGCACTGCTGCCACCATGGGTCTGGTCACCATCCTGCCTATCGTAGAATTCAGGAGCCAGCCGGTCACTCCCAGCCATAGGCCCCGAGACACAAACCTCGGCCCGGTTCCCTGGCAAACAAAAGTAAGCTGCCCCGCTTCTGGATGGCAGATTGCAGGACGCACGTGGTACTATCAAACCAGCCCGACTTGGCACTGGTGCCACCTCTGGCCTGGGAACGATCCTCCGTATCGTGGATTCTAAGGAGCCAGCCAGCCACTCCCAGCCACAGGCCCGCAAACACAAACAACGGCGCTTTTCCCTGGAAAACAAAACTCGCCTGCCAGCATTTGATGGCAGATTGCAGGAGACACTTGGTACTATCAAACCAGCCCGACTTGGCACTGGTGCCACCATGGGTCTGGTCGCCATCCTGCCTATCGTAGAATTCAGGAGCCATCCGGTCACTCCCAGCCATAGGCCCCCAGACACAAACCTCGGCCCGTTTCCCTGGCAAACAAAAGTAAGCTGCCCCGCTTCTGGATGGTAGATTGCAGGACGCACGTGGTGCTATCAAACCAGCCCGACTTGGAACTGGTGCCACCTCTGGTCTTGAAACATCCTGCGTATCGTGGGTTCTAAGGAGCCAGCCGGCCACTCCCAGCCACATGCCCCCAAACACAAACAACGGCGCTTTTCCCTGGAAAACAAAACTCGCCTGCCAACTTTTAGATGGCAGATTGCAGGAGCCACTTGGTACTATCAAACCAGCCCGACTTGGCACTGGTGCCACCATGGGTCTGGTCACCATCCTGCCTATCGTAGCTTTTCAGGACCTAGCCGGTCACTCCCAGCCATAGGCCCCCAGACACAAACCTCGGCCCGTTTCCCTGGCAAACAAGAGTAAGCTGCCCCGCTTCTGGATGGCAAATTGCAGGAACCACTTGGTACTATCAAAACTGCCTGACTTGGCACTGGTGCCACCTCTGGTCTGGGAACCATCCTGCGTATCGTGGATTCTAAGGAGCCAGCCGGCCACTCCCCACCACAGTCCCCCAAACACAAACAACGGCGCTTTTCCCTGGAAAACAAAACTCGCCTGCCAACTTTTTGATGGCAGATTGCAGGAGAAACTTGGTACTATCAAACCAGCCCAACTTGGCACCGGTGCCACCATGGGTCTGGTCACCATCCTGCCTATCATAGCTTTCCAGGAGCCAGACGGTCACTCCCAGCCATAGGCCCCCATATACAAACTTCGGCCCGTTTCCCTGGCAAACAAAAGTAAGCTGCCCCGCTTCTGGATGGCAGATTGCAGGAACCACTTTTCACCATCAAACCAGCCCGACTTGGCACTGGTGCCACCTCTGGTCTGGGAACCCTGCTGCGTATCGTGGATTCTAAGGAGCCAGCCGGCCACTCCCAGCCACAGGCCCCCAAACACAAACAACGGCGCTTTTCCCTGGAAAACAAAACTCGCCTGCCAACATTTTGATGGCAGATTGCAGGAGAAACTTGGTACTATCAAACCAGCCCAACTTGGCACCGGTGCCACCATGGGTCTGGTCACCATCCTGCCTATCATAGCTTTCCAGGAGCCAGCCGGTCACTCCCAGCCATAGGCCCCCATATACAAACTTCGGCCCGTTTCCCTGGCAAACAAAAGTAAGCTGCCCCGCTTCTGGATGGCAGATTGCAGGAACCACTTTTCACCATCAAACCAGCCCGACTTGGCACTGGTGCCACCTCTGGTCTGGGAACCATGCTGCGTATCGTGGATTCTAAGGAGCCAGCTGGCCACTCCCAGCCACAGGCCCCCAAACACAAACAACGGCGCTTTTCCCTGGAAAACAAAACTCGCCTGCCAACATTTTGATGGCAGATTGCAGGAGCCACTTGGTACTATCAAACCAGCCCAACTTGGCACTGGTGCCACCATGGGTCTGGTCACCATCCTGCCTATCGTAGCTTTTCAGGACCTAGCCGGTCACTCCCAGCCATAGGGCCCCAGACACAAACCTCGGCCCGTTTCCCTGGCAAACAAAAGTAAGCTGCCCCGCTTCTGGATGGCAGATTGCAGGACGCACTTGGTACTATCAAACCAGCCCAACTTGGCACTGGTGCCACCTTGGGTCTGGGAGCCTTCCTGCGTATCGTGGATTCTAAGGAGCCAGCCGGCCACTCCCAGCCACAGGCCCCCAAACAAAATCAACGGCGCTTTTCCCTGGAAAACAAAACTCACCTGCCAACATTTTGATGGCAGATTGCAGGAGCCACTTGGTACTATCAAACCAGCCCAACTTGGCACTGGTGCCACCATGGGTCGGGTCACCATCCTGCCTATCGTAGCTTTTCAGGACCTACCTGATCACTCCCAGCAATACGCCCCCAGACACAATGCTCGGCCCGTTTCCCTGGCAAACAAAAGTAAGCTGCCCTGCTTGTGGATGGCAGATTGCAGGACGCACTTGGTACTATCAACCCAGCCCAACTTGGCACTGGTGCCACCATGGGTCTGGTCACCATCCTGCCTATCGTAGCTTTTCAGGAGCCAGCCGGTCACTCCCAGCCATAAGCCCCCAGACAGAAACCTCGGCCCGTTTCCCTGGCAAACAAAAGTAAGTTGCCCCGCTTCTGGATGGCAGATTGCAGGAGCCACTTTATACGATCAAACCATTCCCACTTGGAACTGGTGCCACCTCTGCTCTGGGAACCATGCTGCGTATCGTGGATTCTAAGGAGCCAGGCGGCCACTCCCAGCCACAGGCCCCCAAACACAAACAACGGCGCTTTTCCCTGGAAAACAAAACTCGCCTGCCAACTTTTAGATGGCAGATTGCAGGAGCCACTTGGTACTATCAAACCAGCCCAACTTGGAACTGGTGCCACCATGGGTCTGGTCACCATCCTGCCTATCGTAGCTTTTCAGGACCTAGCCGGACACTCCCAGCCATAGGCCCCCAGACACAATGCTCGGCCCGTTTCCCTGGCAAACAAAAGTAAGCTGCCCCGCTTCTGGATGGCAGATTGCAGGACGCACTTGGTGCTATCAAACCAGCCCAACATGGCACTGGTGCCACCTTGGGTCTGGGAACCATGCTGCGTATCGTGGATTCTAAGGAGCCAGCCGGCCACTCCCAGCCACAGGCCCCCAAACACAAACAACGGCGCTTTTCCCTGGAAAACAAAACTCGCCTGCCAACTTATTGATGGCAGATTGCAGGAGCCACTTGGTACTATCAAATCAGCCCAACTTGGCACTGGTGCCACCATGGGTCTGGTCACCATCCTGCCTATCGTAGCTTTTCAGGAGCCAGCCGGTCACTCCCAGCCATAGGCCCCCAGACACAATGCTCGGCCCGTTTCCCTGGCAAACAAAAGTAAGCTGCCCCGCTTCTGGATGGCAGATTGCAGGAGCCACTTGGTACTATCAAACTGGCCCGACTTGGCACTGGTGCCACCTCTGGCCTGGGAACCATCCTGTGTATCGTGGATTCTAAGGAGCCAGCCGGCCACTCCCAGCCACAGGCCCCCAAACACAAACAACGGCGCTTTTCCCTGGAAAACAAAACTCGCCTGCCAGCTTTTAGATGGCAGATTGCAGGAGACACTTGGTACTATCAAACCAGCCCAACTTGGCACTGGTGCCACCATGGGTCTGGTCACCATCCTGCCTATCGTAGCTTTTCAGGAGCCAGCCGGTCACTCCCAGCCATAGGCCCCCAGACACAAACCTCGGCCCGTTTCCCTGGCAAACAAAAGTAAACTACCGCGCTTCTGGATGGAAGACGGCAGGAACCACGTTGCACCATCAAACCAGCCCAACTTAGCACTGCCGCCACCTTGGCTCTGGGAACCATCCTGCGTATCGTGGATTCTAAGGAGCCAGCCGTCCACTCCCAGCCACAGGCCCCCAAACACAAAAAACGGCGCTATTCCTTGGAAAACAAAACTCGCCTGCCAAATTTTTGATGGCAGATTGCAGGCGCCACTTGGTACTATCAAATCAGCCCAACTTGGCACTGGTGCCACCATGGGTCTGGTCACCATCCAGCCAATCGTAGCTTTTCAGGAGCCAGCCGGTCACTACCAGACATAGGCCCCCAGACACAAACCTCGGCCCGTTTCACTGGCAAACAAAAGTAAGCTCCCCCGCTTCTGGATGGCAGATTTCAGGACACACGCGGTACTATCAAACCAGCCCGACTTGGAACTGGTGCCACCTCTGGTCTGGGAACCATCCTGTGTATCGTGGATTCTAAGGAGACAGCGGGCCACTCCCAGCCACAGGCCCCCAAACACAAACAACGGCGCTTTTCCCTGGAAAACAAAACTCGCCTGCCAACTTTTTGATGGCAGATTGCAGGAGCCACTTGGTACTATCAAATCAGCCCAACTTGGCACTGCTGCCACCATGGGTCTGGTCACCATCCTGCCTATCGTAGCTTTCCAGGAGCCAGCCGGTCACTCCCAGCCATAGGCCCCCAGACACAAACCTCGGCCCGTTTCCCTGGCAAACAAAAGTAAGCTGCCCCGCTTCTGGATGGCAGATTGCAGGAGCCACTTTGCACCATCAAACCAGCCCGACTTGACACTGGTGCCACGTCTTGTCTGGGAACCATCCTGCGTATCGTGGATTCTAAGGAGCCAGCCGGCCACTCCCAGCCACAGGCCCCCAAACACAAACAACGGCGCTTTTCCCTGGAAAACAAAACTCGCCTGCCAACTTTTTGATGGCAGATTGCAGGAGCCACTTGGTACTATCAAATCAGCCCAACTTGGCACTGGTGCCACCATGGGTCTGGTCACCATCCTGCCTATCGTAGCTTTTCAGGAGCCAGCCGGTCACTCCCAGCCATAGTCCCCCAGACAAAAACCTCGGCCCTTTTCCCTGGGAAACAAAATTAAGCTACCCTGCTTCTGGATGGCAGATTGCAGGAGCCACTTTGCATCATCAAACTAGCCCGACTTGGCACTGATGCCTCCTCTGGTCTGGGAACCATCCTGCGTATCGTGGATTCTAATTAGGCAGCCGGCCACTCCCAGCCACAGGCCCCCAAACACAAACCACGGCGCTTTTCCCTGGAAAACAAAACTCGCCTGCCAACATTGTGATGGCAGATTACAGGAGCCACTTGGTACTATCAAATCAGCCGAACTTGGCACTGGTGCCACCATGGGTCTGGTCACCATCCTGCCTATCGTAGCTTTTCAGGAGCCAGCCGGTCACTCCCAGCCATAGGCCCCGAGACACAAACCTCGGCCCGTTTCCCTGGCAAACAAAAGTAAGCTGCCCCGCTTCTGGATGGCAGATTGCAGGAGCCACTTTGCACCATCAAACCAGCCCGACTTGGCACTGGTGCCACCTCGGGTCTGGTCACCATCCTGCCTATCGTAGCTTTTCAGGAGCCAGCCGGCCACTCCCAGCCACAGGCCCCCAAACACAAACAACGGCGCTTTTCCCTGCAAAACAAAACTCGCCTGCCAACTTTTTGATGGCAGATTGCAGGAGCCACTTGGTACTATCAAACCAGCCCAACTTGGCACTGGTGCCACCATGGGTCTGGTCACCATCCTGCCTATCGTAGCTTTTCAGGAGCCAGCCGGTCACTCCCAGCCATAGGCCCCCAGACACAAAGCTCGGCCCGTTTCCCTGGCAAACAAAAGTAAGCTGTCCCGCTTCTGGATGGCAGATTGCAGGAACCACTTGGTACAATCAAACCAGCCCGACTTGGAACTGGTGCCACCTCTGGTCTTGGAACCATCCTGCGTATCGTGGGTTCTAAGGAGCCAGCCGGCCACTCCCAGCCACATGCCCCCAAACAAAAACAACGGCGCTTTTCCCTGGAAAACAAAACTCGCCTGCCAACATTTCGATGGCAGATTGCAGGAGCCACTTGGTACTATCAAACCAGCCCAACTTGGCACTGGTGCCACCATGGGTCTGGTCACCATCCTGCCTATCGTAGCTTTTCAGGAGCCAGCCGGTCACTCCCAGCCATAGGCCCCCAGACACAAACCTCGGCCCGTTTCCCTGGCAAACCAAAGTAAGCTGCCCCGCTTCTGGATGGCAGATTGCAGGACGCACTTGGTACTATCAAACCAAACCGACTTGGCACTGGTGCCAACTTGGGTCTGGGAACCATCCTGCGTATCGTGGATTCTAAGGAGCCAGCCGGCCACTCGCAGCCACAGTCCCCCGAACACATACAACGGCGTTTTTCCCTGGAAAACTAAACTCGCCTGCCAACTTTTTGATGGCAGATTGCAGGAGCCACTTGGTACTATCAAACCAGCCGAACTTGGCACTGCTGCCACCATGGGTCTGGTCACCATCCTGCCTATCGTAGAATTCAGGAGCCAGCCGGTCACTCCCAGCCATAGGCCCCGAGACACAAACCTCGGCCCGTTTCCCTGGCAAACAAAAGTAAGCTGCCCCGCTTCTGGATGGCAGAATGCAGGAGCCACTTTGCACCATCAAACCAGCCCGACTTGGCACTCGTGCCACCTCAGGTCTGGGAACCATCCTACGTATCGTGGATTCTAAGGAGCCAGCCGGCCACTCCCAGCCACAGGCCCCCAAACACAAACAACGGCGCTTTTCCCTGGAAAACAAAACTCGCCTGCCAACTTTTTGATGGCAGATTGCAGGAGAAAATTGGTACTATCAAACCAGCCCAACTTGGCACTGGTGCCACCATGGTTCTGGTGACCATCCTGCCTATCGTAGCTTTTCAGGAGCCAGCCGGTGACTCCCAGCCATAGGCCCCCAGACACAAACCTCGGCCCGTTTCCCTGGCAAACAAAAGTAAACTACCGCGCTTCTGGATGGCAGATTGCAGGAACCACGTGGTACTATCAAACCAGCCCGACTTGGCACTGGTGCCACCTTGGCTCTGGGAACCATGCTGCGTAACGTAGATTCTAAGGCGCCAGCCGGCAACTCCCAGCCACAGGCCTCCAAACAAAATCAACGGCGCTTTTCCCGGGAATACAAAACTCGCCTGCCAATATTTGATGGCGGATTGCAGGAGCCACTTGGTACTATCAAACCAGCCCAACTTGGCACTGGTGCCACCATGGGTCTGGTCACCATCCTGCCTATCGTAGCATTTCAGGAGCCAGCCGGTCACTCCCAGCCATAGGCCCCCAGACAAAAACCTCGGCCTGATTCCCTGGCAAACAAAAGTAAGCTACCGCGCTTCTGGATGGCAGATTGCAGGAGACACTATGCACCATCAAACCAGCCCGACTTGGCACTGGTGCCACCTTGGCTCTGAGAACCATGCTGCGTATCGTGGATTCTAAGGAGCCAGCCGGCCACTCCCAGCCACAGGCCCCCAAACACAAACAACAGCGCTTTTCCCTGGAAAACAAAACTCGCCTGCCAACTTTTTGATGGCAGATTGCAGGAGCCACTTGGTACTATCAAACAAGCCACACTTGGCACTGGTGCCACCTCTGGTCTGGGAACCATGCTGTGTATCGTGGATTCTAAGGAGCCAGCCGGCCACTCCCAGCCACAGGCCCCCAAACACAAAAAACGGCGCTTTTCCTTGGAAAACAAAACTCGCCTGCCAACTTTTTGATGGCAGATTTCAGGAGCCACTTGGTACTATCAAATCAGCCCAACTTGGCACTGGTGCCACCATGGGTCTGGTCACCCTCCAGCCAATCGTAGCTTTTCAGGAGCCAGCCGGTCACTACCAGACATAGGCCCCCAGACACAAACCTCGGACCGTTTGCCTGGCAAACAAAAGTAAGCTCCCCCGCTTCTGGATGGCAGATTTCAGGACACACGCGGTACTATCAAACCAGCCCGACTTGGAACTGGTGCCACCTCTGGTCTGGGAACCATCCTGTGTATCGTGGATTCTAAGGAGACAGCCGGCCACTCCCAGCCACAGGCCCCCAAACACAAACAACGGCGCTTTTCCCTGGAAAACAAAACTCGCCTGCCAACTTTTTGATGGCAGATTGCAGGAGCCACTTGGTACTATCAAACCAGCCCAACTTGGCACTGCTGCCACCATGGGTCTGGTCACCATCCTGCCTATCGTAGCTTTCCAGGAGCCAGCCGGTCACTCCCAGCCATAGGCCCCCAGACACAAACCTCGGCCCGTTTCCCTGGCAAACAAAAGTAAGCTGCCCCGCTTCTGGATGGCAGATTGCAGGAGCCACTTTGCACCATCAAACCAGCCCGACTTGACACTGGTGCCACGTCTTGTCTGGGAACCATCCTGCGTATCGTGGATTCTAAGGAGCCAGCCGGCCACTCCCAGCCACAGGCCCCCAAACACAAACAACGGCGCTTTTCCCTGGAAAACAAAACTCGCCTGCCAAATTTTGATGGCAGATTGCAGAAGCCATTTTGAACTATCAAACCAGCCAGACTTGGCACTGGTGCCACCATGGGTCTGGTCACCATCCTGCCTATCGTAGCTTTTCAGGAGCCAGCCGGTCACTCCCAGCCATAGGCCCCGAGACACAAACCTCGGCCCGTTTCCCTGGCAAACAAAAGTAAGCTGCCCCGCTTCTGGATGGCAGATTGCAGGAGCCACTTTGCACCATCAAGCCAGCCCGACTTGGCAATGGTGCCACCTCAGGTCTGGGAACCATCCTGCGTATCCTGGATTCTAATTAGCCATCCGGCCACTCCCGGCCACAGGCCCCCAAACACAAACAACGGCGGTTTTCCCTGGAAAACAAAACTCGCCTGCCAACTTTTTGATGGCAGATTGAAGGAGGCGCTTGGTACTATCAAACCAGCCAAATTGGCACTGGTGCCACAATAGGTCTGGTCACCATCCTGCCTATTGTAGCTTTTCAGGAGCCAGCCTGTCACTCCCAGCCATAGGCCCCCAGACACACTGCTCGGCCCGTTTCCCTGGCAAACAAAAGTAAGCTGCCCCGCTTCTGGATGGCAGATTGCAGGAGCCACTTGGTACAATCAAACCAGCCCAACTTGGAACTGGTACCACCTCTGGTCTGGGAACCATGCTGCGTATCGTGGATTCTAAGGAGCCAGCCGGCCACTCCCAGCCACAGGCCCCCAAACACAAACAACGGCGCTTTTCCCTGCAAAACAAAACTCGCCTGCCAACTTTTTGATGGCAGATTGCAGGAGCCACTTGGTACTATCAAACCAGCCCAACTTGGCACTGGTGCCACCATGGGTCTGGTCACCATCCTGCCTATCGTAGCTTTTCAGGAGCCAGCCGGTCACTCCCAGCCATAGGCCCCCAGACACAAAGCTCGGCCCGTTTCCCTGGCAAACAAAAGTAAGCTGTCCCGCTTCTGGATGGCAGATTGCAGGAACCACTTGGTACAATCAAACCAGCCCGACTTGGAACTGGTGCCACCTCTGGTCTTGGAACCATCCTGCGTATCGTGGATTCTAAGGAGCCAGCCGGCCACTCCCAGCCACATGCCCCCAAACACAAACAACGGCGCTTTTCCCTGGAAAAAAAAACTCGCCTGCCAATATTTCGATGGAAGATTGCAGGAGCCACTTGGTACTATCAAACCAGCCCAACTTGGCACTGGTGCCACCATGGGTCTGGTCAGCATCCTGCCTATCGTAGCTTTTCAGGACCTAGCCGGTCACTCCCAGCCATAGGCCCCCAGACACAAACCTCGGCCCGTTTCCCTGGCAAACCAAAGTAAGCTGCCCCGCTTCTGGATGGCAGATTGCAGGACGCACTTGGTACTATCAAACCAAACCGACTTGGCACTGGTGCCAACTTGGGTCTGGGAACCATCCTGCGTATCGTGGATTCTAAGGAGCCAGCCGGCCACTCGCAGCCACAGTCCCCCGAACACATACAACGGCGTTTTTCCCTGGAAAACAAAACTCGCCTGCCAACTTTTTGATGGCAGATTGCAGGAGCCACTTGGTACTATCAAACCAGCCGAACTTGGCACTGCTGCCACCATGGGTCTGGTCACCATCCTGCCTATCGTAGAATTCAGGAGCCAGCCGGTCACTCCCAGCCATAGGCCCCGAGACACAAACCTCGGCCCGTTTCCCTGGCAAACAAAAGTAAGCTTCCCCGCTTCTGGATGGCAGAATGCAGGAGCCACTTTGCACCATCAAATCAGCCCGACTTGGCACTCGTGCCACCTAAGGTCTGGGAACCATCCTACGTATCGTGGATTCTAATTAGCCAGCCGGCCACTCCCAGCCACAGGCCCCCAAACACAAGCAACGGCGCTTTTCCCTGGAAAACAAAACTCGCCTGCCAACTTTTTGATGGCAGATTGCAGGAGCCACTTGTTACTATCAAATCAGCCCAACTTGGCACTGGTGCCACCATGGGTCTGGTCACCATCCTGCCTATCATAGCTTTTCAGGAGCCAGCCGGTCACTCCCAGCCATAGGCCTCGAGACACAAACCTCGGCCCGTTTCCCTGGCAAACAAAAGTAAGCTGCCCCGCTTCTGGATGGCAGATTGCAGGAACCACGTGGTACTATCAAACCAGCCCGACTTGGCACTGGTGCCACCTTGGCTCTGGGAACCATGCTGCGTAACGTAGATTCTAAGGCGCCAGCCGGCAACTCCCAGCCACAGGCCTCCAAACAAAATCAACGGCGCTTTTCCCGGGAATACAAAACTCGCCTGCCAATATTTGATGGCGGATTGCAGGAGCCACTTGGTACTATCAAACCAGCCCAACTTGGCACTGGTGCCACCATGGGTCTGGTCACCATCCTGCCTATCGTAGCTTTTCAGGAGCCAGCCGGTCACTCCCAGCCATAGGCCCCCAGACACAAACCTCGGCCCGTTTCCCTGGCAAACAAAAGTAAGCTACCGCGCTTCTGGATGGCAGATTGCAGGAGACACTTTGCACCATCAAACCAGCCCGACTTGGCACTGGTGCCACCTTGGCTCTGAGAACCATGCTGCGTATCGTGGATTCTAAGGAGCCAGCCGGCCACTCCCAGCCACAGGCCCCCAAACACAAACAACAGCGCTTTTCCCTGGAAAACAAAACTCGCCTGCCAACTTTTTGATGGCAGATTGCAGGAGCCACTTGGTACTATCAAACCAGCCCAACTTGGCACTGGTGCCACCTCTGGTCTGGGAACCATGCTGCGTATCGTGGATTCTAAGGAGCCAGCCGGCCACTCCCAGCCACAGGCACCCAAACACAAAAAACGGCGCTTTTCCTTGGAAAACAAAACTCGCCTGCCAACTTTTTGATGGCAGATTGCAGGAGCCACTTGGTACTATCAAATCAGCCCAACTTGGCACTGCTGCCACCATGGGTCTGGTCACCATCCAGCCAATCGTAGCTTTTCAGGAGCCAGCCGGTCACTACCAGACATAGGCCCCCAGACACAAACCTCGGCCCGTTTCCCTGGCAAACAAAAGTAAGCTCCCCCGCTTCTGGATGGCAGATTTCAGGACACACGCGGTACTATCAAACCAGCCCGACTTGGAACTGGTGCCACCTCTGGTCTGGGAACCATCCTGTGTATCGTGGATTCTAAGGAGACAGCCGGCCACTCCCAGCCACAGGCCCCCAAACACAAACAACGGCGCGTTTCCCTGGAAAACAAAACTCGCCTGCCAACTTTTTGATGGCAGATTGCAGGAGCCACTTGGTACTATCAAATCAGCCCAACTTGGCACTGCTGCCACCATGGGTCTGGTCACCATCCTGCCTATCGTAGCTTTCCAGGAGCCAGCCGGTCACTCCCAGCCATAGGCCCCCAGACACAAACCTCGGCCCGTTTCCCTGGCAAACAAAAGTAAGCTGCCCCGCTTCTGGATGGCAGATTGCAGGAGCCACTTTGCACCATCAAACCAGCCCGACTTGACACTGGTGCCACGTCTTGTCTGGAAACCATCCTGCGTATCGTGGATTCTAAGGAGCCAGCCGGCCACTCCCAGCCACAGGCCCCCAAACACAAACAACGGCGCTTTTCCCTGGAAAACAAAACTCGCCTGCCAAATTTTGATGGCAGATTGCAGGAGCCATTTTGAACTATCAAACCAGCCCGACTTGGCACTGGTGCCACCATGGGTCTGGTCACCATCCTGCCTATCGTAGCTTTTCAGGACCTAGCCGGTCACTCCCAGCCATAGGCCCCCAGACACAAACCTAGGCCCGTTTCCCTGGCAAACAAAAGTAAGCTGCCCCGCTTCTGGATGGCAGATTGCAGGACGCACTTGGTACTATCAAACCAGCCCAACTTGGCACTGGTGCCACCTTGGGTCTGGGAACCATGCTGCGTATCGTGGATTCTAAGGAGCCAGCCGGCCACTCCCAGCCACAGGCCCCCAAACACAAACAACGGCGCTTTTCCCTGGAAAACAAAACTCGCCTGCCAAGTTTTTCATGGCAGATTGCAGGAGCCACTTGGTACTATCAAATCAGCCCAACTTGGCACTGCTGCCACCATGGGTCTGGTCACCATCCTGCCTATCATAGCTTTTCAGGAGCCAGCCGGTCACTCCCAGCCATAGTCCCCCAGACAAAAACCTCGGCGCTTTTCCCTGGGAAACAAAATTAAGCTACCCTGCTTCTGGATGGCAGATTGCAGGAGCCACTTTGCATCATCAAACTAGCCCGACTTGGCACTGATGCCACCTCTGGTCTGGGAACCATCCTGCGTATCGTGGATTCTAATTAGGCAGCCGGCCACTCCCAGCCACAGGCCCCCAAACACAAACCACGGCGCTTTTCCCTGGAAAACAAAACTCGCCTGCCAACTTTGTGATGGCAGATTACAGGAGCCACTTTGCACCATCAAGCCAGCCCGACTTGGCACTGGTGCCACCTCAGGTCTGGGAACCATCCTGCGTATCGTGGATTCTAAGGAGCCAGCCGGCCACTCCCAGCCACAGTCCCCCGAACACATACAACGGCGTTTTTCCCTGGAAAACAAAACTCGCCTGCCAACTTTTTGATGGCAGATTGCAGGAGCCACTTGGTACTATCAAACCAGCCGAACTTGGCACTGCTGCCACCATGGGTCTGGTCACCATCCTGCCTATCGTAGAATTCAGGAGCCAGCCGGTCACCCCAGCCATAGGCCCCGAGACACAAACCTCGGCCCGTTTCCCTGGCAAACAAAAGTAAGCTTCCCCGCTTCTGGATGGCAGAATGCAGGAGCCACTTTGCACCATCAAATCAGCCCGACTTGGCACTCGTGCCACCTAAGGTCTGGGAACCATCCTACGTATCGTGGATTCTAAGGAGCCAGCCGGCCACTCCCAGCCACAGGCCCCCAAACACAAACAACGGCGCTTTTCCCTGGAAAACAAAACTCGCCTGCCAACATTTTGATGGCAGATTGCAGGAGCCACTTGATACTATCAAACCAGCCCAACTTGGCACTGGTGCCACCATGGTTCTGGTGATCATCCTGCCTATCGTAGCTTTTCAGGAGCCAGCCGGTGACTCCCAGCCATAGGCCCCCAGACACAAACCTCGGCCCGTTTCCCTGGCAAACAATAGTAAACTACCGCGCTTCTGGATGGCAGATTGCAGGAACCACGTTGCACCATCAAACCAGCCCAACTTGGCAGTGCTGCCACCTTGGCTCTGGGAACCATCCTGCGTATCGTGGATTCTAATTAGCCAGCCGGCCACTCCCAGCCACAGGCCCCCAAACACAAACAACGGCGCTTTTCCCTGGAAAACAAAACTCGCCTGCCAACATTTTGATGGCAGATTGCAGGAGCCACTTGTTACTATCAAATCAGCCCAACTTGGCACTGGTGCCACCATGGGTCTGGTCACCATCCTGCCTATCATAGCTTTTCAGGAGCCAGCCGGTCACTCCCAGCCATAGGCCTCGAGACACAAACCTCGGCCCGTTTCCCTGGCAAACAAAAGTAAGCTGCCCCGCTTCTGGATGGCAGATTGCAGGAACCACGTGGTACTATCAAACCAGCCCGACTTGGCACTGGTGCCACCTTGGCTCTGGGAACCATGCTGCGTAACGTAGATTCTAAGGCGCCAGCCGGCAACTCCCAGCCACAGGCCTCCAAACAAAATCAACGGCGCTTTTCCCGGGAATACAAAACTCGCCTGCCAATATTTGATGGCGGATTGCAGGAGCCACTTGGTACTATCAAACCAGCCCAACTTGGCACTGGTGCCACCTCTGGTCTGGGAACCATGCTGCGTATCGTGGATTCTAAGGAGCCAGCCGGCCACTCCCAGCCACAGGCACCCAAACACAAAAAACGGCGCTTTTCCTTGGAAAACAAAACTCGCCTGCCAACTTTTTGATGGCAGATTGCAGGAGCCACTTGGTACTATCAAATCAGCCCAACTTGGCACTGCTGCCACCATGGGTCTGGTCACCATCCAGCCAATCGTAGCTTTTCAGGAGCCAGCCGGTCACTACCAGACATAGGCCCCCAGACACAAACCTCGGCCCGTTTCCCTGGCAAACAAAAGTAAGCTCCCCCGCTTCTGGATGGCAGATTTCAGGACACACGCGGTACTATCAAACCAGCCCGACTTGGAACTGGTGCCACCTCTGGTCTGGGAACCATCCTGTGTATCGTGGATTCTAAGGAGACAGCCGGCCACTCCCAGCCACAGGCCCCCAAACACAAACAACGGCGCGTTTCCCTGGAAAACAAAACTCGCCTGCCAACTTTTTGATGGCAGATTGCAGGAGCCACTTGGTACTATCAAATCAGCCCAACTTGGCACTGCTGCCACCATGGGTCTGGTCACCATCCTGCCTATCGTAGCTTTCCAGGAGCCAGCCGGTCACTCCCAGCCATAGGCCCCCAGACACAAACCTCGGCCCGTTTCCCTGGCAAACAAAAGTAAGCTGCCCCGCTTCTGGATGGCAGATTGCAGGAGCCACTTTGCACCATCAAACCAGCCCGACTTGACACTGGTGCCACGTCTTGTCTGGAAACCATCCTGCGTATCGTGGATTCTAAGGAGCCAGCCGGCCACTCCCAGCCACAGGCCCCCAAACACAAACAACGGCGCTTTTCCCTGGAAAACAAAACTCGCCTGCCAAATTTTGATGGCAGATTGCAGGAGCCATTTTGAACTATCAAACCAGCCCGACTTGGCACTGGTGCCACCATGGGTCTGGTCACCATCCTGCCTATCGTAGCTTTTCAGGACCTAGCCGGTCACTCCCAGCCATAGGCCCCCAGACACAAACCTAGGCCCGTTTCCCTGGCAAACAAAAGTAAGCTGCCCCGCTTCTGGATGGCAGATTGCAGGACGCACTTGGTACTATCAAACCAGCCCAACTTGGCACTGGTGCCACCTTGGGTCTGGGAACCATGCTGCGTATCGTGGATTCTAAGGAGCCAGCCGGCCACTCCCAGCCACAGGCCCCCAAACACAAACAACGGCGCTTTTCCCTGGAAAACAAAACTCGCCTGCCAAGTTTTTCATGGCAGATTGCAGGAGCCACTTGGTACTATCAAATCAGCCCAACTTGGCACTGCTGCCACCATGGGTCTGGTCACCATCCTGCCTATCATAGCTTTTCAGGAGCCAGCCGGTCACTCCCAGCCATAGTCCCCCAGACAAAAACCTCGGCGCTTTTCCCTGGGAAACAAAATTAAGCTACCCTGCTTCTGGATGGCAGATTGCAGGAGCCACTTTGCATCATCAAACTAGCCCGACTTGGCACTGATGCCACCTCTGGTCTGGGAACCATCCTGCGTATCGTGGATTCTAATTAGGCAGCCGGCCACTCCCAGCCACAGGCCCCCAAACACAAACCACGGCGCTTTTCCCTGGAAAACAAAACTCGCCTGCCAACTTTGTGATGGCAGATTACAGGAGCCACTTTGCACCATCAAGCCAGCCCGACTTGGCACTGGTGCCACCTCAGGTCTGGGAACCATCCTGCGTATCGTGGATTCTAAGGAGCCAGCCGGCCACTCCCAGCCACAGTCCCCCGAACACATACAACGGCGTTTTTCCCTGGAAAACAAAACTCGCCTGCCAACTTTTTGATGGCAGATTGCAGGAGCCACTTGGTACTATCAAACCAGCCGAACTTGGCACTGCTGCCACCATGGGTCTGGTCACCATCCTGCCTATCGTAGAATTCAGGAGCCAGCCGGTCACCCCAGCCATAGGCCCCGAGACACAAACCTCGGCCCGTTTCCCTGGCAAACAAAAGTAAGCTTCCCCGCTTCTGGATGGCAGAATGCAGGAGCCACTTTGCACCATCAAATCAGCCCGACTTGGCACTCGTGCCACCTAAGGTCTGGGAACCATCCTACGTATCGTGGATTCTAAGGAGCCAGCCGGCCACTCCCAGCCACAGGCCCCCAAACACAAACAACGGCGCTTTTCCCTGGAAAACAAAACTCGCCTGCCAACATTTTGATGGCAGATTGCAGGAGCCACTTGATACTATCAAACCAGCCCAACTTGGCACTGGTGCCACCATGGTTCTGGTGATCATCCTGCCTATCGTAGCTTTTCAGGAGCCAGCCGGTGACTCCCAGCCATAGGCCCCCAGACACAAACCTCGGCCCGTTTCCCTGGCAAACAATAGTAAACTACCGCGCTTCTGGATGGCAGATTGCAGGAACCACGTTGCACCATCAAACCAGCCCAACTTGGCAGTGCTGCCACCTTGGCTCTGGGAACCATCCTGCGTATCGTGGATTCTAATTAGCCAGCCGGCCACTCCCAGCCACAGGCCCCCAAACACAAACAACGGCGCTTTTCCCTGGAAAACAAAACTCGCCTGCCAACATTTTGATGGCAGATTGCAGGAGCCACTTGTTACTATCAAATCAGCCCAACTTGGCACTGGTGCCACCATGGGTCTGGTCACCATCCTGCCTATCATAGCTTTTCAGGAGCCAGCCGGTCACTCCCAGCCATAGGCCTCGAGACACAAACCTCGGCCCGTTTCCCTGGCAAACAAAAGTAAGCTGCCCCGCTTCTGGATGGCAGATTGCAGGAACCACGTGGTACTATCAAACCAGCCCGACTTGGCACTGGTGCCACCTTGGCTCTGGGAACCATGCTGCGTAACGTAGATTCTAAGGCGCCAGCCGGCAACTCCCAGCCACAGGCCTCCAAACAAAATCAACGGCGCTTTTCCCGGGAATACAAAACTCGCCTGCCAATATTTGATGGCGGATTGCAGGAGCCACTTGGTACTATCAAACCAGCCCAACTTGGCACTGGTGCCACCATGGGTCTGGTCACCATCCTGCCTATCGTAGCTTTTCAGGAGCCAGCCGGTCACTCCCAGCCATAGGCCCCCAGACACAAACCTCGGCCCGTTTCCCTGGCAAACAAAAGTAAGCTACCGCGCTTCTGGATGGCAGATTGCAGGAGACACTTTGCACCATCAAACCAGCCCGACTTGGCACTGGTGCCACCTTGGCTCTGAGAACCATGCTGCGTATCGTGGATTCTAAGGAGCCAGCCGGCCACTCCCAGCCACAGGCCCCCAAACACAAACAACAGCGCTTTTCCCTGGAAAACAAAACTCGCCTGCCAACTTTTTGATGGCAGATTGCAGGAGCCACTTGGTACTATCAAACCAGCCCAACTTGGCACTGGTGCCACCTCTGGTCTGGGAACCATCCTGCGTATCGTGGATTCTAAGGAGCCAGTCAGCCACTCCCAGCCACAGGCCCCCAAACACAAACAACGGCACTTTTCCCTGGAAAACAAAACTCGTCTGCCAACTGTTTGATGGCAGATTGCAGGAGCCACTTGGTACTATCAAATCAGCCCAACTTGGCACTGCTGCCACCACGGGTCTGGTCACCATCCTGCCTATCGTAGCTTTTCAGGAGCCAGCCGGTCACCCCCAGCCATAGGCCCCCAGACACAAAGCTCGGCCCGTTTCCCTGGCAAACAAAATTAAGCTGCCCCGTTTCTGGATGGCAGATTGCAGGACGCACTTGGTACAATCAAACCAGCCCAACTTGGCACTGGTGCCACCTTGGGTCTGGGAACCATGCTGCGTATTGTGGATTCTAAGGAGCCAGCCGGCCACTCCCAGCCACAGGCCCCCAAACACAAACAACGGCGCTTTTCCCTGGAAAACAAAACTCGCCTGCCAACTTTTTGATGGCAGATTGCAGGAGCCACTTGGTACTATCAAACCAGCCCAACTTGGCACTGGTGCCACCATGGGTCTGGTCACCATCCTGCCTATCGTAGCTTTTCAGGACCTATCCGGTCACTCCCAGCCATAGGCCCCCAGACATAAACCTCGGCCCGTTTCCCTGGCAAACAAAAGTAAGCTGCCCCGCTTCTGGATGGCAGATTGCAGGACGCACTTGGTACTATCAAACCAAACCGACTTGGCACTGGTGCCAACTTGGGTCTGGGAACCATCCTGCGTATCGTGGATTCTAAGGAGCCAGCCGGCCACTCCCAGCCACAGTCCCCCGAACACATACAACGGCGTTTTTCCCTGGAAAACAAAACTCGCCTGCCAACTTTTTGATGGCAGATTGCAGGAGCCACTTGGTACTATCAAACCAGCCCAACTTGGCACTGCTGCCACCATGGGTCTGGTCACCATCCTGCCTATCGTAGAATTCAGGAGCCAGCCGGTCACTCCCAGCCATAGGCCCCGAGACACAAACCTCGGCCCGTTTCCCTTGGCAAACAAAAGTAAGCTGCCCCGCTTCTGGATGGCAGAATGCAGGAGCCACTTTTCACCATCAAACCAGCCCGACTTGGCACTGGTGCCACCTTGGCTCTGGGAACCATGCTGCGTAACGTAGATTCTAAGGCGCCAGCCGGCAACTCCCAGCCACAGGCCTCCAAAAAAATCAACGGCGCTTTTCCCGGGAATACAAAACTCGCCTGCCAATATTTGATGGCGGATTGCAGGAGCCACTTGGTACTATCAAACCAGCCCAACTTGGCACTGGTGCCACCATGGGTCTGGTCACCATCCTGCCTATCGTAGCTTTTCAGGAGCCAGCCGGTCACTCCCAGCCATAGGCCCCCAGACACAAACCTCGGCCCGTTTCCCTGGCAAACAAAAGTAAGCTACCGCGCTTCTGGATGGCAGATTGCAGGAGACACTTTGCACCATCAAACCAGCCCGACTTGGCACTGGTGCCACCTTGGCTCTGAGAACCATGCTGCGTATCGTGGATTCTAAGGAGCCAGCCGGCCACTCCCAGCCACAGGCCCCCAAACACAAACAACAGCGCTTTTCCCTGGAAAACAAAACTCGCCTGCCAACTTTTTGATGGCAGATTGCAGGAGCCACTTGGTACTATCAAACCAGCCCAACTTGGCACTGGTGCCACCTCTGGTCTGGGAACCATCGTACGTATCGTGGATTCTAATAATCCAGCCGGCCACTCCCAACCACAGTCCCCCAAACACAAACAACGGCGCTTTTCCCTGGAAAACAAAACTCGCCTGCCACCATTTTGATGGCAGATTGCAGGAGCCACTTGGAACTATCAAACTAGCCCGACTTGGCACTGGTGCCACCTTGGGTCTGGGAACCTTCCTGCGTATCGTGGATTCTAAGGAGCCAGTTGGCCACTCCCAGCCACAGGCCCCCAAACACAAACAACGGCGCTTTTCCCTGGAAAACAAAACTCGCCTGCCAACTTTGTGATGGCAGATTGCAGGAGCCACTTGGTACTATCAAACCAGCCCAACTTGGGACTGCTGCCACCATGGGTCTGGTCACCATCCAGCATATCGTAGGTTTTCAAGAGCCAGACGGTCACTCCCAGTCATAGGCCCCCAGACACAAACCTCGGCCCGTTTCCCTGGCAAACAAAAGTAAGCTGCCCCGCTTCTGGATGGCAGATTGAAGGAGCTACCTGGTACTATCAAACCAGCCCAACTTGGAACTGGTACCACCTCTGGTCTGGGAACCATGCTGCGTATCGTGGATTCTAAGGAGCCAGCCGGCCACTCCCAGCCACAGGCCCCCAAACACAAACAACGGCGCTTTTCCCTGGAAAACAAAACTCGCCTGCCAACATTTCGATGGCAGATTGCAGGAGCCACTTGGTACTATCAAACCAGCCCAACTTGGCACTGGTGCCACCATGGGTCTGGTCACCATCCTGCCTATCGTGGCTTTTCAGGAGCCAGCCGGTCACTCCCAGCCATAGGCCCCCAGACACAAACCTCGGCCCGTTTCCCTGGCAAACAAAAGTAAGCTACCCCTCTTCTGGATGGCAGATTACAGGAGCCACTTTGCACCATCAAACTAGCCCGACTTGGCACTGGTGCCACCTCTGGTCTGGGAACCAACCTGCGTATCGTGGATTCCAATTAGCCATCCGTCCACACGCAGCCACTGGCTCCCAAACACAAACAACGGCGCTTTTCCCTGGAAAACAAAACTCGCCTGCCAACTTTTTGATGGCAGATTGCAGGAGCCACTTGGTACTATCAAATCAGCCCAACTTGGCACTGGTGCCACCATGGGTCTGGTCACCATCCTGCCTATCGTAGCTTTTCAGGACCTATCCGGTCACTCCCAGCCATAGGCCCCCAGACATAAACCTCAGCCCGTTTCCCTGGCAAACCAAAGTAAGCTGCCCTGCTTCTTATGGCAGATTGCAGGAGCCACTTGGTACTATCAAACCAGCCCAACTTGGGACTGGTGCCACCTCTGGTCTGGGAACCATCCTGCGTATCGTGGATTCTAAGGAGCCAGTCAGCCACTCCCAGCCACAGGCCCCCAAACACAAACAACGGCACTGTTCCCTGGAAAACAAAACTCGTCTGCCAACTGTTTGATGGCAGATTGCAGGAGCCACTTGGTACTATCAAACCAGCCCAACTTGGCACTGCTGCCACCACGGGTCTGGTCACCATCCTGCCTATCGTAGCTTTTCAGGAGCCAGCCGGTCACCCCCAGCCATAGGCCCCCAGACACAAAGCTCGGCCCGTTTCCCTGGCAAACAAAATTAAGCTGCCCCGCTTCTGGATGGCAGATTGCAGGAGCCACTTGGTACTATCAAACCAGCCCAACTTGGCACTGGTGCCACCATGGGTCTGGTCACCATCCTGCCTATCGTAGCTTTTCAGGACCTATCCGGTCACTCCCAGCCATAGGCCCCCAGACATAAACCTCGGCCCGTTTCCCTGGCAAACCAAAGTAAGCTGCCCCGCTTCTGGATGGCAGATTGCAGGACGCACTTGGTACTATCAAACCAAACCGACTTGGCACTGGTGCCAGCTTGGGTCTGGGAACCATCCTGCGTATCGTGGATTCTAAGGAGCCAGCCGGCCACTCCCAGCCACAGTCCCCCGAACACATACAACGGCGTTTTTCCCTGGAAAACAAAACTCGCCTGCCAACTTTTTGATGGCAGATTGCAGGAGCCACTTGGTACTATCAAACCAGCCCAACTTGGCACTGCTGCCACCATGGGTCTGGTCACCATCCTGCCTATCGTAGAATTCAGGAGCCAGCCGGTCACTCCCAGCCATAGGCCCCGAGACACAAACCTCGGCCCGTTTCCCTTGGCAAACAAAAGTAAGCTGCCCCGTTTCTGGATGGCAGAATGCAGGAGCCACTTTTCACCATCAAACCAGCCCGACTTGGCACTGGTGCCACCTTGGCTCTGGGAACCATGCTGCGTAACGTAGATTCTAAGGCGCCAGCCGGCAACTCCCAGCCACAGGCCTCCAAAAAAATCAACGGCGCTTTTCCCGGGAATACAAAACTCGCCTGCCAATATTTGATGGCGGATTGCAGGAGCCACTTGGTACTATCAAACCAGCCCAACTTGGCACTGGTGCCACCATGGGTCTGGTCACCATCCTGCCTATCGTAGCTTTTCAGGAGCCAGCCGGTCACTCCCAGCCATAGGCCCCCAGACACAAACCTCGGCCCGTTTCCCTGGCAAACAAAAGTAAGCTACCGCGCTTCTGGATGGCAGATTGCAGGAGACACTTTGCACCATCAAACCAGCCCGACTTGGCACTGGTGCCACCTTGGCTCTGAGAACCATGCTGCGTATCGTGGATTCTAAGGAGCCAGCCGGCCACTCCCAGCCACAGGCCCCCAAACACAAACAACAGCGCTTTTCCCTGGAAAACAAAACTCGCCTGCCAACTTTTTGATGGCAGATTGCAGGAGCCACTTGGTACTATCAAACCAGCCCAACTTGGCACTGGTGCCACCTCTGGTCTGGGAACCATCGTACGTATCGTGGATTCTAATTATCCAGCCGGCCACTCCCAACCACAGGCCCCCAAACAAAAACAACGGCGCTTTTCCCTGGAAAACAAAACTCGCCTGCCACCATTTTGATGGCAGATTGCAGGAGCCACTTGGAACTATCAAACTAGCCCGACTTAGCACTGGTGCCACCTTGGGTCTGGGAACCTTCCTGCGTATCGTGGATTCTAAGGAGCCAGTTGGCCACTCCCAGCCACAGGCCCCCAAACACAAACAACGGCGCTTTTCCCTGGAAAACAAAACTCGCCTGCCAACTTTGTGATGGCAGATTGCAGGAGCCACTTGGTACTATCAAACCAGCCCAACTTGGGACTGCTGCCACCATGGGTCTGGTCACCATCCAGCATATCGTAGGTTTTCAAGAGCCAGACGGTCACTCCCAGTCATAGGCCCCCAGACACAAACCTCGGCCCGTTTCCCTGGCAAACAAAAGTAAGCTGCCCCGCTTCTGGATGGCAGATTGAAGGAGCTACCTGGTACTATCAAACCAGCCCGACTTGACACTGGTGCCACCTCTGGTCTGGGAACCATGCTGCGTATCGTGGATTCTAAGGAGCCAGCCGGCCACTCCCAGCCACAGGCCCCCAAACACAAACAACGGCGCTTTTCCCTGGAAAACAAAATTCGCCTGCCACCTTTTTGATGGCAGATTGCAGGAGCCACTTAGTACTATCAAACCAGCCCAGCTTGGCACTGGTGCCACCATGGGTCAGGTCAACATCCTGCCTATCGTGGCTTTTCAGGAGCCAGCCGGTCACTCCCAGCCATAGGCCCCCAGACACAAACCTCGGCCCGTTTCCCTGGCAAACAAAAGTAAGCTACCCCTCTTCTGGATGGCAGATTACAGGAGCCACTTTGCACCATCAAACTAGCCCGACTTGGCACTGGTGCCACCTCTGGTCTGGGAACCAACCTGCGTATCGTGGATTCCAATTAGCCATCCGTCCACACGCAGCCACTGGCTCCCAAACACAAACAACGACGCTTTTCCCTGGAAAACAAAACTCGCCTGCCAACTTTTTGATGGCAGATTGCAGGAGCCACTTTGCACCATCAAACCAGCCCGACTTGACACTGGTGCCACGTCTTGTCTGGGAACCATCCTGCGTATCGTGGATTCTAAGGAGCCAGCCAGCCACTCCCAGCCACAGGCCCCCAAACACAAACAACGGCGCTTTTGCCTGGAAAACAAAACTCGCCTGCCAACTTTTTGATGGCAGATTGCAGGAGCCACTTGGAACTATCAAACCAGCCCGACTTGGCACTGGTGCCACCATGGGTCTGGTCACCATCCTGCCTATCGTAGCTTTTCAGGACCTACCTGGTCACTCCCAGCCATAGGCCCCCAGACACAAACCTAGGCCCGTTTCCCTGGCAAACAAAAGTAAGCTGCCCCGCTTCTGGATGGCAGATTGCAGGACGCACTTGGTACTATCAAACCAGCCCAACTTGGCACTGGTGCCACCTTGGGTCTGGGAACCTTCCGGCGTATCGTGAATTCTAAGGAGCCAGCCGGCCACTCCCAACTACAGGCCCCCAAACACAAACAACGGCGCTTTTCCCTGGAAAACAAAACTCGCCTGCCAACTTTTTGATGGCAGATTGCAGGAGCCACTTGGTACTATCAAACCAGCCCAACTTGGCACTGGTGCTACCATGAGTCTGGTCACCATCCTGCCTATCGTAGCTTTTCAGGAGCCAGCCGGTCACTCCCATCCATAGGCCCCCAGACACAAACCTCGGCCCGTTTCCCTGGCAAACAAAAGTAAGCTGCCCTGCTTCTTGATGGCAGATTGCAGGAGCCACTTGGTACTATCAAACCAGCCCAACTTGGGACTGGTGCCACCTCTGGTCTGGGAACCATCCTGCGTATCGTGGATTCTAAGGAGCCAGTCAGCCACTCCCAGCCACAGGCCCCCAAACACAAACAACGGCACTTTTCCCTGGAAAACAAAACTCGTCTGCCAACTGTTTGATGGCAGATTGCAGGAGCCACTTGGTACTATCAAACCAGCCCAACTTGGCACTGCTGCCACCACGGGTCTGGTCACCATCCTGCCTATCGTAGCTTTTCAGGAGCCAGCCGGTCACCCCCAGCCATAGGCCCCCAGACACAAAGCTCGGCCCGTTTCCCTGGCAAACAAAAGTAAGCTGTCCCGCTTCTGGATGGCAGAGTGCAGGAATCACTTGGTACAATCAAACCAGCCCGACTTGGAACTGGTGCCACCTCTGGTCTTGGAACCATCCTGCGTATCGTGGGTTCTAAGGAGCCAGCCGGCCACTCCCAGCCACATGCCCCCAAACACAAACAACGGCGCTTTTCCCTGGAAAACAAAACTCGCCTGCCAACATTTCGATGGCAGATTGCAGGAGCCACTTGGTACTATCAAACCAGCCCAACTTGGCACTGGTGCCACCATGGGTCTGGTCACCATCCTGCCTATCGTAGCTTTTCAGGACCTAGCCGGTCAGTCCCAGCCATAGGCCCCCAGACACAAACCTCGGCCCGTTTCCCTGGCAAACCAAAGTAAGCTGCCCCGCTTCTGGATGGCAGATTGCAGCAATCACTTGGTACTATCAAACCAGACCGACTTGGCACTCTTGCCAGCTTGGGTCTGGGAACCATCCTGAGTATCGTGGATTCTAAGGAGCCAGCCGGCCACTCCCAGCCACAGTCCCCCGAACACAAACAACGGCATTTTTCCCTGGAAAACAAAACTCGCCTGCCTGCTTTTTGATGGCAGATTGCAGGAGCCACTTGGTACTATCAAACCAGCCCGATTTGGCACTGGTGCCACCTCTGGTCTGGGAACCATCGTACGTATCGTGGATTCTAATTAGCCAGCCGGCCACTCCCAGCCACAGGCCCCCAAACACAAACAACGGCGCTTTTCCCTGGAAAACAAAACACGCCTGCCACATTTTGATGGCAGATTGCAGGAGCCACTTGGAACTATCAAACTAGCCCGACTTGGCACTGGTGCCACCTTGGGTCTGGGAATCATGCTGCGTATCGTGGATTCTAACGAGCCAGTTGGCCACTCCCAGCCACAGGCCCCCAAACACAAACAACGGCGCTTTTCCCTGGAGAACAAAACTCGCCTGCCAACTTTGTGATGGCAGATTGCAGGAGCCACTTGGTACTATCAAACCAGCCCAACTTGGGACTGGTGCCACCATGGGTCTGGTCACCATCCAGCCTATCGTAGGTTTTCAGGAGCCAGCCCGACACTCCCAGTCATAGGCCCCCAGACACAAACCTCGGCCCGTTTCCCTGGCAAACAAAAGTAAGCTGCCCCGCTTCTGGATGGCAGATTGCAGGAGCTACCTGGTACTATCAAACCAGCCCGACTTGACACTGGTGCCACCTCTGGTCTGGGAACCATCCTGCGTATCGTGGATTCTAAGGAGCCAGCCGGCCACTCCCAGCCACAGGCCCCCAAACACAAACAACGGCGCTTTTCCCTGGAAAACAAAACTCGCCTGCCAACTTTTTGATGGCAGATTGCAGGAGCCACTTGGTACTATCAAACCAGCCCAACTTGGCACTGGTGCCACCATGGTTCTGGTGACCATCCTGCCTATCGTAGCTTTTCAGGAGCCAACCTGTGACTCCCAGCCATAGGCCACCAGACACAAACCTCGGCCCGTTTCCCTGGCAAACAAAAGTAAACTACCGCGCTTCTGGATGGCAGATTGCAGGAACCACGTTGCACCATCAAACCAGCCCAACTTGGCACTGCTGCCACCTTGGCTCTGGGAACCATCCTGCCTATCGTGGATTCTAATTAGCCAGCCGGGCACTCCCAGCCACAGGCCCCCAAACACAAACAACGGCGCTTTTCCCTGGAAAACAAAACTCGCCTGCCAACTTTTTGATGGCAGATTGCAGGAGCCACTTGGTACTATCAAATCAGCCCAACTTGGCACTGGTGCCACCATGGGTCTGGTCACCATCCTGCCTATCATAGCTTTTCAGGAGCCAGCCGGTCACTCCCAGCCATAGGCCCCCAGACACAAACCTCGGCCCGTTCCCCTGGCAAACAAAAGTAAGCTGCCCCGCTTCTGGATGGCAGATTGCAGGAACCACGTTGTACTATCAAACCAGCCCGACTTGGCACTGGTGCCACCTTGGCTCTGAGAACCATGCTGCGAATCGTGGATTCTAAGGAGCCAGCCGGCCACTCCCAGCCACAGGCCCCCAAACACAAACAACAGCGCTTTTCCCTGGAAAACAAAACTCGCCTGCCAACTTTTGATGGCAGATTGCAGGAGCCACTTGGTACTATCAAACCAGCCCAACTTGGCACTGGTGCCACCTCTGGTCTGGGAACAATCGTACGTATCGTGGATTCTAATTAGCCAGCCGGCCACTCCCAGCCACAGGCCCCCAAACAAAAACAACAGCGCTTTTCCCTGGAAAACAAAACTCGCCTGCCACCTTTTTGATGGCAGATTGCAGGAGCCACTTGGAACTATCAAACTAGCCCGACTTGGCACTGGTGCCACCTTGGGTCTGGGAATCATGCTGCGTATCGTAGAATTCAGGAGCCAGCCGGTCACTCCCAGCCATAGGCCCCGAGACACAAACCTCGGCCCGTTTCCCTGGCAAACAAAAGTAAGCTGCCCCGCTTCTGGATGGCAGATTGCAGGAGCCCCTTTGCACCATCAAACCAGCCCGACTTGGCACTAGTGCAACCTCAGGTCTGGGAACCATCCTACGTATCGTGGATTCTAAGGAGCCAGCCAGCCACTCCCAGCCACAGGCCCCCAAACACAAACAACGGCGCTTTTCCCTGGAAAACAAAACTCGCCTGCCAACTTTTTGATGGCAGATTGCAGGAGAAACTTGGTACTATCAAACCAGCCCAACTTGGCACTGGTGCCACCATGATTCTGGTGACCATCCTGGCTATCGTAGCTTTTCAGGAGCCAGCCGGTGACTCCCAGCCATAGGCCCCCAGACACAAACCTCGGCCCGTTTCCCTGGCAAACAAAAGTAAACTACCGCGCTTCTGGATGGCAGATTGCAGGAACCACGTTCCACCATCAAACCAGCCCAACTTGGCACTGCTGCCACCTTGGCTCTGGGAACCATCCTGCCTATCGTGGATTCTAATTAGCCAGCCGGCCACTCCCAGCCACAGGCCCCAAAACACAAACAACGGCGCTTTTCCCTGGAAAACAAAACTCGCCTGCCAACTTTTTGATGGCAGATTGCAGGAACCACTTGGTACTATCAAATCAGCCCAACTTGGCACTGGTGCCACCATGGGTCTGGTCACCATCCTGCCTATCATAGCTTTTCAGGAGCCAGCCGGTCACTCCCAGCCATAGGCCTCGAGAGACAAACCTCTGCCCGTTTCCCTGGCAAACAAAAGTAAGCTGCCCCGCTTCTGGATGGCAGATTGCAGGAACCACGTGGTACTATCAAACCAGCCCGACTTGGCACTGGTGCCACCTTGGCTCTGAGAACCATGCTGCGTATCATGGATTCTAAGGAGCCAGCCGGCCACTCCCAGCCACAGGCCCCCAAACACAAACAACAGCGCTTTTCCCTGGAAAACAAAACTCGCCTGCCAACTTTTTGATGGCAGATTGCAGGAGCCACTTGGTACTATCAAACTAGCCCGACTTGGCACTGGTGCCACCTTGGGTCTGGGAATCATGCTGCGTATCGTGGATTCTAAGGAGCCAGTTGGCCACTCCCAGCCACAGGCCCCCAAACACAAACAACTGCGCTTTTCCCTGGAAAACAAAACTCGCCTGCCAACATTGTGATGGCAGATTGCAGGAGCCACTTCGTACTATCAAACCAGCCCAACTTGGGACTGGTGCCACCATGGGTCTGGTCACCATCCAGCCTATCGTAGGTTTTCAGGAGCCAGCCGGACACTCCCAGTCATAGGCCCCCAGACACAAACCTCGGCCCGTTTCCCTGGCAAACAAAAGTAAGCTGCCCCGCTTCTGGATGGCAGATTGCAGGAGCTACCTTGTACTATCAAACCAGCCCGACTTGACACTGGTGCCACCTCTGGTCTGGGAACCATGCTGCGTATCGTGGATTCTAAGGAGCCAGCAGGACACTCCCAGCCACAGGCCCCCAAACACAAACAACGGCGCTTTTCCCTGGAAAACAAAACTCGCCTGCCAACCTTTTGATGGCAGATTGCAGGAGCCACTTGGTACTATCAAACCAGCCCAACTTAGCACTGCTGCCACCATGGGTCTGGTGACCATCCTGCCTATCGTAGAATTCAGGAGCCAGCCGGTCACTCCCAGCCATAGGCCCCGAGACACAAACCTCGGCCCGTTTCCCTGGCAAACAAAAGTAAGCTGCCCCGCTTCTGGATGGCAGAATGCAGGAGCCACTTTGCACCATCAAAGCAGCCCGACTTGGCACTAGTGCCACCTCAGGTCTGGGAACCATCCTACGTATCGTGGATTCTAAGGAGCCAGCCAGCCACTCCCAGCCACAGGCCCCCAAACACAAACAACGGCGCTTTTCCCTGGAAAACAAAACTCGCCTGCCAACTTTTTGATGGCAGATTGCAGGAGAAACTTGGTACTATCAAACCAGCCCAACTTGGCACTGGTGCCACCATGGGTCTGGTCACCATCCTGCCTATTGTAGCTTTTCAGGAGCCAGCCGGTGACTCCCAGCCATAGGCCCCCAGACACAAACCTCGGCCCGTTTCCCTGGCAAACAAAAGTAAACTACCGCGCTTCTGGATGGCAGATTGCAGGAACCACATTGCACCATCAAACCATCCCAACTTGGCACTGCTGCCACCTTGGCTCTGGGAACCATGCTGCGTATCGTGGATTCTAATTAGCCAGCCGGCCACTCCCAGCCACAGGCCCCCAAACACAAACAACGGCGCTTTTCCCTGGAAAACAAAACTCGCCTGCCACCTTTTTGATGGCAGATTGCAGGAGCCACTTGGAACTATCAAACTAGCCCGACTTGGCACTGGTGCCACCTTGGGTCTGGGAATCATGCTGCGTATCGTGGATTCTAAGGAGCCAGTTGGCCACTCCCAGCCACAGGCCCCTAAACACAAACAACTGCGCTTTTCCCTGGAAAACAAAACTCGCCTGCCAACTTCGTGATGGCAGATTGCAGGAGCCACTTGGTACTATCAAACCAGCCCAACTTGGGACTGGTGCCACCATGGGTCTGGTCACCATCCTGCCTATCGTAGGTTTTCAGGAGCCAGCCGGTCACTCCCAGTCATAGGCCCCCAGACACAAACCTCGGCCCGTTTCCCTGGCAAACAAAAGTAAGCTGCCCCGCTTCTGGATGGCAGATTGCAGGAGCTACCTGGTACTATCAAACCAGCCCGACTTGACACTGGTGCCACCTCTGGTCTGGGAACCAACCTGCGTATCGTGGATTCCAATTAGCCATCCGTCTACTAGCAGCCACTGGCTCCCAAACAAAAACAACGACGCTTTTCCCTGGAAAACAAAACTCGCCTGCCAACTTTTTGATGGCAGATTGCAGGAGCCACTTGGTACTATCAAACCAGCCCAATCTGGCACTGGTGCCACCATGGGTCTGGTCACCATCCTGCCTATCGTAGCTATTCAGGACCTAGCCGGTGACTCCCAGCCATAGGCCCCCAAACACAAACCTCGGCCGGTTTCCCTGGCAAACAAAAGTAAGCTCCCCCGCTTCTGGATGGCAGATTGCAGGACACACTTTGTACTATCAAACCAGCCCGAATTGGAACTGGTGCCACCTCTGGTCTGCGAACCATCCTACGTATCGTGGATTCTAAGGAGCCAGCCGGCCACTCCCAGCCACAGGCCCCCAAACACAAACAACGGCGCTTTTCCCTGGAAAACAAAACTCGCCTGCCAACTTTTTGATGGCAGATTGCAGGAGCCACTTGGAACTATCAAACCAGCCCGACTTGGCACTGGTGCCACCATGGGTCTGGTCACCATCCTGCCTATCGTAGCTTTTCAGGACCTACCTGGTCACTCCCAGCCATAGGCCCCCAGACACAAACCTAGGCCCGTTTCCCTGGCAAACAAAAGTAAGCTGCCCCGCTTCTGGATGGCAGATTGCAGGACGCACTTGGTACTATCAAACCAGCCCGACTTGGCACTGGTGCCACCTTGGGTCTGGGAACCTTCCTGCGTATCGTGGATTCTAAGGAGCCAGCCAGCCACTCCCAACTACAGGCCCCCAAACACAAACAACGGCGCTTTTCCCTGGAAAACAAAACTCGCCTGCCAACTTTTTGATGGCAGATTGCAGGAGCCACTTGGTACTATCAAACCAGCCCAACTTGGCACTGGTGCCACCATGAGTCTGGTCACCATCCTGCCTATCGTAGCTTTTCAGGAGCCAGCCGGTCACTCCCAGCCATAGGCCCCCAGACACAAACCTCGGCCCGTTTCCCTGGCAAACAAAAGTAAGCTGCCCCGCTTCTGGATGGCAGATTGCAGGAGACACTTTGCACCATCAAACCAGCCCGACTTGGCACTAGTGCCACCTCAGGTCTGGGAACCATCCTACATATCGTGGATTCTAAGGAGCCAGCCGGCCACTCCCAGCCACAGGCCCCCAAACACAAACAACGGCGCTTTTCCCTGGAAAACAAAACTCGCCTGCCAACTTTGAGATGGCAGATTGCAGGAGCCACTTGGTACTATCAAACCAGCCCAACTTGAGACTGGTGCCACCATGGGTCTGGTCACCATCCAGCCTATCGTAGGTTTTCAGGAGCCAGACGGACACTCTCAGTCATAGGCCCCCAGACACAAACCTCGGCCCGTTTCCCTGGCAAACAAAAGTAAGCTGCCCCGCTTCTGGATGGCAGATTGCAGGAGCTACCTGGTACTATCAAACCAGCCCGACTTGACACTGGTGCCACCTCTGGTCTGGGAACCATGCTGCGTATCGTGGATTCTAAGGAGCCAGCCGGACACTCCCAGCCACAGGCCCCCAAACACAAACAACGGCGCTTTTCCCTGGAAAACAAAACTCGCCTGCCAACTTTTTGATGGCAGATTGCAGGAGCCACTTGGTACTATCAAACCAGCCCAACTTGGCACTGGTGCCACCATGGTTCTGGTGACCATCCTGCCTATCGTAGCTTTTCAGGAGCCAGCCGGTGACTCCCAGCCATAGGCCACCAGACACAAACCTCGGCCCGTTTCCCTGGCAAACAAAAGTAAACTACCGCGCTTCTGGATGGCAGATTGCAGGAACCACGTTGCACCATCAAACCAGCCCAACTTGGCACTGCTGCCACCTTGGCTCTGGGAACCATCCTGCCTATCGTGGATTCTAATTAGCCAGCCGGGCACTCCCAGCCACAGGCCCCCAAACACAAACAACGGCGCTTTTCCCTGGAAAACAAAACTCGCCTGCCAACATTTTGATGGCAGATTGCAGGAGCCACTTGGTACTATCAAATCAGCCCAACTTGGCACTGGTGCCACCATGGGTCTGGTCACCATCCTGCCTATCATAGCTTTTCAGGAGCCAGCCGGTCACTCCCAGCCATAGGCCTGGAGACACAAACCTCGGCCCGTTACCCTGGCAAACAAAAGTAAGCTGCCCCGCTTCTGGATGGCAGATTGCAGGAGCCACTTGGTACTATCAAACCAGCCCGACTTGGCACTGGTGCCACCTTGGCTCTGAGAACCATGCTGCGTATCGTGGATTCTAAGGAGCCAGCCGGCCACTCCCAGCCACAGGCCCCCAAACACAAACAACAGCGCTTTTCCCTGGAAAACAAAACTCGCCTGCCAACTTTTTGATGGCAGATTGCAGGAGCCACTTGGTACTATCAAACAAGCCCAACTTGGCACTGGTGCCACCTCTGGTCTGGGAACCATCGTACGTATCGTGGATTCTAATTAGCCAGCCGGCCACTCCCAGCCCCAGGCCCCCAAACACAAACAACGGCGCTTTTCCCTGGAAAACAAAACTCGCCTGCCACCTTTTTGATGGCAGATTGCAGGAGCCACTTGGAACTATCAAACTAGCCCGACTTGGCACTGGTGCCACCTTGGGTCTGGGAAGCATGCTGCGTATCGTGGATTCTAAGGAGCCAGTTGGCCACTCCCAGCCACAGGCCCCCAAACACAAACAACGGCGCTTTTCCCTGGAAAACAAAACTCGCCTGCCAACTTTGTGATGGCAGATTGCAGGAGCCACTTGGTACTATCAAACCAGCCCAACTTGGGACTGGTGCCACCATGGGTCTGGTCACCATCCAGCCTATCGTAGGTTTTCAGGAGCCAGCCGGACACTCCCAGTCATAGGCCCCAAGACACAAACCTCGGCCCGTTTCCCTGGCAAACAAAAGTAAGCTGCCCCGCTTCTGGATGGCAGATTGCAGGAGCTACCTTGTACTATCAAACCAGCCCGACTTGACACTGGTGCCACCTCTGGTCTGGGAATCATGCTGCATATCGTGGATTCTAAGGAGCCAGCCGGACACTCCCAGCCACAGGCTCCAAACAAAAACAACGGCGCTTTTCCCTGGAAAACAAAACTCGCCTGCCAACTTTTTGATGGCAGATTGCAGGAGCCACTTGGTACTATCAAACCAGCCCAACTTGGCACTGCTGCCACCATGGGTCTGGTCACCATCCTGCCTATCGTAGAATTCAGGAGCCAGCCGGTCACTCCCAGCCATAGGCCCCGAGACACAAACCTCGGCCCGTTTCCCTGGCAAACAAAAGTAAGCTGCCCCGCTTCTGGATGGCAGATTGCAGGAGCCACTTTGCACCATCAAACCAGCCCGACTTGGCACTAGTGCCACCTCAGGTCTGGGAACCATCCTACGTATCGTGGATTCTAAGGAGCCAGCCAGCCACTCCCAGCCACAGGCCCCCAAACACAAACAACGGCGCTTTTCCCTGGAAAACAAAATTCGCCTGCCAAATTTTGATGGCAGATTGCAGGAGAAACTTGGTACTATCAAACCAGCCCAACTTGGCACTGGTGCCACCATGGTTCTGGTGACCATCCTGCCTATCGTAGCTTTTCAGGAGCCAGCCGGTGACTCCCAGCCATAGGCCCCCAGACACAAACCTCGGCCCGTTTCCCTGGCAAACAAAAGTAAACTACCGCGCTTCTGGATGGCAGATTGCAGGAACCACGTTGCACCATCAAACCAGCCCAACTTGGCACTGCTGCCACCTTGGCTCTGGGAACCATCCTGCCTATCGTGGATTCTAATTAGCCAGCCGGCCACTCCCAGCCACAGGCCCCCAAACACAAACAACGGCGCTTTTCCCTGGAAAACAAAACTCGCCTGCCAACTTTTTGATGGCAGATTGCAGGAGCCACTTGTTACTATCAAATCAGCCCAACTTGGCACTGGTGCCACCATGGGTCTGGTCACCATCCTGCCTATCATAGCTTTTCAGGAGCCAGCCGGTCACTCCCAGCCATAGGCCTCGAGACACAAACCTATGCCCGTTTCCCTGGCAAACAAAAGTAAGCTGCCCCGCATCTGGATGGCAGATTGCAGGAACCACGTGGTACTATCAAACCAGCCCGACTTGGCACTGGTGCCACCTTGGCTCTGAGAACCATGCTGCGTATCGTGGATTCTAAGGAGCCAGCCGGCCACTCCCAGTCACAGGCCCCCAAACACAAACAACAGCGCTTTTCCCTGGAAAACAAAACTCGCCTGCCAACTTTTTGATGGCAGATTGCAGGAGCCACTTGGTACTATCAAACTAGCCCGACTTGGCACTGGTGCCACCTTGGGTCTGGGAATCATGCTGCGTATCGTGGATTCTAAGGAGCCAGTTGGCCACTCCCAGCCACCCGCCCCCAAACACAAACAACGGCGCTTTTCCCTGGAAAACAAAACTCGCCTGCCAACTTTGTGATGGCAGATTCCAGGAGCCACTTGGTACTATCAAAGTAGCCAAACTTGGGACTGGTGCCACCATGGGTCTGGTCACCATCCAGACTATCGTAGGTTTTCAGGAGCCAGCCGGACACTCCCAGTCATAGGCCCCCAGACACAAACCTCGGCCCGTTTCCCTGGCAAACAAAAGTAAGCTGCCCCGCTTCTGGATGGCAGATTGCAGGAGCTACCTTGTACTATCAAACCAGCCCGACTTGACATTGGTGCCACCTCTGGTCTGGGAACCATGCTGCGTATCGTGGATTCTAAGGAGCCAGCCGGACACTCCCAGCCACAGGCCCCCAAACACAAACAACGGCGCTTTTCCCTGGAAAACAAAACTCGCCTGCCAACTTTTTGATGGCAGATTGCAGGAGCCACTTGGTACTATCAAACCAGCCCAACTTTGCACTGCTGCCACCATGGATCTGGTCACCATCCTGCCTATCGTAGAATTCAGGAGCCTGCCGGTCACTCCCAGCCATAGGCCCCGAGACACAAACCTCGGCCCGTTTCCCTGGCAAACAAAAGTAAGCTGCCCCGCTTCTGGATGGCAGAATGCAGGAGCCACATTGCACCATCAAACCAGCCCGACTTGGCACTAGTGCCACCTCAGGTCTGGGAACCATCCTACGTATCGTGGATTCTAAGGAGCCAGCCAGCCACTCCCAGCCACAGGCCCCCAAACACAAACAACGGCGCTTTTCCCTGGAAAACAAAACTCGCCTGCCAACTTTTTGATGGCAGATTGCAGGAGAAACTTGGTACTATCAAACCAGCCAAACTTGGCACTGGTGCCACCATGGTTCTGGTGACCATCCTGCCTATTGTAGCTTTTCAGGAGCCAGCCGGTGACTCCCAGCCATAGGCCCCCAGACACAAACCTCGCCTGTTTCCCTGGCAAACAAAAGTAAACTACCGCGCTTCTGGATGGCAGATTGCAGGAACCACATTGCACCATCAAACCATCCCAACTTGGCACTGCTGCCACCTTGGCTCTGGGAACCATGCTGCGTATCGTGGATTCTAATTAGCCAGCCGGCCACTCCCAGCCACAGGCCCCCAAACACAAACAACGGCGCTTTTCCCTGGAAAACAAAACTCGCCTGCCAACGTTTTGATGGCAGATTACAGGAGCCACTTGGTACTATCAAATCAGCCCAACTTGGCACTGGTGCCACCATGGGTCTGGTCACCATCCTGCCTATCATAGCTTTTCAGGAGCCAGCCGGTCACTCCCAGCCATAGGCCTCGAGACACAAACCTCGGCCCGTTCCCCTGGCAAACAAAAGTAAGCTGCCCCGCTTCTGGATGGCAGATTGCAGGAACCACGTGGTACTATCAAACTGGCCCGACTTGGCACTGGTGCCACCTTGGCTCTGAGAACCATGCTGCGTATCGTGGATTCTAAGGAGCCAGCCAGCCACTCCCAGCCACAGGCCCCCAAACACAAACAACAGCGCTTTTCCCTGGAAAACAAATTTCGCCTGCCAACATTTTGATGGCAGATTGCAGGAGCCACTTGGTACTATCAAACCAGCCCAACTTGGCACTGGTGCCACCTCTGGCCTGGCAACCATCGTACGTATCGTGGATTCTAATTAGCCAGCCGGCCACTCCCAGCCACAGGCCCCCAAACACAAACAACGGCGCTTTTCCCTGGAAAACAAAACTCGCCTGCCACCTTTTTGATGGCAGATTGCAGGAGCCACTTGGAACTATCAAACTAGCCCGACTTGGCACTGGTGCCACCTTGGGTCTGGGAATCATGCTGCGTATCGTGGATTCTAAGGAGCCAGTTGGCCACTCCCAGCCACAGGCCCCCAAACACAAACAACAGCGCTTTTCCCTGGAAAACAAAACTCGCCTGCCAACTTCGTGATGGCAGATTGCAGGAGCCACTTGGTACTATCAAACCAGCCCAACTTGGGACTGGTGCCACCATGGGTCTGGTCACCATCCTGCCTATCGTAGGTTTTCAGGAGCCAGCCGGTCACTCCCAGTCATAGGCCCCCAGACACAAACCTCGGCCCGTTTCCCTGGCAAACAAAAGTAAGCTGCCCCGCTTCTGGATGGCAGATTGCAGGAGCTACCTGGTACTATCAAACCAGCCCGACTTGACACTGGTGCCACCTCTGGTCTGGGAACCATGCTGCGTATCGTGGATTCTAAGGAGCCAGCCGGACACTCCCAGCCACAGGCCCCCAAACACAAACAACGGCGCTTTTCCCTGGAAAACAAAACTCGCCTGCCAACTTTTTGATGGCAGATTGCAGGAGCCACTTAGTACTATCAAACCAGCCCAGCTTGGCACTGGTGCCACCATGGGTCTGGTCACCATCCTGCATATCGTGGCTTTTCAGGAGGCAGCCGGTCACTCCCAGCCATAGGCCCCCAGACACAAACATCGGCCCGTTTCCCTGGCAAACAAAAGTAAGCTACCCCTCTTCTGGATGGCAGATTGCAGGAGCCACTTTGCACCATCAAACTAGCCCGACTTGGCACTGGTGCCACCTCTGGTCTGGGAACCAACCTGCGTATCGTGGATTCCAATTAGCCATCCGTCCACTAGCAGCCACTGGCTCCCAAACACAAACAACGACGTTTTCCCTGGAAAACAAAACTCGCCTGCCAACTTTTTGATGGCAGATTGCAGGAGCCACTTGGTACTATCAAACCAGCCCAATCTGGCACTGGTGCCACCATGGGTCTGGTCACCATCCTGCCTATCGTAGCTTTTCAGGACCTAGCCGGTGACTCCCAGCCATAGGCCCCCAAACACAAACCTCGCCCGGTTTCCCTGGCAAACAAAAGTAAGCTCCCCCGCTTCTGGATGGCAGATTGCAGGACACACTTGGTACTATCAAACCACCCCGAATTGGAACTGGTGCCTCCTCTGGTCTGGGAACCATCCTACGTATCGTGGATTCTAAGGAGCCAGCCGGCCACTCCCAGCCACAGGCCCCCAAACACAAACAACGGCGCTTTTCCCTGGAAAACAAAACTCGCCTGCCAAATTTTGATGGCAGATTGCAGGAGCCACTTGGAACTATCAAACCAGCCCGACTTGGCACTGGTGCCACCATGGGTCTGGTCACCATCCTGCCTATCGTAGCTTTTCAGGACCTACCTGGTCACTCCCAGCCATAGGCCCCCAGACACAAACCTAGGCCCGTTTCCCTGGCAAACAAAAGTAAGCTGCCCCGCTTCTGGATGGCAGATTGCAGGACGCACTTGGTACTATCAAACCAGCCCTACTTGGCACTGGTGCCACCTTGGGTCTGGGAACCATCCTGCGTATCGTGGATTCTAAGGAGCCAGCCAGCCACTCCCAACTACAGGCCACCAAACACAAACAACGGCGCTTTTCCCTGGAAAACAAAACTCGCCTGCCAACTTTTTGATGGCAGATTGCAGGAGCCACTTGGTACTATCAAACCAGCCCAACTTGGCACTGGTGCCACCATGAGTCTGGTCACCATCCTGCCTATCGTAGCTTTTCAGCAGCCAGCCGGTCACTCCCAGCCATAGGCCCCCAGACACAAACCTCGGCCCGTTTCCCTGGCAAACAAAAGTAAGCTGCCCCGCTTCTGGATGGCAGATTGCAGGAGCCACTTTGCACCATCAAACCAGCCCGACTTGGCACTAGTGCCACCTCAGGTCTGGGAACCATCCTACGTATCGTGGATTCTAAGGAGCCAGCCGGCCACTCCCAGCCACAGGCCCCCAAACACAAACAACGGCGCTTTTCCCTGGAAAACAAAACTCGCCTGCCAAATTTTTGATGGCAAATTGCAGGAGCCACTTGGTACTATCAAACTAGCCAAATTGGCACTGGTGCCACCATGGGTCTGGTCACCATCCTGCCTATCGTAGCTTTTCAGGAGCCAGCCGGTCACTACCAGACATAGGCCCCCAGACAAAATGCTCGGCCCGTTTCCCTGGCAAAATTGTAAGCTGCCCTGCTTCTGGATGGCAGATTGCAGGAGCCACTTGGTACTATCAAACTAGCCCGACTTGGCAATGGTGCCACCTCTGGTCTGGGAACCATCCTGCGTATCGTGGATTCTAACGAGCCAGTCAGCCACTCCCAGCCACAGGCCCCCAAACACAAACAACGGCACTTTTCCCTGGAAAACAAAACTCGTCTGCCAACTTTTTGATGGCAGATTACAGGAGCCACTTGGTACTATCAAGCCAGCCCAACTTGGCACTGGTGCCACCATGGGTCTGGTCACCATCCTGCCTATCGTAGCTTTTCAGGAGCCAGCCGGTCACCCCAAGCCATAGGCCCCCAGACACAAACCTCGGCCCGTTTCCCTGGCAAACAAAAGTAAGCTGCCCCGCTTCTGGATGGCAGATTGCAGGAGCCACTTGGTACTATAAAACCATCCCAACTTGGCAATGGTGCCACCTTGGGTCTGGGAACCTTCCTGCGTATCGTGGATTCTAAGGAGCCAGCCGGCACTCCCAACTACAGGCCCCCAAACACAAACAACGGCGCTTTTCCCTGGAAAACAAAACTGGCCTGCCAACATTTTGATGGCAGATTGCCGGAGCCACATGGTACTATCAAACCAGCCCAACTTGGCACTGGTGCCACCATGGGTCTGGTCACCATCCTGCCTATCGTAGCTTCTCAGGACCTAGACGGTCACTCCCAGCCATAGGCCCCGTGACACAATGCTCGGCCCGTTTCCCTGGCAAACAAAAGTAAGCTGTCCCGCTTCTGGATGGCAGATTGCAGGAGCCACTTTGCACCATCAAACTGGCCCGACTTGTCACTGGTGCCACCTCTGGTCTGGGAACCATCCTGCGTATCGTGGATTCTAAGGAGCCAGCCGGCCACTCCCACCCACAGGCCCCCAAACACAAACAACGGCGCTTTTCCCTGGAAAACAAAACTCGCCTGCCAACCTTTTGATGGCAGATTGCAGGAGCCACTTGGTACTATTAAACCAGCCCAACTTGGCACTGGTGCCACCATGGGTCTGGTCACCATCCTGCCTATCGTAGCTTTTCAGGACCTAGACGGTCACTCCGAGCCATAGGCCTTGTGACACAATGCTCGGCCCGTTTCCCTGGCAAACAAAAGTAAGCTGCCCCGCTTCTGGATGGCAGATTGCAGGATCCATTAGGTATTATCAAACCAGACCTACTTGGCACTGGTGCCACCTCTGCCCAGGGAACCATCCTGCGTATCGTGGATTCTAAGGAGCCAGCCGGTCACTCCCAGCCATAGGCCCCCAGACACAAAGCTCGGCCGTTTCCCTGGCAAACAAAAGCAAGCTGCCCCGCTTCTGGATGGCAGATTGCAGGAGCCACTTGGTACTATCAAACCAGCCCGACTTGGCACTGGTGCCATCTCAGGTCTGGGAACCATCCTGCGTATCGTGGATTCTAATTAGCCATCGGGCCACTCCCAGCCACAGGACCCCAAACAAAAACAACGGCGCTTTTCCCTGGAAAACAAAACTCGCCTGCCAAATTTTGATGGCAGATTGCAGGAGACACTTGGTACTATCAAACCAGCCCAACTTGACACTGGTGCCACGATGGGTCTGGTCACCATCCTGCCTATCGTAGCTTTTCAGGAGCCAGCCGGTCACTCCCAGCCATAGGCCCCCAGACAAAAACCTCGGCTTGTTTCCCTGGCAAACAAAAGTAAGCTATCCCACTTCTGGATGGCAGATTGCAGGAGCCACTTTGCACCATCAAACTAGCCCGACTTGGCACTGGTGCCACCTCAGGTCTGGGAACCATCCTGCGTATCGTGGATTCTAATTAGCCAGCCGGCCACTCCCAGCCACAGGCCCCCAAACACAAACAACGGCGCTTTTCCCTGGAAAACAAAACTCGCCAGCCATCTTTTTGATGGCAGATTGCAGGAGCCACTTGGTACTATCAAACCAGCCCAACTTGGCACTGGTGCCACCATGGGTCTGGTCACCATCCTGCCTATCGTAGCTTTTCAGGAGCCAGCCGGTCACTCCCAGCCATAGGCCCCCAGACACAAAGCTCTGCCCGTTTCCCTGGCAAAAATATTAAGATGCCCCGCTTCTGGATGGCAGATTGCAGGACGCACTTGGTACTATCAAACCAGTCCGACTTGGCACTGGTGCCACCTTGGGTCTGGGAACCATCCTGCGTATCGTGGATTGTAATTAGCCAGCCGGCAACTCCCAGCCACAGGCCCCCAAACACAAACAACGGCGCTTTTCCCTGGAAAACAAAACTCGCCTGCCAATTTTTTGATGGCAGATTGCAGGAGCCGCTTGGTACTATCAAACCAGCCTGACTTGGCACTGGTGCCACCATGGGTCTGGTCGCCATCCTGCATATCGTAGCTTTTCAGGAGCCAGCCGGTCACTCCCAGCCATAGGTCCCCAGAGAGAAACCTCAGCCCGTTTCCCTGGCAAACAAAAGTAAGCTGCCCCGATTCTGGATGGCAGACTGCAGGAGCCACTTTGCACTATCAAACCAGTCCCACTTGGAAATGGTGCCACCTTGGGTCTGGGAACCATCCTGCGTATCGTGGATTCTAAGGAGCCAGCCGGCCACGCCCAGCCACAGGCCCCCAAACACAAACAACGGCGCTTTTCCCTGGAAAACAAAACTCGCCTGCCAACTTTTTGATGGCAGATTGCAGGAGCCACTTGGTACTATCAAACCAGCCCAACTTGGCACTGGTGCCACCATGGGTCTGGTCACCATCCTGCCTATCGTAGCTTTTCCGGACCTAGCCGGTCACTCCCAGCCATAGGCCCCCAGACACAAACCTAGGCCTGTTTCCCTGGCAAACAAAATAAGCTGTCCCGCTTCTGGATGGCAGATTGCAGGAGCCACGTTTCACCATCAAACCAGCCCAACTTGGCACTGGTGCCAACTTGGGTCTGGGAACCTTCCTGCGTATCGTGGATTCTAAGGAGCCAGCCAGCCACTCCCAGCTACAGGCCCCCAAACACAAACAACGGCGCTTTTCCCTGGAAAACAAAACTCGCCTGCCGACTTTTTGATGGCAGATTGCAGGAGCAACTTGGTACTATCAAACCAGCCCAACTTGGCACTGGTGCCACCATGGGTCTGGTCACCATCCTCCCTATCGTAGCTTATCAGGAGCCAGCCGGTCACTCCCAGCCACAGGCCCCCAAACACAAACAACGGCGCTTTTCCCTGGAAAACAAAACTCGCCTGCCAACTTTTTGATGGCAGATTGCAGGAGCCGCTTGGTACTATCAAACCAGCCAATTTGGCACTGGTGCCACCATGGGTCTGGTCACCATCCTGCCTATCGTAGCTTTTCAGGAGCCAGCCGGTCACTCCCAGCCATAAGCCCCCAGACAGAAACCTCGGCCCGTTTCCCTGGCAAACAAAAATAAGCTGCCCCGCTTCTGGATGGCAGATTGCAGGAGCCACTTTATACGATCAAACCATTCCCACTTGGCCCTGGTGCCACCTTGGGTCTGGGAACCATCCTGCGTATCGTGGATTCTAAGGACCCAGACGGCCACTCCCAGCCACAGGCCCCCAAACACAAACAACGGCGCTTTTCCCTGGAAAACAAAACTCGCCTGCCAAGTTTTTGATGGCAGATTGCAGGAGCAACTTGGTATTATCAAACCAGCCCAACTTGGCACTGGTGCCACCATGGGTCTGGTCACCATCCTGCCTATCGTAGCTTTTCAGGAGCCAGCCGGTAACTCCCAGCCATAGGCCCCCAGACACAAACCTCGGCCCGTTTCCTTGGCAAACAAAAGTAAGCTGCCCTGCTTGTGGATGGCAGATTGCAGGAAACACTTGGTACTATAAATCTAGCCCGACTTGGCACTGGTGCCACCTCTGGTCTGGGAACCATCCTGCGTATCGTGGATTCTAAGGAGCCAGCCAGCCACTCCCAGCCACAGGACCCCAAACACAAACAACGGCGCTTTTCCCTGGAAAACAAAACTCGCCTGCCAACTTTTTGATGGCAGATTGCAGGAGCCACTTGGTACTATCAAACCAGCCCAACTTGGCACTGGTGCCACCATGGGTCTGGTCACCATCCTGCCTATCGTAGCTTTTCAGGAGCCAGCCGGTCACTCCCAGCCATAGGCCCCCAGACAGAAACCTCGTCCCGTTTCCCTGGCAAACAAAAGTAAGCTGCCCCAATTCTGGATGGCAGATTGCAGGAGCCACTTGGTACTATCAAACCAGCCCCACTTGGAACTGGTGCCACCTCAGGTCTGGGAACCATGCTGCGTATCGTGGATTCTAAGGAGCCAGCCGGCCACTCCCAGCCACAGGCCCCCAAACACAAACAACGGCGCTTTTCCCTGGAAAACAAAACTCGCCTGCCAACTTTTTGATGGCAGATTGCAGGAGCCACTTGGTACTATCAAACCAGCCCAACTTGGCACTGGTTCCACCATGGGTCTGGTCACCATCCTGCCTATCGTAGCTTTTCAGGAGCCAGCCGGTCACTCCCAGCCATAGGCCCCCAGATACAATGCTCGGCCCGTGTCCCTGGCAAACAAACGTAAGCTGCCCTGCTTGTGGATGGCAGATTGCAGGAACCACTTGTACTATCAATCTAGCCTGACTTGGCACTGGTGCCACCTTGGGTCTGGGAACCTTCCTGCGTATCGTGGATTGTAATTAGCCAGCCGGCAACTCCCAGCCACAGGCCCCCAAACACAAACAACGGCGCTTTTCCCTGGAAAACAAAACTCGCCTGCCAACTTTTTGAAGGCAGATTGCAGGAGCCGCTTGGTACTATCAAACCAGCCAAATTGGCACTGGTGCCACCATGGGTCTGGTCACCATCCTGCCTATCGTAGCTTTTCAGGAGCCAGCCGGTCACTCCCAGCCATAGGCCCCCAGACACAAACCTCGGCCCGTTTCCCTGGCAAACAAAAGTAAGCTGCCCTGCTTGTGGATGGCAGATTGCAGGAACCACTTGGTACTATCAAACCAGCCCGACTTGGCACTGGTGCCACCTCAGGTCTGGGAACCATCCTGCGTATCGTGGATTCTAAGGAGCCAGCCAGCCATTCCCAGCCACAGGCCCCCAAACACAAACAACGGCGCTTTTCCCTGGAAAACAAAAGTCGCCTGCCAACATTTTATGGCAGATTACAGGAGCCACTTGGTACTATCAAACCAGCCCAACTTGGCACTGGTGCCACCATGGGTCTGGTCACCATCCTGCCTATCGTAGCTTTTCAGGACCTACCCGGTCACTCCCAGCCATAGGCCCCCAGACACAAACCTCGGCCCGTTTCCCTGGCAAACAAAAGTAAGCTGCCCCGCTTCTGGATGGCAGATTGCAGGAGCCACTTTGCACCATCAAACCAGCCCGACTTGGCACTGGTGCCACCTCAGGTCTGGGAACCATCCTGCGTATCGTGGATTCTAATTAGCCAGCTGGCCACTCCCAGCCATAGGCCCCCACACACAAAAAACGGCGCTTTTCCCTGGAAAACAAAACTCGCCTGCCAACTTTTTGATGGCAGATTGCAGGAGCCACTTGGTACTATCAAACCAGCCCAACTTGGCACTGGTGCCACCATGGGTCTGGTCACCATCCTGCCTATCGTAGCTTTTCAGGACCTAGCCGGTCACTCCCAGCCATAGGCCCCCAGACACAAACCTCGGCCCGTTTCCAGGGCAAACAAAATTAAGCTGCCCCGCTTCTGGATGGCAGATTGCAGGAGCCACTTGGTACTATCAAACTGGCCCGACTTGGCACTGGTGCCACCTCTGGTCTGGGAACCATGCTGCCTATCGTGGATTCTAAGGAGCCAGCCGGACACTCCCAGCCACAGGCTCCCAAACACAAACAACGGCGCTTTTCCCTGGAAAACAAAACTCGCCTGCCAACTTTTTGATGGCAGATTGCAGGAGCCACTTGGTACTATCAAACCAGCCCAACTTGGCACTGGTGCCACCATGGGTCTGGTCACCATCCTGCCTATCGTAGCTTTTCAGGAGCCAGCCGGTCACTCCCAGCCATAGGCCCCCAGACACAATGCTCGGCCCGTTTCCCTGGCAAACAAAAGTAAGCTGCCCTGCTTGTGGATGGCAGATTGCAGGAACCACTTGTACTATCAATCTAGCCTGACTTGGCACTGGTGCCACCTTGGGTCTGGGAACCTTCCTGCGTATCGTGGATTGTAATTAGCCAGCCGGCAACTCCCAGCCACAGGCCCCCAAACACAAACAACGGCGCTTTTCCCTGGAAAACAAAACTCGCCTGCCAACTTTTGGAAGGCAGATTGCAGGAGCCGCTTGGTACTATCAAACCAGCCAAATTGGCACTGGTGCCACCATGGGTCTGGTCACCATCCTGCCTATCGTAGCTTTTCAGGAGCCAGCCGGTCACTCCCAGCCAAGGGCCCCCAGACACAAACCTCGGCCCGTTTCCCTGGCAAACAAAAGTAAGCTGCCCTGCTTGTGGATGGCAGATTGCAGGAACCACTTGGTACTGTCAAACCAGCCCGACTTGGCACTGGTGCCACCTCAGGTCTGGGAACCATCCTGCGTATCGTGGATTCTAAGGAGCCAGCCAGCCACTCCCAGCCACAGGCCCCCAAACACAAACAACGGCGCTTTTCCCTGGAAAACAAAAGTCGCCTGCCAACATTTTGATGGCAGATTACAGGAGCCACTTGGTACTATCAAACCAGCCCAACTTGGCACTGGTGCCACCATGGGTCTGGTCACCATCCTGCCTATCGTAGCTTTTCAGGACCTACCCGGTCACTCCCAGCCATAGGCCCCCCGACACAAACCTCGGCCCGTTTCCCTGGCAAACAAAAGTAAGCTGCCCCGCTTCTGGATGGCAGATTGCAGGAGCCACTTTGCACCATCAAACCAGCCCGACTTGGCACTGGTGCCACCTCAGGTCTGGGAACCATCCTGCGTATCGTGGATTCTAATTAGCCAGCTGGCCACTCCCAGCCATAGGCCCCCACACACAAAAAACGGCGCTTTTCCCTGGAAAACAAAACTCGCCTGCCAACTTTTTGATGGCAGATTGCAGGAGCCACTTGATACTATCAAACCAGCCCACCTTGGCACTGGTGCCACCATGGGTCTGGTCACCATCCTGCCTATCGTAGCTTTTCAGGAGCCAGCCGGTCACTCCCAGCCATAGGCCCCCAGCAAAAAAACCTCGGCCCGTTTCCAGGGCAAACAAAAGTAAGCTGCCCCGCTTCTGGATGGCAGATTGCAGGACACACGTGGTACTATCAAACCAGCCCGACTTGGAACTGGTGCCACCTCTGGTCTTGGAAGGATCCTGCGTATCGTGGGTTCCAAGGAGCCAGCCGGCCACTCCCAGCCACATGCCCCCAAACACAAACAACGGCGCTTTTCCCTGCAAAACAAAACTCGCCTGCCAACTTTTTGATGGCAGATTGCAGGAGCCACTTGGTACTATCAAACCAGCCCAACTTGGCACTGGTGCCACCATGGGTCTGGTCACCATCCTGCCTATCGTAGCTTTTCAGGAGCCAGCCGGTCACTCCCAGCCATAGGCCCCCAGACAGAAACCTCGGCCCGTTTCCCTGGCAAAAAAAAGTAAGCTGCCCCGCTTCTGGATGGCAGATTGCAGGAGCCACTTGGTACTATCAAACCAGCCCCACTTGCAACTGGTGCCACCTCTAATCTGGGAACCATGCTGCGTATCGTGGATTCTAAGGAGCCAGCCGGCCACTCCCAGCCACAGGCCCCCAAACACAAACAACGGCGCTTTTCCCTGGAAAACAAAACTCGCCTGCCAACTTTTGGATGGCAGATTGCAGGAGCCACTTGCTACTATCAAACCAGCCCAACTTGGCACTGGTGCCACCATGGGTCTGGTCACCATCCTGCCTATCGTAGCTTTTCAGGAGCCAGCCGGTCACTCCCAGCCATAGGCCCCCAGACACAAACCTCGGCCCGTTTCCCTGGCAAACAAACGTAAGCTGCCCTGCTTGTGGATGGCAGATTGCAGGAACCACTTGTACTATCAATCTAGCCTGACTTGGCACTGGTGCCACCTTGGGTCTGGGAACCATCCTGCGTATCGTGGATTGTAATTAGCCAGCCGGCAACTCCCAGCCACTGGCCCCCAAACACAAACAACGGCGCTTTTCCCTGGAAAACAAAACTCGCCTGCCAACATTTTGAGGGCAGATTGCAGGAGCCGCTTGGTACTATCAAACCAGCCAAATTGGCACTGGTGCCACCATGGGTCTGGTCACCATCCTGCCTATCGTAGCTTTTCAGGAGCCAGCCGGTCACTCCCAGCCATAGGCCCCCAGACACAATGCTCGGCCCGTTTCCCTGGCAAACAAAATTCAGCTGCCCTGCTTCTGGATGGCAGATTGCAGGAACCACTTGGTACTATCAAACTAGCCCGACTTAGCACTGGTGCCACCTCAGGTCTGGGAACCTTCCTGCGTATCGTGGATTCTAAGGAGCCAGCCAGCCACTCCCAACCACAGGCCCCCAAACACAAACAATGGCACTTTTCCCTGGAAAACAAAACTCGCCTGCCAAATTTTGATGGCAGATTGCAGGAGCCACTTGGTACTATCAAACCAGCCCAACTTGGCACTGGTGCCACCATGGGTCTGGTCACCATCCTGCCTATCGTAGCTTTTCAGGAGCCAGCCGGTCACTCCCAGCCATAGGCCCCGAGACACAAACCTCGGTCCGTTTCCCTGGCAAACAAAAGTAAGCTACCCCGCTTCTGGATGGCAGATTGCAGGAGCCACTTTGCACCATCAAACCAGCCCGACTTGGAACTGGTGCCACCTCAGGTCTGGGAACAATCCTGCGTATCGTGGATTCTAAGGAGCCAGCCAGCCACTCCCAGCCACAGGCCCCCAAACACAAACAACGGCGCTTTTCCCTGGAAAACAAAAGTCGCCTGCCAACATTTTATGGCAGATTACAGGAGCCACTTGGTACTATCAAACCAGCCCAACTTGGCACTGGTGCCACCATGGGTCTGGTCACCATCCTGCCTATCGTAGCTTTTCAGGACCTACCCGGTCACTCCCAGCCATAGGCCCCCAGACACAAACCTCGGCCCGTTTCCCTGGCAAACAAAAGTAAGCTGCCCCGCTTCTGGATGGCAGATTGCAGGAGCCACTTTGCACCATCAAACCAGCCCGACTTGGCACTGGTGCCACCTCAGGTCTGGGAACCATCCTGCGTATCGTGGATTCTAATTAGCCAGCTGGCCACTCCCAGCCATAGGCCCCCACACACAAAAAACGGCGCTTTTCCCTGGAAAACAAAACTCGCCTGCCAAATTTTTGATGGCAGATTGCAGGAGCCACTTGATACTATCAAACCAGCCCACCTTGGCACTGGTGCCACCATGGGTCTGGTCACCATCCTGCCTATCGTAGCTTTTCAGGAGCCAGCCGGTCACTCCCAGCCATAGGCCCCCCGCAAAATAACCTCGGCCCGTTTCCAGGGCAAACAAAATTAAGCTGCCCCGCTTCTGGATGGCAGATTGCAGGAGCCACTTTGTACTATCAATCTAGCCCGACTTGGCACTGGTGCCATCTAAGGTCTGGGAACCATCCTGCGTATCGAGGATTCTAAGGAGCCAGCCGGCCACTCCCAGCCACAGGCCCCCAAACACAAACAACGGCGCTTTTCCCTGCAAAACAAAACTCGCCTGCCAACTTTTTGATGGCAGATTGCAGGAGCCACTTCGTAATATCAAACCAGCCCAACTTGCCACTGGTGCCACCATGGGTCTGGTCACCATCCTGCCTATCGTAGCATTTCAGGAGCCAGCCGGTCACTCCCAGCCATAGGCCCCGAGACACAAACCTCGGTCCGTTTCCCTGGCAAACAAAAGTAAGCTACCCCGCTTCTGGATGGCAGATTGCAGGAGCCACTTTGCACCATCAAACCAGCCCGACTTGGCACTGGTGCCACCTCTGGTCTGGGAACCATCCTGCGTATCGTGGATTCTAATTAGCCATCCGGCCACTCCCAGCCACAAGCCCCCAAACAAAAACAACGGCGCTTTTCCCTGGAAAACAAAACTCGCCTGCCAACTTTTTGATGGCAGATTGCAGGAGCCACTTAGTACTATCAAACCAGCCCAACTTGGCACTGGTGCCAGAATGGGTCTGGTCACCATCCTGCCTATCGTAGCTTTTCAGGAGCCAGCCGGTCACTTCCAGCCATAGGCCCCCAGACACAAACCTCGGCCCGTTTCCCTGGCAAACAAAAGTAAGCTGCCCCGCTTCTGGATGGCAGATTGCAGGACGCACTTGGTACTATCAAACCAGCCCAACTTGGAACTGGTGCCACCTCTGATCTGGGAACCATGCTGCGTATCGTGGATTCTAATTAGCCAGCCGGCCACTCCCAGCCACAGGCCCTCAAACACAAACAACGGCACTTTTCCCTGGAAAACAAAACTCGCCTGCCAACATTTTGATGGCAGATTTTAGGAGCCACTTGGTACTATCAAACCAGCCCAACTTGGCACTGGTGCCACCATGGGTCTGGTCACCATCCTGCCTATCGTAGCTTTTCAGGAGCCAGCCGGTCACTCCCAGCCATAGGCCCCCAGACACAAACCTCGGCCCGTTTCCCTGGCAAACAAAAGTAAGCTGCCCCGCTTCTGGATGGCAGATTGCAGGACACACGTGGTACTATCAAACCAGCCCGACTTGGAACTGGTGCCACCTCTGGTCTTGGAAGGATCCTGCGTATCGTGGGTTCCAAGGAGCCAGCCGGCCACTCCCAGCCACATGCCCCCAAACAAAAACAACGGCGCTTTTCTCTGGAAAACAAAACTCGCCTGCCAACTTTTTGATGGCAGATTGCAGGAGCCACTTGGTACTATCAAACCAGCCCAACTTGGCACTGGTGCCACCATGGGTCTGGTCACCATCCTGCCTATCGTAGCTTTTCAGGAGCCAGCCGGTCACTCCCAGCCATAGGCCCCCAGACACAATGCTCGGCCCGTTTCCCTGGCAAAAATATTAAGCTGCCCCGCTTCTGGATGGCAGATTGCAGGACGCACTTGGTACTATCAAACCAGACCGACTTGGCACTGGTGCCACCTTGGGTCTGGGAACCATCCTGCGTATCGTGGATTCTAAGGAGCCAGCCGGCCACTCCCAGCCACAGGCCCCTAAACACAAACAACGGCGCTTTTCCCTGGAAAACAAAACTCGCCTGCCAACTTTTTGATGGCAGATTGCAGGAGCCGCTGGGTACTATCAAACCAGCCAACTTGGCACTGGTGCCACCATGGGTCTGGTCACCATCTTGCCTATCGTAGCTTTTCAGGAGCCAGCCGGTCACTCCCAGCCATAGGCCCCCAGACACAATGCTCGGCCCGTTTCCCTGGCAAACAAAAGTAAGCCGCCCTGCTTGTGGATGGCAGATTGCCGGAACCACTTGGTACTATCAAACTAGCCCGACTTGGCACTGGTGCCACCTCTGGTCTGGGAACCATCCTGCGTATCGTGGATTCTAAGGAGCCAGCCAGCCACTCCCAACCACAGGCCCCCAAATACAAACAATGGCACTTTTCCCTGGAAAACAAAACTCGCCTGCCAACTTTTTGATGGCAGATTACAGGAGCCACTTGGTACTATCAAACCAGCCCAACTTGGCACTGGTGCCACCATGGCTCTGGTCACCATCCTACCTATCGTAGCTTTTCAGGAGCCAGCCGGTAACTCCCAGCCATAGGCCCCCAGACACAAACCTCGGCCCGTTTCCTTGGCAAACAAAAGTAAGCTGCCCTGCTTGTGGATGGCAGATTGCAGGAAACACTTGGTACTATCAATCTAGCCCGACTTGGCACTGGTGCCACCTCTGGTCTGGGAACCATCCTGCGTATCGTGGATTCTAAGGAGCCAGCCAGCCACTCCCAGCCACAGGACCCCAAACACAAACAACGGCGCTTTTCCCTGGAAAACAAAACTCGCCTGCCAAATTTTTGATGGCAGATTGCAGGAGCCACTTGGTACTATCAAACCAGCCCAACTTGGCACTGGTGCCACCATGGGTCTGGTCACCATCGTGCCTATCGTAGCTTTTCAGGAGCCAGCCGGTCACTCCCAGCCATAGGCCCCCAGACAGAAACCTCGTCCCGTTTCCCTGGCAAACAAAAGTAAGCTGCCCCACTTCTGGATGGCAGATTGCAGGAGCCACTTGGTACTATCAAACCAGCCCAACTTGGAACTGGTGCCACCTCAGGTCTGGGAACCATGCTGCGTATCGTGGATTCTAAGGAGCCAGCCGGCCACTCCCAGCCACAGGCCCCCAAACACAAACAACGGCGCTTTTCCCTGGAAAACAAAACTCGCCTGCCAACTTTTTGATGGCAGATTGCAGGAGCCACTTGGTACTATCAAACCAGCCCAACTTGGCACTGGTGCCACCATGGGTCTGGTCACCATCCTGCCTATCGTAGCTTTTCAGGAGCCAGCCGGTCACTCCCAGCCATAGGCCCCCAGACACAATGCTCGGCCCGTTTCCCTGGCAAACAAACGTAAGCTGCCCTGCTTGTGGATGGCAGATTGCAGGAACCACTTGTACTATCAATCTAGCCTGACTTGGCACTGGTGCCACCTTGGGTCTGGGAACCTTCCTGCGTATCGTGGATTGTAATTAGACAGCCGGCAACTCCCAGCCATAGGCCCCCAAACACAAACAACGGCGCTTTTCCCTGGAAAACAAAACTCGCCTGCCAACTTTTTGATGGCAGATTGCAGGAGCCGCTTGGTACTATCAAACCAGCCAAACTGGCACTGGTGCCACCATGGGTCTGGTCACCATCCTGCCTATCGTAGCTTTTCAGGAGCCAGCCGGTCACTCCCAGCCATAGGCCCCCAGACACAAACCTCGGCCCGTTTCCCTGGCAAACAAAAGTAAGCTGCCCTGCTTGTGGATGGCAGATTGCAGGAACCACTTGGTACTATCAAACCAGCCCGACTTGGCACTGGTGCCACCTCAGGTCTGGGAACCATCCTGCGTATCGTGGATTCTAAGGAGCCAGCCAGCCACTCCCAGCCACAGGCCCCCAAACACAAACAACGGCGCTTTTCCCTGGAAAACAAAAGTCGCCTGCCAAAATTTTGATGGCAGATTACAGGAGCCACTTGGTACTATCAAACCAGCCCAACTTGGCACTGGTGCCACCATGGGTCTGGTCACCATCCTGCCTATCGTAGCTTTTCAGGACCTACCCGGTCACTCCCAGCCATAGGCCCCCAGACACAAACCTCGGCCCGTTTCCCTGGCAAACAAAAGTAAGCTGCCCCGCTTCTGGATGGCAGATTGCAGGAGCCACTTTGCACCATCAAACCAGCCCGACTTGGCACTGGTGCCACCTCAGGTCTGGGAACCATCCTGCGTATCGTGGATTCTAATTAGCCAGCTGGCCACTCCCAGCCATAGGCCCCCACACACAAAAAACGGCGCTTTTCCCTGGAAAACAAAACTCGCCTGCCAACTTTTTGATGGCAGATTGCAGGAGCCACTTGGTACTATCAAACCAGCCCAACTTGGCACTGGTGCCACCATGGGTCTGGTCACCATCCTGCCTATCGTAGCTTTTCAGGAGCCAGCCGGTCACTCCCAGCCATAGGCCCCCAGACACAAACCTCGGCCCGTTTCCCTGGCAAACAAACGTAAGCTGCCCTGCTTGTGGATGGCAGATTGCAGGAACCACTTGTACTATCAATCTAGCCTGACTTGGCACTGGTGCCACCTTGGGTCTGGGAACCATCCTGCGTATCGTGGATTGTAATTAGCCAGCCGGCAACTCCCAGCCACTGGCCCCCAAACACAAACAACGGCGCTTTTCCCTGGAAAACAAAACTCGCCTGCCAACATTTTCAGGGCAGATTGCAGGAGCCGCTTGGTACTATCAAACCAGCCAAATTGGCACTGGTGCCACCATGGGTCTGGTCACCATCCTGCCTATCGTAGCTTTTCAGGAGCCAGCCGGTCACTCCCAGCCATAGGCCCCCAGACACAATGCTCGGCCCGTTTCCCTGGCAAAAATAATTCAGCTGCCCTGCTTCTGGATGGCAGATTGCAGGAACCACTTGGTACTATCAAATTAGCCCGACTTGGCACTGGTGCCACCTCAGGTCTGGGAACCATCCTGCGTATCGTGGATTCTAAGGAGCCAGCCAGCCACTCCCAACCACAGGCCCCCAAACACAAACAATGGCACTTTTCCCTGGAAAACAAAACTCGCCTGCCAAATTTTGATGGCAGATTACAGGAGCCACTTGGTACTATCAAACCAGCCCAACTTGGCACTGGTGCCACCATGGGTCTGGTCACCATCCTGCCTATCGTAGCTTTTCAGGAGCCAGCCGGTCACTCCCAGCCATAGGCCCCGAGACACAAACCTCGGTCCGTTTCCCTGGCAAACAAAAGTAAGCTACCCCGCTTCTGGATGGCAGATTGCAGGAGCCACTTTGCACCATCAAACCAGCCCGACTTGGAACTGGTGCCACCTCTGGTCTTGGAAGGATCCTGCGTATCGTGGGTTCCAAGGAGCCAGCCGGCTACTCCCAGCCACATGCCCCCAAACAAAAACAACGGCGCTTTTCTCTGGAAAACAAAACTCGCCTGCCAACTTTTTGATGGCAGATTGCAGGAGCCACTTGGTACTATCAAACCAGCCCAACTTGGCACTGGTGCCACCATGGGTCTGGTCACCATCCTGCCTATCGTAGCTTTTCAGGACTTAGCCGGTCACTCCCAGCCATAGGCCCCCAGACACAAACCTCGGCCCGTTTCCCTGGCAGACAAAAGTAAGATGCCCCGCTTCTGGATGGCAGATTGCAGGACACACTTGGTACTATCAAACCAGACCGACTTGGAACTGGTGCCACCTTGGGTCTGGGAACCATCCTGCGTATCGTGGATTCTAAGGAGCCAGCCGGCCACTCCCAGCCACAGGCCCCCAAACCCAAACAACGGCGCTTTTCCCTGGAAAACAAAACTCGCCTGCCAACTTTTTGATGGCAGATTGCAGGAGCCACTTGATACTATCAAACCAGCCCAACTTGGCACTGGTGCCACCATGGGTCTGGTCACCATCCTGCCTATCGTAGCTTTTCAGGAGCCAGCCGGTCACTCCCAGCCATAGGCCCCCAGACACAAACCTCGGCCCGTTTCCAGGGCAAACAAAATTAAGCTGCCCCGCTTCTGGATGGCAGATTGCAGGACGCACTTGGTACTATCAAACTGGCCCGACTTGGCACTGGTGCCACCTCTGGTCTGGGAACCATGCTGTCTGTCGTGGATTCTAAGGAGCCAGCCGGCCACTCCCAGCCACAGGCCCCCAAACCCAAACAACGGCGCTTTTCCCTGGAAAACAAAACTCGCCTGCCAACTTTTTGATGGCAGATTACAGGAGCCACTTGGTACTATCAAACCAGCCCAACTTGGCACTGGTGCCACCATGGGTCTGGTCACCATCCTACCTATCGTAGCTTTTCAGGAGCCAGCCGGTCACTCCCAGCCATAGGCCCCCAGACACAAACCTCGGCCCGTTTCCCTGGCAAACAAAAGTAAGCTGCCCCGCTTCTGGATGGCAGATTGCAGGAAACACGTGGTACTATCAAACCAGCCCCACTTGGAACTGGTGCCACCTCTGGTCTTGGAAGGATCCTGCGTATCGTGGGTTCCAAGGAGCCAGCAGGCTACTCCCAGCCACATGCCCCCAAACAAAAACAACGGCGCTTTTCCCTGGAAAACAAAACTCGCCTGCCAACTTTTTGATGGCAGATTGCAGGAGCCGCTGGGTACTATCTAACCAGCCAACTTGGCACTGGTGCCACCATGGGTCTGGTCACCATCCTGCCTATCGTAGCTTTTCAGGAGCCAGCCGGTCACTCCCAGCCATAGGCCCCCAGACACAATGCTCGGCCCGTTTCCCTGGCAAACAAAAGTAAGCCGCCCTGCTTGTGGATGGCAGATTGCAGAAACCACTTGGTACTATCAAACTAGCCCGACTTGGCACTGGTGCCACCTCTGGTCTGGGAACCATCCTGCGTATCGTGGATTCTAAGGAGCCAGCCAGCCACTCCCAACCACAGGCCCCCAAATACAAACAATGGCACTTTTCCCTGGAAAACAAAACTCGCCTGCCAACTTTTTGATGGCAGATTACAGGAGCCACTTGGTACTATCAAACCAGCCCAACTTGGCACTGGTGCCACCATGGGTCTGGTCACCATCCTACCTATCGTAGCTTTTCAGGAGCCAGCCGGTCACTCCCAGCCATAGGCCCCCAGACACAAACCTCGGCCCGTTTCCCTGGCAAACAAAAGTAAGCTGCCCCGCTTCTGGATGGCAGATTGCAGGACACACGTGGTACTATCAAACCAGCCCCACTTGGAACTGGTGCCACCTCTGGTCTTGGAAGGATCCTGCGTATCGTGGGTTCCAAGGAGCCAGCCGGCTACTCCCAGCCACATGCCCCCAAACAAAATCAACGGCGCTTTTCCCTGGAAAACAAAACACGCCTGCCAACTTTTTGATGGCAGATTGCAGGAGCCACTTGGTACTATCAAACCAGCCCAACTTGGCACTGGTGCCACCATGGGTCTGGTCACCATCCTACCTATCGTAGCTTTTCAGGACCTAGCCGGTCACTCCCAGCCATAGGCCCCCAGACACAAACCTCGGCCCGTTTCCCTGGCAAACAAAAGTAAGCTGCCCCGCTTCTGGATGGCAGATTGCAGGAGCCACTTGGTACTATCAAACCAGACCGACTTGGCACTGGTGCCACCTCAGGTCTGGGAACCATCCTGCGTATCGTGGATTCTAAGGAGCCAGCTCGACACGCCCAGCCACAGGCCCCCAAACAAAATCAACGGCGCTTTTCCCTGGAAATCAAAACTCGCCTGCCAACTTTTTGATGGCAGATTGCAGGAGCCACTTGGTACTATCAAACCAGCCCAACTTGGCACTGGTGCCACCATGGGTCTGGTCACCATCCTGCCTATCGTAGCTTTCCAGGATCTTGCCGGTCACTCCCAGCCATAGGCTCCCAGACACAATGCTCGGCCCGTTTCCCTGGCAAAAATATTAAGCTGCACCGCTTCTGGATGGCAGATTGCAGGAGCCACTTGGTACTATCAAACCGGCCCGACTTGGCACTGGTGCCACCTTGGGTCTGGGAACCATCCTGCGTATCGTGGATTCTTATTAGCCAGCCGGCAACTCCCAGCCAAAGGACCCAAACACAAACAACGGCGCTTTTCCCTGGAAAACAAAACTCGCCTGCCAACTTTTTGATGGCAGATTGCAGGAGCCGCTTGGTACTATCAAACCAGCCAAATTGGCACTGGTGCCACCATGGGTCTGGTCACCATCCTGCCTATCATAACTTTTCAGGAGCCAGCCGGTCACTCCCAGTCATAGGCCCCCAGACACAATGCTCGGCCCGTTTCCCTGGCAAACAAAAGTAAGCTGCCCTGATTGTGGATGGCATATTGCAGGAACCACTTGGTACTATCAAACTAGCCCGACTTGGCACTGGTGCCACCTCTGGTCTGGGAACCATCCTGCGTATCGTGGATTCTAAAGAGCCAGCCAGCCACTCCCAGCCACAGGCCCCCAAACACAAACAACGGCACTTTTCCCTGGAAAACAAAACTCGCCTGCCAACCTTTTGATGGCAGATTACAGGAGCCACTTGGTACTATCAAACCAGCCCAACTTGGCACTGGTGCCACCATGGGTCTGGACACCATCCTGCCTATCGTAGCTTTGCAGGAGCCAGCCGGTCACTCCCAGCCATAGGCCCCCAGACACAATGCTCGGCGCGTTTCCCTGGCAAACAAAAGTAAGCTGCCCCGCTTCTGGATGGCAGATTGCAGGAGCCACTTGGTACTATCAATCTAGCCCGACTTGGCACTGGTGCCACCTCAGGTCTGGGAACCATCCTGCGTATCGTGGATTCTAAGGAGCCAGCCAGCCACTCCCAGCCACAGGCCCCCAAACACAAACAACGGCGCTTTTCCCTGGAAAACAAAACTCGCCAGCCAACATTTTGATGGCAGATTGCAGGAGCCACTTGGTACTATCAAACCAGCCCAACTTGGCACTGGTGCCACCATGGGTCTGGTCACCATCCTGCCTATCGTAGCTTTTCAGTAGCCAGCCGGTCACTCCCAGCCATAAGCCCCCAGACACAAACCTCGGCCCGTTTCCCTGGCAAACAAATGTAAGCTGCCCCGTTTCTGGATGGCAGATTGCAGGAGCCAATTTGTACTATCAAACCAGTCCCACTTGGAACTGGTGCCACCTTGGGTCTGGGAACCATCCTGCGTATCGTGGATTCTAAGGAGCCAGCCGGCCACTCCCAGCCACAGGCCCCCAAACACAAACAACGGCGCTTTTCCCTGGAAAACAAAACTCGCCTGCCAACTTTTTGATGGCAGATTGCAGGAGCCACTTGGTACTATCAAATCAGCCCAACTTGGCACTGGTGCCACCATGGGTCTGGTCACCATCCTGCCTATCATAGCTTTTCAGGAGCCAGCCGGTCACTCCCAGCCATAGGCCCCCAGACACAAACCTCGGCCCGTTTCCTGGGCAAACAAAATTAATCTGCCCCGCTTCTGGATGGCAGATTGCAGGAACCACTCGGTACTATCAAACTGGCCCGAATTGGCACTGGTGCCACCTTGGCTCTGGGAACCATGCTGCGTATCGTGGATTCTAAGGAGCCAGTCGGCCACTCCCAGCCACAGGCCCCCAAACACAAACAACGGCGCTTTTCCCTGGAAATCAAAACTCGCCTGCCAACTTTTTGATGGCAGATTGCAGGAGCCACTTGGTACTATCAAACCAGCCCAACTTGGCACTGGTGCCACCATGGGTCTGGTCACCATCCTGCCTATCGTAGCTTTCCAGGATCTTGCCGGTCACTCCCAGCCATAGGCTCCCAGACACAATGCTCGGCCCGTTTCCCTGGCAAAAATATTAAGCTGCACCGCTTCTGGATGGCAGATTGCAGGAGCCACTTGGTACTATCAAACCGGCCCGACTTGGCACTGGTGCCACCTTGGGTCTGGGAACCATCCTGCGTATCGTGGATTCTTATTAGCCAGCCGGCAACTCCCAGCCAAAGGACCCAAACACAAACAACGGCGCTTTTCCCTGGAAAACAAAACTGGCCTGCCAACTTTTTGATGGCAGATTGCAGGAGCCGCTTGGTACTATCAAACCAGCCAAATTGGCACTGGTGCCACCATGGGTCTGGTCACCATCCTGCCTATCATAGCTTTTCAGGAGCCAGCCGGTCACTCCCAGTCATAGGCCCCCAGACACAATGCTCGGCCCGTTTCCCTGGCAAACAAAAGTAAGCTGCCCTGATTGTGGATGGCATATTGCAGGAACCACTTGGTACTATCAAACTAGCCCGACTTGGCACTGGTGCCACCTCTGGTCTGGGAACCATCCTGCGTATCGTGGATTCTAAAGAGCCAGCCAGCCACTCCCAGCCACAGGCCCCCAAACACAAACAACGGCACTTTTCCCTGGAAAACAAAACTCGCCTGCCAACATTTTGATGGCAGATTACAGGAGCCACTTGGTACTATCAAACCAGCCCAACTTGGCACTGGTGCCACCATGGGTCTGGACACCATCCTGCCTATCGTAGCTTTGCAGGAGCCAGCCGGTCACTCCCAGCCATAGGCCCCCAGACACAATGCTCGGCGCGTTTCCCTGGCAAACAAAAGTAAGCTGCCCCGCTTCTGGATGGCAGATTGCAGGAGCCACTTGGTACTATCAATCTAGCCCGACTTGGCACTGGTGCCACCTCAGGTCTGGGAACCATCCTGCGTATCGTGGATTCTAAGGAGCCAGCCAGCCACTCCCAACCACAGGCCCCCAAATACAAACAATGGCACTTTTCCCTGGAAAACAAAACTCGCCTGCCAACTTTTTGATGGCAGATTACAGGAGCCACTTGGTACTATCAAACCAGCCCAACTTGGCACTGGTGCCACCATGGGTCTGGTCACCATCCTACCTATCGTAGCTTTTCAGGAGCCAGCCGGTCACTCCCAGCCATAGGCCCCCAGACACAAACCTCGGCCCGTTTCCCTGGCAAACAAAAGTAAGCTGCCCCGCTTCTGGATGGCAGATTGCAGGACACACGTGGTACTATCAAACCAGCCCCACTTGGAACTGGTGCCACCTCTGGTCTTGGAAGGATCCTGCGTATCGTGGGTTCCAAGGAGCCAGCCGGCTACTCCCAGCCACATGCCCCCAAACAAAATCAACGGCGCTTTTCCCTGGAAAACAAAACACGCCTGCCAACTTTTTGATGGCAGATTGCAGGAGCCACTTGGTACTATCAAACCAGCCCAACTTGGCACTGGTGCCACCATGGGTCTGGTCACCATCCTACCTATCGTAGCTTTTCAGGACCTAGCCGGTCACTCCCAGCCATAGGCCCCCAGACACAAACCTCGGCCCGTTTCCCTGGCAAACAAAAGTAAGCTGCCCCGCTTCTGGATGGCAGATTGCAGGAGCCACTTGGTACTATCAAACCAGACCGACTTGGCACTGGTGCCACCTCAGGTCTGGGAACCATCCTGCGTATCGTGGATTCTAAGGAGCCAGCTCGACACGCCCAGCCACAGGCCCCCAAACAAAATCAACGGCGCTTTTCCCTGGAAATCAAAACTCGCCTGCCAACTTTTTGATGGCAGATTGCAGGAGCCACTTGGTACTATCAAACCAGCCCAACTTGGCACTGGTGCCACCATGGGTCTGGTCACCATCCTGCCTATCGTAGCTTTCCAGGATCTTGCCGGTCACTCCCAGCCATAGGCTCCCAGACACAATGCTCGGCCCGTTTCCCTGGCAAAAATATTAAGCTGCACCGCTTCTGGATGGCAGATTGCAGGAGCCACTTGGTACTATCAAACCGGCCCGACTTGGCACTGGTGCCACCTTGGGTCTGGGAACCATCCTGCGTATCGTGGATTCTTATTAGCCAGCCGGCAACTCCCAGCCAAAGGACCCAAACACAAACAACGGCGCTTTTCCCTGGAAAACAAAACTCGCCTGCCAACTTTTTGATGGCAGATTGCAGGAGCCGCTTGGTACTATCAAACCAGCCAAATTGGCACTGGTGCCACCATGGGTCTGGTCACCATCCTGCCTATCATAACTTTTCAGGAGCCAGCCGGTCACTCCCAGTCATAGGCCCCCAGACACAATGCTCGGCCCGTTTCCCTGGCAAACAAAAGTAAGCTGCCCTGATTGTGGATGGCATATTGCAGGAACCACTTGGTACTATCAAACTAGCCCGACTTGGCACTGGTGCCACCTCTGGTCTGGGAACCATCCTGCGTATCGTGGATTCTAAAGAGCCAGCCAGCCACTCCCAGCCACAGGCCCCCAAACACAAACAACGGCACTTTTCCCTGGAAAACAAAACTCGCCTGCCAACCTTTTGATGGCAGATTACAGGAGCCACTTGGTACTATCAAACCAGCCCAACTTGGCACTGGTGCCACCATGGGTCTGGACACCATCCTGCCTATCGTAGCTTTGCAGGAGCCAGCCGGTCACTCCCAGCCATAGGCCCCCAGACACAATGCTCGGCGCGTTTCCCTGGCAAACAAAAGTAAGCTGCCCCGCTTCTGGATGGCAGATTGCAGGAGCCACTTGGTACTATCAATCTAGCCCGACTTGGCACTGGTGCCACCTCAGGTCTGGGAACCATCCTGCGTATCGTGGATTCTAAGGAGCCAGCCAGCCACTCCCAGCCACAGGCCCCCAAACACAAACAACGGCGCTTTTCCCTGGAAAACAAAACTCGCCAGCCAACATTTTGATGGCAGATTGCAGGAGCCACTTGGTACTATCAAACCAGCCCAACTTGGCACTGGTGCCACCATGGGTCTGGTCACCATCCTGCCTATCGTAGCTTTTCAGTAGCCAGCCGGTCACTCCCAGCCATAAGCCCCCAGACACAAACCTCGGCCCGTTTCCCTGGCAAACAAATGTAAGCTGCCCCGTTTCTGGATGGCAGATTGCAGGAGCCAATTTGTACTATCAAACCAGTCCCACTTGGAACTGGTGCCACCTTGGGTCTGGGAACCATCCTGCGTATCGTGGATTCTAAGGAGCCAGCCGGCCACTCCCAGCCACAGGCCCCCAAACACAAACAACGGCGCTTTTCCCTGGAAAACAAAACTCGCCTGCCAACTTTTTGATGGCAGATTGCAGGAGCCACTTGGTACTATCAAATCAGCCCAACTTGGCACTGGTGCCACCATGGGTCTGGTCACCATCCTGCCTATCATAGCTTTTCAGGAGCCAGCCGGTCACTCCCAGCCATAGGCCCCCAGACACAAACCTCGGCCCGTTTCCTGGGCAAACAAAATTAATCTGCCCCGCTTCTGGATGGCAGATTGCAGGAACCACTCGGTACTATCCAACTGGCCCGAATTGGCACTGGTGCCACCTTGGCTCTGGGAACCATGCTGCGTATCGTGGATTCTAAGGAGCCAGTCGGCCACTCCCAGCCACAGGCCCCCAAACACAAACAACGGCGCTTTTCCCTGGAAAACAAAACTCGCCTGCCAACTTTTTGATGGCAGATTGCAGGAGCCACTTGGTACTATCAAACCAGCCCAACTTGGCACTGGTGCCACCATGGGTCTGGTCACCATCCTGCCTATCGTAGCTTTTCAGGACCTAGCCGGTCACTCCCAGCCATATGCCCCCAGACACAATGCTCGGCCCGTTTCCCTGGCAAAAAAAAGTAAGCTGCCCCGCTTCTGGATGGCAGATTGCAGGACGCACTTGGTACTATCAAACCAGCCCGACTTGGCACTGGTGCCACCTTGGGTCTGGGAACCATCCTGCGTATCGTGGATTCTAATTAGCCAGCCGGCAACTCCCAGCCACAGGCCCCCAAACACAAACAACGGCGCTTTTCCCTGGAAAACAAAACTCGCCTGCCAACTTTTTGATGGCAGATTGCAGGAGCCGCTTGATACTATCAAACCAGCCAAATTGGCACTGGTGCCACCATGGGTCTGGTCACCATCCTGCCTATCGTAGCTTTTCAGGAGTCAGCCGGTCACTCCCAGTCATAGGCCCCCAGACACAATGCTCGGCCCGTTTCCCTGGCAAACAAAAGTAAGCTGCCCTGATTGTGGATGGCATATTGCAGGAACCACTTGGTACTATCAAACTAGCCCGACTTGGCACTGGTGCCACCTCTGGTCTGGGAACCATCCTGCGTATCGTGGATTGTAAAGAGCCAGCCAGCCACTCCCAGCCACAGGCCCCCAAACACAAACAACGGCACTTTTCCCTGGAAAACAAAACTCGCCTGCCAACATTTTGATGGCAGATTACAGGAGCCACTTGGTACTATCAAACCAGCCCAACTTGGCACTGGTGCCACCATGGGTCTGGACACCATCCTGCCTATCGTAGCTTTGCAGGAGCCAGCCGGTCACTCCCAGCCATAGGCCCCCAGACACAATGCTCGGCGCGTTTCCCTGGCAAACAAAAGTAAGCTGCCCCGCTTCTGGATGGCAGATTGCAGGAGCCACTTGGTACTATCAATCTAGCCCGACTTGGCACTGGTGCCACCTCAGGTCTGGGAACCATCCTGCGTATCGTGGATTCTAAGGAGCCAGCCAGCCACTCCCAGCCACAGGCCCCCAAACACAAACAACGGCGCTTTTCCCTGGAAAACAAAACTCGCCAGCCAACATTTTGATGGCAGATTGCAGGAGCCACTTGGTACTATCAAACCAGCCCAACTTGGCACTGGTGCCACCATGGGTCTGGTCACCATCCTGCCTATCGTAGCTTTTCAGTAGCCAGCCGGTCACTCCCAGCCATAAGCCCCCAGACACAAACCTCGGCCCGTTTCCCTGGCAAACAAATGTAAGCTGCCCCGTTTCTGGATGGCAGATTGCAGGAGCCAATTTGTACTATCAAACCAGTCCCACTTGGAACTGGTGCCACCTTGGGTCTGGGAACCATCCTGCGTATCGTGGATTCTAAGGAGCCAGCCGGCCACTCCCAGCCACAGGCCCCCAAACACAAACAACGGCGCTTTTCCCTGGAAAACAAAACTCGCCTGCCAACTTTTTGATGGCAGATTGCAGGAGCCACTTGGTACTATCAAATCAGCCCAACTTGGCACTGGTGCCACCATGGGTCTGGTCACCATCCTGCCTATCATAGCTTTTCAGGAGCCAGCCGGTCACTCCCAGCCATAGGCCCCCAGACACAAACCTCGGCCCGTTTCCTGGGCAAACAAAATTAATCTGCCCCGCTTCTGGATGGCAGATTGCAGGAACCACTCGGTACTATCCAACTGGCCCGAATTGGCACTGGTGCCACCTTGGCTCTGGGAACCATGCTGCGTATCGTGGATTCTAAGGAGCCAGTCGGCCACTCCCAGCCACAGGCCCCCAAACACAAACAACGGCGCTTTTCCCTGGAAAACAAAACTCGCCTGCCAACTTTTTGATGGCAGATTGCAGGAGCCACTTGGTACTATCAAACCAGCCCAACTTGGCACTGGTGCCACCATGGGTCTGGTCACCATCCTGCCTATCGTAGCTTTTCAGGACCTAGCCGGTCACTCCCAGCCATATGCCCCCAGACACAATGCTCGGCCCGTTTCCCTGGCAAAAAAAAGTAAGCTGCCCCGCTTCTGGATGGCAGATTGCAGGACGCACTTGGTACTATCAAACCAGCCCGACTTGGCACTGGTGCCACCTTGGGTCTGGGAACCATCCTGCGTATCGTGGATTCTAATTAGCCAGCCGGCAACTCCCAGCCACAGGCCCCCAAACACAAACAACGGCGCTTTTCCCTGGAAAACAAAACTCGCCTGCCAACTTTTTGATGGCAGATTGCAGGAGCCGCTTGATACTATCAAACCAGCCAAATTGGCACTGGTGCCACCATGGGTCTGGTCACCATCCTGCCTATCGTAGCTTTTCAGGAGTCAGCCGGTCACTCCCAGCCATAGGCGCCCGGACACAATGCTCGGCCCGTTTCCTTGGCAAACAAAAGTAAGCTGCCCTGCTTGTGGATGGCAGATTGCAGGAACCACTTGGTACTATCAATCTAGCCCAACCTGGCACTGGTGCCACCTCAGGTCTGGGAACCATCCTGCGTATCGTGGATTCTAAGGAGCCAGCCAGCCACTCCCAGCCACAGGCCCCCAAACACAAACAACGGCGCTTTTCCCTGGAAAACAAAACTCGCCTGCCAACTTTTTGATGGCAGATTGCAGGAGCCACTTGGTACTATCAAACCAGCCCAACTTGGCACTGGTGCCACCATGGGTCTGGTCACCATCCTGCCTATCGTAGCTTTTCAGGAGCCAGCCGGTCACTCCCAGCCATAGGCCCCCAGACACAAACCTCGGCCCGTTTCCCTGGCAAACAAAAGTAAGCTGCCCCGCTTCTGGATGGCAGATTTCAGGAGCCACTTGGTACTATCCAACCAGCCCAACTTGGAACTGGTGCCACCTCTGATCTGGGAACCATGCTGCGTACCGTGGATTCTAAGGAGCCAGCCGGCCACTCCCAGCCACAGGCCCCCAAACACAAACAACGGCGCTTTTCCCTGGAAAACAAAACTCGCCTGCCAACTTTTTGATGGCAGATTGCAGGAGCCACTTGCTACTATCAAACCAGCCCAACTTGGCACTGGTGCCACCATGGGTCTCGTCACCATCCTGCCTATCGTAGCTTTTCAGGAGCCAGCCGGTCACTCCCAGCCATAGGCCCCCATACACAATGCTCGGCCCGTTTCCCTGGCAAACAAAAGTAAGCTGCCCCGCTTCTGGATGGCAGATTGCAGGACACACGTGGTACTATCAAACCAGCCCGACTTGGAACTGGTGCCACCTCTGGTCTTGGAAGCATCCTGCGTATCGTGGGTTCTAAGGAGCCAGTCGGCTACTCCCAGCCATAGGCCCCCAAACAAAAATAACGGCGCTTTTCCCTGGAAAACAAAACTCGCCTGCCAACTTTTTGATGGCAGATTGCAGGAGCCACTTGGTACTATCAATCCAGCCCAACTTGGCACTGGTGCCACCATGGGTCTGGTCACCATCCTGCCTATCGTAGCTTTTCAGGACCTAGCCGGTCACTCCCAGCCATAGGCCCCCAGACACAAACCTCGGCCCGTTTCCCTGGCAAACAAAAGTAAGCTGCCCCGCTTCTGGATGGCAGATTGCAGGACGCACTTGGTACTATCAAACCAGACCGACTTGGCACTGGTGCCACCTTGGGTCTGGGAACCATCCTGCGTATCGTGGATTCTAAGGACCCAGCCGGCCACTCCCAGCCACAGGCCCCCAAACACAAACAACGGCGCTTTCCCCTGGAAAACAAAACTCGCCTGCCAACTTTTTGATTGCAAATTGCAGGAGCCACTTGGTACTATCAAACCAGCCCAACTTGGCACTGGTGCCACCATGGGTCTGGTCACCATCCTGCCTATCGTAGCTTTTCAGGAGCCAGCCGGTCACTCCCAGTCATAGGCCCCCAGACACAAACCTCGGCCCGTTTCCAGGGCAAACAAAAGTAAGCTGCCCCGCTTCTGGATGGCAGATTGCAGGAGCCACTTGGTACTACCAAACTGGCCCGACATGGCACTGGTGCCACCTTGGCTCTGGGAACCATGCTGCGTATTGTGGATTCTAAGGAGCCAGCCGGCCACTCCCAGCCACAGGCCACCAAACACAAACAACGGCGCTTTCCCCTGGAAAACAAAACTCGCCTGCCAAATTTTTGATGGCAGATTGCAGGAGCCACTTGGTACTATCAAACCAGCCCAACTTGGTACTGGTGCCACCATGGGTCTGGTCACCATCCTGCCTACTGTAGCTTTTCAGGAGCCAGCCGGTCACTCCCAGCCATAGGCCCCCAGACAGAAACCTCGGCCCGTTTCCCTGGCAAACAAAAGTAAGCTGCCCCGCTTCTGGATGGCAGATTGCAGGAGCCACTTGGTACTATCAAACCAGACCAACTTGGAACTGGTGCCACCTCTGCTCTGGGAACCATGCTGCGTATCTTGGATTCTAAGGAGCCAGCCGGCCACTCCCAGCCACAGGCCCCCAAACACAAACAACGGCGCTTTTCCCTGGAAAACAAAACTCGCCTGCCAACTTTTTGATGGCAGATCTCAGGAGCCACTTGGTACTATCAAACCAGCCCAACTTGGCACTGGTGCCACCATGGGTCTGGTCACCATCCTGCCTATCGTAGCTTTTCAGGAGCCGGCCGGTCACTCCCAGGCATAGGCCCCCAGACACAAAGCTCGGCCCGTTTCCCTGGCAAACAAAAGTAAGCTGCCCCGCTTCTGGATGGCAGATTGCAGGACACACGTGGTACTATCGAACCAGCCTGACTTTGAACTGGTGCCACCTCTGGTCTTGGCACCATCTTGCGTATCGTGGATTCTAAGGAGCCAGCCGGTCACTCCCAGCCACAGGCCCCCAAACACAAACAACGCCGCTTTTCCCTGGAAAACAAAACTCGCCTGCCAACTTTTTGATGGCAGATTGCAGGAGCCACTTGGTACTATCAAATCAGCCCAACTTGGCACTGGTGCCACCATGGATCTGGTCACCATCCTGCCTATCGTAGCTTTCCAGGAGCCAGCCGGTCACTCCCAGCCATAGGCCCCCAGACACAAACCTCGGCCCGTTTCCCTGGCAAACAAAAGTAAGCTGCCCCGCTTCTGGATGGCAGATTGCAGGAGCCACTTTGCACCATCAAACCAGCCCGACTTGGCACTGGTTCCACCTCTGGTCTGGGAACCATCCTATGTATCGTGGATTCTAAGGAGCCAGCCGGCCACACCCAGCCACAGGCCCCCAAACATAAACAACGGCGCTTTTCCCTGGAAAACAAAACTCGCCTGCAAAATTTTGATGGCAGATTGCAGGAGCCACTTGGTACTATCAAACCAGCCCAACTTGGCGCTGGTGCCACCATAGGTCTGGGAACCATCCTACGTAACGTGGATTCTAAGGAGCCAGCCGGACACTCCCAGCCACAGGCCCCCAAACACAAAAAACCGCGCTTTTCCCTGGAAAACAAAACTCGCCTGCCAACTTTTTGATGGCAGATTGCAGGCGCCACTTGGTACTATCAAACCAGCCCAACTTGGCACTGCTGCCACCATGGGTCTGGTCACCATCCTGCCTATCGTAGCTTTTCAGGACCTAGCCAGTCACTCCCAGCCATAGGCCCCCAGACACAATGCTCGGCCCGTTTCCCTGGCAAAAAAAAGTAAGCTGCCCCGCTTCTGGGTGGCAGATTGCAGGACGCACTTGGTACTATCAAACCAGCCCAACTTGGCACTGGTGCCACCTTGGGTCTGGGAACCATCCTGCGTATCGTGGATTCTAAGGAGCCAGCCGGCAACTCCCAGCCACAGGCCCCCAAACACAAACAACGGCGCTTTTCCCTGGAAAACAAAACTCGCCTGCCAACATTTTGATGGCAGATTGCAGGAGCCGCTTGGTAGTATCAATCCAGCCAAATTGGCACTGGTGCCACCATGGGCCTGGTCACCATCCTGCCTATCGTAGCTTTCCAGGAGCCAGCCGGTCACTCCCAGCCATAGGCCCCCAGACACAAATCTCGGCCCTTTTCCCTGGCAAACAAAAGTAAGCTGCCCCGCTTCTGGATGGCAGATTGCAGGAGCCACTTGGTACTATCAAACCAGCCCAACTTGGCACTGGTGCCACCTCTGGCCTGGGAACCATGCTGCGTATCGTGGATTCTAAGGAGACAGCCGGCCACTCCCAGCCACAGGCCCCCAAACACAAACAACGGCGCTTTTCCCTGGAAAACAAAACTTGCCTGCCAACTTTTTGATGGCAGATTGCAGGAGCCACTTGGTACTATCAAACCAGCCCAACTTGGCACTGGTGCCACCATGGGTCTGGTCACCATCCTGCCTATCGTAGCTTTTCAGGAGCCAGCCGGTCACTCCCAGCCATAAGCCCCCAGACACAATTCTCGGCCCGTTTCCCTGGCAAACAAAAGTAAGCTGCCCCGCTTCTGGATGGCAGATTGCAGGAGCCACTTTGCACCATCAAACCAGCCCGACTTGGCACTGGTGCCACCTCTGGTCTGGGAACCATGCTGCGTATCGTGGATTCTAAGGAGACAGCCGGCCACTCCCATCCACAGGCCCCCAAACAAAAACAACGCCGCTTTTCCCTGGAAAACAAAACTCGCCTGCCAAACTTTTGATGGCAGATTGGAGAAGCCACTTGGTACTATCAAACCAGCCCAACTTGGCCCTGGTGCCACCATGGGTCTGGTCACCATCCTGCCTATCGTAGCTTTTCAGGAGCCAGCCGGTCACTCCCAGCCATAGGCCCCCAGACACAAACCTCGGCCCGTTTCCCTGGCAAACAAAAGTAAGCTGCCCCGCTTCTGGATGGCAGATTGCAGGAGCCACTTTGCACCATCAAACCAGCCCGACTTGGCACTGGTGCCACCTCAGGTCTGGGAACCATCCTGCGTATCGTGGATTCTAAGGAGACAGCCGGCCACTCCCAGCCACAGGCCCCCAAACACAAACAACGGCGCTTTTCCCTGGAAAACAAAACTCGCCTGCCAACTTTTTGATAGCATATTTCAGGATCCACTTGGTACTATCAAACCAGCCCAACTTGGCAGTGGTGCCACCATGGGTCTGGTCACCATCCTGCCTATCGTAGAATTCCGGAGCTAGCCGGTCTCTTCCAGCCATAGGGCCCCATACAAAAACCTCGGCCTGTTTCCCTGGCAAACAAAAGTAAGCTACCCCGCTTCTGGATGGCAGATTGCAGGACGCACTTGGTACTATCAAACCAGCCCGACTTGGCACTGGTGCCACCTCTGGTCTGGGAACCATCCTGCGTATCGTGGATTCTAAGGAGCCAGCCGGTCACTCCCAGCCACAGGCCCCCAAACACAAACAACGCCGCATTTCCCTGGAAAACAAAACTCGCCTGCCAACTTTTTGATGGCAGATTGCAGGAGCCACTTGGTACTATCAAATCAGCCCAACTTCGCACTGGTGCCACCATGGGTCTGGTCACCATCCTGCCTATCGTAGCTTTTCAGGAGCCAGCCGGTCACTCCCAGCCATAAGCCCCCAGAGAAAAACCTCGGCCCGTATATCTGGCAAACAAAAGGAAGCTACCCCTCTTCTGGATGGCAGATTGCAGGAGCCACTTGGTACTATCAAACCAGCCCGATTTGTCACTGGTGCCACCTCTGGTCTGGGAACCATGCTGCGTATCGTGGATTCTAATTAGCCAGCCGGCCACTCCCAGCCACAGGCCCCCAAACACAAACAACGGCGCTTTTCCCTGGAAAACAAAACTCGCCTGCCAAACTTTTGATGGCAGATTGCAGGACCCACTTGGTACTATCAAACCAGCCCAACGTGGCACTGGTGCCACCATGGGTCTGGTCACCATCCTGCCTATCGTAGCTTTTCAGGACCTACCCGGTCGCTCCCAGCCATAGGCCCCCAGACACAAACCTCGGCCCGTTTCCCTGGCAAACAAAAGTAAGCTGCCCCGCTTCTGGATGGCAGATTGCAGGACGCACTTTGTACTATCAAACCAGCCCAACTTGGCACTGGTGCCACCATGGGTCTGGTCACCATCCTGCCTATCGTAGCTTTTCAGGACCTAGCCGGTCACTCCCAGCCATAGGCCCGCAGACACAATGCTCGGCCCGTTTCCCTGGCAAACAAAAGTAAGCTGCCCCGCTTCTGGATGGCAGATTGCAGGACGCACTTGGTACTATCAAACCAGCCCAACTTGGCACTGGTGCCACCTCTGGTCTGGGAACCATCCTATGTATCGTGGATTCTAAGGAGCCAGCCGGCCACTCCCAGCCACAGGCCCCCAAACACAAACAACGGCGCTTTTCCCTGGAAAACAAAACTCGCCTTCCAAACTTTTGATGGCAGATTGCAGGAGCCACTTGGTACTATCAAACCAGTCCAACTTGGCACTGGTGCCACCATGGGTCTGGTCACCATACTGCCTATCGTAGCTTTTCAGGACATATCGGGTCACACCCAGCCTTAGGCCCCCAGACACAAACCTCGGCCCGTTTCCCTGGCAAACAAAAGTAAGCTGCCCCGCTTCTGGATGGCAGATTGCAGGACGCACTTTGTACTATCAAACCAGCCCAATTTGGCACTGGTGCCACCTTGGGTCTGGGAACCTTCCTGCGTATCGTGGATTCTAAGGAGCCAGCCGGCCACTCCCAACTACAGGCCCCCAAACACAAACAACGGCGCTTTTCCCTGGAAAACAAAACTCGCCTGCCAACTTTTTGATGGCAGATTGCAGGAGCCACTTGGTACTATCAAACCAGACCGACTTGGCACTGGTGCCACCTCAGGTCTGGGAACCATCCTGCGTATCGTGGATTCTAATTAGCCATCCGGCCACTCCCAGCAACAGGCCCCCAAACACAAACAACGGCGCTTTTCCCTGGAAAACAAACCTCGCATGCAAAATTTTGATGGCAGATTGCAGGAGCCACTTGGTACTATCAAACCAGCCCAACTTGGCGCTGGTGCTACCATAGGTCTGGGAACCATCCTACGTAACGTGGATTCTAAGGAGCCAGCCTGACACTCCTAGCCCCAGGCCCCCAAACACAAACAACGGCGCTTTTCCCTGGAAAACAAAACTCGCCTGCCAAACTTTTGATGGCAGATTGCAGGAGCCACTTGGTACTATCAAACCAGCCCAACGTGGCACTGGTGCCACCATGGGCCTGGTCACCATCCTGCCTATCGTAGCTTTCCAGGAGCCAGCCGGTCACTCCCAGCCATAGGCCCCCAGACACAAAGCTCGGCCCGTTTCCCTGGCAAACAAAAGTAAGCTGCCCCGCTTCTGGATGGCAGATTGCAGGAGCCACTTTCCACCATCAAACCAGCCCGACATGGCACTGGTGCCACCTCTGGCCTGGGAACCATCCTGCGTATCGTGGATTCTAAGGAGACAGCCGGCCACTCCCAGCCACAGGCCCCCAAACACAAACAACGGCGCTTTTCCCTGGAAAACAAAACTCGCCTGCCAAACATTTGAAGGCAGATTGCAGGAGCCACTTGATACTATCAAACCAGCCCAACTTGGCACTGGTGCCACCATGGGTCTGGTCACCATCCTGCCTATCGTAGCTTTTCAGGAGCCAGCCGGTCACTCCCAGCCATAGGCCCCCAGACACAATGCTCGGCCCGTTTCCCTGGCAAAAAAAAGTAAGCTGCCCCGCTTCTGGATGGCAGATTGCAGGACGCACTTGGTACTATCAAACCAGCCCAACTTGGCACTGGTGCCACCTTGGGTCTGGGAACCATCCTGCGTATCGTGGATTCTAAGGAGCCAGCCGGCAACTCCCAGCCACAGGCCCCCAAACACAAACAACGGCGCTTTTCCCTGGAAAACAAAACTCGCCTGCCAACATTTTGATGGCAGATTGCAGGAGCCGCTTGGTAGTATCAAACCAGCCAAATTGGCACTGGTGCCACCATGGGCCTGGTCACAATCCTGCCTATCGTAGCTTTCCAGGAGCCAGCCGGTCACTCCCAGCCATAGGCCCCCAGACACAAAGCTCGGCCCGTTTCCCTGGCAAACAAAAGTAAGCTGCCCCGCTTCTGGATGGCAGATTGGAGGAGACACTTTGCACCATCAAACCAGCCCGACTTGGCACTGGTGCCACCTCTGGCCTGGGAACCATGCTGCGTATCGTGGATTCTAATTAGCCAGCCGGCCACTCCCAGCCACAGGCCACCAAACACAAACAACGGCGCTTTTCCCTGGAAAACAAAACTCGCCTGCCAAACATTTGAAGGCAGATTGCAGGAGCCACTTGATACTATCAAACCAGCCCAACTTGGCACTGGTGCCACCATGGGTCTGGTCACCATCCTGCCTATCGTAGCTTTTCAGGAGCCACCCGGTCAATCCCAGCCATAGGCCCCCAGACACAAAGCTCGGCCCGTTTCCAGGGCAAACAAAATTAAGCTGCCCCGCTTCTGGACGGCAGATTGCAGGAGCCACTTGGTAATATCAAACTGGCCCGACTTGGCACTGGTGCCACCTCTGGTCTGGGAACCATGCGGCGTATCGTGGATTCTAATTAGCCAGCCGGCCACTCCCAGCCACAGGCCCCCAAACACAAACAACGGCGCTTTTCCCTGGAAAACAAAACTTGCCTGCCAACTTTTTGATGGCAGATTGCAGGAGCCACTTGGTACTATCAAACCAGCCCAACTTGGCACTGCTGCCACCATGGGTCTGGTCACCATCCTGCCTATCGTAGCTTTTCAGGAGCCAGCCGGTCACTCCCAGCCATAGGCCCCCAGACACAATGCTCGGCACGTTTCCCTGGCAAACAAAAGTAAGCTGCCCCGCTTCTGGATGGCAGATTGCAGGAGCCACTTTGCACCATCAAACCAGCCCGAATTGGCACTGGTGCCACCTCTGGTCTGGGAACCATGCTGCGTATCGTGGATTCTAAGGAGACAGCCGGCCACTCCCAGCCACAGGCCCCCAAACACAAACAACGCCGCTTTTCCCTGGAAAACAAAACTCGCCTGCCAAACTTTTGATGGCAGATTGCAGAAGCCACTTGGTACTATCAAACCAGCCCAACTTGGCACTGGTGCCACCATGGGTCTGGTCACCATCCTGCCTATCGTAGCTTTTCAGGACCTAGCCGGTCACTCCCAGCCATAGGCCCCCAGACACAATGCTCGGCCCGTTTCCCTGGCAAACAAAAGTAAGCTGCCCCGCTTCTGGATGGCAGATTGCAGGACGCACTTGGTAACATCAAACCAGCCCAACTTGGCACTGGTGCCACCTTGGGTCTGGGAACATTCCTGCGTATCGTGGATTCTAAGGAGCCAGCCGGCCACTCCCAGCCACAGGCCCCCAAACACAAACAACGGCGCTTTTCCCTGGAAAACAAAACTCGCCTGCCAACTTTTTGATGGCAGATTGCAGTAGACACTTGGTACTATCAAACCAGCCCAACTTGGCACTGGTGCCACCATGGGTCTGGTCACCATCCTGCCTATCGTAGCTTTTCAGGAGCCAGCCGGTCACTCCCAGCCATAAGCCCCCAGAGAAAAACCTCGGCCCGTTTCCCTGGCAAACAAAAGTAAGCTGCCCCGCTTCTGGATGGCAGATTGCAGGAGCCACTTTGCACCATCAAACCAGCCCGACTTGGCACTGGTGCCACCTCTGGTCTGGGAACCATCCTGCGTATCGTGGATTCTAATTCGCCATCCGGCCACTCCCAGCCACAGGCCCCCAAACACAAACAACGGCACTTTTCCCTGTAAAACAAAACTCCCCTGCCAAGTTTTGATGGCAGATTGCAGGAGCCACTTGGTAATATCAAACCAGCCCATCTTGGCACTGGTGCCACCATGGGTCTGGTCACCATCCTGCCTATCGTAGCTTTCATGGATCTAGCCGGTCACTCCCAGCCATAGGCCCCCAGACACAAACCTCGGCCCGTTTCCCTGGCAAACAAAAGTAAGCTGCCCCGCTTCTGGATGGCAGATTGCAGGACGCACTTGGTACTATCAAACCAGCCCAACTTGGCACTGGTGCCACCTTGGGTCTGGGAATCATCCTGCGTATCGTGGATTCTAATTAGCCAGCCGGCCACTCCCAGCCACAGGCCCCCAAACACAAAGAACGGCGCTTTTCCCTGGAAAACAAAACTCGCCTGCCAACTTTTTGATGGCAGATTGCAGGAGCCACTTGGTACTATCAAACCAGCCCAACTTGGCACTGGTGCCACCTTGGGTCTGGGAACCATCCTGCGTATCGTGGATTCTAATTAGCCAGCCGGCCACTCCCAGCCACAGGCCCCCAAACACAAACAACGGCGCTTTTCCCTGGAAAACAAAACTCGCCTGCCAACTTTTTGATGGCAGATTGCAGGAGCCACTTGGTACTATCAAACCAGCCCAACTTGGCACTGCTGCCACCATGGGTCTGGTCACCATCCTGCCTATCACAGCTTTTCAGGAGCCAGCCAGTCACTCCCAGTCATAGGCCCCGAGACAAAAATCTCGGCCCGTTTCCCTGGCAAACAAAAGTAAGCTGCCCCGCTTCTGGATGGCAGATTGCAGGAGCCACTTGTTACTATCAAACCAGCCCGACATGGCACTGGTGCCACCTCTGGTCTGGGAACCATGCTGCGTATCGTGGATTCTAATTAGCCAGCCGGCCACTCCCAGCCACAGGCCACCAAACAAAAACAACGGCGCTTTTCCCTGGAAAACAAAACTCGCCTGCAAACTCTTTGATGTCAGATTGCAGGAGACACTTGGCACTATCAAACCAGCCCAACTTGGCACTGCTGCCACCATGGGTCTGGTCACCATCCTGCCTATCGTACCTTTTCAGGAGCCAGCCGGTCACTCCCAGCCATAGGCCCCCAGACACAAACCTCGGCCCGTTTCCCTGGCAAACAAAAGTAAGCATCCCCGCTTCTGGATGGCAGATTGCAGGACGCACTTGGTACTATCACCCCAGCCCAACTTGGCACTGCTGCCACCTTGCGTCTGGGAACCATCCTGCGTATCGTGGATTCTAATTAGCCAGCCGGCCACTCCCAGCCACAGGCCCCCAAACACAAACAACGGCGCTTTTCCCTGGAAAACAAAACTCGCCTGCCAAATTTTTGATGGCAGATTGCAGGAGCCACTTGGTACTATCAAACCAGCCCAACTTGGCACTGATGCCACCATGGGTCTGGTCACCATCCTGCCTATCGTAGCTTTTCAGGAGCCAGCCGGTCACTCCCAGCCATAGGCCCCGAGACACAAACCTCGGCCCGTTTCCCTGGCAAACAAAAGTAAGCTACCCCGCTTCTGGATGGAAGATTGCAGGAGCCACTTTGCACCATCAAACTAGCCCGACTTGGCACTGGTGCCACCTCAGGTCTGGGATCCTTCCTGCGTATCGTGGATTCTAATTAGCCAGCAGGCCACTCCCAGCCACAGGCCCCCAAACACAAACAACGGCGCTTTTCCCTGGAAAACAAAACTCGCCTGCCAACATTTTGATGGCAGATTGCAGGAGCCACTTGGTATTTCCAAATCAGCCCAACTTGGCACTGGTGCCACCATGGGTCTGGTCACCATCCTACCTATCGTAGCTTTTCAGGAGCCAGCCGGTCACTCCCAGCCATAGGCCCCGAGACACAAACCTCGGCCCGTTTCCCTGGCAAACAATAGTAAGCTACCCCGCTTCTGGATGGCAGATTGCAGGAGCCACTTGGTACTGTCAAACCAGCCCGACATGGCACTGGTGCCACCTCTGGTCTGGGAACCATGCGGCGTATCGTGGATTCTAATTAGCCAGCCGGCCACTCCCAGCCACAGGCCCCCAAACACAAACAACGGCGCTTTTCCCTGGAAAACAAAACTCGCCTGCCAACTTTTTGATGGCAGATTGCAGGAGCCATTTGGTACTATCAAACCAGCCCAACTTGGCACTGGTGCCACCATGGGTCTGGTCACCATCCTGCCTATCGTAGCTTTTCAGGAGCCAGCCGCTCAATCCCAGCCATAGGCCCCCAAACACTAACCTCGGCCCGTTTCCCTGGCAAACAAAAGTAAGCTGCCCCGTTTCTGGATGGCAGATTGCAGGAGCCACTTGGTACTATCAAACCAGCCCGACATGGCACTGGTGCCACCTCTGGTCTGGGAACCATGCTGCGTATCGTGGATTCTAATTAGCCAGCCGGCCACTCCCAGCCACAGGCCGCCAAACACAAACAACGGCGCTTTTCCCTGGAAAACAAAACTCGCCTGCCAACTTTTTGATGGCAGATTGCAGGAGCCACTTGGTACTATCAAACCAGCCCAACTTGGCACTGGTGCCACCTTGGGTCTGGGAACCATCCTGCGTATCGTGGATTCTAATTAGCCAGCCGGCCACTCCCAGCCACAGGCCCCCAAACACAAACAACGGCGCTTTTCCCTGGAAAACAAAACTCGCCTGCCAATTTTTGATGGCAGATTGCAGGAGCCACTTGGTACTATCAAACCAGCCCAACTTGGCACTGGTGCCACCATGGGTCTGGTCACCATCCTGCCTATCGTAGCTTTTCAGGAGCCAGCCGGTCACTCCCAGCCATAGGCCCCCAGACACAAACCTCGGCCCGTTTCCCTTGGCAAACAAAAGTAAGCTGCCCCGCTTCTGGATGGCAGATTGCAGGAGCCACTTGGTACTATCAAACCAGCCCGACATGGCACTGGTGCCACCTCTGGTCTGGGAATCATCCTGCGTATCGTAGGTTCAAAGGAGCCAGCCGGCCACTCCCAGCCACAGGCCCCCAAACACAAACAACGGCGCTTTTCCCTGGAAAACAAAACTCGCCTGCCAACTCTTTGATGGCAGATTGCAGTAGACACTTGGTACTATCAAACCAGCCCAACTTGGCACTGCTGCCACCATGGGTCTGGTCACCATCCTGCCTATCGTAGCTTTTCAGGAGCCAGCCGGTCACTCCCAGCCATAGGCCCCCAGACACAAACCTCGGCCCGTTTCCCTGGCAAACAAAAGTAAGCATCCCCGCTTCTGGATGGCAGATTGCAGGACGCACTTGGTACTATCACCCCAGCCCAACTTGGCACTGCTGCCACCTTGCGTCTGGGAACCATCCTGCGTATCGTGGATTCTAATTAGCCAGCCGGCCACTCCCAGCCACAGGCCCCCAAACACAAACAACGGCGCTTTTCCCTGGAAAACAAAACTCGCCTGCCAAATTTTAAAGGCATATTCCAGGAGCCACTTGGTACTATCAAACCAGCCCAACTTGGCACGGCTGCCACCATGGGTCTGGTCACCATCCTGCCTATCGTAGCTTTTCAGGAGCCAGCCGGTCACTCCCAGCCATAGGCCCCCAGACACAAACCTCGGCCCGTTTCCCTGGCAAACAAAAGTAAGCATCCCCGCTTTTGGATGGCAGATTGCAGGACGCACTTGGTACTATCAAACCAGCCCAACTTGGCACTGGTGCCACCTTGGGTCTGGGAATCATCCTGCGTATCGTGGATTCTAATTAGCCAGCCGGCCACTCCCAGCCACAGGCCCCCAAACACAAACAACGGCGCTTTTCCCTGGAAAACAAAACTCGCCTGCCAACTTTTTGATGGCAGATTGCAGGAGCCACTTGGTACTATCAAACCAGCCCAACTTGGCACTGCTGCCACCATGGGTCTGGTCACCATCCTGCCTATAGTTGCTTTTCAGGAGCCAGCCGGTCACTCCCAGCCATGGACGCCCAGACAAAAATCTCGGCCCGTTTCCCTGGCAAACCTAAGGAAGCTGCCCCGCTTCTGGATGGCAGATTGCAGGAGCCACTTGGTACTATCAAACCAGCCCGAATTGGCACTGGTGCCACCTTTGCTCTGGGAACCATCCTGCGTAACATAGATTCTAAGGAGCCAGCCGGCCACTCCCAGCCACAGGCCCCCAAACACAAACAACGGCGCTTTTCCCTGGAAAACAAAACTCGCCTGCCAACATTTGATGGCAGATTCCAGGAGCCACTTGGTCCTATCAAACCAGCCAAACTTGGCACTGGTGCCACCATGGGTCTGGTCACCATCCTGCCTATCGTAGCTTTTCAGGAGCCAGCCGCTCAATCCCAGCCATAGGCCCCCAAACACTAACCTCGGCCCGTTTCCCTGGCAAACAAAAGTAAGCTGCCCCGTTTCTGGATGGCAGATTGCAGGAGCCACTTGGTACTATCAAACCAGCCCGACATGGCACTGGTGCCACCTCTGGTCTGGGAACCATGCTGCGTATCGTGGATTCTAATTAGCCAGCCGGCCACTCCCAGCCACAGGCCCCCAAACACAAACAACGGCGCTTTTCCCTGGAAAATAAAACTCGCCTGCCAAATTTTAAAGGCATATTCCAGGAGCCACTTGGTACTATCAAACCAGCCCAACTTGGCACGGCTGCCACCATGGGTCTGGTCACCATCCTGCCTATCGTAGCTTTTCAGGAGCCAGCCGGTCACTCCCAGCCATAGGCCCCCAGACACAAACCTCGGCCCGTTTCCCTGGCAAACAAAAGTAAGCATCCCCGCTTCTGGATGGCAGATTGCAGGACGCACTTGGTACTATCAAACCAGCCCAACTTGGCACTGGTGCCACCTTGGGTCTGGGAATCATCCTGCGTATCGTGGATTCTAATTAGCCAGCCGGCCACTCCCAGCCACAGGCCCCCAAACACAAACAACGGCGCTTTTCCCTGGAAAACAAAACTCGCCTGCCAACTTTTTGATGGCAGATTGCAGGAGCCACTTGGTACTATCAAACCAGCCCAACTTGGCACTGCTGCCACCATGGGTCTGGTCACCATCCTGCCTATAGTTGCTTTTCAGGAGCCAGCCGGTCACTCCCAGCCATGGACGCCCAGACAAAAATCTCGGCCCGTTTCCCTGGCAAACATAAGGAAGCTGCCCCGCTTCTGGATGGCAGATTGCAGGAGCCACTTGGTACTATCAAACCAGCCCGAATTGGCACTGGTGCCACCTTTGCTCTGGGAACCATCCTGCGTAACATAGATTCTAAGGAGCCAGCCGGCCACTCCCAGCCACATGCCCCCAAACACAAACAACGGCGCTTTTCCCTGGAAAACAAAACTCGTCTGCCAACATTTGATGGCAGATTCCAGGAGCCACTTGGTCCTATCAAACCAGCCAAACTTGGCACGGCTACCACCATGGGTCTGGTCACCATCCTGCCTATCGTAGCTTTTCAGGAGCCAGCCGGTCACTGCCAGACATAGGCCCCGAGACACAAACCTCGGCCCGTTTCCCTGGCAAACAAAAGTAAGCATCCCCGCTTCTGGATGGCATATTGCAGGACGCACTTGGTACTATCAAACCAGCCCAACTTGGCACTGGTGCCACCTTGGGTCTGGGAACCATCCTGCGTATCGTGGATTCTAATTAGCCATCCAGCCACTCCCAGCCACAGGCCCCCAAACACAAACAACGGCGCTTTTCCCTGGAAAAAAAAACTCGCCTGCCAACTTTTTGATGGCTGATTGCAGGAGCCACTTGGTACTATCAAACCAGCCCAACTTGGCACTGGTACCACCATGGGTCTGGTCACCATCCTGCCTATCGTAGCTTTTCAGGAGCGATCCGGTCACTCCCAGCCATAGGCCCCGAGAAAAAAACCTCGGCCCGTTTCCCTGGCAAACAAAAGTAAGCTGCCCCGCTTCTGGATGGCAGATTGCAGGAGCCACTTGGTACTATCAAACCAGCCCGACATGGCACTGGTGCCACCTCTGGTCTGGGAACCATCCTGCGTATCGTGGATTCTAATTAGCCAGCCGGCCACTCCCAGCCACAGGCCCCCAAACACAAACAATGGCGCTTTTCCCTGGAAAACAAAACTCGCCTGCCAACTCTTTGATGGCAGATTGCAGGAGACACTTGGCACTATCAAACCAGCCCAACTTGGCACTGCTGCCACCATGGGTCTGGTCACCATCCTGCCTATAGTAGCTTTTCAGGAGCCAGCCGGTCACTTCCAGCCATAGGCCCCCAGACACAAACCTCGGCCCGTTTCCCTGGCAAACAATAGTAAGCTGCCCCGCTTCTGGATGGCAGATTGCAGGAGACACTTGGTACTGTCAAACCAGCCGGACATGGCACTGGTGCCACCTCTGGTCTGGGAACCATCCTGCGTATCGTAGGTTCAAAGGAGCCAGCCGGCCACTCCCAGCCACAGGCCCCCAAACACAAACAACGGCGCTTTTCCCTGGAAAACAAAACTCGCCTGCCAACATTTTGATGGCAGATTGCAGGAGCCACTTGGTACTATCAAACCAGCCCAACTTGGCACTGGTGCCACCATGGGTCTCGTCACCATCCTGCCTATCGTAGCTTTTCAGGAGCCAGCCGGTCACTCCCAGCCATAGGCCCCCAGACAAAACCTCGGCCCGTTTCCCTGGCAAACAAAAGTAAGCATCCCCGCTTCTGGATGGCAGATTGCAAGACGCACTTGGTACTATCACCCCAGCCCGACTTGGCACTGGTTCCACTTTGGGTCTGGGAACCATGCTGCGTATCGTGGATTCTAAGGAGCCAGCCGGCCACTTCCAGACACAGGCCCCCAAACACAAACAATGGCGCTTTTCCCTGGAAAACAAAACTCGCCTGCCAACATTTTGATGGCAGATTGCAGGAGCCACTTGGTACTATCAAACCAGCCCAACTTGGCACTGGTGCCACCTTGGGTCTGGGAAACATCCTGCCTATCGTAGCTTTTCAGGAGCCAGCCGGTCACACCCAGCCATAGGCCCAAAGTATAAAATCTCGGCCCGTTTCCCTGGCAAACAAAAGTAAGCTACCCCGCTTCTGGATGGCAGATTGCAGGAGCCACTTTGCACCATCAAACTAGCCCGACTTGGCACTGGTGCCACCTCTGGTCTGGGAACCATCCTGCGTATCGTGGATTCTAAGGAGCCAGCCGGCCACTCCCAGCCACAGGCCCCCAAACACAAAACACGGCGCTTTTCCCTGGAAAACAAAACTCGCCTGCCAACTTTTTCATGGCAGATTCCCGGAACCACTTGGTACTATCAAACCAGCCCAACTTGGCACTGGTGCCACCTTGGGTCTGGTCACCATCCTGCCTATCGTAGCATTTCAGGAGCCAGCCGCTCAATCCCAGCCATAGGCCCCCAAACACAAACCTCGGCCCGTTTCCCTGGCAAACAAAAGTAAGCTGCCCCGCTTCTGGATGGCAGATTGCAGGAGCCACTTGGTACTATCAAACCAGCCCGACATGGCACTGGTGCCATCTCTGGTCTGGGAACCATCCTGCGTATCGTGGATTCTAATTAGCCAGCCGGCCACTCCCAGCCACAGGCCCCCAAACACAAACAACGGCGTTTTTCCCTGGAAAAAAAATCTCGCCTGCCAACTTTTTGATGGCTGATTGCAGGAGCCACTTGGTACTATCAAACCAGCCCAACTTGGCACTGGTGCCACCTTGGGTCTGGGAACCATCCTGCGTATCGTGGATTCTAATTAGCCAGCCGGCCACTCCCAGCCACAGGCCCCCAAACACAAACAACGGCGCTTTTCCCTGGAAAAAAAAACTCGCCTGCCAACTTTTTGATGGCTGATTGCAGGAGCCACTTGGTACTATCAAACCAGCCCAACTTGGCACTGGTACCACCATGGGTCTGGTCACCATCCTGCCTATCGTAGCTTTTCAGGAGCGATCCGGTCACTCCCAGCCATAGGCCCCGAGAAACAAACCTCGGCCCGTTTCCCTGGCAAACAAAAGTAAGCTGCCCCGCTTCTGGATGGCAGATTGCAGGAGCCACTTGGTACTATCAAACCAGCCCGACATGGCACTGGTGCCACCTCTGGTCTGGGAACCATGCTGCGTATCGTGGATTCTAATTAGCCAGCCGGCCACTCCCAGCCACAGGCCCCCAAACACAAACAATGGCGCTTTTCCCTGGAAAACAAAACTCGCCTGCCAACTCTTTGATGGCAGATTGCAGGAGACACTTGGCACTATCAAACCAGCCCAACTTGGCACTGCTGCCACCATGGGTCTGGTCACCATCCTGCCTATCGTAGCTTTTCAGGAGCCAGCCAGTCACTCCCAGCCATAGGCCCCGAGACACAAACCTCGGCCCGTTTCCCTGGCAAACAAAAGTAAGCATCCCCGCTTCTGGATGGCAGATTGCAGGACGCACTTGGTACTATCACCCCAGCCCAACTTGGCACTGGTGCCACCTTGCGTCTGGGAACCATCCTGCGTATCGTGGATTCTAATTAGCCAGCCGGCCACTCCCAGCCACAGGCCCCCAAACACAAACAACGGCGCTTTTCCCTGGAAAACAAAACTCGCCTGCCAACTTTTTGATGGCAGATTGCAGGAGCCACTTGGTACTATCAAACCAGCCCAACTTGGCACTGCTGCCACCATGGGTCTGGTCACCATCCTGCCTATAGTTGCTTTTCAGGAGCCAGCCGGTCACTCCCAGCCATGGACGCCCAGACAAAAATCTCGGCCCGTTTCCCTGGCAAACATAAGGAAGCTGCCCCGCTTCTGGATGGCAGATTGCAGGAGCCACTTGGTACTATCAAACCAGCCCGAATTGGCACTGGTGCCACCTTTGCTCTGGGAACCATCCTGCGTAACATAGATTCTAAGGAGCCAGCCGGCCACTCCCAGCCACATGCCCCCAAACACAAACAACGGCGCTTTTCCCTGGAAAACAAAACTCGCCTGCCAACATTTGATGGCAGATTCCAGGAGCCACTTGGTCCTATCAAACCAGCCAAACTTGGCACGGCTACCACCATGGGTCTGGTCACCATCCTGCCTATCGTAGCTTTTCAGGAGCCAGCCGGTCACTGCCAGACATAGGCCCCGAGACACAAACCTCGGCCCGTTTCCCTGGCAAACAAAAGTAAGCATCCCCGCTTCTGGATGGCATATTGCAGGACGCACTTGGTACTATCAAACCAGCCCAACTTGGCACTGGTGCCACCTCTGGTCTGGGAACCATCCTGCGTATCGTGGATTCTAATTAGCCAGCCGGCCACTCCCAGCCACAGGCCCCCAAACACAAACAACGGCGCTTTTCCCTGGAAAAAAAAACTCGCCTGCCAACTTTTTGATGGCTGATTGCAGGAGCCACTTGGTACTATCAAACCAGCCCAACTTGGCACTGGTACCACCATGGGTCTGGTCACCATCCTGCCTATCGTAGCTTTTCAGGAGCGATCCGGTCACTCCCAGCCATAGGCCCCGAGAAACAAACCTCGGCCCGTTTCCCTGGCAAACAAAAGTAAGCTGCCCCGCTTCTGGATGGCAGATTGCAGGAGCCACTTGGTACTATCAAACCAGCCCGACATGGCACTGGTGCCACCTCTGGTCTGGGAACCATGCTGCGTATCGTGGATTCTAATTAGCCAGCCGGCCACTCCCAGCCACAGGCCCCCAAACACAAACAATGGCGCTTTTCCCTGGAAAACAAAACTCGCCTGCCAACTCTTTGATGGCAGATTGCAGGAGACACTTGGCACTATCAAACCAGCCCAACTTGGCACTGCTGCCACCATGGGTCTGGTCACCATCCTGCCTATCGTAGCTTTTCAGGAGCCAGCCGGTCACTTCCAGCCATAGGCCCCCAGACACAAACCTCGGCCCGTTTCCCTGGCAAACAATAGTAAGCTGCCCCGCTTCTGGATGGCAGATTGCAGGAGCCACTTGGTACTGTCAAACCAGCCCGACATGGCACTGGTGCCACCTCTGGTCTGGGAACCATGCGGCGTATCGTGGATTCTAATTAGCCAGCCGGCCACTCCCAGCCACAGGCCACCAAAAACAAACAACGGCGCTTTTCCCTGGAAAACAAAACTCGCCTGCAAACTCTTTGATGGCAGATTGCAGGAGACACTTGGCACTATCAAACCTGCCCAACTTGGCACTGCTGCCACCATGGGTCTGGTCACCATCCTGCCTATCGTAGCTTTTCAGGAGCCAGCCGGTCACTCCCAGCCATAGGCCCCGAGACACAAACCTCGGCCCGTTTCCCTGGCAAACAATAGTAAGCTGCCCCGTTTCTGGATGGCAGATTGCAGGAGCTACTTGGTACTATCAAACCAGCCCGACATGGCACTGGTGCCACCTCTGGTCTGGGAATCATCCTGCGTATCGTAGGTTCAAAGGAGCCAGCCGGCCACTCCCAGCCACAGGCCCCCAAAAACAAACAACGGCGCTTTTCCCTGGAAAACAAAACTCGCCTGCCAACTTTTTGATGGCAGATTGCAGGACCCACTTGGTACTATCAAACCAGCCCAACTTGGCACGGCTACCACCATGGGTCTGGTCACCATCCTGCCTATCGTAGCTTTTCAGGAGCCAGCCGGTCACTGCCAGACATAGGCCCCGAGACACAAACCTCGGCCCGTTTCCCTGGCAAACAAAAGTAAGCATCCCCGCTTCTGGATGGCATATTGCAGGACGCACTTGGTACTATCAAACCAGCCCAACTTGACACTGGTACCACCTTGGGTCTGGGAACCATCCTGCGTATCGTGGATTCTAATTAGCCAGCCGGCCACTCCCAGCCACAGGCCCCCAAACACAAACAACGGCGCTTTTCCCTGGAAAAAAAAACTCGCCTGCCAACTTTTTGATGGCTGATTGCAGGAGCCACTTGGTACTATCAAACCAGCCCAACTTGGCACTGGTACCACCATGGGTCTGGTCACCATCCTGCCTATCGTAGCTTTTCAGGAGCGATCCGGTCACTCCCAGCCATAGGCCCCGAGAAACAAACCTCGGCCCGTTTCCCTGGCAAACAAAAGTAAGCTGCCCCGCTTCTGGATGGCAGATTGCAGGAGCCACTTGGTACTATCAAACCAGCCCGACATGGGACTGGTGCCACCTCTGGTCTGGGAACCATCCTGCGTATCGTGGATTCTAATTAGCCAGCCGGCCACTCCCAGCCACAGGCCCCCAAACACAAACAATGGCGCTTTTCCCTGGAAAACAAAACTCGCCTGCCAACTCTTTGATGGCAGATTGCAGGAGACACTTGGCACTATCAAACCAGCCCAACTTGGCACTGCTGCCACCATGGGTCTGGTCACCATCCTGCCTATCGTAGCTTTTCAGGAGCCAGCCGGTCACTTCCAGCCATAGGCCCCCAGACACAAACCTCGGCCCGTTTCCCTGGCAAACAATAGTAAGCTGCCCCGCTTCTGGATGGCAGATTGCAGGAGCCACTTGGTACTGTCAAACCAGCCCGACATGGCACTGGTGCCACCTCTGGTCTGGGAACCATGCTGCGTATCGTGGATTCTAATTAGCCAGCCGGCCACTCCCAGCCACAGGCCACCAAAAACAAACAACGGCGCTTTTCCCTGGAAAACAAAACTCGCCTGCAAACTCTTTGATGGCAGATTGCAGGAGACACTTGGCACTATCAAACCTGCCCAACTTGGCACTGCTGCCACCATGGGTCTGGTCACCATCCTGCCTATCGTAGCTTTTCAGGAGCCAGCCGGTCACTCCCAGCCATAGGCCCCGAGACACAAACCTCGGCCCGTTTCCCTGGCAAACAAAAGTAAGCTGCCCCGTTTCTGGATGGCAGATTGCAGGAGCTACTTGGTACTATCAAACCAGCCCGACATGGCACTGGTGCCACCTCTGGTCTGGGAATCATCCTGCGTATCGTAGGTTCAAAGGAGCCAGCCGGCCACTCCCAGCCACAGGCCCCCAAACACAAACAACGGCGCTTTTCCCTGGAAAACAAAACTCGCCTGCCAACATTTGATGGCAGATTGCAGGACCCACTTGGTACTATCAAACCAGCCCAACTTGGCACTGCTGCCACCATGGGTCTGGTCACCATCCTGCCTATTGTAGCTTTTCAGGAGCCAGACAGTCACTCCCAGCCATAGGCCCCGAGACACAAACCTCGGCCCGTTTCCCTGGGAAACAAAAGTAAGCATCCCCGATTCTGGATGGCAGATTGCAGGACGCACTTGGTACTATCACCCCAGCCCAACTTGGCACTGGTGCCACCTTGCGTCTGGGAACCATCCTGCGTATCGTGGATTCTAATTAGCCAGCCGGCCACTCCCAGCCACAGGCCCCCAAACACAAACAACGGCGCTTTTCCCTGGAAAACAAAACTCGCCTGCCAACATTTTGATGGCAGATTGCAGGAGCCACTTGGTACTATCAAACCAGCCCAACTTGGCACTGCTGCCACCATGGGTCTGGTCACCATCCTGCCTATAGTTGCTTTTCAGGAGCCGACCGGTCACTCCCAGCCATGGACGCCCAGACAAAAATCTCGGCCCGTTTCCCTGGCAAACATAAGGAAGCTGCCCCGCTTCTGGATGGCAGATTGCAGGAGCCACTTGGTAATATCAAACCAGCCCGAATTGGCACTGGTGCCACCTTTGCTCTGGGAACCATCCTGCGTAACATAGATTCTAAGGAGCCAGCCGGCCACTCCCAGCCACATGCCCCCAAACACAAACAACGGCGCTTTTCCCTGGAAAACAAAACTCGTCTGCCAACATTTGATGGCAGATTCCAGGAGCCACTTGGTCCTATCAAACCAGCCAAACTTGGCACGGCTACCACCATGGGTCTGGTCACCATCCTGCCTATCGTAGCTTTTCAGGAGCCAGCCGGTCACTGCCAGACATAGGCCCCGAGACACAAACCTCGGCCCGTTTCCCTGGCAAACAAAAGTAAGCATCCCCGCTTCTGGATGGCATATTGCAGGACGCACTTGGTACTATCAAACCAGCCCAACTTGGCACTGGTGCCACCTTGGGTCTGGGAACCATCCTGCGTATCGTGGATTCTAATTAGCCAGCCGGCCACTCCCAGCCACAGGCCCCCAAACACAAACAACGGCGCTTTTCCCTGGAAAAAAAAACTCGCCTGCCAACATTTTGATGGCAGATTGCAGGAGCCACTTGGTACTATCAAACCAGCCCAACTTGGCACTGCTGCCACCATGGGTCTGGTCACCATCCTGCCTATAGTTGCTTTTCAGGAGCCGACCGGTCACTCCCAGCCATGGATGCCCAGACAAAAATCTCGGCCCGTTTCCCTGGCAAACATAAGGAAGCTGCCCCGCTTCTGGATGGCAGATTGCAGGAGCCACTTGGTAATATCAAACCAGCCCGAATTGGCACTGGTGCCACCTTTGCTCTGGGAACCATCCTGCGTAACATAGATTCTAAGGAGCCAGCCGGCCACTCCCAGCCACATGCCCCCAAACACAAACAACGGCGCTTTTCCCTGGAAAACAAAACTCGTCTGCCAACATTTGATGGCAGATTCCAGGAGCCACTTGGTCCTATCAAACCAGCCAAACTTGGCACGGCTACCACCATGGGTCTGGTCACCATCCTGCCTATCGTAGCTTTTCAGGAGCCAGCCGGTCACTGCCAGACATAGGCCCCGAGACACAAACCTCGGCCCGTTTCCCTGGCAAACAAAAGTAAGCATCCCCGCTTCTGGATGGCATATTGCAGGACGCACTTGGTACTATCAAACCAGCCCAACTTGGCACTGGTGCCACCTTGGGTCTGGGAACCATCCTGCGTATCGTGGATTCTAATTAGCCAGCCGGCCACTCCCAGCCACAGGCCCCCAAACACAAACAACGGCGCTTTTCCCTGGAAAAAAAAACTCGCCTGCCAACATTTTGATGGCTGATTGCAGGAGCCACTTGGTACTATCAAACCAGCCCAACTTGGCACTGGTACCACCATGGGTCTGGTCACCATCCTGCCTATCGTAGCTTTTCAGGAGCGATCCGGTCACTCCCAGCCATAGGCCCCGAGAAACAAACCTCGGCCCGTTTCCCTGGCAAACAAAAGTAAGCTGCCCCGCTTCTGGATGGCAGATTGCAGGAGCCACTTGGTACTATCAAACCAGCCCGACATGGCACTGGTGCCACCTCTGGTCTGGGAACCATGCTGCGTATCGTGGATTCTAATTAGCCAGCCGGCCACTCCCAGCCACAGGCCCCCAAACACAAACAATGGCGCTTTTCCCTGGAAAAAAAAACTCGCCTGCCAACTCTTTGATGGCAGATTGCAGGAGACACTTGGCACTATCAAACCAGCCCAACTTGGCACTGCTGCCACCATGGGTCTGGTCACCATCCTGCCTATCGTAGCTTTTCAGGAGCCAGCCGGTCACTTCCAGCCATAGGCCCCCAGACACAAACCTCGGCCCGTTTCCCTGGCAAACAATAGTAAGCTGCCCCGCTTCTGGATGGCAGATTGCAAGACGCACTTGGTACTGTCAAACCAGCCCGACATGGCACTGGTGCCACCTCTGGTCTGGGAACCATCCTGCGTATCGTAGGTTCAAAGGAGCCAGCCGGCCACTTCCAGCCACAGGCCCCCAAACACAAACAACGGCGCTTTTCCCTGGAAAACAAAACTCGCCTGCCAACATTTTGATGGCAGATTGCAGGAGCCACTTGGTACTATCAAACCAGCCCAACTTGGCACTGGTGCCAACTTGGGTCTGGGAAACATCCTGCCTATCGTAGCTTTTCAGGAGCCAGCCGGTCACACCCAGCCATAGGCCCCGAGACACAAACCTCGGCCCGTTTCCCTGGCAAACAAAAGTAAGCTGCCCCGCTTCTGGATGGCAGATTGCAGGAGCCACTTTGCACCATCAAACTAGCCCAACTTGGCACTGGTGCCACCTTGCGTCTGGGAACCATCCTGCGTATCGTGGATTCTAATTAGCCAGCCGGCCACTCCCAGCCACAGGCCCCCAAACACAAACAACGGCGCTTTTCCCTGGAAAACAAAACTCGCCTGCCAACTTTTTGATGGCAGATTGCAGGAGCCACTTGGTACTATCAAACCAGCCCAACTTGGCACTGCTGCCACCATGGGTCTGGTCACCATCCTGCCTATAGTTGCTTTTCAGGAGCCAGCCGGTCACTCCCAGCCATGGACGCCCAGACAAAAATCTCGGCCCGTTTCCCTGGCAAACATAAGGAAGCTGCCCCGCTTCTGGATGGCAGATTGCAGGAGCCACTTGGTACTATCAAACCAGCCCGAATTGGCACTGGTGCCACCTTTGCTCTGGGAACCATCCTGCGTAACATAGATTCTAAGGAGCCAGCCGGCCACTCCCAGCCACATGCCCCCAAACACAAACAACGGCGCTTTTCCCTGGAAAACAAAACTCGCCTGCCAACATTTGATGGCAGATTCCAGGAGCCACTTGGTCCTATCAAACCAGCCAAACTTGGCACGGCTACCACCATGGGTCTGGTCACCATCCTGCCTATCGTAGCTTTTCAGGAGCCAGCCGGTCACTGCCAGACATAGGCCCCGAGACACAAACCTCGGCCCGTTTCCCTGGCAAACAAAAGTAAGCATCCCCGCTTCTGGATGGCATATTGCAGGACGCACTTGGTACTATCAAACCAGCCCAACTTGGCACTGGTGCCACCTCTGGTCTGGGAACCATCCTGCGTATCGTGGATTCTAATTAGCCAGCCGGCCACTCCCAGCCACAGGCCCCCAAACACAAACAACGGCGCTTTTCCCTGGAAAAAAAAACTCGCCTGCCAACTTTTTGATGGCTGATTGCAGGAGCCACTTGGTACTATCAAACCAGCCCAACTTGGCACTGGTACCACCATGGGTCTGGTCACCATCCTGCCTATCGTAGCTTTTCAGGAGCGATCCGGTCACTCCCAGCCATAGGCCCCGAGAAACAAACCTCGGCCCGTTTCCCTGGCAAACAAAAGTAAGCTGCCCCGCTTCTGGATGGCAGATTGCAGGAGCCACTTGGTACTATCAAACCAGCCCGACATGGCACTGGTGCCACCTCTGGTCTGGGAACCATGCTGCGTATCGTGGATTCTAATTAGCCAGCCGGCCACTCCCAGCCACAGGCCCCCAAACACAAACAATGGCGCTTTTCCCTGGAAAACAAAACTCGCCTGCCAACTCTTTGATGGCAGATTGCAGGAGACACTTGGCACTATCAAACCAGCCCAACTTGGCACTGCTGCCACCATGGGTCTGGTCACCATCCTGCCTATCGTAGCTTTTCAGGAGCCAGCCGGTCACTTCCAGCCATAGGCCCCCAGACACAAACCTCGGCCCGTTTCCCTGGCAAACAATAGTAAGCTGCCCCGCTTCTGGATGGCAGATTGCAGGAGCCACTTGGTACTGTCAAACCAGCCCGACATGGCACTGGTGCCACCTCTGGTCTGGGAACCATGCGGCGTATCGTGGATTCTAATTAGCCAGCCGGCCACTCCCAGCCACAGGCCACCAAAAACAAACAACGGCGCTTTTCCCTGGAAAACAAAACTCGCCTGCAAACTCTTTGATGGCAGATTGCAGGAGACACTTGGCACTATCAAACCTGCCCAACTTGGCACTGCTGCCACCATGGGTCTGGTCACCATCCTGCCTATCGTAGCTTTTCAGGAGCCAGCCGGTCACTCCCAGCCATAGGCCCCGAGACACAAACCTCGGCCCGTTTCCCTGGCAAACAAAAGTAAGCTGCCCCGTTTCTGGATGGCAGATTGCAGGAGCTACTTGGTACTATCAAACCAGCCCGACATGGCACTGGTGCCACCTCTGGTCTGGGAATCATCCTGCGTATCGTAGGTTCAAAGGAGCCAGCCGGCCACTCCCAGCCACAGGCCCCCAAAAACAAACAACGGCGCTTTTCCCTGGAAAACAAAACTCGCCTGCCAACTTTTTGATGGCAGATTGCAGGACCCACTTGGTACTATCAAACCAGCCCAACTTGGCACGGCTACCACCATGGGTCTGGTCACCATCCTGCCTATCGTAGCTTTTCAGGAGCCAGCCGGTCACTGCCAGACATAGGCCCCGAGACACAAACCTCGGCCCGTTTCCCTGGCAAACAAAAGTAAGCATCCCCGCTTCTGGATGGCATATTGCAGGACGCACTTGGTACTATCAAACCAGCCCAACTTGACACTGGTACCACCTTGGGTCTGGGAACCATCCTGCGTATCGTGGATTCTAATTAGCCAGCCGGCCACTCCCAGCCACAGGCCCCCAAACACAAACAACGGCGCTTTTCCCTGGAAAAAAAAACTCGCCTGCCAACTTTTTGATGGCTGATTGCAGGAGCCACTTGGTACTATCAAACCAGCCCAACTTGGCACTGGTACCACCATGGGTCTGGTCACCATCCTGCCTATCGTAGCTTTTCAGGAGCGATCCGGTCACTCCCAGCCATAGGCCCCGAGAAACAAACCTCGGCCCGTTTCCCTGGCAAACAAAAGTAAGCTGCCCCGCTTCTGGATGGCAGATTGCAGGAGCCACTTGGTACTATCAAACCAGCCCGACATGGGACTGGTGCCACCTCTGGTCTGGGAACCATCCTGCGTATCGTGGATTCTAATTAGCCAGCCGGCCACTCCCAGCCACAGGCCCCCAAACACAAACAATGGCGCTTTTCCCTGGAAAACAAAACTCGCCTGCCAACTCTTTGATGGCAGATTGCAGGAGACACTTGGCACTATCAAACCAGCCCAACTTGGCACTGCTGCCACCATGGGTCTGGTCACCATCCTGCCTATCGTAGCTTTTCAGGAGCCAGCCGGTCACTTCCAGCCATAGGCCCCCAGACACAAACCTCGGCCCGTTTCCCTGGCAAACAATAGTAAGCTGCCCCGCTTCTGGATGGCAGATTGCAGGAGCCACTTGGTACTGTCAAACCAGCCCGACATGGCACTGGTGCCACCTCTGGTCTGGGAACCATGCTGCGTATCGTGGATTCTAATTAGCCAGCCGGCCACTCCCAGCCACAGGCCACCAAAAACAAACAACGGCGCTTTTCCCTGGAAAACAAAACTCGCCTGCAAACTCTTTGATGGCAGATTGCAGGAGACACTTGGCACTATCAAACCTGCCCAACTTGGCACTGCTGCCACCATGGGTCTGGTCACCATCCTGCCTATCGTAGCTTTTCACGAGCCAGCCGGTCACTCCCAGCCATAGGCCCCGAGACACAAACCTCGGCCCGTTTCCCTGGCAAACAAAAGTAAGCTGCCCCGTTTCTGGATGGCAGATTGCAGGAGCTACTTGGTACTATCAAACCAGCCCGACATGGCACTGGTGCCACCTCTGGTCTGGGAATCATCCTGCGTATCGTAGGTTCAAAGGAGCCAGCCGGCCACTCCCAGCCACAGGCCCCCAAACACAAACAACGGCGCTTTTCCCTGGAAAACAAAACTCGCCTGCCAACATTTGATGGCAGATTGCAGGACCCACTTGGTACTATCAAACCAGCCCAACTTGGCACTGCTGCCACCATGGGTCTGGTCACCATCCTGCCTATTGTAGCTTTTCAGGAGCCAGACAGTCACTCCCAGCCATAGGCCCCGAGACACAAACCTCGGCCCGTTTCCCTGGGAAACAAAAGTAAGCATCCCCGATTCTGGATGGCAGATTGCAGGACGCACTTGGTACTATCACCCCAGCCCAACTTGGCACTGGTGCCACCTTGCGTCTGGGAACCATCCTGCGTATCGTGGATTCTAATTAGCCAGCCGGCCACTCCCAGCCACAGGCCCCCAAACACAAACAACGGCGCTTTTCCCTGGAAAACAAAACTCGCCTGCCAACTTTTTGATGGCAGATTGCAGGAGCCACTTGGTACTATCAAACCAGCCCAACTTGGCACTGCTGCCACCATGGGTCTGGTCACCATCCTGCCTATAGTTGCTTTTCAGGAGCCGACCGGTCACTCCCAGCCATGGACGCCCAGACAAAAATCTCGGCCCGTTTCCCTGGCAAACATAAGGAAGCTGCCCCGCTTCTGGATGGCAGATTGCAGGAGCCACTTGGTAATATCAAACCAGCCCGAATTGGCACTGGTGCCACCTTTGCTCTGGGAACCATCCTGCGTAACATAGATTCTAAGGAGCCAGCCGGCCACTCCCAGCCACATGCCCCCAAACACAAACAACGGCGCTTTTCCCTGGAAAACAAAACTCGTCTGCCAACATTTGATGGCAGATTCCAGGAGCCACTTGGTCCTATCAAACCAGCCAAACTTGGCACGGCTACCACCATGGGTCTGGTCACCATCCTGCCTATCGTAGCTTTTCAGGAGCCAGCCGGTCACTGCCAGACATAGGCCCCGAGACACAAACCTCGGCCCGTTTCCCTGGCAAACAAAAGTAAGCATCCCCGCTTCTGGATGGCATATTGCAGGACGCACTTGGTACTATCAAACCAGCCCAACTTGGCACTGGTGCCACCTTGGGTCTGGGAACCATCCTGCGTATCGTGGATTCTAATTAGCCAGCCGGCCACTCCCAGCCACAGGCCCCCAAACACAAACAACGGCGCTTTTCCCTGGAAAAAAAAACTCGCCTGCCAACATTTTGATGGCAGATTGCAGGAGCCACTTGGTACTATCAAACCAGCCCAACTTGGCACTGCTGCCACCATGGGTCTGGTCACCATCCTGCCTATAGTTGCTTTTCAGGAGCCGACCGGTCACTCCCAGCCATGGATGCCCAGACAAAAATCTCGGCCCGTTTCCCTGGCAAACATAAGGAAGCTGCCCCGCTTCTGGATGGCAGATTGCAGGAGCCACTTGGTAATATCAAACCAGCCCGAATTGGCACTGGTGCCACCTTTGCTCTGGGAACCATCCTGCGTAACATAGATTCTAAGGAGCCAGCCGGCCACTCCCAGCCACATGCCCCCAAACACAAACAACGGCGCTTTTCCCTGGAAAACAAAACTCGTCTGCCAACATTTGATGGCAGATTCCAGGAGCCACTTGGTCCTATCAAACCAGCCAAACTTGGCACGGCTACCACCATGGGTCTGGTCACCATCCTGCCTATCGTAGCTTTTCAGGAGCCAGCCGGTCACTGCCAGACATAGGCCCCGAGACACAAACCTCGGCCCGTTTCCCTGGCAAACAAAAGTAAGCATCCCCGCTTCTGGATGGCATATTGCAGGACGCACTTGGTACTATCAAACCAGCCCAACTTGGCACTGGTGCCACCTTGGGTCTGGGAACCATCCTGCGTATCGTGGATTCTAATTAGCCAGCCGGCCACTCCCAGCCACAGGCCCCCAAACACAAACAACGGCGCTTTTCCCTGGAAAAAAAAACTCGCCTGCCAACATTTTGATGGCTGATTGCAGGAGCCACTTGGTACTATCAAACCAGCCCAACTTGGCACTGGTACCACCATGGGTCTGGTCACCATCCTGCCTATCGTAGCTTTTCAGGAGCGATCCGGTCACTCCCAGCCATAGGCCCCGAGAAACAAACCTCGGCCCGTTTCCCTGGCAAACAAAAGTAAGCTGCCCCGCTTCTGGATGGCAGATTGCAGGAGCCACTTGGTACTATCAAACCAGCCCGACATGGCACTGGTGCCACCTCTGGTCTGGGAACCATGCTGCGTATCGTGGATTCTAATTAGCCAGCCGGCCACTCCCAGCCACAGGCCCCCAAACACAAACAATGGCGCTTTTCCCTGGAAAAAAAAACTCGCCTGCCAACTCTTTGATGGCAGATTGCAGGAGACACTTGGCACTATCAAACCAGCCCAACTTGGCACTGCTGCCACCATGGGTCTGGTCACCATCCTGCCTATCGTAGCTTTTCAGGAGCCAGCCGGTCACTTCCAGCCATAGGCCCCCAGACACAAACCTCGGCCCGTTTCCCTGGCAAACAATAGTAAGCTGCCCCGCTTCTGGATGGCAGATTGCAAGACGCACTTGGTACTGTCAAACCAGCCCGACATGGCACTGGTGCCACCTCTGGTCTGGGAACCATCCTGCGTATCGTAGGTTCAAAGGAGCCAGCCGGCCACTTCCAGCCACAGGCCCCCAAACACAAACAACGGCGCTTTTCCCTGGAAAACAAAACTCGCCTGCCAACATTTTGATGGCAGATTGCAGGAGCCACTTGGTACTATCAAACCAGCCCAACTTGGCACTGGTGCCAACTTGGGTCTGGGAAACATCCTGCCTATCGTAGCTTTTCAGGAGCCAGCCGGTCACACCCAGCCATAGGCCCCCAGTATAAAACCTCGGCCCGTTTCCCTGGCAAACAAAAGTAAGCATCCCCGCTTCTGGATGGCAGATTGCAGGAGCCACTTTGCACCATCAAACTAGCCCGACTTGGCACTGGTGCCACCTCTGGTCTGGGAACCATCCTGCGTATCGTGGATTCTAATTAGCCAGCCGGCCACTCCCAGCCACAGGCCCCCAAACACAAACAACGGCGCTTTTCCCTGGAAAACAAAACTCGTCTGCCAACATTTGATGGCAGATTCCAGGAGCCACTTGGTCCTATCAAACCAGCCAAACTTGGCACGGCTACCACCATGGGTCTGGTCACCATCCTGCCTATCGTAGCTTTTCAGGAGCCAGCCGGTCACTGCCAGACATAGGCCCCGAGACACAAACCTCGGCCCGTTTCCCTGGCAAACAAAAGTAAGCATCCCCGCTTCTGGATGGCATATTGCAGGACGCACTTGGTACTATCAAACCAGCCCAACTTGGCACTGGTGCCACCTTGGGTCTGGGAACCATCCTGCGTATCGTGGATTCTAATTAGCCAGCCGGCCACTCCCAGCCACAGGCCCCCAAACACAAACAACGGCGCTTTTCCCTGGAAAAAAAAACTCGCCTGCCAACTTTTTGATGGCTGATTGCAGGAGCCACTTGGTACTATCAAACCAGCCCAACTTGGCACTGGTACCACCATGGGTCTGGTCACCATCCTGCCTATCGTAGCTTTTCAGGAGCGATCCGGTCACTCCCAGCCATAGGCCCCGAGAAACAAACCTCGGCCCGTTTCCCTGGCAAACAAAAGTAAGCTGCCCCGCTTCTGGATGGCAGATTGCAGGAGCCACTTGGTACTATCAAACCAGCCCGACATGGCACTGGTGCCACCTCTGGTCTGGGAACCATGCTGCGTATCGTGGATTCTAATTAGCCAGCCGGCCACTCCCAGACACAGGCCCCCAAACACAAACAATGGCGCTTTTCCCTGGAAAAAAAAACTCGCCTGCCAACTCTTTGATGGCAGATTGCAGGAGACACTTGGCACTATCAAACCAGCCCAACTTGGCACTGCTGCCACCATGGGTCTGGTCACCATCCTGCCTATCGTAGCTTTTCAGGAGCCAGCCGGTCACTTCCAGCCATAGGCCCCCAGACACAAACCTCGGCCCGTTTCCCTGGCAAACAATAGTAAGCTGCCCCGCTTCTGGATGGCAGATTGCAGGAGCCACTTGGTACTGTCAAACCAGCCCGACATGGCACTGGTGCCACCTCTGGTCTGGGAACCATCCTGCGTATCGTAGGTTCAAAGGAGCCAGCCGGCCACTCCCAGCCACAGGCCCCCAAACACAAACAACGGCGCTTTTCCCTGGAAAACAAAACTCGCCTGCCAACTTTTTGATGGCAGATTGCAGGAGACACTTGGTACAATCAAACCAGCCCACCTTGGCACTGCTGCCACCATGGGTCTCGTCACCATCCTGCCTATCGTAGCTTTTCAGGAGCCAGCCGGTCACTCCCAGCCATAGGCCCCGAGACACAAACCTCGGCCCGTTTCCCTGGCAAACAAAAGTAAGCTGCCCCGCTTCTGGATGGCAGATTGCAAGACGCACTTGGTACTATCACCCCAGCCCGACTTGGCACTGGTTCCACTTTGGGTCTGGGAACCATGCTGCGTATCGTGGATTCTAAGGAGCCAGCCGGCCACTTCCAGCCACAGGCCCCCAAACACAAACAATGGCGCTTTTCCCTGGAAAACAAAACTCGCCTGCCAACTTTTTGATGGCAGATTGCAGGAGCCACTTGGTACTATCAAACCAGCCCAACTTGGCACTGGTGCCAACTTGGGTCTGGGAAACATCCTGCCTATCGTAGCTTTTCAGGAGCCAGCCGGTCACACCCAGCCATAGGCCCCCAGTATAAAACCTCGGCCCGTTTCCCTGGCAAACAAAAGTAAGCATCCCCGCTTCTGGATGGCAGATTGCAGGAGCCACTTTGCACCATCAAACTAGCCCGACTTGGCACTGGTGCCACCTCTGGTCTGGGAACCATCCTGCGTATCGTGGATTCTAAGGAGCCAGCCGGCCACTCCCAGCCACAGGCCCCCAAACACAAACAACGGCGCTTTTCCCTGGAAAACAAAACTCGCCTGCCAACTTTTTCATGGCAGATTCCCGGAACCACTTGGTACTATCAAACCAGCCCAACTTGGCACTGGTGCCACCATGGGTCTGGTCACCATCCTGCCTATCGTAGCATTTCAGGAGCCAGCCGCTCAATCCCAGCCATAGGCCCCCAAACACTAACCTCGGCCCGTTTCCCTGGCAAACAAAAGTAAGCTGCCCCGCTTCTGGATGGCAGATTGCAGGAGCCACTTGGTACTATCAAACCAGCCCGACATGGCACTGGTGCCATCTCTGGTCTGGGAACCATCCTGCGTATCGTGGATTCTAATTAGCCAGCCGGCCACTCCCAGCCACAGGCCCCCAAACACAAACAACGGCGCTTTTCCCTGGAAAAAAAAACTCGCCTGCCAACTTTTTGATGGCTGATTGCAGGAGCCACTTGGTACTATCAAACCAGCCCAACTTGGCACTGGTGCTACCTTGGGTCTGGGAACCATCCTGCGTATCGTGGATTCTAATTAGCCAGCCGGCCACTCCCAGCCACAGGCCACCAAAAACAAACAACGGCGCTTTTCCCTGGAAAACAAAACTCGCCTGCAATCTCTTTGATGGCAGATTGCAGGAGACACTTGGCACTATCAAACCAGCCCAACTTGGCACTGCTGCCACCATGGGTCTGGTCACCATCCTGCCTATCGTAGCTTTTCAGGAGCCAGCCGGTCACTCCCAGCCATAGGCCCCGAGACACAAACCTCGGCCCGTTTCCCTGGCAAACAAAAGTAAGCTGCCCCGCTTCTGGATGGCAGATTGCAGGAGCTACTTGGTACTATCAAACCAGCCCGACATGGCACTGGTGCCACATCTGGTCTGGGAATCATCCTGCGTATCGTAGGTTCAAAGGAGCCAGCCGGCCACTCCCAGCCACAGGCCCCCAAACACAAACAACGGCGCTTTTCCCTGGAAAACAAAACTCGCCTGCCAACTTTTTGATTGCAGATTGCAGGAGACACTTGGTACTATCAAACCAGCCCAACTTGGCACTGCTGCCACCATGGGTCTGGTCACCATCCTGCCTATCGTAGCTTTTCAGGAGCCAGCCAGTCACTCCCAGCCATAGGCCCCGAGACACAAACCTCGGCCCGTTTCCCTGGCAAACAAAAGTAAGCATCCCCACTTCTGGATGGCAGATTGCAGGACGCACTTGGTACTATCACCCCAGCCCAACTTGGCACTGGTGCCACCTTGCGTCTGGGAACCATCCTGCGTATCGTGGATTCTAATTAGCCAGCCGGCCACTCCCAGCCACAGGCCCCCAAACACAAACAACGGCGCTTTTCCCTGGAAAACAAAACTCCCCTGCCAACTTTTTGATGGCAGATTGCAGGAGACACTTGGTACTATCAAATCAGCCCAGCTTGGCACTGGTGCCACCATGGGTCTGGTCACCATCCTGCCTAACGTTGCTTTTCAGGAGCCAGCCGGTCACTCCCAGCCATAGGCCCCCAGACAAAAACCTCGGCCCGTTTCCCTGGCAAACAAAAGTAAGCTACCCAGCTTCTTGATTGCAGATTGCAGGAGCCACTTTGCACCATCAAACTAGCCCGACTTGGCACTGCTGCCACCTCAGGTCTGGGAACCATCCTGCGTATCGTGGATTCTAATTAGCCAGCCGGCCACTCCCACCCTCAGGCCCCCAAACAAAAACAACGGCGCTTTTCCCTGGAAAACAAAACTCGCCTGCCAACATTTTGATGGCAGATTGCAGGAGCCACTTGGTATTACCAAATCAGCCCAACTTGGCACTGGTGCCACCATGGGTCTGGTCACCATCCTGCCTATCGTTGCTTTTCAGGAGCCAGCCGGTCACTCCAAGCCATAGGCCCCCAGACACAAAGCTCGGCCCGTTTCCCTGGCAAACAAAAGTAAGCTGCCCCGCTTCTGGATGGAAGATTGCAGGAGCCACTTTGCACCATGAAACTAGCCCGACTTGGCACTGGTGCCACCTCTGGTCTGGGAACCATCCTGCGTATCGTGGATTCTAATTAGCCAGCCGGCCACTCCCAGCCACAGGCCCCCAAACACAAACAACGGCGCTTTTCCCTGGAAAACAAAACTCGCCTGCCAACTTTTTGATGGCAGATTGCAGGAGCCACTTGGTACTATCAAACCAGCCCAACTTGGCACTGCTGCCACCATGGGTCTGGTCACCATCCTGCCTATCGTAGCTTTTCAGGAGCCAGCCGGTCACTCCCAGCCATAGGCCCCCAGACACAAACCTCGGCCCGTTTCCCTGGCAAACAAAACTAAGCTGCCCCGCCTCTGGATGGCAGATTGCAGGAGCTACTTGGTACTATCAAACCAGCCCGACATGGCACTGGTGCCACCTCTGGTCTGGGAATCATCCTGCGTATCGTAGGTTCAAAGGAGCCAGCCGGCCACTCCCAGCCACAGGCCCCCAAACACAAACAACGGCGCTTTTCCCTGGAAAACAAAACTCGCCTGCCAACTTTTTGATGGCAGATTGCAGGAGCCACTTGGTACTATCAAATCAGCCCAGCTTGGCACTGGTGCCACCATGGGTCTGGTCACCATCCTGCCTATCGTAGCTTTTCAGGAGCCAGCCGGTCACTCCCAGCCATAGGCCCCCAGACAAAAACCTCGGCCCGTTTCCCTGGCAAACAAAAGTAAGCTACCCCGCTTCTGGATGGAAGATTGCAGGAGCCACTTTGCACCATCAAACTAGCCCGACTTGGCACTGGTGCCACCTCAGGTCTGGGAACCATCCTGCGTATCGTGGATTCTAAGGAGCCAGCCGGCCACTCCCAGCCACAGGCCCCCAAACACAAACAACGGCGCTTTCCCCTGGAAAACAAAACTCGCCTGCCAACTTTTTGATGGCAGATTGCAGGAGACACTTGGTACTATCAAACCAGCCCAACTTGGCACTGCTGCCACCATGGGTCTGGTCACCATCCTGCCTATCGTAGCTTTTCAGGAGCCAGCCGGTCACTCCCAGCCATAGGCCCCCAGACACAAACCTCGGCCCGTTTCCCTGGCAAACAAAAGTAAGCATCCCCGCTTCTGGATGGCAGATTGCAGGACGCACTTGGTACTATCAAACCAGCCCAACTTGGCACTAATGCCACCTTGGGTCTGGGAACCATCCTGCGTATCGTGGATTCTAATTAGCCAGCCGGCCACTCCCAGCCACAGGCCCCCAAACACAAACAACGGCGCTTTTCCCTGGAAAAAAAAACTCGCCTGCCAACTTTTTGATGGCTGATTGCAGGAGCCACTTAGTACTATCAAACCAGCCCAACTTGGCACTGGTGCCACCTTGGGTCTGGGAACCATCCTGCGTATCGTGGATTCTAATTAGCCAGCCGGCCACTCCCAGCCACAGGCCCCCAAACACAAACAACGGCGCTTTTCCCTGGAAAACAAAACTCGCCTGCCAACTTTTTGATGGCAGATTGCAGGAGACACTTGGTACTATCAAACCAGCCCAACTTGGCACTGCTGCCACCATGGGTCTGGTCACCATCCTGCCTATCGTAGCTTTTTAGGAGCCAGCCGGTCACTCCCAGCCATAGGCCCCGAGACACAAACCTCGGCACGTTGCCCTGGCAAACAAAAGTAAGCATCCCCACTTCTGGAAGGCAGATTGCAGGACGCACTTGGTACTATCACCCCAGCCCAACTTGGCACTGCTGCCACCTTGCGTCTGGGAACCATCCTGCGTATCGTGGATTCTAATTAGCCAGCCGGCCACTCCCAGCCACAGGCCCCCAAACACAAACAACGGCGCTTTTCCCTGGAAAACAAAACTCGCCTGCCAACTTTTTGATGGCAGATTGCAGGACCCACTTGGTACTATCAAACCAGCCCAACTTGGCACTGGTGCCAACTTGGGTCTGGGAAACATCCTGCCTATCGTAGCTTTTCAGGAGCCAGCCGGTCACACCCAGCCATAGGCCCCCAGTATAAAACCTCGGCCCGTTTCCCTGGCAAACAAAAGTAAGCATCCCCGCTTCTGGATGGCAGATTGCAGGAGCCACTTTGCACCATCAAACTAGCCCGACTTGGCACTGGTGCCACCTCTGGTCTGGGAACCATCCTGCGTATCGTGGATTCTAAGGAGCCAGCCGGCCACTCCCAGCCACAGGCCCCCAAACACAAACAACGGCGCTTTTCCCTGGAAAACAAAACTCGTCTGCCAACATTTGATGGCAGATTCCAGGAGCCACTTGGTCCTATCAAACCAGCCAAACTTGGCACGGCTACCACCATGGGTCTGGTCACCATCCTGCCTATCGTAGCTTTTCAGGAGCCAGCCGGTCACTGCCAGACATAGGCCCCGAGACACAAACCTCGGCCCGTTTCCCTGGCAAACAAAAGTAAGCATCCCCGCTTCTGGATGGCATATTGCAGGACGCACTTGGTACTATCAAACCAGCCCAACTTGGCACTGGTGCCACCTTGGGTCTGGGAACCATCCTGCGTATCGTGGATTCTAATTAGCCAGCCGGCCACTCCCAGCCACAGGCCCCCAAACACAAACAACGGCGCTTTTCCCTGGAAAAAAAAACTCGCCTGCCAACTTTTTGATGGCTGATTGCAGGAGCCACTTGGTACTATCAAACCAGCCCAACTTGGCACTGGTACCACCATGGGTCTGGTCACCATCCTGCCTATCGTAGCTTTTCAGGAGCGATCCGGTCACTCCCAGCCATAGGCCCCGAGAAACAAACCTCGGCCCGTTTCCCTGGCAAACAAAAGTAAGCTGCCCCGCTTCTGGATGGCAGATTGCAGGAGCCACTTGGTACTATCAAACCAGCCCGACATGGCACTGGTGCCACCTCTGGTCTGGGAACCATGCTGCGTATCGTGGATTCTAATTAGCCAGCCGGCCACTCCCAGACACAGGCCCCCAAACACAAACAATGGCGCTTTTCCCTGGAAAAAAAAACTCGCCTGCCAACTCTTTGATGGCAGATTGCAGGAGACACTTGGCACTATCAAACCAGCCCAACTTGGCACTGCTGCCACCATGGGTCTGGTCACCATCCTGCCTATCGTAGCTTTTCAGGAGCCAGCCGGTCACTTCCAGCCATAGGCCCCCAGACACAAACCTCGGCCCGTTTCCCTGGCAAACAATAGTAAGCTGCCCCGCTTCTGGATGGCAGATTGCAGGAGCCACTTGGTACTGTCAAACCAGCCCGACATGGCACTGGTGCCACCTCTGGTCTGGGAACCATCCTGCGTATCGTAGGTTCAAAGGAGCCAGCCGGCCACTCCCAGCCACAGGCCCCCAAACACAAACAACGGCGCTTTTCCCTGGAAAACAAAACTCGCCTGCCAACATTTTGATGGCAGATTGCAGGAGACACTTGGTACAATCAAACCAGCCCACCTTGGCACTGCTGCCACCATGGGTCTCGTCACCATCCTGCCTATCGTAGCTTTTCAGGAGCCAGCCGGTCACTCCCAGCCATAGGCCCCGAGACACAAACCTCGGCCCGTTTCCCTGGCAAACAAAAGTAAGCTGCCCCGCTTCTGGATGGCAGATTGCAAGACGCACTTGGTACTATCACCCCAGCCCGACTTGGCACTGGTTCCACTTTGGGTCTGGGAACCATGCTGCGTATCGTGGATTCTAAGGAGCCAGCCGGCCACTTCCAGCCACAGGCCCCCAAACACAAACAACGGCGCTTTTCCCTGGAAAACAAAACTCGCCTGCCAACTTTTTGATGGCAGATTGCAGGAGCCACTTGGTACTATCAAACCAGCCCAACTTGGCACTGGTGCCAACTTGGGTCTGGGAAACATCCTGCCTATCGTAGCTTTTCAGGAGCCAGCCGGTCACACCCAGCCATAGGCCCCCAGTATAAAACCTCGGCCCGTTTCCCTGGCAAACAAAAGTAAGCATCCCCGCTTCTGGATGGCAGATTGCAGGAGCCACTTTGCACCATCAAACTAGCCCGACTTGGCACTGGTGCCACCTCTGGTCTGGGAACCATCCTGCGTATCGTGGATTCTAAGGAGCCAGCCGGCCACTCCCAGCCACAGGCCCCCAAACACAAACAACGGCGCTTTTCCCTGGAAAACAAAACTCGCCTGCCAACTTTTTCATGGCAGATTCCCGGAACCACTTGGTACTATCAAACCAGCCCAACTTGGCACTGGTGCCACCATGGGTCTGGTCACCATCCTGCCTATCGTAGCATTTCAGGAGCCAGCCGCTCAATCCCAGCCATAGGCCCCCAAACACTAACCTCGGCCCGTTTCCCTGGCAAACAAAAGTAAGCTGCCCCGCTTCTGGATGGCAGATTGCAGGAGCCACTTGGTACTATCAAACCAGCCCGACATGGCACTGGTGCCATCTCTGGTCTGGGAACCATCCTGCGTATCGTGGATTCTAATTAGCCAGCCGGCCACTCCCAGCCACAGGCCCCCAAACACAAACAACGGCGCTTTTCCCTGGAAAAAAAAACTCGCCTGCCAACTTTTTGATGGCTGATTGCAGGAGCCACTTGGTACTATCAAACCAGCCCAACTTGGCACTGGTGCTACCTTGGGTCTGGGAACCATCCTGCGTATCGTGGATTCTAATTAGCCAGCCGGCCACTCCCAGCCACAGGCCACCAAAAACAAACAACGGCGCTTTTCCCTGGAAAACAAAACTCGCCTGCAATCTCTTTGATGGCAGATTGCAGGAGACACTTGGCACTATCAAACCAGCCCAACTTGGCACTGCTGCCACCATGGGTCTGGTCACCATCCTGCCTATCGTAGCTTTTCAGGAGCCAGCCGGTCACTCCCAGCCATAGGCCCCGAGACACAAACCTCGGCCCGTTTCCCTGGCAAACAAAAGTAAGCTGCCCCGCTTCTGGATGGCAGATTGCAGGAGCTACTTGGTACTATCAAACCAGCCCGACATGGCACTGGTGCCACATCTGGTCTGGGAATCATCCTGCGTATCGTAGGTTCAAAGGAGCCAGCCGGCCACTCCCAGCCACAGGCCCCCAAACACAAACAACGGCGCTTTTCCCTGGAAAACAAAACTCGCCTGCCAACTTTTTGATTGCAGATTGCAGGAGACACTTGGTACTATCAAACCAGCCCAACTTGGCACTGCTGCCACCATGGGTCTGGTCACCATCCTGCCTATCGTAGCTTTTCAGGAGCCAGCCAGTCACTCCCAGCCATAGGCCCCGAGACACAAACCTCGGCCCGTTTCCCTGGCAAACAAAAGTAAGCATCCCCACTTCTGGATGGCAGATTGCAGGACGCACTTGGTACTATCACCCCAGCCCAACTTGGCACTGGTGCCACCTTGCGTCTGGGAACCATCCTGCGTATCGTGGATTCTAATTAGCCAGCCGGCCACTCCCAGCCACAGGCCCCCAAACACAAACAACGGCGCTTTTCCCTGGAAAACAAAACTCCCCTGCCAACTTTTTGATGGCAGATTGCAGGAGACACTTGGTACTATCAAATCAGCCCAGCTTGGCACTGGTGCCACCATGGGTCTGGTCACCATCCTGCCTAACGTTGCTTTTCAGGAGCCAGCCGGTCACTCCCAGCCATAGGCCCCCAGACAAAAACCTCGGCCCGTTTCCCTGGCAAACAAAAGTAAGCTACCCAGCTTCTTGATTGCAGATTGCAGGAGCCACTTTGCACCATCAAACTAGCCCGACTTGGCACTGCTGCCACCTCAGGTCTGGGAACCATCCTGCGTATCGTGGATTCTAATTAGCCAGCCGGCCACTCCCACCCACAGGCCCCCAAACAAAAACAACGGCGCTTTTCCCTGGAAAACAAAACTCGCCTGCCAACATTTTGATGGCAGATTGCAGGAGCCACTTGGTATTACCAAATCAGCCCAACTTGGCACTGGTGCCACCATGGGTCTGGTCACCATCCTGCCTATCGTTGCTTTTCAGGAGCCAGCCGGTCACTCCAAGCCATAGGCCCCCAGACACAAAGCTCGGCCCGTTTCCCTGGCAAACAAAAGTAAGCTGCCCCGCTTCTGGATGGAAGATTGCAGGAGCCACTTTGCACCATGAAACTAGCCCGACTTGGCACTGGTGCCACCTCTGGTCTGGGAACCATCCTGCGTATCGTGGATTCTAATTAGCCAGCCGGCCACTCCCAGCCACAGGCCCCCAAACACAAACAACGGCGCTTTTCCCTGGAAAACAAAACTCGCCTGCCAACTTTTTGATGGCAGATTGCAGGAGCCACTTGGTACTATCAAACCAGCCCAACTTGGCACTGCTGCCACCATGGGTCTGGTCACCATCCTGCCTATCGTAGCTTTTCAGGAGCCAGCCGGTCACTCCCAGCCATAGGCCCCCAGACACAAACCTCGGCCCGTTTCCCTGGCAAACAAAACTAAGCTGCCCCGCCTCTGGATGGCAGATTGCAGGAGCTACTTGGTACTATCAAACCAGCCCGACATGGCACTGGTGCCACCTCTGGTCTGGGAATCATCCTGCGTATCGTAGGTTCAAAGGAGCCAGCCGGCCACTCCCAGCCACAGGCCCCCAAACACAAACAACGGCGCTTTTCCCTGGAAAACAAAACTCGCCTGCCAACTTTTTGATGGCAGATTGCAGGAGCCACTTGGTACTATCAAATCAGCCCAGCTTGGCACTGGTGCCACCATGGGTCTGGTCACCATCCTGCCTATCGTAGCTTTTCAGGAGCCAGCCGGTCACTCCCAGCCATAGGCCCCCAGACAAAAACCTCGGCCCGTTTCCCTGGCAAACAAAAGTAAGCTACCCCGCTTCTGGATGGAAGATTGCAGGAGCCACTTTGCACCATCAAACTAGCCCGACTTGGCACTGGTGCCACCTCAGGTCTGGGAACCATCCTGCGTATCGTGGATTCTAAGGAGCCAGCCGGCCACTCCCAGCCACAGGCCCCCAAACACAAACAACGGCGCTTTCCCCTGGAAAACAAAACTCGCCTGCCAACTTTTTGATGGCAGATTGCAGGAGACACTTGGTACTATCAAACCAGCCCAACTTGGCACTGCTGCCACCATGGGTCTGGTCACCATCCTGCCTATCGTAGCTTTTCAGGAGCCAGCCGGTCACTCCCAGCCATAGGCCCCCAGACACAAACCTCGGCCCGTTTCCCTGGCAAACAAAAGTAAGCATCCCCGCTTCTGGATGGCAGATTGCAGGACGCACTTGGTACTATCAAACCAGCCCAACTTGGCACTAATGCCACCTTGGGTCTGGGAACCATCCTGCGTATCGTGGATTCTAATTAGCCAGCCGGCCACTCCCAGCCACAGGCCCCCAAACACAAACAACGGCGCTTTTCCCTGGAAAAAAAAACTCGCCTGCCAACTTTTTGATGGCTGATTGCAGGAGCCACTTAGTACTATCAAACCAGCCCAACTTGGCACTGGTGCCACCTTGGGTCTGGGAACCATCCTGCGTATCGTGGATTCTAATTAGCCAGCCGGCCACTCCCAGCCACAGGCCCCCAAACACAAACAACGGCGCTTTTCCCTGGAAAACAAAACTCGCCTGCCAACTTTTTGATGGCAGATTGCAGGAGACACTTGGTACTATCAAACCAGCCCAACTTGGCACTGCTGCCACCATGGGTCTGGTCACCATCCTGCCTATCGTAGCTTTTTAGGAGCCAGCCGGTCACTCCCAGCCATAGGCCCCGAGACACAAACCTCGGCACGTTGCCCTGGCAAACAAAAGTAAGCATCCCCACTTCTGGAAGGCAGATTGCAGGACGCACTTGGTACTATCACCCCAGCCCAACTTGGCACTGCTGCCACCTTGCGTCTGGGAACCATCCTGCGTATCGTGGATTCTAATTAGCCAGCCGGCCACTCCCAGCCACAGGCCCCCAAACACAAACAACGGCGCTTTTCCCTGGAAAACAAAACTCGCCTGCCAACTTTTTGATGGCAGATTGCAGGACCCACTTGGTACTATCAAACCAGCCCAACTTGGCACTGCTGCCACCATGGGTCTGGTCACCATCCTGCCTATTGTAGCATTTCAGGAGCCAGACTCTCAATCCCAGCCATAGGCCCCCAAACACAAACTTCGGCCCGTTTCCCTGGCAAACAAAGTAAGCTGCCCCGCTTCTGGATGGCAGATTGCAGGAGCCACTTGGTACTATCAAACCAGCCCGACATGGCACTGGTGCCACCTCTGGTCTGGGAACCATGCTGCGTATCGTGGATTCTAATTAGCCAGCCGGCCACTCCCAGCCACAGGCCCCCAAACACAAACAACTGCGCTTTTCCCTGGAAAACAAAACTCGCCTGCCAACATTTTGATGGCAGATTGCAGGAGCCACTTGGTACTATCAAACCAGCCCAACTTGGCACTGGTGCCACCATGGGTCTGGTCACCATCCTGCCTATCGTAGCTTTTCAGGAGCCAGCCGGTCACTCCCAGCCATGGACCCTCATACAAAAACCTCGGCCCGTTTCCCTGGCAAACAAAAGTAAGCTACCCCGCTTCTGGATGGCAGATTGCAGGAGCCACTTGGTACTATCAAACCAGCCCGACATGGCACTGGTGCAACCTCTGGTCTGGGAACCATCCTGCGTATCGTAGGTTCAAAGGAGCCAGCCGGCCACTCCCAGCCACAGGCCCCCAAACACAAACAACGGCGCTTTTCCCTGGAAAACAAAACTCGCCTGCCAACTTTTTGATGGCAGATTGCAGGAGCCACTTGGTACTATCAAACCAGCCCAACTTGGCACTGGTGCCACCATGGGTCTGGTCACCATCCTCCTATCGTAGCTTTTCAGGAGCCAGCCGGTAACTCCCAGCCATAGGCCCCGAGACACAAACCTCGGCCCATTTCCCTGGCAAACAAAAGTAAGCATCCCCGCTTCTGGATGGCAGATTGCAAGACACACTTGGTAGTATCACCCCAGCCCAACTTGGCACTGGTTCCACCTCGGGTCTGGGAACCATGCTGCGTATCGTGGATTTTAAGGAGCCAGCCGGCCACTCCCAGCCACAGGCCCCCAAACACAAACAACGGCGCTTTTCCCTGGAAAACAAAACTCGCCTGCCAACATTTTGATGGCAGATTGCAGGAGCCACTTGGTACTATCAAACCAGCCCAACTTGGCACTGGTGCCACCTTCGGTCTGGGAACCATCCTGCCTATCGTAGCTTTTCAGGAGCCAGCCGGTCACACCCAGCCATAGGCCCCCAGTATAAAACCTCGGCCCGTTTGCCTGGCAAACAAAAGTAAGCTACCCCACTTCTGGATGGCAGATTGCAGGAGCCACTTTGCACCATCAAACTAGCCCGACTTGGCACTGGTGCCACCTCTGGTCTGGGAACCATCCTGCGTATCGTGGATTCTAAGGAGCCAGCCGGCCACTCCCAGCCACAGGCCCCCAAACACAAACAACGGCGCTTTTCCCTGGAAAACAAAACTCGCCTGCCAACTTTTTGATGGCAGATTGCAGAAGACACTTGGTACTATCAAACCAGCCCAACTTGGCACTGCTGCCACCATGGGTCTGGTCACCATCCTGCCTATCGTAGCTTTTCAGGAGCCAGCCGGTCACTCCCAGCCATAGGCCCCCAGACACAAACCTCGGCCCGTTTCCCTGGCAAACAAAAGTAAGCATCCCCGCTTCTGGATGGCAGATTGCAGGACGCACTTGGTACTATCACCCCAGCCCAACTTGGCACTGCTGCCACCTTGCGTCTGGGAACCATCCTGCGTATCGTGGATTCTAATTAGCCAGCCGGCCACTCCAAGCCACAGGGCCCCAAACACAAACAACGGCGCTTTTCCCTGGAAAACAAAACTCGCCTGCCAACTTTTGGATGGCAGATTGCAGGACCCTCTTGGTACTATCAAACCAGCCCAACTTGGCACTGCTGCCACCATGGGTCTGGTCACCATCCTGCCTATCGTAGCATTTCAGGAGCCAGCCGCTCAATACCAGCCATAGGCCCCCAAACACAAACCTCGGCCCGTTTCCCTGGCAAACAAAAGTAAGCTGCCCCGCTTCTGGATGGCAGATTGCAGGAGCCACTTGGTACTATCAAACCAGCCCGACATGGCACTGGTGCCACCTCTGGTCTGGGAACCATGCTGCGTATCGTGGATTCTAATTAGCCAGCCGGCCACTCCCAGCCATAGGCCCCCAAACACAAACAACGGCGCTTTTCCCTGGAAAACAAAACTCGCCTGCCAACTTTTTGATGGCAGATTGCAGGAGCCACTTGGTACTATCAAACCAGCCCAACTTGGCACTGGTGCCACCATGGGTCTGGTCACCATCCTGCCTATCGTAGCTTTTCAGGAGCCAGCCGGTCACTCCCAGCCATGGACCCCCAGACAAAAACCTCGGCCCGTTTCCCTGGCAAACAAAAGTAAGCTGCCCCGCTTCTGGATGGCATATTGCAGGACGCACTTGGTACTATCAAACCAGCCCAACTTGACACTGGTGCCACCTTGGGTCTGGGAACCATGCTGCGTATCGTGGATTCTAATTAGCCAGCCGGCCACTCCCAGCCACAGGCCCCCAAACACAAACAATGGCGCTTTTCCCTGGAAAACAAAACTCGCCTGCCAACTTTTTGATGGCAGATTGCAGGAGACACTTGGCACTATCAAACCAGCCCAACTTGGCACTGCTGCCACCATGGGTCTCGTCACCATCCAGCCTATCGTAGCTTTTCAGGAGCCAGCCGGTCACTCCCAGCCATAGGCCCCGAGACACAAACCTCGGCCCGTTTCCCTGGCAAACAAAAGTAAGCTGCCCCGCTTCTGGATGGCAGATTGCAGGAGCCACTTGGTACTATCAAACCAGCCCGACATGGCACTGGTGCCACCTCTGGTCTGGGAACCATCCTGCGTATCGTAGGTTCAAAGGAGCCAGCCGGCCACTCCCAGCCACAGGCCCCCAAACACAAACAACGGCGCTTTTCCCTGGAAAACAAAACTCGCCTGCCAACTTTTTGATGGCAGATTGCAGGAGCCACTTGGTACTATCAAACCAGCCCAACTTGGCACTGGTGCCACCATGGGTCTCGTCACCATCCTGCCTATCGTAGCTTTTCAGGAGCCAGCCGGTAACTCCCAGCCATAGGCCCCGAGACACAAACCTCGGCCCATTTCCCTGGCAAACAAAAGTAAGCATTCCCGCCTCTGGATGGCAGATTGCAAGACACACTTGGTACTATCACCCCAGCCCAACTTGGCACTGGTTCGACCTCGGGTCTGGGAACCATGCTGCGTATCGTGGATTCAAAGGAGCCAGCCGGCCACTTCAATCCACAGGCCCCCAAACACAAACAACGGTGCTTTTCCCTGGAAAACCAAACTCGCCTGCCAACATTTTGATGGCAGATTGCAGGAGCCACTTGGTACTATCAAACCAGCCCAACTTGGCACTGCTGCCACCTTCGATCTGGGAACCATCCTGCCTATCGTAGCTTTTCAGGAGCCAGCCGGTCACACCCAGCCATAGGCCCCCAATATAAAACCTCGGCCCGTTTCCCTGGCAAACAAATCTAAGCTACCCCACTTCTGGATGGCAGATTGCAGGAGCCACTTTGCACCATCAAACCAGCCCGACTTGGCACTGGTGCCACCTCTGGTCTGGGAACCATCCTGCGTATCGTGGATTCTAAGGAGCCAGCCGGCCACTCCCAGCCACAGGCCCCCAAACACAAACAACGGCGCTTTTCCCTGGAAAACAAAACTCGCCTGCCAACTTTTTCATGGCAGATTGCAGGAGACACTTGATACTATCAAACCAGCCCAACTTGGCACTGGTGCCACCATGGGTCTGGTCACCATCCTGCCTATCGTAGCATTTCAGGAGCCAGCCGCTCAATCCCAGCCATAGGCCCCCAAACACTAACCTCGGCCCGTTTCCCTGGCAAACAAAAGTAAGCTGACCCGTTTCTGGATGGCAGATTGCAGGAGCCACTTGGTACTATCAAACCAGCCCGACATGGCACTGGTGCCACCTCTGATCTGGGAACCATCCTGCGTATCGTGGATTCTAATTAGCCAGCCGGCCACTCCCAGCCACAGGCCCCCAAACACAAACAACGGCGCTTTTCCCTGGAAAACAAAACTCGCCTGCCAACTTTTTGATGGCAGATTGCAGGAGCCACTTGGTACTATCAAACCAGCCCAACTTGGCACTGGTGCCACCATGGGTCTGGTCACCATCCTGCCTATCGTTGCTTTTCAGGAGCCAGCCGGTCACTCCCAGCCATGGACCCCCAGACACAAACCTCGGCCCGTTTCCCTGGCAAAAATAAGTAAGCTGCCCCGCTTCTGGATGGCAGATTGCAGGAGACACTTGGTACTATCAAACCAGCCCGACATGGCACTGGTGCCACCTCTGGTCTGGGAACCATCCTGCGTATCGTGGATTCTAATTAGCCAGCCGGCCACTCCCAGCCACAGGCCCCCAAACACAAACAACGGCGCTTTTCCCCGGAAAACAAAACTCGCCTGCAAACTCTTTGATGGCAGATTGCAGGAGACACTTGGCACTATCAAACCAGCCCAACTTGGCACTGCTGCCACCATGGGTCTGGTCACCATCCTGCCTATCGTAGCTTTTCAGGAGCCAGCCGGTCACTCCCACCCATAGGCCCCCAGACACAAACCTCGGCCCGTTTCCCTGGCAAACAAAAGTAAGCATCCCCGCTTCTGGATGGCAGATTGCAGGACGCACTTGGTACTATCACCCCAGCCCAACTTGGCACTGGTGCCACCTTGCGTCTGGGAACCATCCTGCGTATCGTGGATTCTAATTAGCCAGCCGGCCACTCCCAGCCACAGGCCCCCAAACACAAACAACGGCGCTTTTCCCTGGAAAACAAAACTCGCCTGCCAACTTTTTGATGGCAGATTGCAGGAGCCACTTGGTACTATCAAACCAGCCCAACTTGGCACTGGTGCCACCATGGGTCTGGTCACCATCCTGCCTATCGTTGCTTTTCAGGAGCCAGCCGGTCACTCCCAGCCATGGACCCCCAGACACAAACCTCGGCCCGTTTCCCTGGCAAAAATAAGTAAGCTGCCCCGCTTCTGGATGGCAGATTGCAGGAGACACTTGGTACTATCAAACCAGCCCGACATGGCACTGGTGCCACCTCTGGTCTGGGAACCATCCTGCGTATCGTGGATTCTAATTAGCCAGCCGGCCACTCCCAGCCACAGGCCCCCAAACACAAACAACGGCGCTTTTCCCCGGAAAACAAAACTCGCCTGCAAACTCTTTGATTGCAGATTGCAGGAGACACTTGGCACTATCAAACCAGCCCAACTTGGCACTGCTGCCACCATGGGTCTGGTCACCATCCTGCCTATCGTAGCTTTTCAGGAGCCAGCCGGTCACTCCCACCCATAGGCCCCCAGACACAAACCTCGGCCCGTTTCCCTGGCAAACAAAAGTAAGCATCCCCGCTTCTGGATGGCAGATTGCAGGACGCACTTGGTACTATCACCCCAGCCCAACTTGGCACTGGTGCCACCTTGCGTCTGGGAACCATCCTGCGTATCGTGGATTCTAATTAGCCAGCCGGCCACTCCCAGCCACAGGCCCCCAAACACAAACAACGGCGCTTTTCCCTGGAAAACAAAACTCGCCTGCCAACTTTTTGATGGCAGATTGCAGGAGCCACTTGGTACTATCAAACCAGCCCAACTTGGCACTGGTGCCACCATGGGTCTGGTCACCATCCTGCCTATTGTAGCATTTCAGGAGCCAGCCGCTCAATCCCAGCCATAGGCCCCCAAACACAAACGTCGGCCCGTTTTCCAGGCAAACAAAAGTAAGCTGCCCCGCTTCTGGATGGCAGATTGCAGGAGCCACTTGGTACTATCAAACCAGCCCGACATGGCACTGGTGCCACCTCTGGTCTGGGAACCATGCTGCGTATCGTGGATTCTAATTAGCCAGCCGGCCACTCCCAGCCACAGGCCCCCAAACACAAACAACGGCGCTTTTCCCTGGAAAACAAAACTCGCCTGCCAACTTTTTGATGGCAGATTGCAGGAGCCACTTGGTACAATCAAACCAGCCCAACTTGGCACTGGTGCCACCATGGGTCTGGTCACCATCCTGCCTATCGTTGCTTTTCAGGAGCCAGCCGGTCACTCCCAGCCATGGACACCCAGACACAAATCTCAGCCCGTTTCCTTGGCAAAAATAAGTAAGCTGCCCCGCTTCTGGATGGCAGATTGCAGGAGACACTTGGTACTATCAAACCAGCCCGAATTGGCACTGGTGCCACCTTTGCTCTGGGAACCATCCTGCGTAACCTAGATGCTAAGGAGCCAGCCGGCCACTCCCAGCCACATGCCCCCAAACACAAACAACGGCGCTTTTCCCTGGAAAACAAAACTCGTCTGCCAACATTTGATGGCAGATTCCAGGAGCCACTTGGTACTATCAAACCAGCCCAACTTGGCACGGCTGCCACCATGGGTCTGGTCACCATCCTGCCTATCGTAGCTTTTCAGGAGCCAGCCGGTCACTCCCAGCCATAGGCCCCGAGACACAAACCTCGGCCCGTTTCCCTGGCAAACAAAAGTAAGCATCCCCGCTTCTGGATGGCATATTGCAGGACGCACTTGGTACTATCAAACCAGCCCAACTTGGCACTGGTGCAACCTTGGGTCTGGGAACCATCCTGCGTATCGTGGATTCTAATTAGCCAGCCGGCCACTCCCAGCCACAGGCCCCCAAACACAAACAACGGCGCTTTTCCCTGGAAAAAAAAACTCGCCTGCCAACTTTTTGATGGCTGATTGCAGGAGCCACTTGGTACTATCAAACCAGCCCAACTTGGCACTGCTGCCACCATGGGTCTGGTCACCATCCTGCCTATCGTAGCTTTTCAGGAGCCAGCCGGTCACTCCCAGCCATAGGCCCCCAGACACAAACCTCGGCCCGTTTCCCTGGCAAACAAAAGTAAGCTGCCCCGCTTCTGGATGGCAGATTGCAGGAGCCACTTGGTACTATCAAACCAGCCCGACATGGCACTGGTGCCACCTCTGGTCTGGGAACCATCCTGCGTATCGTAGGTTCAAAGGAGCCAGCCGGCCACTCCCAGCCACAGGCCCCCAAACACAAACAACGGCGCTTTTCCCTGGAAAACAAAACTCGCCTGCCAACATTTTGATGGCAGATTGCAGGAGCCACTTGGTACTATCAAACCAGCCCAACTTGGCACTGCTGCCACCATGGGTCTGGTCACCATCCTGCCTATCGTAGCTTTTCAGGAGCCAGCCAGTCACTCCCAGCCATAGGCCCCGAGACACAAACCTCGGCCCGTTTCCCTGGCAAACAAAAGTAAGCATCCCCGCTTCTGGATGGCAGATTGCAAGACGCACTTGGTACTATCACCCCAGCCCAACTTGGCACTGGTTCCACCTTGGGCCTGGGAACCATGCTGCGTATCGTGGATTCTAAGGAGCCACCCGACCACTTCCAGCCTCTGGCCCCCAAACAAAAACAATGGCGCTTTTCCCTGGAAAACAAAACTCGCCTGCCAACTTTTTGATGGCAGATTGCAGGAGCCACTTGGTACTATCAAACCAGCCCAACTTGGCACTGGTGCCAACTTGGGTCTGGGAACCATCCTGCCTATCGTAGCTTTTCAGGAGCCAGCCGGTCACTCCCAGCCATAGGCCCCCAATATAAAACCTCGGCCCGTTTCCCTGGCAAACAAAAGTAAGCTACCCCATTTCTGGATGGCAGATTGCAGGAGCCACTTTGCACCATCAAACTAGCCCGACTTGGCACTGGTGCCACCTCTGGTCTGGGAACCATCCTGCGTATCGTGGATTCTAAGGAGCCAGCCGGCCACTCCCAGCCACAGGCCCCCAAACACAAACAACGGCGCTTTTCCCTGGAAAACAAAACTCGCCTGCCAACTTTTTGATGGCAGATTGCAGGAGCCACTTGGTACTATCAAACCAGCCCAACTTGGCACGGCTGCCACCATGGGTCTGGTCACCATCCTGCCTATCGTAGCTTTTCAGGAGCCAGCCGCTCAATCCCAGCCACAGGACCCCAAACAGTAACCTCGGCCCGTTTCCCTGCCAAACAAAAGTAAGCTTCCCCGTTTCTGGATGGCAGATTGCAGGAGCCACTTGGTACTATCAAACCAGCCCGACATGGCACTGGTGCCACCTCTGGTCTGGGAACCATGCTGCGTATCGTGGATTCTAAGGAACCAGCCGGCCACTCCCAGCCACAGGCCTCCAAACACAAACAACGGCGCTTTTCCCTGGAAAACAAAACTCGCCTGCCAACGTTTTGATGGCAGATTGCAGGAGACACTTGGTACTATCAAACCAGCCCAACTTGGCACTGGTGCCACCATGGGTCTGGTCACCATCCTGCCTATCGTTGCTTTTCAGGAGCCAGCCGGTCACTCCCAGCCATGGACCCCCAGACACAAACCTCGGCCCGTTTCCCTGGCAAAAATAAGTAAGCTGCCCCGCTTCTGGATGGCAGATTGCAGGAGACACTTGGTACTATCAAACCTGCCCGAATTGGCACTGGTGCCACCTCTGGTCTGGGAACCATCCTGTGTATCGTAGGTTCAAAGGAGCCAGCCGGCCACTCCCAGCCACAGGCCCCCAAACACAAACAACGGCGCTTTTCCCTGGAAAACAAAACTCGCCTGCAAACTCTTTGATGGCAGATTGCAGGAGCCACTTGGTACTATCAAACCAGCCCAACTTGGCACTGGTGCCACCATGGGTCTGGTCACCATCCTGCCTATCGTAGCTTTTCAGGAGCCAGCCGGTCACTCCCAGCCATAGGCCCCGAGACACAAACCTCGGCCCGTTTCCCTGGCAAAAAAAAGTAAGCATCCCCGCTTCTGGATGGCAGATTGCAGGACGCACTTGGTACTGTCACCCCAGCCCAACTTGGTACTGGTGCCACCTTGGGTCTGGGAACCATCCTGCGTATCGTGGATTCTAATTAGCCAGCCGGCCACTCCCAGCCACAGGCCCCCAAACAAAAACAACGGCGCTTTTCCCTGGAAAACAAAACTCGCCTGCCAACTTTTTGATGGCAGATTGCAGGAGCCACTTGGTACTATCAAATCAGCCCAGCTTAGCACTGGTGCCACCATGGGTCTGGTCATCATCCTGCCTATCATAGCTTTTCAGGAGCGAGCCGGTCAATCCCAGCCATAGGCCCCCAGACACAAACCTCGGCCTGTTTCCCTGGCAAACAAAAGTAAGCATCCCCGCTTCTTGATGGCAGATTGCAGGAGCCACTTTTCACCATCAAACTAGCCCGACTTGGCACTGGTGCCACCTCTGGTCTGGGAACCATCCTGCGTATCGTGGATTCTAAGGAGCCAGCCGGCCACTCCCAGCCACAGGCCCCCAAACACAAACAACGGCGCTTTTCCCTGGAAAACAAAACTCGCCTGCCAACTTTTTGATGGCAGATTGCAGGAGCCACTTGGTACTATCAAACCAGCCCAACTTGGCACTGGTGCCACCATGGGTCTGGTCACCATCCTGCCTATCGTAGCTTTTCAGGAGCCAGCCGGTCACTCCCAGCCATGGACCCCCAGACAAAAACCTCGGCCCGTTTCCCTGGCAAACAAAAGTAAGCTGCCCCGCTTCTGGATGGCATATTGCAGGACGCACTTGGTACTATCAAACCAGCCCAACTTGACACTGGTGCCACCTTGGGTCTGGGAACCATGCTGCGTATCGTGGATTCTAATTAGCCAGCCGGCCACTCCCAGCCACAGGCCCCCAAACACAAACAACGGCGCTTTTCCCTGGAAAACAAAACTCGCCTGCCAACTTTTTGATGGCAGATTGCAGGAGCCACTTGGTACTATCAAACCAGCCCAACTTGGCACTGCTGCCACCATGGGTCTCGTCACCATCCTGCCTATCGTAGCTTTTCAGGAGCCAGCCGGTAACTCCCAGCCATAGGCCCCGAGACACAAACCTCGGCCCATTTCCCTGGCAAACAAAAGTAAGCATTCCCGCTTCTGGATGGCAGATTGCAAGACACACTTGGTACTATCACCCCAGCCCAACTTGGCACTGGTTCGACCTCGGGTCTGGGAACCATGCTGCGTATCGTGGATTCAAAGGAGCCAGCCGGCCACTTCAATCCACAGGCCCCCAAACACAAACAACGGTGCTTTTCCCTGGAAAACCAAACTCGCCTGCCAACATTTTGATGGCAGATTGCAGGAGCCACTTGGTACTATCAAACCAGCCCAACTTGGCACTGGTGCCACCTTCGATCTGGGAACCATCCTGCCTATCGTAGCTTTTCAGGAGCCAGCCGGTCACACCCAGCCATAGGCCCCCAATATAAAACCTCGGCCCGTTTCCCTGGCAAACAAAACTAAGCTACCCCACTTCTGGATGGCAGATTGCAGGAGCCACTTTGCACCATCAAACCAGCCCGACTTGGCACTGGTGCCACCTCTGGTCTGGGAACCATCCTGCGTATCGTGGATTCTAAGGAGCCAGCCGGCCACTCCCAGCCACAGGCCCCCAAACACAAACAACGGCGCTTTTCCCTGGAAAACAAAACTCGCCTGCCAACTTTTTCATGGCAGATTGCAGGAGACACTTGATACTATCAAACCAGCCCAACTTGGCACTGGTGCCACCATGGGTCTGGTCACCATCCTGCCTATCGTAGCATTTCAGGAGCCAGCCGCTCAATCCCAGCCATAGGCCCCCAAACACTAACCTCGGCCCGTTTCCCTGGCAAACAAAAGTAAGCTGACCCGTTTCTGGATGGCAGATTGCAGGAGCCACTTGGTACTATCAAACCAGCCCGACATGGCACTGGTGCCACCTCTGATCTGGGAACCATCCTGCGTATCGTGGATTCTAATTAGCCAGCCGGCCACTCCCAGCCACAGGCCCCCAAACACAAACAACGGCGCTTTTCCCTGGAAAACAAAACTCGCCTGCCAACTTTTTGATGGCAGATTGCAGGAGCCACTTGGTACTATCAAACCAGCCCAACTTGGCACTGGTGCCACCATGGGTCTGGTCACCATCCTGCCTATCGTTGCTTTTCAGGAGCCAGCCGGTCACTCCCAGCCATGGACCCCCAGACACAAACCTCGGCCCGTTTCCCTGGCAAAAATAAGTAAGCTGCCCCGCTTCTGGATGGCAGATTGCAGGAGACACTTGGTACTATCAAACCAGCCCGACATGGCACTGGTGCCACCTCTGGTCTGGGAACCATCCTGCGTATCGTGGATTCTAATTAGCCAGCCGGCCACTCCCAGCCACAGGCCCCCAAACACAAACAACGGCGCTTTTCCCCGGAAAACAAAACTCGCCTGCAAACTCTTTGATGGCAGATTGCAGGAGACACTTGGCACTATCAAACCAGCCCAACTTGGCACTGCTGCCACCATGGGTCTGGTCACCATCCTGCCTATCGTAGCTTTTCAGGAGCCAGCCGGTCACTCCCACCCATAGGCCCCCAGACACAAACCTCGGCCCGTTTCCCTGGCAAACAAAAGTAAGCATCCCCGCTTCTGGATGGCAGATTGCAGGACGCACTTGGTACTATCACCCCAGCCCAACTTGGCACTGGTGCCACCTTGCGTCTGGGAACCATCCTGCGTATCGTGGATTCTAAGGAGCCAGCCGGCCACTCCCAGCCACAGGCCCCCAAACACAAACAACGGCGCTTTTCCCTGGAAAACAAAACTCGCCTGCCAACTTTTTGATGGCAGATTGCAGGAGCCACTTGGTACTATCAAACCAGCCCAACTTGGCACTGGTGCCACCATGGGTCTGGTCACCATCCTGCCTATCGTTGCTTTTCAGGAGCCAGCCGGTCACTCCCAGCCATGGACCCCCAGACACAAACCTCGGCCCGTTTCCCTGGCAAAAATAAGTAAGCTGCCCCGCTTCTGGATGGCAGATTGCAGGAGACACTTGGTACTATCAAACCAGCCCGACATGGCACTGGTGCCACCTCTGGTCTGGGAACCATCCTGCGTATCGTGGATTCTAATTAGCCAGCCGGCCACTCCCAGCCACAGGCCCCCAAACACAAACAACGGCGCTTTTCCCCGGAAAACAAAACTCGCCTGCAAACTCTTTGATTGCAGATTGCAGGAGACACTTGGCACTATCAAACCAGCCCAACTTGGCACTGCTGCCACCATGGGTCTGGTCACCATCCTGCCTATCGTAGCTTTTCAGGAGCCAGCCGGTCACTCCCACCCATAGGCCCCCAGACACAAACCTCGGCCCGTTTCCCTGGCAAACAAAAGTAAGCATCCCCGCTTCTGGATGTCAGATTGCAGGACGCACTTGGTACTATCACCCCAGCCCAACTTGGCACTGGTGCCACCTTGCGTCTGGGAACCATCCTGCGTATCGTGGATTCTAATTAGCCAGCCGGCCACTCCCAGCCACAGGCCCCCAAACACAAACAACGGCGCTTTTCCCTGGAAAACAAAACTCGCCTGCCAACTTTTTGATGGCAGATTGCAGGAGCCACTTGGTACTATCAAACCAGCCCAACTTGGCACTGGTGCCACCATGGGTCTGGTCACCATCCTGCCTATTGTAGCATTTCAGGAGCCAGCCGCTCAATCCCAGCCATAGGCCCCCAAACACAAACGTCGGCCCGTTTTCCAGGCAAACAAAAGTAAGCTGCCCCGCTTCTGGATGGCAGATTGCAGGAGCCACTTGGTACTATCAAACCAGCCCGACATGGCACTGGTGCCACCTTTGCTCTGGGAACCATCCTGCGTAACCTAGATGCTAAGGAGCCAGCCGGCCACTCCCAGCCACATGCCCCCAAACACAAACAACGGCGCTTTTCCCTGGAAAACAAAACTCGTCTGCCAACATTTGATGGCAGATTCCAGGAGCCACTTGGTACTATCAAACCAGCCCAACTTGGCACGGCTGCCACCATGGGTCTGGTCACCATCCTGCCTATCGTAGCTTTTCAGGAGCCAGCCGGTCACTCCCAGCCATAGGCCCCCAGACACAATGCTCGGCCCGTTTCCCTGGCAAACAAAAGTAAGCATCCCCGCTTCTGGATGGCATATTGCAGGACGCACTTGGTACTATCAAACCAGCCCAACTTGGCACTGGTGCAACCTTGGGTCTGGGAACCATCCTGCGTATCGTGGATTCTAAGGAGCCAGCCGGCCACTCCCAGCCACAGGCCCCCAAACACAAACAACGGCGCTTTTCCCTGGAAAAAAAAACTCGCCTGCCAACTTTTTGATGGCTGATTGCAGGAGCCACTTGGTACTATCAAACCAGCCCAACTTGGCACTGCTGCCACCATGGGTCTGGTCACCATCCTGCCTATCGTAGCTTTTCAGGAGCCAGCCGGTCACTCCCAGCCATAGGCCCCCAGACACAAACCTCGGCCCGTTTCCCTGGCAAACAAAAGTAAGCTGCCCCGCTTCTGGATGGCAGATTGCAGGAGCCACTTGGTACTATCAAACCAGCCCGACATGGCACTGGTGCCACCTCTGGTCTGGGAACCATCCTGCGTATCGTAGGTTCAAAGGAGCCAGCCGGCCACTCCCAGCCACAGGCCCCCAAACACAAACAACGGCGCTTTTCCCTGGAAAACAAAACTCGCCTGCCAACTTTTTGATGGCAGATTGCAGGAGCCACTTGGTACTATCAAACCAGCCCAACTTGGCACTGCTGCCACCATGGGTCTGGTCACCATCCTGCCTATCGTAGCTTTTCAGGAGCCAGCCAGTCACTCCCAGCCATAGGCCCCGAGACACAAACCTCGGCCCGTTTCCCTGGCAAACAAAAGTAAGCATCCCCGCTTCTGGATGGCAGATTGCAAGACGCACTTGGTACTATCACCCCAGCCCAACTTGGCACTGGTTCCACCTTGGGCCTGGGAACCATGCTGCGTATCGTGGATTCTAAGGAGCCACCCGACCACTTCCAGCCTCTGGCCCCCAAACAAAAACAATGGCGCTTTTCCCTGGAAAACAAAACTCGCCTGCCAACTTTTTGATGGCAGATTGCAGGAGCCACTTGGTACTATCAAACCAGCCCAACTTGGCACTGGTGCCAACTTGGGTCTGGGAACCATCCTGCCTATCGTAGCTTTTCAGGAGCCAGCCGGTCACTCCCAGCCATAGGCCCCCAATATAAAACCTCGGCCCGTTTCCCTGGCAAACAAAAGTAAGCTACCCCATTTCTGGATGGCAGATTGCAGGAGCCACTTTGCACCATCAAACTAGCCCGACTTGGCACTGGTGCCACCTCTGGTCTGGGAACCATCCTGCGTATCGTGGATTCTAAGGAGCCAGCCGGCCACTCCCAGCCACAGGCCCCCAAACACAAACAACGGCGCTTTTCCCTGGAAAACAAAACTCGCCTGCCAACTTTTTGATGGCAGATTGCAGGAGCCACTTGGTACTATCAAACCAGCCCAACTTGGCACGGCTGCCACCATGGGTCTGGTCACCATCCTGCCTATCGTAGCTTTTCAGGAGCCAGCCGCTCAATCCCAGCCACAGGACCCCAAACAGTAACCTCGGCCCGTTTCCCTGCCAAACAAAAGTAAGCTGCCCCGTTTCTGGATGGCAGATTGCAGGAGCCACTTGGTACTATCAAACCAGCCCGACATGGCACTGGTGCCACCTCTGGTCTGGGAACCATGCTGCGTATCGTGGATTCTAAGGAACCAGCCGGCCACTCCCAGCCACAGGCCTCCAAACACAAACAACGGCGCTTTTCCCTGGAAAACAAAACTCGCCTGCCAACGTTTTGATGGCAGATTGCAGGAGACACTTGGTACTATCAAACCAGCCCAACTTGGCACTGGTGCCACCATGGGTCTGGTCACCATCCTGCCTATCGTTGCTTTTCAGGAGCCAGCCGGTCACTCCCAGCCATGGACCCCCAGACACAAACCTCGGCCCGTTTCCCTGGCAAAAATAAGTAAGCTGCCCCGCTTCTGGATGGCAGATTGCAGGAGACACTTGGTACTATCAAACCTGCCCGAATTGGCACTGGTGCCACCTCTGGTCTGGGAACCATCCTGTGTATCGTAGGTTCAAAGGAGCCAGCCGGCCACTCCCAGCCACAGGCCCCCAAACACAAACAACGGCGCTTTTCCCTGGAAAACAAAACTCGCCTGCAAACTCTTTGATGGCAGATTGCAGGAGCCACTTGGTACTATCAAACCAGCCCAACTTGGCACTGGTGCCACCATGGGTCTGGTCACCATCCTGCCTATCGTAGCTTTTCAGGAGCCAGCCGGTCACTCCCAGCCATAGGCCCCGAGACACAAACCTCGGCCCGTTTCCCTGGCAAAAAAAAGTAAGCATCCCCGCTTCTGGATGGCAGATTGCAGGACGCACTTGGTACTGTCACCCCAGCCCAACTTGGTACTGGTGCCACCTTGGGTCTGGGAACCATCCTGCGTATCGTGGATTCTAATTAGCCAGCCGGCCACTCCCAGCCACAGGCCCCCAAACAAAAACAACGGCGCTTTTCCCTGGAAAACAAAACTCGCCTGCCAACTTTTTGATGGCAGATTGCAGGAGCCACTTCGTACTATCAAATCAGCCCAGCTTAGCACTGGTGCCACCATGGGTCTGGTCATCATCCTGCCTATCATAGCTTTTCAGGAGCGAGCCGGTCAATCCCAGCCATAGGCCCCCAGACACAAACCTCGGCCTGTTTCCCTGGCAAACAAAAGTAAGCATCCCCGCTTCTTGATGGCAGATTGCAGGAGCCACTTTTCACCATCAAACTAGCCCGACTTGGCACTGGTGCCACCTCTGGTCTGGGAACCATCCTGCGTATCGTGGATTCTAAGGAGCCAGCCGGCCACTCCCAGCCACAGGCCCCCAAACACAAACAACGGCGCTTTTCCCTGGAAAACAAAACTCGCCTGCCAACTTTTTGATGGCAGATTGCAGGAGCCACTTGGTATTATCAAATCAGCCCAACTTGGCACTGGTGCCACCATGGGTCTGGTCACCATCCTGCCTATCGTAGCTTTTCAGGAGCCAGCCGGTCACTCCCAGCCATGGACCCCCAGACACAAACCTCGGCCCGTTTCCCTGGCAAAAATAAGTAAGCTGCCCCGCTTCTGGATGGCAGATTGAAGGAGACACTTGGTACTATCAAACCAGCCCGAATTGGCACTGGTGCCACCTTGGGTCTGGGAACCATCCTGCGTAACGTAGATTCTAAGGAGCCAGCCGGCCACTCCCAGCCACATGCCCCCAAACAAAACAACGGCGCTTTTCCCTGGAAAACCAAACTCGTCTGCCAACATTTGATGGCAGATTCCAGGAGCCACTTGGTACTATCAAACCAGCCCAACTTGGCACGGCTACCACCATGGGTCTGGTCACCATCCTGCCTATCGTAGATTTTCAGGAGCCAGCCGGTCACTCCCAGCCATAGGCCCCGAGACACAAACCTCGGCCCGTTTCCCTGGCAAGCAAAAGTAAGCATCCCCGCTACTGGATGGCAGATTGCAGGAGCCACTTGGTACTATCAAACCAGCCCGACATGGCACTGGTGCCACCTCTGGTCTGGGAACCATGCTGCGTATCGTGGATTCTAATTAGCCAGCCGGCCACTCCCAGCCACAGGCCCCCAAACACAAACAACGGCGCTTTTCCCTGGAAAACAAAACTCGCCTGCAAACTCTTTGATGGCAGATTGCAGGAGACACTGGCACTATCAAACCAGCCCAACTTGGCACTGCTGCCACCATGGGTCTGGTCACCATCCTGCCTATCGTAGCTTTTCAGGAGCCAGCCGGTCACTCCCACCCATAGGCCCCCAGACACAAACCTCGGCCCGTTTCCCTGACAAACAAAAGTAAGCATCCCCGCTTCTGGATGGCAGATTGCAGGACGCACTTGGTACTATCACCCCAGCCCAACTTGGCACTGGTGCCACCTTGCGTCTGGGAACCATCCTGCGTATCGTGGATTCTAAGGAGCCAGCCGGCCACTCCCAGCCACAGGCCCCCAAACACAAACAACGGCGCTTTTCCCTGGAAAACAAAACTCGCCTGCCAACTTTTTGATGGCAGATTGCAGGAGCCACTTGGTACTATCAAACCAGCCCAACTTGGCACTGGTGCCACCATGGGTCTGGTCACCATCCTGCCTATCGTAGCTTTTCAGGAGCCAACCGCTCAATCCCAGCCATAGGCCCCGAGACACAAACCTCGGCCCGTATCCCTGGCAAACAAAAGTAAGCATCCCCGCTTCTGGATGGCAGATTGCAGGACGCATTTTGTACTATCAAACCAGCCCAACTTGGCACTGGTGCAACCTTGGGTCTGGGAACCATCCTGCGTATCGTGGATTCTAATTAGCCAGCCGGCCACTCCCAGCCACAGGCCCCCAAACACAAACAACGGCGCTTTTCCCTGGAAAAAAAAACTCGCCTGCCAACTTTTTGATGGCTGATTGCAGGAGCCACTTGGTACTATCAAACCAGCCCAACTTGGCACTGGTGCCACCATGGGTCTGGTCACCATCCTGCCTATCGTAGCTTTTCAGGAGCCAGCCGGTCACTCCCAGCCATAGGCCCCCAGACACAAACCTCGGCCCGTTTCCCTGGCAAACAAAACTAAGCTGCCCCGCTTCTGGATGGCAGATTGCAGGACGCACTTGGTACTATCAAACCAGCCCGACATGGCACTGGTGCCACCTCTGGTCTGGGAACCATGCTGCGTATCGTGGATTCTAATTAGCCAGCCGGCCACTCCCAGCCACAGGCCCCCAAACACAAACAACGGCGCTTTTCCCTGGAAAACAAAACTCGCCTGCCAACTCTTTGATGGCAGATTGCAGGAGACACTTCGCACTATCAAACCAGCCCAACTTGGCACTGCTGCCACCATGGGTCTGGTCACCATCCTGCCTATCGTAGCTTTTCAGGAGCCAGCCGGTCACTCCCAGCCATAGGCCCCGAGACACAAACCTCGGCCAGATTCCCTGGCAAACAAAAGTAACCTGCCCCGCTTCTGGATGGCAGATTGCAGGAGCCACTTGGTACTATCAAACCAGCCCGACATGGCACTGGTGCCACCTCTGGTCTGGGAACCATCCTGCGTATCGTAGGTTCGAAGGAGCCAGCCGGCCACTCCCAGCCACAGGCCCCCAAACACAAACAACGGCGCTTTTCCCTGGAAAACAAAACTCGCCTGCCAACTTTTTGATGGCAGATTGCAGGAGCCACTTGGTACTATCAAACCAGCCCAACTTGGCACTGGTGCCACCATGGGTCTGGTCACCATCCTGCCTATCGTAGCTTTTCAGGAGCCAGCCGGTCACTCCCAGCCATAGGCCCCGAGACACAAACCTCGGCCCGTTTCCCTGGCAAACAAAAGTAAGCATCCCCGCTTCTGGATGGCAGATTGCAAGACGCACTTGGTACTATCAAACCAGCCCGACATGGCACTGGTGCCACCTCTGGTCTGGGAACCATCCTGCGTATCGTAGGTTCAAAGGAGCCAGCCGGCCACTCCCAGCCACAGGCCCCCAAACACAAACAACGGCGCTTTTCCCTGGAAAACAAAACTCGCCTGCCAACTTTTTGATGGCAGATTGCAGGAACCACTTGGTACTATCAAACCAGCCCAACTTGGCACTGGTTCCACCTTGGGTCTGGGAACCATCCTGCCTATCGTAGCTTTTCAGGAGCCAGCCGGTCACACCCAGCCATAGGCCCCCAGTATAAAACCTCGGCCCGTTTCCCTGGCAAACAAAAGTAAGCATCCCCGCTTCTGGATGGCATATTGCAGGACGCACTTGGTACTATCAAACCAGCCCAACTTGGCACTGGTGCAACCTTGGGTCTGGGAACCATCCTGCGTATCGTAGGTTCAAAGGAGCCAGCCGGCCACTCCCAGCCACAGCCCCCCAAACACAAACAACGGCGCTTTTCCCTAGAAAAAAAAACTCGCCTGCCAACTTTTTGATGGCAGATTGCAGGAGCCACTTGGCACTATCAAACCAGCCCAACTTGGCACGGCTGCCACCATGGGTCTGGTCACCATCCTGCCTATCGTAGCATTTCAGGAGCCAGCCGCTCAATCCCAGCCACAGGACCCCAAACACTAACCTCGGCCCGTTTCCCTGGCAAACAAAAGTAAGCTGCCCCGTTTCTGGATGGCAGATTGCAGGAGCCACTTGGTACTATCAAACCAGCCCAACTTGGCACTGGTGCCACCTCTGGTCTGGGAACCATGCTGCGTATCGTGGATTCTAAGGAGCCAGCCGGCCACTCCCTGCCACAGGCCCCCAAACACAAAGAACGGCGCTTTTCCCTGGAAAACAAAACTCGCCTGCCAACTTTTTGATGGCAGATTGCAGGAGACACTTGGTACTATCAAACCAGCCCAACTTGGCACTGGTGCCACCATGGGTCTGGTCACCATCCTGCCTATCGTTGCTTTTCAGGAGCCAGCCGGTCACTCCCAGCCATGGACCCCCAGACACAAACCTCGGCCCGTTTCCCTGGCAAAAATAAGTAAGCTGCCCCGCTTCTGGATGGCAGATTGCAGGAGCCACTTGGTACTATCAAACCTGCCCGAATTGGCACTGGTGCCACCTTGGCTCTGGGAACCATCCTGTGTATCGTAGGTTCAAAGGAGCCAGCCGGCCACTCCCAGCCACAGGCCCCCAAACACAAACAACGGCGCTTTTCCCTGGAAAACAAAACTCGCCTGCCAACTTTTTGATGGCAGATTGCAGGAGCCACTTGGTACTATCAAACCAGCCCAACTTGGCACTGCTGCCACCATGGGTCTGGTCACCATCCTGCCTATCGTAGCTTTTCAGGAGCCAGCCGGTCACTCCCAGCCATAGGCCCCGAGACACAAACCTCGGCCCGTTTCCCTGGCAAACAAAAGTAAGCTGCCCCGCTTCTGGATGGCAGATTGCAGGAGCCACTTTGCACCATCAAACTAGCCCGACTTGGCACTGGTGCCACCTCTGGTCTGGGAACCATCCTGCGTATCGTGGATTCTAATTAGCCAGCCGGCCACTCCCAGCCACAGGCCCCCAAACACAAACAACAGCGCTTTTCCCTGGAAAACAAAACTCGCCTGCCAACTTTTTGATGGCAGATTGCAGGAGACACTTGGTACTATCAAACCAGCCCAACTTGGCACTGGTGCCACCATGGGTCTGGTCACCATCCTGCGTATCGTAGCTTTTCAGGAGCCAGCCGGTCACTTCCAGCCATAGGCCCCCAGACACAAACCTCGGCCCGTTTCCCTGGCAAACAAAAGTAAGCTACCCCGCTTCTGGGTGGAAGATTGCAGGAGACACTTTGCAACATCAAACTAGCCCGACTTGGCACTGGTGCCACCTCTGGTCTGGGAACCATCCTGTGTATCGTGGATTCTAAGGAGCCAGGCGGCCACACCCAGCCACAGGCCCCCAAACACAAACAACGGCGCTTTTCCCTGGAAAACACAACTCGCCTGCCAACTTTTTGATGGCAGATTGCAGGAGCCACTTGGTATTATCAAATCAGCCCAACTTGGCACTGGTGCCACCATGGGTCTGGTCACCATCCTGCCTAACGTAGCTTTTCAGGAGCCAGCCGGTCACTCCCAGCCATGGACACCCAGACACAAATCTCAGCCCGTTTCCTTGGCAAAAATAAGTAAGCTGCCCCGCTTCTGGATGGCAGATTGCAGGAGACACTTGGTACTATCAAACCAGCCCGAATTGGCACTGGTGCCACCTTTGCTCTGGGAACCATCCTGCGTAACCTATATGCTAAGGAGCCAGCCGGCCACTCCCAGCCACATGCCCCCAAACACAAACAACGGCGCTTTTCCCTGGAAAACAAAACTCGCCTGCCAACGTTTTGATGGCAGATTGCAGGAGACACTTGGTACTATCAAACCAGCCCAACTTGGCACTGGTGCCACCATGGGTCTGGTCACCATCCTGCCTATCGTTGCTTTTAAGGAGCCAGCCGGTCACTCCCAGCCATGGACCCCCAGACACAAACCTCGGCCCGTTTCCCTGGCAAAAATAAGTAAGCTGCCCCGCTTCTGGATGGCAGATTGCAGGAGACACTTGGTACTATCAAACCTGCCCGAATTGGCACTGGTGCCACCTCTGGTCTGGGAACCATCCTGTGTATCGTAGGTTCAAAGGAGCCAGCCGGCCACTCCCAGCCACAGGCCCCCAAACACAAACAACGGCGCTTTTCCCTGGAAAACAAAACTCGCCTGCCAACTTTTTGATGGCAGATTGCAGGAGCCACTTGGTACTATCAAACCAGCCCAACTTGGCACTGCTGCCACCATGGGTCTGGTCACCATCCTGCCTATCGTAGCTTTTCAGGAGCCAGCCGGTCAATCCCATCCATAGGCCCCCAGACAAAAACCTCGGCCTGTTTCCCTGGCAAACAAAAGTAAGCATCCCCGCTTCTGGATGGCAGATTGCAGGAGCCACTTTGCACCATCAAACTAGCCCGACTTGGCACTGGTGCCACCTCTGGTCTGGGAACCATCCTGCGTATCGTGGATTCTAAGGAGCCAGCCGGCCACTCCCAGCCACAGGCCCCCAAACACAAACAACGGCGCTTTTCCCTGGAAAACAAAACTCGCCTGCCAACTTTTTGATGGCAGATTGCAGGAGCCACTTGGTATTATCAAATCAGCCCAACTTGGCACTGGTGCCACCATGGGTCTGGTCACCATCCTGCCTATCGTAGCTTTTCAGGAGCCAGCCGGTCACTCCCAGCCATGGACCCCCAGACACAAACCTCGGCCCGTTTCCCTGGCAAAAATAAGTAAGCTGCCCCGCTTCTGGATGGCAGATTGAAGGAGACACTTGGTACTATCAAACCAGCCCGAATTGGCACTGGTGCCACCTTGGCTCTGGGAACCATCCTGCGTAACGTAGATTCTAAGGAGCCAGCCGGCCACTCCCAGCCACATGCCCCCAAACAAAACAACGGCGCTTTTCCCTGGAAAACCAAACTCGTCTGCCAACATTTGATGGCAGATTCCAGGAGCCACTTGGTACTATCAAACCAGCCCAACTTGGCACGGCTACCACCATGGGTCTGGTCACCATCCTGCCTATCGTAGATTTTCAGGAGCCAGCCGGTCACTCCCAGCCATAGGCCCCGAGACACAAACCTCGGCCCGTTTCCCTGGCAAGCAAAAGTAAGCTGCCCCGCTTCTGGATGGCAGATTGCAGGACGCACTTGGTACTATCACCCCAGCCCAACTTGGCACTGGTGCCACCTTGGGTCTGGGAACCATGCTGCGTATCGTGGATTCTAAGGAGCCAGCCGGCCACTCCCAGCCACAGGCCCCCAAACACAAACAACGGCGCTTTTCCCTGGAAAACAAAACTCGACTGCCAACTTTTTGATGGCAGATTGCAGGAGCCACTTGGTACTATCAAACCAGCCCAACTTGGCACTGGTGCCACCATGGGTCTGGTCACCATCCTGCCTATCGTTGCTTTTCAGGAGCCAGCCGGTCACTCTCAGCCATGGACACCCAGACACAAATCTCGGCCCGTTTCCTTGGCAAAAATAAGTAAGCTGCCCCGCTTCTGGATGGCAGATTGCAGGAGACACTTGGTACTATCAAACCAGCCCGAATTGGCACTGGTGCCACCTTTGCTCTGGGAACCATCCTGCGTAACCTAGATGCTAAGGAGCCAGCCGGCCACTCCCAGCCACATGCCCCCAAACACAAACAACGGCGCTTTTCCCTGGAAAACAAAACTCGTCTGCCAACATTTGATGGCAGATTCCAGGAGCCACTTGGTACTATCAAACCAGCCCAACGTGGCACTGCTGCCACCATGGGTCTGGTCACCATCCTGCCTATCGTAGCTTTTCAGGAGCCAACCGCTCAATCCCAGCCATAGGCCCCGAGACACAAACCTCGGCCCGTATCCCTGGCAAACAAAAGTAAGCATCCCCGCTTCTGGATGGCATATTGCAGGACGCACTTGGTACTATCAAACCAGCCCAACTTGGCACTGGTGCAACCTTGGGTCTGGGAACCATCCTGCGTATCGTAGGTTCGACGGAGCCAGCCGGCCGCTCCCAGCCACAGGCCCCCAAACACAAACAACGGCGCTTTTCCCTGGAAAACAAAACTCGCCTGCCAACTTTTTGATGGCAGATTGCAGGAGCCACTTGGTACTATCAAACCAGCCCAACTTGGCACTGCTGCCACCATGGGTCTGGTCACCATCCTGCCTATCGTAGCTTTTCAGGAGCCAGCCGGTCACTCCCAGCCATAGGCACCGAGACACAAACCTCGGCCCGTTTCCCTGGCAAACAAAAGTAAGCATCCCCGCTTCTGGATGGCAGATTGCAAGACGCACTTGGTACTATCAAACCAGCCCGACATGGCACTGGTGCCACCTCTGGTCTGGGAACCATCCTGCGTATCGTAGGTTCAAAGGAGCCAGCCGGCCACTCCCAGCCACAGGCACCCAAACACAAACAACGGCGCTTTTCCCTGGAAAACAAAACTCGCCTGCCAACTTTTTGATGGCAGATTGCAGGAGCCACTTGGTACTATCAAACCAGCCCAACTTGGCACTGCTGCCACCATGGGTCTCGTCACCATCCAGCCTATCGTAGCTTTTCAGGAGCCAGCCGGTCACTCCCAGCCATAGGCCCCGAGACACAAACCTCGGCCCGTTTCCCTGGCAAACAAAAGTAAGCTGCCCCGCTTCTGGATGGCAGATTGCAAGACGCACTTGGTACTATCACCCCAGCCCAACTTGGCACTGGTTCCACCTTGGGTCTGGGAACCATGCTGCGTATCGTGGATTCTAAGGAGCCAGCCGGCCACTCCCAGCCACTGGCCCCCAAACAAAAACAATGGCGCTTTTCCCTGGAAAACAAAACTCGCCTGCCAACTTTTTGATGGCAGATTGCAGGAGCCACTTGGTACTATCAAACCAGCCCAACTTGTCACTGGTGCCACCTTGGGTCTGGGAACCATCCTGCCTATCGTAGCTTTTCAGGAGCCAGCCGGTCACACCCAGCCATAGGCCCCCAGTATAAAACCTCGGCCCGTTTCCCTGGCAAACAAAAGTAAGCTACCCCACTTCTGGATGGCAGATTGCAGGAGCCACTTTGCACCATCAAACTAGCCCGACTTGGCACTGGTGCCACCTCTGGTCTGGGAACCATCCTGCGTATCGTGGATTCTAATTAGCCAGCCGGCCACTCCCAGCCACAGCCCCCCAAACACAAACAACGGCGCTTTTCCCTGGAAAACAAAACTCGCCTGCCAACTTTTTGATGGCAGATTGCAGGAGCCACTTGGCACTATCAAACCAGCCCAACTTGGCACGGCTGCCACCATGGGTCTGGTCACCATCCTGCCTATCGTAGCATTTCAGGAGCCAGCCGCTCAATCCCAGCCACAGGACCCCAAACACTAACCTCGGCCCGTTTCCCTGGCAAACAAAAGTAAGCTGCCCCGTTTCTGGATGGCAGATTGCAGGAGCCACTTGGTACTATCAAACCAGCCCAACTTGGCACTGGTGCCACCTCTGGTCTGGGAACCATGCTGCGTATCGTGGATTCTAAGGAGCCAGCCGGCCACTCCCAGCCACAGGCCCCCAAACACAAAGAACGGCGCTTTTCCCTGGAAAACAAAACTCGCCTGCCAACTTTCTGATGGCAGATTGCAGGAGACACTTGGTACTATCAAACCAGCCCAACTTGGCACTGGTGCCACCATGGGTCTGGTCACCATCCTGCCTATCGTTGCTTTTCAGGAGCCAGCCAGTCACTCCCAGCCATGGACCCCCAGACACAAACCTCGGCCCGTTTCCCTGGCAAAAATAGGCAGGCTGCCCCGCTTCTGGATGGCAGATTGCAGGAGCCACTTGGTACTATCAAACCTGCCCGAATTGGCACTGGTGCCACCTTGGCTCTGGGAACCATCCTGTGTATCGTAGGTTCAAAGGAGCCAGCCGGCCACTCCCAGCCACAGGCCCCCAAACACAAACAACGGCGCTTTTCCCTGGAAAACAAAACTCGTCTGCCAACTTTTTCATGGCAGATTGCAGGAGCCACTTGGTACTATCAAACCAGCCCAACTTGGCACTGCTGCCACCATGGGTCTGGTCACCATCCTGCCTATCGTAGCTTTTCAGGAGCCAGCCGGTCACTCCCAGCCATAGGCCCCCAGACACAAACCTCGGCCCGTTTCCCTGGCAAACAAAAGTAAGCTACCCCACTTCTGGATGGCAGATTGCAGGAGCCACTTTGCACCATCAAACTAGCCCGACTTGGCACTGGTGCCACCTCAGGTCTGGGAACCATCCTGCGTATCGTGGATTCTAATTAGCCAGCCGGCCACTCCCAGCCACAGGCCCCCAAACACAAACAACGGCGCTTTTCCCTGGAAAACAAAACTCGCCTGCCAACTTTTTGATGGCAGATTGCAGGAGCCACTTGGTATTATCAAATCAGCCCAACTTGGCACTGGTGCCACCATGGGTCTGGTCACCATCCTGCCTATCGTAGCTTTTCAGGAGCCAGCCGGTCACTCCCAGCCATGGACCCCCAGACACAAACCTCGGCCCGTTTCCCTGGCAAAAATAAGTAAGCTGCCCCGCTTCTGGATGGCAGATTGCAGGAGCCACTTGGTACTATCAAACCAGCCCGAATTGGCACTGGTGCCACCTTGGCTCTGGGAACCATCCTGCGTAACGTAGATTCTAAGGAGCCAGCCGGCCACTCCCAGCCACATGCCCCCAAACAAAACAACGGCGCTTTTCCCTGGAAAACCAAACTCGTCTGCCAACATTTGATGGCAGATTCCAGGAGCCACTTGGTACTATCAAACCAGCCCAACTTGGCACGGCTACCACCATGGGTCTGGTCACCATCCTGCCTATCGTAGATTTTCAGGAGCCAGCCGGTCACTCCCAGCCATAGGCCCCGAGACACAAACCTCGGCCCGTTTCCCTGGCAAGAAAAAGTAAGCTGCCCCGCTTCTGGATGGCAGATTGCAGGAACCACTTGGTACTATCACCCCAGCCCAACTTGGCACTGGTGCCACCTTGGGTCTGGGAACCATGCTGCGTATCGTGGATTCTAAGGAGCCAGCCGGCCACTCCCAGCCACATGCCCCCAAACACAAACAACGGCGCTTTTCCCTGGAAAACAAAACTCGTCTGCCAACATTTGATGGCAGATTCCAGGAGCCAATTGGTACTATCAAACCAGCCCAACGTGGCACGGCTGCCACCATGGGTCTGGTCACCATCCTGCCTATCGTAGCTTTTCAGGAGCCAACCGCTCAATCCCAGCCATAGGCCCCGAGACACAAACCTCGGCCCGTATCCCTGGCAAACAAAAGTAAGCATCCCCGCTTCTGGATGGCATATTGCAGGACGCACTTGGTACTATCAAACCAGCCCAACTTGGCACTGGTGCAACCTTGGGTCTGGGAACCATCCTGCGTATCGTAGGTTCGAAGGAGCCAGCCGGCCGCTCCCAGCCACAGGCCCCCAAACACAAACAACGGCGCTTTTCCCTGGAAAACAAAACTCGCCTGCCAACTTTTTGATGGCAGATTGCAGGAGCCACTTGGTACTATCAAACCAGCCCAACTTGGCACTGCTGCCACCATGGGTCTGGTCACCATCCTGCCTATCGTAGCTTTTCAGGAGCCAGCCGGTCACTCCCAGCCATAGGCCCCGAGACACAAACCTCGGCCCGTTTCCCTGGCAAACAAAAGTAAGCATCCCCGCTTCTGGATGGCAGATTGCAAGACGCACTTGGTACTATCAAACCAGCCCGACATGGCACTGGTGCCACCTCTGGTCTGGGAACCATCCTGCGTATCGTAGGTTCAAAGGAGCCAGCCGGCCACTCCCAGCCACAGGCACCCAAACACAAACAACGGCGCTTTTCCCTGGAAAACAAAACTCGCCTGCCAACTTTTTGATGGCAGATTGCAGGAGCCACTTGGTACTATCAAACCAGCCCAACTTGGCACTGCTGCCACCATGGCTCTCGTCACCATCCAGCCTATCGTAGCTTTTCAGGAGCCAGCCGGTCACTCCCAGCCATAGGCCCCGAGACACAAACCTCGGCCCGTTTCCCTGGCAAACAAAAGTAAGCTGCCCCGCTTCTGGATGGCAGATTGCAAGACGCACTTGGTACTATCACCCCAGCCCAACTTGGCACTGGTGCCACCTTGCGTCTGGGAACCATCCTGCGTATCGTGGATTCTAAGGAGCCAGCCGGCCACTTCCAGCCACTGGCCCCCAAACACAAACAATGGCGCTTTTCCCTGGAAAACAAAACTCGCCTGCCAACATTTTGATGGCAGATTGCAGGAGCCACTTGGTACTATCAAACCAGCCCAACTTGGCACTGGTGCCACCTTGGGTCTGGGAACCATCCTGCCTATCGTAGCTTTTCAGGAGCCAGCCGGTCACACCCAGCCATAGGCCCCCAGTATAAAACCTCGGCCCGTTTCCCTGGCAAACAAAAGTAAGCTGCCCCACTTCTGGATGGCAGATTGCAGGAGCCACTTTGCACCATCAAACTAGCCCGACTTGGCACTGGTGCCACCTCTGGTCTGGGAACCATCCTGCGTATCGTGGATTCTAATTAGCCAGCCGGCCACTCCCAGCCACAGCCCCCCAAACACAAACAACGGCGCTTTTCCCTGGAAAACAAAACTCGCCTGCCAACTTTTTGATGGCAGATTGCAGGAGCCACTTGGCACTATCAAACCAGCCCAACTTGGCACGGCTGCCACCATGGGTCTGGTCACCATCCTGCCTATCGTAGCATTTCAGGAGCCAGCCGCTCAATCCCAGCCACAGGACCCCAAACACTAACCTCGGCCCGTTTCCCTGGCAAACAAAAGTAAGCTGCCCCGTTTCTGGATGGCAGATTGCAGGAGCCACTTGGTACTATCAAACCAGCCCAACTTGGCACTGGTGCCACCTCTGGTCTGGGAACCATGCTGCGTATCGTGGATTCTAAGGAGCCAGCCGGCCACTCCCAGCCACAGGCCCCCAAACACAAAGAACGGCGCTTTTCCCTGGAAAACAAAACTCGCCTGCCAACTTTTTGATGGCAGATTGCAGGAGACACTTGGTACTATCAAACCAGCCCAACTTGGCACTGGTGCCACCATGGGTCTGGTCACCATCCTGCCTATCGTTGCTTTTCAGGAGCCAGCCGGTCACTCCCAGCCATGGACCCCCAGACACAAACCTCGGCCCGTTTCCCTGGCAAAAATAAGCAGGCTGCCCCGCTTCTGGATGGCAGATTGCAGGAGCCACTTGGTACTATCAAACCTGCCCGAATTGGCACTGGTGCCACCTTGGCTCTGGGAACCATCCTGTGTATCGTAGGTTCAAAGGAGCCAGCCGGCCACTCCCAGCCACAGGCCCCCAAACACAAACAACGGCGCTTTTCCCTGGAAAACAAAACTCGCCTGCCAACTTTTTCATGGCAGATTGCAGGAGCCACTTGGTACTATCAAACCAGCCCAACTTGGCACTGCTGCCACCATGGGTCTGGTCACCATCCTGCCTATCGTAGCTTTTCAGGAGCCAGCCGGTCACTCCCAGCCATAGGCCCCGAGACACAAACCTCGGCCCGTTTCCCTGGCAAACAAAAGTAAGCATCCCCTCTTCTGGATGGCAGATTGCAGGAGCCACTTTGCACCATCAAACTAGCCCGACTTGGCACTGGTGCCACCTCAGGTCTGGGAACCATCCTGCGTATCGTGGATTCTAATTAGCCAGCCGGCCACTCCCAGCCACAGGCCCCCAAACACAAACAACAGCGCTTTTCCCTGGAAAACAAAACTCGCCTGCCAACTTTTTGATGGCAGATTGCAGGAGACACTTGGTACTATCAAACCAGCCCAACTTGGCACTGGTGCCACCATGGGTCTGGTCACCATCCTGCGTATCGTAACTTTTCAGGAGCCAGGCGGTCACTTCCAGCCATAGGCCCCCAGACACAAACCTCGGCCCGTTTCCCTGGCAAACAAAAGTAAGCTACCCCGCTTCTGGGTGGAAGATTGCAGGAGACACTTTGCAACATCAAACTAGCCCGACTTGGCACTGGTGCCACCTTGGGTCTGGGAACCATCCTGTGTATCGTGGATTCTAAGGAGCCAGCCGGCCACACCCAGCCACAGGCCCCCAAACACAAACAACGGCGCTTTTCCCTGGAAAACACAACTCGCCTGCCAACTTTTTGATGGCAGATTGCAGGAGCCACTTGGTATTATCAAATCAGCCCAACTTGGCACTGGTGCCACCATGGGTCTGGTCACCATCCTGCCTAACGTAGCTTTTCAGGAGCCAGCCGGTCACTCCCAGCCATGGACCCCCAGACACAAATCTCGGCCCGTTTCCCTGGCAAAAATAAGTAAGCTGCCTCGCTTCTGGATGGCAGATTGCAGGAGACACTTGGTACTATCAAACCAGCCCGAATTGGCACTGGTGCCACCTTGGCTCTGGGAACCATCCTGCGTAACGTAGATTGTAAGGAGCCAGCCGGCCACTCCTAGCCACATGCCCCCAAACACAAACAACGGCGCTTTTCCCTGGAAAACAAAACTCGTCTGCCAATATTTGATGGCAGATTCCAGGAGCCACTTGGTACTATCAAACCAGCCCAACTTGGCACGGCTGCCACCATGGGTCTGGTCACCATCCTGCCTATCGTAGCTTTTCAGGAGCCAGCCGTTCACTCCCAGCCATAGGCCCCGAGACACAAACCTCGGCCCGTTTCCCTGGCAAACAAAAGTAAGCTGCCCCGCTTCTGGATGGCAGATTGCAGGAGCCACTTGGTACTATCAAACCAGCCCGACTTGGCACTGGTGCCACCTCTGGTCTGGGAACCATGCTGCGTATCGTGGATTCTAATTAGCCAGCCGGCCACTGCCAGCCACAGGCCCCCAAACACAAACAACGGCGCTTTTCCCTGTAAAAAAAAACTCGCCTGCCAACATTTTGATGGCTGATTGCAGGAGCCACTTGGTACTATAAAACCAGCCCAACTTGGCACTGGTGCCACCATGGGTCTGGTCACCATCCTGCCTATCGTAGCTTTTCAGGAGCCAGCCGGTCACTCCCAGCCATAGGCCCCGAGACACAAACCTCGGCCCGTTTCCCTGGCAAACAAAAGTAAGCTGCCCCGCTTCTGGATGGCAGATTGCAGGAGCCACTTGGTACTATCAAACCAGCCCGACATGGCACTGGAGCCACCTTGCGTCTGGGAACCATCCTGCGTATCGTGGATTCTAAGGAGCCAGCCGGCCACTCCCAGCCACAGGCCCCCAAACACAAACAACGGCGCTTTTCCCTGGAAAACAAAACTCGCCTGCCAACACTTTGATGGCAGATTGCAGGAGACACTTGGCACTATCACACCAGCCCAACTTGGCACTGCTGCCACCATGGGTCTGGTCACCATCCTGCCTATCGTAGCTTTTCAGGAGCCAGCCGGTCACTCCCAGCCATAGGCCCCGAGACACAAACCTCGGCCCGTTTCCCTGGCAAACAAAAGTAAGCTGCCCCGCTTCTGGATGGCAGATTGCAGGAGCCACTTGGTACTATCAAACCAGCCCGACATGGCACTGGTGCCACCTCTGGTCTGGGAACCATCCTGCGTATCGTAGGTTCTAAGGAGCCAGCCAGCCACTCCCAGCCACAGGCCCCCAAACACAAACAACGGCGCTTTTCCCTGGAAAACAAAACTCGCCTGCCAACTTTTTGATGGCAGATTGCAGGAGACACTTGGTACTATCAAACCAGCCCAACTTGGCACTGCTGCCACCATGGGTCTGGTCACCATCCTGCCTATCGTAGCTTTTCAGGAGCCAGCCGGTCACTCCCAGCCATAGGCCCCGAGACACAAACCTCGGCCCGTTTCCCTGGCAAACAAAAGTAAGCATCCCCGCTTCTGGATGGCAGATTGCAAGACGCACTTGGTACTATCACCCCAGCCCAACTTGGCACTGGTTCCACCTTGGGCCTGGGAACCATGCTGCGTATCGTGGATTCTAAGGAGCCAGCCGACCACTTCCAGCCTCTGGCCCCCAAACACAAACAATGGCGCTTTTCCCTGGAAAACAACACTCGCCTGCCAACTTTTTGATGGCAGATTGCAGGAGCCACTTGGTACTATCAAACCAGCCCAACTTGGCACTGGTGCCAACTTGGGTCTGGGAACCATCCTGCCTATCGTAGCTTTTCAGGAGCCAGCCGGTCACACCCAGCCATAGGCCCCCAGTATAAAACCTCGGCCCGTTTCCCTGGCAAACAAAAGTAAGCTACCCCACTTCTGGATGGCAGATTGCAGGAGCCACTTTGCACCATCAAACTAGCCCGACTTGGCACTGATGCCACCTCTGGTCTGGGAACCATCCTGCGTATCGTGGATTCTAATTAGCCAGCCGGCCACTCCCAGCCACAGGCCCCCAAACACAAACAACGGTGCTTTTCCCTGGAAAACAAAACTCGCCTGCCAACTTTTTGATGGCAGATTGCAGGAGCCACTTGGTACTATCAAACCAGCCCAACTTGGCACTGGTGCCACCATGGGTCTGGTCACCATCCTGCCTATCGTAGCTTTTCAGGAGCCAGCCGCTCAATCCCAGCCACAGGACCCCAAACAGTAACCTCGGCCCGTTTCCCTGCCAAACAAAAGTAAGCTGCCCCGTTTCTGGATGGCAGATTGCAGGAGCCACTTGGTACTATCAAACCAGCCCGACATGGCACTGGTGCCACCTCTGGTCTGGGAACCATGCTGCGTATCGTGGATTCTAATTAGCCAGCCGGCCACTCCCAGCCACAGCCCTCCAAACACAAACAACGGCACTTTTCCCTGGAAAACAAAACTCGCCTGCCAACTTTTTGATGGCAGATTGCAGGAGCCACTTGGCACTATCAAACCAGCCCAACTTGGCACGGCTGCCACCATGGGTCTGGTCACCATCCTGCCTATCGTAGCATTTCAGGAGCCAGCCGCTCAATCCCAGCCACAGGACCCCAAACACTAACCTCGGCCCGTTTCCCTGCCAAACAAAAGTAAGCTGCCCCGTTTCTGGATGGCAGATTGCAGGAGCCACTTGGTACTATCAAACCAGCCCAACTTGGCACTGGTGCCACCTCTGGTCTGGGAACCATGCTGCGTATCGTGGATTCTAAGGAGCCAGCCGGCCACTCCCAGCCACAGGCCCCCAAACACAAACAACGGTGCTTTTCCCTGGAAAACAAAACTCGCCTGCCAAATTTTGATGGCAGATTGCAGGAGCCACTTGGTACTATCAAACCTGCCCGAATTGGCACTGGTGCCACCTTGGCTCTGGGAACCATCCTGTGTATCGTAGGTTCAAAGGAGCCAGCCGGCCACTCCCAGCCACAGGCCCCCAAACACAAACAACGGCGCTTTTCCCTGGAAAACAAAACTCGCCTGCCAACTTTTTCATGGCAGATTGCAGGAGCCACTTGGTACTATCAAACCAGCCCAACTTGGCACTGGTGCCACCATGGGTCTCGTCACCATCCTGCCTATCGTAGCTTTTCAGGAGACAGCCGGTCACTCCCAGCCATAGGCCCCGAGACACAAACCTCGGCCCGTTTCCCTGGCAAAAAAAAGTAAGCATCCCCGCTTCTGGATGGCAGATTGCAGGACGCACTTGGTACTATCACCCCAGCCCAACTTGGTACTGGTGCCACCTTGGGTCTGGGAACCATCCTGCGTATCGTGGATTCTAATTAGCCAGCCGGCCACTCCCAGCCACAGGCCCCCAAACAAAATCAACGGCGCTTTTCCCTGGAAAACAAAACTCGCCTGCCAACTTTTTGATGGCAGATTGCAGGAGCCACTTGGTACTATCAAATCAGCCCAGCTTGGCACTGGTGCCACCATGGGTCTGGTCACCATCCTGCCTATCATAGCTTTTCAGGAGCGAGCCGGTCACTCCCAGCCATAGGCCCCCAGACAAAAACCTCGGCCTGTTTCCCTGGCAAACAAAAGTCAGCTGCCCCGCTTCTGGATGGCAGATTGCAGGGGCCACTTTGCAACATCAAACTAGCCCGACTTGGCACTGGTGCCACCTCAGGTCTGGGAACCATCCTGCGTATCGTGGATTCTAATTAGCTAGCCGGCCACTCCCAGCCACAGGCCCCCAAACACAAACAACGGCGCTTTTCCCTGGAAAACAAAACTCGCCTGCCAACTTTTTGATGGCAGATTGCAGGAGCCACTTGGTATTATCAAATCAGCCCAACTTGGCACTGGTGCCACCATGGGTCTGGTCACCATCCTGCCTATCGTAGCTTTTCAGGAGCCAGCCGGTCACTTCCTGCCATAGGCCCCCAGACACAAACCTCGGCGCGTTTCCCTGGCAAACAAAAGTAAGCTACCCCGCTTCTGGGTGGAAGATTGCAGGAGCCACTTTGCACCATCAAACTAGCCCGACTTGGCACTGGTGCCACCTCTGGTCTGGGAACCATCCTGCGTATCGTGGATTCTAAGGAGCCAGGCGGCCACTCCCAGCCACAGGCCCCGAAACACAAACAACGGCGCTTTTCCCTGGAAAACAAAACTCGCCTGCCAACTTTTTGATGGCAGATTGCAGGAGCCACTTGGTATTATCAAATCAGCCCAACTTGGCACTGGTGCCACCATGGGTCTGGTCACCATCCTGCCTATCGTAGCTTTTCAGGAGCCAGCCGGTCACTCCCAGCCATGGACCCCCAGACACAAATCTCGGCCCGTTTCCCTGGCAAAAATAAGTAAGCTGCCCCGCTTCTGGATGGCAGATTGCAGGAGACACTTGGTACTATCAAACCAGCCCGAATTGACACTGGTGCCACCTTGGCTCTGGGAACCATCCTGCGTAACGTAGATTCTAAGGAGCCAGCCGGCCACTCCCAGCCACATGCCCCCAAACAAAACAACGGCGCTTTTCCCTGGAAAACAAAACTCGTCTGCCAACATTTGATGGCAGATTCCAGGAGCCACTTGGTACTATCAAACCAGCCCAACTTGGCACGGCTACCACCATGGGTCTGGTCACCATCCTGCCTATCGTAGCTTTTCAGGAGCCAGCCGGTCACTCCCAGCCATAGGCCCCGAGACACAAACCTCGGCCCGTTTCCCTGGCAAACAAAAGTAAGCATCCCCGCTTCTGGATGGCAGATTGCAGGAGCCACTTGGTATTATCAAACCAGCCCGACTTGGCACTGGTGCCACCTTGGGTCTGGGAACCATCCTGCGTATCGTGGATTCTAATTAGCCAGCCGGCCACTCCCAGCCACAGGCCCCCAAACACAAACAACGGCGCTTTTCCCTGGAAAAATAAACTCGCCTGCCAACATTTTGATGGCTGATTGCAGGAGCCACTTGGTACTATCAAACCAGCCCAACTTGGCACTGCTGCCACCATGGGTCTGGTCACCATCCTGCCTATCGTAGCTTTTCAGGAGCCAGCCGGTCACTCCCAGCCATAGGCCCCGAGACACAAACCTCGGCCCGTTTCCCTGGCAAACAAAAGTAAGCTGCCCCGCTTCTGGATGGCAGATTGCAGGAGCCACTTGGTACTATCAAACCAGCCCGACATGGCACTGGTGCCACCTCTGGTCTGGGAACCATGCTGCGTATCGTGTATTCTAATTAGCCAGCCGGCCACTCCCAGCCACAGGCCCCCAAACACAAACAACGGCGCTTTTCCCTGGAAAACAAAATTCGCCTGCCAACTCTTTGATGGCAGATTGCAGGAGACACTTGGCACTATCAAACCAGCCCAACTTGGCACTGGTGCCACCATGGGTCTGGTCACCATCCTGCCTATCGTAGCTTTTCAGGAGCCAGCCGGTCACTCCCAGCCATAGGCCCCGAGACACAAACCTCGGCCCGTTTCCCTGGCAAACAAAAGTAAGCTGCCCCGCTTCTGGATGGCAGATTGCAGGAGCCACTTCGTACTATCAAACCAGCCCGACTTGGCACTGGTGCCACCTCTGGTCTGGGAACCATCCTGCGTATCGTAGGTTCAAAGGAGCCAGCCGGCCACTCCCAGCCACAGGCCCCCAAACACAAACAACGGCGCTTTTCCCTGGAAAACAAAACTCGCCTGCCAACTTTTTGATGGCAGATTGCAGGAGCCACTTGGTACTATCAAACCAGCCCAACTTGGCACTGCTGCCACCATGGGTCTAGTCACCATCCTGCCTATCGTAGCTTTTCAGGAGCCAGCCGGTCACTCCCAGCCATAGGCCCCGAGACACAAACCTCGGCCCGTTTCCCTGGCAAACAAAAGTAAGCATCTCCGCTTCTGGATGGCAGATTGCAAGACGCACTTGGTACTATCACCCCAGCTCGACTTGGCACAGGTTCCACCTTGGGTCTGGGAACCATCCTGCGTATCGTGGATTCTAAGGAGCCAGCCGGCCACTCCCAGCCACAGGCCACCAAACAAAAACAATGGCGCTTTTCCCTGGAAAACAAAACTCGCCTGCCAACATTTTGATGGCAGATTGCAGGAGCCACTTGGTACTATCAAACCAGCCCGACTTGGCACTGGTGCCACCTTGGGTCTGGGAACCATTCTGCCTATCGTAGCTTTTCAGGAGCCAGCCGGTCACTCCCAGCCATAGGCCCCCAGACACAAACCTCGGCCCGTTTCCCTGGCAAACAAAAGTAAGCTGCCCCGCTTCTGGATGCCAGATTGCAGGAGCCACTTTGCACCATCAAACTAGCCCGACTTGGCACTGGTGCCACCTCTGGTCTGGGAACCATCCTGCGTAACGTGGATTCTAAGGAGCCAGCCGGCCACTCCCAGCCAAAGGCCCCCAAACACAAACAACGGCGCTTTTCCCTGGAAAACAAAACTCGCCTGCCAACTTTTTGATGGCAGATTGCAGGAGCCACTTGGTACTATCAAACCAGCCCAACTTGGCACTGCTGCCACCATGGGTCTCGTCACCATCCTGCCTATCGTAGCTTTTCAGGAGCCAGCCGGTCACTCCCAGCCATAGGCCCCGAGACACAAACCTCGGCCCGTTTCCCTGGCAAACAAAAGTAAGCATCCCCGCTTCTGGATGGCAGATTGCAAGACGCACTTGGTACTATCACCCCAGCCCAACTTGGCACTGGTTCCGCCTTGGGTCTGGGAACCATGCTGCGTATCGTGGATTCTAAGGAGCCAGCCGGCCACTTCCAGCCACTGGCCACCAAACACAAACATCGGCGCTTTTCCCTGGAAAACAAAACTCGCCTGCCAACATTTTGATGGCAAAATACAGGAGCCACTTGGTACTATCAAACCAGCCCAACTTGGCACTGGTGCCACCTTGGGTATGGGAACCATCCTGCCTATCGTAGCTTTTCAGGAGCCAGCCGGTCACACCCAGCCATAGGCCCCCTGTATAAAACCTCGGCCCGTTTCCCTGGCAAACAAAAGTAAGCTACCCCACTTCTGGATGGCAGATTGGAGGAGCCACTTTGCACCATCAAACTAGCCCGACTTGGCACTGGTGCCACCTCTGGTCTGGGAACCATCCTGCGTATCGTGGATTCTAATTAGCCAGCCGGCCACTCCCAGCCACAGGCCCCCAAACACAAACAACGGCGCTTTTCCCTGGAAAACAAAACTCGCCTGCCAACGTTTTGATGGCAGATTGCAGGAGCCACTTGGTACTATCAAACCAGCCCAACTTGGCACTGGTGCCACCATGGGTCTGGTCACCATCCTGCCTATCGTTGCTTTTAAGGAGCCAGCCGGTCACTCCCAGCCATGGACCACCAGACACAAACCTCGGCCCGTTTCCCTGGCAAACAAACGTAAGCTGTCCCGCTTCTGGATGGCAGATTGCAGGAGACACTTGGTACTATCAAACCTGCCTGAATTGGCACTCGTGCCACCTTGGCTCTGGGAACCATCCTGTGTATCGTAGGTTCAAAGGAGCTAGCCGGCCACTCCCAGCCACAGGCCCCCAAACAAAAACAACGGCGCTTTTCCCTGGAAAACAAAACTCGCCTGCCAACTTTTTGATGGCAGATTGCAGGAGCCACTTGGTACTATCAAACCAGCCCAACTTGGCACTGCTGCCACCATGGGTCTGGTCACCATCCTGCCTATCGTAGCTTTTCAGGAGCCAGCCGGTCACTCCCAGCCATAGGCCCCCAGACACAAACCTCGGCCCGTTTCCCTGGCAAACAAAAGTATGCATCCCCGCTTCTGGATGGCAGATTGCAGGACGCACTTGGTACTATCACCTCAGCCCAACTGGGTACTGGTGCCACCTTGGGTCTGGGAACCATCCTGCGTATCGTGGATTCTAATTAGCCAGCCGGCCACTCCCAGCCACTGGCCCCCAAACAAAAACAACGGCGCTTTTCCCTGGAAAACAAAACTCGCCTGCCAACTTTTTGATATCAGATTGCAGGAGCCACTTGGTACTATCAAATCAGCCCAGCTTGGCACTGCTGCCACCATGGGTCTCGTCACCATCCTCCCTATCGTAGCTTTTCAGGAGCCAGCGGGTCACTCCCAGCCATAGGCCCCCAGACAAAAACCTCGGCCCGTTTCCCTGACAAACAAAAGTAAGCTGCCCCGCTTCTGGATGGCAGATTGCAGGAGCCACTTTGCACCATCAAACTAGCCCGACTTGGCACTGGTGCCACCTCAGGTCTGGGAACCATCCTGCGTATCGTGGATTGTAATTAGCCAGCCGGCCACTCCCAGCCAAAGGCCCCCAAACACAAACAACGGCGCTTTTCCCTGGAAAACAAAACTCGCCTGCCAACTTTTTGATGGCAGATTGCAGGAGCCACTTGGTATTATCAAATCAGCCCAACTTGGCACTGGTGCCACCATGGGTCTGGTCACCATCCTGCCTATCGTAGCTTTTCAGGAGCCAGCCGGTCACTTCCAGCCATAGGCCCCCAGACACAAACCTCAACCCGTTTCCCTGGCAAACAAAAGTAAGCTACCCCGCTTCTGGGTGGAAGATTGCAGGAGCCACTTTGCACCATCAAACTAGCCCGACTTGGCACTGGTGCCACCTCTGGTCTGGGAACCATCCTGCGTATCGTGGATTCTAAGGAGCCAGGCGGCCACTCCCAGCCACAGGCCCCCAAACACAAACAACGGCGCTTTTCCCTGGAAAACAAAACTCGCCTGCCAACTTTTTGATGGCAGATTGCAGGACCCACTTGGTACTATCAAACCAGCCCAACTTGGCACTGGTGCCACCATGGGTCTGGTCACCATCCTGCCTATCGTAGCATTTCAGGAGACAGCCGCTCAATCCCAGCCATAGGCCCCCAAACACAAACCTCGGCCCGTTTCCCTGGCAAACAAAAGTAAGCTGCCCCGCTTCTGGATGGCAGATTGCAGGAGCCACTTGGTACTATCAAACCAGCCCGACATGGCACTGGTGCCACCTCTGGTCTGGGAACCATTCTGCGTATCGTGGATTCTAATTAGCCAGCCGGCCACTCCCAGCCACAGGCCCCCAAACACAAACAACGGCGCTTTTCCCTGGAAAACAAAACTCGCCTGCCAACTTTTTGATGGCAGATTGCAGGAGCCACTTGGTACTATCAAACCAGCCCAACTTGGCACTGGTGCCACCATGGGTCTCGTCACCATCCTGCCTATCGTTGCTTTTCAGGAGCCAGACGGTCACTCCCAGCCATGGACCCCCAGACACAAATCTCGGCCCGTTTCCTTGGCAAAAATAAGTAAGCTGCCCCGCTTCTGGATGGCAGATTGCAGGAGACACTTGGTACTATCAAACCAGCCCGAATTGGCACTGGTGGCACCTTGGCTCTGGGAACCAGCCTGCGTAACGTAGATCCTAAGGAGCCAGCCGGCCACTCCCAGCCACATGCCCCCAAACAAAACAACAGCGCTTTTCCCTGGAAAACAAAACTCGCCTGCCAACATTTTGATGGCAGATTTTTGGAGCAACTTGCTATTATCAAACCAGCCCAACTTGGCACTCGTGCCACCATGGGTCTGGTCACCATCCTGCCTATCGTAGCTTTTCATGAGCCAGACAGTTACTCCCAGCCATAGGCCCCCAAACACAAAGCTCGGACCGTTTCCCTGGCAAACAGAAGTAACCTATCCCGCTTCTGGATGGCAGATTGCCGCAAACAGTTGGTACTATCAAACCAGCCCAACTTGGCACTGGTGCCACCTCTGGTCTGGGAACCATGCTGCGTATCGTGGATTCTAAGGAGCCAGCCGCCCACTCCCAGCCACAGGCCCCCAAACAAAAACAACGGCGCTTTTCCCTGGAAAACAAAACTCGCCTGCCAACTATTTGATGGCAGATTGCAGGAGCCACTTGGTACTATCAAACCAGCCCAACTTGGAACTGCTGCCACCATGGGTCTGGTAACCATCCTGCCTATCGTAGCTTTTCAGGAGCCAGCCGGTCACTCCCAGCCATAGGCCCCCAGACACAAACCTCGGCCCGTTTCTCTGGCAAACAAAAGTAAGCTACCCCGTTTCTGGATGGCAGATGGCAGGAACCACTTGGTACTATCAAACCAGCCCGACTTGGCATTGGTGCCACCTCTGGTCTGGGAACCATCCTGCGTATCGTGGATTCTAAGGAGCCAGCCGGCCACTCCCAGCCACAGGCCCCCAAACACAAACAACGGCGCTTTTCCCTGGAAAACAAAACTCGCCTGCCAACTTTTGATGGCAGATTGCAGGAGCCACTTGGTACTATCAAACCAGCCCAACTTGGCACTGGTGCCACCATGGGTCTGGACACCATCCTGCCTATCGTAGCTTTTCAGGAGCCAGCCGGTCACTCCCAGCCATAGGCCCAGAGACACAAACCTCGGCCCGTTTCCCTGGCAAACCAAAATAAGCTACCCCGCTTCTGGATGGCAATTGCAGGCGCCACTTGTTACTATCAAACCAGCCCGACATGGCAGAGCTTTGTGTCAGGGGCCTATGGCTGGGAGTGACCGGCTGGCTCCTGAAAAGCTACGATAGGCAGGATGGTTACCAGACCCATGGTGGCAGCAGTGCCAAGTTGGGCTGGTTTGATAGTACCAAGTGGTCCCTGCAATCTGCCATCAAAAAGTTGGCAGGCGTGTTTTGTTTTCCAGGGAAAAGCACCGTTGTTTGTGTTTGGGGGCCTCTGGCTGGGAGTGGCCGGCTGGCTAATTAGAATCCACGATACGCAGGATGGTTCCCAGACCATGGTGGCACCAGTGCCAAGTCGGGCTAGTTTGATGGTGCAAAGTGGCTCCTGCAATCTGCCATCAAAAAGTTGGCAGGCGAGTTTTGTTTTCCAGGGAAAAGTGCCGTTGATTTTGTTTGGTGGCCTGTGGCTGGGAGTGGCCGGCTGGCTCCTTAGAATCCACGATACGCAGGATGGTTCCCAGACCAGAGGTGGCACCAGTTCCAAGTCGGGCTGGTTTGATAGTACCAAGTGGCTCCTGCAATCTGCCATCCAGAAGCGGGGCAGCTTACTTTTGTTTGCCAGGGAAACGGGCCGAGGTTTGTGTCTGGGGGCCTATGGCTGGGAGTGACCGGCTGGCTCCTGAAAAGCTACGATAGGCACGATGGTGACCAGACCCATGGTGGCACCAGGGCCAAGTTGGGCTGGTTTGATAGTACCAAGGGACTCCTGCAATCTGCCATCAAAAAGTTGGCAGGCGAGTTTTGTTTTCCAGGGAAAAGCGCCGTTGTTAGTGTTTGGGGGCCTATGGCTGGGAGTGGCCGGCGGGCTAATTAGAATCCACGATACGCAGGATGGTTCCCAGACCAGAGGTGGCACCAGTGCCATGTCGGGCTAGTTTGATGATGCAAAGTGGCTCCTGCAATCTGCCATGAAAAAGTGTGCAGGCGAGTTTTGTTTTCCAGGGAAAAGTGCCGTTGTTTTTTTTTGGTGGACTGTGGCTGGGAGTGGCCGGCTGGCTCCTTAGAATCCACGATACGCAGGATGGTTCCCAGACAAGAGGTGGCACCAGTTCCAAGTCGGGCTGGTTTGATAGTACCAAGTGGCTCCTGCAATCTGCCATCCAGAAGCGGGGCAGCTTACTTTTGTTTGCCAGGGAAACGGGCCGAGGTTTGTGTATGGGGGCCTATGGCTGGGACTGACTGGCTGGCTCCTGAAAAGCTACGATAGGCAGGATGGTTACCAGACCCATGGTGGCTCCAGTGCCAAGTTGGGCTGATTTGATAGTATCAAGCGGCTCCTGCAATCTGCCATCAAAAAGTTGGCAGACGAGTTTTGTTTTCCAGGGAAAAGTGCCGTTGATTTTTTTTGGTGGACTGTGGCTGGGAGTGGCCGGCTGGCTCCTTAGAATCCACGATACGCAGGATGGTTCCCAGACCAGAGGTGGCACCAGTTCCAAGTTGGGCTTGTTTGATAGTATCAAGTGGCCCCTGCAATCTGCCATCCAGAAGCGGGCAGCTTACTTTTGTTTGCAAGGGAAACGGGCCGAGGTTTTTGTCTGGGGGCCTATGGCTGGGAGTGACTGGCTGGTTCCTGAAAAGCTACGATAGGCAGGATGGTTACCAGACTCATGGTGGCACCAGTGCCACGTTGGGCTGAATTGATAGTACCAAGCGGCTCCTGCAATCTGCCATCAAATAGTTGGCAGGCGAGTTTTGTTTTCCAGGGGAAAGCTCCGTTGTTTGTGTTTGGGGGCCTATGGCTGGGAGTGGCCAGCTGGCTAATTAGAATCCACGATACGCAGGATGGTTCCCAGACCATGGTGACACCAGTGCCAAGTCGGGCTAGTTTGATGGTGCAAAGTGGCTCCTGCAATCTGCCATGAAAAAGTTGGCAGGCGAGTTTTGTTTTCCAGGGAAAAGTGCCGTTGTTTGTGTTTGGTGGACTGTGGCTGGGAGTGGCCGGCTGGCTCCTTAGAATCCACGATACGCAGGATTGTTCCCAGATCAGAGGTGGCACCAGTTCCAAGTCGGGCTGGTTTGATAGTACCAAGTGGCTCCTGCAATCTGCCATCCAGAAGCGGGGCAGCTTACTTTTGTTTGCCAGGGAAACGGGCCGAGGTTCGTGTCTGGGGGCCTATGGCTGGGAGTGACCGGCTGGCTCCTGAAAAACTACGATAGGCAGGATGGTTACCCTACTCATGGTGGCTCCAGTGCCAAGTTGGGCTGATTTGATAGTACCAAGCGGCTCCTGCAATCTGCCATCAAAATGTTGGCAGGCGAGTTTTGTTTTCCAGGGAAAAGCGCCGTTGTTTGTCTTTGAGGGCTTGTGGCTGGGAGTGGCCGGCTGGCTCCTTAGAATCCACGATACGCAGGATGGTTCCCAGACCAGAGGTGGCACCAGTTCCAAGTCGGGCTGGTTTGATACCACAAAGTGGCTCCTGCAATCTGCCATCCACAAGCGGGGCAGCTTACTTTTGTTTGCCAAGGAAACGGGCCGTGGTTTGTTTCTGGGGGCCTATGGCTGGGAGTGACCGGCTGGCTCCTGAAAAGCTACGATAGGCAGGATGGTGACCAGACCCATGGTGGCAGCAGTGCCAAGTTGGGCTAATTTGATAGTACCAAGCGGCTCCTGCAATCTGCCATCAAATGTTGCCAGGCGAGTTCTGTTTTCCAGGGAAAAGCGCCGTTGTTTTGGTTTCGGGGCCAGTGGCTGGGAGTGGCCGGCTGGCTCCTGAAAAGCTACCATAGGAAGGATAGCTACAAGACCCATGGTGGCAGCAGTGCCAAGTTGGGCTGGTTTGATAGTACCAAGTGGCTCCTGCAATCTGCCATCCAGAAGCGGGGCAGCTTACTTTTTTTGCCAAGGAAACGGGCCGTGGTTTTTGTCTGGGGGCCTATGGCTAGGAGTGGCCGGCTGGCTCCTTAGAATCCACGATACGCAGTATGGTTCCCAGACCAGAGGTGGCACCAGTGCCAAGTCGGGCTTGTTTGATAGTACCAAGTGGCTCCTGCAATCTGCCATCAAGAAGCGGGGCACCTTACTTTTGTTTGCAAGGGAAACGGGCCGAGGTTTTTGTCTGGGGGCCTATGGCTGGGAGTGACTGGCTGGCCCCTGAAAAGCTACGATAGGCAGGATGCTTACAAGACTCATGGTGGCACCAGTGCCACATTTGGCTGATTTGATAGTACCAAGCGGCTCCTGCAATCTGCCATCAAAAAGTTGGCAGGCGAGTTTTGTTTTCCAGGGGAAAGCGCCGTTGTTTGTGTTTGGGGGCCTATGGCTGGGAGTGGCCGGCTGGCTAATTAGAATCCACGATACGCAGGATGGTTCCCAGACCAGAGGTGGCACCAGTGCCAAGTCGGGCTGGTTTGATGGTGCAAAGTGGCTCCTGCAATCTGCCATCAAAATGTTGGCAGGCGAGTTTTGTTTTCCAGGGAAAAGCGCCGTTGTTTGTTTTTGGGGGCCTGTGGCTGGGAGTGGCCGGCTGGCTAATTAGAATCCACGATACGCAGGATGGTTCCCAGACCAGAGGTGGCACCAGTGCCAAGTCGGGCTGGTTTGATGGTGCAAAGTGGCTCCTGCAATCTGCCATCCAGAAGCGGGGCAGCTGAGTTTTGTTTGCCAGAGAAAAGGGACGTGGTTTGTGTCTGGGGGCCTATGGCTGGGAGTGGCCGGCTGGCTCCTTAAAATGCTCGGTACGCAGGATGGTGACCAGAGCCAAGGTGGCACCAGTGCCAAGTCGGGCTGGTTTGATAGTACTCAATAGCTCCTGCAATCTGCCATCCAGATGCGGGGCAGCTTAATTTTGTTTGCCAGGGAAACGGGCCGAGGTTTTTGTCTGGGGGCCTATGGCTGGGAGTGACCGGCTGGCTCCTGAAAAGCTACGATAGGCAGGATGGTTCCCAGACCAGAGGTGGCACCAGTGCCAAGTCGGGCTAGTTTGATGGTGAACAGTGGCTCCTGCAATCTGCCATCAAAATGTTGGCAGGCGAGTTTTGTTTTCCAAGGAAAAGTGCCGTTTATTTTGTTTGGTGGCCTGTGGCTGGGAGTGGCCGGCTGGCTCCTTAGAATCCACGATACGCAGGATGGTTCCCAGACCAGAGGTGGCACCACTTCCAAGTCGGGCTTTTTTGAGAGTACCAAGTGGCTCCTGCAATCTGCCATCCAGAAGCGGGGCAGCTTACTTTTGTTTGCCAAGGAAACGGGCCGTGGTTTGTGTCTGGGGGCCTATGGCTGGGAGTGACCGGCTCGGTCGTGAAAAGCTACGATAGGCAGGATGGTGACCAGACCCATGGTGGCACCAGTGCCAAGTTGGGCTGGTTTGATAGTACCAAGTGGCTCCTGCAATCTGCCATCAAAATGTTGGCAGGCGAGTTTTGTTTTCCAGGGAAAAGCGCCGTTGTTTTTGTTTGGAGGCCTGTGGCTGGGAGTGGCCGGCTGGCTCCTGAAAAGCTACGATAGGCAGGATGGTTACCAGACCCATGGTGGCACCAGTTCCAAGTCGGGCTTGTTTGATAGTACCAAGTGGCTCCTGCAATCTGCCATCCAGAAGCGGGGCACCTTACTTTTGTTTGCAAGGGAAACGGGACGAGGTTTTTGTCTGGGGGCCTATGGCTGGGAGTGACTGGCTGGCCCCTGAAAAGCTACGATAGGCAGGATGGTTACAAGACTCATGGTGGCACCAGTGCCACATTTGGTTGATTTGATAGTACCATGCGGCTCCTGCAATCTGCCATCAAAAAGTTGGCAGGCGAGTTTTGTTTTCCAGGGGAAAGCGCCGTTGTTTGTGTTTGGGGGCCTATGGTGGGGAGTGGCCGGCTGGCTAATTAGAATCCACGATACGCAGGATGGTTCCCAGACCAGAGGTGGCACCAGTGCCAAGTCGGGCTGGTTTGATGGTGCAAAGTGGCTCCTGCAATCTGCCATCAAAATGTTGGCAGGCGAGTTTTGTTTTCAAGGGAAAAGCGCCGTTGTTTGTTTTTGGGGGCCTGTGGCTGGGAGTGGCCGGCTGGCTAATTAGAATCCACGATACGCAGGATGGTTCCCAGACCAGAGGTGGCACCAGTGCCAAGTCGGGCTGGTTTGATGGTGCAAAGTGGCTCCTGCAATCTGCCATCCAGAAGCGGGGCAGCTGAGTTTTGTTTGCCAGAGAAAAGGGACGTGGTTTGTGTCTGGGGGCCTATGGCTGGGAGTGGCCGGCTGGCTACTTAAAATGCTCGATACGCAGGATGGTGACCAGAGCCAAGGTGGCACCAGTGCCAAGTCGGGCTGGTTTGATAGTACCAAGTGGCTCCTGCAATCTGCCACCTAAAAGAGGGGCAGCTGAGTTTTGCTTGCCAGAGAAAAGGGCTGTGGTATGTGTTTGGGTCCTGTGGCTGGCATTGGCCGGCTGGCTCCTGAAATTCCATGATACGCAGCATGGTTCCCAGACCCAAGGTGGCACCAGTGCCAAGTAGGGCTGTTTTGACAGCGTCAAGCGCCTCCTGCAATCTCCCATCCAGAAGTGGGGCAGCTGAGTTTTTTTTGCCTGTGAATCGGGCCGTTGTTTTTGATTGGGGTCTGTGGCCGAGAGTGGTCGGCTGGCTCCTGACAATCCACAATACGCAGGATGGTTCACAGACCCAAGGTGGCACCAGTGCCAAGTCGGGCTGGTTTGATAGTACCAAGTGGCTCCTGCAATCTGCCATCCAGAAGCGGGGCAGCGGATTTTTGTTTGCCAGAGAAAAGGGCCGTGGTTTGTTTTTGGGGCCATATGGCTGGGAGTGGCCGGCTGGCTCCTTAAAATCCTCGATACGCAGGATGGTGACCAGACCCAAGGTGGTACCAGTGCCAGGGATTGCTGTTTTTGTAGTACCAAGTGCGTCCTACAATTTGCCATCCGGAAGAGGGGCAGTTGAGTTTTGTTTGCCAGAGAAAAGCGCCGTGGTTTGTGTTTGAGGGCATATGGCTGAGAGTGGCCGGCTGTCCCCTGAAAATCCACAATAGGCAGGATGGTTCCCAGAGCCAAGGTGGCACCAGTGCCAAGTCGGGCTGGTTTGATAGTACTAAATAGCTCCTGCAATCTGCCATCCAGAAGCGGGGCAGCTTAATTTTGTTTCCCAGAGAAACGGGCCGAGGTTTTTGTCTGGGGGCCTATGGCTGGGAGTGACCGGCTGGCTCCTGAAAAGCTACGATAGACACGATGGTGACCAGACCCATGGTGGCACCAGTGCCAAGTTGGGCTGGTTTGATAGTACCAAGTGGCTCCTGAAATCAACCATCAAAAAGTTGGCAGGCGAGTTTTGTTTTCCAGGGAAAAGCGCCGTTGTTTGTGTTTGGGGGCCTATGGATGGGAGTGGCCGGCTGGCTAATTAGAATCCACGATACGCAGGATGGTTCCCAGACCAGAGGTGGCACAAGTGCCAAGTCGGGCTAGTTTGATGGTGAAAAGTGGCTCCTGCAATCTGCCATCAAAAAGTTGGCAGGCGAGTTTTGTTTTCCAGGGAAGAGTGCCGTTGTTTGTGTTTGGTGGCCTGTGGCTGGGAATGGCCTGCTGGCTCCTTAGAATCCACGATACGCAGGATGGTTCCCAGACCCAAGGTTGCACCATTGCCAAGGAAGGCTGGTTTGATAGTACCAAGTGCGTCCTGCAATCTGCCATCCAGAACTGGGGCAGCTTACTTTGGTTTGCCAGGGAAACGGGCCGTGGTTTGTGTCTGGGGGCCGATGGCTGGGAGTGACCGGCTGGCTCCTGAAAAGCTACGATAGGCACGTTGGTGACCAGACCCATGGTGGCACCAGTGCCAAGTTGGGCTGGTTTGATAGTACCAAGTGGCTCCTGCAATCTGCCATCAAATGTTGGCAGGCGAGTTTTGTTTGCCAGAGAAAAGCGCCGTTGATTTTGTTTGGCGGCCTGTGGCTGGGAGTGGCCGGCTGGCTCCTTAGAATCCACGATACGCAGGATGGTTCCCAGACCAGAGGTGGCACCATTGCCAAGTCGGGCTGGTTTGATAGCACCAAGTGGCTCCTGCAATTTACCATCCAGAAGCGGGGCAGCTTACTTTTGTTTGCCAGGGAAACGTGCCGAGGTTGTGTCTTGGCGCCCTATGGGTGTGACTGACCGGCTGGCTCCTGAAAAGCTACGATAGGCAGGATGGTGACCAGACCCATGGTGGCAGCAGTGCCAAGTTGGGCTGGTTTGATAGTACCAAGTTCCTCCTGCCATCTGCCATCAAAATGTTGGCAGGCGAGTTTTGTTTTCCAGGGAAAAGCGCCGTTGTTTGTGTTTGGGGGCCTGTGGCTGGGAGTGGCCGGCTGGCTAATTAGAATCCACGATACGCAGGATGGTTCCCAGACCAGAGGTGACACCTGTGCCAAGTCGGGCGGGTTTGATGGTGCAAAGTGGCTCCTGCAACCTGCCATCAAAAAGTTGGCAGGCCAGTTTTGTTTTCCAGGGAAAAGCGCCGTTGTTTTTGTTTGGGGGCCTGTGGCTGGGAGTGGCCGGCTGGCTCCTGACAATCCACAATACGCAGGATGGTTCACAGACCCAAGGTGGCACCAGTGCCAAGTCGGGCTGGTTTGATAGTACCAAGTGCCTCCTGCAATCTGCCATCCAGAAGCGGGGCAGCTGAGTTTTCTTTGCCAGAGAAAAGGGCCGTGGTTTGTGTTTGAGGGCATATGGCTGAGAGTGGCCGGCTGACCCCTGAAAATCCACAATAGGCAGGATGGTTCCCAGAGCCAAGGTGGCACCAGTGCCAAGTTGGGCTGGTTTGATAGTACTAAATAGCTCCTGCAATCTGCCATCCAGAAGCAGGGCAGCTTAATTTTGTTTGCCAGGGAAACGGGCCGAGGTTTGTGTATGGGGGCCTATGGCTGGGAGTGACCGGCTGGCTCCTGAAAAGCTACGATAGGCAGGATGGTTCCCAGACCAGAGGTGGCACCAGTGCCAAGTCGGGCTAGTTTGATGGTGAAAAGTGGCTCCTGCAATCTGCCATCAAAAAGTTGGCAGGCGAGTTTTGTTTTCCAGGCAAAAGTGCCGTTGATTTTTTTTGGTGGCCTGTGGCTGGGAGTGGCCGGCTGGCTCCTTAGAATCCACGATACGCAGGATGGTTCCCAGACCAGAGGTGGCACCAGTTCCAAGTCGGGCTGGTTTGATAGTACCAAGTGGCTCCTGCAATCTGCCATCCAGAAGCGGGGCAGCTTACTTTTGTTTGCCAGGGAAACGGGCCGAGGTTTGTGTCTGGGGGCCTATGGCTGGGAGTGACTGGCTGGCTCCTGAAAAGCTACGATAGGCAGGATGGTGACCAGACCCATGGTGGCACCAGGGCCAAGTTGGGCTGATTTGATAGTACCAAGCGGCTCCTGCAATCTGCCATCAAAAAGTTGGCAGGCGAGTTTTGTTTTCCAGGGAAAAGCGCCGTTGTTTTTGTTTGGGGGCCTATGGCTGGGAGTGGCCGGCTGGTTAATTAGAATCCACGATACGCAGGATGGTTCCCAGACCAGAGGTGGCACCAGTGCCATGTCGGGCTAGTTTGATGGTGCAAAGTGGCTCCTGCAATCTGCCATGAAAAAGTTTGCAGGCGAGTTTTGTTTTCCAGGGAAAAGTGCCGTTGTTTGTGTTTGGGGGCCTGTGGCTGGGAGTGGCTGGCTGGCTCCTTAGAATCCACGATACGCAGGATGGTTCCCAGACCAGAGGTGGCACCAGTTCCAAGTCGGGCTGGTTTGATAGTACCAAGTGGCTTTTGCAATCTGCCATCCAGAAGCAGGGCAGCTTACTTTTGTTTGCCAGGGAAACGGGCCGAGGTTTGTGTCTGGGGGCCTATGGCTGGGAGTGACCGGCTGGCTCCTGAAAAGCTACGATAGGCAGGATGGTTACCAGACCCATGGTGGCACCAGTGCCAAGTTGGGCTGATTTGATAGTATCAAGCGGCTCCTGCAATCTGCCATCAAAAAGTTGGCAGGCCAGTTTTGTTTTCCAGGGAAAAGTGCCGTTGATTTATTTTGGTGGCCTGTGGCTGGGAGTGGCCGGCTGGCTCCTTAGAATCCACGATACGCAGGATGGTTCCCAGACCAGAGGTGGCACAAGTGCCAAGTCGGGCTAGTTTGATGGTGCAAAGTGGCTCCTGCAATCTGCCATTAAAAAGTTGGCAGGCGAGTTTTGTTTTCCAGGGAAAAGCGCCGTTGTTTGTGTTTGGGGGCCTGTGGCTGGGAGTGGCCAGCTGGCTCCTTATAATCCACGATACGCAGGATGGTTCCCAGACCCATGGTGGCACCAGTGCCAAGTCGGGCTGGTTTGATGGTGCAAAGTGGCTCCTGCAATCTGCCATCCAGAAGCGGGGCAGCTGAGTTTTGTTTGCCAGAGAAAAAGGGCCGTGGTTTTTTTTTGGGGGCATATGGCGGGGAGTGGCCGGCTGGCTCCTTAAAATGCTCGATACGCAGGATGGTGACCAGACCCAAGGTGGCACCAGTGCCAAGTTGTGCTGTTTGTGTAATACCAAGTGCGTCCTGCAATTTGCCATCCAGAAGAGGGGCAGTTGAGTTTTGTTTGCCAGAGAAAAGGTCCGTGGTTTGTGTTTGAGGGCATATGGCTGAGAGTGGCCGGCTGACCCCTGAAAATCCACAATAGGCAGGATGGTTCCCAGAGCCAAGGTGGCACCAGTGCCAAGTCGGGCTGGTTTGATAGTACTAAATAGCTCCTGCAATCTGCCATCCAGAAGCGGGGCAGCTTAATTTTGTTTGCCAGGGAAACGGGCCGAGGTTTGTGTCTGGGGGCCTATGGCTGGGAGTGACCGGCTGGCTCCTGAAAAGCTACGATAGGCACGATGGTGACCAGACCAGAGGTGGCACCAGTGCCAAGTCGGGCTAATTTGATAGTACCAAGCGGCTCCTGCAATCTGCCATCAAAAAGTTGGCAGGCGAGTTTTGTTTTCCAGGGAAAAGTGCCGTTGATTTTGTTTGGTGGCCTGTGGCTGGGAGTGGCCGGCTGGCTCCTTAGAATCCACGATACGCATGATGGTTCCCAGACCAGAGGTGGCACCAGTTCCAAGTCGGGCTTGTTTGATAGTACCAAGTGGCTCCTGCAATCTGCCATCCAGAAGCGGGGCAGCTTACTTTTGTTTGCCAGGGAAACGGGCCGAGGTTTGTGTCTGGGGGCCTATGGCTGGGAGTGACCGGCTGGCTCCTGAAAAGCTACGATAGGCAGGATGGTTACCAGACCCATGGTGGCACCAGTGCCAAGTTGGGCTGATTTGATAGTACCAAGCGGCTCCTGCAATCTGCCATCAAAAAGTTGGCAGGCGAGTTTTGTTTTCCAGGGAAAAGTGCCGTTGATTTTTTTTGGTGGCCTGTGGCTGGGAGTGGCCGGCTGGCTCCTTAGAATCCACGATACGCAGGATGGTTCCCAGACCAGAGGTGGCACCAGTTCCAAGTCGGGCTTGTTTGATAGTACCAAGTGGCTCCTGCAATCTGCCATCCAGAAGCGGGGCAGCTTACTTTTGTTTGCAAGGGAAACGGGCCGAGGTTTTTGTCTGGGGGCCTATGGCTGGGAGTGACTGGCTGGCTCCTGAAAAGCTACGATAGGCAGGATGGTTACCAGACTCATGGTGGCACCAGTGCCACGTTGGGCTGATTTGATAGTACCAAGCAGCTCCTGCAATATGCCATCAAAAAGTTGGCAGGCGAGTTTTGTTTTCCAGGGGAAAGCGCCGTTGTTTGTGTTTGGGGGCCTATGGCTGGGAGTGGCCGGCTGGCTCCTTAGAATCCACGATACGCAGGATGGTTCCCAGACCATGGTGGCACCAGTGCCAAGTCGGGCTAGTTTGATGGTGCAAAGTGGCTCCTGCAATCTGCCATGAAAAAGTTGGCAGGCGAGTTTTGTTTTCCAGGGAAAAGTGCCGTTGTTTGTGTTTGGTGGACTGTGGGTGGGAGTGGCCGGCTGGCTCCTTAGAATCCACGATACGCATGATGGTTCCCAGACCAGAGGTGGCAACAGTGCCAAGTCGGGCTGGTTTGATGGTGCAAAGTGGCTCCTGCAATCTGCCATCCAGAAGCGGGGTAGCTTACTTTTGTTTGCCAGGGAAACGGGCCGAGGTTTGTGTCTGGGGGCCTATGGGTGGGACTGTCCGGCTGGCTCCTGAAAAGCTACGATAGGCAGGATGGTGACCAGACCCATGGTGGCACCAGTGCCAAGTTGGACTGATTTGATAGTACCAAGTGGCTCCTGCAATCTGCCATCAAAATGTTGGCAGGCGAGTTTTGTTTTCCAGGGAAAAGCGCCGTTGTTTTTGTTTGGGGGCCTGTGGCTGGGAGTGGCCGGCTGGCTAATTAGAATCCACGATACGCAGGATGGTTCCCAGACCAGAGGTGGCACCAGTGCCAAGTCGGGCTGGTTTGATGGTGCAAAGTGGCTCCTCCAATCTGCCATCCTGAAGCAGGGTAGCATACTTTTGTTTGCCAGGGAAACCCCCAGTGCTTTGTGTCTGGGGCCTATGGCTGGGAGTGACCGGCTGGCTCCTGAAAAGCTACGATAGGCAGGATGGTTACCAGACCCATGGTGGAACCAGTGCCAAGTTGGGCTGGTTTACTAGTACCAAGTGGTTCCTGCAATCTGCCATCAAAAAGTTGGCAGGCCAGTTTTGTTTTCCAGGGAAAAGCGCCGTTGTTTGTGTTTGGGGTCCTGTGGCTGGGAGTGGCCGGCTGGCTCCTTAGAATCCACGATACGCTGGATGGTTCCCACACCAGAGGTGGCACCAGTGCCAAGTCGGGCTAGTTTGATGGTGAAAAGTGGCTCCTGCAATCTGCCATTAAAAAGTTGGCATGCCAGTTTTGTTTTCCAGGGAAAAGCGCCGTTGTTTGTGTTTGGGGGCCTGTGGCTGGGAGTGGCCAGCTGGCTCCTTAGAATCCACGATACGCAGGATGGTTCCCAGACCAGAGGTGGCACCAGTGCCAAGTCGGGCTGGTTTGATGGTGCAAAGTGGCTCCTCCAATCTGCCATCCTGAAGCAGGGTAGCATACTTTTGTTTGCCAGGGAAACCCCCAGTGCTTTGTGTCTGGGGCCTATGGCTGGGAGTGACCGGCTGGCTCCTGAAAAGCTACGATAGGCAGGATGGTTACCAGACCCATGGTGGAACCAGTGCCAAGTTGGGCTGGTTTGCTAGTACCAAGTGGTTCCTGCAATCTGCCATCAAAAAGTTGGCAGGCGAGTTTTGTTTTCCAGGGGAAAGCGCCGTTGTTTGTGTTTGGGGGCCTATGGCTGGGAGTGGCTGGCTGGCTAATTAGAATCCACGATACGCAGGATGGTTCCCATACCATGGTGGCACCAGTGCCAAGTCGGGCTAGTTTGATGGTGCAAAGTGGCTCCTGCAATCTGCCATGAAAAAGTTGGCAGGCGAGTTCTGTTTTCCAGGGTAAAGTGCCGTTGTTTGTGTTTGGTGGACTGTGGCTGGGAGTGGCCGGCTGGCTCCATAGAATGCACGATACGCAGGATGGTTCCCAGACCAGAGGTGGCACCAGTGCCAAGTCGGGCTGGTTTGATAGTACCAAGTGGCTCCTGCAATCTGCCATCCAGAAGCGGGGCAGCTTACTTTATTTTGCCAGGGGAACGGGCCGAGGTTTGTGTCTGGGGGCCTATGGCTGGGAGTGACCGGCTGGCTCCTGAAAAGCTACGATAGGCAGGATGGTTACCAGACTCATGGTGGCACCAGTGCCAAGTTGGGCTGATTTGATAGTACCAAGCGGCTCCTGCAATCTGCCATCAAAAAGTTGGCAGGCGAGTTTTGTTTTCCAGGGAAAAGCGCTGTTGTTTGTGTTTGGGGGCTTGTGGCTGGGAGTGGCCGGCTGGCTCCTTAGAATCCACGATACGCAGGATGGTTCCCAGACCAGAGGTGGCACCAGTGCCAAGTCAGGCTAGTTTGATGGTGCAAAGTGGCTCCTGCAATCTGCCATCCAGAAGCGGGGTAGCTTACTTTTGTTTGCCAGGGAAACGGGCCGAGGTTTTTGTCTGGGGGCCTATGGGTGGGACTGTCCGGCTGGCTCCTGAAAAGCTACGATAGGCAGGATGTTGACCAGACCCATGGTGGCACCAGTGTCAAGTTGGGCTGGTTTGATAGTACCAAGTGGCTCCTGCAATCTGCCATCAAAAAGTTGGCAGGCGAGTTTTTTTTTCCGGAGAAAAGCGCCGTTGTTTGTGTTTGGGGGCCTGTGGCTGGGAGTGGCCGGCTGGCTCCTTAGAATCCACGATACGCTGGATGGTTCCCAGACCAGAGGTGGCACCAGTGCCAAGTCGGGCTGGTTTGATGGTGCAAAGTGGCTCCAGCAATCTGCCATCAAAATGTTGGCAGGCGAGTTTTGTTTTCCAGGGAAAAGCGCCGTTGTTTGTGTTTGGGGGCCTGTGGCTGGGAGTGGCCGGCTGGCTAATTAGAATCCACGATACGCAGGATGGTTCCCAGACCAGAGGTGGCACCAGTGCCAAGTCGGGCCAGTTTGATGGTGCAAAGTGGCTCCTGCAATCTGCCATTAAAAAGTTGGCATGCCAGTTTTCTTTTCCAGGGAAAAGCGCCGTTGTTTGTGTTTGGGGGCCTGTGGCTGGGAGTGGCCAGCTGGCTCCTTAGAATCCACGATACGCAGGATGGTTCCCAGACCAGAGGTGGCACCAGTGCCAAGTCGGGCTGGTTTGATGGTGCAAAGTGGCTCCTCCAATCTGCCATCCTGAAGCAGGGTAGCATACTTTTGTTTGCCAGGGAAACCCCCAGTGCTTTGTGTCTGGGGCTTATGGCCAGAAGTGACCGGCTGGCTCCTGAAAAGCTACGATAGGCAGGATGGTTACCAGACCCATGGTGGAACCAGTGTCAAGTTGGGCTGGTTTGATAGTACCAAGTGGTTCCTGCAATCTGCCATCAAAATGTTGGCAGGCCAGTTTTGTTTTCCAGGGAAAAGCGCCGTTGTTTGTGTTTGGGGTCCTGTGGCTGGGAGTGGCCGGCTGGCTCCTTAGAATCCACGATACGCAGGATGGTTCCCAGACCAGAGGTGGCACCAGTGCCAAGTTTGGCTGGTTGGATACCACAAAGTGGCTCCTGCAATCTGCCATCCAGAAGCGGGGCAGCTTACTTTTGTTTGCCAGGGAAACGGGCCGAGGTTTGTGTCTGGGGGCCTATGGCTGGGAGTGACTGGCTGGCTCCTGAAAAGCTACGATAGGCAGGATGGTTACCAGACTCATGGTGGCACCAGTGCCACGTTGGGCTGATTTGATAGTATCAAGCGGCTCCTGCAATCTGCCATCAAAAACTTGGCAGGCGAGTTTTGTTTTCCAGGGGAAAGCGCCGTTGTTTGTGTTTGGGGGCCTATGGCTGGGAGTGGCCGGCTGGCTAATTAGAATCCACAATACGCAGGATGGTTCCCAGACCATGGTGGCACCAGTGCCAAGTCGGGCTAGTTTGATGGTGCAAAGTGGCTCCTGCAATCTGCCATGAAAATGTTCGCAGGCGAGTTTTGTTTTCCAGGGAAAAGCGCCGTTGTTTGTGTTTGGTGGACTGTGGCTGGGAGTGGCCGGCTGGCTCCTTCGAATCCACGATACGCAGGATGGTTCCCAGACCTGAGGTGGCACCAGTGCCAAGTCGGGCTGGTTTGATAGTACCAAGTGGCTCCTGCAATCTGCCATCCAGAAGCGGGGCAGCTTACTTTTGTTTGCCAGGGAAACGGGCCGAGGTTTGTGTCTGGGGGCCTATGGCTGGGAGTGACCGGCTGGCTCCTGAAAAGCTACGATAGGCAGGATGGTTACCAGACTCATGGTGGCACCAGTCCCAAGTGGGGCTGATTTGATAGTATCAAGCGGCTCCTGCAATCTGTCATCAAAAAGTTGGCAGGCGAGTTTTGTTTTCCAGGGAAAAGTGCCGTTGATATTTTTGGCGGCCTGTGGCTGGGAGTGGCCAGCTGGCTCCTTATAATCCATGATACACAGGATGGTTCCCAGACCAGAGGTGGCACCAGTGCCAAGTCGGGCTGGTTTGATGGTGCAAAGTGGCTCCTGCAATCTGCCATCCAGAAGCGGGGCAGCTTACTATTGTTTGCCAGAGAAAAGGGCCGTGGTTTTTTTTTGGGGGCATATGGCTGGGAGTGGCCGGCTGGCTTCTTAAAATGCTCGATACGCAGGATGGTGACCAGACCCAAGGTGGCACCAGTGCCAAGTTGTGCTGTTTTTGTAGTACCAAGTGCGTCCTGCAATTTGCCATCCAGAAGAGGGGCAGTTGAGTTTTGTTTGCCAGAGAAAAGGGCCGTGGTTTGTGTTTGAGGGCATATGGCTGAGAGTGGCCGGCTGACCCCTGAAAATAAACAATAGGCAGGATGGTTCCCAGAGCCAAGGTGGCACCAGTGCCAAGTCGGGCTGGTTTGATAGTACTAAATAGCTCCTGCAATCTGCCATCCAGAAGCGGGGCAGCTTAATTTTGTTTGCCAGGGAAACGGGCCCAGGTTTGTGTCTGGGGGCCTATGGCTGGGAGTGACCGGCTGGCTCCTGAAAAGCTACGATAGGCAGGATGGTTCCCAGACCAGAGGTGGCACCAGTGCCAAGTCTGGCTAGTTTGTTGGTGAAAAGTGGCTCCTGCAATCTGCCATCAAAAAGTTGGCAGGCGAGTTTTGTTTTCCAGGGAAAAGTGCCGTCGATTTTGTTTGGTGGCCTGTGGCGGGGAGTGGCCGGCTGGCTCCTTAGAATCCACGATACGCAGGATGGTTCCCAGACCAGAGGTGGCACCAGTTCCAAGTTGGGCTTGTTTGATAGTACCAAGTGGCTCCTGCAATCTGCCATCCAGAAGCGGGGCAGCTTACTTTTGTTTGCCAGGGAAACGGGCCGAGGCTTTTGTCTGGGGGCCTATGGCTGGGAGTGACTGGCTGGCTCCTGAAAAGCTACGATAGGCAGGATGGTTACCAGACTCATGGTGGCACCAGGGCCACGTTGGGCTGATTTGATAGTACGAAGCAGCTCCTGCAATCTGCCATCAAAAAGTTGGCAGGCGAGTTTTGTTTTCCAGGGAAAAGCGCCGTTGTTTGTGTTTGGGGGCCTATGGCTGGAAGTGGCCGGCTGGCTAATTAGAATCCACGATACGCAGGATGGTTCCCACACAAGAGGTGGCACCAGTGCCATGTCGGGCTAGTTTGATGGTGCAAAGTGGATCCTGCAATCTGCCATGAAAAAGTTTGCAGGCGAGTTTTGTTTTCCAGGGAAAAGTGCCGTTGTTTGTGTTTGGGGGCCTGTGGCTGGGAGTGGCCGGCTGGCTCCTTAGAATCCACGATACGCAGGATGGTTCCCAGACCAGAGGTGGCACCAGTTCCAAGTCGGGCTGGTTTGATAGTAAAAGTGGCTCCTGCAATCTGCCATCCAGAAGCGGGGTAGCTTACTTTTGTTTGCAAGGGAAACGGGCCGAGGTTTTTGTCTGGGGGCCTATGGCTGGGAGTGACCGGCTGGCTCCTGAAAAGCTACGATAGGCAGGATGGTTACCAGACCCATGGTGGCACCAGTGCCAAGTTGGGCTGATTTGATAGTATCAAGCGGCTCCTGCAATCTGCCATCAAAAAGTTGGCAGGCGAGTTTTGTTTTCCAGGGAAAAGTGCCGTTGATTTCTTTTGGTGGCCTGTGGCTGGGAGTGGCCGGCTGGCTCCTTAGAATCCACGATACGCAGGATGGTTCCCAGACCAGAGGTGGCACCAGTTCCAAATCGGGCTTGTTTGATAGTACCAAGTGGCTCCTGCAATCTGCCATCCAGAAGCGGGGCAGCTTACTTTTGTTTGCAAGGGAAACGGGCCGAGGTTTTTGTCTGGGGGCCTAAGGCTGGGAGTGACTGGCTGGCTCCTGAAAAGCTACGATAGGCAGGATGGTTACCAGACTCATGGTGGCACCAGTGCCACGTTGGGCTGATTTGAAAGTACCAAGCGGCTCCTGCAATCTGCCATCCAAAAGTTGGCAGGCGAGTTTTGTTTTCCAGGGGATAGCGCCATTGTTTGTGTTTGGGTACCTATGGCTGGGAGTGGCCGGCTGGCTCCTTAGAATCCACGATACGCAGGATGGTTCCCAGACCATTGTGGCAACAGTGCAAGTCGGCCTAGTTTGATAGTGCAAAGTGCCTCCTGCAATCTGCCATGAAAAAGTTGGCAGGCGAGTTTTGTTTTCCAGGGAAAAGTGCCGTTGTTTGTGTTTGGTGGACTGTGGCTGGGAGTGGCCGGCTGGCCCCTTAGAATCCACGATACGCAGGATGGTTCCCAGACCAGAGGTGGCACCAGTTCCAAGTCGGGCTGGTTTGATAGTACCAAGTGGCTCCTGCAATCTGCCATCCAGAAGCGGGGCAGCTTACTTTAGTTTGCCAGGGAAACGGGCCGAGGTTTGTGTCTGGGGGCCTATGGCTGGGAGTGACCGGCTGGCTCCTGAAAAGCTACGATAGGCAGGATGGTTACCAGACCAGAGGTGGCACCAGTGCCAAGTTGGGCTGATTTGATAGTACCAAGCGGCTCCTGCAATCTGCCATCAAAAAGTTGGCAGGCGAGTTTTGTTTTCCAGGGAAAAGCGCCGTTGTTTGTGTTTGGGGGCATATGGCTGGGAGTGGCCGGCAGGCTCGTTAGAATCCACGATACGCAGGATGGTTCCCAGACCAGAGGTGGCACCAGTGCCAAGTCGGGCTTGTTTGATGGTGCAAAGTGGCTCCTGCAATCTGCCATCCAGAAGCGGGGTAGCTTACTTTTGTTTGCCACGGAAACGGGCCGAGGTTTTTTCTGGGGGCCTATGGGTGGGACTTACCGGCTGGCTCCTGAAAAGCTACGATAGGCAGGATGGTGACCAGACCCATGGTGGCACCAGTGCCAAGTTGGGCTGGTTTGATAGTACCAAGTGGCTCCTGCAATCTGCCATCACAAAGTTGGCAGGCGAGTTTTGTTTTCCAGGGAAAAGCGCCGTTGTTTGTGTTTGGGGGGCTGTGGCTGGGAGTGGCCGGCTGGCTAATTAGAATCCACGATACGCAGGATGGTTCCCAGACCAGAGGTGGCACCAGTGCCAAGTCGGGCTGGTTTGATGGTGCAAAGTGGCTCCTGCAATCTCCCATCAAAATGTTGGCAGGCGAGTTTTGTTTTCCCGGGAAAAGCGCCGTTGTTTGTGTTTGGGGGCCTATGGCTGGGAGTGGCCCGCTGGCTAATTAGAATCCACGATACGCAGGATGGTTCCCAGAGCAGAGGTGGCACCAGTGCCAAGTTTGGCTGGTTGGATACCACAAAGTGGCTCCTGCAATCTGCCATTAAAAAGTTGGCAGGCGAGTTTTGTTTTCCAGGGAAAAGCGCCGTTGTTTGTGTTTGGGGGCCTGTGGCTGGGAGTGGCCAGCTGTCTCCTTATAATCCACGATACGCAGGATGGTTCACAGACCAGAGGTGGCACCAGTGCCAAGTCGGGCTGGTTTGATGGTGCAAAGTGGCTCCTGCAATCTGCCATCCAGAAGCGGGGCAGCTGAGTTTTGTTTGCCAGAGAAAAGGGCCGTGGTTTTTTTTTGGGGGCATATGGCTGGGAGTGGCCGGCTGGCTCCTTAAAATGCTCGATACGCAGGATGGTGACCAGACCCAAGGTGGCACCAGTGCCAAGTTGTGCTGTTTTTGTAGTACCAAGTGCGTCCTGCAATTTGCCATCCAGAAGAGGGGCAGTTGAGTTTTGTTTGCCAGAGAAAAGGGCCGTGGTTTTTGTTTGAGGGCATATGGCTGAGAGTGGCCGGCTGACCCCTGAAAATCCACAATAGGCAGGATGGTTCCCAGAGCCAAGGTGGCGCCAGTGCCAAGTCGGGCTGGTTTGATAGTACTAAATAGCTCCTGCAATCTGCCATCCAGGAGCGGGGCAGCTTAATTTTGTTTGCCAGGGAAACGGGCCGAGGATTGTGTCTGGGGGCCTATGGCTGGGAGTGACCGGCTGGCTCCTGAAAAGCTACGATAGGCAGGATGGTGACCAGACCCATGGTGGCACCAGTGTCAAGTTGGGCTGGTTTGATAGTACCAAGTGGCTCCTGCAATCTGCCATGAAAAAGTTGGCAGGCGAGTTTTGTTTTCCAGGGAAAAGCGCCGTTGTTTGTGTTTGGGGGCCTGTGGCTGGGAGTGGCCGGCTGGCTCCTTAGAATCCACGATACGCTGGATGGTTCCCAGACCAGAGGTGGCACCAGTGCCAAGTCGGGCTGGTTTGATGGTGCAAAGTGGCTCCTGCAATCTGCCATCAAAATGTTGGCAGGCGAGTTTTGTTTTCCAGGGAAAAGCGCCGTTGTTTGTGTTTGGGGGCCTGTGGCTGGGAGTGGCCGGCTGGCTAATTAGAATCCACGATACGCAGGATGGTTCCCAGACCAGAGGTGGCACCATTGCCAAGTCGGGCTAGTTTGATGGTGCAAAGTGGCTCCTGCAATCTGCCATTAAAAAGTTGGCATGCCAGTTTTGTTTTCCAGGGAAAAGCGCCAATGTTTGTGTTTGGGGGCCTGTGGCTGGGAGTGGCCAGCTGTCTCCTTAGAATCCACGATACGCAGGATGGTTCCCAGACCAGAGGTGGCACCAGTGCCAAGTCGGGCTGGTTTGATGGTGCAAAGTGGCTCCTCCAATCTGCCATCCTGAAGCAGGGTAGCATACTTTTGTTTGCCAGGGAAACCCCCAGTGCTTTGTGTCTGGGGCCTATGGCTGGAAGTGACCGGCTGGCTCCTGAAAAGCTACGATAGGCAGGATGGTTACCAGACCCATGGTGGAACCAGTGTCAAGTTGGGCTGGTTTGATAGTACCAAGTGGTTCCTGCAATCTGCCATCAAAATGTTGGCAGGCCAGTTTTGTTTTCCAGGGAAAAGCGCCGTTGTTTGTGTTTGGGGTCCTGTGGCTGGGAGTGGCCGGCTGGCTCCTTAGAATCCACGATACGCAGGATGGTTCCCAGACCAGAGGTGGCACCAGTGCCAAGTTTGGCTGGTTGGATACCACAAAGTGGCTCCTGCAATCTGCCATCCAGAAGCGGGGCAGCTTACTTTTGTTTGCCAGGGAAACGGGCCGAGGTTTGTGTCTGGGGGCCTATGGCTGGGAGTGACTGGCTGGCTCCTGAAAAGCTACGATAGGCAGGATGGTTACCAGACTCATGGTGGCACCAGTGCCACGTTGGGCTGATTTGATAGTATCAAGTGGCTCCTGCAATCTGCCATCAAAAAGTTGGCAGGCGAGTTTTGTTTTCCAGGGGAAAGCGCCGTTGTTTGTGTTTGGGGGCCTATGGCTGGGAGTGGCCGGCTGGCTAATTAGAATCCACAATACGCAGGATGGTTCCCAGACCATGGTGGCACCAGTGCCAAGTCGGGCTAGTTTGATGGTGCAAAGTGGCTCCTGCAATCTGCCATGAAAATGTTCGCAGGCGAGTTTTGTTTTCCAGGGAAAAGTGCCGTTGTTTGTGTTTGGTGGACTGTGGCTGGGAGTGGCCGGCTGGCTCCTTCGAATCCACGATACGCAGGATGGTTCCCAGACCTGAGGTGGCACCAGTGCCAAGTCGGGCTGGTTTGATAGTACCAAGTGGCTCCTGCAATCTGCCATCCAGAAGCGGGGCAGCTTACTTTTGTTTGCCAGGGAAACGGGCCGAGGTTTGTGTCTGGGGGCCTATGGCTGGGAGTGACCGGCTGGCTCCTGAAAAGCTACGATAGGCAGGATGGTTACCAGACTCATGGTGGCACCAGTCCCAAGTGGGGCTGATTTGATAGTATCAAGCGGCTCGTGCAATCTGTCATCAAAAAGTTGGCAGGCGAGTTTTGTTTTCCAGGGAAAAGTGCCGTTGATATTTTTGGCGGCCTGTGGCTGGGAGTGGCCAGCTGGCTCCTTATAATCCATGATACACAGGATGGTTCCCAGACCAGAGGTGGCACCAGTGCCAAGTCGGGCTGGTTTGATGGTGCAAAGTGGCTCCTGCAATCTGCCATCCAGAAGCGGGGCAGCTTACTTTTGTTTGCCAGAGAAAAGGGCCGTGGTTTTTTTTTGGGGGCATATGGCTGGGAGTGGCCGGCTGGCTTCTTAAAATGCTCGATACGCAGGATGGTGACCAGACCCAAGGTGGCACCAGTGCCAAGTTGTGCTGTTTTTGTAGTACCAAGTGCGTCCTGCAATTTGCCATCCAGAAGAGGGGCAGTTGAGTTTTGTTTGCCAGAGAAAAGGGCCGTGGTTTGTGTTTGAGGGCATATGGCTGAGAGTGGCCGGCTGACCCCTGAAAATAAACAATAGGCAGGATGGTTCCCAGAGCCAAGGTGGCACCAGTGCCAAGTCGGGCTGGTTTGATAGTACTAAATAGCTCCTGCAATCTGCCATCCAGAAGCGGGGCAGCTTAATTTTGTTTGCCAGGGAAACGGGCCCAGGTTTGTGTCTGGGGGCCTATGGCTGGGAGTGACCGGCTGGCTCCTGAAAAGCTACGATAGGCAGGATGGTTCCCAGACCAGAGGTGGCACCAGTGCCAAGTCTGGCTAGTTTGTTGGTGAAAAGTGGCTCCTGCAATCTGCCATCAAAAAGTTGGCAGGCGAGTTTTGTTTTCCAGGGAAAAGTGCCGTCGATTTTGTTTGGTGGCCTGTGGCGGGGAGTGGCCGGCTGGCTCCTTAGAATCCACGATACGCAGGATGGTTCCCAGACCAGAGGTGGCACCAGTTCCAAGTTGGGCTTGTTTGATAGTACCAAGTGGCTCCTGCAATCTGCCATCCAGAAGCGGGGCAGCTTACTTTTGTTTGCCAGGGAAACGGGCCGAGGTTTTTGTCTGGGGGCCTATGGCTGGGAGTGACTGGCTGGCTCCTGAAAAGCTACGATAGGCAGGATGGTTACCAGACTCATGGTGGCACCAGGGCCACGTTGGGCTGATTTGATAGTACGAAGCAGCTCCTGCAATCTGCCATCAAAAAGTTGGCAGGCGAGTTTTGTTTTCCAGGGAAAAGCGCCGTTGTTTGTGTTTGGGGGCCTATGGCTGGAAGTGGCCGGCTGGCTAATTAGAATCCACGATACGCAGGATGGTTCCCACACAAGAGGTGGCACCAGTGCCATGTCGGGCTAGTTTGATGGTGCAAAGTGGATCCTGCAATCTGCCATGAAAAAGTTTGCAGGCGAGTTTTGTTTTCCAGGGAAAAGTGCCGTTGTTTGTGTTTGGGGGCCTGTGGCTGGGAGTGGCCGGCTGGCTCCTTAGAATCCACGATACGCAGGATGGTTCCCAGACCAGAGGTGGCACCAGTTCCAAGTCGGGCTGGTTTGATAGTACCAAGTGGCTCCTGCAATCTGCCATCCAGAAGCGGGGTAGCTTACTTTTGTTTGCAAGGGAAACGGGCCGAGGTTTTTGTCTGGGGGCCTATGGCTGGGAGTGACCGGCTGGCTCCTGAAAAGCTACGATAGGCAGGATGGTTACCAGACCCATGGTGGCACCAGTGCCAAGTTGGGCTGATTTGATAGTATCAAGCGGCTCCTGCAATCTGCCATCAAAAAGTTGGCAGGCGAGTTTTGTTTTCCAGGGAAAAGTGCCGTTGATTTCTTTTGGTGGCCTGTGGCTGGGAGTGGCCGGCTGGCTCCTTAGAATCCACGATACGCAGGATGGTTCCCAGACCAGAGGTGGCACCAGTTCCAAATCGGGCTTGTTTGATAGTACCAAGTGGCTCCTGCAATCTGCCATCCAGAAGCGGGGCAGCTTACTTTTGTTTGCAAGGGAAACGGGCCGAGGTTTTTGTCTGGGGGCCTAAGGCTGGGAGTGACTGGCTGGCTCCTGAAAAGCTACGATAGGCAGATTGGTTACCAGACTCATGGTGGCACCAGTGCCACGTTGGGCTGATTTGAAAGTACCAAGCGGCTCCTGCAATCTGCCATCCAAAAGTTGGCAGGCGAGTTTTGTTTTCCAGGGGATAGCGCCATTGTTTGTGTTTGGGTACCTATGGCTGGGAGTGGCCGGCTGGCTCCTTAGAATCCACGATACGCAGGATGGTTCCCAGACCATGGTGGCAACAGTGCAAGTCGGCCTAGTTTGATAGTGCAAAGTGCCTCCTGCAATCTGCCATGAAAAAGTTGGCAGGCGAGTTTTGTTTTCCAGGGAAAAGTGCCGTTGTTTGTGTTTGGTGGACTGTGGCTGGGAGTGGCCGGCTGGCCCCTTAGAATCCACGATACGCAGGATGGTTCCCAGACCAGAGGTGGCACCAGTTCCAAGTCGGGCTGGTTTGATAGTACCAAGTGGCTCCTGCAATCTGCCATCCAGAAGCGGGGCAGCTTACTTTTGTTTGCCAGGGAAACGGGCCGAGGTTTGTGTCTGGGGGCCTATGGCTGGGAGTGACCGGCTGGCTCCTGAAAAGCTACGATAGGCAGGATGGTTACCAGACCAGAGGTGGCACCAGTGCCAAGTTGGGCTGATTTGATAGTACCAAGCGGCTCCTGCAATCTGCCATCAAAAAGTTGGCAGGCGAGTTTTGTTTTCCAGGGAAAAGCGCCGTTGTTTGTGTTTGGGGGCATATGGCTGGGAGTGGCCGGCAGGCTCGTTAGAATCCACGATACGCAGGATGGTTCCCAGACCAGAGGTGGCACCAGTGCCAAGTCGGGCTTGTTTGATGGTGCAAAGTGGCTCCTGCAATCTGCCATCCAGAAGCGGGGTAGCTTACTTTTGTTTGCCACGGAAACGGGCCGAGGTTTTTTCTGGGGGCCTATGGGTGGGACTTACCGGCTGGCTCCTGAAAAGCTACGATAGGCAGGATGGTGACCAGACCCATGGTGGCACCAGTGCCAAGTTGGGCTGGTTTGATAGTACCAAGTGGCTCCTGCAATCTGCCATCACAAAGTTGGCAGGCGAGTTTTGTTTTCCAGGGAAAAGCGCCGTTGTTTGTGTTTGGGGGCCTGTGGCTGGGAGTGGCCGGGTGGCTCCTTAGAATCCACGATACGCAGGATGGTTCCCAGACCAGAGGTGGCACCAGTGCCAAGTCGGGCTGGTTTGATGGTGCAAAGCGGCTCCTGCAATCTCCCATCAAAATGTTGGCAGGCGAGTTTTGTTTTCCCGGGAAAAGCGCCGTTGTTTGTGTTTGGGGGCCTATGGCTGGGAGTGGCCCGCTGGCTAATTAGAATCCACGATACGCAGGATGGTTCCCAGAGCAGAGGTGGCACCAGTGCCAAGTCGGGCTAGTTTGATGGTGCAAAGTGGCTCCTGCAATCTGCCATTAAAACGTTGGCAGGCGAGTTTTGTTTTCCAGGGAAAAGCGCCGTTGTTTGTGTTTGGGGGCCTGTGGCTGGGAGTGGCCAGCTGTCTCCTTATAATCCACGATACGCAGGATGGTTCACAGACCAGAGGTGGCACCAGTGCCAAGTCGGGCTGGTTTGATGGTGCAAAGTGGCTCCTGCAATCTGCCATCCAGAAGCGGGGCAGCTGAGTTTTGTTTGCCAGAGAAAAGGGCCGTGGTTTTTTTTTGGGGGCATATGGCTGGGAGTGGCCGGCTGGCTCCTTAAAATGCTCGATACGCAGGATGGTGACCAGACCCAAGGTGGCACCAGTGCCAAGTTGTGCTGTTTTTGTAGTACCAAGTGCGTCCTGCAATTTGCCATCCAGAAGAGGGGCAGTTGAGTTTTGTTTGCCAGAGAAAAGGGCCGTGGTTTTTGTTTGAGGGCATATGGCTGAGAGTGGCCGGCTGACCCCTGAAAATCCACAATAGGCAGGATGGTTCCCAGAGCCAAGGTGGCGCCAGTGCCAAGTCGGGCTGGTTTGATAGTACTAAATAGCTCCTGCAATCTGCCATCCAGGAGCGGGGCAGCTTAATTTTGTTTGCCAGGGAAACGGGCCGAGGATTGTGTCTGGGGGCCTATGGCTGGGAGTGACCGGCTGGCTCCTGAAAAGCTACGATAGGCAGGATGGTGACCAGACCCATGGTGGCACCAGTGTCAAGTTGGGCTGGTTTGATAGTACCAAGTGGCTCCTGCAATCTGCCATGAAAAAGTTGGCAGGCGAGTTTTGTTTTCCAGGGAAAAGCGCCGTTGTTTGTGTTTGGGGGCCTGTGGCTGGGAGTGGCCGGCTGGCTCCTTAGAATCCACGATACGCTGGATGGTTCCCAGACCAGAGGTGGCACCAGTGCCAAGTCGGGCTGGTTTGATGGTGCAAAGTGGCTCCTGCAATCTGCCATCAAAATGTTGGCAGGCGAGTTTTGTTTTCCAGGGAAAAGCGCCGTTGTTTGTGTTTGGGGGCCTGTGGCTGGGAGTGGCCGGCTGGCTAATTAGAATCCACGATACGCAGGATGGTTCCCAGACCAGAGGTGGCACCATTGCCAAGTCGGGCTAGTTTGATGGTGCAAAGTGGCTCCTGCAATCTGCCATTAAAAAGTTGGCATGCCAGTTTTGTTTTCCAGGGAAAAGCGCCAATGTTTGTGTTTGGGGGCCTGTGGCTGGGAGTGGCCAGCTGTCTCCTTAGAATCCACGATACGCAGGATGGTTCCCAGACCAGAGGTGGCACCAGTGCCAAGTCGGGCTGGTTTGATGGTGCAAAGTGGCTCCTCCAATCTGCCATCCTGAAGCAGGGTAGCATACTTTTGTTTGCCAGGGAAACCCCCAGTGCTTTGTGTCTGGGGCCTATGGCTGGAAGTGACCGGCTGGCTCCTGAAAAGCTACGATAGGCAGGATGGTTACCAGACCCATGGTGGAACCAGTGCCAAGTTGGGCTGGTTTGATAGTACCAAGTGGTTCCTGCAATCTGCCATCAAAAAGTTGGCAGGCCAGTTTTGTTTTCCAGGGAAAAGCGCCGTTGTTTGTGTTTGGGGTCCTGTGGCTGGGAGTGGCCGGCTGGCTCCTTAGAATCCACGATACGCAGGATGGTTCCCAGACCAGAGGTGGCACCAGTGCCAAGTTGGGCTGGTTGGATACCACAAAGTGGCTCCTGCAATCTGCCATCCAGAAGCGGGGCAGCTTACTTTTGTTTGCCAGGGAAACGGGCCGAGGTTTGTGTCTGGGGGCCTATGGCTGGGAGTGACCGGCTGGCTCCTGAAAAGCTACGATAGGCAGGATGGTTACCAGACTCATGGTGGCACCAGTGCCACGTTGGGCTGATTTGATAGTACCAAGCGGCTCCTGCAATCTGCCATCAAAATGTTGGCAGGCGAGTTTTGTTTTCCAGGGGAAAGCGCCTTTGTTTGTGTTTGGGGGCCTATGGCTGGGAGTGGCCAGCTGGCTAATTAGAATCCACGATACGCAGGATGGTTCCCAGACCATGGTGGCACCAGTGCCAAGTCGAGCTAGTTTGATGGTGCAAAGTGGCTCCTGCAATCTGCCATGAAAAAGTTGGCGGGCGAGATCTGTTTTCCAGGGAAAAGTGCCGTTGTTTGTGTTTGGTGGACTGTGGCTGGGAGTGGCCGGCTGGCTCCTTAGAATGCACGATACGCAGGATGGTTCCCAGACCCGAGGTGGCACCAGTGCCAAGTCGCGCTGCTTTGATAGTACCAAGTGGCTCCTGCAATCTGCCATCCAGAAGCGGGGCAGCTTACTTTTGTTTGCCAGGGAAACGGGCCGAGGTTTGTGTCTGGGGGCCTATGGCTGGGAGTGACCGGCTGGCTCCTGAAAAGCTACGATAGGCAGGATGTTTACCAGACTCATGGTGGCACCAGTGCCAAGTTGGGCTGATTTCATAGTACCAAGCGGCTCCTGCAATTTGCCATCAAAAAGTGTGCAGGCGAGTTTTGTTTTCCAGGGAAAAGTGTCATTGTTTGTGTTTGGGGGCTTGTGGCTGGGAGTGGCCGGCTGGCTCCATAGAATCCACGATACGCAGGATGGTTCCCAGACCAGAGGTGGCACCAGTGCCAAGTCAGGCTAGTTTGATGGTGAAAAGTGGCTCCTGCAATCTGCCATCCAGAAGCGGGGTAGCTTACTTTTGTTTGCCAGGGAAACGGGCCGAGGTTTTTGTCTGGGGGCCTATGGGTGGGACTGTCCGGCTGGCTCCTGAAAAGCTACGATAGGCAGGATGGTGACCAGACCCATGGTGGCACCAGTGTCAAGTTGGGCTGGTTTGATAGTACCAAGTGGCTCCTGCAATCTGCCATCAAAAAGTTGGCAGGCGAGTTTTGTTTTCCAGGGAAAAGCGCCGTTGTTTGTGTTTGGGGGCCTGTGGCTGGGAGTGGCCGGCTGGCTCCTTAGAATCCACGATACGCTGGATGGTTCCCAGACCAGAGGTGGCACAAGTGCCAAGTCGGGCTGGTTTGATGTTGCAAAGTGGCTCCTGCAATCTGCCATCAAAATGTTGGCAGGCGAGTTTTGTTTTCCAGGGAAAAGCGCCGTTGTTTGTGTTTGGGGGCCTGTGGCTGGGAGTGGCCGGCTGGCTAATTAGAATCCACGATACGCAGGATGGTTCCCAGACCAGAGGTGGCACCAGTGCCAAGTCGGGCTAGTTTGATGGTGAAAAGTGGCTCCTGCAATCTGCCATTAAAAAGTTGGCATGCCAGTTTTGTTTTCCAGGGAAAAGCGCCGTTCTTTGTGTTTGGGGGCCTGTGGCTGGGAGTGGCCAGCTGGCTCCTTAGAATCCACGATACGCAGGATGGTTCCCAGACCAGAGGTGGCACCAGTGCCAAGTCGGGCTGGTTTGATGGTGCAAAGTGGCTCCTCCAATCTGCCATCCTGAAGCAGGGTAGCATACTTTTGTTTGCCAGGGAAACCCCCAGTGCTTTGTGTCTGGGGCCTATGGCTGGAAGTGACCGGCTGGCTCCGGAAAAGCTACGATAGGCAGGATGGTTACCAGACTCATGGTGGCACCAGTGCCAAGTGGGGCTGATTTGATAGTATCAAGCGGCTCCTGCAATCTCTCATCAAAAAGTTGGCAGGCGAGTTTTGTTTTCCAGGGAAAAGTGCCGTTGATATTTTTGGTGGCCTGTGGCCGGGAGTGGCCAGCTGGCTCCTTATAATCCATGATACACAGGATGGTTCACAGACCAGAGGTGTCACCAGTGCCAAGTCGGGCTGGTTTGATGGTGCAAAGTGGCTCCTGCAATCTCCCATCCAGAAGCGGGGCAGCTGAGTTTTGTTTGCCAGAGAAAAGGGCCGTGGTTTTTTTTTGGGGGCATATGGCTGGGAGTGGCCGGCTGGCTTCTTAAAATGCTCGATACGCAGGATGGTGACCAGACCCAAGGTGGCACCAGTGCCAAGTTGTGCTGTTTTTGTAGTACCAAGTGCGTCCTGCAATTTGCCATCCAGAAGAGGGGCAGTTGAGTTTTGTTTGCCAGAGAAAAGGGCCGTGGTTTGTGTTTGAGGGCATATGGCTGAGAGTGGCCGGCTCACCCCTGAAAATAAACAATAGGCAGGATGGTTCCCAGACCAGAGGTGGCACCAGTGCCAAGTCGGGCTGGTTTGATAGTACTAAATAGCTCCTGCAATCTGCCATCCAGAAGCGGGGCAGCTTAATTTTGTTTGCCAGGGAAACGGGCTGAGGTTTGTGTCTGGGGGCCTATGGCTGGGAGTGACCGGCTGGCTCCTGAAAAGCTACGATAGGCAGGATGGTTCCCAGACCAGAGGTGGCACCAGTGCCAAGTCTGGCTAGTTTGATGGTGAAAAGTGGCTCCTGCAATCTGCCATCAAAAAGTTGGCAGGCGAGTTTTGTTTTCCAGGGAAAAGTGCCGTTGATTTTGTTTGGTGGCCTGTGGCTGGGAGTGGCCGGCTGGCTCCTTAGAATCCACGATACGCAGGATGGTTCCCAGACCAGAGGTGGCACCAGTTCCAAGTTGGGCTTGTTTGATAGTACCAAGTGGCTCCTGCAATCTGCCATCCAGAAGCGGGGCAGCTTACTTTTGTTTGCCAGGGAAACGGGCCGAGGTTTTTGTCTGGGGGCCTATGGCTGGGAGTGACCGGCTGGCTCCTGAAAAGCTACGATAGGCAGGATGGTTACCAGACTCATGGTGGCACCAGGGCCACGTTGGGCTGATTTGATAGTACCAAGCAGCTCCTGCAATCTGCCATCAAAAAGTTGGCAGGCGAGTTTTGTTTTCCAGGGAAAAGCGCCGTTGGTTGTGTTTGGGGGCCCATGGCTGGAAGTGGCCGGCTGGCTAATTAGAATCCACGATACGCAGGATGGTTCCCACACCAGAGGTGGCACCAGAGCCATGTCGGGCTAGTTTGATGGTGCAAAGTGGCTCCTGCAATCTGCCAAGAAAAAGTTTGCAGGCGAGTTCTGTTTTCCAGGGAAAAGTGCCGTTGTTTGTGTTTGGGGGCCTATGGCTGGGAGTGGCCGGCTGGCTCCTTAGAATCCACGATACGCAGGATGGTTCCCAGACCAGAGGTGGCACCAGTTCCAAGTCGGTCTTGTTTGATAGTACCAAGTGGCTCCTGCAATCTGCCATCCAGAAGCGGGGCAGCTTACTTTTGTTTGCCAGGGAAACGGGCCGAGGTTTTTGTCTGGGGGCCTATGGCTGGGAGTGACCGGCTGGCTCCTGAAAAGCTACGATAGGCAGGATGGTTACCAGACTCATGGTGGCACCAGTGCCACGTTGGGCTGATTTGAAAGTACCAAGCGGCTCCTGCAATCTGCCATCCAAAAGTTGGCAGGCGAGTTTTGTTTTCCAGGGGATAGCGCCATTGTTTGTGTTTGGGTACCTATGGCTGGGAGTGGCCGGCTGGCTAATTAGAATCCACGATACGCAGGATGGTTCCCAGACCATGGTGGCACCAGTGCCAAGTCGGGCTAGTTTGATGCTGCAAAGTGGCTCCTGCAATCTGCCATGAAAAAGTTGGCAGGCGAGTTTTGTTTTCCAGGGAAAAGTGCCGTGGTTTGTGTTTGGTGGACTGTGGCTGGGAGTGGCCGGCTGGCCCCTTAGAATCCACGATACGCAGGATGGTTCCCAGACCAGAGGAGGCACCAGTTCCAAGTCGGGCTGGTTTGATAGTACCAAGTGGCTCCTGCAATCTGCCATCCAGAAGCGGGGCAGCTTACTTTTGTTTGCCAGGGAAACGGGCCGAGGTTTTTGTCTGGGGGCCTATGGCTGGGAGTGACCGGCTGGCTCCTGAAAAGCTACGATAGGCAGGATGGTTACCAGACCAGAGGTGGCACCAGTGCCAAGTTGGGCTGATTTGATAGTACCAAGCGGCTCCTGCAATCTGCCATCAAAAAGTTGGCAGGCGAGTTTTGTTTTCCAGGGAAAAGCGCCGTTGTTTGCGTTTGGGAGCATATGGCTGGGAGTGGCCGGCAGGCTCCTTAGAATCCACGATACGCAGGATGGTTCCCAGACCAGAGGTGGCACCAGTGCCAAGTCAGGCTAGTTTGATGGTGCAAAGTGGCTCCTGCACTCTGCCATCCAGAAGCGGGGTAGCTTACTTTTGTTTGCCAGGGAAACGGGCCGAGGTTTTTTCTGGGGGCCTATGGGTGGGACTGACCGGCTGGCTCCTGAAAAGCTACGATAGGCAGGATGGTGACCAGACCCATGGTGGCACCAGTGCCAAGTTGGGCTGGTTTGATAGTACCAAGTGGCTCCTGCAATCTGCCATCACAAAGTTGGCAGGCGAGTTTTGTTTTCCAGGGAAAAGCGCCGTTGTTTGTGTTTGGGGGCCTGTGGCTGGGAGTGGCCGGGTGGCTCCTTAGAATCCACGATACGCAGGATGGTTCCCAGACCAGAGGTGGCACCAGTGCCAAGTCGGGCTGGTTTGATGGTGCAAAGTGGCTCCTGCAATCTCCCATCAAAATGTTGGCAGGCGAGTTTTGTTTTCCCGGGAAAAGCGCCGTTGTTTGTGTTTGGGGGCCTATGGCTGGGAGTGGCCCGCTGGCTAATTAGAATCCACGATACGCAGGATGGTTCCCAGAGCAGAGGTGGCACCAGTGCCAAGTCGGGCTAGTTTGATGGTGCAAAGTGGCTCCTGCAATCTGCCATCCAGAAGCGGGGCAGCTGAGTTTTGTTTGCCAGAGAAAAGGGCCGTGGTTTTTTTTTGGGGGCATATGGCTGGGAGTGGCCGGCTGGCTCCTTAAAATGCTCGATACGCAGGATGGTGACCAGACCCAAGGTGGCACCAGTGCCAAGTTGTGCTGTTTTTGTAGTACCAAGTGCGTCCTGCAATGTGCCATCCAGAAGAGGGGCAGTTGAGTTTTGTTTGCGAGAGAAAAGAGCCGTGGTTTGTGTTTGAGGGCATATGGCTGAGAGTGGCCGGCTGACCCCTGAAAATCCACAATAGGCAGGATGGTTCCCAGAGCCAAGGTGGCGCCAGTGCCAAGTCGGGCTGGTTTGATAGTACTAAATAGCTCCTGCAATCTGCCATCCAGGAGCGGGGCAGCTTAATTTTGTTTGCCAGGGAAACGGGCCGAGGATTGTGTCTGGGGGCCTATGGCTGGGAGTGACCGGCTGGCTCCTGAAAAGCTACGATAGGCAGGATGGTGACCAGACCCATGGTGGCACCAGGGCCAAGTTGGGCTGCTTTGATAGTACCAAGTGGCTCCTGCAATCTGCCATCAAAAAGTTGGCAGGCCAGTTTTGTTTTCCAGGGAAAAGCGCCGTTGTTTGTGTTTGGGGGCCTGTGGCTGGGAGTGGCCGGCTGGCTCCTTAGAAGCCACGATACGCTGGATGGTTCCCAGACCAGAGGTGGCACCAGTGCCAAGTCGGGCTGGTATGATGGTGCAAAGTGGCTCCTGCAATCTGCCATCAAAATGTTGGCAGGCGAGTTTTGTTTTCCAGGGAAAAGCGCCGTTGTTTGTGTTTGGGGGCCTGTGGCTGGGAGTGGCCGGCTGGCTAATTAGATACCACGATACGCAGGATGGTTCCCAGACCAGAGGTGGCACCAGTGCCAAGTCGGGCTAGTTTGATGGTGCAAAGTGGCTCCTGCAATCTGCCATTAAAAAGTTGGCATGCCAGTTTTGTTTTCCAGGGAAAAGCGCCGTTGTTTCTGTTTGGGGGCCTGTGGCTGGGAGTGGCCAGCTGTCTCCTTAGAATCCACGATACGCAGGATGGTTCCCAGACCAGAGGTGGCACCAGTGCCAAGTCGGGCTGGTTTGATGCTGCAAAGTGGCTCCTCCAATCTGCCATCCTGAAGCAGGGTAGCATACTTTTGTTTGCCAGGGAAACCCCCAGTGCTTTGTGTCTGGGGCCTATGGCTGGAAGTGACCGGCTGGCTCCTGAAAAGCTACGATAGGCAGGATGGTTACCAGACCCATGGTGGAACCAGTGCCAAGTTGGGCTGGTTTGATAGTACCAAGTGGTTCCTGCAATCTGCCATCAAAAAGTTGGCAGGCCAGTTTTGTTTTCCAGGGAAAAGCGCCGTTGTTTGTGTTTGGGGTCCTGTGGCTGGGAGTGGCCGGCTGGCTCCTTAGAATCCACGATACGCAGGATGGTTCCCAGACCAGAGGTGGCACCATTGCCAAGTTGGGCTGGTTGGATACCACAAAGTGGCTCCTGCAATCTGCCATCCAGAAGCGGGGCAGCTTACTTTTGTTTGCCAGGGAAACGGGCCGAGGTTTGTGTCTGGGGACCTATGGCTGGGAGTGATTGGCTGGCTCCTGAAAAGCTACGATAGGCAGGATGGTTACCAGACTCATGGTGGCACCAGTGCCACGTTGGGCTGATTTGATAGTACCAAGCGGCTCCTGCAATCTGCCATCAAAAAGTTGGCAGGCGAGTTTTGTTTTCCAGGGGAAAGCGCCTTTGTTTGTGTTTGGGGGCCTATGGCTGGGAGTGGCCAGCTGGCTAATTAGAATCCACGATACACAGGATGGTTCCCAGACCATGGTGGCACCAGAGCCAAGTCGGGCTAGTTTGATGGTGCAAAGTGGCTCCTGCAATCTGCCATGAAAAAGTTGGCGGGCGAGTTCTGTTTTCCAGGGAAAAGTGCCGTTGTTTGTGTTTGGTGGACTGTGGCTGGGAGTGGCCGGCTGGCTCCTTAGAATGCACGATACGCAGGATGGTTCCCAGACCAGAGGTGGCACCAGTGCCAAGTCGGGCTGCTTTGATAGTACCAAGTGGCTCCTGCAATCTGCCATCCAGAAGCGGGGCAGCTTACTTTTGTTTGCCAGGGAAACGGGCCGAGGTTTGTGTCTGGGGGCCTATGGCTGGGAGTGACCGGCTGGCTCCTGAAAAGCTACGATAGGCAGGATGGTGACCAGACCCATGGTGGCACCAGTGCGAAGTTGGGCTGATTTGATAGTACCAAGCGGCTCCTGCAATTTGCCATCAAAAAGTGTGCAGGCGAGTTTTGTTTTCCAGGGAAAAGTGTCATTGTTTTTGTTTGGGGGCTTGTGGCTGGGAGTGGCCGGCTGGCTCCATAGAATCCACGATACGCAGGATGGTTCCCAGACCAGAGGTGGCACCAGTGCCAAGTCAGGCTAGTTTGATGGTGCAAAGTGGCTCCTGCAATCTGCCATCCAGAAGCGGGGTAGCTTACTTTTGTTTGCCAGGGAAACGGGCCGAGGTTTTTGTCTGGAGGCCTATGGGTGGGACTATCCGGCTGGCTCCTGAAAAGCTACGATAGGCAGGATGGTGACCAGACCCATGGTGGCACCAGTGTCAAGTTGGGCTGGTTTGATAGTACCAAGTGGCTCCTGCAATCTGCCATCAAAAAGTTGGCAGGCGAGTTTTGTTTTCCAGGGAAAAGCGCCGTTGTTTGTGTTTGGGGGCCTGTGGCTGGGAGTGGCCGGCTGGCTCCTTAGAATCCACGATACGCTGGATGGTTCCCAGACCAGAGGTGGCACAAGTGCCAAGTCGGGCTGGTTTGATGGTGCAAAGTGGCTCCTGCAATCTGCCATCAAAATGTTGGCAGGCGAGTTTTGTTTTCCAGGGAAAAGCGCCGTTGTTTGTGTTTGGGGGCCTGCGGCTGGGAGTGGCCGGCTGGCTAATTAGAATCCACGATACGCAGGATGGCTCCCAGACCAGAGGTGGCACCAGTGCCAAGTCGGGCTAGTTTGATGGTGAAAAGTGGCTCCTGCAATCTGCCATTAAAAAGTTGGCATGCCAGTTTTGTTTTCCATGGAAAAGCGCCGTTCTTTGTGTTTGGGGGCCTATGGCTGGGAGTGGCCAGCTGGCTCCTTAGAATCCACGATACGCAGGATGGTTCCCAGACCAGAGGTGGCACCAGTGCCAAGTCGGGCTGGTTTGATGGTGCAAAGTGGCTCCTCCAATCTGCCATCCTGAAGCAGGGTAGCTTACTTTTGTTTGCAAGGGAAACGGGCCGAGGTTTGTGTCTGGGGGCCTATGGCTGGGAGCGACCGGCTGGCTCCTGAAAAGCTACGATAGGCAGGATGGTTACCAGACTCATGGTGGCACCAGGGCCAAGTTGGGCTGATTTGATAGTACCAAGCGGCTCCTGCATTCTGCCATCATAAGTTGGCAGGCGAGTTTTGTTTTCCAGGGAAAAGTGTCGTTGTTTGTGTTTGGGGGCTTGTGGCTGGGAGTGGCCGGCTGGCTCCTTAGAATCCACGATACGCAGGATGGTTCCCAGACCAGAGGTGGCACCAGTGCCAAGTCAGGCTAGTTTGATGGTGCAAAGTGGCTCCTGCAATCTGCCATCCAGAAGCGGGGTAGCTTACTTTTGTTTGCCAGGGAAACGGGCCGAGGTTTTTGTCTGGGGGCCTATGGGTGGGACTGTCCGGCTGGCTCCTGAAAAGCCACGATAGGCAGGATGGTGACCAGACCCATGGTGGCACCAGTGCCAAGTTGGGCTGATTTGATAGTAACAAGCGGCTCCTGTAATTTGCCATCAAAAAGTGTGCAGGCGAGTTTTGTTTTCCAGGGAAAAGTGTCATTGTTTGTGTTTGATGGCTTGTGGCTGGGAGTGGCCGGCTGGCTCCATAGAATCCACGATACGCTGGATGGTTCCCAGACCAGAGGTGGCACCAGTGCCAAGTCAGGCTTGTTTGATGGTGCAAAGTGGCTCCTGCAATCTGCCATCCAGAAGCGGGGTAGCTTACTTTTGTTTGCCAGGGAAACGGGCCGAGGTTTTTGTCTGGGGGCCTATGGGTGGGACTGTCCGGCTGGCTCCTGAAAAGCTACGATAGGCAGGATGGTGACCAGACCCATGGTGGCACCAGTGCCAAGTCGGGCTGGTTGGATACCACAAAGTGGCTCCTGCAATCTGCCATCCAGAAGCGGGGCAGCTTACTTTTGTTTGCCAGGGAAACGGGCCGAGGTTTGTGTCTCAGGGCCTATGGCTGGGAGTGACTGGCTGGCTCCTGAAAAGCTACGATAGGCAGGATGGCTACCAGACTCATGGTGGCACCAGTGCCACGTTGGGCTCATTTGATAGTACCAAGCGGCTCCTGCAATCTGCCATCAAAAAGTTGGCAGGCGAGTTTTGTTTTCCAGGGGAAAGCGCCGTTGTTTGTGTTTGGGGGCCTATGGCTGGGAGTGGCCGGCTGGCTAATTAGAATCCACGATACGCAGGATGGTTCCCAGACCATGGTGGCGCCAGTGCCAAGTCGGGCTAGTTTGATGGTGCAAAGTGGCTCCTGCAATCTGCCATCAAAAAGTTGGCAGGCAAGTTCTGTTTTCCAGGGAAAAGTGCCGTTGTTTGTGTTTGGTGGACTGTGGCTGGGAGTGGCCGGCTGGCTCCTTAGAATGCACGATACGCAGGGTGGTTCCCAGACCAGAGGTGGCACCAGTGCCAAGTCGGGCTGGATTGATAGTACCAAGTGGCTCCTGCAATCTGCCATCCAGAAGCGGGGCAGGTTACTTTTGTTTGCAAGGGAAACGGGCCGAGGTTTGTGTCTGGGGGCCTATGGCTGGGAGTGACCGGCTGGCTCCTGAAAAGCTACGATAGGCAGGATGGTTACCAGACTCATGGTGGCACCAGTGCCAAGTTGGGCTGATTTGATAGTACCAAGCGGCTCCTGCAATCTGCCATCAAAAAGTTGGCAGGCGAGTTTTGTTTCCCAGGGAAAAGCGTCGTTGTTTGTGTTTGGGGGCTTGTGGCTGGGAGTGGCCGGCTGGCTCCTTAGAATCCACGATACGCAGGATGGTTCCCAGACCAGAGGTGGCACCAGTGCCAAGTCAGGCTAGTTTGATGGTGAAAAGTGGCTCCTGCAATCTGCCATCCAGAAGCGGGGTAGCTTACTTTTGTTTGCCAGGGAAACGGGCCGAGGTTTTTGTCTGGGTGCCTATGGGTGGGACTGTCCGGCTGGCTCCTGAAAAGCTACGATAGGCAGGATGGTGACCAGACCCATGGTGGCACCAGTGTCAAGTTGGGCTGGTTTGATAGTACCAAGTGGCTCCTGCAATCTGCCATCAAAATGTTGACAGGCGAGTTTTGTTTTCCAGGGAAAAGCGCCGTTGTTTGTGTTTGGGGGCCTGTGGCTGGGAGTGGCCGGCTGGCTCCTTAGAATCCACGATACGCTGGATGGTTCCCAGACCAGAGGTGGCACCAGTGCCAAGTCGGGCTGGTTTGCTGGTGCAAAGTGGCTCCTGCAATCTGCCATCAAAATGTTGGCAGGCGAGTTTTGTTTTCCAGGGAAAAGCGCCGTTGTTTGTGTTTGGGGGCCTGTGGCTGGGAGTGGCCAGCTGGCTCCTTAGAATCCACGATACGCAGGATGGTTCCCAGACCAGAGGTGGCACCAGTGCCAAGTCGGGCTGGTTTGATGGTGCAAAGTGGCTCCTCCAATCTGCCATCCTGAAGCAGGGTAGCATACTTTTGTTTGCCAGGGAAACCCCCAGTGCTTTGTGTCTGGGGCCTATGGCTGGAAGTGACCGGCTGGCTCCTGAAAAGCTACGATAGGCAGGATGGTTACCAGACCCATGGTGGAACCAGTGCCAAGTTGGGCTGGTTTGATAGTACCAAGTGGTTCCTGCAATCTGCCATCAAAAAGTTGGCAGGCGAGTTTTGTTTTCCAGTGAAAAGCGCCGTTGTTTGTCTTTGGGGTCCTGTGGCTGGGAGTGGCCGGCTGGCTCCTTAGAATCCACGATACGCAGGATGGTTCCCAGACCAGAGGTGGCACCAGTGCCAAGTTGGGCTGGTTGGATACCACAAAGTGGCTCCTGCAATCTGCCATCCAGAAGCGGGGCAGCTTACTTTTGTTTGCCAAGGAAACGGGCCGAGGTTTGTGTCTGGGGGCCTATGGCTGGGAGTGACTGGCTGGCTCCTGAAAAGCTACGATAGGCAGGATGGTGACCAGACTCATGGTGGCACCAGTGCCACGTTGGGCTGATTTGATAGTATCAAGCGGCTCCTGCAATCTGCCATCAAAAAGTTGGCAGGCAAGTTTTGTTTTCCAGGGGAAAGCGCCGTTGTTTGTGTTTGGGGGCCTATGGCTGGGAGTGGCCGGCTGGCTAATTAGAATCCTCGATACGCAGGATGGTTCCCAGACCATGGTGGCACCAGTGCCAAGTCGGGCTAGTTTGATGGTGCAAAGTGGCTCCTGCAATCTGCCATGAAAAAGTTGGCAGGCGAGTTTTGTTTTCCAGGGAAAAGTGCCGTTGTTTGTGTTTGGTGGACTGTGGCTGGGAGTGGCCGGCTGGCTCCTTCGAAACCACGATACGCAGGATGGTTCCCAGACCAGAGGTGGCACCAGTGCCAAGTCGGGCTGGTTTGATAGTACCAAGTGGCTCCTGCAATCTGCCATCCAGAAACGGGGCAGCTTACTTTTGTTTGCCAGGGAAACGGGCCGAGGTTTGTGTCTGGGGGCCTATGGCTGGGAGTGACCGGCTGGCTCCTGAAAAGCTACGATAGGCAGGATGGTTACATGACTCATGGTGGCACCAGTGCCAAGTTGGGCTGATTTGATAGTATCAAGCGGCTCCTGCAATCTGTCATCAAAAAGTTGGCAGGCGAGTTTTGTTTTCCAGGGAAAAGTGCCGTTGATATTTTTGGTGGCCTGTGGCTGGGAGTGGCCAGCTGGCTCCTTATAATCCACGATACGCAGGATGGTTCACAGACCAGAGGTGGCACCAGTGCCAAGTCGGGCTGGTTTGATGGTGCAAAGTGGCTCCTGCAATCTGCCATCCAGAAGCGGGGCAGCTGAGTTTTGTTTGCCAGAAAAAAGGGCCGTGGTTTTTTTGGGGGGCATATGGCTGGGAGTGGCCGGCTGGCTTCTTAAAATGCTCGATACGTAGGATGGTGACCAGACCCAAGGTGGCACCAGTGCCAAGTTGTGCTGTTTGTGTAGTACCAAGTGCGTCCTGCAATTTGCCATCCAGAAGAGGGGCAGTTGAGTTTTGTTTGCCAGAGAAAAGGGCCGTGGTTTGTGTTTGAGGGCATATGGCTGAGAGTGGCCGGCTGACCCCTGAAAATAAACAATAGGCAGGATGGTTCCCAGACCAGAGGTGGCACCAGTGCCAAGTCGGGCTGGTTTGATAGTACTAAATAGCTCCTGCAATCTGCCATCCAGAAGCGGGGCAGCTTAATTTTGTTTGCCAGGGAAACGGGCCGAGGTTTGTGTCTGGTGGCCTATGGCTGGGAGTGACCGGCTGGCTCCTGAAAAGCTACGATAGGCCGGATGGTTCCCAGACCAGAGGTGGCACCAGTGCAAATCTGGCTAGTTTAATGGTGAAAAGTGGCTCCTGCAATCTGCCATCAAAAAGTTGGCAGGCGAGTTTTGTTTTCCAGGGAAAAGTGCCGTTGATTTTGTTTGCTGGCCTGTGGCGGGGAGTGGCCGGCTGGCTCCTTAGAATCCACGATACGCAGGATGGTTCCCAGACCAGAGGTGGTACCAGTTCCAAGTCGGGCTTGTTTGATAGTACCAAGTGGCTCCTGCAATCTGCCATCCAGAAGCGGGGCAGCTTACTTTTGTTTGCGATGGAAACGGGCCGAGGATGGGTCTGGGGGCCTATGGCTGGGAGTGACTGGCTGACTCCTGAAAAGCTACGATAAACAGGATGGTTACCAGACTCATGGTGGCACCAGGGCCACGTTGGGCTGATTTGATAGTACCAAGCAGCTCCTGCAATCTGCCATCAAAAAGTTGGCAGGCGAGTTTTGTTTTCCAGGGAAAAGCGCCGTTGTTTGTGTTTGGGGGCCTATGGCTGGGAGTGGCCGGCTGGCTAATTAGAATCCACGATACGCAGGATGGTTCCCACACCAGAGGTGGCACCAGTGCCATGTCGGGCTAGTTTGATGGTGCAAAGTGGCTCCTGCAATCTGCCATGATAAAGTTTGCAGGCGAGTTTTGTTTTCCAGGGAAAAGTGCCGTTGTTTTTGTTTGGGGGCCTGTGGCTGGGAGTGGCCGGCTGGCTCCTTAGAATGCACGATACGCAGGATGGTTCCCAGACCAGAGGTGGCACCAGTGCCAAGTCGGGCTGGTTTCATAGTACCAAGTGGCTCCTGCAATCTGCCATCCAGAAGCGGGGCAGCTTACTTTTGTTTGCAAGGGAAACGGGCTGAGGTTTGTCTCTGGGGGCCTATGGCTGGGAGTGACCGGCTGGCTCCTGAAAAGCTACGATAGGCAGGATGGTTACCAGACTCATGGTGGCACCAGTGCCAAGTTGGGCTGGTTTGATAATACCAAGCGGCTCCTGCAATCTGCCATCAAAAAGTTGGCAGGCGAGTTTTGTTTTCCAGGGAAAAGTGTCGTTGTTTGTGTTTGGGGGCTTGTGGCTGGGAGTGGCCGGCTGGCTCCTTAGAATCCACGATACGCAGGATGGTTCCCAGACCAGAGGTGGCACCAGTGCCAAGTCAGGCTGGTTTGATGGTGCAAAGTGGCTCCTGCAATCTGCCATCCAGAAGCGGGGTAGCTAACTTTTGTTTGCCAGGGAAACGGGCCGAGGTTTTTGTCTGGGGGCCTATGGGTGGGACTGTCCGGCTGGCTCCTGAAAAGCTACGATAGGCAGGATGGTGACCAGACCCATGGTGGCACCAGTGTCAAGTTGGGCTGATTTGATAGTACCAAGCGGCTCCTGCAATCTGCCATCAAAAAGTTGGCAGGCGAGTTTTGTTTTCCAGGGAAAAGCGCTGTTGTTTGTGTTTGGGGGCCTGTGGCTGGGAGTGGCCGGCTGGCTCCTTAGAATCCACGATACGCTGGATGGTTCCCAGACCAGAGGTGGCACCAGTGCCAAGTCGGGCTGGTTTGATGGTGCAAAGTGGCTCCTGCAATCTGCCATCAAAATGTTGGCAGGCGAGTTTTGTTTTCCAGGGAAAAGCGCCGTTGTTTGTGTTTGGGGGCCTGTGGCTGGGAGTGGCCGGCTGGCTAATTAGAATCCACGATATGCAGCATGGTTCCCAGACCAGAGGTGGCACCAGTGCCAAGTCGGGCTAGTTTGATGGTGAAAAGTGGCTCCTGCAATCTGCCATCCAGAAGCGGGGCAGCTTACTTTTGTTTGCAAGGGAAACGGGCCGAGGTTTTTGTCTGGGGGCCTATGGCTGGGAGTGACTGGCTGGCTCCTGAAAAGCTACGATAGGCAGGATGGTTACCAGACTCATGGTGGCACCAGTGCCACGTTGGGCTGATTTGAAAGTACCAAGCGGCTCCTGCAATCTGCCATCCAAAAGTTGGCAGGCGAGTTTTGTTTTCCAGGGGAAAGCGCCGTTGTTTGTGTTTGGGTGCCTATGGCTGGGAGTGGCCGGCTGGCTAATTAGAATCCACGATACGCAGGATGGTTCCCAGACCATGGTGGCAACATTGCCAAGTCGGCCTAGTTTGATGGTGCAAAGTGGCTCCTGCAATCTGCCATGAAAAAGTTGGCAGGCGAGTTTTGTTTTCCAGGGAAAAGTGCCGTTGTTGTGTTTGGTGGACTGTGGCTGGGAGTGGCCGGCTGGCTCCTTAGAATCCACGATACGCAGGATGGTTCCCAGACCAGAGGTGGCACCAGTTCCAAGTCGGGCTGGTTTGATAGTACCAAGTGGCTCCTGCAATCTGCCATCCAGAAGCGGGGCAGCTTACTTTTGTTTGCCAGGGAAACGGGCCGAGGTTTGTGTCTGGGGGCCTATGGCAGGGAGTGACCGGCTGGCTCCTGAAAAGCTACGATAGGCAGGATGGTTACCAGACCAGAGGTGGCACCAGTGCCAAGTTGGGCTGGTTTGATAGTACCAAGTGGCTCCTGCAATCTGCCATCAAAAAGTTGGCAGGCGAGTTTTGTTTTCCAGGGAAAAGCGCCGTTGTTTGTGTTTGGGGGCATATGGCTGGGAGTGGCCGGCTGGCTCCTTAGAATCCACGATACGCAGGATGGTTCCCAGACCAGAGGTGGCACCAGTTCCAAGTCAGGCTGGTTTGATGGTGCAAAGTGGCTCCTGCAATCTGCCATCCAGAAGCGGGGTAGCTTACTTTTGTTTGCCAGGGAAACAGGCCGAGGTATTTTCTGGGGACCTATGGGTGGGACTGACCGGCTGGCTCCTGAAAAGCTACGATAGGCAGGATGGTGACCAGACCCATGGTGGCACCAGTGCCAAGTTGGGCTGGTTTGATAGTACCAAGTGGCTCCTGCAATCTGCCATCACAAAGTTGGCAGACGAGTTTTGTTTTCCAGGGAAAAGCGCCGTTGTTTGTGTTTGGGGGCCTGTGGCTGGGAGTGGCCGGGTGGCTCCTTAGAATCCACGATACGCAGGATGGTTCCCACACCAGAGGTGGCACCAGAGCCATGTCGGGCTGGTTTGATGGTGCAAAGTGGCTCCTGCAATCTGCCATGAAAAAGTTTGCAGGCGAGTTTTGTTTTCCAGGGAAAAGTGCCGTTGTTTGTGTTTGGGGGCCTGTGGCTGGGAGTGGCCGGCTGGCTCCTTAGAATCCACGATACGCAGGATGGTTCCCAGACCAGAGGTGGCACCAGTTCCAAGTCGGGGTAGTTTGATAGTACCAAGTGGCTCCTGCAATCTGCCATCCAGAAGCGGGGCAGCTTACTTTTGTTTGCCAGGGAAACGGGCCGAGGTTTGTGTCTGGGGGCCTATGGCTGGGAGTGACCGGCTGGCTCCTGAAAAGCTACGATAGGCAGGATGGTTACCAGACCCATGGTGGAACCAGTGCCAAGTTGGGCTGGTTTGATAGTACCAAGTGGTTCCTGCAATCTGCCATCAAAAAGTTGGCAGGCGAGTTTTGTTTTCCAGTGAAAAGCGCCGTTGTTTGTCTTTGGGGTCCTGTGGCTGGGAGTGGCCGGCTGGCTCCTTAGAATCCACGATACGCAGGATGGTTCCCAGACCAGAGGTGGCACCAGTGCCAAGTCGGGCTGGTTGGATACCACAAAGTGGCTCCTGCAATCTGCCATCCAGAAGCGGGGCAGCTTACTTTTGTTTGCCAAGGAAACGGGCCGAGGTTTGTGTCTGGGGGCCTATGGCTGGGAGTGACTGGCTGGCTCCTGAAAAGCTACGATAGGCAGGATGGTGACCAGACTCATGGTGGCACCAGTGCCACGTTGGGCTGATTTGATAGTATCAAGCGGCTCCTGCAATCTGCCATCAAAAAGTTGGCAGGCAAGTTTTGTTTTCCAGGGGAAAGCGCCGTTGTTTGTGTTTGGGGGCCTATGACTGGGAGTGGCCGGCTGGCTAATTAGAATCCACGATACGCAGGATGGTTCCCAGACCATGGTGGCACCAGTGCCAAGTCGGGCTAGTTTGATGGTGCAAAGTGGCTCCTGCAATCTGCCATGAAAAAGTTGGCAGGCGAGTTTTGTTTTCCAGGGAAAAGTGCCGTTGTTTGTGTTTGGTGGACTGTGGCTGGGAGTGGCCGGCTGGCTCCTTCGAAACCACGATACGCAGGATGGTTCCCAGACCAGAGGTGGCACCAGTGCCAAGTCGGGCTGGTTTGATAATACCAAGTGGCTCCTGCAATCTGCCATCCAGAAACGGGGCAGCTTACTTTTGTTTGCCAGGGAAACGGGCCGAGGTTTGTGTCTGGGGGCCTATGGCTGGGAGTGACCGGCTGGCTCCTGAAAAGCTACGATAGGCAGGATGGTTACCAGACTCATGGTGGCACCAGTGCCAAGTTGGGCTGATTTGATAGTATCAAGCGGCTCCTGCAATCTGTCATCAAATGTTGGCAGGCGAGTTTTGTTTTCCAGGGAAAAGTGCCGTTGATATTTTTGGTGGCCTGTGGCTGGGAGTGGCCAGCTGGCTCCTTATAATCCACGATACGCAGGATGGTTCACAGACCAGAGGTGGCACCAGTGCCAAGTCGGGCTGGTTTGATGGTGCAAAGTGGCTCCTGCAATCTGCCATCCAGAAGCGGGGCAGCTGAGTTTTGTTTGCCAGAGAAAAGGGCCGTAGTTTTTTTGGGGGCCATATGGCTGGGAGTGGCCGGCTGGCTTCTTAAAATGCTCGATACGTAGGATGGTGACCAGACCCAAGGTGGCACCAGTGCCAAGTTGTGCTGTTTGTGTAGTACCAAGTGCGTCCTGCAATTTGCCATCCAGAAGAGGGGCAGTTGAGTTTTGTTTGCCAGAGAAAAGGGCCGTGGTTTGTGTTTGAGGGCATATGGCTGAGAGTGGCCGGCTGACCCCTGAAAATAAACAATAGGCAGGATGGTTCCCAGACCAGAGGTGGCACCAGTGCCAAGTCTGGCTAGTTTAATGGTGAAAAGTGGCTCCTGCAATCTGCCATCAAAAAGTTGGCAGGCGAGTTTTGTTTTCCAGGGAAAAGTGCCGTTGATTTTGTTTGCTGGCCTGTGGCGGGGAGTGGCCGGCTGGCTCCTTAGAATCCACGATACGCAGGATGGTTCCCAGACCAGAGGTGGTACCAGTTCCAAGTCGGGCTTGTTTGATAGTACCAAGTGGCTCCTGCAATCTGCCATCCAGAAGCGGGGCAGCTTACTTTTGTTTGCGAGGGAAACGGGCCGAGGTTTGTATCTGGGGGCCTATGGCTGGGAGTGACTGGCTGACTCCTGAAAAGCTACGATAGGCAGGATGGTTACCAGACTCATGGTGGCACCAGGGCCACGTTGGGCTGATTTGATAGTACCAAGCAGCTCCTGCAATCTGCCATCAAAAAGTTGGCAGGCGAGTTTTGTTTTCCAGGGAAAAGCGCCGTTGTTTGTGTTTGGGGGCCTGTGGCTGGGAGTGGCCGGCTGGCTAATTAGAATCCACGATAGGCAGGATGGTTCCCAGACCAGAGGTGGCACCAGTGCCATGTCGGGCTAGTTTGATGGTGCAAAGTGGCTCCTGCAATCTGCCATGATAAAGTTTGCAGGCGAGTTTTGTTTTCCAGGGAAAAGTGCCGTTGTTTGTGTTTGGGGGCCTGTGGCTGGGAGTGGCCGACTGGCTCCTTAGAATGCACGATACGCAGGATGGTTCCCAGACCAGAGGTGGCACCAGTGCCAAGTCGGGCTGGTTTCATAGTACCAAGTGGCTCCTGCAATCTGCCATCCAGAAGCGGGGCAGCTTACTTTTGTTTGCAAGGGAAACGGGCTGAGGTTTGTGTCTGGGGGCCTATGGCTGGGAGTGACCGGCTGGCTCCTGAAAAGCTACGATAGGCAGGATGGTGACCAGACTCATGGTGGCACCAGTGCCAAGTTGGGCTGGTTTGATAGTACCAAGCGGCTCCTGCAATCTGCCATCAAAAAGTTGGCAGGCGAGTTTTGTTTTCCAGGGAAAAGTGTCGTTGTTTGTGTTTGGGGGCTTGTGGCTGGGAGTGGCCGGCTGGCTCCTTAGAATCCACGATACGCAGGATGGTTCCCAGACCAGAGGTGGCACCAGTGCCAAGTCAGGCTGGTTTGATGGTGCAAAGTGGCTCCTGCAATCTGCCATCCAGAAGCGGGGTAGCTAACTTTTGTTTGCCAGGGAAACGGGCCGAGGTTTTTGTCTGGGGGCCTATGGGTGGGACTGTCCGGCTGGCTCCTGAAAAGCTACGATAGGCAGGATGGTGACCAGACCCATGGTGGCACCAGTGTCAAGTTGGGCTGATTTGATACTACCAAGTGGCTCCTGCAATCTGCCATCAAAAAGTTGGCAGGCGAGTTTTGTTTTCCAGGGAAAAGCGCTGTTGTTTGTGTTTGGGGGCCTGTGGCTGGGAGTGGCCGGCTGGCTCCTTAGAATCCACGATACGCTGGATGGTTCCCAGACCAGAGGTGGCACCAGTGCCAAGTCGGGCTGGTTTGATGGTGCAAAGTGGCTCCTGCAATCTGCCATCAAAATGTTGGCAGGCGAGTTTTGTTTTCCAGGGAAAAGCGCCGTTGTTTGTGTTTGGGGGCCTGTGGCTGGGAGTGGCCGGCTGGCTAATTAGAATCCACGATACGCAGCATGGTTCCCAGACCAGAGGTGGCACCAGTGCCAAGTCGGGCTAGTTTGATGGTGAAAAGTGGCTCCTGCAATCTGCCATCCAGAAGCGGGGCAGCTTACTTTTGTTTGCAAGGGAAACGGGCCGAGGTTTTTGTCTGGGGGCCTATGGCTGGGAGTGAATGGCTGGCTCCTGAAAAGCTACGATAGGCAGGATGGTTACCAGACTCATGGTGGCACCAGTGCCACGTTGGGCTGATTTGAAAGTACCAAGCGGCTCCTGCAATCTGCCATCCAAATGTTGGCAGGCGAGTTTTGTTTTCCAGGGGAAAGCGCCGTTGTTTGTGTTTGGGTGCCTATGGCTGGGAGTGGCCGGCTGGCTAATTAGAATCCACGATACGCAGGATGGTTCCCAGACCATGGTGGCAACAGTGCCAAGTCGGCCTAGTTTGATGGTGCAAAATGGCTCCTGCAATCTGCCATGAAAAAGTTGGCAGGCGAGTTTTGTTTTCCAGGGAAAAGTGCCGTTGTTTGTGTTTGGTGGACTGTGGCTGGGAGTGGCCGGCTGGCTCCTTAGAATCCACGATACGCAGGATGGTTCCCAGACCAGAGGTGGCACCAGTTCCAAGTCGGGCTGGTTTGATAGTACCAAGTGGCTCCTGCAATCTGCCATCCAGAAGCGGGGCAGCTTACTTTTGTTTGCCAGGGAAACGGGCCGAGGTTTGTGTCTGGGGGCCTATGGCTGGGAGTGACCGGCTGGCTCCTGAAAAGCTACGATAGGCAGGATGGTTACCAGACCAGAGGTGGCACCAGTGCCAAGTTGGGCTGGTTTGATAGTACCAAGCGGCTCCTGCAATCTGCCATCAAAAAGTTGGCAGGCGAGTTTTGTTTTCCAGGGAAAAGCGCCGTTGTTTGTGTTTGGGGGCATATGGCTGGGAGTGGCCGGCTGGCTCCTTAGAATCCACGATACGCAGGATGGTTCCCAGACCAGAGGTGGCACCAGTTCCAAGTCGGGCTAGTTTGATGGTGCAAAGTGGCTCCTGCAATCTGCCATCCAGAAGCGGGGTAGCTTACTTTTGTTTGCCAGGGAAACAGGCCGAGGTTTTTTCTGGGGGCCTATGGGTGGGACTGACCGGCTGGCTCCTGAAAAGCTACGATAGGCAGGATGGTGACCAGACCCATGGTGGCACCAGTGCCAAGTTGGGCTGGTTTGATAGTACCAAGTGGCTCCTGCAATCTGCCATCACAAAGTTGGCAGACGAGTTTTGTTTTCCAGGGAAAAGCGCCGTTGTTTGTGTTTGGGGGCCTGTGGCTGGGAGTGGCCGGGTGGCTCCTTAGAATCCACGATACGCAGGATGGTTCCCAGACCAGAGGTGGCACCAGTGCAAAGTCGGGCTGGTTTGATGGTGCAAAGTGGCTCCTGCAATCTGCCATCAAAAAGTTTGCAGGCGAGTTTTGTTTTCCAGGGAAAAGTGCCGTTGTTTGTGTTTGGGGGCCTGTGGCTGGGAGTGGCCGGCTGGCTCCTTAGAATCCACGATACGCAGGATGGTTCCCAGACCAGAGGTGGCACCAGTTCCAAGTCGGGGTAGTTTGATAGTACCAAGTGGCTCCTGCAATCTGCCATCCAGAAGCGGGGCAGCTTACTTTTGTTTGCCAGGGAAACGGGCCGAGGTTTGTGTCTGGGGGCCTATGGCTGGGAGTGACCGGCTGGCTCCTGAAAAGCTACGATAGGCAGGATGGTTACCAGACCCATGGTGGCACCAGTGCCAAGTTGGGCTGATTTGATAGTATCAAGCGGCTCCTGCAATCTGCCATCAAAAAGTTGGCAGGCCAGTTTTGTTTTCCAGGGAAAAGTGCCGTTGATTTTTTTTGGTGGCCTGTGGCTGGGAGTGGCCGGCTGGCTCCTTAGAATCCACGATACGCAGGATGGTTCCCAGACCAGAGGTGGCACCAGTTCCAGGTCGGGCTTGTTTGATAGTACCAAGTGGCTCCTGCAATCTGCCATCCAGAAGCGGGGCAGCTTACTTTTGTTTGCAAGGGAAACGGGCCGAGGTTTTTGTCTGGGGGCCTATGGCTGGGAGTGACTGGCTGGCTCCTGAAAAGCTACGATAGGCAGGATGGTTACCAGACTCATGGTGGCACCAGTGCCACATTGGGCTGATTTGAAAGTACCAAGCGGCTCCTGCAATCTGCCATCAAAATTTGGCAGGCGAGTTTTGTTTTCCAGGGGAAAGCGCCATTGTTTGTGTTTGGGTGCCTATGGCTGGGAGTGGCCGGCTGGCTAATTAGAATCCTCGATACGCAGGATGGTTCCCAGACCATGGTGGCAACAGTGCCAAGACGGCCTAGTTTGATGGTGCAAAGTGGCTCCTGCAATCTGCCATGAAAACGTTGGCAGGCGAGTTTTGTTTTCCAGGGAAAAGTGCCGTTGTTTGTGTTTGGTGGACTGTGGCTGGGAGTGGCCGGCTGGCTCCTTAGAATCCACGATACGCAGGATGGTTCCCAGACCAGAGGTGGCACCAGTTCCAAGTCAGGCTGGTTTGATGGTGCAAAGTGGCTCCTGCAATCTGCCATCCAGAAGCGGGGTAGCTTACTTTTGTTTGCCAGGGAAACAGGCCGAGGTTTTTTCTGGGGACCTATGGGTGGGACTGACCGGCTGGCTCCTGAAAAGCTACGATAGGCAGGATGGTGACCAGACCCATGGTGGCACCAGTGCCAAGTTGGGCTGGTTTGATAGTACCAAGTGGCTCCTGCAATCTGCCATCACAAAGTTGGCAGACGAGTTTTGTTTTCCAGGGAAAAGCGCCGTTGTTTGTGTTTGGGGGCCTGTGGCTGGGAGTGGCCGGGTGGCTCCTTAGAATCCACGATACGCAGGATGGTTCCCAGACCAGAGGTGGCACCAGTGCAAAGTCGGGCTGGTTTGATGGTGCAAAGTGGCTCCTGCAATCTGCCATGAAAAAGTTTGCAGGCGAGTTTTGTTTTCCAGGGAAAAGTGCCGTTGTTTGTGTTTGGGGGCCTGTGGCTGGGAGTGGCCGGCTGGCTCCTTAGAATCCACGATACGCAGGATGGTTCCCAGACCAGAGGTGGCACCAGTTCCAAGTCGGGGTAGTTTGATAGTACCAAGTGGCTCCTGCAATCTGCCATCCAGAAGCGGGGCAGCTTACTTTTGTTTGCCAGGGAAACGGGCCGAGGTTTGTGTCTGGGGGCCTATGGCTGGGAGTGACCGGCTGGCTCCTGAAAAGCTACGATAGGCAGGATGGTTACCAGACCCATGGTGGAACCAGTGCCAAGTTGGGCTGGTTTGATAGTACCAAGTGGTTCCTGCAATCTGCCATCAAAAAGTTGGCAGGCGAGTTTTGTTTTCCAGTGAAAAGCGCCGTTGTTTGTCTTTGGGGTCCTGTGGCTGGGAGTGGCCGGCTGGCTCCTTAGAATCCACGATACGCAGGATGGTTCCCAGACCAGAGGTGGCACCAGTGCCAAGTCGGGCTGGTTGGATACCACAAAGTGGCTCCTGCAATCTGCCATCCAGAAGCGGGGCAGCTTACTTTTGTTTGCCAAGGAAACGGGCCGAGGTTTGTGTCTGGGGGCCTATGGCTGGGAGTGACTGGCTGGCTCCTGAAAAGCTACGATAGGCAGGATGGTGACCAGACTCATGGTGGCACCAGTGCCACGTTGGGCTGATTTGATAGTATCAAGCGGCTCCTGCAATCTGCCATCAAAAAGTTGGCAGGCAAGTTTTGTTTTCCAGGGGAAAGCGCCGTTGTTTGTGTTTGGGGGCCTATGACTGGGAGTGGCCGGCTGGCTAATTAGAATCCACGATACGCAGGATGGTTCCCAGACCATGGTGGCACCAGTGCCAAGTCGGGCTAGTTTGATGGTGCAAAGTGGCTCCTGCAATCTGCCATGAAAAAGTTGGCAGGCGAGTTTTGTTTTCCAGGGAAAAGTGCCGTTGTTTGTGTTTGGTGGACTGTGGCTGGGAGTGGCCGGCTGGCTCCTTCGAAACCACGATACGCAGGATGGTTCCCAGACCAGAGGTGGCACCAGTGCCAAGTCGGGCTGGTTTGATAATACCAAGTGGCTCCTGCAATCTGCCATCCAGAAACGGGGCAGCTTACTTTTGTTTGCCAGGGAAACGGGCCGAGGTTTGTGTCTGGGGGCCTATGGCTGGGAGTGACCGGCTGGCTCCTGAAAAGCTACGATAGGCAGGATGGTTACCAGACTCATGGTGGCACCAGTGCCAAGTTGGGCTGATTTGATAGTATCAAGCGGCTCCTGCAATCTGTCATCAAATGTTGGCAGGCGAGTTTTGTTTTCCAGGGAAAAGTGCCGTTGATATTTTTGGTGGCCTGTGGCTGGGAGTGGCCAGCTGGCTCCTTATAATCCACGATACGCAGGATGGTTCACAGACCAGAGGTGGCACCAGTGCCAAGTCGGGCTGGTTTGATGGTGCAAAGTGGCTCCTGCAATCTGCCATCCAGAAGCGGGGCAGCTGAGTTTTGTTTGCCAGAGAAAAGGGCCGTAGTTTTTTTGGGGGCCATATGGCTGGGAGTGGCCGGCTGGCTTCTTAAAATGCTCGATACGTAGGATGGTGACCAGACCCAAGGTGGCACCAGTGCCAAGTTGTGCTGTTTGTGTAGTACCAAGTGCGTCCTGCAATTTGCCATCCAGAAGAGGGGCAGTTGAGTTTTGTTTGCCAGAGAAAAGGGCCGTGGTTTGTGTTTGAGGGCATATGGCTGAGAGTGGCCGGCTGACCCCTGAAAATAAACAATATAGGCAGGATGGTTCCCAGACCAGAGGTGGCACCAGTGCCAAGTCTGGCTAGTTTAATGGTGAAAAGTGGCTCCTGCAATCTGCCATCAAAAAGTTGGCAGGCGAGTTTTGTTTTCCAGGGAAAAGTGCCGTTGATTTTGTTTGCTGGCCTGTGGCGGGGAGTGGCCGGCTGGCTCCTTAGAATCCACGATACGCAGGATGGTTCCCAGACCAGAGGTGGTACCAGTTCCAAGTCGGGCTTGTTTGATAGTACCAAGTGGCTCCTGCAATCTGCCATCCAGAAGCGGGGCAGCTTACTTTTGTTTGCGAGGGAAACGGGCCGAGGTTTGTATCTGGGGGCCTATGGCTGGGAGTGACTGGCTGACTCCTGAAAAGCTACGATAGGCAGGATGGTTACCAGACTCATGGTGGCACCAGGGCCACGTTGGGCTGATTTGATAGTACCAAGCAGCTCCTGCAATCTGCCATCAAAAAGTTGGCAGGCGAGTTTTGTTTTCCAGGGAAAAGCGCCGTTGTTTGTGTTTGGGGGCCTGTGGCTGGGAGTGGCCGGCTGGCTAATTAGAATCCACGACAGGCAGGATGGTTCCCAGACCAGAGGTGGCACCAGTGCCATGTCGGGCTAGTTTGATGGTGCAAAGTGGCTCCTGCAATCTGCCATGATAAAGTTTGCAGGCGAGTTTTGTTTTCCAGGGAAAAGTGCCGTTGTTTGTGTTTGGGGGCCTGTGGCTGGGAGTGGCCGACTGGCTCCTTAGAATGCACGATACGCAGGATGGTTCCCAGACCAGAGGTGGCACCAGTGCCAAGTCGGGCTGGTTTCATAGTACCAAGTGGCTCCTGCAATCTGCCATCCAGAAGCGGGGCAGCTTACTTTTGTTTGCAAGGGAAACGGGCTGAGGTTTGTGTCTGGGGGCCTATGGCTGGGAGTGACCGGCTGGCTCCTGAAAAGCTACGATAGGCAGGATGGTTACCAGACTCATGGTGGCACCAGTGCCAAGTTGGGCTGGTTTGATAGTACCAAGCGGCTCCTGCAATCTGCCATCAAAAAGTTGGCAGGCGAGTTTTGTTTTCCAGGGAAAAGTGTCGTTGTTTGTGTTTGGGGGCTTGTGGCTGGGAGTGGCCGGCTGGCTCCTTAGAATCCACGATACGCAGGATGGTTCCCAGACCAGAGGTGGCACCAGTGCCAAGTCAGGCTGGTTTGATGGTGCAAAGTGGCTCCTGCAATCTGCCATCCAGAAGCGGGGTAGCTAACTTTTGTTTGCCAGGGAAACGGGCCGAGGTTTTTGTCTGGGGGCCTATGGGTGGGACTGTCCGGCTGGCTCCTGAAAAGCTACGATAGGCAGGATGGTGACCAGACCCATGGTGGCACCAGTGTCAAGTTGGGCTGATTTGATAGTACCAAGTGGCTCCTGCAATCTGACATCAAAAAGTTGGCAGGCGAGTTTTGTTTTCCAGGGAAAAGCGCTGTTGTTTGTGTTTGGGGGCCTGTGGCTGGGAGTGGCCGGCTGGCTCCTTAGAATCCACGATACGCTGGATGGTTCCCAGACCAGAGGTGGCACCAGTGCCAAGTCGGGCTGGTTTGATGGTGCAAAGTGGCTCCTGCAATCTGCCATCAAAATGTTGGCAGGCGAGTTTTGTTTTCCAGGGAAAAGCGCCGTTGTTTGTGTTTGGGGGCCTGTGGCTGGGAGTGGCCGGCTGGCTAATTAGAATCCACGATACGCAGCATGGTTCCCAGACCAGAGGTGGCACCAGTGCCAAGTCGGGCTAGTTTGATGGTGAAAAGTGGCTCCTGCAATCTGCCATCCAGAAGCGGGGCAGCTTACTTTTGTTTGCAAGGGAAACGGGCCGAGGTTTTTGTCTGGGGGCCTATGGCTGGGAGTGAATGGCTGGCTCCTGAAAAGCTACGATAGGCAGGATGGTTACCAGACTCATGGTGGCACCAGTGCCACGTTGGGCTGATTTGAAAGTACCAAGCGGCTCCTGCAATCTGCCATCCAAATGTTGGCAGGCGAGTTTTGTTTTCCAGGGGAAAGCGCCGTTGTTTGTGTTTGGGTGCCTATGGCTGGGAGTGGCCGGCTGGCTAATTAGAATCCACGATACGCAGGATGGTTCCCAGACCATGGTGGCAACAGTGCCAAGTCGGCCTAGTTTGATGGTGCAAAATGGCTCCTGCAATCTGCCATGAAAAAGTTGGCAGGCGAGTTTTGTTTTCCAGGGAAAAGTGCCGTTGTTTGTGTTTGGTGGACTGTGGCTGGGAGTGGCCGGCTGGCTCCTTAGAATCCACGATACGCAGGATGGTTCCCAGACCAGAGGTGGCACCAGTTCCAAGTCGGGCTGGTTTGATAGTACCAAGTGGCTCCTGCAATCTGCCATCCAGAAGCGGGGCAGCTTACTTTTGTTTGCCAGGGAAACGGGCCGAGGTTTGTGTCTGGGGGCCTATGGCTGGGAGTGACCGGCTGGCTCCTGAAAAGCTACGATAGGCAGGATGGTTACCAGACCAGAGGTGGCACCAGTGCCAAGTTGGGCTGGTTTGATAGTACCAAGCGGCTCCTGCAATCTGCCATCAAAAAGTTGGCAGGCGAGTTTTGTTTTCCAGGGAAAAGCGCCGTTGTTTGTGTTTGGGGGCATATGGCTGGGAGTGGCCGGCTGGCTCCTTAGAATCCACGATACGCAGGATGGTTCCCAGACCAGAGGTGGCACCAGTTCCAAGTCGGGCTAGTTTGATGGTGCAAAGTGGCTCCTGCAATCTGCCATCCAGAAGCGGGGTAGCTTACTTTTGTTTGCCAGGGAAACAGGCCGAGGTTTTTTCTGGGGGCCTATGGGTGGGACTGACCGGCTGGCTCCTGAAAAGCTACGATAGGCAGGATGGTGACCAGACCCATGGTGGCACCAGTGCCAAGTTGGGCTGGTTTGATAGTACCAAGTGGCTCCTGCAATCTGCCATCACAAAGTTGGCAGACGAGTTTTGTTTTCCAGGGAAAAGCGCCGTTGTTTGTGTTTGGGGGCCTGTGGCTGGGAGTGGCCGGGTGGCTCCTTAGAATCCACGATACGCAGGATGGTTCCCAGACCAGAGGTGGCACCAGTGCAAAGTCGGGCTGGTTTGATAGTACCAAGTGGCTCCTGCAATCTGCCATCCAGAAGCGGGGCAGCTTACTTTTGTTTGCCAGGGAAACGGGCCGAGGTTTGTGTCTGGGGGCCTATGGCTGGGAGTGACCGGCTGGCTCCTGAAAAGCTACGATAGGCAGGATGGTTACCAGACCCATGGTGGAACCAGTGCCAAGTTGGGCTGGTTTGATAGTACCAAGTGGTTCCTGCAATCTGCCATCAAAAAGTTGGCAGGCGAGTTTTGTTTTCCAGTGAAAAGCGCCGTTGTTTGTCTTTGGGGTCCTGTGGCTGGGAGTGGCCGGCTGGCTCCTTAGAATCCACGATACGCAGGATGGTTCCCAGACCAGAGGTGGCACCAGTGCCAAGTCGGGCTGGTTGGATACCACAAAGTGGCTCCTGCAATCTGCCATCCAGAAGCGGGGCAGCTTACTTTTGTTTGCCAAGGAAACGGGCCGAGGTTTGTGTCTGGGGGCCTATGGCTGGGAGTGACTGGCTGGCTCCTGAAAAGCTACGATAGGCAGGATGGTGACCAGACTCATGGTGGCACCAGTGCCACGTTGGGCTGATTTGATAGTATCAAGCGGCTCCTGCAATCTGCCATCAAAAAGTTGGCAGGCAAGTTTTGTTTTCCAGGGGAAAGCGCCGTTGTTTGTGTTTGGGGGCCTATGACTGGGAGTGGCCGGCTGGCTAATTAGAATCCACGATACGCAGGATGGTTCCCAGACCATGGTGGCACCAGTGCCAAGTCGAGCTAGTTTGATGGTGCAAAGTGGCTCCTGCAATCTGCCATGAAAAAGTTGGCAGGCGAGTTTTGTTTTCCAGGGAAAAGTGCCGTTGTTTGTGTTTGGTGGACTGTGGCTGGGAGTGGCCGGCTGGCTCCTTCGAAACCACGATACGCAGGATGGTTCCCAGACCAGAGGTGGCACCAGTGCCAAGTCGGGCTGGTTTGATAATACCAAGTGGCTCCTGCAATCTGCCATCCAGAAACGGGGCAGCTTACTTTTGTTTGCCAGGGAAACGGGCCGAGGTTTGTGTCTGGGGGCCTATGGCTGGGAGTGACCGGCTGGCTCCTGAAAAGCTACGATAGGCAGGATGGTTACCAGACTCATGGTGGCACCAGTGCCAAGTTGGGCTGATTTGATAGTATCAAGCGGCTCCTGCAATCTGTCATCAAATGTTGGCAGGCGAGTTTTGTTTTCCAGGGAAAAGTGCCGTTGATATTTTTGGTGGCCTGTGGCTGGGAGTGGCCAGCTGGCTCCTTATAATCCACGATACGCAGGATGGTTCACAGACCAGAGGTGGCACCAGTGCCAAGTCGGGCTGGTTTGATGGTGCAAAGTGGCTCCTGCAATCTGCCATCCAGAAGCGGGGCAGCTGAGTTTTGTTTGCCAGAGAAAAGGGCCGTAGTTTTTTTGGGGGCCATATGGCTGGGAGTGGCCGGCTGGCTTCTTAAAATGCTCGATACGTAGGATGGTGACCAGACCCAAGGTGGCACCAGTGCCAAGTTGTGCTGTTTGTGTAGTACCAAGTGCGTCCTGCAATTTGCCATCCAGAAGAGGGGCAGTTGAGTTTTGTTTGCCAGAGAAAAGGGCCGTGGTTTGTGTTTGAGGGCATATGGCTGAGAGTGGCCGGCTGACCCCTGAAAATAAACAATATAGGCAGGATGGTTCCCAGACCAGAGGTGGCACCAGTGCCAAGTCTGGCTAGTTTAATGGTGAAAAGTGGCTCCTGCAATCTGCCATCAAAAAGTTGGCAGGCGAGTTTTGTTTTCCAGGGAAAAGTGCCGTTGATTTTGTTTGCTGGCCTGTGGCGGGGAGTGGCCGGCTGGCTCCTTAGAATCCACGATACGCAGGATGGTTCCCAGACCAGAGGTGGTACCAGTTCCAAGTCGGGCTTGTTTGATAGTACCAAGTGGCTCCTGCAATCTGCCATCCAGAAGCGGGGCAGCTTACTTTTGTTTGCGAGGGAAACGGGCCGAGGTTTGTATCTGGGGGCCTATGGCTGGGAGTGACTGGCTGACTCCTGAAAAGCTACGATAGGCAGGATGGTTACCAGACTCATGGTGGCACCAGGGCCACGTTGGGCTGATTTGATAGTACCAAGCAGCTCCTGCAATCTGCCATCAAAAAGTTGGCAGGCGAGTTTTGTTTTCCAGGGAAAAGCGCCGTTGTTTGTGTTTGGGGGCCTGTGGCTGGGAGTGGCCGGCTGGCTAATTAGAATCCACGACAGGCAGGATGGTTCCCAGACCAGAGGTGGCACCAGTGCCATGTCGGGCTAGTTTGATGGTGCAAAGTGGCTCCTGCAATCTGCCATGATAAAGTTTGCAGGCGAGTTTTGTTTTCCAGGGAAAAGTGCCGTTGTTTGTGTTTGGGGGCCTGTGGCTGGGAGTGGCCGACTGGCTCCTTAGAATGCACGATACGCAGGATGGTTCCCAGACCAGAGGTGGCACCAGTGCCAAGTCGGGCTGGTTTCATAGTACCAAGTGGCTCCTGCAATCTGCCATCCAGAAGCGGGGCAGCTTACTTTTGTTTGCAAGGGAAACGGGCTGAGGTTTGTGTCTGGGGGCCTATGGCTGGGAGTGACCGGCTGGCTCCTGAAAAGCTACGATAGGCAGGATGGTTACCAGACTCATGGTGGCACCAGTGCCAAGTTGGGCTGGTTTGATAGTACCAAGCGGCTCCTGCAATCTGCCATCAAAAAGTTGGCAGGCGAGTTTTGTTTTCCAGGGAAAAGTGTCGTTGTTTGTGTTTGGGGGCTTGTGGCTGGGAGTGGCCGGCTGGCTCCTTAGAATCCACGATACGCAGGATGGTTCCCAGACCAGAGGTGGCACCAGTGCCAAGTCAGGCTGGTTTGATGGTGCAAAGTGGCTCCTGCAATCTGCCATCCAGAAGCGGGGTAGCTAACTTTTGTTTGCCAGGGAAACGGGCCGAGGTTTTTGTCTGGGGGCCTATGGGTGGGACTGTCCGGCTGGCTCCTGAAAAGCTACGATAGGCAGGATGGTGACCAGACCCATGGTGGCACCAGTGTCAAGTTGGGCTGATTTGATAGTACCAAGTGGCTCCTGCAATCTGACATCAAAAAGTTGGCAGGCGAGTTTTGTTTTCCAGGGAAAAGCGCTGTTGTTTGTGTTTGGGGGCCTGTGGCTGGGAGTGGCCGGCTGGCTCCTTAGAATCCACGATACGCTGGATGGTTCCCAGACCAGAGGTGGCACCAGTGCCAAGTCGGGCTGGTTTGATGGTGCAAAGTGGCTCCTGCAATCTGCCATCAAAATGTTGGCAGGCGAGTTTTGTTTTCCAGGGAAAAGCGCCGTTGTTTGTGTTTGGGGGCCTGTGGCTGGGAGTGGCCGGCTGGCTAATTAGAATCCACGATACGCAGCATGGTTCCCAGACCAGAGGTGGCACCAGTGCCAAGTCGGGCTAGTTTGATGGTGAAAAGTGGCTCCTGCAATCTGCCATCCAGAAGCGGGGCAGCTTACTTTTGTTTGCAAGGGAAACGGGCCGAGGTTTTTGTCTGGGGGCCTATGGCTGGGAGTGAATGGCTGGCTCCTGAAAAGCTACGATAGGCAGGATGGTTACCAGACTCATGGTGGCACCAGTGCCACGTTGGGCTGATTTGAAAGTACCAAGCGGCTCCTGCAATCTGCCATCCAAATGTTGGCAGGCGAGTTTTGTTTTCCAGGGGAAAGCGCCGTTGTTTGTGTTTGGGTGCCTATGGCTGGGAGTGGCCGGCTGGCTAATTAGAATCCACGATACGCAGGATGGTTCCCAGACCATGGTGGCAACAGTGCCAAGTCGGCCTAGTTTGATGGTGCAAAATGGCTCCTGCAATCTGCCATGAAAAAGTTGGCAGGCGAGTTTTGTTTTCCAGGGAAAAGTGCCGTTGTTTGTGTTTGGTGGACTGTGGCTGGGAGTGGCCGGCTGGCTCCTTAGAATCCACGATACGCAGGATGGTTCCCAGACCAGAGGTGGCACCAGTTCCAAGTCGGGCTGGTTTGATAGTACCAAGTGGCTCCTGCAATCTGCCATCCAGAAGCGGGGCAGCTTACTTTTGTTTGCCAGGGAAACGGGCCGAGGTTTGTGTCTGGGGGCCTATGGCTGGGAGTGACCGGCTGGCTCCTGAAAAGCTACGATAGGCAGGATGGTTACCAGACCAGAGGTGGCACCAGTGCCAAGTTGGGCTGGTTTGATAGTACCAAGCGGCTCCTGCAATCTGCCATCAAAAAGTTGGCAGGCGAGTTTTGTTTTCCAGGGAAAAGCGCCGTTGTTTGTGTTTGGGGGCATATGGCTGGGAGTGGCCGGCTGGCTCCTTAGAATCCACGATACGCAGGATGGTTCCCAGACCAGAGGTGGCACCAGTTCCAAGTCGGGCTAGTTTGATGGTGCAAAGTGGCTCCTGCAATCTGCCATCCAGAAGCGGGGTAGCTTACTTTTGTTTGCCAGGGAAACAGGCCGAGGTTTTTTCTGGGGGCCTATGGGTGGGACTGACCGGCTGGCTCCTGAAAAGCTACGATAGGCAGGATGGTGACCAGACCCATGGTGGCACCAGTGCCAAGTTGGGCTGGTTTGATAGTACCAAGTGGCTCCTGCAATCTGCCATCACAAAGTTGGCAGACGAGTTTTGTTTTCCAGGGAAAAGCGCCGTTGTTTGTGTTTGGGGGCCTGTGGCTGGGAGTGGCCGGGTGGCTCCTTAGAATCCACGATACGCAGGATGGTTCCCAGACCAGAGGTGGCACCAGTGCAAAGTCGGGCTGGTTTGATGGTGCAAAGTGGCTCCTGCAATCTGCCATCAAAAAGTTTGCAGGCGAGTTTTGTTTTCCAGGGAAAAGTGCCGTTGTTTGTGTTTGGGGGCCTGTGGCTGGGAGTGGCCGGCTGGCTCCTTAGAATCCACGATACGCAGGATGGTTCCCAGACCAGAGGTGGCACCAGTTCCAAGTCGGGGTAGTTTGATAGTACCAAGTGGCTCCTGCAATCTGCCATCCAGAAGCGGGGCAGCTTACTTTTGTTTGCCAGGGAAACGGGCCGAGGTTTGTGTCTGGGGGCCTATGGCTGGGAGTGACCGGCTGGCTCCTGAAAAGCTACGATAGGCAGGATGGTTACCAGACCCATGGTGGCACCAGTGCCAAGTTGGGCTGATTTGATAGTATCAAGCGGCTCCTGCAATCTGCCATCAAAAAGTTGGCAGGCCAGTTTTGTTTTCCAGGGAAAAGTGCCGTTGATTTTTTTTGGTGGCCTGTGGCTGGGAGTGGCCGGCTGGCTCCTTAGAATCCACGATACGCAGGATGGTTCCCAGACCAGAGGTGGCACCAGTTCCAGGTCGGGCTTGTTTGATAGTACCAAGTGGCTCCTGCAATCTGCCATCCAGAAGCGGGGCAGCTTACTTTTGTTTGCAAGGGAAACGGGCCGAGGTTTTTGTCTGGGGGCCTATGGCTGGGAGTGACTGGCTGGCTCCTGAAAAGCTACGATAGGCAGGATGGTTACCAGACTCATGGTGGCACCAGTGCCACATTGGGCTGATTTGAAAGTACCAAGCGGCTCCTGCAATCTGCCATCAAAATTTGGCAGGCGAGTTTTGTTTTCCAGGGGAAAGCGCCATTGTTTGTGTTTGGGTGCCTATGGCTGGGAGTGGCCGGCTGGCTAATTAGAATCCTCGATACGCAGGATGGTTCCCAGACCATGGTGGCAACAGTGCCAAGACGGCCTAGTTTGATGGTGCAAAGTGGCTCCTGCAATCTGCCATGAAAACGTTGGCAGGCGAGTTTTGTTTTCCAGGGAAAAGTGCCGTTGTTTGTGTTTGGTGGACTGTGGCTGGGAGTGGCCGGCTGGCTCCTTAGAATCCACGATACGCAGGATGGTTCCCAGACCAGAGGTGGCACCAGTTCCAAGTCGGGCTGGTTTGATAGTACCAAGTGGCTCCTGCAATCTGCCATCCAGAAGCGGGGCAGCTTACTTTGGTTTGCCAGGGAAACGGGCCGAGGTTTGTGTCTGGGGGCCTATGGCTGGGAGTGACCGGCTGGCTCCTGAAAAGCTACGATAGGCAGGATGGTTACCAGAGCAGAGGTGGCACCAGTGCCAAGTTGGGCTGATTTGATAGTACCAAGCGGCTCCTGCAATCTGCCATCAAAAAGTTGGCAGGCGAGTTTTGTTTTCCAGGGAAAAGCGCCGTTGTTTGTGTTTGGGGGCATATGGCTGGGAGTGGCCGGCTGGCTCCTTAGAATCCACGATACGCAGGATGGTTCCCAGACCAGAGGTGGCACCAGTGCCAAGTCGGGCTAGTTTGATGGTGCAAAGTGGCTCCTGCAATCTGCCATCCAGAAGCGGGGTAGCTAACTTTTGTTTGCCAAGGAAACGGGCCGAGGTTTTTGTCTGGGGGCCTATGGGTGGGACTGTCCGGCTGGCTCCTGAAAAGCTACGATAGGCAGGATGGTGACCAGACCCATGGTGGCACCAGTGTCAAGTTGGGCTGATTTGATAATACCAAGTGGCTCCTGCAATCTGCCATCAAAAAGTTGGCAGGCGAGTTTTGTTTTCCAGGGAAAAGCGCTGTTGTTTGTGTTTGGGGGCCTGTGGCTGGGAGTGGCCGGCTGGCTCCTTAGAATCCACGATACGCTGGATGGTTCCCAGACCAGAGGTGGCACCAGTGCCAAGTCGGGCTGGTTTGATGGTGCAAAGTGGCTCCTGCAATCTGCCATCAAAATGTTGGCAGGCGAGTTTTGTTTTCCAGGGAAAAGCGCCGTTGTTTGTGTTTGGGGGCCTGTGGCTGGGAGATGACGGCTGGCTAATTAGAATCCACGATACGCAGCATGGTTCCCAGACCAGAGGTGGCACCAGTGCCAAGTCGGGCTAGTTTGATGGTGAAAAGTGGCTCCTGCAATCTGCCATCCAGAAGCGGGGCAGCTTACTTTTGTTTGCAAGGGAAACAGGCCGAGGTTTTTGTCTGGGGGCCTATGGCTGGGAGTGAATGGCTGGCTCCTGAAAAGCTACGATAGGCAGGATGGTTACCAGACTCATGGTGGCACCAATGCCACGTTGGGCTGATTTGAAAGTACCAAGCGGCTCCTGCAATCTGCCATCCAAAAGTTGGCAGGCGAGTTTTGTTTTCCAGGGGAAAGCGCCGTTGTTTGTGTTTGGGTGCCTATGGCTGGGAGTGGCCGGCTGGCTAATTAGAATCCACGATACGCAGGATGGTTCCCAGACCATGGTGGCAACAGTGCCAAGTCGGCCTAGTTTGATGGTGCAAAGTGGCTCCTGCAATCTGCCATGAAAAAGTTGGCAGGCGAGTTTTGTTTTCCAGGGAAAAGTGCCGTTGTTTGTGTTTGGTGGACTGTGGCTGGGAGTGGCCGGCTGGCTCCTTAGAATCCACGATACGCAGGATGGTTCCCAGACCAGAGGTGGCACCAGTTCCAAGTCGGGCTGGTTTGATAGTACCAAGTGGCTCCTGCAATATGCCATCCAGAAGCGGGGCAGCTTACTTTTGTTTGCCAGGGAAACGGGCCGAGGTTTGTGTCTGGGGGCCTATGGCTGGGAGTGACCGGCTGGCTCCTGAAAAGCTACGATAGGCAGGATGGTTACCAGACCAGAGGTGGCACCAGTGCCAAGTTGGGCTGGTTTGATAGTACCAAGCGTCCTGCAATCTGCCATCAAAAAGTTGGCAGGCGAGTTTTGTTTTCCAGGGAAAAGCGCCGTTGTTTGTGTTTGGGGGCATATGGCTGGGAGTGGCCGGCTGGCTCCTTAGAATCCACGATACGCAGGATGGTTCCCAGACCAGAGGTGGCACCAGTTCCAAGTCGGGCTAGTTTGATGGTGCAAAGTGGCTCCTGCAATCTGCCATCCAGAAGCGGGGTAGCTTACTTTTGTTTGCCAGGGAAACAGGCCGAGGTTTTTTCTGGGGGCCTATGGGTGGGACTGACCGGCTGGCTCCTGAAAAGCTACGATAGGCAGGATGGTGACCAGACCCATGGTGGCACCAGTGCCAAGTTGGGCTGGTTTCATAGTACCAAGTGGCTCCTGCAATCTGCCATCACAAAGTTGGCAGACGAGTTTTGTTTTCCAGGGAAAAGCGCCGTTGTTTGTGTTTGGGGGCCTGTGGCTGGGAGTGGCCGGGTGGCTCCTTAGAATCCACGATACGCAGGATGGTTCCCAGACCAGAGGTGGCACCAGTGCAAAGTCGGGCTGGTTTGATGGTGCAAAGTGGCTCCTGCAATCTGCCATGAAAAAGTTTGCAGGCGAGTTTTGTTTTCCAGGGAAAAGTGCCGTTGTTTGTGTTTGGGGGCCTGTGGCTGGGAGTGGCCGGCTGGCTCCTTAGAATCCACGATACGCAGGATGGTTCCCAGACCAGAGGTGGCACCAGTTCCAAGTCGGGGTAGTTTGATAGTACCAAGTGGCTCCTGCAATCTGCCATCCAGAAGCGGGGCAGCTTACTTTTGTTTGCCAGGGAAACGGGCCGAGGTTTGTGTCTGGGGGCCTATGGCTGGGAGTGACCGGCTGGCTCCTGAAAAGCTACGATAGGCAGGATGGTTACCAGACCCATGGTGGCACCAGTGCCAAGTTGGGCTGATTTGATAGTATCAAGCGGCTCCTGCAATCTGCCATCAAAAAGTTGGAAGGCGAGTTTTGTTTTCCAGGGAAAAGTGCCGTTGATTTTTTTTGGTGGCCTCTGGCTGGGAGTGGCCGGCTGGCTCCTTAGAATCCACGATACGCAGGATGGTTCCCAGACCAGAGGTGGCACCAGTTCCAAGTCGGGCTTGTTTGATAGTACCAAGTGGCTCCTGCAATCTGCCATCCAGAAGCGGGGCAGCTTACTTTTGTTTGCAAGGGAAACGGGCCGAGGTTTTTGTCTGGGGGCCTATGGCTGGGAGTGACTGGCTGGCTCCTGAAAAGCTACGATAGGCAGGATGGTTACCAGACTCATGGTGGCACCAGTGCCACATTGGGCTGATTTGAAAGTACCAAGCGGCTCCTGCAATCTGCCATCAAAATTTGGCAGGCGAGTTTTGTTTTCCAGGGGAAAGCGCCATTGTTTGTGTTTGGGTGCCTATGGCTGGGAGTGGCCGGCTGGCTAATTAGAATCCACGATACGCAGGATGGTTCCCAGACCATGGTGGCAACAGTGCCAAGACGGCCTAGTTTGATGGTGCAAAGTGGCTCCTGCAATCTGCCATGAAAACGTTGGCAGGCGAGTTTTGTTTTCCAGGGAAAAGTGCCGTTGTTTGTGTTTGGTGGACTGTGGCTGGGAGTGGCCGGCTGGCTCCTTAGAATCCACGATACGCATGATGGTTCCCAGACCAGAGGTGGCACCAGTTCCAAGTCGGGCTGGTTTGATAGTACCAAGTGGCTCCTGCAATCTGCCATCCAGAAGCGGGGCAGCTTACTTTTGTTTGCCAGGGAAACGGGCCGAGGTTTGTGTCTGGGGGCCTATGGCTGGGAGTGACCGGCTGGCTCCTGAAAAGCTACGATAGGCAGGATGGTTACCAGACCAGAGGTGGTACCAGTGCCAAGTTGGGCTGATTTGATAGTACCAAGCGGCTCCTGCAATCTGCCATCAAAAAGTTGGCAGGCGAGTTTTGTTTTCCAGGGAAAAGCGCCGTTGTTTGTGTTTGGGGGCCTATGGCTGGGAGTGGCCCGCTGGCTAATTAGAATCCACAATACGCAGGATGGTTCCCAGAGCAGAGGTGGTACCAGTGCCAAGTCGGGCTAGTTTGATGGTGCAAAGTGGCTCCTGCAATCTGCCATTAAAAAGTTGGCAGGCCTGTTTTGTTTTCCAGGAAAAAGCGCCGTTGTTTGGGTTTGGGGGCTTATGGCTGGGAGTGGCCAGCTGTCTCCTTATAATCCACGATACGCAGGATGGTTCACAGACCAGAGGTGGCACCAGTGCCAAGTCGGGCTGGTTTGATGGTGCAAAGTGGCTCCTGCAATCTCCCATCCAGAAGCAGGGCTGCTGAGTTTTGTTTGCCAGAGAAAAGGGCCGTGGTTTTTTTTGGGGGGCATATGGCTGGGAGTGGCCGGCTGACCCCTGAAAATCCACAATAGGCAGGATGGTTCCCAGAGCCAAGGTGGTGCCAGTGCCAAGTCGGGCTGGTTTGATAGTACTAAATAGCTCCTGCAATCTGCCATCCAGGAGCGGGGCAGCTTAATTTTGTTTGCCAGGGAAACGGGCCCAGGTTTGTGTCTGGGGGCCTATGGCTGGGAGTGACCGGCTGGCTCCTGAAAAGCTACCATAGGCAGGATGGTTCCCAGACCAGAGGTGGCACCAGTGCCAAGTCGGGCTAGTTTGATGGGGAAAAGTGGCTCCTGCAATCTGCCATCAAAAAGTTGGCAGGCGGGTTTTGTTTTCCAGGGAAACGTGCCGTTGATTTTGTTTGGTGGCCTGTGGCTGGGAGTGGCCGGCTGGCTCCTTAGAATCCACGATACGCAGGATGGTTCCCAGACCAGAGGTGGCACCAGTTCCAAGTTGGGCTTGTTTGATAGTACCAAGTGGCTCCTGCAATCTGCCATCCAGAAGCGGGGTAGCTTACTTTTGTTTGCCAGGGAAACGGGCCGATGTTTGTGTCTGGGGGCCTATGGCTGGGAGTGCCCGGCTGGCTAATTAGAATCCACGATACGCAGGATGGTTCCCAGACCAGAGGTGGCACCAGTGCCAAGTCGGGCTAGTTTGATGGTGCAAAGTGGCTCCTGCAATCTGCCATGAAAATGTTGGCAGGCGAGTTCTGTTTTCCAGGGAAAAGCGCCGTTGTTTGTGTTTGGTGGACTGTGGCTGGGAGTGGCCGGCTGGCTCCTTAGAATGCACGATACGCAGGATGGTTCCCAGACCAGAGGTGGCACCAGTGCCAAGTCGGGCTGCTTTGATAGTACCAAGTGGCTCCTGCAATCTGCCATCCAGAAGTGGGGCAGCTTACTTTTGTTTGCCAGGGAAACGGGCCGAGGTTTGTGTCTGGGGGCCTATGGCTGGGAGTGACCGGCTGGCTCCTGAAAAGCTACGATAGGCAGGATGGTTACCAGACTCATGGTGGCACCAGTGCCAAGTTGGGCTGATTTGATAGTACCAAGCGGCTCCTGCAATCTGCCATCAAAAAGTTGGCAGGCGAGTTTTGTTTTCCAGGGAAAAGTGTCGTTGTTTGTGTTTGGGGGCTTGTGGCTGGGAGTAGCCGGCTGGCTCCTTAGAATCCACGATACGCAGGATGGTTCCCAGACCAGAGGTGGCACCAGTGCCAAGTCAGGCTAGTTTGATGGTGCAAAGTGGCTCCTGCAATCTGCCATCCAGAAGCGGGGTAGCTTACTTTTGTTTGCCAGGGAAACGGGCCGAGGATTTTTTGGGGGCCTATGGGTGGGACTGACCGGCTGGCTCCTGAAAAGCTACGATAGGCAGGATGGTGACCAGACCCATGGTGGCACCAGTGCCAAGCTGGGCTGGTTTGATAGTACCAAGTGGCTCCTGCAATCTGCCATCACAAAGTTGGCAGGCGAGTTTTGTTTTCCAGGGAAAAGCGCAGTTGTTTGTGTTTGGGGGCCTGTGGCTGGGAGTGGCCGGGTGGCTCCGTAGAATCCACGATACGCAGGATGGTTCCCAGACCAGAGGTGGCACCAGTGCCAAGTCGGGCTGGTTTGATGGTGCAAAGTGGCTCCTGCAATCTCCCATCAAAATGTTGGCAGGCGAGTTTTGTTTTCCCGGGAAAAGCGCCGTTGTTTGTGTTTGGGGGCCTATGGCTGGGAGTGGCCCGCTGGCTAATTAGAATCCACGATACGCAGGATGGTTCCCAGAGCAGAGGTGGCACCAGTGCCAAGTCGGGCTAGTTTGATGGTGCAAAGTGGCTCCTGCAATCTGCCATCAAAAAGTTTGCAGGCGAGTTTTGTTTTCCAGGGAAAAGTGCCGTTGTTTGTGTTTGGGGGCCTGTGGCTTGGAGTGGCCAGCTGGCTCCTTAGAATCCACGATACGCAGGATGGTTCCCAGACCAGAGGTGGCACCAGTTCCAAGTCGGGCTGGTTTGATAGTACCAAGTGGCTCCTGCAATCTGCCATCCAGAAGCGGGGCAGCTTACTTTTGTTTGCCAGGGAAACGGGCCGAGGTTTGTGTCTGGGGGCCTATGGCTGGGAGTGACCGGCTGGCTCCTTAAAAGCTACGATAGGCAGGATGGTTACCAGACCCGTGGTGGCACCAGTGCCAAGTTGGGCTGATTTGATAGTACCAAGCGGCTCCTGCAATCTGCCATCAAAAAGTTGGCAGGCCAGTTTTGTTTTCCAGGGAAAAGTGCCGTTGATTTTTTTTGGTGGCCTGTGGCTGGGAGTGGCCGGCTGGCTCCTTAGAATCCACGATACGCAGGATGGTTCCCAGACCAGAGGTGGCACCAGTTCCAAGTCGGGCTTGTTTGATAGTACCAAGTGGCTCCTGCAATCTGCCATCCAGAAGCGGGGCAGCTTACTTTTGTTTGCAAGGGAAACGGGCCGAGGTTTTTGTCTGGGGGCCTATGGCTGGGAGTGACTGGCTGGCTCCTGAAAAGCTACGATAGGCAGGATGGTTACCACACTCATGGTGGCACCAGTGCCACGTTGGGCTGATTTGAAAGTACCAAGCGGCTCCTGCAATCTGCCATCCAAAAGTTGGCAGGCGAGTTTTGTTTTCCAGGGGAAAGCGCCATTGTTTGTGTTTGGGTGCCTATGGCTGGGAGTGGCCGGCTGGCTAATTAGAATCCACGATACGCAGGATGGTTCCCAGACCATGGTGGCAACAGTGCCAAGTCGGCCTAGTTTGATGGTGCAAAGTGGCTCCTGCAATCTGCCATGAAAAAGTTGGCAGGCGAGTTTTGTTTTCCAGGGAAAAGTGCCGTTGTTTGTGTTTGGTGGACTGTGGCTGGGAGTGGCCGGCTGGCTCCTTAGAATCCACGATACGCAGGATGATTCCCAGACCAGAGGTGGCACCAGTGCCAAGTCGGGCTAGTTTGATGGTGCAAAGTGGCTCCTGCAATCTGCCATCCAGAAGCGGGGTAGCTTACTTTTGTTTGCCAGGGAAACGGGCCGAGGATGGGTCTGGGGGCCTATGGCTGGGACTGACCGGCTGGCTCCTGAAAAGCTACGATAGGCAGGATGGTGACCAGACCCATGGTGGCACCAGTGCCAAGTTGGGCTGGTTTGATAGTACCAAGTGGCTCCTGCAATCTGCCATCACAAAGTTGGCAGGCGAGTTTTGTTTTCCAGGGAAAAGCGCCGTTGTTTGTGTTTGGGGGCCTGTGGCTGGGAGTGGCCGGGTGGCTCCTTAGAATCCACGATATGCAGGATGGTTCCCAGACCAGAGGTGGCACAAGTGCCAAGTCGGGCTGGTTTGATGGTGCAAAGTGGCTCCTGCAATCTCCCATCAAAATGTTGGCAGGCGAGTTTTGTTTTCCCGGGAAAAGCGCCGTTGTTTGTGTTTGGGGGCCTATGGCTGGGAGTGGCCCGCTGGCTAATTAGAATCCACATTACGCAGGATGGTTCCCAGAGCAGAGGTGGCACCAGTGCCATGTCGGGCTAGTTTGATGGTGCAAAGTGGCTCCTGCAATCTGCCATTAAAAAGTTGGCAGGCCAGTTTTGTTTTCCAGGGAAAAGCGCCGTTGTTTGTGTTTGGGGGCCTGTGGCTGGGAGTGGCCAGCTGTCTCCTTATAATCCACGATACGCAGGATGGTTCACAGACCAGAGGTGGCACCAGTGCCAAGTCAGGCTGGTTTGATGGTGCAAAGTGGCTCCTGCAATCTGCCATCCAGAAGCGGGGCAGCTGAGTTTTGTTTGCCAGAGAAAAGGGCCGTGGTTTTTTTTTGGGGGCATATGGCTGGGAGTGGCCGGCTGGCTCCTTAAAATGCTCGATACGCAGGATGGTGACCAGACCCAAGGTGGCACCAGTGCCAAGTTGTGCTCTTTTTGTAGTACCAAGTGCGTCCTGCAATTTGCCATCCAGAAGAGGGGCAGTTGAGTTTTGTTTGCCAGAGAAAAGGGCCGTGGTTTGTGTTTGAGGGCATATGGCTGAGAGTGGCCGGCTGACCCCTGAAAATCCACAATAGGCAGGATGGTTCCCAGAGCCAAGGTGGCGCCAGTGCCAAGTCGGGCTGGTTTGATAGTACTAAATAGCTCCTGCAATCTGCCATCCAGGAGCGGGGCAGCTTAATTTTGATTGCCAGGGAAACGGGCCGAGGTTTGTGTCTGGGGGCCTATGGCTGGGAGTGACCGGCTGGCTCCTGAATAGCTACCATAGGCAGGATGGTTCCCAGACCAGAGGTGGCACCAGTGCCAAGTCGGGCTAGTTTGATGGGGAAAAGTGGCTCCTGCAATCTGCCATCAAAAAGTTGGCAGGCGGGTTTTGATTTTCCAGGGAAAAGTGCCGTTGATTTTGTTTGGTGGCCTGTGGCTGGGAGTGGCCGGCTGGCTCCTTTGAATCCACGATACGCAGGATGGTTCCCAGACCAGAGGTGGCACCAGTTCCAAGTTGGGCTTGTTTGATAGTACCAAGTGGCTCCTGCAATCTGCCATCCAGAAGCGGGGTAGCTTACTTTTGTTTGCCAGGGAAACGGGCCGAGGTTTTTGTCTGGGGGCCTATGGGTGGGACTGTCCGGCTGGCTCCTGAAAAGCTACGATAGGCAGGATGGTGACCAGACCCATGATGGCACCAGTGTCAAGTTGGGCTGGTTTGATAGTACCAAGTGGCTCCTGCAATCTGCCATCAAAAAGTTGGCAGGCGAGTTTTGTTTTCCAGGGAAAAGCGCCGTTGTTTGTGTTTGGGGGCCTGTGGCTGGGAGTGGCCGGCTGGCTCCTTAGAATCCACGATACGCAGGATGGTTCCCAGACCAGAGGTGGCACCAGTGCCAAGTCGGGCTGGTTTGATGGTGCAAAGTGGCTCCTGCAATCTGCCATCAAAATGTTGGCAGGCGAGTTTTGTTTTCCAGGGAAAAGCGCCGTTGTTTGTGTTTGGGGGCCTGTGGCTGGGAGTGGCCGGCTGGCTAATTAGAATCCACGATACGCAGGATGGTTCCCAGACCAGAGGTGGCACCAGTGCCAAGTCGGGCTAGTTTGATGGTGCAAAGTGGCTCCTGCAATCTGCCATTAAAATGTTGGCATGCCAGTTTTGTTTTCCAGGGAAAAGCGCCGTTATTTGCGTTTGGGGGCCTGTGGCTGGGAGTGGCCAGCTGGCTCCTTAGAATCCACGATACGCAGGATGGTTCCCAGACCAGAGTTGGCACCAGTGCCAAGTCGGGCTGGTTTGATGGTGCAAAGTGGCTCCTCCAATCTGCCATCCCGAAGCAGGGTAGCATACTTTTGTTTGCCAGGGAAACCCCCAGTGCTTTGTGTCTGGGGCCTATGGCTGGAAGTGACCGGCTGGCTCCTGAAAAGCTACGATAGGCAGGATGGTTACCAGACTCATGGTGGCACTAGTGCCACGTTGGGCTGATTTGATAGTACCAAGCGGCTCCTGCAATCTGCCATCAAAATTTGGCAGGCGAGTTTTGTTTTCCAGGGAAAAGTGTGGTTGTTTCTGTTTGGGGGCTTGTGGCTGGGAGTGGCCAGCTGGCTCCTTAGAATCCACGATACGCAGGATGGTTCCCAGACCAGAGGTGGCACCAGTGCCAAGTCGGGCTAGTTTGATGGTGCAAAGTGGCTCCTGCAATCTGCCATCCAGAAGCGGGGTAGCTTACTTTTGTTTGCCAGGGAAACGGGCCGAGGTTTTTGTCTGGGGGCCTATGGGTGGGACTGTCCGGCTGGCTCCTGAAAAGCTACGATAGGCAGGATGGTGACCAGACCCATGGTGGCACCAGTGCCAAGTTGGTCTGGTTTGATAGTACCAAGTGGCTCCTGCAATCTGCCATCAAAAAGTTGGCAGGCCAGTTTTGTTTTCCAGGGAAAAGCGCCGTTGTTTGTGTTTGGGGGCCTGTGGCTGGGAGTGGCCAGCTGGCTCCTTAGAATCCACGATACGCAGGATGGTTCCCAGACCAGAGGTGGCACCAGTGCCAAGTCGGGCTGGTTTGATGGTGCAAAGTGGCTCCTGCAATCTGCCATGAAAAAGTTGGCAGGCGAGTTTTGTTTTCCAGGGAAAAGTGCCGTTGTTTGTGTTTGGTAGACTCTGGCTGGGAGTGGCCGGCTGGCTCCTTAGAATCCACGATACGCAGGATGGTTCCCAGACCAGAGGTGGCACCAGTTCCAAGTCGGGGTAGTTTGATAGTACCAAGTGGCTCCTGCAATCTGCCATCCAGAAGCGGGGCAGCTTACTTTTGTTTGCCAGGGAAACGGGCCGAGGTTTGTGTCTGGGGGCCTATGGCTGGGAGTGACCGGCTGGCTCCTGAAAAGCTACGATAGGCAGGATGGTTACCAGACCCATGGTTGCACCAGTGCCAAGTTAGGCTGATTTGATAGTACCAAGCGGCTCCTGCAATCTGCCATCAAAAAGTTGGCAGGCGAGTTTTGTTTTCCAGGGAAAAGTGCCATTGATTTTTTTTGGTGGCCTGTGGCTGGGAGTGGCCGGCTGGCTCCTTAGAATCCACGATACGCAGGATGGTTCCCAGACCAGAGGTGGCACCAGTTCCAAGTCGGGCTTGTTTGATAGTACCAAGTGGCTCCTGCAATCTGCCATCCAGAAACGGGGCAGCTTACTTTTGTTTGCAAGCGAAACGGGCCGAGGTTTTTGTCTGGGGGCCTATGGCTGGGAGTGACTGGCTGGCTCCTGAAAAGCTACGATAGCCAGGATGGTTACCAGACTCATGGTGGCACCAGTGCCAAGTTGGGCTGATTTGATAGTACCAAGCGGCTCCTGCAAGCTGCCATCATAAAGTTGGCAGGCGAGTTTTGTTTTCCAGGGAAAAGCGCCGTTGTTTGTGTTTGGGGGCATATGGCTGGGAGTGGCCGGCTGGCTAATTAGAATCCACGATACGCAGGATGGTTCCCAGACCATGGGGGCACCAGTGCCAAGTCAGGCTAGTTTGATGGTGCAAGGTGGCTCCTGAAATCTGCCATGAAAAAGTTGGCAGGCGAGTTTTGTTTTCCAGGGAAAAGTGCCGTTGTTTTTGTTTGGTGGACTGTGGCTGGGAGTGGCCGGCTTGCTCCTTAGAATCCACGATACGCAGGATGGTTCCCAGACTCATGGTGGCACCAGTTCCAAGTCGGGCTGGTTTGATAGTACCAAGTGGCTCCTGCAATCTGCCATCCAGAAGCGGGGCAGCTTACCTTTGTTTGCCAGGGAAACGGGCCGAGGTTTGTGTCTGGGGGCCTATGGCTGGGAGTGACCGGCTGGCTCCTGAAAAGCTACGATAGGCAGGATGGTTACCAGACCCATGGTGGCACCAGTGCCAAGTTAGGCTGATTTGATAGTACCAAGCGGCTCCTGCAATCTGCCATCAAAATGTTGGCAGGCGAGTTTTGTTTTCCAGGGAAAAGTGCCATTGATTTTTTTGGTGGCCTGTGGCTGGGAGTGGCCGGCTGGCTCCTTAGAATCCACGATACGCAGGATGGTTCCCAGACCAGAGGTGGCACCAGTTCCAAGTCGGGCTTGTTTGATAGTACCAAGTGGCTCCTGCAATCTGCCATCCAGAAACGGGGCAGCTTACTTTTGTTTGCAAGCGAAACGGGCCGAGGTTTTTGTCTGGGGGCCTATGGCTGGGAGTGACTGGCTGGCTCCTGAAAAGCTACGATAGGCAGGATGGTTACCAGACTCATGATGGCACCAGTGTCACGTTGGGCTGATTTGAAAGTACCAAGCGGCTCCTGCAATCTGCCATCAAAAAGTTGGCAGGCGAGTTTTGTTTTCCAGGGAAAAGCGCCGTTGTTTGTGTTTGGGGGCCTATGGCTGGGAGTGGCCGGCTGGCTAATTAGAATCCACGATACGCAGGATGGTTACCAGACCCATGGTGGCACCAGTGCCATGTCGGGCTAGTTTGATGGTGCAAAGTGGCTCCTGCAATCTGCCATGAAAAAGTTTGCAGGCGAGTTTTGTTTTCCAGGGAAACGTGCTGTTGTTTGTGTTTGGTGGACTGTGGCTGGGAGTGGCCGGCTGGCTCCTTAGAATCCACGATACGCAGGATGGTTCCCAGACCAGAGGTGGCACCAGTTCCAAGTCGGGCTGGTTTGATAGTACCAAGTGGCTCCTGCAATCTGCCATCCAGAAGCGGGGCAGCTTACTTTTGTTTGCCAGGGAAACGGGCCGAGGTTTGTGTCTGGGGGCCTATGGCTGGGAGTGACTGGCTGGCGCCTGAAAAGCTACGATAGGCAGGATGGTTACCAGATCCATGGTGGCACCAGTGCCAAGTTGGGCTGATTTGATAGTACCAAGCGGCTCCTGCAATCTGCCATCAAAAAGTTGGCAGGCGAGTTTTGTTTTCCAGGGAAAAGTGCCGTTGATTTTTTTTGGTGGCCTGTGGCTGGGAGTGGCCGGCTGGCTCCTTAGAATCCACGATACGCAGGATGGTTCCCAGACCAGAGGTGGCACAAGTGCCAAGTCGGGCTTGTTTGATAGTACCAAGTGGCTCCTGCAATCTGCCATCCAGAAGCGGGGCAGCTTACTATTGTTTGCAAGGGAAACGGGCCGAGGTTTGTGTCTGGGGGCCTATGGCTGGGAGTGACTGGCTGGCTCCTGAAAAGCTACGATACGCAGGATGGTCACCAGACCCATGTTGGCACCAGTGCCACGTTGGGCTGATTTGATACTACCAAGCGGCTCCTGCAATCTGCCATCAAAAAGTTGGCAGGCGAGTTTTGTTTTCCAGGGGAAAGCGCCGTTGTTTTTGTTTGGGGGCCTATGGCTGGGAGTGGCCGGCTGGCTAATTAGAATCCACGATACGCAGGATGGTTCCCAGACCATGGTAGCACCAGTGCCAAGTCGGGCTAGTTTGATGGTGCAAAGTGGCTCCTGCAATCTGCCATGAAAAAGTTGGCAGGCGAGTTTTGTTTTCCAGGGAAAAGTGCCGTTGTTTGTGTTTGGTGGACTGTGGCTGGGAGTGGCCGGCTGGCTCCTTAGAATCCACGATACGCAGGATGGTTCCCAGACCAGAGGTGGCACCAGTGCCAAGTCGGGCTGGTTGATAGTACCAAGTGGCTCCTGCAATCTGCCATCCAGAAGCGGGGCAGCTTACTTTTGTTTGCCAGGGAAACGGGCCGAGGTTTGTGTCTGGGGGCCTATGGCTGGGAGTGACCGGCTGGCTCCTGAAAAGCTACGATAGGCAGGATGGTTACCAGACTCATGGTGACACCAGTGCCAAGTTGGGCTGATTTGATAGTACCAAGCGGCTCCTGCAATCTGCCATCAAAAAGTTGGCAGGCGAGTTTTGTTTTCCAGGGAAAAGTGTCGTTGTTTGTGTTTGGGGGCTTGTGGCTGGGAGTGGCCGGCTGGCTAATTAGAATCCACGATACGCAGGATGGTTCCCAGACCAGAGGTGGCACCAGTGCCAAGTCGGGCTAGTTTGATGGTGCAAAGTGGCTCCTGCAATCTGCCATCCAGAAGCGGGGTAGCTTACTTTTGTTTGCCAGGGAAACGGGCCGAGGTTTTTTCTGGGGGCCTAGGGGTGGGACTGACTGGCTGGCTCCTGTAAAGCTACGATAGGCAGGATGGTGACCAGACCCATGGTGGCACCAGTGCCAAGTGGGGCTGGTTTGATAGTACCAAGTGGCTCCTGCAATCTGCCATCAAAAAGTTGGCAGGCGAGTTTTTTTTTCCAGGGAAAAGCGCCGTTGTTTGTGTTTGGGGGCCTGTGTCTGGGAGTGGCCGGCTGGCTCCTTAGAATCCACGATACGCAGGATGGTTCCCAGACCAGAGTTGGCACCAGTGCCAAGTCGGGCTGGTTTGATGGTGCAAAGTGGCTCCTGCAATCTCCCATCAAAATGTTGGCAGGCGAGTTTTGTTTTCCAGGGAAAAGCGCCGTTGTTTGTGTTTGGGGGCCTGTGGCTGGGAGTGGCCGGCTGGCTAATTAGAATCCACGATACGCAGGATGGTTCCCAGACCAGAGGTGGCACCAGTGCCAAGTCGGGCTAGTTTGATGGTGCAAAGTGGCTCCTGCAATCTGCCATTAAAATGTTGGCAGGCGAGTTTTGTTTTCCAGGGAAAAGCGCCGTTGTTTGTGTTTGGGGGCCTGTGGCTGGGAGTGGCCAGCTGGCTCCTTAGAATCCACGATACGCAGGATGGTTCCGAGACCAGAGGTGGCACCAGTGCCAAGTCGGGCTGGTTTGACGGTGCAAAGTGGCTCCTCCAATCTGCCATCCTGAAGCGGGGTAGCATACTTTTGTTTGCCAGGGAAACCCCCAGTGCTTTGTGTCTGGGGCCTATGGCTGGAAGTGACCGGCTGGCTCCTGAAAAGCTACGATAGGCAGGATGGTTACCAGACCCATGGTGGAACCAGTGCCAAGTTGGGCTGGTTTGATAGTACCATGTGGTTCCTGCAATCTGCCATCAAAAAGTTGGCAGGCCAGTTTTGTTTTCCAGGGAAAAGCGCCGTTGTTTGTGTTTGGGGTCCTGTGGCTGGGAGTGGCCGGCTGGCTCCTTAGAATCCACGATACGCAGGATGGTTCCCAGACCAGAGGTGGCACCAGTGCCAAGTTGGGCTGGTTTGATACCACAAAGTGGCTCCTGCAATCTGCCATCCAGAAGCGGGGCAGCTTACTTTTGTTTGCCAGGGAAACGGGCCGAGGTTTGTGTCTGAGGGCCGATGGCTGGGAGTGACTGGCTGGCTCCTGAAAAGCTACTATAGGCAGGATGGTTACCAGACTCATGGTGGCACCAGTGCCACGTTGGGCTGATTTGATAGAACCAAGCGGCTCCTGCAATCTGCCATCCAAAAGTTGGCAGGCGAGTTTTGTTTTCCAGGGAAAAGCGCAGTTGTTTGTGTTAGGGGGCCTATGGCTGGGAGTGGCCGGCTGGCTAATTAGAATCCACGATACGCAGGATGGTTCCCAGACCAGAGGTGGCACCAGTGCCATGTCGGGCTAGTTTGATGGTGCAAAGTGGCTCCTGCAATCTGCCATGAAAAAGTTGGCAGGCGAGTTTTGTTTTCCAGGGAAAAGTGCCGTTGTTTGTGTTTGGTGGACTGTGGCTGGGAGTGGCCGGCTGGCTCCTTAGAATCCACGATACGCAGGATGGTTCCCAGACCAGAGGTGGCACCAGTGCCAAGTCGGGCTAGTTTGATGGTGCAAAGTGGCTCCTGCAATCTGCCATCCAGAAGCGGGGTAGCTTACTTTTGTTTGCCAGGGAAACGGGCCGAGGTTTGTGTCTGGAGGCCAATGGGTGGGACTGTCCGGCTAGCTCCTGAAAAGCTACGATAGGCAGGATGGTGACCAGACCCATGGTGGCACCAGTGCCAAGTTGGGCTGGTTTGATACTACCAAGTGGCTCCTGCAATCTGCCATCAAAAAGTTGGCAGGCGAGTTTTGTTTTCCAGGGAAAAGCGCCGTTGTTTGTGTTTGGGGGCCTGTGGCTGGGAGTGGCCGGCTGGCTCCTTAGAATCCACGATACGCAGGATGGTTCCCAGACCAGAGGTGGCACCAGTTCCAAGTCGGGCTGGTTTGATAGTACCAAGTGGCTCCTGCAATCTGCCATCCAGAAGCGGGGCAGCTTACTTTTGTTTGCCAGGGAAAAGTGTCGTTGTTTGTGTCTGGGGGCCTATGGCTGGGAGTGACCGGCTGGCTCCTGAAAAGCTACGATAGGCAGGATGGTTACCAGACTCATGGTGGCACCAGTGCCACGTTGGGCTGATTTTATAATACCAAGCGGCTCCTGCAATCTGCCATCCAAAGGTTGGCAGGCGAGTTTTGTTTTCCAGGGAAAAGCGCCGTTGTTTGTGTTTGGGGGCCTATGGCTGGGAGTGGCCGGCTGGCTAATTAGAATCCACGATACGCAGGATGGTTCCCAGACCAGAGGTGGCACCAGTGCCATGTCGGGCTAGTTTGATGGTGCAAAGTGGCTCCTGCAATCTGCCATCCTGAAGCGGGGCAGCTTACTTTTCTTTGCCAGGGAAACGGGCCGAGGTTTGTGTCTGGGGGCCTATGGCTGGGAGTGACCGGCTGGCTCCTGAAAAGCTACGATAGGCAGGATGGTTACCAGACTCATGGTGACACCAGTGCCAAGTTGGGCTGATTTGATAGTACCAAGCGGCTCCTGCAATCTGCCATCAAAAAGTTGGCAGGCGAGTTTTGTTTTCCAGGGAAAAGTGTCGTTGTTTGTGTTTGGGGGCTTGTGGCTGGGAGTGGCCGGCTGGCTCCTTAGAATCCACGATACGCAGGATGGTTCCCAGACCAGAGGTGGCACCAGTGCCAAGTCGGGCTAGTTTGATGGTGAAAAGTGGCTCCTGCAATCTGCCATCCAGAAGCGGGGTAGCTTACTTTTGTTTGCCAGGGAAAGGGGCCGAGGTTTTTTCTGGGGACTAGGGGTGGGACTGTCCGGCTGGCTCCTGAAAAGCTACGATAGGCAGGATGGTGACCAGACCCATGGTGGCACCAGTGCCAAGTTGGGCTGGTTTGATAGTACCAAGTGGCTCCTGCAATCTGCCATCAAAAAGTTGGCAGGCGAGTTTTGTTTTCCAGGGAAAAGCGCCGTTGTTTGTGTTTGGGGGCCTGTGGCTGGGAGTGGCCGGCTGGCTCCTTAGAATCCACGATACGCAGGATGGTTCCCAGACCAGAGGTGGCACCAGTGCCAAGTCGGGCTGGTTTGATGGTGCAAAGTGGCTCCTGCAATCTGCCATCAAAAAGTTGGCAGGCGAGTTTTGTTTTCCAGGGAAAAGCGCCGTTGTTTGTGTTTGGGGGCCTGTGGCTGGGAGTGGCCGGCTGGCTCCTTAGAATCCACGATACGCAGGATGGTTCCCAGACCAGAGGTGGCACCAGTGCCAAGTTGGGCTGGTTTGATACCACAAAGTGGCTCCTGCAATCTGCCATCCAGAAGCGGGGCAGCTTACTTTTGTTTGCCAGGGAAACGGGCCGAGGTTTGTGTCTGGGGGCCGATGGCTGGGAGTGACTGGCTGGCTCCTGAAAAGCTACTATAGGCAGGATGGTTACCAGACTCATGGTGGCACCAGTGCCACGTTGGGCTGATTTGATAGTACCAAGCGGCTCCTGCAATCTGCCATCAAAAAGTTGGCAGGCGAGTTTTGTTTTCCAGGGAAAAGCGCCGTTGTTTGTGTTTGGGGGCCTATGGCTGGGAGTGGCCCGCTGGCTAATTAGAATCCACGATACGCAGGATGGTTCCCAGACCAGAGGTGGCAACAGTGCCATGTCGGGCTAGTTTGATGGTGCAAAGTCGCTCCTGCAATCTGCCATGAAAAAGTTGGCAGGCGAGTTTTGTTTTCCAGGGAAAAGTGCCGTTGTTTGTGTTTGGTGGACTGCGGCTGGGAGTGGCCGGCTGGCTCCTTAGAATCCACGATACGCAGGATGGTTCCCAGACCAGAGGTGGCACCAGTTCCAAGTCGGGCTGGTTTGATAGTACCAAGTGGCTCCTGCAATCTGCCATCCAGAAGCGGAGCAGCTTACTTTTGTTATCCAGGGAAAAGGGCCGAGGTTTGTGTCTGGGGGCCTATGGCTGGGAGTGACCGGCTGGCTCCTGAAAAGCTACGATAGGCAGGATGGTTACCAGACCCATGGTGGCACCAGTGCCAAGTTGGGCTGATTTGATAGTACCAAGCGGCTCCTGCAATCTGCCATTAAAAAGTTGGCAGGCGAGTTTTGTTTTCCAGGGAAAAGTGCCGTTGATTTTTTTTGGTGGCCTGTGGCTAGGAGAGGCCGGCTGGCTCCTTAGAATCCACGATACGCAGGATGGTTCCCAGACCAGAGGTGGCACCAGTTCCAAGTCGGGCTGGTTTGATAGTACCAAGTGGCTCCTGCAATCTGCCATCCAGAAGCGGGGCAGCTTACTTTTGTTTGCAAGGGAAACGGGCCGAGGTTTTTGTCTGGGGGCCTATGGCTGGGAGTGACTGGCTGGCTCCTGAAAAGCTACGATAGGCAGGATGGTTACCAGACTCATGGTGGCACCAGTGCCACGTTGGGCTGATTTGATAGTACCAAGCGGCTCCTGCAATCTGCCATCAAAAAGTTGGCAGGCGAGTTTTGTTTTCCAGGGGAAAGCGCCGTTGTTTGTGTTTGGGGGCCTATGGCTGGGAGTGGCCGGCTGGCTAATTAGAATCCACGATACGCAGGATGGTTCCCAGACCATGGTGGCACCAGTGCCAAGTCGGGCTAGTTTGATGGTGCAAAGTGGCTCCTGCAATCTGCCATGAAAAAGTTGGCAGGCGAGTTTTGTTTTCCAGGGAAAAGTGCCGTTGTTTGTGTTTGGTGGACTGTGGCTGGGAGTGGCCGGCTGGCTCCTTAGAATCCACAATACGCAGGATGGTTCCCAGACCAGAGGTGGCACCAGTTCCAAGTCGGAGTGGTTTGATAGTACCAAGTGGCTCCTGCAATCTGCCATCCAGAAGCGGGGCAGCTTACTTTTGTTTGCCAGGGAAACGGGCCGAGGTTTGTGTCTGGGGGCCTATGGCTGGGAGTGACCGGCTGGCTCCTGAAAAGCTACGATAGGCAGGATGGTTACCAGACCCATGGTGGCACCAGTGCCAAGTTGGGCTGATTTGATTGTATCAAGCGGCTCCTGCAATCTGCCATCAAAAAGTTGGCAGGCGAGTCTTGTTTTCCAGGGAAAAGTGTCGTTGTTTGTGTTTGGGGGCTTGTGGCTGGGAGTGGCCGGCTGGCTCCTTAGAATCCACGATACGCAGGATGGTTCCCAGACCAGAGGTGGCACCAGTGCCAAGTTGGGCTGGTTTGATACCACAAAGTGGCTCCCTCAATCTGCCATCCAGAGGCGGGGCAGCTTACTTTTGTTTGCCAGGGAAACGGGCCGAGGTTTGTGTCTGGGGGCCTATGGCTGGGAGTGACTGGCTGGCTCCTGAAAAGCTACGATAGGCAGGATGGTTACCAGACTCATGGTGGCACCAGTGCCAAGTTGGGCTGATTTGATAGTATCAAGCGGCTCCTGCAATCTGCCATCAAAAAGTTGGCAGGCGAGTTTTGTTTTCCAGGGAAAAGCGCCATTGTTTGTGTTTGGGGGCCTATGGCTGGGAGTGGCCGGCTGGCTAATTAGAATCCACGATACGCAGGATGGTTCCCAGACCAGAGGTGGCACCAGTGCCAAGTCGGGCTGGTTTGATAGTACCAAGTGGCTCCTGCAATCTGCCATCCAGAAGCGGGGCAGCTTACTTTTCTTTGCCAGGGAAACGGGCCGAGGTTTGTGTCTGGGGGCCTATGGCTGGGAGTGACCAGCTGGCTCCTGAAAAGCTACGATAGGCAGGATGGTTACCAGACCCATGGTGGCACCAGTGCCAAGTTGGGCTGATTTGATAGTACCAAGCGGCTCCTGCAATCTGCCATCAAAGAGTTGGCAGGCCAGTTTTGTTTTCCAGGGAAAAGTGCCGTTGATTTTTTTTGGTGGCCTATGGCTGGGAGTGGCCGGCTGGCTCCTTCGAATCCACGATACGCAGGATGGTTCCCAGACCAGAGGTGGCACCAGTTCCAAGTCGGGCTGGTTTGATAGTACCAAGTGGCTCCTGCAATCTGCCATCCAGAAGCGGAGCAGCTTACTTTTGTTATCCAGGGAAAAGGGCCGAGGTTTGTGTCTGGGGGCCTATGGCTGGGAGTGACCGGCTGGCTCCTGAAAAGCTACGATAGGCAGGATGGTTACCAGACCCATGGTGGCACCAGTGCCAAGTTGGGCTGATTTGATAGTACCAAGCGGCTCCTGCAATCTGCCATTAAAAAGTTGGCAGGCGAGTTTTGTTTTCCAGGGAAAAGTGCCGTTGATTTTTTTTGGTGGCCTGTGGCTAGGAGAGGCCGGCTGGCTCCTTAGAATCCACGATACGCAGGATGGTTCCCAGACCAGAGGTGGCACCAGTTCCAAGTCGGGCTGGTTTGATAGTACCAAGTGGCTCCTGCAATCTGCCATCCAGAAGCGGGGCAGCTTACTTTTGTTTGCAAGGGAAACGGGCCGAGGTTTTTGTCTGGGGGCCTATGGCTGGGAGTGACTGGCTGGCTCCTGAAAAGCTACGATAGGCAGGATGGTGACCAGACTCATGGTGGCACCAGTGCCACGTTGGGCTGATTTGATAGTACCAAGCGGCTCCTGCAATCTGCCATCAAAAAGTTGGCAGGCGAGTTTTGTTTTTTCAGGGGAAAACGCCGTTGTTTGTGTTTGGGGGCCTATGTCTGGGAGTGGCCGGCTGGCGAATTAGAATCCACAATACGCAGGATGGTTCCCAGACCATGGTGGCACCAGTGCCAAGTCGGGCTAGTTTGATGGTGCAAAGTGGCTCCTGCAATCTGCCATGAAAAAGTTGGCAGGCGAGTTTTGTTTTCCAAGGAAAAGTGCCGTTGATTTTTTTTGGTGGCCTGTGGCTGGGAGTGGCCGGCTGGCTCCTTAGAATCCACGATACGCAGGATGGTTCCCAGACCAGAGGTGGCACCAGTTCCAAGTCGGGCTGGTTTGATAGTACCAAGTGGCTCCTGCAATCTGCCATCCAGAAGCGGGGCAGCTTACTTTTGTTTGCCAGGGAAACGGGCCGAGGTTTGTGTCTGGGGGCCTATGGCTGGGAGTGACCGGCTGGCTCCTGAAAAGCTACGATAGGCAGGATGGTTACCAGACCCATGGTGGCACCAGTGCCAAGTTGGGCTGATTTGATAGTACCAAGCGGCTCCTGCAATCTGCCATCAAAAAGTTGGCAAGCGAGTTTTGTTTTCCAGGGGAAAGCGCCGTTGTTTTCTGTTTGGGGGCCTATGGCTGGGAGTGGCCGGCTGGCTAATTAGAATCCACGATACGCAGGATGGTTCCCAGACCATGGTGGCACCAGTGCCAAGTCGGGCTAGTTTGATGGTGCAAAGTGGCTCCTGCAATCTGCCATGAAAAAGTTGGCAGGCGAGTTTTGTTTTCCAGGGAAAAGTGCCGTTGTTTGTGTTTGGTGGACTGTGGCTGGGAGTGGCCGGCTGGCTCCTTAGAATCCACGATACGCAGGATGGTTCCCAGACCAGAGGTGGCACCAGTGCCAAGTCAGGCTAGTTTGATGGTGCAAAGTGGCTCCTGCAATCTGCCATTAAAAAGTTGACATGCCAGTTTTGTTTTCCAGGGAAAAGCGCCGTTGTTTGTGTTTGGGGGCCTGTGGCTGGGAGTGGCGAGCTGGCTCCGTAGAATCCACGATACGCAGGATGGTTCCCAGACCAGAGGTGGCACCAGTGCTAAGTCGGGCTGGTTTGATGGTGCAAAGTGGCTCCTGCAATCTGCCATCAAAATGTTGGCAGGCGAGTTTTGTTTTCCAGGGAAAAGCGCCGTTGTTTGTGTTTGGGGGCCTGTGGCTGGGAGTGGCCGGCTGGCTAATTAGAATCCACGATAGGCAGGATGGTTCCCAGACCAGAGGTGGCACCAGTGCCATGTCGGGCTAGTTTGATGGTGCAAAGTGGCTCCTGCAATCTGCCATTAAAAAGTTGGCAGGTCAGTTTTTTTTTCCAGGGAAAAGCGCCGTTGTATGTGTTTGGGGGCCTGTGGCTGGGAGTGGCCAGCTGGCTCCTTAGAATCCACGATACGCAGGATGGTTCCCAGACCAGAGGTGGCACCAGTGCCAAGTCGGGCTGGTTTGATGGTGCAAAGTGGCTCCTGCAATCTGCCATCCTGAAGCGGGGTAGCATAATTTTGTTTGCCAGGGAAACCCCCAGTGCTTTGTGTCTGGGGCCTATGGCTGGAAGTGACCGGCTGGCTCCTGAAAAGCTACGATAGGCAGGATGGTTACCAGACCCATGGTGGAACCAGTGCCAAGTTGCGCTGGTTTGATAGTACCAAGTGGTTCCTGCAATCTGTCATCAAAATGTTGGCAGGCCAGTTTTGTTTTCCAGGGAAAAACGCCGTTGTTTGTGTTTGGGGTCCTGTGGCTGGGCGTGGCCGGCTGGCTCCTTAGAATCCACGATACGCAGGATGGTTCCCAGACCAGAGGTGGCACCAGTGCCAAGTTGGGCTGGTTTGATACCACAAAGTGGCTCCTGCAATCTGCCATCCAGAAGCGGGGCAGCTTCCTGTTGTTTGCCAAGGAAACGGGCCGTGGTTTGTGTCTGGGGGCCTATGGCTGGGAGTGACCGGCTGGCTCCTGAAAAGCTACGATAGGCAGGATGGTGACCAGACCCATGGTGGCACCAGTGCCAAGTTGGGCTGGTTTGATAGTACCAAGGGGCTCCTGCAATCTGCCATCAAAAAGTTGGCAGGCGACTTCTGTTTTCCAGGGAAAAGCGCCGTTGTTTGTGTTTGGGGGCCTATGGCTGGGAGTGGCCGGCTGGCTCCTTAGAATCCACGATACGCAGGTTGGTTCCCAGACCAGAGGTGGCACCAGTGCCAAGTCGGGCTGGTTTGATGGTGCAAAGTGGCTCCTGCAATCTGCCATCCAGAAGCGGGGCAGCCGAGTTTTTTTTGCCAGAGAAAAGGGCCGTGGTTTGTGTCTGGGGGCCTATGGCTGGGAGTGGCCGGCTGGCTCCTTAAAATGCTCGTTACGCAGGATGGTGGCCAGACCCAAGGTGGCACCAGTGCCAAGTTGTGCTGTTTTTGTAGTACTAAGTGGCTCCTGCAATCTGCCATCCAGAAGCGGGGCAGCTTAATTTTGTTTACCAGGGAAACGGGCCGAGGTTTGTGTCTGGGGGCCTATGGCTGGGAGTGACCGGCTGGCTCCTGAAAAGCTACGATAGGCAGGATGGTTCCCAGACCAGAGGTGGCACCAGTGCCAAGTCGGGCTAGTTTGATGGTGCAAAGTGGCTCCTGCAATCTGCCATCAAAAAGTTGGCAGGCGAGTTTTGTTTTCCAGGGAAAAGTGCCATTGATTTTGTTTGGTGGCCTGTGGCTGGGAGTGGCCGGCTGGCTCCTTAGAATCCACGATATGCAGGATGGTTCCCAGACCAGAGGTGGCACCAGTTCCAAGTCAGGCTTGTTTGATAGTACCAAGTGGCTCCTGCAATCTGCCATCCAGAAGCGGGGCAGCTTACTTTTGTTTGCCAGGGAAACAGGCCGAGGTTTGCGTCTGGGGGCCTATGGCTGGGAGTGACTGGCTGGCTCCTGAAAAGCTACGATAGGCAGGATGGTTACCAGACTCATGGTGGCACCAGTGCCACGTTGGGCTGATTTGATAGTACCAAGCGGCTCCTGCAATCTGCCATCAAATAGTTGGCAGGCGAGTTTTGTTTTCCAGGGGAAAGCGCCATTGTTTGTGTTTGGGGGCGTATGGCTGGGAGTGGCCGGCTGGCTCCTTAGAATCCACGATACGCAGGATGGTTCCCAGACCAGAGGTGGCACCAGTGCCATGTCGGGCTAGTTTGATGGTGCAAAGTGGCTCCTGCAATCTGCCATGAAAAAGTTTGCAGGCGAGTTTTGTTTTCCAGGGAAAAGTGCCGTTGTTTGTGTTTGGTGGACTGTGGCTGGGAGTGGCCGGCTGGCTCCTTAGAATCCACGATACGCAGGATGGTTCCCAGACCAGAGGTGGCACCAGTTCCAAGTCGGGCTTGTTTGATAGTACCAAGTGGCTCCTGCAATCTGCCATCCAGAAGCGGGGCAGCTTACTTTTGTTTGTAAGGGAAACGGGCCGAGGTTTGTGTCTGGGGGCCTATGGCTGGGAGTGACCGGCTGGCTCCTGAAAAGCTACGATAGGCAGGATGGTGACCAGACCCATGGTGGCACCAGTGCCAAGTTGGGCTGATTTGATAGTATCAAGCGGCTCCTGCAATCTGCCATCAAAAAGTTGGCAGGCGAGTTTTGTTTTCCAGGGAAAAGTGCCGTTGATTTTTTTTGGTGGCCTGTGGCTGGGAGTGGCCGGCTGGCTCCTTAGAATCCACGATACGCAGGATGGTTCCCAGACCAGAGGTGGCACCAGTTCCAAGTCGGGCTGGTTTGATAGTACCAAGTGGCTCCTGCAATCTGCCATCCAGAAGCGGGGCAGCTTACTTTTGTTTGCCAGGGAAACGGGCCGAGGTTTGTGTCTGGGGGCCTATGGCTGGGAGTGACCGGCTGGCTCCTGAAAAGCTACGATAGGCAGGATGGTTACCAGACTCATGGTGGCACCAGTGCCAAGTTGGGCTTATTTGATAGTACCAAGCAGCTCCTGCAATCTGCCATCAAAAATTTGGCAGGCGAGTTTTGTTTTCCAGGGAAAAGTGTCGTTGTTTGTGTTTGGGGGCTTGTGGCTGGGAGTGGCCGGCTGGCTAATTAGAAGCCACGATACGCAGGATGGTTCCCAGACCAGAGGTGGCACCAGTGCCAAGTCAGGCTAGTTTGATGGTGCAAAGTGGCTCCTGCAATCTGCCATTAAAAAGTTGACATGCCAGTTTTGTTTTCCAGGGAAAAGCGCCGTTGTTTGAGTTTGGGGGCCTGTGGCTGGGAGTGGCGAGCTGGCTCCTTAGAATCCACGATACGCAGGATGGTTCCCAGACCAGAGGTGGCACCAGTGCCAAGTCGGGCTGGTTTGATGGTGCAAAGTGGCTCCTGCAATCCGCCATCAAAATGTTGGCAGGCGAGTTTTGTTTTCCAGGGAAAAGCGCCGTTGTTTGTGTTTGGGGGCCTGTGGCTGGGAGTGGCCGGCTGGCTAATTAGAATCCACGATAGGCAGGATGGTTCCCAGACCAGAGGTGGCACCAGTGCCATGTCGGGCTAGTTTGATGGTGCAAAGTGGCTCCTGCAATCTGCCATTAAAAAGTTGGCATGTCTGTTTTGTTTTCCAGGGAAAAGCGCCGTTGTATGTGTTTGGGGGCCTGTGGCTGGGAGTGGCCAGCTGGCTCCTTAGAATCCACGATACGCAGGATGGTTCCCAGACCAGAGGTGGCACCAGTGCCAAGTCGGGCTGGTTTGATGGTGCAAAGTGGCTCCTGCAATCTGCCATCCTGAAGCGGGGTAGCATAATATTGTTTGCCAGGGAAACCCCCAGTGCTTTGTGTCTGGGGCCTATGGCTGGAAGTGACCGGCTGGCTCCTGAAAAGCTACGATAGGCAGGATGGTTACCAGACCCATGGTGGAACCAGTGCCAAGTTGCGCTGGTTTGATAGTACCAAGTGGTTCCTGCAATCTGTCATCAAAATGTTGGCAGGCCAGTTTTGTTTTCCAGGGAAAAACGCCGTTGTTTGTGTTTGGGGTCCTGTGGCTGGGCGTGGCCGGCTGGCTCCTTAGAATCCACGATACGCAGGATGGTTCCCAGACCAGAGGTGGCACCAGTGCCAAGTTGGGCTGGTTTGATACCACAAAGTGGCTCCTGCAATCTGCCATCCAGAAGCGGGGCAGCTTCCTGTTGTTTGCCAAGGAAACGGGCCGTGGTTTGTGTCTGGGGGCCTATGGCTGGGAGTGACCGGCTGGCTCCTGAAAAGCTACGATAGGCAGGATGGTGACCAGACCCATGGTGGCACCAGTGCCAAGTTGGGCTGGTTTGATAGTACCAAGGGGCTCCTGCAATCTGCCATCAAAAAGTTGGCAGGCGACTTCTGTTTTCCAGGGAAAAGCGCCGTTGTTTGTGTTTGGGGGCCTATGGCTGGGAGTGGCCGGCTGGCTCCTTAGAATCCACGATACGCAGGATGGTTCCCAGACCAGAGGTGGCACCAGTGCCAAGTCGGGCTGGTTTGATGGTGCAAAGTGGCTCCTGCAATCTGCCATCCAGAAGCGGGGCAGCCGAGTTTTTTTTGCCAGAGAAAAGGGCCGTGGTTTGTGTCTGGGGGCCTATGGCTGGGAGTGGCCGGCTGGCTCCTTAAAATGCTCGTTACGCAGGATGGTGACCAGACCCAAGGTGGCACCAGTGCCAAGTTGTGCTGTTTTTGTAGTACCAAGTGGCTCCTGCAATCTGCCATCCAGAAGCGGGGCAGCTTAATTTTGTTTACCAGGGAAACGGGCCGAGGTTTGTGTCTGGGGGCCTATGGCTGGGAGTGACCGGCTGGCTCCTGAAAAGCTACGATAGGCAGGATGGTTCCCAGACCAGAGGTGGCACCAGTGCCAAGTCGGGCTAGTTTGATGGTGCAAAGTGGCTCCTGCAATCTGCCATCAAAAAGTTGGCAGGCGAGTTTTGTTTTCCAGGGAAAAGTACCGTTGATTTTGTTTGGTGGCCTGTGGCTGGGAGTGGCCGGCTGGCTCCTTAGAATCCACGATACGCAGGATGGTTCCCAGACCAGAGGTGGCACCAGTTCCAAGTCAGGCTTGTTTGATAGTACCAAGTGGCTCCTGCAATCTGCCATCCAGAAGCGGGGCAGCTTACTTTTGTTTGCCAGGGAAACAGGCCGAGGTTTGTGTCTGGGGGCCTATGGCTGGGAGTGACTGGCTGGCTCCTGAAAAGCTACGATAGGCAGGATGGTTACCAGACTCATGGTGGCACCAGTGCCACGTTGGGCTGATTTGATAGTACCAAGCGGCTCCTGCAATCTGCCATCAAAAAGTTGGCAGGCGAGTTTTGTTTTCCAGGGGAAAGCGCCATTGTTTGTGTTTGGGGGCGTATGGCTGGGAGTGGCCGGCTGGCTCCTAAGAATCCACGATACGCAGGATGGTTCCCAGACCAGAGGGGGCACCAGTGCCATGTCGGGCTAGTTTGATGGTGCAAAGTGGCTCCTGCAATCTGCCATGAAAAAGTTTGCAGGCGAGTTTTGTTTTCCAGGGAAAAGTGCCGTTGTTTGTGTTTGGTGGACTGTGGCTGGGAGTGGCCGGCTGGCTCCTTAGAATCCACGATACGCAGGATGGTTCCCAGACCAGAGGTGGCACCAGTTCCAAGTCGGGCTTGTTTGATAGTACCAAGTGGCTCCTGCAATCTGCCATCCAGAAGCGGGGCAGCTTACTTTTGTTTGTAAGGGAAACGGGCCGAGGTTTGTGTCTGGGGGCCTATAGCTTGGAGTGACCGGCTGGCTCCTGAAAAGCTACGATAGGCAGGATGGTTACCAGACCCATGGTGGCACCAGTGCCAAGTTGGGCTGATTTGATAGTATCAAGCGGCTCCTGCAATCTGCCATCAAAAAGTTGGCAGGCGAGTTTTGTTTTCCAGGGAAAAGTGCCGTTGATTTTTTTTGGTGGCCTGTGGCTGGGAGTGGCCGGCTGGCTCCTTAGAATCCACGATACGCAGGATGGTTCCCAGACCAGAGGTGGCACCAGTTCCAAGTCGGGCTGGTTTGATAGTACCAAGTGGCTCCTGCAATCTGCCATCCAGAAGCGGGGCAGCTTACTTTTGTTTGCAAGGGAAACGGGCCGAGGTTTTTGTCTGGGGGCCTATGGCTGGGAGTGACTGGCTGGCTCCTGAAAAGCTACGATAGGCAGGATGGTGACCAGACTCATGGTGGCACCAGTGCCACGTTGGGCTGATTTGATAGTACCAAGCGGCTCCTGCAATCTGCCATCAAAAAGTTGGCAGGCGAGTTTTGTTTTCCAGGGGAAAGCGCCGTTGTTTGTGTTTGGGGGCCTATGGCTGGGAGTGGCCGGCTGGCTAATTAGAATCCACGATACGCAGGATGGTTCCCAGACCATGATGCCACCAGTGCCGAGTCGGGCTAGTTTGATGGTGCAAAGTGGCTCCTGCAATCTGCCATGAAAAAGTTGGCAGGCGAGTTTTGTTTTCCAGGGAAAAGTGCCGTTGTTTGTGTTTGGTGGACTGTGGCTGGGAGTGGCCGGCTGGCTCCTTAGAATCCACGATACGCAGGATGGTTCCCAGACCAGAGGTGGCACCAGTGCCAAGTCGGGCTGGTTTGATAGTACCAAGTGGCTCCTGCAATCTGCCATCCAGAAGCGGGGCAGCTTACTTTTGCTTGCCAGGGAAACGGGCCGAGGTTTGTGTCTGGGGGCCTATGGCTGGGAGTGACCGGCTGGCTCCTGAAAAGCTACGATAGGCCGGATGGTTCCCAGACCAGAGGTGGCACCAGTGCCAAGTTGGGCTGATTTGATAGTACCAAGCGGCTCCTGCAATCTGCATACAAAATGTTGGCAGGCGAGTTTTGTTTTCCAGGGAAAAGTGTGGTTGTTTGTGTTTGGGGGCTTGTGGCTGGGAGTGGCCGGCTGGCTCCTTAGAATCCACGATACGCAGGATGGTTCCCAGACCAGAGGTGGCACCAGTGCCAAGTCAGGCTAGTTTGATGGTGCAAAGTGGCTCCTGCAATCTGCCATCCAGAAGCGGGGTAGCTTACTTTTGTTTGCCAGGGAAACGGGCCGAGGTTTTTGCCTGGGGGCCTATGGGTGGGACTGTCCGGCTGGCTCCTGAAAAGCTACGATAGGCAGGATGGTGACCAGACCCATGGTGGCACCAGTGCCAAGTTGGGCTGGTTTGATAGTAGCAAGTGGCTCCTGCAATCTGCCATCAAAAAGTTGGCAGGCGAGTTTTGTTTTCCAGGGAAAAGCGCCGTTGTTTGTGTTTGGGGGCCTGTGGCTGGGAGTGGCCGGCTGGCTCCTTAGAATCCACGATACGCAGGATGGTTCCCAGACCAGAGGTGCCACCAGTGCCAAGTCGGGCTGGTTTGATGGTGCAAAGTGGCTCCTGCAATCTGCCATCAAAATGTTGGCAGGCGAGTTTTGTTTTCCAGGGAAAAGCGCAGTTATTTGTGTTTGGGGGCCTGTGGCTGGTAGTGGCCGGCTGGCTAATTAGAATCCACGATACGCAGGATGGTTCCCAGACCAGAGGTGGCACCAGTGCCAAGTCGGGCTGGTTTGATGGTGCAAAGTGGCTCCTGCAATCTGCCATCCTGAAGCGGGGTAGCATACATTTGTTTGCCAGGGAAACCCCCAGTGCTTTGTGTCTGGGGCCTCTGGCTGGAAGTGACCGGCTGGCTCCTGAAAAGCTACGATAGGCAGGATGGTTACCAGACCCATGGTGGAACCAGTGCCAAGTTGGGCTGGTTTGATAGTACCAAGTGGTTCCTGCAATCTGCCATCAAAAAGATGGCAGGCGAGTTTTGTTTTCCAGGGAAAAGCGCCGTTGTTTGTGTTTGGGGTCCTGTGGCTGGTAGTGGCCGGCTGGCTCCTTAGAATCCACGATACGCAGGATGGTTCCCAGACCAGAGGTGGCACCAGTGCCAAGTCGGGCTGGTTTGATACCACAAAGTGGCTCCTGCAATCTGCCATCCAGAAGCGGGTCAGCTTACTTTTGTTTGCCAGGGAAACGGGCCGAGATTTGTGTCTGGGGGCCTATGGCTGGGAGTGACCGGCTGGCTCCTGAAATGCTACGATAGGCAGGATGGTTACCAGACCCATGGTGGCACCAGTGCCAAGTTGGGCTGATTTGATAGTACCAAGCGGCTCCTGCAATCTGCCATCAAAAAGTTGGCAGGCGAGTTTTGTTTTCCAGGGAAAAGTGTCGTTGTTTGTGTTTGGGGGCTTGTGGCTGGGAGTGGCCGGCTGGCTCCTTAGAATCCACGATACGCAGGATGGTTCCCAGACCAGAGGTGGCACCAGTGCCAAGTCAGGCTAGTTTGATGGTGCAAAGTGGCTCCTGCAATCTGCCATCCAGAAGCGGGGTAGCTTACTTTTGTTTCCCAGGGAAACGGGCCGAGGTTTTTGCCTGGGGGCCTATGGGTGGGACTGTCCTGCTGGCTCCTGAAAAGCTACGATAGGCAGGATGGTGACCAGACCCATGGTGGCACCAGTGCCATGTTGGGCTGGTTTGATAGTAGCAAGTGGCTCCTGCAATCTGCCATCAAAAAGTTGGCAGGCGAGTTTTTTTTTCCAGGGAAAAGCGCCGTTGTTTGTGTTTGGGGGCCTGTGGCTGGGAGTGGCCGGCTGGCTCCTTAGAATCCACGATACGCAGGATGGTTCCCAGACCAGAGGTGCCACCAGTGCCAAGTCGGGCTGGTTTGATGGTGCAAAGTGGCTCCTGCAATCTGCCATCAAAATGTTGGCAGGCGAGTTTTGTTTTCCAGGGAAAAGCGCAGTTATTTGTGTTTGGGGGCCTGTGGCTGGTAGTGGCCGGCTGGCTAATTAGAATCCACGATACGCAGGATGGTTCCCAGACCAGAGGTGGCACCAGTGCCAAGTCGGGCTAGTTTGATGGTGCAAAGTGGCTCCTGCAATCTGCCATTAAAAAGTTGGCATGCCAGTTTTGTTTTCCGGGGAAAAGCGCCGTTGTTTGTGTTTGGGGGCTTGTGGCGGGGAGTGGCCAGCTGGCTCCTTAGAATCCACGATACGCAGGATGGTTCCCAGACCAGAGGTGGCACCAGTGCCAAGTCGGGCTGGTTTGATGGTGCAAAGTGGCTCCTGCAATCTGCCATCCTGAAGCGGGGTAGCATACATTTGTTTGCCAGGGAAACCCCCAGTGCTTTGTGTCTGGGGCCTCTGGCTGGAAGTGACCGGCTGGCTCCTGAAAAGCTACGATAGGCAGGATGGTTACCAGACCCATGGTGGAACCAGTGCCAAGTTGGGCTGGTTTGATAGTACCAAGTGGTTCCTGCAATCTGCCATCTAAATGTTGGCAGGCCAGTTTTGTTTTCCAGGGAAAAGCGCCGTTGTTTGTGTTTGGGGTCCTGTGGCTGGGAGTGGCCGGCTGGCTCCTTAGAATCCACGATACGCAGGATGGTTCCCAGACCAGAGGTGGCACCAGTGCCAAGTCGGGCTGGTTTGATACCAAAAAGTGGCTCCTGCAATCTGCCATCCAGAAGCGGGGCAGTTTACTTTTGTTTGCCAGGGAAACGGGCCGAGATTTGTGTCTGGGGGCCGATGGCTGGGAGTGACCGGCTGGCTCCTGAAAAGCTACGATAGGCAGGATGGTTACCAGACCCATGGTGGCACCAGTGCCAAGTTGGGCTGATTTGATAGTACCAAGCGGCTCCTGCAATCTGCCATCAAAAAGTTGGCAGGCGAGTTTTGTTTTCCAGGGAAAAGTGTCGTTGTTTGTGTTTGGGGGCTTGTGGCTGGGAGTGGCCGGCTGGCTAATTAGAAGCCACGATACGCAGGATGGTTCCCAGACCAGAGGTGGCACCAGTGCCAAGTCAGGCTAGTTTGATGGTGCAAAGTGGCTCCTGCAATCTGCCATTAAAAAGTTGACATGCCAGTTTTGTTTTCCAGGAAAAAGCGCCGTTGTTTGTGTTTGGGGGCCTGTGGCTGGGAGTGGCGAGCTGGCTCCTTAGAATCCACGATACGCAGGATGGTTCCCAGACCAGAGGTGGCACCAGTGCCAAGTCGGGCTGGTTTGATGGTGCAAAGTGGCTCCTGCAATCTGCCATCAAAATGTTGGCAGGCGAGTTTTGTTTTCCAGGGAAAAGCGCCGTTGTTTGTGTTTGGGGGCCTGTGGCTGGGAGTGGCCGGCTGGCTAATTAGAATCCACGATAGGCAGGATGGTTCCCAGACCAGAGGTGGCACCAGTGCCATGTCGGGCTAGTTTGATGGTGCAAAGTGGCTCCTGCAATCTGCCATTAAAAAGTTGGCATGTCAGTTTTGTTTTCCAGGGAAAAGCGCCGTTGTATATGTTTGGGGGCCTGTGGCTGGGAGTGGCCAGCTGGCTCCTTAGAATCCACGATACGCAGGATGGTTCCCAGACCAGAGGTGGCACCAGTGCCAAGTCGGGCTGGTTTGATTGTGCAAAGTGGCTCCTGCAATCTGCCATCCAGAAGCGGGGCAGCTTACTTTTGTTTGCCAGGGAAACGGGCCGAGGTTTGTGTCTGGGGGCCTATGGCTGGGAGTGACCGGCTGGCTCCTGAAAAGCTACGATAGGCCGGATGGTTCCCAGACCAGAGGTGGCACCAGTGCCAAGTTGGGCTGATTTGATAGTACCAAGCGGCTCCTGCAATCTGCATCCAAAATGTTGGCAGGCGAGTTTTGTTTTCCAGGGAAAAGTGTCGTTGTTTGTGTTTGGGGGCTTGTGGCTGGGAGTGGCCGGCTGGCTCCTTAGAATCCACGATACGCAGGATGGTTCCCAGACCAGAGGTGGCACCAGTGCCAAGTCAGGCTAGTTTGATGGTGCAAAGTGGCTCCTGCAATCTGCCATCCAGAAGCGGGGTAGCTTACTTTTGTTTGCCAGGGAAACGGGCCGAGGTTTTTGCCTGGGGGCCTATGGGTGGGACTCTCCGGCTCCTGAAAAGCTACGATAGGCAGGATGGTGACCAGACCCATGGTGGCACCAGTGCCAAGTTGGGCTGGTTTGATAGTAGCAAGTGGCTCCTGCAATCTGCCATCAAAAAGTTGGCAGGCGAGTTTTGTTTTCCAGGGAAAAGCGCCGTTGTTTGTGTTTGGGGGCCTGTGGCTGGGAGTGGCCGGCTGGCTCCTTAGAATCCACGATACGCAGGATGGTTCCCAGACCAGAGGTGCCACCAGTGCCAAGTCGGGCTGGTTTGATGGTGCAAAGTGGCTCCTGCAATCTGCCATCAAAATGTTGGCAGGCGAGTTTTGTTTTCCAGGGGAAAGCGCAGTTATTTGTGTTTGGGGGCCTGTGGCTGGTAGTGGCCGGCTGGCTAATTAGAATCCACGATACGCAGGATGGTTCCCAGACCAGAGGTGGCACCAGTGCCAAGTCGGGCTGGTTTGATGGTGCAAAGTGGCTCCTGCAATCTGCCATCCTGAAGCGGGGTAGCATACATTTGTTTGCCAGGGAAACCCCCAGTGCTTTGTGTCTGGGGCCTCTGGCTGGAAGTGACCGGCTGGCTCCTGAAAAGCTACGATAGGCAGGATGGTTACCAGACCCATGGTGGAACCAGTGCCAAGTTGGGCTGGTTTGATAGTACCAAGTGGTTCCTGCAATCTGCCATCAAAAAGTTGGCAGGCGAGTTTTGTTTTCCAGGGAAAAGCGCCGTTGTTTGTGTTTGGGGTCCTGTGGCTGGTAGTGGCCGGCTGGCTCCTTAGAATCCACGATACGCAGGATGGTTCCCAGACCAGAGGTGGCACCAGTGCCAAGTCGGGCTGGTTTGATACCACAAAGTGGCTCCTGCAATCTGCCATCCAGAAGCGGGGCAGCTTACTTTTGTTTGCCAGGGAAACGGGCCGAGATTTGTGTCTGGGGGCCTATGGCTGGGAGTGACCGGCTGGCTCCTGAAATGCTACGATAGGCAGGATGGTTACCAGACCCATGGTGGCACCAGTGCCAAGTTGGGCTGATTTGATAGTACCAAGCGGCTCCTGCAATCTGCCATCAAAAAGTTGGCAGGCGAGTTTTGTTTTCCAGGGAAAAGTGTCGTTGTTTGTGTTTGGGGGCTTGTGGCTGGGAGTGGCCGGCTGGCTCCTTAGAATCCACGATACGCAGGATGGTTCCCAGACCAGAGGTGGCACCAGTGCCAAGTCAGGCTAGTTTGATGGTGCAAAGTGGCTCCTGCAATCTGCCATCCAGAAGCGGGGTAGCTTACTTTTGTTTCCCAGGGAAACGGGCCAAGGTTTTTGCCTGGGGGCCTATGGGTGGGACTGTCCTGCTGGCTCCTGAAAAGCTACGATAGGCAGGATGGTGACCAGACCCATGGTGGCACCAGTGCCATGTTGGGCTGGTTTGATAGTAGCAAGTGGCTCCTGCAATCTGCCATCAAAAAGTTGGCAGGCGAGTTTTTTTTTCCAGGGAAAAGCGCCGTTGTTTGTGTTTGGGGGCCTGTGGCTGGGAGTGGCCGGCTGGCTCCTTAGAATCCACGATACGCAGGATGGTTCCCAGACCAGAGGTGCCACCAGTGCCAAGTCGGGCTGGTTTGATGGTGCAAAGTGGCTCCTGCAATCTGCCATCAAAATGTTGGCAGGCGAGTTTTGTTTTCCAGGGAAAAGCGCAGTTATTTGTGTTTGGGGGCCTGTGGCTGGTAGTGGCCGGCTGGCTAATTAGAATCCACGATACGCAGGATGGTTCCCAGACCAGAGGTGGCACCAGTGCCAAGTCGGGCTAGTTTGATGGTGCAAAGTGGCTCCTGCAATCTGCCATTAAAAAGTTGGCATGCCAGTTTTGTTTTCCGGGGAAAAGCGCCGTTGTTTGTGTTTGGGGGCTTGTGGCGGGGAGTGGCCAGCTGGCTCCTTAGAATCCACGATACGCAGGATGGTTCCCAGACCAGAGGTGGCACCAGTGCCAAGTCGGGCTGGTTTGATGGTGCAAAGTGGCTCCTGCAATCTGCCATCCTGAAGCGGGGTAGCATACATTTGTTTGCCAGGGAAACCCCCAGTGCTTTGTGTCTGGGGCCTCTGGCTGGAAGTGACCGGCTGGCTCCTGAAAAGCTACGATAGGCAGGATGGTTACCAGACCCATGGTGGAACCAGTGCCAAGTTGGGCTGGTTTGATAGTACCAAGTGGTTCCTGCAATCTGCCATCTAAAAGTTGGCAGGCCAGTTTTGTTTTCCAGGGAAAAGCGCCGTTGTTTGTGTTTGGGGTCCTGTGGCTGGGAGTGGCCGGCTGGCTCCTTAGAATCCACGATACGCAGGATGGTTCCCAGACCAGAGGTGGCACCAGTGCCAAGTCGGGCTGGTTTGATACCAAAAAGTGGCTCCTGCAATCTGCCATCCAGAAGCGGGGCAGTTTACTTTTGTTTGCCAGGGAAACGGGCCGAGATTTGTGTCTGGGGGCCGATGGCTGGGAGTGACCGGCTGGCTCCAGAAAAGCTACGATAGGCAGGATGGTTACCAGACCCATGGTGGCACCAGTGCCAAGTTGGGCTGATTTGATAGTACCAAGCGGCTCCTGCAATCTGCCATCAAAAATTTGGCAGGCGAGTTTTGTTTTCCAGGGAAAAGTGTCGTTGTTTGTGTTTGGGGGCTTGTGGCTGGGAGTGGCCGGCTGGCTAATTAGAAGCCACGATACGCAGGATGGTTCCCAGACCAGAGGTGGCACCAGTGCCAAGTCAGGCTAGTTTGATGGTGCAAAGTGGCTCCTGCAATCTGCCATTAAAAAGTTGACATGCCAGTTTTGTTTTCCAGGGAAAAGCGCCGTTGTTTGTGTTTGGGGGCCTGTGGCTGGGAGTGGCGAGCTGGCTCCTTAGAATCCACGATACGCAGGATGGTTCCCAGACCAGAGGTGGCACCAGTGCCAAGTCGGGCTGGTTTGATGGTGCAAAGTGGCTCCTGCAATCTGCCATCAAAATGTTGGCAGGCGAGTTTTGTTTTCCAGGGAAAAGCGCCGTTGTTTGTGTTTGGGGGCCTGTGGCTGGGAGTGGCCGGCTGGCTAATTAGAATCCACGATAGGCAGGATGGTTCCCAGACCAGAGGTGGCACCAGTGCCATGTCGGGCTAGTTTGATGGTGCAAAGTGGCTCCTGCAATCTGCCATTAAAAAGTTGGCATGTCAGTTTTGTTTTCCAGGGAAAAGCGCCGTTGTATATGTTTGGGGGCCTGTGGCTGGGAGTGGCCAGCTGGCTCCTTAGAATCCACGATACGCAGGATGGTTCCCAGACCAGAGGTGGCACCAGTGCCAAGTCGGGCTGGTTTGATGGTGCAAAGTGGCTCCTGCAATCTGCCATCCTGAAGCGGGGTAGCATACTTTTGTTTGCCAGGGAAACCCCCAGTGCTTTGTGTCTGGGGCCTATGGCTGGAAGTGACCGGCTGGCTCCTGAAAAGCTACGATAGGCAGGATGGTTACCAGACCCATGGTGGAACCAGTGCCAAGTTGGGCTGGTTTGATAGTACCAAGTGGTTCCTGCAATCTGTCATCAAAATGTTGGCAGGCCAGTTTTGTTTTCCAGGGAAAAACGCCGTTGTTTGTGTTTGGGGTCCTGTGGCTGGGAGTGGCCGGCTGGCTCCTTAGAATCCACGATACGCAGGATGGTTCCCAGACCAGAGGTGGCACCAGTGCCAAGTTGGGCTGGTTTGATACCACAAAGAGGCTCCTGCAATCTGCCATCCAGAAGCGGGGCAGCTTCCTGTTGTTTGCCAAGGAAACGGGCCGTGGTTTGTGTCTGGGGGCCTATGGCTGGGAGTGACCGGCTGGCTCCTGAAAAGCTACGATAGGCAGGATGGTGACCAGACCCATGGTGGCACCAGTGCCAAGTTGGGCTGGTTTGATAGTACCAAGGGGCTCCTGCAATCTGCCATCAAAAAGTTGGCAGGCGAGTTCTGTTTTCCAGGGAAAAACGCCGTTGTTTGTGTTTGGGGGCCTGTGGCTGGGAGTGGCCGGCTGGCTCCTTAGAATCCACGATACGCAGGATGGTTCCCAGACCAGAGGTGGCACCAGTGCCAAGTCGGGCTGGTTTGATGGTGCAAAGTGGCTCCTGCAATCTGCCATCCAGAAGCGGGGCAGCCGAGTTTTTTTTGCCAGAGAAAAGGGCCGTGGTTTGTGTCTGGGGGCCTATGGCTGGGAGTGGCCGGCTGGCTCCTTAAAATGCTCCTTACGCAGGATGGTGACAAGACCCAGGGTGGCACCAGTGCCAAGTTGTGCTGTTTTTGTAGTACCAAGTGCGTCCTGCAATTTGCCATCCAGAAGAGGGGCAGTTGAGTTTTGTTTGCCAGAGAAAAGGGCCGTGGTTTGTGTTTGAGGGCATATGGCTGAGAGTGGCCGGCTGACCCCTGAAAATCCACAATAGGCAGGATGGTTCCCAGAGCCAAGGTGGCACCAGTGCCAACTCGGGCTGGTTTGATAGTACTAAATAGCTCCTGCAATCTGCCATCCAGAAGCGGGGCAGCTTAATTTTGTTTACCAGGGAAACGGGCCGAGGTTTGTGTCTGGGGGCCTATGGCTGGGAGTGACCGGCTGGCTCCTGAAAAGCTACGATAGGCAGGATGGTTCCCAGACCAGAGGTGGCACCAGTGCCAAGTCGGGCTAGTTTGATGGTGCAAAGTGGCTCCTGCAATCTGCCATCAAAAAGTTGGCAGGCGAGTTTTGTTTTCCAGGGAAAAGTGCCGTTGATTTTGTTTGGTGGCCTGTGGCTGGGAGTGGCCGGCTGGCTCCTTAGAATCCACGATACGCAGGATGGTTCCCAGACCAGAGGTGGCACCAGTTCCAAGTTGGGCTTGTTTGATAGTACCAAGTGGCTCCTGCAATCTGCCATCCAGAAGCGGGGCAGCTTACTTTTGTTTGCCAGGGAAACAGGCCGAGGTTTGTGTCTGGGGGCCTATGGCTGGGAGTGACTGGCTGGCTCCTGAAAAGCTACGATAGGCAGGATGGTTACCAGACTCATGGTGGCACCAGTGCCACGTTGGGCTGATTTGATAGTACCAAGCGGCTCCTGCAATCTGCCATCAAAAAGTTGGCAGGCGAGTTTTGTTTTCCAGGGGAAAGCGCCATTGTTTGTGTTTGGGGGCGTATGGCTGGGAGTGGCCGGCTGGCTCCTTAGAATCCACGATACGCAGGATGGTTCCCAGACCAGAGGGGGCACCAGTGCCATGTCGGGCTAGTTTGATGGTGCAAAGTGGCTCCTGCAATCTGCCATGAAAAAGTTTGCAGGCGAGTTTTGTTTTCCAGGGAAAAGTGCCGTTGTTTGTGTTTGGTGGACTGTGGCTGGGAGTGGCCGGCTGGCTCCTTAGAATCCACGATACGCAGGATGGTTCCCAGACCAGAGGTGGCACCAGTTCCAAGTCGGGCTTGTTTGATAGTACCAAGTGGCTCCTGCAATCTGCCATCCAGAAGCGGGGCAGCTTACTTTTGTTTGCAAGGGAAACGGGCCGAGGTTTGTGTCTGGGGGCCTATGGCTGGGAGTGACCGGCTGGCTCCTGAAAAGCTACGATAGGCAGGATGTTTACCAGACCCATGGTGGCACCAGTGCCAAGTTGGGCTGATTTGATAGTACCAAGTGGCTCCTGCAATCTGCCATCAAAAAGTTGGCAGGCGAGTTTTGTTTTCCAGGGAAAAGTGCCGTTGATTGTGTTTGGGGGCCTGTGGCTGGGAGTGGCCGGCTGGCTAATTAGAATCCACGATACGCAGGATGGTTCCCAGACCAGAGGTGGCACCAGTGCCAAGTCGGGCTAGTTTGATGGTGCAAAGTGGCTCCTGCAATCTGCCATTAAAAAGTTGGCATGCCAGTTTTGTTTTCCAGGGAAAAGCGCCGTTGTTTGTGTTTGGGGGCTTGTGGCTGGGAGTGGCCAGCTGGCTCCTTAGAATCCACGATACGCAGGATGGTTCCCAGACCAGAGGTGGCACCAGTGCCAAGTCGGGCTGGTTTGATGGTGCAAAGTGGCTCCTGCAATCTGCCATCCTGAAGCGGGGTAGCATACATTTGTTTGCCAGGGAAACCCCCAGTGCTTTGTGTCTGGGGCCTCTGGCTGGAAGTGACCGGCTGGCTCCTGAAAAGCTACGATAGGCAGGATGGTTACCAGACCCATGGTGGAACCAGTGCCAAGTTGGGCTGGTTTGATAGTACCAAGTGGTTCCTGCAATCTGCCATCTAAAAGTTGGCAGGCCAGTTTTGTTTTCCAGGGAAAAGCGCCGTTGTTTGTGTTTGGGGTCCTGTGGCTGGGAGTGGCCGGCTGGCTCCTTAGAATCCACGATACGCAGGATGGTTCCCAGACCAGAGGTGGCACCAGTGCCAAGTCGGGCTGGTTTGATACCAAAAAGTGGCTCCTGCAATCTGCCATCCAGAAGCGGGGCAGTTTACTTTTGTTTGCCAGGGAAACGGGCCGAGATTTGTGTCTGGGGGCCGATGGCTGGGAGTGACCGGCTGGCTCCTGAAAAGCTACGATAGGCAGGATGGTTACCAGACCCATGGTGGCACCAGTGCCAAGTTGGGCTGATTTGATAGTACCAAGCGGCTCCTGCAATCTGCCATCAAAAATTTGGCAGGCGAGTTTTGTTTTCCAGGGAAAAGTGTCGTTGTTTGTGTTTGGGGGCTTGTGGCTGGGAGTGGCCGGCTGGCTAATTAGAAGCCACGATACGCAGGATGGTTCCCAGACCAGAGGTGGCACCAGTGCCAAGTCAGGCTAGTTTGATGGTGCAAAGTGGCTCCTGCAATCTGCCATTAAAAAGTTGACATGCCAGTTTTGTTTTCCAGGGAAAAGCGCCGTTGTTTGTGTTTGGGGGCTTGTGGCTGGGAGTGGCGAGCTGGCTCCTTAGAATCCACGATACGCAGGATGGTTCCCAGACCAGAGGTGGCACCAGTGCCAAGTCGGGCTGGTTTGATGGTGCAAAGTGGCTCCTGCAATCTGCCATCAAAATGTTGGCAGGCGAGTTTTGTTTTCCAGGGAAAAGCGCCGTTGTTTGTGTTTGGGGGCCTGTGGCTGGGAGTGGCCGGCTGGCTAATTAGAATCCACGATAGGCAGGATGGTTCCCAGACCAGAGGTGGCACCAGTGCCATGTCGGGCTAGTTTGATGGTGCAAAGTGGCTCCTGCAATCTGCCATTAAAAAGTTGGCATGTCAGTTTTGTTTTCCAGGGAAAAGCGCCGTTGTATATGTTTGGGGGCCTGTGGCTGGGAGTGGCCAGCTGGCTCCTTAGAATCCACGATACGCAGGATGGTTCCCAGACCAGAGGTGGCACCAGTGCCAAGTCGGGCTGGTTTGATGGTGCAAAGTGGCTCCTGCAATCTGCCATCCTGAAGCGGGGTAGCATACTTTTGTTTGCCAGGGAAACCCCCAGTGCTTTGTGTCTGGGGCCTATGGCTGGAAGTGACCGGCTGGCTCCTGAAAAGCTACGATAGGCAGGATGGTTACCAGACCCATGGTGGAACCAGTGCCAAGTTGGGCTGGTTTGATAGTACCAAGTGGTTCCTGCAATCTGTCATCAAAATGTTGGCAGGCCAGTTTTGTTTTCCAGGGAAAAACGCCGTTGTTTGTGTTTGGGGTCCTGTGGCTGGGCGTGGCCGGCTGGCTCCTTAGAATCCACGATACGCAGGATGGTTCCCAGACCAGAGGTGGCACCAGTGCCAAGTTGGGCTGGTTTGATACCACAAAGAGGCTCCTGCAATCTGCCATCCAGAAGCGGGGCAGCTTCCTGTTGTTTGCCAAGGAAACGGGCCGTGGTTTGTGTCTGGGGGCCTATGGCTGGGAGTGACCGGCTGGCTCCTGAAAAGCTACGATAGGCAGGATGGTGACCAGACCCATGGTGGCACCAGTGCCAAGTTGGGCTGGTTTGATAGTACCAAGGGGCTCCTGCAATCTGCCATCAAAAAGTTGGCAGGCGAGTTCTGTTTTCCAGGGAAAAACGCCGTTGTTTGTGTTTGGGGGCCTGTGGCTGGGAGTGGCCGGCTGGCTCCTTAGAATCCACGATACGCAGGATGGTTCCCAGACCAGAGGTGGCACCAGTGCCAAGTCGGGCTGGTTTGATGGTGCAAAGTGGCTCCTGCAATCTGCCATCCAGAAGCGGGGCAGCCGAGTTTTTTTTGCCAGAGAAAAGGGCCGTGGTTTGTGTCTGGGGGCCTATGGCTGGGAGTGGCCGGCTGGCTCCTTAAAATGCTCCTTACGCAGGATGGTGACAAGACCCAGGGTGGCACCAGTGCCAAGTTGTGCTGTTTTTGTAGTACCAAGTGCGTCCTGCAATTTGCCATCCAGAAGAGGGGCAGTTGAGTTTTGTTTGCCAGAGAAAAGGGCCGTGGTTTGTGTTTGAGGGCATATGGCTGAGAGTGGCCGGCTGACCCCTGAAAATCCACAATAGGCAGGATGGTTCCCAGAGCCAAGGTGGCACCAGTGCCAAGTCGGGCTGGTTTGATAGTACTAAATAGCTCCTGCAATCTGCCATCCAGAAGCGGGGCAGCTTAATTTTGTTTACCAGGGAAACGGGCCGAGGTTTGTGTCTGGGGGCCTATGGCTGGGAGTGACCGGCTGGCTCCTGAAAAGCTACGATAGGCAGGATGGTTCCCAGACCAGAGGTGGCACCAGTGCCAAGTCGGGCTAGTTTGATGGTGCAAAGTGGCTCCTGCAATCTGCCATCAAAAAGTTGGCAGGCGAGTTTTGTTTTCCAGGGAAAAGTGCCGTTGATTTTGTTTGGTGGCCTGTGGCTGGGAGTGGCCGGCTGGCTCCTTAGAATCCACGATACGCAGGATGGTTCCCAGACCAGAGGTGGCACCAGTTCCAAGTTGGGATTGTTTGATAGTACCAAGTGGCTCCTGCAATCTGCCATCCAGAAGCGGGGCAGCTTACTTTTGTTTGCCAGGGAAACAGGCCGAGGTTTGTGTCTGGGGGCCTATGGCTGGGAGTGACTGTCTGGCTCCTGAAAAGCTACGATAGGCAGGATGGTTACCAGACTCATGGTGGCACCAGTGCCACGTTGGGCTGATTTGATAGTACCAAGCGGCTCCTGCAATCTGCCATCAAAAAGTTGGCAGGCGAGTTTTGTTTTCCAGGGGAAAGCGCCATTGTTTGTGTTTGGGGGCGTATGGCTGGGAGTGGCCGGCTGGCTCCTTAGAATCCACGATACGCAGGATGGTTCCCAGACCAGAGGGGGCACCAGTGCCATGTCGGGCTAGTTTGATGGTGCAAAGTGGCTCCTGCAATCTGCCATGAAAAAGTTTGCAGGCGAGTTTTGTTTTCCAGGGAAAAGTGCCGTTGTTTGTGTTTGGTGGACTGTGGCTGGGAGTGGCCGGCTGGCTCCTTAGAATCCACGATACGCAGGATGGTTCCCAGACCAGAGGTGGCACCAGTTCCAAGTCGGGCTTGTTTGATAGTACCAAGTGGCTCCTGCAATCTGCCATCCAGAAGCGGGGCAGCTTACTTTTGTTTGCAAGGGAAACGGGCCGAGGTTTGTGTCTGGGGGCCTATGGCTGGGAGTGACCGGCTGGCTCCTGAAAAGCTACGATAGGCAGGATGTTTACCAGACCCATGGTGGCACCAGTGCCAAGTTGGGCTGATTTGATAGTACCAAGTGGCTCCTGCAATCTGCCATCAAAAAGTTGGCAGGCGAGTTTTGTTTTCCAGGGAAAAGTGCCGTTGATTGTGTTTGGGGGCCTGTGGCTGGGAGTGGCCGGCTGGCTAATTAGAATCCACGATACGCAGGATGGTTCCCAGACCAGAGGTGGCACCAGTGCCAAGTCGGGCTAGTTTGATGGTGCAAAGTGGCTCCTGCAATCTGCCATTAAAAAGTTGGCATGCCAGTTTTGTTTTCCAGGGAAAAGCGCCGTTGTTTGTGTTTGGGGGCTTGTGGCTGGGAGTGGCCAGCTGGCTCCTTAGAATCCACGATACGCAGGATGGTTCCCAGACCAGAGGTGGCACCAGTGCCAAGTCGGGCTGGTTTGATGGTGCAAAGTGGCTCCTGCAATCTGCCATCCTGAAGCGGGGTAGCATACATTTGTTTGCCAGGGAAACCCCCAGTGCTTTGTGTCTGGGGCCTCTGGCTGGAAGTGACCGGCTGGCTCCTGAAAAGCTACGATAGGCAGGATGGTTACCAGACCCATGGTGGAACCAGTGCCAAGTTGGGCTGGTTTGATAGTACCAAGTGGTTCCTGCAATCTGCCATCAAAAAGTTGGCAGGCCAGTTTTGTTTTCCAGGGAAAAGCGCCGTTGTTTGTGTTTGGGGTCCTGTGGCTGGGAGTGGCCGGCTGGCTCCTTAGAATCCACGATACGCAGGATGGTTCCCAGACCAGAGGTGGCACCAGTGCCAAGTCGGGCTGGTTTGATACCACAAAGTGGCTCCTGCAATCTGCCATCCAGAAGCGGGGCAGCTTACTTTTGTTTGCCAGGGTAACGGGCCGAGATTTGTGTCTGGGGGCCTATGGCTGGGAGTGACCGGCTGGCTCCTGAAAAGCTACGATAGGCAGGATGGTTACCAGACCCATGGTGGCACCAGTGCCAAGTTGGGCTGATTTGATAGTACCAAGCGGCTCCTGCAATCTGCCATCAAAAAGTTGGCAGGCGAGTTTTGTTTTCCAGGGAAAAGTGTCATTGTTTGTGTTTGGGGGCTTGTGGCTGGGAGTGGCCGGCTGGCTAATTAGAAGCCACGATACGCAGGATGGTTCCCAGACCAGAGGTGGCACCAGTGCCAAGTCAGGCTAGTTTGATGGTGCAAAGTGGCTCCTGCAATCTGCCATTAAAAAGTTGACATGCCAGTTTTTTTTTCCAGGGAAAAGCGCCGTTGTTTGTGTTTGGGGGCTTGTGGCTGGGAGTGGCGAGCTGGCTCCTTAGAATCCACGATACGCAGGATGGTTCCCAGACCAGAGGTGGCACCAGTGCCAAGTCGGGCTGGTTTGATGGTGCAAAGTGGCTCCTGCAATCTGCCATCAAAATGTTGGCAGGCGAGTTTTGTTTTCCAGGGAAAAGCGCCGTTGTTTGTGTTTGGGGGCCTGTGGCTGGGAGTGGCCGGCTGGCTCCTTAGAATCCACGATACGCAGGATGGTTCCCAGACCAGAGGTGGCACCAGTGCCATGTCGGGCTAGTTTGATGGTGCAAAGTGGCTCCTGCAATCTGCCATTAAAAAGTTGGCATGTCAGTTTTGTTTTCCAGGGAAAAGCGCCGTTGTATATGTTTGGGGGCCTGTGGCTGGGAGTGGCCAGCTGGCTCCTTAGAATCCACGATACGCAGGATGGTTCCCAGACCAGAGGTGGCACCAGTGCCAAGTCGGGCTGGTTTGATGGTGCAAAGTGGCTCCTGCAATCTGCCATCCTGAAGCGGGGTAGCATACTTTTGTTTGCCAGGGAAACCCCCAGTGCTTTGTGTCTGGGGCCTATGGCTGGAAGTGACCGGCTGGCTCCTGAAAAGCTACGATAGGCAGGATGGTTACCAGACCCATGGTGGAACTAGTGCCAAGTTAGGCTGGTTTGATAGTACCAAGTGGTTCCTGCAATCTGTTATCAAAATGTTGGCAGGCCAGTTTTGTTTTCCAGGGAAAAACGCCGTTGTTTGTGTTTGGGGTCCTGTGGCTGGGCGTGGCCGGCTGGCTCCTTAGAATCCACGATACGCAGGATGGTTCCCAGACCAGAGGTGGCACCAGTGCCAAGTTGGGCTGGTTTGATACCACAAAGAGGCTCTTGCAATCTGCCATCCAGAAGCGGGGCAGCTTCCTGTTGTTTGCCAAGGAAACGGGCCGTGGTTTGTGTCTGGGGGCCTATGGCTGGGAGTGACCGGCTGGCTCCTGAAAAGCTACGATAGGCAGGATGGTGACCAGACCCATGGTGGCACCAGTGCCAAGTTGGGCTGGTTTGATAGTACCAAGGGGCTCCTGCAATCAGCCATCAAAAAGTTGGCAGGCGAGTTCTGTTTTCCAGGGAAAAGCGCTGTTGTTTGTGTTTGGGGGCCTGTGGCTGGGAGTGGCCGGCTGGCTCCTTAGAATCCACGATACGCAGGATGGTTCCCAGACCAGAGGTGGCACCAGTGCCAAGTCGGGCTGGTTTGATGGTGCAAAGTGGCTCCTGCAATCTGCCATCCAGAAGCGGGGCAGCCGAGTTTTTTTGCCAGAGAAAAGGGCCGTGGTTTGTGTCTGGGGGCCTATGGCTGGGAGTGGCCGGCTGGCTCCTTAAAATGCTCGTTACGCAGGATGGTGACAAGACCCAGGGTGGCACCAGTGCCAAGTTGTGCTGTTTTTGTAGTACCAAGTGCGTCCTGCAATTTGCCATCCAGAAGAGGGGCAGTTGAGTTTTGTTTGCTAGAGAAAAGGGCCGTGGTTTGTGTTTGAGGGCATATGGCTGAGAGTGGCCGGCTGACCCCTGAAAATCCACAATAGGCAGGATGGTTCCCAGAGCCAAGGTGGCACCAGTGCCAAGTCGGGCTGGTTTGATAGTACTAAATAGCTCCTGCAATCTGCCATCCAGAAGCGGGGCAGCTTAATTTTGTTTACCAGGGAAACGGGCCGAGGTTTGTGTCTGGGGGCCTATGGCTGGGAGTGACCGGCTGGCTCCTGAAAAGCTACGATAGGCAGGATGGTTCCCAGACCAGAGGTGGCACCAGTGCCAAGTCGGGCTAGTTTGATGGTGCAAAGTGGCTCCTGCAATCTGCCATCAAAAAGTTGGCAGGCGAGTTTTGTTTTCCAGGGAAAAGTACCGTTGATTTTGTTTGGGGGCCTGTGGCTGGGAGTGGCCGGCTGGCTCCTTAGAATCCACGATACGCAGGATGGTTCCCAGACCAGAGGTGGCACCAGTTCCTAGTCGGGCTTGTTTGATAGTACCAAGTGGCTCCTGCAATCTGCCATCCAGAAGCGGGGCAGCTTACTTTTGTTTGCCAGGGAAACAGGCCGAGGTTTGTGTCTGGGGGCCTATGGCTGGGAGTGACTGGCTGGCTCCTGAAAAGCTACGATAGGCAGGATGGTTACCAGACTCATGGTGGCACCAGTGCCACGTTGGGCTGATTTGATAGTACCAAGCGGCTCCTGCAATCTGCCATCAAAAAGTTGGCAGGCGAGTTTTGTTTTCCAGGGGAAAGCGCCATTGTTTGTGTTTGGGGGCGTATGGCTGGGAGTGGCCGGCTGGCTCCTTAGAATCCACGATACGCAGGATGGTTCCCAGACCAGAGGGGGCACCAGTGCCATGTCGGGCTAGTTTGATGGTGCAAAGTGGCTCCTGCAATCTGCCATGAAAAAGTTGGCAGGCCAGTTTTGTTATCCAGGGAAAAGCGCCGTTGTTTGTGTTTGGGGTCCTGTGGCTGGGAGTGGCCGGCTGGCTCCTTAGAATCCACGATACGCAGGATGGTTCCCAGACCAGAGGTGGCACCAGTTCCAAGTCGGGCTTGTTTGATAGTACCAAGTGGCTCCTGCAATCTGCCATCCAGAAGCGGGGCAGCTTACTTTTGTTTGCAAGGGAAACGGGCCGAGGTTTGTGTCTGGGGGCCTATGGCTGGGAGTGACCGGCTGGCTCCTGAAAAGCTACGATAGGCAGGATGGTTACCAGACTCATGGTGGCACCAGTGCCAAATTGGGCTGATTTGATAGTACCAAGCGGCTCCTGCAATCTGCATCCAAAATGTTGGCAGGCGAGTTTTGTTTTCCAGGGAAAAGTGTCGTTGTTTGTGTTTGGGGGCTTGTGGCTGGGAGTGGCCGGCTGGCTCCTTAGAATCCACGATACGCAGGATGGTTCCCAGACCAGAGGTGGCACCAGTGCCAAGTTGGGCTGGTTTGATGGTGCAAAGTGGCTCCTGCAATCTGCCATCCAGAAGCGGGGTAGCTTACTTTTTTTTGCCAGGGAAACGGGCCGAGGTTTTTGTCTGGGGGCCTATGGGTGGGACTGTCCGGCTGGCTCCTGAAAAGCTACGATAGGCAGGATGGTGACCAGACCCATGGTGGCACCAGTGCCAAGTTGGGCTGGTTTGATAGTAGCAAGTGGCTCCTGCAATCTGCCATCAAAAAGTTGGCAGGCGAGTTTTGTTTTCCAGGGAAAAGCGCCGTTGTTTGTGTTTGGGGGCCTCTGGCTGGGAGTGGCCGGCTGGCTCCTTAGAATCCACGATACGCAGGATGGTTCCCAGACCAGAGGTGGCACCAGGGCCAAGTCGGGCTGGTTTGATGGTGCAAAGTGGCTCCTGCAATCTGCCATCAAAATGTTGGCAGGCGAGTTTTGTTTTCCAGGGAAAAGCGCAGTTATTTGTGTTTGGGGGCCTGTGGCTGGTAGTGGCCGGCTGGCTCCTTAGAATCCACGATACGCAGGATGGTTCCCAGACCAGAGGTGGCACCAGTGCCAAGTCGGGCTAGTTTGATGGTGCAAAGTGGCTCCTGCAATCTGCCATTAAAAAGTTGGCATGCCAGTTTTGTTTTCCAGGGAAAAGCGCCGTTGTTTGTGTTTGGGGGCTTGTGGCTGGGAGTGGCCAGCTGGCTCTTTAGAATCCACGATACGCAGGATGGTTCCCAGACCAGAGGTGGCACCAGTGCCAAGTTGGGCTGGTTTGATACCACAAAGTGGCTCCAGCAATCTGCCATCCAGAAGCGGGGCAGCTAACTTTTGTTTGCCAGGGAAACGGGCCGAGATTTGTGTCTGGGGGCCTATGGCTGGGAGTGACCGGCTGGCTCCTGAAAAGCTACGATAGGCAGGATGGTTACCAGACCCATGGTGGCACCAGTGCCAAGTTGGGCTGATTTGATAGTACCAAGCGGCTCCTGCAATCTGCCATCAAAAAGTTGGCAGGCCAGTTTTGTTTTCCAGGGAAAAGCGCCGTTGTTTTGTTTGGGGGCCTATGGCTGGGAGTGGCCGGCTGGCTAATTGGAATCCACCATACGCAGGATGGTTCCCAGACCATGGTGGCACCAGTGCCAAGTCGGGCTAGATTGATGGTGCAAAGTGGCTCCTGCAATCTGCCATGAAAAAGTTGGCAGGCGAGTTTTGTTTTCCAGGGAAAAGCGCCGTTGTTTGTGTTTGGTGGACTGTGGCTGGGAGTGGCCGGCTGGCTCCTTAGAATCCACGATACGCAGGATGGTTCCCAGACCAGAGGTGGCACCAGTTCCAAGTTGGGCTTGTTTGATAGTACCAAGTGGCTCCTGCAATCTGCCATCCAGAAGCGGGGCAGCTTACTTTTGTTTGCAAGGGAAAAGGGCCGAGGTTTGTGTCTGGGGGCCTATGGCTTGGAGTGACCGGCTGGCTCCTGAAAAGCTACGATAGGCAGGATGGTTCCCAGACCAGAGGTGGCACCAGTGCCAAGTCGGGCTAGTTTGATGGTGCAAAGTGGCTCCTGCAATCTGCCATGAAAAAGTTGGCAGGCGAGTTTTGTTTTCCAGGGAAAAGTGCCGTTGATTTTTTTTGGTGGCGTGTGGCTGGGAGTGGCCGGCTGGCTCCTTAGAATCCACGATACGCAGGATGGTTCCCAGACCAGAGGTGGCACCAGTTCCAAGTCGGGCTTGTTTGATAGTACCAAGTGGCTCCTGCAATCTGCCATCCAGAAGCGGGGCAGCTTACTTTTGTTTGCAAGGGAAACGGGCCGAGGTTTTTGTCTGGGGGCCTATGGCTGGGAGTGACTGGCTGGCTCCTGAAAAGCTACGATAGGCAGGATGGTTACCAGACTCATGGTGGCACCAGTGCCACGTTGGGCTGATTTGATAGTACCAAGCGGCTCCTGCAATCTGCCATCAAAAAGTTGGCAGGCGAGTTTTGTTTTCCAGGGGAAAGCGCCGTTGTTTGTGTTTGGGGGCCTATGGCTGGGAGTGGCCGGCTGGCTAATTAGAATCCACGATACGCAGGATGGTTCCCAGACCAGAGGTGGCACCAGTGCCAAGTCGGGCTAGTTTGATGGTGCAAAGTGGCTCCTGCAATCTGCCTTTAAAAAGTTGGCATGCCAGTTTTGTTTTCCAGGGAAAAGCGCCGTTGTTTGTGTTTGGGGGCCTGTGGCTGGGAGTGGCCAGCTGGCTCCTTAGAATCCACGATACGCAGGATGGTTCCAAGACCAGAGGTGGCACCAGTGCCAAGTCGGGCTGGTTTGATGGTGCAAAGTGGCTCCTGCAATCTGCCATCCTGAAGCGGGGTAGCATACTTTTGTTTGCCAGGGAAACCCCCAGTCCTTTGTGTCTGGGGCCTATGGCTGGAAGTGACCGGCTGGCTCCTGAAAAGCTACGATAGGCAGGATGGTTACCAGACCCATGGTGGAACCAGTGCCAAGTTGGGCTGGTTTGATAGTACCAAGTGGTTCCTGCAATCTGCCATCAAAAAGTTGGCAGGCCAGTTTTGTTTTCCAGGGAAAAGCGCCGTTGTTTGTGTTTGGGGTCCTGTGGCTGGGAGTGGCCGGCTGGCTCCTTAGAATCCACGATACGCAGGATGGTTCCCAGACCAGAGGTGGCACCAGTGCCAAGTTGGGCTGGTTTGATACCACAAAGTGGCTCCTGCAATCTGCTATCCAGAAGCGGGGCAGCTTACTTTTGTTTGCCAGGGAAACGGGCCGAGCTTTGTGTCTGGGGGCCTATGGCTGGGAGTGACTGGCTGGCTCCTGAAAAGCTACGATAGGCAGGATGGTTACCAGACTCATGGTGGCACCAGAGCCACGTTGGGCTGATTTGATAGTACCAAGCGGCTCCTGCAATCTGCCATCAAAAAGTTGGCAGGCGAGTTTTGTTTTCCAGGGGAAAGCGCCATTGTTTGTGTTTGGGGGCCTATGGCTGGGAGTGGCCGGCTGGCTCCTTAGAATCCACGATACGCAGGATGGTTCCCAGACCAGAGGTGGCACCAGTGCCATGTCGGGCTAGTTTGATGGTGAAAAGTGGCTCCTGCAATCTGCCATGAAAAAGTTGGCAGGCGAGTTTTGTTTTCCAGGGAAAAGTGCCGTTGTTTGTGTTTGGTGGACTGTGGCTGGGAGTGGCCGGCTGGCTCCTTAGAATCCACGATACGCAGGATGGTTCCCAGACCAGAGGTGGCACCAGTTCCAAGTCCGGCTTGTTTGATAGTACCAAGTGGCTCCTGCAATCTGCCATCCAGAAGCGGGGCAGCTTACATTTGTTTGCAAGGGAAACGGGCCGAGGTTTGTGTCTGGGGGCCTATGGCTGGGAGTGACCAGCTGTCTCCTGAAAAGCTACGATAGGCAGGATGGTTACCAGACCCATGGTGGCACCAGTGCCAAGTTGGGCTGATTTGATAGAATCAAGCGGCTCCTGCAATCTGCCATCAAAAAGTTGGCAGGCGAGTTTGGTTTTCCAGGGAAAAGTACCGTTGATTTTTTTTGGTGGCCTGTGGCTGGGAGTGGCCGGCTGGCTCCTTAGAATCCACGATACGCAGGATGGTTCCCAGACCAGAGGTGGCACCAGTTCCAAGTCGGGCTGGTTTGATAGTACCAAGTGGCTCCTGCAATCTTCCATCCGGAAGCGGGGCAGCTTACTTTTGTTTGCAAGGGAAACGGGCCGAGGTTTTTTTCTGGGGCCTATGGCTGGGAGTGACTGGCTGGCTCCTGAAAAGCTACGATAGGCAGGATGGTTACCAGACTCATGGTGGCACCAGTGCCACGTTGGGCTGATTTGATAGTACCAAGCGGCTCCTGCAATCTGCCATCAAAAAGTTGGCAGGCGAGTTTTGTTTTCCAGGGAAAAGCGCCGTTGTTTGTGTTTGGGGGCCTATGGCTGGGAGTGGCCGGCTGGCTAATTAGAATCCACGATACGCAGGATGGTTCCCAGACCATGGTGGCACCAGTGCTGAGTCGGGCTAGTTTGATGGTGCAAAGTGGCTCCTGCAATCTGCCATGAAAAAGTTGGCAGGCGAGTTTTGTTTTCCAGGGAAAAGTGCCGTTGTTTGTGTTTGGTGGACTGTGGCTGGGAGTGGCCGGCTGGCTCCTTAGAATCCACGATACGCAGGATGGTTCCCAGACCAGAGGTGGCACCAGTTCCAAGTCGGGCTGGTTTGATAGTACCAAGTGGCTCCTGCAATCAGCCATCCAGAAGCGGGGCAGCTTACTTTTGTTTGCCAGGGAAACGGGCCGAGGTTTGTGTCTGGGGGCCTATGGCTGGGAGTGACTGGCTGGCTCCTGAAAAGCTACGATAGGCAGGATGGTTACCAGACCCATGGTGGCACCAGTGCCAAGTTGGGCTGATTTGATAGTACCAAGCGGCTCCTGCAATCTGCCATCAAAAGTTGGCAGGCCAGTTTTGTTTTCCAGGGAAAAGTGCCGTTGATTTTTTTTGGTGGCCTGTGGCTGGGAGTGGCCAGCTGTCTCCTTATAATCCACGATACGCAGGATGGTTCCCAGACCAGAGGTGGCACCAGTGCCAAGTCGGGCTGGTTTGATGGTGCAAAGTGGCTCCTGCAATCTGCCATCCAGAAGCGGGGCAGCTGAGTTTTGTTTGCCAGAGAAAAGGGCCGTGGTTTGTTTTTGGGGGCATATGGCTGGGAGTGGCCGGCTGGCTCCTTAAAATCCTCGATACGCAGGATGGTGACCAGACCCAAGGTGGCACCAGTGCCAAGTTGTGCTGTTTGTGTAGTACCAAGTGCGTCCTGCAATTTGCCATCCAGAAGAGGGGCAGTTGAGTTTTGTTTGCCAGAGAAAAGCGCCGTGGTTTGTGTTTGAGGGCATATGGCTGAGAGTGGCCGGCTGACCCCTGAAAATCCACAATAGGCAGGATGGTTCCCAGAGCCAAGGTGGCACCAGTGCCAAGTCGGGCTGGTTTGATAGTACTAAATAGCTCCTGCAATCTGCCATCCAGAAGCGGGGCAGCTTAATTTTGTTTGCCAGGGAAACGGGCCGAGGTTTGTGTCTGGGGGCCTATGGCTGGGAGTGACCGGCTGGCTCCTGAAAAGCTACGATAGGCAGGATGGTTCCCAGACCAGAGGTGGCACCAGTGCCAAGTTGGGCTAGTTTGATGGTGCAAAGTGGCTCCTGCAATCTGCCATGAAATAGTTGGAAGGCGAGTTTTGTTTTCCAGGGAAAAGTGCCGTTGTTTGTGTTTGGTGGACTGTGGCTGGGAGTGGCCGGCTGGCTCCTTAGAATCCACGATACGCAGGATGGTTCCCAGACCAGAGGTGGCACCAGTGCCAAGTCGGGCTGGTTTGATAGTACCAAGTGGCTCCTGCAATCTGCCATCCAGAAGCGGGGCAGCTTACTTTTGTTTGCCAGGGAAAAGGGCCGAGGTTTGTGTCTGGGGGCCTATGGCTGGGAGTGACCGGCTGGCTCCTGAAAAGCTACGATAGGCAGGATGGTTACAAGACTCATGGTGGCACCAGTGCCACGTTGGGCTGATTTGATAGTACCAAGCGGCTCCTGCAATCTGCCATCAAAATGTTGGCAGGCGAGTTTTGTTTTCCAGGGAAAAGTGTCGTTGTTTGTGTTTGGGGGCTTGTGGCTGGGAGTGGCCGGCTGGCTCCTTAGAATCCACGATACGCAGGATGGTTCCCAGACCAGAGGTGGCACCAGTGCCAAGTCAGGCTAGTTTGATGGTGCAAAGTGGCTCCTGCAATCTGCCATCCAGAAGCGGGGTAGCTTACTTTTGTTTGCCAGGGAAACGGGCCGAGGTTTTTGTCTGGGGGCCTATGGGTGGGGCTGTCCGGCTGGCTCCTGAAAAGCTACGATAGGCAGGATGGTGACCAGACTCATGGTGGCACCAGTGCCAAGTTGGGCTGGTTTGATAGTAGCAAGTGGCTCCTGCAATCTGCCATCAAAAAGTTGGCAGGCGAGTTTTGTTTTCCAGGGAAAAGCGCCGTTGTTTGTGTTTGGGGGCCTGTGGCTGGGAGTGGCCGGCTGGCTCCTTAGAATCCACGATACACAGGATGGTTCCCAGACCAGAGGTGGCACCAGTGCCAAGTCGGGCTGGTTTGATGGTGCAAAGTGGCTCCTGCAATCAGCCATCAAAATGTTGGCAGGCGAGTTTTGTTTTCCAGGGAAAAGCGCCGTTGTTTGTGTTTGGGGGCCTGTGGCTGGGTGTGGCCGGCTGGCTAATTAGAATCCAGGATACGCAGGATGGATCCCAGACCAGAGGTGGCACCAGTGCCAAGTCGGGCTAGTTTGATGGTGCAAAGTGGCTCCTGCAATCTGCCATTAAAAAGTTGGCATGCCAGTTTTGTTTTCCAGGGAAAAGCGCCGTTGTTTGTGTTTGGGGGCCTGTGGCTGGGAGTGGCCAGCTGGCTCCTTAGAATCCACGATACGCAGGATGGTTCCCAGACCAGAGGTGGCACCAGTGCCAAGTCGGGCTGGTTTGATGGTGCAAAGTGGCTCCTGCAATCTGCCATCCTGAAGCGGGGTAGCATACTTTTGTTTGCCAGGGAAACCCCCAGTCCTTTGTGTCTGGGGCCTATGGCTGGAAGTTTCTGGCTGGCTCCTGAAAAGCTACGATAGGCAGGATGGTTACCAGACCCCTGGTGGAACCAGTGCCAAGTTGGGCTGGTTTGATAGTACCAAGTGGTTCCTGCAATCTGCCATCAAAAAGTTGGCAGGCAAGTTTTGTTTTCCAGGGAAAAGCGCCGTTGTTTTTGTTTGGGGTCGTGTGGCTGGGAGTGGCCGGCTGGCTCCTTAGAATCCACGATACGCAGGATGGTTCCCAGACCAGAGGTGGCACCAGTGCCAAGTTGGGCTGGTTTGATACCACAAAGTGGCTCCTGCAATCTGCCATCCAGAAGCGGGGCAGCTTACTTTTGTTTGCCAGGGAAACGGGCCGAGATTTGTGTCTGGGGGCCTATGGCTGGGAGTGACTGGCTGGCTCCTGAAAAGCTACGATAGGCAGGATGGTGACCAGACTCATGGTGGCACCAGTGCCACGTTGGGCTGGTTTGATAGTACCAAGCGGCTCCTGCAATCTGCCATCAAAAAGTTGGCAGGCGAGTTTTGTTTTCCAGGGAAAAGCGCCGCTGTTTGTGTTTGGGGGCCTGTGGCTGGGAGTGGCCAGCTGTCTCCTTATAATCCACGATACGCAGGATGGTTCCCAGACCAGAGGTGGCACCAGTGCCAAGTCGGGCTGGTTTGATGGTGCAAAGTGGCTCCTGCAATCTGCCATCCAGAAGCGGGGCAGCTGAGTTTTGTTTGCCAGAGAAAAGGGCCGTGGTTTGTTTTTGGGGGCATATGGCTGGGAGTGGCCGGCTGGCTCCTTAAAATCCTCGATACGCAGGATGGTGACCAGACCCAAGGTGGCACCAGTGCCAAGTTGTGCTGTTTTTGTAGTACCAAGTGCGTCCTGCAATTTGCCATCCAGAAGAGGGGCAGTTGAGTTTTGTTTGCCAGAGAAAAGCGCCGTGGTTTGTGTTTGAGGGCATATGGCTGAGAGTGGCCGGCTGACCCCTGAAAATCCACAATAGGCAGGATGGTTCCCAGAGCCAAGGTGGCACCAGTGCCAAGTCGGGCTGGTTTGATAGTACTAAATAGCTCCTGCAATCTGCCATCCAGAAGCGGGGCAGCTTAATTTTGTTTGCCAGGGAAACGGGCCGAGGTTTGTGTCTGGGGGCCTATGGCTGGGAGTGACCGGCTGGCTCCTGAAAAGCTACGATAGGCAGGATGGTTCCCAGACCAGAGGTGGCACCAGTGCCAAGTTGGGCTAGTTTGATGGTGCAAAGTGGCTCCTGCAATCTGCCATGAAATAGTTGGAAGGCGAGTTTTGTTTTCCAGGGAAAAGTGCCGTTGTTTGTGTTTGGTGGACTGTGGCTGGGAGTGGCCGGCTGGCTCCTTAGAATCCACGATACGCAGGATGGTTCCCAGACCAGAGGTGGCACCAGTGCCAAGTCGGGCTGGTTTGATAGTACCAAGTGGCTCCTGCAATCTGCCATCCAGAAGCGGGGCAGCTTACTTTTGTTTGCCAGGGAAAAGGGCCGAGGTTTGTGTCTGGGGGCCTATGGCTGGGAGTGACCGGCTGGCTCCTGAAAAGCTACGATAGGCAGGATGGTTACAAGACTCATGGTGGCACCAGTGCCAAGTTGGGCTGATTTGATAGTACCAAGCGGCTCCTGCAATCTGCCATCAAAATGTTGGCAGGCGAGTTTTGTTTTCCAGGGAAAAGTGTCGTTGTTTGTGTTTGGGGGCTTGTGGCTGGGAGTGGCCGGCTGGCTCCTTAGAATCCACGATACGCAGGATGGTTCCCAGACCAGAGGTGGCACCAGTGCCAAGTCAGGCTAGTTTGATGGTGCAAAGTGGCTCCTGCAATCTGCCATCCAGAAGCGGGGTAGCTTACTTTTGTTTGCCAGGGAAACGGGCCGAGGTTTTTGTCTGGGGGCCTATGGGTGGGGCTGTCCGGCTGGCTCCTGAAAAGCTACGATAGGCAGGATGGTGACCAGACTCATGGTGGCACCAGTGCCAAGTTGGGCTGGTTTGATAGTAGCAAGTGGCTCCTGCAATCTGCCATCAAAAAGTTGGCAGGCGAGTTTTGTTTTCCAGGGAAAAGCGCCGTTGTTTGTGTTTGGGGGCCTGTGGCTGGGAGTGGCCGGCTGGCTCCTTAGAATCCACGATACACAGGATGGTTCCCAGACCAGAGGTGGCACCAGTGCCAAGTCGGGCTGGTTTGATGGTGCAAAGTGGCTCCTGCAATCAGCCATCAAAATGTTGGCAGGCGAGTTTTGTTTTCCAGGGAAAAGCGCCGTTGTTTGTGTTTGGGGGCCTGTGGCTGGGTGTGGCCGGCTGGCTAATTAGAATCCAGGATACGCAGGATGGATCCCAGACCAGAGGTGGCACCAGTGCCAAGTCGGGCTAGTTTGATGGTGCAAAGTGGCTCCTGCAATCTGCCATTAAAAAGTTGGCATGCCAGTTTTGTTTTCCAGGGAAAAGCGCCGTTGTTTGTGTTTGGGGGCCTGTGGCTGGGAGTGGCCAGCTGGCTCCTTAGAATCCACGATACGCAGGATGGTTCCCAGACCAGAGGTGGCACCAGTGCCAAGTCGGGCTGGTTTGATGGTGCAAAGTGGCTCCTGCAATCTGCCATCCTGAAGCGGGGTAGCATACTTTTGTTTGCCAGGGAAACCCCCAGTCCTTTGTGTCTGGGGCCTATGGCTGGAAGTGACTGGCTGGCTCCTGAAAAGCTACGATAGGCAGGATGGTTACCAGACCCCTGGTGGAACCAGTGCCAAGTTGGGCTGGTTTGATAGTACCAAGTGGTTCCTGCAATCTGCCATCAAAAAGTTGGCAGGCAAGTTTTGTTTTCCAGGGAAAAGCGCCGTTGTTTTTGTTTGGGGTCGTGTGGCTGGGAGTGGCCGGCTGGCTCCTTAGAATCCACGATACGCAGGATGGTTCCCAGACCAGAGGTGGCACCAGTGCCAAGTTGGGCTGGTTTGATACCACAAAGTGGCTCCTGCAATCTGCCATCCAGAAGCGGGGCAGCTTACTTTTGTTTGCCAGGGAAACGGGCCGAGATTTGTGTCTGGGGGCCTATGGCTGGGAGTGACTGGCTGGCTCCTGAAAAGCTACGATAGGCAGGATGGTGACCAGACTCATGGTGGCACCAGTGCCACGTTGGGCTGGTTTGATAGTACCAAGCGGCTCCTGCAATCTGCCATCAAAAAGTTGGCAGGCGAGTTTTGTTTTCCAGGGAAAAGCGCCGCTGTTTGTGTTTGGGGGCCTATGGCTGGGAGTGGCCGGCTGGCTAATTAGAATCCACGATACGCAGGATGGTTCCCAGACCAGAGGTGGCACCAGTGCCATGTCGGGCTAGTTTGATGGTGCAAAGTGGCTCCTGCAATCTGCCATGAAAAAGTTAGCAGGCGAGTTTTGTTTTCCAGGGAAATGTGCTGTTGTTTGTGTTTGGTGGACTGTGGCTGGGAGTGGCCGGCTGGCTCCTTAGAAACCACGATACGCAGGATGGTTCCCAGACCAGAGGTGGCACCAGTGCCAAGTCGGGCTGGTTTGATAGTACCAAGTGGCTCCTGCAATCTGCCATCCAGAAGCGGGGCAGCTTACTTTTGTTTGCCAGGGAAAGGGGCCGAGGTTTGTGCCTGGGGGCCTATGGCTGGGAGTGACCGGCTGGCTCCTGAAAAGCTACAATAGGCAGGATGGTTACCAGACCCATGGTGGCACCAGTGCCAAGTTGGGCTTATTTGATAGTACCAAGCGGCTCCTGCAATCTGCCATCAAAATGTTGGCAGGCGAGTTTTGTTTTCCAGGGAAAAGTGTCGTTGTTTGTGTTTGGGGGCTTGTGGCTGGGAGTGGCCGGCTGGCTCCTTAGAATCCACGATACGCAGGATGGTTCCCAGACCAGAGGTGGCACCAGTGCCAAGTCGGGCTAGTTTGATGGTGCAAAGTGGCTCCTGCAATCTGCCATCAAAATGTTGGCAGGCGAGTTTTGTTTTCCAGGGAAAAGCGCCGTTGTTTGTGTTTGGGTGCCTGTGGCTGGGAGTGGCCGGCTGGCTAATTAGAAGCCACGATACGCAGGATGGTTCCCAGACCAGAGGTGGCACCAGTGCCAAGTCGGGCTAGTTTGATGGTGCAAAGTGGCTCCTGCAATCTGCCATTAAAAAGTTGGCTTGCCAGTTTTGTTTTCCAGGGAAAAGTGCCGTTGTTTGTGTTTGGGGGCCTGTGGCTGGGAGTGGCCAGCTGGCTCCTTAGAATCCACGATACGCAGGATGGTTCCCAGACCAGAGGTGGCACCAGTGCCAAGTCGGGCTGGTTTGATGGTGCAAAGTGGCTCCTCCAATCTGCCATCCTGAAGCGGGGTAGCATACTTTTGCTTGCCAGGGAAACCCCCAGTGCTTTGTGTCTGGGGCCTATGGCTGGAAGTGACCGGCTGGCTCTTGAAAAGCTACGATAGGCAGGATGGTTACCAGACCCATGGTGGCACCAGTGCCAAGTTGGGCTGGTTTGATAGTACCAAGTGGTTCCTGCAATCTGCCATCAAAAAGTTGGCAGGCCAGTTTTGTTTTCCAGGGAAAAGCGCCGTTGTTTGTGTTTGGGGTCCTGTGGCTGGAAGTGGCCGGCTGGCTCCTTAGAATCCACGATACGCAGGATGGTTCCCAGACCAGAGGTGGCACCAGTGCCAAGTTGGGCTGGTTTGATACCACAAAGTGGCTCCTGCAATCTGCTATCCAGAAGCGGGGCAGCTTACTTTTGTTTGCCAGGGAAACGGGCCGAGGTTTGTGTCTGGGGGCCTATGGCTGGGAGTGACTGGCTGGCTCCTGAAAAGCTACGATAGGCAGGATGGTTACCAGACTCATGGTGGCACCAGTGCCACGTTGGGCTGATTTGATAGTACCAAGCGGCTCCTGCAATCTGCCATCAAAAAGTTGGCAGGCGAGTTTTGTTTTCCAGGGAAAAGCGCCGTTGTTTGTGTTTGGGGGCCTATGGCTGGGAGTGGCCGGCTGGCTAATTAGAATCCACGATACGCAGGATGGTTCCCAGACCATGGTGGCACCAGTGCCAAGTCGGGCTAGTTTGATGCTGCAAAGTGGCTCCTGCAATCTGCCATGAAAAAGTTGGCAGGCGAGTTTTGTTTTCCAGGGAAAAGTGCCGTTGTTTGTGTTTGGTGGACTGTGGCTGGGAGTGGCCGGCTGGCTCCTTAGAATCCAGGATACGCAGGATGGTTCCCAGACCAGAGGTGGCACCAGTTCCAAGTCGGGCTGGTGTGATAGTACCAAGTGGCTCCTGCAATCTGCCATCCAGAAGCGGGGCAGCTTACTTATGTTTGCCAGGGAAACGGGCCGAGGTTTGTGTCTGGGGGCCTATGGCTGGGAGTGACCGGCTGGCTCCTGAAAAGCTACGATAGGCAGGATGGTTACCAGACCCATGGTGGCACCAGTGCCAAGTTGGGCTGATTTGATAGTATCAAGCGACTCCTGTAATCTGCCATCAAAAAGTTGGCAGGCGAGTTTTGTTTTCCAGGGAAAAGCGCCGTTGATTTTTTTTGGTGGCCTGTGGCTGGGAGTGGCCGGCTGGCTCCTTAGAATCCACGATACGCAGGATGGTTCCCAGACCAGAGGTGGCACCAGTTCCAAGTCGGGCTGGTTTGATAGTACCAAGTGGCTCCTGCAATCTGCCATCCAGAAGCGGGGCAGCTTACTTTTGTTTGCAAGGGAAACGGGCCGAGCTTTGTGTCTGGGGGCCTATGGCTGGGAGTGACTGGCTGGCTCCTGAAAAGCTACGATAGGCAGGATGGTTACCAGACTCATGGTGGCACCAGAGCCACGTTGGGCTGATTTGATAGTACCAAGCGGCTCCTGCAATCTGCCATCAAAAAGTTGGCAGGCGAGTTTTGTTTTCCAGGGGAAAGCGCCATTGTTTGTGTTTGGGGGCCTATGGCTGGGAGTGGCCGGCTGGCTCCTTAGAATCCACGATACGCAGGATGGTTCCCAGACCAGAGGTGGCACCAGTGCCATGTCGGGCTAGTTTGATGGTGCAAAGTGGCTCCTGCAATCTGCCATGAAAAAGTTGGCAGGCGAGTTTTGTTTTCCAGGGAAAAGTGCCGTTGTTTGTGTTTGGTGGACTGTGGCTGGGAGTGGCCGGCTGGCTCCTTAGAATCCACGATACGCAGGATGGTTCCCAGACCAGAGGTGGCACCAGTTCCAAGTCGGGCTTGTTTGATAGTACCAAGTGGCTCCTGCAATCTGCCATCCAGAAGCGGGGCAGCTTACTTTTGTTTGCAAGGGAAACGGGCCGAGGTTTGTGTCTGGGGGCCTATGGCTGGGAGTGACCAGCTGTCTCCTGAAAAGCTACGATAGGCAGGATGGTTACCAGACCCATGGTGGCACCAGTGCCAAGTTGGGCTGATTTGATAGAATCAAGCGGCTCCTGCAATCTGCCATCAAAAAGTTGGCAGGCGAGTTTTGTTTTCCAGGGAAAAGTACCGTTGATTTTTTTTGGTGGCCTGTGGCTGGGAGTGGCCGGCTGGCTCCTTAGAATCCACGATACGCAGGATGGTTCCCAGACCAGAGGTGGCACCAGTTCCAAGTCGGGCTGGTTTGATAGTACCAAGTGGCTCCTGCAATCTTCCATCCGGAAGCGGGGCAGCTTACTTTTGTTTGCAAGGGAAACGGGCCGAGGTTTTTTTCTGGGGGCCTATGGCTGGGAGTGACTGGCTGGCTCCTGAAAAGCTACGATAGGCAGGATGGTTACCAGACTCATGGTGGCACCAGTGCCACGTTGGGCTGATTTGATAGTACCAAGCGGCTCCTGCAATCTGCCATCAAAAAGTTGGCAGGCGAGTTTTGTTTTCCAGGGAAAAGCGCCGTTGTTTGTGTTTGGGGGCCTATGGCTGGGAGTGGCCGGCTGGCTAATTAGAATCCACGATACGCAGGATGGTTCCCAGACCATGGTGGCACCAGTGCTGAGTCGGGCTAGTTTGATGGTGCAAAGTGGCTCCTGCAATCTGCCATGAAAAAGTTGGCAGGCGAGTTTTGTTTTCCAGGGAAAAGTGCCGTTGTTTGTGTTTGGTGGACTGTGGCTGGGAGTGGCCGGCTGGCTCCTTAGAATCCACGATACGCAGGATGGTTCCCAGACCAGAGGTGGCACCAGTTCCAAGTCGGGCTGGTTTGATAGTACCAAGTGGCTCCTGCAATCTGCCATCCAGAAGCGGGGCAGCTTACTTTTGTTTGCCAGGGAAACGGGCCGAGGTTTGTGTCTGGGGGCCTATGGCTGGGAGTGACCAGCTGTCTCCTGAAAAGCTACGATAGGCAGGATGGTTACCAGACCCATGGTGGCACCAGTGCCAAGTTGGGCTGATTTGATAGTACCAAGCGGCTCCTGCAATCTGCCATGAAAAAGTTGGCAGGCGAGTTTTGTTTTCCAGGGAAAAGTGCCGTTGATTTTTTTTGGTGGCCTGTGGCTGGGAGTGGCCAGCTGTCTCCTTATAATCCACGATACGCAGGATGGTTCCCAGACCAGAGGTGGCACCAGTGCCAAGTCGGGCTGGTTTGATGGTGCAAAGTGGCTCCTGCAATCTGCCATCCAGAAGCGGGGCAGCTGAGTTTTGTTTGCCAGAGAAAAGGGCCGTGGTTTGTTTTTGGGGGCATATGGCTGGGAGTGGCCGGCTGGCTCCTTAAAATCCTCGATACGCAGGATGGTGACCAGACCCAAGGTGGCACCAGTGCCAAGTTGTGCTGTTTTTGTAGTACCAAGTGCGTCCTGCAATTTGCCATCCAGAAGAGGGGCAGTTGAGTTTTGTTTGCCAGAGAAAAGCGCCGTGGTTTGTGTTTGAGGGCATATGGCTGAGAGTGGCCGGCTGACCCCTGAAAATCCACAATAGGCAGGATGGTTCCCAGAGCCAAGGTGGCACCAGTGCCAAGTCGGGCTGGTTTGATAGTACTAAATAGCTCCTGCAATCTGCCATCCAGAAGCGGGGCAGCTTAATTTTGTTTGCCAGGGAAACGGGCCGAGGTTTGTGTCTGGGGGCCTATGGCTGGGAGTGACCGGCTGGCTCCTGAAAAGCTACGATAGGCAGGATGGTTCCCAGACCAGAGGTGGCACCAGTGCCAAGTTGGGCTAGTTTGATGGTGCAAAGTGGCTCCTGCAATCTGCCATGAAATAGTTGGCAGGCGAGTTTTGTTTTCCAGGGAAAAGTGCCGTTGTTTGTGTTTGGTGGACTGTGGCTGGGAGTGGCCGGCTGGCTCCTTAGAATCCACGATACGCAGGATGGTTCCCAGACCAGAGGTGGCACCAGTGCCAAGTCGGGCTGGTTTGATAGTACCAAGTGGCTCCTGCAATCTGCCATCCAGAAGCGGGGCAGCTTACTTTTGTTTGCCAGGGAAAAGGGCCGAGGTTTGTGTCTGGGGGCCTGTGGCTGGGAGTGACCGGCTGGCTCCTGAAAAGCTACGATAGGCAGGATGGTTACAAGACTCATGGTGGCACCAGTGCCAAGTTGGGCTGATTTGATAGTACCAAGCGGCTCCTGCAATCTGCCATCAAAATGTTGGCAGGCGAGTTTTGTTTTCCAGGGAAAAGTGTCGTTGTTTGTGTTTGGGGGCTTGTGGCTGGGAGTGGCCGGCTGGCTCCTTAGAATCCACGATACGCAGGATGGTTCCCAGACCAGAGGTGGCACCAGTGCCAAGTCAGGCTAGTTTGATGGTGCAAAGTGGCTCCTGCAATCTGCCATCCAGAAGCGGGGTAGCTTACTTTTGTTTGCCAGGGAAACGGGCCGAGGTTTTTGTCTGGGGGCCTATGGGTGGGGCTGTCCGGCTGGCTCCTGAAAAGCTACGATAGGCAGGATGGTGACCAGACTCATGGTGGCACCAGTGCCAAGTTGGGCTGGTTTGATAGTAGCAAGTGGCTCCTGCAATCTGCCATCAAAATGTTGGCAGGCGAGTTTTGTTTTCCAGGGAAAAGCGCCGTTGTTTGTGTTTGGGGGCCTGTGGCTGGGAGTGGCCGGCTGGCTCCTTAGAATCCACGATACACAGGATGGTTCCCAGACCAGAGGTGGCACCAGTGCCAAGTCGGGCTGGTTTGATGGTGCAAAGTGGCTCCTGCAATCAGCCATCAAAATGTTGGCAGGCGAGTTTTGTTTTCCAGGGAAAAGCGCCGTTGTTTGTGTTTGGGGGCCTGTGGCTGGGTGTGGCCGGCTGGCTAATTAGAATCCAGGATACGCAGGATGGATCCCAGACCAGAGGTGGCACCAGTGCCAAGTCGGGCTAGTTTGATGGTGCAAAGTGGCTCCTGCAATCTGCCATTAAAAAGTTGGCATGCCAGTTTTGTTTTCCAGGGAAAAGCGCCGTTGTTTGTGTTTGGGGGCCTGTGGCTGGGAGTGGCCAGCTGGCTCCTTAGAATCCACGATACGCAGGATGGTTCCCAGACCAGAGGTGGCACCAGTGCCAAGTCGGGCTGGTTTGATGGTGCAAAGTGGCTCCTCCAATCTGCCATCCTGAAGCGGGGTAGCATACTTTTGTTTGCCAGGGAAACCCCCAGTCCTTTGTGTCTGGGGCCTATGGCTGGAAGTGACTGGCTGGCTCCTGAAAAGCTACGATAGGCAGGATGGTTACCAGACCCCTGGTGGAACCAGTGCCAAGTTGGGCTGGTTTGATAGTACCAAGTGGTTCCTGCAATCTGCCATCAAAAAGTTGGCAGGCCAGTTTTGTTTTCCAGGGAAAAGCGCCGTTGTTTGTGTTTGGGGTCGTGTGGCTGGGAGTGGCCGGCTGGCTCCTTAGAATCCACGATACGCAGGATGGTTCCCAGACCAGAGGTGGCACCAGTGCCAAGTTGGGCTGGTTTGATACCACAAAGTGGCTCCTGCAATCTGCCATCCAGAAGCGGGGCAGCTTACTTTTGTTTGCCAGGGAAACGGGCCGAGATTTGTGTCTGGGGGCCTATGGCTGGGAGTGACTGGCTGGCTCCTGAAAAGCTACGATAGGCAGGATGGTGACCAGACTCATGGTGGCACCAGTGCCACGTTGGGCTGGTTTGATTGTACCAAGCGGCTCCTGCAATCTGCCATCAAAAAGTTGGCAGGCGAGTTTTGTTTTCCAGGGAAAAGCGCCGCTGTTTGTGTTTGGGGGCCTATGGCTGGGAGTGGCCGGCTGGCTAATTAGAATCCACGATACGCAGGATGGTTCCCAGACCATGGTGGCACCAGTGCCATGTCGGGCTAGTTTGATGGTGCAAAGTGGCTCCTGCAATCTGCCATGAAAAAGTTAGCAGGCGAGTTTTGTTTTCCAGGGAAATGTGCTGTTGTTTGTGTTTGGTGGACTGTGGCTGGGAGTGGCCGGCTGGCTCCTTAGAATCCACGATACGCAGGATGGTTCCCAGACCAGAGGTGGCACCAGTGCCAAGTCGGGCTGGTTTGATAGTACCAAGTGGCTCCTGCAATCTGCCATCCAGAAGCGGGGTAGCTTACTTTTGTTTGCCAGGGAAACGGGCCGAGGCTTTTTCTGGGGGCCTAGGAGTGGGACTGTCCGGCTGGCTCCTGAAAAGCTACGATAGGCAGGATGGTGACCAGACCCATGGTGGCACCAGTGCCAAGTTGGGCTGGTTTGATAGTACCAAGTGGCTCCTGCAATCTTCCATCAAAAAGTTGGCAGGCGAGTTTTGTTTTCCAGGGAAAAGCGCCGTTGTTTGTGTTTGGGGGCCTGTGGCTGGGAGTGGCCGGCTGGCTCCTTAGAATCCACGATACGCAGGATGTTTCCCAGACCAGAGGTGCCACCAGTGCCAAGTCGGGCTGGTTTGATGGTGCAACGTGGCTCCTGCAATCTGCCATCAAAAAGTTGGCAGGCGAGTTTTGTTTTCCAGGGAAAAGCGCCGTTGTTTGTGTTTGGGGGCCTGTGGCTGGGAGTGGCCGGCTGGCTAATTAGAATCCACGATATGCAGGATGGTTCCCAGACCAGAGGTGGCACCAGTGCCAAGTCGGGCTAGTTTGATGGTGCAAAGTGGCTCCTGCAATCTGCCATTAAAAAGTTGGCATGCCAGTTTTGTTTTCCAGGGAAAAGCGCCGTTGTTTGTGTTTGGGGGCCTGTGGGTGGGAGTGGCCGGCTGGCTCCTTAGAATCCACGATACGCAGGATGGGTCCCAGACCAGAGGTGGCACCAGTGCCAAGTCGGGCTGGTTTGATGGTGCAAAGTGGCTCCTCCAATCTGCCATCCTGAAGCGGGGTAGCATACTTTTGTTTGCCAGGGAAACCCCCAAGACTTTGTGCCTGGGGCCTATGGCTGGAAGTGACCGGCTGGCTCCTGAAAAGCTACGATAGGCAGGATGGTTACCAGACCCATGGTGGAACCAGTGCCAAGTTGGGCTGGTTTGATAGTATGAAGCGGCTCCTGCAATCTGCCATCAAAAAGTTGGCAGGCCAGTTTTGTTTTCCAGGGAAAAGCGCCGTTGTTTGTGTTTGGGGTCCTGTGGCTGGGAGTGGCCAGCTGGCTCCTTAGAATCCACGATACGCAGGATGGTTCCCAGACCAGAGGTGGCACCAGTGCCAAGTTGGGCTGGTTTGATACCACAAAGTGGCTCCTGCAATCTGCCATCCAGAAGCGGGGCAGCTTACTTTTGTTTGCCAGGGAAACGGGCCGTGGTTTGTGTCTGGGGGCCTATGGCTGGGAGTGACTGGCTGGCTCCTGAAAAGCTACGATAGGCAGGATGGTTACCAGACTCATGGTGGCACCAGTGCCACGTTGGGCTGATTTGATAGTACCAAGCGGCTCCTGCAATCTGCCATCATAAAGTTGGCAGGCGAGTTTTGTTTTCCAGGGAAAAGCGCCGTTGTTTGTGTTTGGGGGCCTATGGCTGGGAGTGGCCGGCTGGCTCCTTAGAATCCACGATACGCAGGATGGTTCCCAGACCAGAGGTGGCACCAGTGCCATGTCGGGCTAGTTTGATGGTGCAAAGTGGCTCCTGCAATCTGCCATGAAAAAGTTGGCAGGCGAGTTTTGTTTTCCAGGGAAAAGTGCCGTTGTTTGTGTTTGGTGGACTGTGGCTGGGAGTGGCCGGCTGGCTCCTTAGAATTCACGATACGCAGGATGGTTCCCAGACCAGAGGTGGCACCAGTTCCAAGTCGGGCTGGTTTGATAGTACCAAGTGGCTCCTGCAATCTGCCATCCAGAAGCGGGGCAGCTTACTTTTGTTTGCCAGGGAAACGGGCCGAGGTTTGTGTCTGGGGGCCTATGGCTGGGAGTGACTGGCTGGCTCCTGAAAAGCTACGATAGGCAGGATGGTGACCAGACCCATGGTGGCACCAGTGCCAAGTTGGGCTGATTTGATAGTACCAAGCGGCTCCTGCAATCTGCCATCAAAAAGTTGGCAAGCGAGTTTTGTTTTCCAGGGAAAAGTGCCGTTGATTTTTTTTGGTGGCCTGTGGCTGGGAGTGGCCGGCTGGCTCCTTAGAATCCACGATACGCAGGATGGTTCCCAGACCAGAGGTGGCACCAGTTCCAAGTCGGGCTTGTTTGATAGTACCAAGTGGCTCCTGCAATCTGCCATCCAGAAGCGGGGAAGCTTACTTTTGTTTGCAAGGGAAACGGGCCGAGGTTTTTGTCTGGGGGCCTATGGCTGGGAGTGACTGGCTGGCTCCTGAAAATCTACGATAGGCAGGATGGTTACCAGACTCATGGTGGCACCAGTGCCACGTTGGGCTGATTTGATAGTACCAAGCGGCTCCTGCAATCTGCCATCAAAAAGTTGGCAGGCGAGTTTTGTTTTCCAGGGAAAATTGCTGTTGTTTGTGTTTGGTGGACAGTGGCTGGGAGTGGCCGGCTGGCTCCTTAGAAGCCACGATACCCAGGATGATTCCCAGACCAGGGGTGGCACCAGTGCCAAGTCGGGCTGGTTTGATAGTACCAAGTGGCTCCTGCAATCTGCCATCCAGAAGCGGGGCAGCTTACTTTTGTTTGCCAGGGAAACGGGCCGAGGTTTGTGTCTGGGGGCCGATGGCTGGGAGTGACTGGCTGGCTCCTGAAAAGCTACGATAGGCAGGATGTTTACCAGACTCATGGTGACACCAGTGCCAAGTTGGGCTGATTTGATAGTACCAAGCGGCTCCTGCAATCTGCCATCAAAAAGTTGGCAGGCGAGTTTTGTTTTCCAGGGAAAAGTGTCGTTGTTTGTGTTTGGGGGCTTGTGGCTGGGAGTGGCCGGCTGGCTCCTTAGAATCCACGATACGCAGGATGGTTCCCAGACCAGAGGTGGCACCAGTGCCAAGTCGGGCTGGTTTGATAGTACCAAGTGGCTCCTGCAATCTGCCATCCAGAAGCGGGGTAGCTTACATTTGTTTGCCAGGGAAACGGGCCGAGGCTTTTTCTGGGGGCCTAGGAGTGGAACTGTCCGGCTGGCTCCTGAAAAGCTACGATAGGCAGGATGGTGACCAGACCCATGGTGGCACCAGTGCCAAGTTGGGCTGGTTTGATAGTACCAAGTGGCTCCTGCAATCTGCCATCAAAAAGTTGGCAGGCGAGTTTTGTTTTCCAGGGAAAAGCGCCGTTGTGTTTGGGGGCCTGTGGCTCGGAGTGGCCGGCTGGCTCCTTAGAATCCACGATACGCAGGATGGTTCCCAGACCAGAGGTGGCACCAGTGCCAAGTCGGGCTGGTTTGATGGTGCAACGTGGCTCCTGCAATCTGCCATCAAAATGTTGGCAGGCGAGTTTTGTTTTCCAGGGAAAAGCGCCGTTGTTTGTGTTTGGGGGCCTGTGGCTGGGAGTGGCCGGCTGGCTAATTAGAATCCACGATACGCAGGATGGTTCCCAGACCAGAGGTGGCACCAGTGCCAAGTCGGGGTAGTTTGATGGTGCAAAGTTGCTCCTGCAATCTGCCATTAAAAGTTGGCAGGCGAGTTTTGTTTTCCAGGGAAAAGTGTCGTTGTTTGTGTTTGGGGGCCTGTGGCTGGGAGTGGCCAGCTGGCTCCTTAGAATCCACGATACGCAGGATGGTTCCCAGACCAGAGGTGGCACCAGTGCCAAGTCGGGCTGGTTTGATGGTGCAAAGTGGCTACTGCAATCTGCCATCCTGAAGCGGGGTAGCATACTTTTGTTTGCCAGGGAAACCCCCAGTGCTTTGTGTCTGGGGCCTATGGCTGGAAGTGACCGGCTGGCTCCCGAAAAGCTACGATAGGCAGGATGGTTACCAGACCCATGGTGGAACCAGTGCCAAGTTGGGCTGGTTTGATAGTACCAAGGGGTTCCTGCAATCTGCCATCAAAAAGTTGGCAGGCCAGTTTTGTTTTCCAGGGAAAAGCGCCGTTGTTTGTGTTTGGGGTCCTGTGGCTGGGAGTGGCCGGCTGGCTCCTTAGAATCCACGATACGCAGGATGGTTCCCAGACCAGAGGTGGCACCAGTGCCAAGTTGGGCTGGTTTGATACCACAAAGTGGCTCCTGCAATCTGCCATCCAGAAGCGGGGCAGCTTACTTTTCTTTTCCAGGGAAACGGGCCGAGGTTTTTGTCTGGGGGCCTATGGCTGGGAGTGACTGGCTGGCTCCTGAAAAGTTACGATAGGCAGGATGGTTACCAGACTCATGGTGGCACCAGTGCCACGTTGGGCTGATTTGATAGTACCAAGCGGCTCCTGCAATCTGCCATCAAAAAGTTGGCAGGCGAGTTTTGTTTTCCAGGGAAAAGCGCCGTTGTTTGTGTTTGGGGGCCTATGGCTGGGAGTGGCCGGCTGGCTAATTAGAATCCACGATACGCAGGATGGTTCCCAGACCATGGTGGCACCAGTGCCAAGTCGGGCTAGTTTGATGCTGCAAAGTGGCTCCTGCAATCTGCCATGAAAAAGTTGGCAGGCGAGTTTTGTTTTCCAGGGAAAAGTGCCGTTGTTTGTGTTTGGTGGACTGTGGCTGGGAGTGGCCGGCTGGCTCCTTAGAATCCACGATACGCAGGATGGTTCCCAGACCCAAGGTGGCACCAGTTCCAAGTCGGGCTGGTTTGATAGTACCAAGTGGCTCCTGCAATCTGCCATCCAGAAGCGGGGCAGCTTACTTATGTTTGCCAGGGAAACGGGCCGTGGTTTGTGTCTGGGGGCCTATGGCTGGGAGTGACCGGCTGGCTCCTGAAAAGCTACGATAGGCAGGATGGTTACCAGACCCATGGTGGCACCAGTGCCAAGTTGGGCTGATTTGATAGTATCAAGCGGCTCCTGCAATCTGCCATCAAAAAGTTGGCAGGCGAGTTTTGTTTTCCAGGGAAAAGTGCCGTTGATTTTTTTGGTGGCCTGTGGCTGGGAGTGGCCGGCTGGCTCCTTAGAATCCACGATACGCAGGATGGTTCCCAGACCAGAGGTGGCACCAGTTCCAAGTCGGGCTTGTTTGATAGTACCAAGTGGCTCCTGCAATCTGCCATCCAGAAGCGGGGCAGCTTACTTTTGTTTGCAAGGGAAACGGGCCGAGGTTTCTGTCTGGGGGCCTATGGCTGGGAGTGACTGGCTGGCTCCTGAAAAGCTACGATAGGCAGGATGGTTACCAGACTCATGGTGGCACCAGTGCCACGTTGGGCTGATTTGATAGTACCAAGCGGCTCCTGCAATCTGCCGTCAAAAAGTTGGCAGGCGAGTTTTGTTTTCCAGGGGAAAGCGCCGTTGTTTGTGTTTGGGGGCTTGTGGCTGGGAGTGGCGAGCTGGCTCCTTAGAATCCACGATACGCAGGATGGTTCCCAGACCAGAGGTGGCACCAGTGCCAAGTCGGGCTGGTTTGATGGTGCAAAGTGGCTCCTGCAATCTGCCATCCAGAAGCGGGGCAGCTGAGTTTTGTTTGCCAGAGAAAAGGGCCGTGGTTTGTTTTTGGGGGCATATGGCTGGGAGTGGCCGGCTGGCTCCTTAAAATGCTCGATACGCAGGATGGTGACCAGACCCAAGGTGGCACCAGTGCCAAGTTGTGCTGTTTTTGTAGTACCAAGTGCGTCCTGCAATTTGCCATCCAGAAGAGGGGCAGTTGAGTTTTGTTTGCCAGAGAAAAGGGCCGTGGTTTGTGTTTGAGGGCATATGGCTGAGAGTGGCCTGCTGACCCCTGAAAATCCACAATAGGCAGGATGGTTCCCAGAGCCAAGGTGGCACCAGTGCCAAGTCGGACTGGTTTGATAGTATTAAATAGCTCCTGCAATCTGCCATCCAGAAGCGGGGCAGCTTAATTTGGTTTTCCAGGGAAACGGGCCGAGGTTTGTGTCAGGGGGCCTATGGCTGGGAGTGACCGGCTGGCTCCTGAAAAGCTACGATAGGCAGGATGGTTCCCAGACCAGAGGTGGCACCAGTGCCAAGTTGGGCTAGTTTGATGGTGCAAAGTGGCTCCTGCAATCTGCCATGAAATACTTGGAAGGCGAGTTTTGTTTTCCAGGGAAAAGTGCCGTTGTTTGTGTTTGGTGGACTGTGGCTGGGAGTGGCCGGCTGGCTCCTTAGAATCCACGATACGCAGGATGGTTCCCAGACCAGAGGTGGCACCAGTGCCAAGTCGGGCTGGTTTGATAGTACCAAGTGGCTCCTGCAATCGGCCATCCAGAAGCGGGGCAGCTTACTTTTGTTTGCCAGGGAAACGGGCCGAGGTTTGTGTTTGGGGGCCTATGGCTGGGAGTGACCGGCTGGCTCCTGAAAAGCTACGATAGGCAGGATGGTTACAAGACTCATGGTGGCACCAGTGCCAAGTTGGGCTGATTTGATAGTACCAAGCGGCTCCTGCCATCTGCCATCAAAATGTTGGCAGGCGAGTTTTGTTTTCCAGGGAAAAGTGTCGTTGTTTGTGTTTGGGGGCTTGTGGCTGGGAGTGGCCGGCTGGCTCCTTAGAATCCACGATACGCAGGATGGTTCCCAGACCAGAGGTGGCACCAGTGCCAAGTCAGGCTAGTTTGAACTTGCAAAGTGGCTCCTGCAATCTGCCATCCAGAAGCGGGGCAGCTTACTTTTCTTTTCCAGGGAAACGGGCCGAGGTTTTTGTCTGGGGGCCTATGGCTGGGAGTGACTGGCTGGCTCCTGAAAAGCTACGATAGGCAGGATGGTTACCAGACTCATGGTGGCACCAGTGCCACGTTGGGCTGATTTGATGGTGCAAAGTGGCTCCTGCAATCTGCCATCAAAAAGTTGGAAGGCGAGATATGTTTTCCATGGAAAAGTGCCGTTGTTTGTGTTTGGTGGACTGTGGCTGGGAGTGGCCGGCTGGCTCCTTAGAATCCACGATACGCAGGATGGTTCCCAGACCAGAGGTGGCACCAGTGCCAAGTCGGGCTAGTTTGATGGTGCAAAGTGGCTCCTGCAATCTGCCATCAAAATGTTGGCAGGCGAGTTTTGTTTTCCAGGGAAAAGCGCCGTTGTTTGTGTTTGGGGGCCTGTGGCTGGGAGTGGCCGGCTGGCTAATTAGAATCCACGATACGCAGGATGGTTCCCAGACCAGAGGTGGCACCAGTGCCAAGTCGGGCTAGTTTGATGGTGCAAAGTGGCTCCTGCAATCTGCCATTAAAAAGTTGGCATGCCAGTTTTGTTTTCCAGGGAAAAGCGCCGTTATTTGTGTTTGGGGGCCTGTGGCTGGGAGTGGCCAGCTGGCTCCTTAGAATCCACGATACGCAGGATGGTTCCCAGACCAGAGGTGGCACCAGTTCCAAGTCGGGCTGGTTTGATGGTGCAAAGTGGCTCCTGCAATCTGCCATCCTCAAGCGGGGTAGCATACTTTTGTTTGCCAGGGAAACCCCCAGTCCTTTGTTTCTGGGGCCTATGGCTGGAAGTGACCGGCTGGCTCCTGAAAAGCTACGATTGGCAGGATGGTTACCAGACCCCTGGTGGAACCAGTGCCAAGTTGGGCTGGTTTGATAGTACCAAGTGGTTCCTGCAATCTGCCATCAAAAAGTTGGCAGGCCAGTTTTGTTTTCCAGGGAAAAGCGCCGTTGTTTGTGTTTGGTGGACTGTGGCTGGGAGTGGCCGGCTGGCTCCTTAGAATCCACGATACGCAGGATGGTTCCCAGACCATGGTGGCACCAGTGCCAAGTCGGGCTAGTTTGATGGTGCAAAGTGGCTCCTGCAATCTGCCATCAAAAAGTTGGCAGGCCAGTTTTGTTTTCCAGGGAAAAGTGCCGTTGTTTGTGTTTGGTGGACTGTGGCTGGGAGTGGCCGGCTGGCTCCTTAGAATCCACGATACGCAGGATGGTTCCCAGACCAGAGGTGGCACCAGTGCCAAGTCGGGCTTGTCTGATTGTACCAAGTGGCTCCTGCAATCTGCCATCCAGAAGCGGGGCAGCTTACTTTTGTTTGCCAGGGAAACGGGCCGAGGTTTGTGCCTGGGGGCCTATGGCTGGGAGTGACCGGCTGGCTCCTGAAAAGCTACGATAGGCAGGATGATTACCAGACCCATGGTGGCACCAGTGCCAAGTCGGGCTGGTTTGATGGTGCAAAGTGGCTCCTGCAATCTGCCATCAAAATGTTGGCAGGCGAGTTTTGTTTTCCAGGGAAAAGCGCCGTTGTTTGTGTTTGGGTGCCTGTGGCTGGGAGTGGCCGGCTGGCTAATTAGAAGCCACGATACGCAGGATGGTTCCCAGACCAGAGGTGGCACCAGTGCCAAGTCGGGCTAGTTTGATGGTGCAAAGTGGCTCCTGCAATCTGCCATTAAAAAGTTGGCATGCCAGTTTTGTTTTGCAGGGAAAAGTGCCGTTGTGTTTGTTTGGGGGCCTGTGGCTGGGAGTGGCCAGCTGGCTCCTTAGAATCCACGATACGCAGGATGGTTCCCAGACCAGAGGTGGCACCAGTGCCAAGTCGGGCTGGTTTGATGGTGCAAAGTGGCTCCTCCAATCTGCCATCCTGAAGCGGGGTAGCATACTTTTCCTTGCCAGGGAAACCCCCAGTGCTTTGTGTCTGGGGCCTATGGCTGGAAGTGACCGGCTGGCTCCTGAAAAGCTACGATAGGCAGGATGGTTACCAGACCCATGGTGGAACCAGTGCCAAGTTGGGCTGGTTTGATAGTACCAAGTGGTTCCTGCAATCTGCCATCAAAAAGTTGGCAGGCCAGTTTTGTTTTCCAGGGAAAAGCGCCGTTGTTTGTGTTTGGGGTCCTGTGGCTGGGAGTGGCCGGCTGGCTCCTTAGAATCCACGATACGCAGGATGGTTCCCAGACCAGAGGTGGCACCAGTGCCAAGTTGGGCTGGTTTGATACCACAAAGTGGCTCCTGCAATCTGCCATCCAGAAGCGGGGCAGCTTACTTTTGTTTGCCAAGGAATCGGGCCTTGGTTTGTGTCTAGGGGCCTATGGCTGGGAGTGACCGGCTGGCTCCTTAAAATGCACATTACGCAGGATGGTGACCAGACCCAAGGTGGCACCAGTCCCAAGTTGTGCTGTTTTTGTAGTACCAAGTGCGTCCTGCAATTTGCCATCCAGAAGAGGGGCAGTTGAGTTTTGTTTGCCAGAGAAAAGGGCCGTGGTTTGTGTTTGAGGGCATATGGCTGAGAGTGGCCGGCTGACCCCTGAAAATCCACAATAGGCAGGATGGTTCCCAGAGCCAAGGTGGCACCAGTGCCAAGTCGGACTGGTTTGATAGTACTAAATAGCTCCTGCAATCTGCCATCCAGAAGCGGGGCAGCTTAATTTTGTTTGCCAGGGAAACGGGTCGAGGTTTGTGTCTGGGGGCCTATGGCTGGGAGTGACTGGCTGGCTCCTGAAAAGCTACGATAGGCAGGATGGTTCCCAGACCAGAGGTGGCACCACTGCCAAGTTGGGCTAGTTTGATGGTGAAAAGTGTCTCCTGCAATCTGCCATCAAAAAGTTGGCAGGCGAGTTTTGTTTTCCAGGGAAAAGTGCCGTTGATTTTGTTTGGTGGCCTGTAGCTGGGAGTGGCCGGCTGGATCCTTGGAATCCACGATACGCAGGATGGTTCCCAGACCAGAGGTGGCACCAGTTCCAAGTCGGGCTTGTTTGATAGTACCAAGTGGCTCCTGCAATCTGCCATCCAGAAGCGGGACAGCTTACTTTTGTTTGCCAGGGAAACGGGCCGAGGTTTGTGTCTGGGGGCCTATGGCTGGGAGTGACTGGCTGGCTCCTGAAAAGCTACGATAGGCAGGATGGTTACCAGACTCATGGTGGCACCAGTGCCACGTTGGGCTGATTTGATAGTACCAAGCGGCTCCTGCAATCTGCCATCAAAAAGTTGGCAGGCGAGTTTTGTTTTCCAGGGAAGAGCGCCGTTGTTTGTGTTTGGGGGCTAATGGCTGGGAGTGGCCGGCTGGCTAATTAGAATCCACGATACGCAGGATGGTTCCCAGACCAGAGGTGGCACCAGTACCATGTCGGGCTAGTTTGATGGTGCAAAGTGGCTCCTGCAATCTGCCATGAAAAAGTTTGCAGGCGAGTTTTGTTTTCCAGGGAAAAGTGCCGTTGTTTGTGTTTGGTGGACTGTGGCTGGGAGTGGCCGGCTGGCTCCTTAGAATCCACGATACGCAGGATGGTTCCCAGACCAGAGGTGGCACCAGTTCCAAGTCGGGCTGGTTTGATAGTACCAAGTGGCTCCTGCAATCTGCCATCCAGAAGCGGGGCAGCTTACTTTTTTTTGCCAGGGAAACGGGCCAAGGTTTGTGTATGGGGGCCTATGGCTGGGAGTGACCGGCTGGCTCCTGAAAAGCTACGATAGGCAGGATGGTTCCCAGACCAGAGGTGGCACCAGTGCCAAGTTGGGCTGATTTGATAGTATCAAGCGGCTCCTGCAATCTGCCATCAAAAAGTTGGCAGGCGAGTTTTGTTTTCCAGGGAAAAGTGCCGTTGATAATTTTGGTGGCCTGTGTCTGGGAGTGGCCGGCTGGCTCCTTAGAATCCACGATACTCAGGATGGTTCCCAGACCAGAGGTGGCACCAGTTCCAAGTCAGGCTTGTTTGATAGTACCAAGTGGCTCCTGCAATCTGCCATCCAGAAGCGGGGTAGCTTACTTTTGTTTGCAAGGGAAACAGGCCGAGGTTTGTGTCTAGGGGCCTATGGCTGGGAGTGACTGGCTGGCTCCTGAAAAGCTACGATAGGCAGGATGGTTCCCAGACTCATGGTGGCACCAGTGCCACGTTGGGCTGATTTGATAGTACCAAGCGACTCCTGCAATCTGCCATCAAAAAGTTGGCAGGCGAGTTTTGTTTTCCAGGGAAAAGCGCCATTGTTTGTGTTTGGGGGCCTATGGCTGGGAGTGGCCGGCTGGCTAATTAGAATCCACGATACGCAGGGTGGTTCCCAGACCATGGTGGCACCAGTGCCGAGTCGGGCTAGTTTGATGGTGCAAACTGGCTCCTGCAATCTGCCATGAAAAAGTTGGCATGCCAGTTTTGTTTTCCAGGGAAAAGCGCCGTTGTTTGTGTTTGGGGGCCTGTGGCTGGGAGTGGCCGGCTGGCTAATTAGAATCCACGATACGCAGGATGGTTCCCAGACCAGAGGTGGCACCAGTGCCAAGTCGGGCTGGTTTGATGGTGCAAAGTGGCTCCTGCAATCTGCCATTAAAAAGTTGGCATGCCAGTTTTGTTTTCCAGGGAAAAGCGCCGTTGTTTGTGTTTGGGGGCCTGTGGCTGGGAGTGGCCAGCTGGCTCCTTAGAATCCACGATACGCAGGATGGTTCCCAGACCAGAGGTGGCACCAGTTCCAAGTCGGGCTGGTTTGATGGTGCAAAGTGGCTCCTGCAATCTGCCATCCTGAAGCGGGGTAGCATACTTTTGTTTGCCAGGGAAACCCCCAGTCCTTTGTTTCTGGGGCCTATGGCTGGAAGTGACCGGCTGGCTCCTGAAAAGCTACGATAGGCAGGATGGTTACCAGACCCCTGGTGGAACCAGTGCCAAGTTGGGCTGGTTTGATAGTACCAAGTGGTTCCTGCAATCTGCCATCAAAAAGTTGGCAGGCCAGTTTTGTTTTCCAGGGAAAAGCGCCGTTGTTTGTGTTTGGTGTCCTGTGGCTGGGAGTGGCCGGCTGGCTCCTTAGAATCCACGATACGCAGGATGGTTCCCAGACCAGAGGTGGCACCAGTGCCAAGTTGGGCTGGTTTGATACCACAAAGTGGCTCCTGCAATCTGCCATGCAGAAGAGGGGCAGCTTACTTTTTTTTGCCAGGGAAACGGGCCGAGATTTGTGTCTGGGGGCCTATGGCTGGGAGTGACTGGCTGGCTCCTGAAAAGCTACGATAGGCAGGATGGTGACCAGACTCATGGTGGCACCAGTGCCACGTTGGGCTGGTTTGATAGTACCAAGCGGCTCCTGCAATCTGCCATCAAAAAGTTGGCAGGCGAGTTTTGTTTTCCAGGGAAAAGGGCCACTGTTTGTGTTTGGGGGCCTATGGCTGGGAGTGGCCGGCTGGCTAATTAGAATCCACGATACGCAGGATGGTTCCCAGACCATGGTGGCACCAGTGCCAAGTCGGGCTAGTTTGATGGTGCAAAGTGGCTCCTGCAATCTGCCATGAAAAAGTTAGCAGGCGAGTTTGGTTTTCCAGGGAAAAGCGCCATTGTTTGTGCTTGGTGGACTGTGGCTGGGAGTGGCCGGCTGGCTCCTTAGAATCCACGATACGCAGGATGGTTCCCAGACCAGAGGTGGCACCAGTTCCAAGTCGGGCTGGTTTGATAGTACCAAGTGGCTCCTGCAATCTGCCATCCAGAAGCGGGGCAGCTTACTTTTGTTTGCCAGGGAAACGGGCCGAGGTTTGTGCCTGGGGGCCTATGGCTGGGAGTGACCGGCTGGCTCCTGAAAAGCTACGATAGGCAGGATGATTACCAGACCCATGGTGGCACCAGTGCCAAGTTGGGCTTATTTGATAGTACCAAGTGGCTCCTGCAATCTGCCATCAAAATGTTGGCAGGCGAGTTTTGTTTTCCAGGGAAAAGCGCCGTTGTTTGTGTTTGGGTGCCTGTGGCTGGGAGTGGCCGGCTGGCTAATTAGAATCCACGATACGCAGGATGGTTCCCAGACCAGAGGTGGCACCAGTGCCAAGTCGGGCTAGTTTGATGGTGCAAAGTGGCTCCTGCAATCTGCCATTAAAAAGTTGGCATGCCAGTTTTGTTTTGCAGGGAAAAGTGCCGTTGTTTGTGTTTGGGGGCCTGTGGCTGGGAGTGGCCAGCTGGCTCCTTAGAATCCACGATACGCAGGATGGTTCCCAGACCAGAGGTGGCACCAGTGCCAAGTCGGGCTGGTTTGATGGTGCAAAGTGGCTCCTCCAATCTGCCATCCTGAAGCGGGGTAGCATACTTTTCCTTGCCAGGGAAACCCCCAGTGCTTTGTGTCTGGGGCCTATGGCTGGAAGTGACCGGCTGGCTCCTGAAAAGCTACGATAGGCAGGATGGTTACCAGACCCATGGTGGAACCAGTGCCAAGTTGGGCTGGTTTGATAGTACCAAGTGGTTCCTGCAATCTGCCATCAAAAAGTTGGCAGGCCAGTTTTGTTTTCCAGGGAAAAGCGCCGTTGTGTGTTTGGGGTCCTGTGGCTGGGAGTGGCCGGCTGGCTCCTTAGAATCCACGATACGCAGGATGGTTCCCAGACCAGAGGTGGCACCAGTGCCAAGTTGGGCTGGTTTGATACCACAAAGTGGCTCCTGCAATCTGCCATCCAGAAGCGGGGCAGCTTACTTTTGTTTGCCAAGGAAACGGGCCTTGGTTTGTGTCTGGGGGCCTATGGCTGGGAGTGACCGGCTGGCTCCTTAAAATGCACGTTACGCAGGATGGTGACCAGACCCGAGGTGGCACCAGTCCCAAGTTGTGCTGTTTTTGTAGTACCAAGTGCGTCCTGCAATTTGCCATCCAGAAGAGGGGCAGTTGAGTTTTGTTTGCCAGAGAAAAGGGCCGTGGTTTGTGTTTGAGGGCATATGGCTGAGAGTGGCCGGCTGACCCCTGAAAATCCACAATAGGCAGGATGGTTCCCAGAGCCAAGGTGGCACCAGTGCCAAGTTGGGCTAGTTTGATGGTGAAAAGTGGCTCCTGCAATCTGCCATCAAAAAGTTGGCAGGCGAGTTTTGTTTTCCAGGGAAAAGTGCCGTTGATTTTGTTTGGTGGCCTGTGGCTGGGAGTGGCCGGCTGGATCCTTGGAATCCACGATACGCAGGATGGTTCCCAGACCAGAGGTGGCACCAGTTCCAAGTCGGGCTTGTTTGATAGTACCAAGTGGCTCCTGCAATCTGCCATCCAGAAGCGGGACAGCTTACTTTTGTTTGCCAGGGAAACGGGCCGAGGTTTGTGTCTGGGGGCCTATGGCTGGGAGTGACTGGCTGGCTCCTGAAAAGCTACGATAGGCAGGATGGTTACCAGACTCATGGTGGCACCAGTGCCACGTTGGGCTGATTTGATAGTACCAAGCGGCTCCTGCAATCTGCCATCAAAAAGTTGGCAGGCGAGTTTTGTTTTCCAGGGAAGAGCGCCGTTGTTTGTGTTTGGGGGCTAATGGCTGGGAGTGGCCGGCTGGCTCCTTAGAATCCACGATACGCAGGATGGTTCCCAGACCAGAGGTGGCACCAGTACCATGTCGGGCTAGTTTGATGGTGCAAAGTGGCTCCTGCAATCTGCCATGAAAAAGTTTGCAGGCGAGTTTTGTTTTCCAGGGAAAAGTGCCGTTGTTTGTGTTTGGTGGACTGTGGCTGGGAGTGGCCGGCTGGCTCCTTAGAATCCACGATACGCAGGATGGTTCCCAGACCAGAGGTGGCACCAGTTCCAAGTCGGGCTGGTTTGATAGTACCAAGTGGCTCCTGCAATCTGCCATCCAGAAGCGGGGCAGCTTACTTTTTTTTGCCAGGGAAACGGGCCAAGGTTTGTGTATGGGGGCCTATGGCTGGGAGTGACCGGCTGGCTCCTGAAAAGCTACGATAGGCAGGATGGTTCCCAGACCAGAGGTGGCACCAGTGCCAAGTTGGGCTGATTTGATAGTATCAAGCGGCTCCTGCAATCTGCCATCAAAAAGTTGGCAGGCGAGTTTTGTTTTCCAGGGAAAAGTGCCGTTGATAATTTTGGTGGCCTGTGTCTGGGAGTGGCCGGCTGGCTCCTTAGAATCCACGATACTCAGGATGGTTCCCAGACCAGAGGTGGCACCAGTTCCAAGTCAGGCTTGTTTGATAGTACCAAGTGGCTCCTGCAATCTGCCATCCAGAAGCGGGGTAGCTTACTTTTGTTTGCCAGGGAAACAGGCCGAGGTTTGTGTCTGGGGGCCTATGGCTGGGAGTGACTGGCTGGCTCCTGAAAAGCTACGATAGGCAGGATGGTTCCCAGACTCATGGTGGCACCAGTGCCACGTTGGGCTGATTTGATAGTACCAAGCGACTCCTGCAATCTGCCATCAAAAAGTGGGCAGGCGAGTTTTGTTTTCCAGCGAAAAGCGCCATTGTTTTTGTTTGGGGGCCTATGGCTGGGAGTGGCCGGCTGGCTAATTAGAATCCACGATACGCAGGGTGGTTCCCAGACCATGGTGGCACCAGTGCCGAGTCGGGCTAGTTTGATGGTGCAAAGTGGCTCCTGCAATCTGCCATGAAAAAGTTGGCAGGCGAGTTTTGTTTTCCAGGGAAAAGTGCCGTTGTTTGTGTTTGGTGGACTGTGGCTGGGAGTGGCCGGCTGGCTCCTTAGAATCCACGATACGCAGGATGGTTCCCAGACCAGAGGTGGCACCAGTTCCAAGTCGGGCTGGTTTGATAGTACCAAGTGGCTCCTGCAATCTGCCATCCAGAAGCGGGGCAGCTTACTTTTGTTTGCCAGGGAAACGGGCCGAGGTTTGTGTCTGGGGGCCTATGGCAGGGAGTGACTGGCTGGATCCTGAAAAGCTATGATAGGCAGGATGGTCACCAGACCCATGGTGGCACCAGGGCCAAGTTGGGCTGATTTGACAGTATCAAGCGGCTCCTGCAATCTGCCATCAAAAAGTTGGCAGGCGAGTTTTGTTTTCCAGGGAAAAGCGCCGTTGTTTGTGTTTGGGGGCCTGTGGCTGGGAGTGGCCGGCTGGCTCCTTAGAATCCACGATACGCAGGATGGTTCCCAGACCAGAGGTGGCACCAGTGCCAAGTCGGGCTGGTTTGATGGTGCAACGTGGCTCCTGCAATCTGCCATCAAAATGTTGGCAGGCGAGTTTTGTTTTCCAGGGAAAAGCGCCGTTGTTTGTGTTTGGGGGCCTGTGGCTGGGAGTGGCCGGCTGGCTAATTAGAATCCACGATACGCAGGATGGTTCCCAGACCAGAGGTGGCACCAGTGCCAAGTCGGGCTAGTTTGATGGTGCAAAGTAGCTCCTGCAATCTGCCATTAAAAAGTTGGCATGCCAGTTTTGTTTTCCAGGGAAAAGCGCCGTTGTTTGTGTTTGGGGGCCTGTGGCTGGGAGTGGCCGGCTGGCTCCTTAGAATCCACGATACGCAGGATGGTTCCCAGACCAGAGGTGGCACCAGTGCCAAGTCGGGCTGGTTTGATGGTGCAAAGTGGCTCCTGCAATCTGCCATCCTGAAGCGGGGTAGCATACTTTTGTTTGCCAGGGAAACCCCCAGTGCTTTGTGTCTGGGGCCTCTGGCTGGAAGTGACCGGCTGGCTCCTGAAAAGCTACGATAGGCAGGATGGTTACCAGACCCATGGTGGAACCAGTGCCAAGTTGGGCTGGTTTGATAGTATCAAGCGGCTCCTGCAATCTGCCATCAAAAAGTTGGCAGGCCAGTTTTGTTTTCCAGGGAAAAGCGCCACTGTTTGTGTTTGGGGGCCTGTGGCTGGGAGTGGCCGGCTGGCTCCTTAGAATCCACGATACGCAGGATGGTTCCCAGACCAGAGGTGGCACCAGTGCCAAGTTGGGCTGGTTTGATACCACAAAGTGGCTCCTGCAATCTGCCATCCAGAAGCGGGGCAGCTTACTTTTGTTTGCCAGGGAAACGGGCTCAGCTTTGTGTCTGGGGGCCTATGGCTGGGAGTGACTGGCTGGCTCCTGAAAAGCTACGATAGGCAGGATGGTTACCAGACTCATGGTGGCACCAGTGCCACGTTGGGCTGATTTGATAGTACCAAGCGGCTCCTGCAATCTGCCATCAAAAAGTTGGCAGGCGAGTTTTGTTTTCCAGGGAAAAGCGCCGTTGTTTGTGTTTGGGGGCCTATGGCTGGGAGTGGCCGGCTGGCTAATTAGAATCCACGATACCCAGGATGGTTCCCAGACCAGAGGTGGCACCAGTGCCATGTCGGGCTAGTTTGATGGTGCAACGTGGCTCCTGCAATCTGCCATGAAAAAGTTGGCAGGCGAGTTTTGTTTTCCAGGGAAAAGTGCCGTTGTTTGTGTTTGGTGGACTGTGGCTGGGAGTGGCCGGCTGGCTCCTTAGAATCCACGATAGGCAGGATGGTTCCCAGACCAGAGGTGGCACCAGTTCCAAGTCGGGCTGGTTTGATAGTACCAAGTGGCTCCTGCAATCTGCCATCCAGAAGCGGGGCAGCTTACTTTTGTTTGCCAGGGAAACGGGCCGAGGTTTGTGTCTGGGGGCCTATGGCTGGGAGTGACTGGCTGGCTCCTGAAAAGCTACGATAGGCAGGATGTTTACCAGACCCATGGTGGCACCAGTGCCAAGTTGGGCTGATTTGATAGTACCAAGCGGCTCCTGCAATCTGCCATCAAATAGTTGGCAGGCGAGTTTTGTTTTCCAGGGAAAAGTGCCGTTGATTTTTTTTGGTGGCCTGTGGCTGGGAGTGGCCGGCTGGCTCCTTAGAATCCACGATACGCAGGATGGTTCCCAGACCAGAGGTGGCACCAGTTCCAAGTCGGGCTTGTTTGATAGTACCAAGTGGCTCCTGCAATCTGCCATCCAGAAGCGGGGCAGCTTACTTTTGTTTGCAAGGGAAACGGGCCGAGGTTTTTGTCTGGGGGCCTATGGCTGGGAGTGACTGGCTGGCTCCTGAAAAGCTACGATAGGCAGGATGGTTACCAGACTCATGGTGGCACCAGTGCCACGTTGGGCTGATTTGATAGTACCAAGCGGCTCCTGCAATCTGCCATCAAAAAGTTGGCAGGCGAGTTTTGTTTTCCAGGGAAAAGCGCCGTTGTTTGTGTTTGGGGGCCTGTGGCTGGGAGTGGCCGGCTGGCTCCTTAGAATCCACGATACGCAGGATGGTTCCCAGACCAGAGGTGGCACCAGTGCCAAGTCGGGCTGGTTTGATGGTGCAACGTGGCTCCTGCAATCTGCCATCAAAATGTTGGCAGGCGAGTTTTGTTTTCCAGGGAAAAGCGCCGTTGTTTGTGTTTGGGGGCCTGTGGCTGGGAGTGGCCGGCTGGCTAATTAGAATCCACGATACGCAGGATGGTTCCCAGACCAGAGGTGGCACCAGTGCCAAGTCGGGCTGGTTTGATGGTGCAAAGTGGCTCCTCCAATCTGCCATCCTGAAGCGGGGTAGCATACTTTTGTTTGCCAGGGAAACCCCCAGTGCTTTGTGTCTGGGGCCTATGGCTGGAAGTGACCGGCTGGCTCCTGAAAAGCTACGATAGGCAGGATGGTTACCAGACCCATGGTGGAACCAGTGCCAAGTTGGGCTGGTTTGATAGTATCAAGCGGCTCCTGCAATCTGCCATCAAAAAGTTGACAGGCCAGTTTTGTTTTCCAGGGAAAAGCGCCGTTGTTTGTGTTTGGGGTCCTGTGGCTGGGAGTGGCCAGCTGGCTCCTTAGAATCCACGATACGCAGGATGGTTCCCAGACCAGAGGTGGCACCAGTGCCAAGTTGGGCTGGTTTGATACCACAAAGTGGCTCCTGCAATCTGCCATCCAGAAGCGGGGCAGCTTACTTTTGTTTGCCAGGGAAACGGGCTCAGCTTTGTGTCTGGGGGCCTATGGCTGGGAGTGACTGGCTGGCTCCTGAAAAGCTACGATAGGCAGGATGGTTACCAGACTCATGGTGGCACCAGTGCCACGTTGGGCTGATTTGATAGTACCAAGCGGCTCCTGCAATCTGCCATCAAAATGTTGGCAGGCGAGTTTTGTTTTCCAGGGAAAAGCGCCGTTGTTTTTGTTTGGGGGCCTATGGCTGGGAGTGGCCGGCTGGCTAATTAGAATCCACGATACGCAGGATGGTTCCCAGACCAGAGGTGGCACCAGTGCCATGTCGGGCTAGTTTGATGGTGCAAAGTGGCTCCTGCAATCTGCCATGAAAAAGTTGGCAGGCGAGTTTTGTTTTCCAGGGAAAAGTGCCGTTGTTTGTGTTTGGTGGACTGTGGCTGGGAGTGGCCGGCTGGCTCCTTAGAATCCACGATACGCAGGATGGTTCCCAGACCAGAGGTGGCACCAGTTCCAAGTCGGGCTGGTTTGATAGTACCAAGTGGCTCCTGCAATCTGCCATCCAGAAGCGGGGCAGCTTAATTTTGTTTGCCAGGGAAACGGGCCGAGGTTTGTGGCTGGGGGCCTATGGCTGGGAGTGACTGGCTGGCTCCTGAAAAGCTACGATAGGCAGGATGGTTACCAGACCCATGGTGGCACCAGTGCCAAGTTGGGCTGATTTCATAGTACCAAGCGGCTCCTGCAATCTGCCATCAAATAGTTGGCAGGCGAGTTTTGTTTTCCAGGGAAAAGTGCCGTTGATTTTTTTTGGTGGCCTGTGGCTGGGAGTGGCCGGCTGGTTCCTTAGAATCCACGATACGCAGGATGGTTCCCAGACCAGAGGTGGCACCAGTGCCAAGTTGGGCTGGTTTGATACCACAAAGTGGCTCCTGCAATCTGCCATCCAGAAGCGGGGCAGCTTACTTTTCTTTGCCAGGGAAACAGGCCGAGATTTGTGTCTGGGGGCCTATGGCTGGGAGTGACTGGCTGGCTCCTGAAAAGCTACGATAGGCAGGATGGTTACCAGACTCATGGTGGCACCAGTGCCACGTTGGGCTCATTTGATAGTACCAAGCGGCTCCTGCAATCTGCCATCAAAAAGTTGGCAGGCGAGTTTTGTTTTCCAGGGAAAAGCGCCGTTGTTTGTGTTTGGGGGCCTATGGCTGGGAGTGGCCGGCTGGCTAATTAGAATCCACGATACCCAGGATGGTTCCCAGACCATGGTGGCACCAGTGCCAAGTCGGGCTAGTTTGATGCTGCAAAGTGGCTCCTGCAATCTGCCATGAAAAAGTTGGCAGGCGAGTTTTGTTTTCCAGGGAAAAGTGCCGTTGTTTGTGTTTGGTGGACTGTGGCTGGGAGTGGCCGGCTGGCTCCTTAGAATCCACGATACGCAGGATGGTTCCCAGACCCAAGGTGGCACCAGTTCCAAGTCGGGCTGGTTTGATAGTACCAAGTGGCTCCTGCAATCTGCCATCCAGAAGCGGGGCAGCTTACTTATGTTTGCCAGGGAAACGGGCCGAGGTTTGTGTCTGGGGGCCTATGGCTGGGAGTGACCGGCTGGCTCCTGAAAAGCTACGATAGGCAGGATGGTTACCAGACCCATGGTGGCACCAGTGCCAAGTTGGGCTGATTTGATAGTATCAAGCGGCTCCTGCAATCTGCCATCAAAAAGTTGGCAGGCCAGTTTTGTTTTCCAGGGAAAAGTGCCGTTGATTTTTTTGGTGGCCTGTGGCTGGGAGTGGCCGGCTGGCTCCTTAGAATCCACGATACGCAGGATGGTTCCCAGACCAGAGGTGGCACCAGTTCCAAGTCGGGCTTGTTTGATAGTACCAAGTGGCTCCTGCAATCTGCCATCCAGAAGCGGGGCAGCTTACTTTTGTTTGCAAGGGAAACGGGCCGAGGTTTTTGTCTGGTGGCCTATGGCTGGGAGTGACTGGCTGGCTCCTGAAAAGCTACGATAGGCAGGATGGTTACCAGACTCATGGTGGCACCAAAGCCACGTTGGGCTGATTTGATAGTACCAAGCGGCTCCTGCATTCTGCCATCAAAAAGTTGGCAGGCGAGTTTTGTTTTCGAGGGGAAAGCGCAGTTGTTTGTGTTAGGGGGCCTATGGCTGGGAGTGGCCGGCTGGCTAATTAGAATCCACGATACGCAGGATGGTTCCCAGACCATGGTGGCACCAGTGCCAAGTCGGGCTAGTTTGATGGTGCAAAGTGGCTCCTGCAATCTGCCATGAAAAAGTTGGCAGGCGAGTTTTGTTTTCCAGGGAAAAGTGCCGTTGTTTGTGTTTGGTGGACTGTGGCTGGGAGTGGCCGGCTGGCTCCTTAGAATCCACGATACGCAGGATGGTTCCCAGACCAGAGGTGGCACCAGTGCCAAGTCGGGCTTCTTTGATAGTACCAAGTGGCTCCTGCAATCTGCCATCCTGAAGCGGGGCAGCTTACTTTTGTTTGCAAGGGAAACGGGCCGAGGTTTCTGTCTGGGGGCCTATGGCTGGGAGTGACTGGCTGGCTCCTGAAAAGCTACGATAGGCAGGATGGTTACCAGACTCATGGTGGCACCAGAGCCACGTTGGGCTGATTTGATAGTACCAAGCGGCTCCTGCAATCTGCCGTCAAAAAGTTGGCAGGCGAGTTTTGTTTTCCAGGGGAAAGCGCCGTTGTTTCTGTTTGGGGGCCTATGGCTGGGAGTGGCCGGCTGGCTAATTAGAATCCACGATACGCAGGATGGTTCCCAGACCAGAGGTGGCACCAGTGCCAAGTCGGGCTGGTTTGATGGTGCAAAGTGGCTCCTGCAATCTGCCATCCAGAAGCGGGGCAGCTGAGTTTTGTTTGCCAGAGAAAAGGGCCGTGGTTTGTTTTTGGGGGCATATGGCTGGGAGTGGCCGGCTGGCTCCTTAAAATGCTCGATACGCAGGATGGTGACCAGACCCAAGGTGGCACCAGTGCCAAGTTGTGCTGTTTTTGTAGTACCAAGTGCGTCCTGCAATTTGCCATCCAGAAGAGGGGCAGTTGAGTTTTGTTTGCCAGAGAAAAGGGCCGTGGTTTGTGTTTGAGGGCATATAGCTGAGAGTGGCCTGCTGACCCCTGAAAATCCACAATAGGCAGGATGGTTCCCAGAGCCAAGGTGGCACCAGTGCCAAGTCGGGCTGGTTTGATTGTATTAAATAGCTCCTGCAATCTGCCATCCAGAAGCGGGGCAGCTTAATTTGGTTTTCCAGGGAAACGGGCCGAGGTTTGTGTCTGGGGGCCTATGGCTGGGAGTGACCGGCTGGCTCCTGAAAAGCTACGATAGGCAGGATGGTTCCCAGACCAGAGGTGGCACCAGTTCCAAGTCGGGCTGGTTTGATAGTACCAAGTGGCTCCTGCAATCTGCCATCCTGAAGCGGGGTAGCATACTTTTGTTTGCCAGGGAAACCCCCAGTCCTTTTTTTCTGGGGCCTATGGCTGGAAGTGACCGGCTGGCTCCTGAAAAGCTACGATAGGCAGGATGGTTACCAGACCCCTGGTGGAACCAATGCCAAGTTGGGCTGGTTTGATAGTACCAAGTGGTTCCTGCAATCTGCCATCAAAAAGTTGGCAGGCCAGTTTTGTTTTCCAGGGAAAAGCGCCGTTGTTTGTGTTTGGGGTCCTGTGGCTGGGAGTGGCCGGCTGGCTCCTTAGAATCCACGATACGCAGGATGGTTCCCAGACCAGAGGTGGCACCAGTGCCAAGTTGGGCTGGTTTGATACCACAAAGTGGCTCCTGCAATCTGCCATCCAGAAGAGGGGCAGCTTACTTTTTTTTGCCAGGGAAACGGGCCGAGATTTGTGTCTGGGGGCCTATGGCTGGGAGTGACTGGCTGGCTCCTGAAAAGCTACGATAGGCAGGATGGTGACCAGACTCATGGTGGCACCAGTGCCACGTTGGGCTGGTTTGATAGTACCAAGCGGCTCCTGCAATCTGCCATCAAAAAGTTGGCAGGCGAGTTTTGTTTTCCAGGGAAAAGCGCCACTGTTTGTGTTTGGGGGCCTATGGCTGGGAGTGGCCGGCTGGCTAATTAGAATCCACGATACGCAGGATGGTTCCCAGACCATGGTGGCACCAGTGCCAAGCCGGGCTAGTTTGATGGTGCAAAGTGGCTCCTGCAATCTGCCATCAAAAAGTTGGCAGGCCAGTTTTGTTTTCCAGGGAAAAGTGCCGTTGTTTGTGTTTGGTGGACTGTGGCTGGGAGTGGCCGGCTGGCTCCTTAGAATCCACGATACGCAGGATGGTTCCCAGACCAGAGGTGGCACCAGTGCCAAGTCGGGCTTGTTTGATAGTACCAAGTGGCTCCTGCAATCTGCCATCCAGAAGCGGGGCAGCTTACTTTTGTTTGCCAGGGAAACGGGCCGAGGTTTGTGCCTGGGGGACTATGGCTGGGAGTGACCGGCTGGCTCCTGAAAAGCTACGATAGGCAGGATGGTTACCAGACCCATGGTGGCACCAGTGCCAAGTTGGGCTTATTTGATAGTACCAAGCGGCTCCTGCAATCTGCCATCAAAATGTTGGCAGGCGAGTTTTGTTTTCCAGGGAAAAGTGTCGTTGTTTGTGTTTGGGGGCTTGTGGCTGGGAGTGGCCGGCTGGCTCCTTAGAATCCACGATACGCAGGATGGTTCCCAGACCAGAGGTGGCACCAGTGCCATGTCGGGCTGGTTTGATGGTGCAAAGTGGCTCCTGCAATCTGCCATCAAAATGTTGGCAGGCGAGTTTTGTTTTCCAGGGAAAAGCGCCGTTGTTTGTGTTTGGGTGCCTGTGGCTGGGAGTGGCCGGCTGGCTAATTAGAATCCACGATACGCAGGATGGTTCCCAGACCAGAGGTGGCACCAGTGCCAAGTCGGGCTAGTTTGATGGTGCAAAGTGGCTCCTGCAATCTGCCATTAAAAAGTTGGCATGCCAGTTTTGTTTTGCAGGGAAAAGTGCCGTTGTTTGTGTTTGGGGGCCTGTGGCTGGGAGTGGCCAGCTGGCTCCTTAGAATCCACGATACGCAGGATGGTTCCCAGACCAGAGGTGGCACCAGTGCCAAGTCGGGCTGGTTTGATGGTGCAAAGTGGCTCCTCCAATCTGCCATCCTGAAGCGGGGTAGCATACTTTTGCTTGCCAGGGAAACCCCCAGTGCTTTGTGTCTGGGGCCTATGGCTGGAAGTGACCGGCTGGCTCCTGAAAAGCTACGATAGGCAGGATGGTTACCAGACCCATGGTGGAACCAGTGCCAAGTTGGGCTGGTTTGATAGTACCAAGTGGTTCCTGCAATCTGCCATCAAAAAGTTGGCAGGCCAGTTTTGTTTTCCAGGGAAAAGCGCCGTTGTTTGTGTTTGGGGTCCTGTGGCTGGGAGTGGCCGGCTGGCTCCTTAGAATCCACGATACGCAGGATGGTTCCCAGACCAGAGGTGGCACCAGTGCCAAGTTGGGCTGGTTTGATACCACAAAGTGGCTCCTGCAATCTGCCATCCAGAAGCGGGGCAGCTGAGTTTTGTTTGCCAAGGAAACGGGCCTTGGTTTATGTCTGGGGGCCTATGGCTGGGAGTGACCGGCTGGCTCCTTAAAATGCACGTTACGCAGGATGGTGACCAGACCCAAGGTGGCACCAGTCCCAAGTTGTGCTGTTTTTGTAGTACCAAGTGCGTCCTGCAATTTGCCATCCAGAAGAGGGGCAGTTGAGTTTTGTTTGCCAGAGAAAAGGGCCGTGGTTTGTGTTTGAGGGCATATGGCTGAGAGTGGCCGGCTGACCCCTGAAAATCCACAATAGGCAGGATGGTTCCCAGAGCCAAGGTGGCACCAGTGCCAAGTCGGACTGGTTTGATAGTACTAAATAGCTCCTGCAATCTGCCATCCAGAAGCGGGGCAGCTTAATTTTTTTTGCCAGGGAAACGGGTCGAGGTTTGTGTCTGGGGGCCTATGGCTGGGAGAGACTGGCTGGCTCCTGAAAAGCTACGATAGGCAGGATGGTTCCCAGACCAGAGGTGGCACCAGTGCCAAGTTGGGCTAGTTTGATGGTGAAAAGTGGCTCCTGCAATCTGCCATCAAAAAGTTGGCAGGCGAGTTTTGTTTTCCAGGGAAAAGTGCCGTTGATTTTGTTTGGTGGCCTGTGGCTGGGAGTGGCCGGCTGGATCCTTGGAATCCACGATACGCAGGATGGTTCCCAGACCAGAGGTGGCACCAGTTCCAAGTCGGGCTGGTTTGATAGTACCAAGTGGCTCCTGCAATCTGCCATCCAGAAGCGGGGCAGCTTAATTTTGTTTGCCAGGGAAATGGGCCGAGGTTTGTGGCTGGGGGCCTATGGCTGGGAGTGACTGGCTGGCTCCTGAAAAGCTACGATAGGCAGGATGTTTACCAGACCCATGGTGGCACCAGTGCCAAGTTGGGCTGATTTCATAGTACCAAGCGGCTCCTGCAATCTGCCATCAAATAGTTGGCAGGCGAGTTTTGTTTTCCAGGGAAAAGTGCCGTTGATTTTTTTTGGTGGCCTGTGGCTGGGAGTGGCCGGCTGGTTCCTTAGAATCCACGATACGCAGGATGGTTCCCAGACCAGAGGTGGCACCAGTGCCAAGTTGGGCTGGTTTGATACCACAAAGTGGCTCCTGCAATCTGCCATCCAGAAGCGGGGCAGCTTACTTTTCTTTGCCAGGGAAACAGGCCGAGATTTGTGTCTGGGGGCCTATGGCTGGGAGTGACTGGCTGGCTCCTGAAAAGCTACGATAGGCAGGATGGTTACCAGACTCATGGTGGCACCAGTGCCACGTTGGGCTCATTTGATAGTACCAAGCGGCTCCTGCAATCTGCCATCAAAAAGTTGGCAGGCGAGTTTTGTTTTCCAGGGAAAAGCGCCGTTGTTTGTGTTTGGGGGCCTATGGCTGGGAGTGGCCGGCTGGCTAATTAGAATCCACGATACCCAGGATGGTTCCCAGACCATGGTGGCACCAGTGCCAAGTCGGGCTAGTTTGATGCTGCAAAGTGGCTCCTGCAATCTGCCATGAAAAAGTTGGCAGGCGAGTTTTGTTTTCCAGGGAAAAGTGCCGTTGTTTGTGTTTGGTGGACTGTGGCTGGGAGTGGCCGGCTGGCTCCTTAGAATCCACGATACGCAGGATGGTTCCCAGACCCAAGGTGGCACCAGTTCCAAGTCGGGCTGGTTTGATAGTACCAAGTGGCTCCTGCAATCTGCCATCCAGAAGCGGGGCAGCTTACTTATGTTTGCCAGGGAAACGGGCCGAGGTTTGTGTCTGGGGGCCTATGGCTGGGAGTGACCGGCTGGCTCCTGAAAAGCTACGATAGGCAGGATGGTTACCAGACCCATGGTGGCACCAGTGCCAAGTTGGGCTGATTTGATAGTATCAAGCGGCTCCTGCAATCTGCCATCAAAAAGTTGGCAGGCCAGTTTTGTTTTCCAGGGAAAAGTGCCGTTGATTTTTTTGGTGGCCTGTGGCTGGGAGTGGCCGGCTGGCTCCTTAGAATCCACGATACGCAGGATGGTTCCCAGACCAGAGGTGGCACCAGTTCCAAGTCGGGCTTGTTTGATAGTACCAAGTGGCTCCTGCAATCTGCCATCCAGAAGCGGGGCAGCTTACTTTTGTTTGCAAGGGAAACGGGCCGAGGTTTTTGTCTGGTGGCCTATGGCTGGGAGTGACTGGCTGGCTCCTGAAAAGCTACGATAGGCAGGATGGTTACCAGACTCATGGTGGCACCAAAGCCACGTTGGGCTGATTTGATAGTACCAAGCGGCTCCTGCATTCTGCCATCAAAAAGTTGGCAGGCGAGTTTTGTTTTCGAGGGGAAAGCGCCGTTGTTTGTGTTTGGGGGCCTATGGCTGGGAGTGGCCGGCTGGCTAATTAGAATCCACGATACGCAGGATGGTTCCCAGACCATGGTGGCACCAGTGCCAAGTCGGGCTAGTTTGATGGTGCAAAGTGGCTCCTGCAATCTGCCATGAAAAAGTTGGCAGGCGAGTTTTGTTTTCCAGGGAAAAGTGCCGTTGTTTGTGTTTGGTGGACTGTGGCTGGGAGTGGCCGGCTGGCTCCTTAGAATCCACGATACGCAGGATGGTTCCCAGACCAGAGGTGGCACCAGTGCCAAGTCGGGCTTCTTTGATAGTACCAAGTGGCTCCTGCAATCTGCCATCCTGAAGCGGGGCAGCTTACTTTTGTTTGCAAGGGAAACAGGCCGAGGTTTCTGTCTGGGGGCCTATGGCTGGGAGTGACTGGCTGGCTCCTGAAAAGCTACGATAGGCAGGATGGTTACCAGACTCATGGTGGCACCAGAGCCACGTTGGGCTGATTTGATAGTACCAAGCGGCTCCTGCAATCTGCCGTCAAAAAGTTGGCAGGCGAGTTTTGTTTTCCAGGGGAAAGCGCCGTTGTTTCTGTTTGGGGGCCTATGGCTGGGAGTGGCCGGCTGGCTAATTAGAATCCACGATACGCAGGATGGTTCCCAGACCAGAGGTGGCACCAGTGCCAAGTCGGGCTGGTTTGATGGTGCAAAGTGGCTCCTGCAATCTGCCATCCAGAAGCGGGGCAGCTGAGTTTTGTTTGCCAGAGAAAAGGGCCGTGGTTTGTTTTTGGGGGCATATGGCTGGGAGTGGCCGGCTGGCTCCTTAAAATGCTCGATACGCAGGATGGTGACCAGACCCAAGGTGGCACCAGTACCAAGTTGTGCTGTTTTTGTAGTACCAAGTGCGTCCTGCAATTTGCCATCCAGAAGAGGGGCAGTTGAGTTTTGTTTGCCAGAGAAAAGGGCCGTGGTTTGTGTTTGAGGGCATATAGCTGAGAGTGGCCTGCTGACCCCTGAAAATCCACAATAGGCAGGATGGTTCCCAGAGCCAAGGTGGCACCAGTGCCAAGTCGGGCTGGTTTGATTGTATTAAATAGCTCCTGCAATCTGCCATCCAGAAGCGGGGCAGCTTAATTTGGTTTTCCAGGGAAACGGGCCGAGGTTTGTGTCTGGGGGCCTATGGCTGGGAGTGACCGGCTGGCTCCTGAAAAGCTACGATAGGCAGGATGGTTCCCAGACCAGAGGTGGCACCAGTTCCAAGTCGGGCTGGTTTGATAGTACCAAGTGGCTCCTGCAATCTGCCATCCTGAAGCGGGGTAGCATACTTTTGTTTGCCAGGGAAACCCCCAGTCCTTTGTTTCTGGGGCCTATGGCTGGAAGTGACCGGCTGGCTCCTGAAAAGCTACGATAGGCAGGATGGTTACCAGACCCCTGGTGGAACCAATGCCAAGTTGGGCTGGTTTGATAGTACCAAGTGGTTCCTGCAATCTGCCATCAAAAAGTTGGCAGGCCAGTTTTGTTTTCCAGGGAAAAGCGCCGTTGTTTGTGTTTGGGGTCCTGTGGCTGGGAGTGGCCGGCTGGCTCCTTAGAATCCACGATACGCAGGATGGTTCCCAGACCAGAGGTGGCACCAGTGCCAAGTTGGGCTGGTTTGATACCACAAAGTGGCTCCTGCAATCTGCCATCCAGAAGAGGGGCAGCTTACTTTTTTTTGCCAGGGAAACGGGCCGAGATTTGTGTCTGGGGGCCTATGGCTGGGAGTGACTGGCTGGCTCCTGAAAAGCTACGATAGGCAGGATGGTGACCAGACTCATGGTGGCACCAGTGCCACGTTGGGCTGGTTTGATAGTACCAAGCGGCTCCTGCAATCTGCCATCAAAAAGTTGGCAGGCGAGTTTTGTTTTCCAGGGAAAAGCGCCACTGTTTGTGTTTGGGGGCCTATGGCTGGGAGTGGCCGGCTGGCTAATTAGAATCCACGATACGCAGGATGGTTCCCAGACCATGGTGGCACCAGTGCCAAGCCGGGCTAGTTTGATGGTGCAAAGTGGCTCCTGCAATCTGCCATCAAAAAGTTGGCAGGCCAGTTTTGTTTTCCAGGGAAAAGTGCCGTTGTTTGTGTTTGGTGGACTGTGGCTGGGAGTGGCCGGCTGGCTCCTTAGAATCCACGATACGCAGGATGGTTCCCAGACCAGAGGTGGCACCAGTGCCAAGTCGGGCTTGTTTGATAGTACCAAGTGGCTCCTGCAATCTGCCATCCAGAAGCGGGGCAGCTTACTTTTGTTTGCCAGGGAAACGGGCCGAGGTTTGTGCCTGGGGGACTATGGCTGGGAGTGACCGGCTGGCTCCTGAAAAGCTACGATAGGCAGGATGGTTACCAGACCCATGGTGGCACCAGTGCCAAGTTGGGCTTATTTGATAGTACCAAGCGGCTCCTGCAATCTGCCATCAAAATGTTGGCAGGCGAGTTTTGTTTTCCAGGGAAAAGTGTCGTTGTTTGTGTTTGGGGGCTTGTGGCTGGGAGTGGCCGGCTGGCTCCTTAGAATCCACGATACGCAGGATGGTTCCCAGACCAGAGGTGGCACCAGTGCCATGTCGGGCTGGTTTGATGGTGCAAAGTGGCTCCTGCAATCTGCCATCAAAATGTTGGCAGGCGAGTTTTGTTTTCCAGGGAAAAGCGCCGTTGTTTGTGTTTGGGTGCCTGTGGCTGGGAGTGGCCGGCTGGCTAATTAGAATCCACCATACGCAGGATGGTTCCCAGACCAGAGGTGGCACCAGTGCCAAGTCGGGCTAGTTTGATGGTGCAAAGTGGCTCCTGCAATCTGCCGTTAAAAAGTTGGCATGCCAGTTTTGTTTTGCAGGGAAAAGTGCCGTTGTTTGTGTTTGGGGGCCTGTGGCTGGGAGTGGCCAGCTGGCTCCTTAGAATCCACGATACGCAGGATGGTTCCCAGACCAGAGGTGGCACCAGTGCCAAGTCGGGCTGGTTTGATGGTGCAAAGTGGCTCCTCCAATCTGCCATCCTGAAGCGGGGTAGCATACTTTTGCTTGCCAGGGAAACCCCCAGTGCTTTGTGTCTGGGGCCTATGGCTGGAAGTGACCGGCTGGCTCCTGAAAAGCTACGATAGGCAGGATGGTTACCAGACCCATGGTGGAACCAGTGCCAAGTTGGGCTGGTTTGATAGTACCAAGTGGTTCCTGCAATCTGCCATCAAAAAGTTGGCAGGCCAGTTTTGTTTTCCAGGGAAAAGCGCCGTTGTTTGTGTTTGGGGTCCTGTGGCTGGGAGTGGCCGGCTGGCTCCTTAGAATCCACGATACGCAGGATGGTTCCCAGACCAGAGGTGGCACCAGTGCCAAGTTGGGCTGGTTTGATACCACAAAGTGGCTCCTGCAATCTGCCATCCAGAAGCGGGGCAGCTTACTTTTGTTTGCCAAGGAAACGGGCCTTGGTTTGTGTCTGGGGGCCTATGGCTGGGAGTGACCGGCTGGCTCCTTAAAATGCACGTTACGCAGGATGGTGACCAGACCCAAGGTGGCACCAGTCCCAAGTTGTGCTGTTTTTGTAGTACCAAGTGCGTCCTGCAATTTGCCATCCAGAAGAGGGGCAGTTGAGTTTTGTTTGCCAGAGAAAAGGGCCGTGGTTTGTGTTTGAGGGCATATGGCTGAGAGTGGCCGGCTGACCCCTGAAAATCCACAATAGGCAGGATGGTTCCCAGAGCCAAGGTGGCACCAGTGCCAAGTCGGACTGGTTTGATAGTACTAAATAGCTCCTGCAATCTGCCATCCAGAAGCGGGGCAGCTTAATTTTTTTTGCCAGGGAAACGGGTCGAGGTTTGTGTCTGGGGGCCTATGGCTGGGAGTGACTGGCTGGCTCCTGAAAAGCTACGATAGGCAGGATGGTTCCCAGACCAGAGGTGGCACCAGTGCCAAGTTGGGCTAGTTTGATGGTGAAAAGTGGCTCCTGCAATCTGCCATCAAAAAGTTGGCAGGCGAGTTTTGTTTTCCAGGGAAAAGTGCCGTTGATTTTGTTTGGTGGCCTGTGGCTGGGAGTGGCCGGCTGGATCCTTGGAATCCACGATACGCAGGATGGTTCCCAGACCAGAGGTGGCACCAGTTCCAAGTCGGGCTTGTTTGATAGTACCAAGTGGCTCCTGCAATCTGCCATCCAGAAGCGGGACAGCTTACTTTTGTTTGCCAGGGAAACGGGCCGAGGTTTGTGTCTGGGGGCCTATGGCTGGGAGTGACTGGCTGGCTCCTGAAAAGCTACGATAGGCAGGATGGTTACCAGACTCATGGTGGCACCAGTGCCACGTTGGGCTGATTTGATAGTACCAAGAGGCTCCTGCAATCTGCCATCAAAATGTTGGCAGGCGAGTTTTGTTTTCCAGGGAAGAGCGCCGTTGTTTGTGTTTGGGGGCTAATGGCTGGGAGTGGCCGGCTGGCTCCTTAGAATCCACGATACGCAGGATGGTTCCCAGACCAGAGGTGGCACCACTACCATGTCGGGCTAGTTTGATGGTGCAAAGTGGCTCCTGCAATCTGCCATGAAAAAGTTTGCAGGCGAGTTTTGTTTTCCAGGGAAAAGTGCCGTTGTTTGTGTTTGGTGGACTGTGGCTGGGAGTGGCCGGCTGGCTCCTTAGAATCCACGATACGCAGGATGGTTCCCAGACCAGAGGTGGCACCAGTTCCAAGTCGGGCTGGTTTGATAGTACCAAGTGGCTCCTGCAATCTGCCATCCAGAAGCGGGGCAGCTTACTTTTTTTTGCCAGGGAAACGGGCCAAGGTTTGTGTATGGGGGCCTATGGCTGGGAGTGACCGGCTGGCTCCTGAAAAGCTACGATAGGCAGGATGGTTCCCAGACCAGAGGTGGCACCAGTTCCAAGTCGGGCTGATTTGATAGTATCAAGCGGCTCCTGCAATCTGCCATCAAAAAGTTGGCAGGCGAGTTTTGTTTTCCAGGGAAAAGTGCCGTTGATAATTTTGGTGGCCTGTGTCTGGGAGTGGCCGGCTGGCTCCTTAGAATCCACGATACTCAGGATGGTTCCCAGACCAGAGGTGGCACCAGTTCCAAGTCAGGCTTGTTTGATAGTACCAAGTGGCTCCTGCAATCTGCCATCCAGAAGCGGGGTAGCTTACTTTTGTTTGCCAGGGAAACAGGCCGAGGTTTGTGTCTGGGGGCCTATGGCTGGGAGTGACTGGCTGGCTCCTGAAAAGCTACGATAGGCAGGATGGTTCCCAGACTCATGGTGGCACCAGTGCCACGTTGGGCTGATTTGATAGTACCAAGCGGCTCCTGCAATCTGCCATCAAAAAGTTGGCAGGCGAGTTTTGTTTTCCAGGGAAAAGCGCCATTGTTTGTGTTTGGGGGCCTATGGCTGGGAGTGGCCGGCTGGCTAATTAGAATCCACGATACGCAGGGTGGTTCCCAGACCATGGTGGCACCAGTGCCGAGTCGGGCTAGTTTGATGGTGCAAACTGGCTCCTGCAATCTGCCATGAAAATTTGGCATGCCAGTTTTGTTTTCCAGGGAAAAGTGCCGTTGTTTGTGTTTGGTGGACTGTGGCTGGGAGTGGCCGGCTGGCTCCTTAGAATCCACGATACGCAGGATGGTTCCCAGACCAGAGGTGGCACCAGTTCCAAGTCGGGCTGGTTTGATAGTACCAAGTGGCTCCTGCAATCTGCCATCCAGAAGCGGGGCAGCTTACTTTTGTTTGCCAGGGAAACGGGCCGAGGTTTGTGTCTGGGGGCCTATGGCAGGGAGTGACTGGCTGGATACTGAAAAGCTACGATAGGCAGGATGGTCACCAGACCCATGGTGCCACCAGGGCCAAGTTGGGCTGATTTGACAGTATCAAGCGGCTCCTGCAATCTGCCATCAAAAAGTTGGCAGGCGAGTTTTGTTTTCCAGGGAAAAGCGCCGTTGTTTGTTTTTGGGGGCCTGTGGCTGGGAGTGGCCGGCTGGCTAATTAGAATCCACGATACGCAGGATGGTTCCCAGACCAGAGGTGGCACCAGTGCCAAGTCGGGCTGGTTTGATGGTGCAACGTGGCTCCTGCAATCTGCCATCAAAATGTTGGCAGGCGAGTTTTGTTTTCCAGGGAAAAGCGCCGTTGTTTTTGTTTGGGGGCCTGTGGCTGGGAGTGGCCGGCTGGCTAATTAGAATCCACGATACGCAGGATGGTTCCCAGACCAGAGGTGGCACCAGTGCCAAGTCGGGCTAGTTTGATGGTGCAAAGTGGCTCCTGCAATCTGCCATTAAAAAGTTGGCATGCCAGTTTTGTTTTCCAGGGAAAAGCGCCGTTGTTTGTGTTTGGGGGCCTGTGGCTGGGAGTGGCCGGCTGGCTCCTTATAATCCACGATACGCAGGATGGTTCCCAGACCAGAGGTGGCACCAGTGCCAAGTCGGGCTGGTTTGATGGTGCAAAGTGGCTCCTCCAATCTGCCATCCTGAAGCGGGGTAGCATACTTTTGTTTGCCAGGGAAACCGGCAGTGCTTTGTGTCTGGGGCCTCTGGCTGGAAGTGACCGGCTGGCTCCTGAAAAGCTACGATAGGCAGGATGGTTACCAGACCCATGGTGGAACCAGTGCCAAGTTGGGCTGATTTGATAGTATCAAGCGGCTCCTGCAATCTGCCATCAAAAAGTTGGCAGGCCAGTTTTGTTTTCCAGGGAAAAGCGCCGTTGTTTGTGTTTGGGGTCCTGTGGCTGGGAGTGGCCAGCTGGCTCCTTAGAATCCACGATACGCAGGATGGTTCCCAGACCAGAGGTGGCACCAGTGCCAAGTTGGGCTGGTTTGATACCACAAAGTGGCTCCTGCAATCTGCCATCCAGAAGCGGGGCAGCTTACTTTTATTTGCCAGGGAAACGGGCTCAGCTTTGTGTCTGGGGGCCTATGGCTGGGAGTGACTGGCTGGCTCCTGAAAAGCTACGATAGGCAGGATGGTTCCCAGACTCATGGTGGCACCAGTGCCACGTTGGGCTGATTTGATAGTACCAAGCGGCTCCTGCAATCTGCCATCAAAAAGTTGGCAGGCGAGTTTTGTTTTCCAGGGAAAAGCGCCATTGTTTGTGTTTGGGGGCCTATGGCTGGGAGTGGCCGGCTGGCTAATTAGAATCCACGATACGCAGGGTGGTTCCCATACCATGGTGGCACCAGTGCCGAGTCGGGCTAGTTTGATGGTGCAAACTGGCTCCTGCAATCTGCCATGAAAATTTGGCATGCCAGTTTTGTTTTCCAGGGAAAAGTGCCGTTGTTTGTGTTTGGTGGACTGTGGCTGGGAGTGGCCGGCTGGCTCCTTAGAATCCACGATACGCAGGATGGTTCCCAGACCAGAGGTGGCACCAGTTCCAAGTCGGGCTGGTTTGATAGTACCAAGTGGCTCCTGCAATCTGCCATCCAGAAGCGGGGCAGCTTACTTTTGTTTGCCAGGGAAACGGGCCGAGGTTTGTGTCTGGGGGCCTATGGCAGGGAGTGACTGGCTGGATACTGAAAAGCTACGATAGGCAGGATGGTCACCAGACCCATGGTGCCACCAGGGCCAAGTTGGGCTGATTTGACAGTATCAAGCGGCTCCTGCAATCTGCCATCAAAAAGTTGGCAGGCGAGTTTTGTTTTCCAGGGAAAAGCGCCGTTGTTTGTTTTTGGGGGCCTGTGGCTGGGAGTGGCCGGCTGGCTCCTTAGAATCCACGATACGCAGGATGGTTCCCAGACCAGAGGTGGCACCAGTGCCAAGTCGGGCTGGTTTGATGGTGCAACGTGGCTCCTGCAATCTGCCATCAAAATGTTGGCAGGCGAGTTTTGTTTTCCAGGGAAAAGCGCCGTTGTTTTTGTTTGGGGGCCTGTGGCTGGGAGTGGCCGGCTGGCTAATTAGAATCCACGATACGCAGGATGGTTCCCAGACCAGAGGTGGCACCAGTGCCAAGTCGGGCTAGTTTGATGGTGCAAAGTGGCTCCTGCAATCTGCCATTAAAAAGTTGGCATGCCAGTTTTGTTTTCCAGGGAAAAGCGCCGTTGTTTGTGTTTGGGGGCCTGTGGCTGGGAGTGGCCGGCTGGCTCCTTATAATCCACGATACGCAGGATGGTTCCCAGACCAGAGGTGGCACCAGTGCCAAGTCGGGCTGGTTTGATGGTGCAAAGTGGCTCCTCCAATCTGCCATCCTGAAGCGGGGTAGCATACTTTTGTTTGCCAGGGAAACCGGCAGTGCTTTGTGTCTGGGGCCTCTGGCTGGAAGTGACCGGCTGGCTCCTGAAAAGCTACGATAGGCAGGATGGTTACCAGACCCATGGTGGAACCAGTGCCAAGTTGGGCTGATTTGATAGTATCAAGCGGCTCCTGCAATCTGCCATCAAAAAGTTGGCAGGCCAGTTTTGTTTTCCAGGGAAAAGCGCCGTTGTTTGTGTTTGGGGTCCTGTGGCTGGGAGTGGCCAGCTGGCTCCTTAGAATCCACGATACGCAGGATGGTTCCCAGACCAGAGGTGGCACCAGTGCCAAGTTGGGCTGGTTTGATACCACAAAGTGGCTCCTGCAATCTGCCATCCAGAAGCGGGGCAGCTTACTTTTATTTGCCAGGGAAACGGGCTCAGCTTTGTGTCTGGGGGCCTATGGCTGGGAGTGACTGGCTGGCTCCTGAAAAGCTACGATAGGCAGGATGGTTACCAGACTCATGGTGGCACCAGTGCCACGTTGGGCTGATTTGATAGTACCAAGCGGCTCCTGCAATCTGCCATCAAAAAGTTGGCAGGCGAGTTTTGTTTTCCAGGGAAAAGCGCCGTTGTTTGTGTTTGGGGGCCTATGGCTGGGAGTGGCCGGCTGGCTAATTAGAATCCACGATACGCAGGATGGTTCCCAGACCAGAGGTGGCACCAGTGCCATGTCGGGCTAGTTTGATGGTGCAAAGTGGCTCCTGCAATATGCCATGAAAAAGTTGGCAGGCGAGTTTTGTTTTCCAGGGAAAAGTGCCGTTGTTTGTGTTTGGTGGACTGTGGCTGGGAGTGGCCGGCTGGCTCCTTAGAATCCACGATACGCAGGATGGTTCCCAGACCAGAGGTGGCACCAGTTCCAAGTCGGGCTGGTTTGATAGTACCAAGTGGCTCCTGCAATCTGCCATCCAGAAGCGGGGCAGCTTACTTTTGTTTGCCAGGGAAACGGGCCGAGGTTTGTGTCTGGGGGCCTATGGCTGGGAGTGACCGGCTGGCTCCTGAAAAGCTACGATAGGCAGGATGTTTACCAGACCCATGGTGGCACCAGTGCCAAGTTGGGCTGATTTCATAGTACCAAGCGGCTCCTGCAATCTGCCATCAAATAGTTGGCAGGCGAGTTTTGTTTTCCAGGGAAAAGTGCCGTTGATTTTTTTTGGTGGCCTGTGGCTGGGAGTGGCCGGCTGGTTCCTTAGAATCCACGATACGCAGGATGGTTCCCAGACCAGAGGTGGCACCAGTGCCAAGTTGGGCTGGTTTGATACCACAAAGTGGCTCCTGCAATCTGCCATCCAGAAGCGGGGCAGCTTACTTTTCTTTGCCAGGGAAACAGGCCGAGATTTGTGTCTGGGGGCCTATGGCTGGGAGTGACTGGCTGGCTCCTGAAAAGCTACGATAGGCAGGATGGTTACCAGACCCATGGTGGCACCAGTGCCAAGTTGGGCTGATTTGATAGTATCAAGCGGCTCCTGCAATCTGCCATCAAAAAGTTGGCAGGCCAGTTTTGTTTTCCAGGGAAAAGTGCCGTTGATTTTTTTGGTGGCCTGTGGCTGGGAGTGGCCGGCTGGCTCCTTAGAATCCACGATACGCAGGATGGTTCCCAGACCAGAGGTGGCACCAGTTCCAAGTCGGGCTTGTTTGATAGTACCAAGTGGCTCCTGCAATCTGCCATCCAGAAGCGGGGCAGCTTACTTTTGTTTGCAAGGGAAACGGGCCGAGGTTTTTGTCTGGTGGCCTATGGCTGGGAGTGACTGGCTGGCTCCTGAAAAGCTACGATAGGCAGGATGGTTACCAGACTCATGGTGGCACCAGAGCCACGTTGGGCTGATTTGATAGTACCAAGCGGCTCCTGCAATCTGCCATCAAAAAGTTGGCAGGCGAGTTTTGTTTTCCAGGGGAAAGCGCCGTTGTTTGTGTTTGGGGGCCTATGGCTGGGAGTGGCCGGCTGGCTAATTAGAATCCACGATACGCAGGATGGTTCCCAGACCAGAGGTGGCACCAGTGCCAAGTCGGGCTAGTTTGATGGTGCAAAGTGGCTCCTGCAATCTGCCATGAAAAAGTTGGCAGGCGAGTTTTGTTTTCCAGGGAAAAGTGCCGTTGTTTGTGTTTGGTGGACTGTGGCTGGGAGTGGCCGGCTGGCTCCTTAGAATCCACGATACGCAGGATGGTTCCCAGACCAGAGGTGGCACCAGTGCCAAGTCGGGCTTCTTTGATAGTACCAAGTGGCTCCTGCAATCTGCCATCCAGAAGAGGGGCAGCTTAATTTTGTTTGCCAGGGAAACGGGCCGAGGTTTGTGTTCCGGGGGCCTATGGCTGGGAGTGACCGGCTGGCTCCTGAAAAGATACGATAGGCAGGATTGTTCCCAGACTCATGGTGGCACCAGTGCCAAGTTGGGCTTATTTGATAGTACCAAGCGGCTCCTGCAATCTGCCATCAAAAATTTGGCAGGCCAGTTTTGTTTTCCAGGGAAAAGTGTTGTTGTTTTTGTTTGGGGGCTTGTGGCTGGGAGTGGCCGGCTGGCTCCTTAGAATCCACGATACGCAGGATGGTTCCCAGACCAGAGGTGGCACCAGTGCCAAGTCGGGCTGGTTTGATGGTGCAAAGTGGCTCCTGCAATCTGCCATCAAAATGTTGGCAGGCGAGTTTTGTTTTCCAGGGAAAAGCGCCGTTGTTTGTGTTTGGGGGCCTGTGGCTGGGAGTGGCCGGCTGGCTCCTTAGAATCCACGATACGCAGGATGGTTCCCAGACCAGAGGTGGCACCAGTGCCAAGTCAGGCTAGTTTGATGGTGCAAAGTGGCTCCTGCAATCTGCCATTAAAAAGTTGGCATGCCAGTTTTGTTTTCCAGGGAAAAGCGCCGTTGTTTGTGTTTGGGGGCCTGTGGCTGGGAGTGGACAGCTGACTCCTTAGAATCCACGATACGCAGGATGTTTCCCAGACCAGAGGTGGCACCAGTGCCAAGTCGGGCTGGTTTGATGGTGCAAAGTGGCTCCTCCAATCTGCCATCCTGAAGCGGGGTAGCATACTTTTGCTTGCCAGGGAAACCCCCAGTGCTTTGTGTCTGGGGCCTATGGCTGGAAGTGACCGGCTGGCTCCTGAAAAGCTACGATAGGCAGGATGGTTACCAGACCCATGGTGGAACCAGTGCCAAGTTGGGCTGGTTTGATAGTACCAAGTGGTTCCTGCAATCTGCCATCAAAATGTTGGCAGCCCAGTTTTGTTTTCCAGGGAAAAGCGCCGTTGTTTGTGTTTGGGGTCCTGTGGCTGGGAGTGGCCGGCTGGCTCCTTAGAATCCACGATACGCAGGATGGTTCCCAGACCAGAGGTGGCACCAGTGCCAGGTCGAGCTGGTTTGATGGTGCAACGTGGCTCCTGCAATCTGCCATCCAGAAGCGGGGCAGCTTACTTTTGTTTGCCAAGGAAACGGGCCGTGGTTTGTGTCTGGGGGCCTATGGCTGGGAGTGACCGGCTGGCTCCTGAGAAGCTACGATAGGCAGGATGGTGACCAGACCCATGGTGGCACCAGTGCCAAGTTGGGCTGGTTTGATAGTACCAAGCGGCTCCTGCAATCTGCCATCAAAAAGTTGGCAGGCGAGTTCTGTTTTCCAGGGAAAAGCGCCGTTGTTTGTGTTTGGGGGCCTGTGGCTGGGAGTGGCCGGCTGGGTCCTTATAATCCACGATACGCAGGATGGTTCCCAGACCAGAGGTGGCACCAGTGCCAAGTCGGGCTGGTTTGATGGTGCAAAGTGGCTCCTGCAATCTGCCATCCAGAAGCGGGGCAGCTTACTTTTGTTTTGCCAGAGAAAAGGGCCGTGGTTGGTGTCTGGGGGCCTATGGATAGGAGTGGCCGGCTGGCTCCTTAAAATGCTCGTTACGCAGGATGGTGACCAGACCCAAGGTGGCACCAGTGCCAAGTCGGGCTGGTTTGATGCTGCAAAGTGGCTCCTGCAATCTGCCATGAAAAAGTTGGCAGGCGAGTTTTGTTTTCCAGGGAAAAGTGCCGTTGTTTGTGTTTGGTGGACTGTGGCTGGGAGTGGCCGGCTGGCTCCTTAGAATCCACGATACGCAGGATGGTTCCCAGACCCAAGGTGGCACCAGTTCCAAGTCGGGCTGGTTTGATAGTACCAAGTGGCTCCTGCAATCTGCCATCCAGAAGCGGGGCAGCTTACTTATGTTTGCCAGGGAAACGGGCCGAGGTTTGTGTCTGGGGGCCTATGGCTGGGAGTGACCGGCTGGCTCCTGAAAAGCTACGATAGGCAGGATGGTTACCAGACCCATGGTGGCACCAGTGCCAAGTTGGGCTGATTTGATAGTATCAAGCGGCTCCTGCAATCTGCCATCAAAAAGTTGGCAGGCGAGTTTTGTTTTCCAGGGAAAAGTGCCGTTGATTTTTTTGGTGGCCTGTGGCTGGGAGTGGCCGGCTGGCTCCTTAGAATCCACGATACGCAGGATGGTTCCCAGACCAGAGGTGGCACCAGTTCCAAGTCGGGCTTGTTTGATAGTACCAAGTGGCTCCTGCAATCTGCCATCCAGAAGCGGGGCAGCTTACTTTTGTTTGCAAGGGAAACGGGCCGAGGTTTTTGTCTGGTGGCCTATGGCTGGGAGTGACTGGCTGGCTCCTGAAAAGCTACGATAGGCAGCATGGTTACCAGACTCATGGTGGCACCAGAGCCACGTTGGGCTGATTTGATAGTACCAATCGGCTCCTGCAATCTGCCATCAAAAAGTTGGCAGGCGAGTTTTGTTTTCCAGGGGAAAGCGCCGTTGTTTGTGTTTGGGGGCCTATGGCTGGGAGTGGCCGGCTGGCTAATTAGAATCCACGATACGCAGGATGGTTCCCAGACCATGGTGGCACCAGTGCCAAGTCGGGCTAGTTTGATGGTGCAAAGTGGCTCCTGCAATCTGCCATGAAAAAGTTGGCAGGCGAGTTTTGTTTTGCAGGGAAAAGTGCCGTTGTTTGTGTTTGGTGGACTGTGGCTGGGAGTGGCCGGCTGGCTCCTTAGAATCCACGATACGCAGGATGGTTCCCAGGCCAGAGGTGGCACCAGTGCCAAGTCGGGCTTCTTGGATAGTACCAAGTGGCTCCTGCAATCTGCCATCCAGAAGCGGGGCAGCTTAATTTTGTTTGCCAGGGAAACGGGCCGAGGTTTGTGTCTGGGGGCCTATGGCTGGGAGTGACCGGCTGGCTCCTGAAAAGCTACGATAGGCAGGATGGTTCCCAGACTCATGGTGGCACCAGTGCCAAGTTGGGCTTATTTGATAGTACCAAGCGGCTCCTGCAATCTGCCATCAAAAAGTTGGCAGGCCAGTTTTGTTTTCCAGGGAAAAGTGTCGTTGTTTGTGTTTGGGGGCTTGTGGCTGGGAGTGGCCGGCTGGCTCCTTAGAATCCACGATACGCAGGATGGTTCCCAGACCAGAGGTGGCACCAGTGCCAAGTCAGGCTAGTTTGATGGTGCAAAGTGGCTCCTGCAATCTGCCATTAAAAAGTTGGCATGCCAGTTTTGTTTTCCAGGGAAAAGCGCCGTTGTTTGTGTTTGGGGGCCTGTGGCTGGGAGTGGCCGGCTGGCTCCTTAGAATCCACGATACGCAGGATGGTTCCCAGACCAGAGGTGGCACCAGTGCCAAGTCGGGCTGGTTTGATGGTGCAAAGTGGCTCCTGCAATCTGCCATCAAAAAGTTGGCAGGCGAGTTTTGTTTTCCAGGGAAAAGCGCCGTTGTTTGTGTTTGGGGGCCTGTGGCTGGGAGTGGCAGGCTGGCTCCTTAGAATCCACGATACGCAGGATGGTTCCCAGACCAGAGGTGGCACCAGTGCCAAGTCAGGCTAGTTTGATGGTGCAAAGTGGCTCCTGCAATCTGCCATTAAAAAGTTGGCATGCCAGTTTTGTTTTCCAGGGAAAAGCGCCGTTGTTTGTGTTTGGGGGCCTGTGGCTGGGAGTGGCCGGCTGGCTCCTTAGAATCCACGATACGCAGGATGGTTCCCAGACCAGAGGTGGCACCAGTGCCAAGTCGGGCTGGTTTGATGGTGCAAAGTGGCTCCTGCAATCTGCCATCAAAATGTTGGCAGGCGAGTTTTGTTTTCCAGGGAAAAGCGCCGTTGTTTGTGTTTGGGGGCCTGTGGCTGGGAGTGGCCAGCTGACTCCTTAGAATCCACGATACGCAGGATGTTTCCCAGACCAGAGGTGGCACCAGTGCCAAGTCGGGCTGGTTTGATGGTGCAAAGTGGCTCCTCCAATCTGCCATCCTGAAGCGGGGTAGCATACTTTTGCTTGCCAGGGAAACCCCCAGTGCTTTGTGTCTGGGGCCTATGGCTGGAAGTGACCGGCTGGCTCCTGAAAAGCTACGATAGGCAGGATGGTTACCAGACCCATGGTGGAACCAGTGCCAAGTTGGGCTGGTTTGATAGTACCAAGTGGTTCCTACAATCTGCCATCAAAATGTTGGCAGGCCAGTTTTGTTTTCCAGGGAAAAGCGCCGTTGTTTGTGTTTGGGGTCCTGTGGCTGGGAGGGGCCGGCTGGCTCCTTAGAATCCACGATACGCAGGATGGTTCCCAGACCAGAGGTGGCACCAGTGCCAAGTCGGGCTGGTTTGATGGTGCAACGTGGCTCCTGCAATCTGCCATCCAGAAGCGGGGCAGCCTCCTTTTGTTTGCCAAGGAAACGGGCCGTGGTTTGTGTCTGGGGGCCTATGGCTGGGAGTGACCGGCTGGCTCCTGAAAAGCTACGATAGGCAGGATGGTGACCAGACCCATGGTGGCACCAGTGCCAAGTTGGGCTGGTTTGATAGTACCAAGCGGCTCCTGCAATCTGCCATCAAAAAGTTGGCAGGCGAGTTCTGTTTTCCAGGGAAAAGCGCCGTTGTTTGTGTTTGGGGGCCTGTGGCTGGGAGTGGCCGGCTGGGTCCTTATAATCCACGATACGCAGGATGGTTCCCAGACCAGAGGTGGCACCAGTGCCAAGTCGGGCTGGTTTGATGGTGCAAAGTGGCTCCTCCAATCTGCCATCCTGAAGCGGGGTAGCATACTTTTGCTTGCCAGGGAAACCCCCAGTGCTTTGTGTCTGGGGCCTATGGCTGGAAGTGACCGGCTGGCTCCTGAAAAGCTACGATAGGCAGGATGGTTACCAGACCCATGGTGGAACCAGTGCCAAGTTGGGCTGGTTTGATAGTACCAAGTGGTTCCTACAATCTGCCATCAAAATGTTGGCAGCCCAGTTTTGTTTTCCAGGGAAAAGCGCCGTTGTTTGTGTTTGGGGTCCTGTGGCTGGGAGGGGCGGGCTGGCTCCTTAGAATCCACGATACGCAGGATGGTTCCCAGACCAGAGGTGGCACCAGTGCCAAGTCGGGCTGGTTTGATGGTGCAACGTGGCTCCTGCAATCTGCCATCCAGAAGCGGGGCAGCTTACTTTTGTTTGCCAAGGAAACGGGCCGTGGTTTGTGTCTGGGGGCCTATGGCTGGGAGTGACCGGCTGGCTCCTGAAAAGCTACGATAGGCAGGATGGTGACCAGACCCATGGTGGCACCAGTGCCAAGTTGGGCTGGTTTGATAGTACCAAGCGGCTCCTGCAATCTGCCATCAAAAAGTTGGCAGGCGAGTTCTGTTTTCCAGGGAAAAGCGCCGTTGTTTGTGTTTGGGGGCCTGTGGCTGGGAGTGGCCGGCTGGGTCCTTATAATCCACGATACGCAGGATGGTTCCCAGACCAGAGGTGGCACCAGTGCCAAGTCGGGCTGGTTTGATGGTGCAAAGTGGCTCCTGCAATCTGCCATCCAGAAGCGGGGCAGCCGAGTTTTTTTTGCCAGAGAAAAGGGCCGTGGTTTGTGTCTGGGGGCCTATGGCTGGGAGTGGCCGGCTGGCTCCTTAAAACGCTCGTTACGCAGGATGGTGACCAGACCCAAGGTGGCACCAGTGCCAAGTTGTGCTGTTTTTGTAGTACCAAGTGCGTCCTGCAATTTGCCATCCAGAAGAGGGGCAGTTGAGTTTTGTTTGCCAGAGAAAAGGGCCGTGGTTTGTGTTTGAGGGCATATGGCTGAGAGTGGCCGGCTGACCCCTGAAAATCCACAATAGGCAGGATGGTTCCCAGAGCCAAGGTGGCACCAGTGCCAAGTCGGGCTGGTTTGATAGTACTAAATAGCTCCTGCAATCTGCCATCCAGAAGCGGGGCAGCTTAATTTTGTTTGCCAGGGAAAGGGGCCGAGGTTTGTGTCTGGGGGCCTATGGCTGGGAGTGACCGGCTGGCTCCTGAAAAGCTACGATAGGCAGGATGGTTCCCAGACTCATGGTGGCACCAGTGCCAAGTTGGGCTTATTTGATAGTACCAAGCGGCTCCTGCAATCTGCCATCAAAAAGTTGGCAGGCGAGTTTTGTTTTCCAGGGAAAAGTGTCGTTGTTTGTGTTTGGGGGCTTGTGGCTGGGAGGGCCGGCTGGCTCCTTAGAATCCACGATACGCAGGATGGTTCCCAGACCAGAGGTGGCACCAGTGCCAAGTCGGGCTGGTTTGATGGTGCAAAGTGGCTCCTGCAATCTGCCATCAAAATGTTGGCAGGCGAGTTTTGTTTTCCAGGGAAAAGCGCCGTTGTTTGTGTTTGGTGGACTGTGGCTGGGAGTGGCCGGCTGGCTCCTTAGAATCCACGATACGCAGGATGGTTCCCAGACCCAAGGTGGCACCAGTTCCAAGTCGGGCTGGTTTGATAGTACCAAGTGGCTCCTGCAATCTGCCATCCAGAAGCGGGGCAGCTTACTTATGTTTGCCAGGGAAACGGGCCGAGGTTTGTGTCTGGGGGCCTATGGCTGGGAGTGACCGGCTGGCTCCTGAAAAGCTACGATAGGCAGGATGGTTACCAGACCCATGGTGGCACCAGTGCCAAGTTGGGCTGATTTGATAGTATCAAGCGGCTCCTGCAATTTGCCATCAAAAAGTTGGCAGGCGAGTTTTGTTTTCCAGGGAAAAGTGCCGTTGATTTTTTTGGTGGCCTGTGGCTGGGAGTGGCCGGCTGGCTCCTTAGAATCCACGATACGCAGGATGGTTCCCAGACCAGAGGTGGCACCAGTTCCAAGTCGGGCTTGTTTGATAGTACCAAGTGGCTCCTGCAATCTGCCATCCAGAAGCGGGGCAGCTTACTTTTGTTTGCAAGGGAAACGGGCCGAGGTTTTTGTCTGGTGGCTTATGGCTGGGAGTGACTGGCTGGCTCCTGAAAAGCTACGATAGGCAGGATGGTTACCAGACTCATGGTGGCACCAGAGCCACGTTGGGCTGATTTGATAGTACCAAGCGGCTCCTGCAATCTGCCATCAAAAAGTTGGCAGGCGAGTTTTGTTTTCCAGGGGAAAGCGCCGTTGATTGTGTTTGGGGGCCTATGGCTGGGAGTGGCCGGCTGGCTAATTAGAATCCACGATACGCAGGATGGTTCCCAGACCATGGTGGCACCAGTGCCAAGTCGGGCTAGTTTGATGGTGCAAAGTGGCTCCTGCAATCTGCCATGAAAAAGTTGGCAGGCGAGTTTTGTTTTCCAGGGAAAAGTGCCGTTGTTTGTGTTTGGTGGACTGTGGCTGGGAGTGGCCGGCTGGCTCCTTAGAATCCACGATACGCAGGATGGTTCCCAGACCAGAGGTGGCACCAGTGCCAAGTCGGGCTTCTTTGATAGTACCAAGTGGCTCCTGCAATCTGCCATCCAGAAGCGGGGCAGCTTAATTTTGTTTGCCAGGGAAACGGGCCGAGGTTTGTGTCTGGGGGCCTATGGCTGGGAGTGACCGGCTGGCTCCTGAAAAGCTACGATAGGCAGGATGGTTACCAGACTCATGGTGGCACCAGTGCCAAGTTGGGCTTATTTGATAGTACCAAGCGGCTCCTGCAATCTGCCATCAAAAAGTTGGCAGGCGAGTTTTGTTTTCCAGGGAAAAGTGTCGTTGTTTGTGTTTGGGGGCTTGTGGCTGGGAGTGGCCGGCTGGCTCCTTAGAATCCACGATACGCAGGATGGTTCCCAGACCCATTGTGGCACCAGTGCCAAGTCGGGCTGGTTTGATGGTGCAAAGTGGCTCCTGCAATCTGCCATCAAAATGTTGGCAGGCGAGTTTTGTTTTCCAGGGAAAAGCGCCGTTGTTTGTGTTTGGGGGCCTGTGGCTGGGAGTGGCAGGCTGGCTCCTTAGAATCCACGATACGCAGGATGGTTCCCAGACCAGAGGTGGCACCAGTGCCAAGTCAGGCTAGTTTGATGGTGCAAAGTGGCTCCTGCAATCTGCCATTAAAAAGTTGGCATGCCAGTTTTGTTTTCCAGGGAAAAGCGCCGTTGTTTGTGTTTGGGGGCCTGTGGCTGGGAGTGGCCGGCTGGCTCCTTAGAATCCACGATACGCAGGATGGTTCCCAGACCAGAGGTGGCACCAGTGCCAAGTCGGGCTGGTTTGATGGTGCAAAGTGGCTCCTGCAATCTGCCATCAAAATGTTGGCAGGCGAGTTTTGTTTTCCAGGGAAAAGCGCCGTTGTTTGTGTTTGGGGGCCTCTGGCTGGGAGTGGCCAGCTGACTCCTTAGAATCCACGATACGCAGGATGTTTCCCAGACCAGAGGTGGCACCAGTGCCAAGTCAGGCTAGTTTGATGGTGCAAAGTGGCTCCTGCAATCTGCCATGAAAAAGTTGGCAGGCGAGTTTTGTTTTGCAGGGAAAAGTGCCGTTGTTTGTGTTTGGTGGACTGTGGCTGGGAGTGGCCGGCTGGCTCCTTAGAATCCACGATACGCAGGATGGTTCCCAGGCCAGAGGTGGCACCAGTGCCAAGTCGGGCTTCTTGGATAGTACCAAGTGGCTCCTGCAATCTGCCATCCAGAAGCGGGGCAGCTTAATTTTGTTTGCCAGGGAAACGGGCCGAGGTTTGTGTCTGGGGGCCTATGGCTGGGAGTGACCGGCTGGCTCCTGAAAAGCTACGATAGGCAGGATGGTTCCCAGACTCATGGTGGCACCAGTGCCAAGTTGGGCTTATTTGATAGTACCAAGCGGCTCCTGCAATCTGCCATCAAAAAGTTGGCAGGCCAGTTTTGTTTTCCAGGGAAAAGTGTCGTTGTTTGTGTTTGGGGGCTTGTGGCTGGGAGTGGCCGGCTGGCTCCTTAGAATCCACGATACGCAGGATGGTTCCCAGACCAGAGGTGGCACCAGTGCCAAGTCGGGCTGGTTTGATGGTGCAAAGTGGCTCCTGCAATCTGCCATCAAAATGTTGGCAGGCGAGTTTTGTTTTCCAGGGAAAAGCGCCGTTGTTTGTGTTTGGGGGCCTGTGGCTGGGAGTGGCAGGCTGGCTCCTTAGAATCCACGATACGCAGGATGGTTCCCAGACCAGAGGTGGCACCAGTGCCAAGTCAGGCTAGTTTGATGGTGCAAAGTGGCTCCTGCAATCTGCCATTAAAAAGTTGGCCTGCCAGTTTTGTTTTCCAGGGAAAAGCGCCGTTGTTTGTGTTTGGGGGCCTGTGGCTGGGAGTGGCCGGCTGGCTCCTTAGAATCCACGATACGCAGGATGGTTCCCAGACCAGAGGTGGCACCAGTGCCAAGTCGGGCTGGTTTGATGGTGCAAAGTGGCTCCTGCAATCTGCCATCAAAATGTTGGCAGGCGAGTTTTGTTTTCCAGGGAAAAGCGCCGTTGTTTGTGTTTGGGGGCCTGTGGCTGGGAGTGGCCAGCTGACTCCTTAGAATCCACGATACGCAGGATGTTTCCCAGACCAGAGGTGGCACCAGTGCCAAGTCGGGCTGGTTTGATGGTGCAAAGTGGCTCCTCCAATCTGCCATCCTGAAGCGGGGTAGCATACTTTTGCTTGCCAGGGAAACCCCCAGTGCTTTGTGTCTGGGGCCTATGGCTGGAAGTGACCGGCTGGCTCCTGAAAAGCTACGATAGGCAGGATGGTTACCAGACCCATGGTGGAACCAGTGCCAAGTTGGGCTGGTTTGATAGTACCAAGTGGTTCCTACAATCTGCCATCAAAATGTTGGCAGGCCAGTTTTGTTTTCCAGGGAAAAGCGCCGTTGTTTGTGTTTGGGGTCCTGTGGCTGGGAGGGGCCGGCTGGCTCCTTAGAATCCACGATACGCAGGATGGTTCCCAGACCAGAGGTGGCACCAGTGCCAAGTCGGGCTGGTTTGATGGTGCAACGTGGCTCCTGCAATCTGCCATCCAGAAGCGGGGCAGCCTCCTTTTGTTTGCCAAGGAAACGGGCCGTGGTTTGTGTCTGGGGGCCTATGGCTGGGAGTGACCGGCTGGCTCCTGAAAAGCTACGATAGGCAGGATGGTGACCAGACCCATGGTGGCACCAGTGCCAAGTTGGGCTGGTTTGATAGTACCAAGCGGCTCCTGCAATCTGCCATCAAAAAGTTGGCAGGCGAGTTCTGTTTTCCAGGGAAAAGCGCCGTTGTTTGTGTTTGGGGGCCTGTGGCTGGGAGTGGCCGGCTGGGTCCTTATAATCCACGATACGCAGGATGGTTCCCAGACCAGAGGTGGCACCAGTGCCAAGTCGGGCTGGTTTGATGGTGCAAAGTGGCTCCTCCAATCTGCCATCCTGAAGCGGGGTAGCATACTTTTGCTTGCCAGGGAAACCCCCAGTGCTTTGTGTCTGGGGCCTATGGCTGGAAGTGACCGGCTGGCTCCTGAAAAGCTACGATAGGCAGGATGGTTACCAGACCCATGGTGGAACCAGTGCCAAGTTGGGCTGGTTTGATAGTACCAAGTGGTTCCTACAATCTGCCATCAAAATGTTGGCAGCCCAGTTTTGTTTTCCAGGGAAAAGCGCCGTTGTTTGTGTTTGGGGTCCTGTGGCTGGGAGGGGCGGGCTGGCTCCTTAGAATCCACGATACGCAGGATGGTTCCCAGACCAGAGGTGGCACCAGTGCCAAGTCGGGCTGGTTTGATGGTGCAACGTGGCTCCTGCAATCTGCCATCCAGAAGCGGGGCAGCTTACTTTTGTTTGCCAAGGAAACGGGCCGTGGTTTGTGTCTGGGGGCCTATGGCTGGGAGTGACCGGCTGGCTCCTGAAAAGCTACGATAGGCAGGATGGTGACCAGACCCATGGTGGCACCAGTGCCAAGTTGGGCTGGTTTGATAGTACCAAGCGGCTCCTGCAATCTGCCATCAAAAAGTTGGCAGGCGAGTTCTGTTTTCCAGGGAAAAGCGCCGTTGTTTGTGTTTGGGGGCCTGTGGCTGGGAGTGGCCGGCTGGGTCCTTATAATCCACGATACGCAGGATGGTTCCCAGACCAGAGGTGGCACCAGTGCCAAGTCGGGCTGGTTTGATGGTGCAAAGTGGCTCCTGCAATCTGCCATCCAGAAGCGGGGCAGCCGAGTTTTTTTTGCCAGAGAAAAGGGCCGTGGTTTGTGTCTGGGGGCCTATGGCTGGGAGTGGCCCGCTGGCTCCTTAAAACGCTCGTTACGCAGGATGGTGACCAGACCCAAGGTGGCACCAGTGCCAAGTTGTGCTGTTTTTGTAGTACCAAGTGCGTCCTGCAATTTGCCATCCAGAAGAGGGGCAGTTGAGTTTTGTTTGCCAGAGAAAAGGGCCGTGGTTTGTGTTTGAGGGCATATGGCTGAGAGTGGCCGGCTGACCCCTGAAAATCCACAATAGGCAGGATGGTTCCCAGAGCCAAGGTGGCACCAGTGCCAAGTCGGGCTGGTTTGATAGTACTAAAAAGCTCCTGCAATCTGCCATCCAGAAGCGGGGCAGCTTAATTTTGTTTGCCAGGGAAAGGGGCCGAGGTTTGTGTCTGGGGGCCTATGGCTGGGAGTGACCGGCTGGCTCCTGAAAAGCTACGATAGGCAGGATGGTTCCCAGACTCATGGTGGCACCAGTGCCAAGTTGGGCTTATTTGATAGTACCAAGCGGCTCCTGCAATCTGCCATCAAAAAGTTGGCAGGCGAGTTTTGTTTTCCAGGGAAAAGTGTCGTTGTTTGTGTTTGGGGGCTTGTGGCTGGGAGGGCCGGCTGGCTCCTTAGAATCCACGATACGCAGGATGGTTCCCAGACCAGAGGTGGCACCAGTGCCAAGTCGGGCTGGTTTGATGGTGCAAAGTGGCTCCTGCAATCTGCCATCAAAATGTTGGCAGGCGAGTTTTGTTTTCCAGGGAAAAGCGCCGTTGTTTGTGTTTGGTGGACTGTGGCTGGGAGTGGCCGGCTGGCTCCTTAGAATCCACGATACGCAGGATGGTTCCCAGACCCAAGGTGGCACCAGTTCCAAGTCGGGCTGGTTTGATAGTACCAAGTGGCTCCTGCAATCTGCCATCCAGAAGCGGGGCAGCTTACTTATGTTTGCCAGGGAAACGGGCCGAGGTTTGTGTCTGGGGGCCTATGGCTGGGAGTGACCGGCTGGCTCCTGAAAAGCTACGATAGGCAGGATGGTTACCAGACCCATGGTGGCACCAGTGCCAAGTTGGGCTGATTTGATAGTATCAAGCGGCTCCTGCAATTTGCCATCAAAAAGTTGGCAGGCGAGTTTTGTTTTCCAGGGAAAAGTGCCGTTGATTTTTTTGGTGGCCTGTGGCTGGGAGTGGCCGGCTGGCTCCTTAGAATCCACGATACGCAGGATGGTTCCCAGACCAGAGGTGGCACCAGTTCCAAGTCGGGCTTGTTTGATAGTACCAAGTGGCTCCTGCAATCTGCCATCCAGAAGCGGGGCAGCTTACTTTTGTTTGCAAGGGAAACGGGCCGAGGTTTTTGTCTGGTGGCTTATGGCTGGGAGTGACTGGCTGGCTCCTGAAAAGCTACGATAGGCAGGATGGTTACCAGACTCATGGTGGCACCAGAGCCACGTTGGGCTGATTTGATAGTACCAAGCGGCTCCTGCAATCTGCCATCAAAAAGTTGGCAGGCGAGTTTTGTTTTCCAGGGGAAAGCGCCGTTGATTGTGTTTGGGGGCCTATGGCTGGGAGTGGCCGGCTGGCTAATTAGAATCCACGATACGCAGGATGGTTCCCAGACCATGGTGGCACCAGTGCCAAGTCGGGCTAGTTTGATGGTGCAAAGTGGCTCCTGCAATCTGCCATGAAAAAGTTGGCAGGCGAGTTTTGTTTTCCAGGGAAAAGTGCCGTTGTTTGTGTTTGGTGGACTGTGGCTGGGAGTGGCCGGCTGGCTCCTTAGAATCCACGATACGCAGGATGGTTCCCAGACCAGAGGTGGCACCAGTGCCAAGTCGGGCTGGTTTGATGGTGCAAAGTGGCTCCTGCAATCTGCCATCAAAATGTTGGCAGGCGAGTTTTGTTTTCCAGGGAAAAGCGCCGTTGTTTGTGTTTGGGGGCCTGTGGCTGGGAGTGGCCAGCTGACTCCTTAGAATCCACGATACGCAGGATGTTTCCCAGACCAGAGGTGGCACCAGTGCCAAGTCGGGCTGGTTTGATGGTGCAAAGTGGCTCCTCCAATCTGCCATCCTGAAGCGGGGTAGCATACTTTTGCTTGCCAGGGAAACCCCCAGTGCTTTGTGTCTGGGGCCTATGGCTGGAAGTGACCGGCTGGCTCCTGAAAAGCTACGATAGGCAGGATGGTTACCAGACCCATGGTGGAACCAGTGCCAAGTTGGGCTGGTTTGATAGTACCAAGTGGTTCCTACAATCTGCCATCAAAATGTTGGCAGGCCAGTTTTGTTTTCCAGGGAAAAGCGCCGTTGTTTGTGTTTGGGGTCCTGTGGCTGGGAGGGGCCGGCTGGCTCCTTAGAATCCACGATACGCAGGATGGTTCCCAGACCAGAGGTGGCACCAGTGCCAAGTCGGGCTGGTTTGATGGTGCAACGTGGCTCCTGCAATCTGCCATCCAGAAGCGGGGCAGCCTCCTTTTGTTTGCCAAGGAAACGGGCCGTGGTTTGTGTCTGGGGGCCTATGGCTGGGAGTGACCGGCTGGCTCCTGAAAAGCTACGATAGGCAGGATGGTGACCAGACCCATGGTGGCACCAGTGCCAAGTTGGGCTGGTTTGATAGTACCAAGCGGCTCCTGCAATCTGCCATCAAAAAGTTGGCAGGCGAGTTCTGTTTTCCAGGGAAAAGCGCCGTTGTTTGTGTTTGGGGGCCTGTGGCTGGGAGTGGCCGGCTGGGTCCTTATAATCCACGATACGCAGGATGGTTCCCAGACCAGAGGTGGCACCAGTGCCAAGTCGGGCTGGTTTGATGGTGCAAAGTGGCTCCTCCAATCTGCCATCCTGAAGCGGGGTAGCATACTTTTGCTTGCCAGGGAAACCCCCAGTGCTTTGTGTCTGGGGCCTATGGCTGGAAGTGACCGGCTGGCTCCTGAAAAGCTACGATAGGCAGGATGGTTACCAGACCCATGGTGGAACCAGTGCCAAGTTGGGCTGGTTTGATAGTACCAAGTGGTTCCTACAATCTGCCATCAAAATGTTGGCAGCCCAGTTTTGTTTTCCAGGGAAAAGCGCCGTTGTTTGTGTTTGGGGTCCTGTGGCTGGGAGGGGCGGGCTGGCTCCTTAGAATCCACGATACGCAGGATGGTTCCCAGACCAGAGGTGGCACCAGTGCCAAGTCGGGCTGGTTTGATGGTGCAACGTGGCTCCTGCAATCTGCCATCCAGAAGCGGGGCAGCTTACTTTTGTTTGCCAAGGAAACGGGCCGTGGTTTGTGTCTGGGGGCCTATGGCTGGGAGTGACCGGCTGGCTCCTGAAAAGCTACGATAGGCAGGATGGTGACCAGACCCATGGTGGCACCAGTGCCAAGTTGGGCTGGTTTGATAGTACCAAGCGGCTCCTGCAATCTGCCATCAAAAAGTTGGCAGGCGAGTTCTGTTTTCCAGGGAAAAGCGCCGTTGTTTGTGTTTGGGGGCCTGTGGCTGGGAGTGGCCGGCTGGGTCCTTATAATCCACGATACGCAGGATGGTTCCCAGACCAGAGGTGGCACCAGTGCCAAGTCGGGCTGGTTTGATGGTGCAAAGTGGCTCCTGCAATCTGCCATCCAGAAGCGGGGCAGCCGAGTTTTTTTTGCCAGAGAAAAGGGCCGTGGTTTGTGTCTGGGGGCCTATGGCTGGGAGTGGCCGGCTGGCTCCTTAAAACGCTCGTTACGCAGGATGGTGACCAGACCCAAGGTGGCACCAGTGCCAAGTTGTGCTGTTTTTGTAGTACCAAGTGCGTCCTGCAATTTGCCATCCAGAAGAGGGGCAGTTGAGTTTTGTTTGCCAGAGAAAAGGGCCGTGGTTTGTGTTTGAGGGCATATGGCTGAGAGTGGCCGGCTGACCCCTGAAAATCCACAATAGGCAGGATGGTTCCCAGAGCCAAGGTGGCACCAGTGCCAAGTCGGGCTGGTTTGATAGTACTAAATAGCTCCTGCAATCTGCCATCCAGAAGCGGGGCAGCTTAATTTTGTTTGCCAGGGAAAGGGGCCGAGGTTTGTGTCTGGGGGCCTATGGCTGGGAGTGACCGGCTGGCTCCTGAAAAGCTACGATAGGCAGGATGGTTCCCAGACTCATGGTGGCACCAGTGCCAAGTTGGGCTTATTTGATAGTACCAAGCGGCTCCTGCAATCTGCCATCAAAAAGTTGGCAGGCGAGTTTTGTTTTCCAGGGAAAAGTGTCGTTGTTTGTGTTTGGGGGCTTGTGGCTGGGAGGGCCGGCTGGCTCCTTAGAATCCACGATACGCAGGATGGTTCCCAGACCAGAGGTGGCACCAGTGCCAAGTCGGGCTGGTTTGATGGTGCAAAGTGGCTCCTGCAATCTGCCATCAAAATGTTGGCAGGCGAGTTTTGTTTTCCAGGGAAAAGCGCCGTTGTTTGTGTTTGGTGGACTGTGGCTGGGAGTGGCCGGCTGGCTCCTTAGAATCCACGATACGCAGGATGGTTCCCAGACCCAAGGTGGCACCAGTTCCAAGTCGGGCTGGTTTGATAGTACCAAGTGGCTCCTGCAATCTGCCATCCAGAAGCGGGGCAGCTTACTTATGTTTGCCAGGGAAACGGGCCGAGGTTTGTGTCTGGGGGCCTATGGCTGGGAGTGACCGGCTGGCTCCTGAAAAGCTACGATAGGCAGGATGGTTACCAGACCCATGGTGGCACCAGTGCCAAGTTGGGCTGATTTGATAGTATCAAGCGGCTCCTGCAATTTGCCATCAAAAAGTTGGCAGGCGAGTTTTGTTTTCCAGGGAAAAGTGCCGTTGATTTTTTTGGTGGCCTGTGGCTGGGAGTGGCCGGCTGGCTCCTTAGAATCCACGATACGCAGGATGGTTCCCAGACCAGAGGTGGCACCAGTTCCAAGTCGGGCTTGTTTGATAGTACCAAGTGGCTCCTGCAATCTGCCATCCAGAAGCGGGGCAGCTTACTTTTGTTTGCAAGGGAAACGGGCCGAGGTTTTTGTCTGGTGGCTTATGGCTGGGAGTGACTGGCTGGCTCCTGAAAAGCTACGATAGGCAGGATGGTTACCAGACTCATGGTGGCACCAGAGCCACGTTGGGCTGATTTGATAGTACCAAGCGGCTCCTGCAATCTGCCATCAAAAAGTTGGCAGGCGAGTTTTGTTTTCCAGGGGAAAGCGCCGTTGATTGTGTTTGGGGGCCTATGGCTGGGAGTGGCCGGCTGGCTAATTAGAATCCACGATACGCAGGATGGTTCCCAGACCATGGTGGCACCAGTGCCAAGTCGGGCTAGTTTGATGGTGCAAAGTGGCTCCTGCAATCTGCCATGAAAAAGTTGGCAGGCGAGTTTTGTTTTCCAGGGAAAAGTGCCGTTGTTTGTGTTTGGTGGACTGTGGCTGGGAGTGGCCGGCTGGCTCCTTAGAATCCACGATACGCAGGATGGTTCCCAGACCAGAGGTGGCACCAGTGCCAAGTCGGGCTTCTTTGATAGTACCAAGTGGCTCCTGCAATCTGCCATCCAGAAGCGGGGCAGCTTAATTTTGTTTGCCAGGGAAACGGGCCGAGGTTTGTGTCTGGGGGCCTATGGCTGGGAGTGACCGGCTGGCTCCTGAAAAGCTACGATAGGCAGGATGGTTACCAGACTCATGGTGGCACCAGTGCCAAGTTGGGCTTATTTGATAGTACCAAGCGGCTCCTGCAATCTGCCATCAAAAAGTTGGCAGGCCAGTTTTGTTTTCCAGGGAAAAGTGTCGTTGTTTGTGTTTGGGGGCTTGTGGCTGGGAGTGGCCGGCTGGCTCCTTAGAATCCACGATACGCAGGATGGTTCCCAGACCCATTGTGGCACCAGTGCCAAGTCGGGCTGGTTTGATGGTGCAAAGTGGCTCCTGCAATCTGCCATCAAAATGTTGGCAGGCGAGTTTTGTTTTCCAGGGAAAAGCGCCGTTGTTTGTGTTTGGGGGCCTGTGGCTGGGAGTGGCAGGCTGGCTCCTTAGAATCCACGATACGCAGGATGGTTCCCAGACCAGAGGTGGCACCAGTGCCAAGTCAGGCTAGTTTGATGGTGCAAAGTGGCTCCTGCAATCTGCCATTAAAAAGTTGGCATGCCAGTTTTGTTTTCCAGGGAAAAGCGCCGTTGTTTGTGTTTGGGGGCCTGTGGCTGGGAGTGGCCGGCTGGCTCCTTAGAATCCACGATACGCAGGATGGTTCCCAGACCAGAGGTGGCACCAGTGCCAAGTCGGGCTGGTTTGATGGTGCAAAGTGGCTCCTGCAATCTGCCATCAAAATGTTGGCAGGCGAGTTTTGTTTTCCAGGGAAAAGCGCCGTTGTTTGTGTTTGGGGGCCTCTGGCTGGGAGTGGCCAGCTGACTCCTTAGAATCCACGATACGCAGGATGTTTCCCAGACCAGAGGTGGCACCAGTGCCAAGTCGGGCTAGTTTGATGGTGCAAAGTGGCTCCTCCAATCTGCCATCCTGAAGCGGGGTAGCATACTTTTGCTTGCCAGGGAAACCCCCAGTGCTTTGTGTCTGGGGCCTATGGCTGGAAGTGACCGGCTGGCTCCTGAAAAGCTACGATAGGCAGGATGGTTACCAGACCCATGGTGGAACCAGTGCCAAGTTGGGCTGGTTTGATAGTACCAAGTGGTTCCTGCAATCTGCCATCAAAAAGTTGGCAGGCGAGTTTTGTTTTCCAGGGAAAAGTGTCGTTGTTTGTGTTTGGGGGCTTGTGGCTGGGAGGGCCGGCTGGCTCCTTAGAATCCACGATACGCAGGATGGTTCCCAGACCAGAGGTGGCACCAGTGCCAAGTCGGGCTGGTTTGATGGTGCAAAGTGGCTCCTGCAATCTGCCATCAAAATGTTGGCAGGCGAGTTTTTTTTTCCAGGGAAAAGCGCCGTTGTTTGTGTTTGGGGGCCTGTGGCTGGGAGTGGCCGGCTGGCTCCTTAGAATCCACGATACGCAGGATGGTTCCCAGACCAGAGGTGGCACCAGTGCCAAGTCAGGCTAGTTTGATGGTGCAAAGTGACTCCTGCAATCTGCCATTAAAAAGTTGGCATGCCAGTTTTGTTTTCCAGGGAAAAGCGCCGTTGTTTGTGTTTGGGGGCCTGTGGCTGGGAGTGGCCGGCTGGCTCCTTAGAATCCACGATACGCAGGATGGTTCCCAGACCAGAGGTGGCACCAGTGCCAAGTCGGGCTGGTTTGATGGTGCAAAGTGGCTCCTGCAATCTGCCATCAAAATGTTGGCAGGCGAGTTTTGTTTTCCAGGGAAAAGCGCCGTTGTTTGTGTTTGGGGGCCTGTGGCTGGGAGTGGCCGGCTGGCTAATTAGAATCCACGATACGCAGGATGGTTCCCAGACCAGAGGTGGCACCAGTGCCAAGTCGGGCTAGTTTGATGGTGCAAAGTGGCTCCTGCAATCTGCCATTAAAAAGTTGGCATGCCAGTTTTGTTTTCCAGGGAAAAGCGCCGTTGTTTGTGTTTGGGGGCCTGTGGCTGGGAGTGGCCAGCTGACTCCTTAGAATCCACGATACGCAGGATGTTTCCCAGACCAGAGGTGGCACCAGTGCCAAGTCGGGCTGGTTTGATGGTGCAAAGTGGCTCCTCCAATCTGCCATCCTGAAGCGGGGTAGCATACTTTTGCTTGCCAGGGAAACCCCCAGTGCTTTGTGTCTGGGGCCTATGGCTGGAAGTGACCGGCTGGCTCCTGAAAAGCTACGATAGGCAGGATGGTTACCAGACCCATGGTGGAACCAGTGCCAAGTTGGGCTGGTTTGATAGTACCAAGTGGTTCCTGCAATCTGCCATCAAAAGTTGGCAGGCCAGTTTTGTTTTCCAGGGAAAAGCGCCGTTGTTTGTGTTTGGGGGCCTGTGGCTGGGAGTGGCCGGCTGGCTCCTTAGAATCCACGATACGCAGGATGGTTCCCAGACCAGAGGTGGCACCAGTGCCAAGTTGGGCTGGTTTGATACCACAAAGTGGCTCCTGCAATCTGCCATCCAGAAGCGGGGCAGCTTACTTTTGTTTGCCAAGGAAACGGGCCGTGGTTTGTGTCTGGGGGCCTATGGCTGGGAGTGACCGGCTGGCTCCTGAAAAGCTACGATAGGCAGGATGGTGACCAGACCCATGGTGGCACCAGTGCCAAGTCGGGCTGGTTTGATAGTACCAAGCGGCTCCTGCAATCTGCCATCAAAAAGTTGGCAGGCGAGTTTTGTTTTCCAGGGAAAAGCGCCGTTGTTTGTGTTTGGGGGCCTGTGGCTGGGAGTGGCCGGCTGGCTCCTTATAATCCACGATACGCAGGATGGTTCCCAGACCAGAGGTGGCACCAGTGCCAAGTCGGGCTGGTTTGATGGTGCAAAGTGGCTCCTGCAATCTGCCATCCAGAAGCGGGGCAGCCGAGTTTTTTTTTCAGAGAAAAGGGCCGTGGTTTGTGTCTGGGGGCCTATGGCTGGGAGTGGCCGGCTGGCTCCTTAAAATGCTCGTTACGCAGGATGGTGACCAGACCCAAGGTGGCACCAGTGCCAAGTTGTGCTCTTTTTGTAGTACCAAGTGCGTCCTGCAATTTGCCATCCAGAAGAGGGGCAGTTGAGTTTTGTTTGCCAGAGAAAAGGGCCGTGGTTTGTGTTTGAGGGCATATGGCTGAGAGTGGCCGGCTGACCCCTGAAAATCCACAATAGGCAGGATGGTTCCCAGAGCCAAGGTGGCACCAGTGCCAAGTCGGGCTGGTTTGATAGTACTAAATAGCTCCTGCAATCTGCCATCCAGAAGCGGGGCAGCTTAATTTTGTTTGCCAGGGAAACGGGCCGAGGTTTGTGTCTGGGGGCCTATGGCTGGGAGTGACCGGCTGGCTCCTGAAAAGCTACGATAGGCAGGATGGTTCCCAGACCAGAGGTGGCACCAGTGCCAAGTTGGGCTGATTTGATAGTACCAAGCGGCTCCTGCAATCTGCCATCAAAAAGTTGGCAGGCCAGTTTTGTTTTCCAGGGAAAATTGCTGTTGTTTGTGTTTGGTGGACTGTGGCTGGGAGTGGCCGGCTGGCTCCTTAGAATCCACGATACCCAGGATGGTTCCCAGACCAGAGGTGGCACCAGTGCCAAGTCGGACTGGTTTGATGGTGCAAAGTGGCTCCTGCAATCTGCCATCCAGAAGCGGGGCAGCTTACTTTTGTTTGCCAGGGAAACGGGCCGAGGTTTGTGTCTGGGGGCCTATGGCTGGGAGTGACTGGCTGGCTCCTGAAAAGCTACGATAGGCAGGATGGTTACCAGACTCATGGTGACACCACTGCCAAGTTGGGCTGATTTGATAGTACCAAGCGGCTCCTGCAATCTGCCATCAAAAAGTTGGCAGGCGAGTTTTGTTTTCCAGGGAAAAGTGTCGTTGTTTGTGTTTGGGGGCTTGTGGCTGGGAGTGGCCGGCTGGCTCCTTAGAATCCACGATACGCAGGATGGTTCCCAGACCAGAGGTGGCATCAGTGCCAAGTCGGGCTGGTTTGATAGTACCAAGTGGCTCCTGCAATCTGCCATCCAGAAGCGGGGTAGCTTACTTTTGTTTGCCAGGGAAACGGGCCGAGGTTTTTTCTGGGGGCCTAGGGGTGGGACTGTCCGGCTGGCTCCTGAAAAGCTACGATAGGCAGGATGGTGACCAGACCCATGGTGGCACCAGTGCCAAGTTGGGCTGGTTTGATAGTACCAAGTGGCTCCTGCAATCTGCCATCAAAAAGTTGGCAGGCGAGTTTTGTTTTCCAGGGAAAAGCGCCGTTGTTTGTGTTTGGTGGCCTGTGGCTGGGAGTGGCCGGCTGGCTCCTTAGAATCCACGATACGCAGGATGGTTCCCAGACCAGAGGTGGCACCACTGCCAAGTCGGGCTGGTTTGATGGTGCAACGTTGCTCCTGCAATCTGCCATCAAAAAGTTGGCAGGCGAGTTTTGTTTTCCAGGGAAAAGCGCCGTTGTTTGTGTTTGGGGGCCTGTGGCTGGGAGTGGCCAGCTGGCTCCTTAGAATCCACGATACGCAGGATGGTTCCCAGACCAGAGGTGGCACCAGTGCCAAGTCGGGCTGGTTTGATGGTGCAAAGTGGCTCCTGCAATCTGCCATCCTGAAGCGGGGTAGCATACTTTTGTTTGCCAGGGAAACCCCCAGTGCTTTGTGTCTGGGGCCTATGGCTGGAAGTGACCGGCTGGCTCCCGAAAAGCTACGATAGGCAGGATGGTTACCAGACCCATGGTGGAACCAGTGCCAAGTTGGGCTGGTTTGATATTACCAAGTGGTTCCTGCAATCTGCCATCAAAAAGTTGTCAGGCCAGTTTTGTTTTCCAGGGAAAAGCGCCGTTGTTTGTGTTTGGGGGCCTGTGGCTGGGAGTGGCCGGCTGGCTCCTTAGAATCCACGATACGCAGGATGGTTCCCAGACCAGAGGTGGCACCAGTGCCAAGTTGGGCTGGTTTGATACCACAAAGTGGCTCCTGCAATCTGCCATCCAGAAGCGGGGCGGCTTACTTTTCTTTGCCAGGGAAACAGGCCGAGGTTTGTGTCTGGGGGCCTGTGGCTGGGAGTTACTGGCTGGCTCCTGAAAAGCTACGATAGGCAGGATGGTTACCAGACACAAGGTGGCACCAGTGCCAAGTCGGGCTGGTTTGATAGTACCAAGTGGCTCCTGCAATTTGCCATCCAGAAGCGGGGCAGCTTAATTATGTTTGCCAGGGAAACGGGCCGAGGTTTGTGTCTGGGGGCCTATGGCTGGGAGTGACTGGCTGGCTCCTGAAAAGCTACGATAGGCAGGATGGTTACCAGACACAAGGTGGCACCAGTGCCAAGTTGGGCTGATTTGATAGTATCAAGCGGCTCCTGCAATCTGCCATCAAAAAGTTGGCAGGCCAGTTTTGTTTTCCAGGGAAAAGTGTCGTTGTTTGTGTTTGGGGGCTTGTGGCTGGGAGTGGCCGGCTGGCTCCTTAGAATCCACGATACGCAGGATGGTTCCCAGACCAGAGGTGGCACCAGTGCCAAGTCGGGCTGGTTTGATGGTGCAAAGTGGCTCCTGCAATCTGCCATCAAAATGTTGGCAGGCGAGTTTTGTTTTCCAGGGAAAAGCGCCGTTGTTTGTGTTTGGGGGCCTGTGGCTGGGAGTGGCAGGCTGGCTCCTTAGAATCCACGATACGCAGGATGGTTCCCAGACCAGAGGTGGCACCAGTGCCAAGTCAGGCAAGTTTGATGGTGCAAAGTGGCTCCTGCAATCTGCCATTAAAAAGTTGGCATGCCAGTTTTGTTTTCCAGGGAAAAGCGCCGTTGTTTGTGTTTGGGGGCCTGTGGCTGGGAGTGGCCGGCTGGCTCCTTAGAATCCACGATACGCAGGATGTTTCCCAGACCAGAGGTGGCACCAGTGCCAAGTCGGGCTGGTTTGATGGTGCAAAGTGGCTCCTCCAATCTGCCATCCTGAAGCGGGGTAGCATACTTTTGCTTGCCAGGGAAACCCCCAGTGCTTTGTGTCTGGGGCCTATGGCTGGAAGTGACCGGCTGGCTCCTGAAAAACTACGATAGGCAGGATGGTTACCAGACCCATGGTGGAACCAGTGCCAAGTTGGGCTGGTTTGATAGTACCAAGTGGTTCCTGCAATCTGCCATCAAAAAGTTGGCAGGCCAGTTTTGTTTTCCAGGGAAAAGCGCCGTTGTTTGTGTTTGGGGTCCTGTGGCTGGGAGTGGCCGGCTGGCTCCTTAGAATCCACGATACGCAGGATGGTTCCCAGACCAGAGGTGGCACCAGTGCCAAGTCGGGCTGGTTTGATGGTGCAACGTGGCTCCTGCAATCTGCCATCCAGAAGCGGGGCAGCCGAGTTTTTTTTTCAGAGAAAAGGGCCGTGGTTTTTGTCTGGGGGCCTATGGCTGGGAGTGGCCGGCTGGCTCCTTAAAGAGCTCGTTACGCAGGATGGTGACCAGACCCAAGGTGGCACCAGTGCCAAGTTGTGCTGTTTTTGTAGTACCAAGTGCGTCCTGCAATTTGCCATCCAGAAGAGGGGCAGTTGAGTTTTGTTTGCCAGAGAAAAGGGCCGTGGTTTGTGTTTGAGGGCATATGGCTGAGAGTGGCCGGCTGACCCCTGAAAATCCACAATAGGCAGGATGGTTCCCAGAGCCAAGGTGGCACCAGTGCCAAGTCGGGCTGGTTTGATAGTACTAAATAGCTCCTGCAATCTGCCATCCAGAAGCGGGGCAGCTTAATTTTGTTTGCCAGGGAAACCCCCAGTGCTTTGTGTCTGGGGCCTATGGCTGGAAGTGACCGGCTGGCTCCTGAAAAGCTACGATAGGCAGGATGGTTACCAGACCCATGGTGGAACCAGTGCCAAGTTGGGCTGGTTTTATAGTATCAAGCGGCTCCTGCAATCTGCCATCAAATTTGGCAGGCCAGTTTTGTTTTCCAGGGAAAGGCGCCGTTGTTTGTGTTTGGGGTCCTGTGGCTGGGAGTGGCCGGCTGGCTCCTTAGAATCCACGATACGCAGGATGGTTCCCAGACCAGAGGTGGCACCAGTTCCAAGTCGGGCTGGTTTGATACCACAAAGTGGCTCCTACAATCTGCCATCCAGAAGCGGGGCAGCTTACTTTTGTTTGCCAGGGAAACGGGCCGAGGTTTGTGTCTGGGGGCCTATGGCTGGGAGTGACTGGCTGGCTCCTGAAAAGCTACGATAGGCAGGATGGTTACCAGACTCATGGTGACACCACTGCCAAGTTGGGCTGATTTGATAGTACCAAGCGGCTCCTGCAATCTGCCATCAAAAAGTTGGCAGGCGAGTTTTGTTTTCCAGGGAAAAGTGTCGTTGTTTGTGTTTGGGGGCTTGTGGCTGGGAGTGGCCGGCTGGCTCCTTAGAATCCACGATACGCAGGATGGTTCCCAGACCAGAGGTGGCATCAGTGCCAAGTCTGGCTGGTTTGATAGTACCAAGTGGCTCCTGCAATCTGCCATCCAGAAGCGGGGTAGCTTACTTTTGTTTGCCAGGGAAACGGGCCGAGGTTTTTTCTGGGGGCCTAGGGGTGGGACTGTCCGGCTGGCTCCTGAAAAGCTACGATAGGCAGGATGGTGACCAGACCCATGGTGGCACCAGTGCCAAGTTGGGCTGGTTTTATAGTACCAAGTGGCTCCTGCAATCTGCCATCAAAAAGTTGGCAGGCGAGTTTTGTTTTCCAGGGAAAAGCGCCGTTGTTTGTGTTTGGTGGCCTGTGGCTGGGAGTGGCCGGCTGGCTCCTTAGAATCCACGATACGCAGGATGGTTCCCAGACCAGAGGTGGCACCAGTGCCAAGTCGGGCTGGTTTGATGGTGCAAAGTGGCTCCTGCAATCTGCCATCAAAATGTTGGCAGGCGAGTTTTGTTTTCCAGGGAAAAGCGCCGTTGTTTGTGTTTGGGGGCCTGTGGCTGGGAGTGGCCGGCGGGCTAATTAGAATCCACGATACGCAGGATTCTTCCATGACCAGAGGTGGCACCAGTGCCAAGTCGGGGTAGTTTGATGGTGCAAAGTTGCTCCTGCAATCTGCCATCAAAAAGTTGGCAGGCGAGTTTTGTTTTCCAGGGAAAAGTGTCGTTGTTTGTGTTTGGGGGCCTGTGGCTGGGAGTGGCCAGCTGGCTCCTTAGAATCCACGATACGCAGGATGGTTCCCAGACCAGAGGTGGCACCAGTGCCAAGTCGGGCTGGTTTGATGGTGCAAAGTGGCTCCTGCAATCTGCCATCCTGAAGCGGGGTAGCATACTTTTTTTTGCCAGGGAAACCCCCAGTGCTTTGTGTCTGGGGCCTATGGCTGGAAGTGACCGGCTGGCTCCCGAAAAGCTACGATAGGCAGGATGGTTACCAGACCCATGGTGGAACCAGTGCCAAGTTGGGCTGGTTTGATAGTACCGAGTGGTTCCTGCAATCTGCCATCAAAAAGTTGTCAGGCCAGTTTTGTTTTCCAGGGAAAAGCGCCGTTGTTTGTGTTTGGGGTCCTGTGGCTGGGAGTGGCCGGCTGGCTCCTTAGAATCCACGATACGCAGGATGGTTCCCAGACCAGAGGTGGCACCAGTGCCAAGTTGGGCTGGTTTGATACCACAAAGTGGCTCCTGCAATCTGCCATCCAGAAGCGGGGCAGCTTACTTTTCTTTGCCAGGGAAACGGGCCGAGGTTTGTGTCTGGGGGCCTGTGGCTTGGAGTTACTGGCTGGCTCCTGAAAAGCTACGATAGGCAGGATGGTTACCAGACTCATGGTGGCACCAGTGCCACGTTGGGCTGGTTTGATAGTACCAAGCGGCTCCTGCAATCTGCCATCAAAAAGTTGGCAGGCGAGTTTTGTTTTCCAGGGAAAAGCGCTGTTGTTTGTGTTTGGGGGCCTATGGCTGGGAGTGGCCGGCTGGCTAATTAGAATCCACGATACGCAGGATGGTTCCCAGACCATGGTGGCACCAGTGCCAAGTCGGGCTAGTTTGATGCTGCAAAGTGGCTCCTGCAATCTGCCATGAAAAAGTTGGCAGGCGAGTTTTGTTTTCCAGGGAAAAGTGCCGTTGTTTGTGTTTGGTGGACTGTGGCTGGGAGTGGCCGGCTGGCTCCTTAGAATCCACGATACGCAGGATGGTTCCCAGACCCAAGGTGGCACCAGTTCCAAGTCGGGCTGGTTTGATAGTACCAAGTGGCTCCTGCAATCTGCCATCCAGAAGCGGGGCAGCTTACTTATGTTTGCCAGGGAAACGGGCCGAGGTTTGTGTCTGGGGGCCTATGGCTGGGAGTGACTGGCTGGCTCCTGAAAAGCTACGATAGGCAGGATGGTTACCAGACACAAGGTGGCACCAGTGCCAAGTTGGGCTGATTTGATAGTATCAAGCGGCTCCTGCAATCTGCCATCAAAAAGTTGGCAGGCCAGTTTTGTTTTCCAGGGAAAAGTGTCGTTGTTTGTGTTTGGGGGCTTGTGGCTGGGAGTGGCCGGCTGGCTCCTTAGAATCCACGATACGCAGGATGGTTCCCAGACCAGAGGTGGCACCAGTGCCAAGTCGGGCTGGTTTGATGGTGCAAAGTGGCTCCTGCAATCTGCCATCAAAATGTTGGCAGGCGAGTTTTGTTTTCCAGGGAAAAGCGCCGTTGTTTGTGTTTGGGGGCCTGTGGCTGGGAGTGGCAGGCTGGCTCCTTAGAATCCACGATACGCAGGATGGTTCCCAGACCAGAGGTGGCACCAGTGCCAAGTCAGGCTAGTTTGATGGTGCAAAGTGGCTCCTGCAATCTGCCATTAAAAAGTTGGCATGCCAGTTTTGTTTTCCAGGGAAAAGCGCCGTTGTTTGTGTTTGGGGGCCTGTGGCTGGGAGTGGCCGGCTGGCTCCTTAGAATCCACGATACGCAGGATGTTTCCCAGACCAGAGGTGGCACCAGTGCCAAGTCGGGCTGGTTTGATGGTGCAAAGTGGCTCCTCCAATCTGCCATCCTGAAGCGGGGTAGCATACTTTTGCTTGCCAGGGAAACCCCCAGTGCTTTGTGTCTGGGGCCTATGGCTGGAAGTGACCGGCTGGCTCCTGAAAAGCTACGATAGGCAGGATGGTTACCAGACCCATGGTGGAACCAGTGCCAAGTTGGGCTGGTTTGATAGTACCAAGTGGTTCCTGCAATCTGCCATCAAATGTTGGCAGGCCAGTTTTGTTTTCCAGGGAAAAGCGCCGTTGTTTGTGTTTGGGGTCCTGTGGCTGGGAGTGGCCGGCTGGCTCCTTAGAATCCACGATACGCAGGATGGTTCCCAGACCAGAGGTGGCACCAGTGACAAGTCGGGCTGGTTTGATGGTGCAACGTGGCTCCTGCAATCTGCCATCCAGAAGCGGGGCAGCCGAGTTTTTTTTTCAGAGAAAAGGGCCGTGGTTTTTGTCTGGGGGCCTATGGCTGGGAGTGGCCGGCTGGCTCCTTAAAGAGCTCGTTACGCAGGATGGTGACCAGACCCAAGGTGGCACCAGTGCCAAGTTGTGCTGTTTTTGTAGTACCAAGTGCGTCCTGCAATTTGCCATCCAGAAGAGGGGCAGTTGAGTTTTGTTTGCCAGAGAAAAGGGCCGTGGTTTGTGTTTGAGGGCATATGGCTGAGAGTGGCCGGCTGACCCCTGAAAATCCACAATAGGCAGGATGGTTCCCAGAGCCAAGGTGGCACCAGTGCCAAGTCGGGCTGGTTTGATAGTACTAAATAGCTCCTGCAATCTGCCATTCAGAAGCGGGGCAGCTTAATTTTGTTTGCCAGGGAAACCCCCAGTGCTTTGTGTCTGGGGCCTATGGCTGGAAGTGACCGGCTGGCTCCTGAAAAGCTACGATAGGCAGGATGGTTACCAGACCCATGGTGGAACCAGTGCCAAGTTGGGCTGGTTTTATAGTATCAAGCGGCTCCTGCAATCTGCCATCAAATTTGGCAGGCCAGTTTTGTTTTCCAGGGAAAGGCGCCGTTGTTTGTGTTTGGGGTCCTGTGGCTGGGAGTGGCCGGTTGGCTCCTTAGAATCCACGATACGCAGGATGGTTCCCAGACCAGAGGTGGCACCAGTTCCAAGTCGGGCTGGTTTGATACCACAAAGTGGCTCCTGCAATCTGCCATCCAGAAGCGGGGCAGCTTACTTTTGTTTGCCAGGGAAACGGGCCGAGGTTTGTGTCTGGGGGCCTATGGCTGGGAGTGACTGGCTGGCTCCTGAAAAGCTACGATAGGCAGGATGGTTACCAGACTCATGGTGACACCACTGCCAAGTTGGGCTGATTTGATAGTACCAAGCGGCTCCTGCAATCTGCCATCAAAAAGTTGGCAGGCGAGTTTTGTTTTCCAGGGAAAAGTGTCGTTGTTTGTGTTTGGGGGCTTGTGGCTGGGAGTGGCCGGCTGGCTCCTTAGAATCCACGATACGCAGCATGGTTCCCAGACCAGAGGTGGCATCAGTGCCAAGTCGGGCTGGTTTGATAGTACCAAGTGGCTCCTGCAATCTGCCATCCAGAAGCGGGGTAGCTTACTTTTGTTTGCCAGGGAAACGGGCCGAGGTTTTTTCTGGGGGCCTAGGGGTGGGACTATCCGGCTGGCTCCTGAAAAGCTACGATAGGCAGGATGGTGACCAGACCCATGGTGGCACCAGTGCCAAGTTGGGCTGGTTTGATAGTACCAAGTGGCTCCTGCAATCTGCCATCAAAAAGTTGGCAGGCGAGTTTTGTTTTCCAGGGAAAAGCGCCGTTGTTTGTGTTTGGGGGCCTGTGGCTGGGAGTGGCCGGCTGGCTCCTTAGAATCCACGATACGCAGGATGGTTCCCAGACGAGAGGTGGCACCAGTGCCAAGTCGGGCTGGTTTGATGGTGCAAAGTGGCTCCTGCAATCTGCCATCAAAATGTTGGCAGGCGAGTTTTGTTTTCCAGGGAAAAGCGCCGTTGTTTGTGTTTGGGGGCCTGTGGCTGGGAGTGGCCGGCTGGCTAATTAGAATCCACGATACGCAGGATTCTTCCCAGACCAGAGGTGGCACCAGTGCCAAGTCGGGGTAGTTTGATGGTGCAAAGTTGCTCCTGCAATCTGCCATCAAAAAGTTGGCAGGCGAGTTTTGTTTTCCAGGGAAAAGTGTCGTTGTTTGTGTTTGGGGGCCTGTGGCTGGGAGTGGCCTGCTGGCTCCTTAGAATCCACGATACGCAGGATGTTTCCCAGACCAGAGGTGGCACCAGTGCCAAGTCGGGCTGGTTTGATGGTGCAAAGTGGCTCCTGCAATCTGCCATCCTGAAGCGGGGTAGCATACTTTTGTTTGCCAGGGAAACCCCCAGTGCTTTGTGTCTGGGGCCTATGGCTGGAAGTGACCGGCTGGCTCCCGAAAAGCTACGATAGGCAGGATGGTTACCAGACCCATGGTGGAACCAGTGCCAAGTTGGGCTGGTTTGATAGTACCAAGTGGTTCCTGCAATCTGCCATCAAAAAGTTGTCAGGCCAGTTTTGTTTTCCAGGGAAAAGCGCCGTTGTTTGTGTTTGGGGTCCTGTGGCTGGGAGTGGCCGGCTGGCTCCTTAGAATCCACGATACGCAGGATGGTTCCCAGACCAGAGGTGGCACCAGTGCCAAGTTGGGCTGGTTTGATACCACAAAGTGGCTCCTGCAATCTGCCATCCAGAAGCGGGGCAGCTTACTTTTCTTTGCCAGGGAAACGGGCCGAGGTTTGTGTCTGGGGGCCTGTGGCTGGGAGTTACTGGCTGGCTCCTGAAAAGCTACGATAGGCAGGATGGTTACCAGACTCATGGTGGCACCAGTGCCACGTTGGGCTGGTTTGATAGTAACAAGCGGCTCCTGCAATCTGCCATCAAAAAGTTGGCAGGCGAGTTTTGTTTTCCAGGGAAAAGCGCTGTTGTTTGTGTTTGGGGGCCTATGGCTGGGAGTGGCCGGCTGGCTAATTAGAATCCACGATACGCAGGATGGTTCCCAGACCATGGTGGCACCAGTGCCAAGTCGGGCTAGTTTGATGCTGCAAAGTGGCTCCTGCAATCTGCCATGAAAAAGTTGGCAGGCGAGTTTTGTTTTCCAGGGAAAAGTGCCGTTGTTTGTGTTTGGTGGACTGTGGCTGGGAGTGGCCGGCTGGCTCCTTAGAATCCACGATACGCAGGATGGTTCCCAGACCCAAGGTGGCACCAGTTCCAAGTCGGGCTGGTTTGATAGTACCAAGTGGCTCCTGCAATCTGCCATCCAGAAGCGGGGCAGCTTACTTATGTTTGCCAGGGAAACGGGCCGAGGTTTGTGTCTGCGGGCCTATGGCTGGGAGTGACTGGCTGGCTCCTGAAAAGCTACGATAGGCAGGATGGTTACCAGACCCATGGTGGCACCAGTGCCAAGTTGGGCTGATTTGATAATATCAAGCGGCTCCTGCAATCTGCCATCAAAAAGTTGGCAGGCCAGTTTTGTTTTCCAGGGAAAAGTGTCGTTGTTTGTGTTTGGGGGCTTGTGGCTGGGAGTGGCCGGCTGGCTCCTTAAAATGCTCGTTACGCAGGATGGTGACCAGACCCAAGGTGGCACCAGTGCCAAGTTGTGCTGTTTTTGTAGTACCAAGTGCGTCCTGCAATTTGCCATCCAGAAGAGGGGCAGTTGAGTTTTGTTTGCCAGAGAAAAGGGCCGTGGTTTGTGTTTGAGGGCATATGGCTGAGAGTGGCCGGCTGACCCCTGAAAATCCACAATAGGCAGGATGGTTCCCAGAGCCAAGGTGGCACCAGTGCCAAGTCGGGCTGGTTTGATAGTACTAAATAGCTCCGGCAATCTGCCATCCAGAAGCGGGGCAGCTTAATTTTGTTTGCCAGGGAAACCCCCAGTGCTTTGTGTCTGGGGCCTATGGCTGGAAGTGACCGGCTGGCTCCTGAAAAGCTACGATAGGCAGGATGGTTACCAGAGCCATGGTGGAACCAGTGCCAAGTTGGGCTGGTTTTATAGTATCAAGCGGCTCCTGCAATCTGCCATCAAAAAGTTGGCAGGCCAGTTTTGTTTTCCAGGGAAAGGCGCCGTTGTTTGTGTTTGGGGTCCTGTGGCTGGGAGTGGCCGGTTGGCTCCTTAGAATCCACGATACGCAGGATGGTTCCCAGACCAGAGGTGGCACCAGTGCCAAGTTGGGCTGGTTTGATACCACAAAGTGGCTCCTGCAATCTGCCATCCAGAAGCGGGGCAGCTTACTTTTGTTTGCAAGGGAAACGGGCCGAGCTTTGTGTCTGGGGGCCTATGGCTGGGAGTGACTGGCTGGCTCCTGAGAAGCTACGATAGGCAGGATGGTTACCAGACTCATGGTGGCACCAGTGCCACGTTGGGCTGATTTGATAGTACCAAGCGACTCCTGCAATCTGCCATCAAAAAGTTGGCAGGCGAGTTTTGTTTTCCAGGGAAAAGCGCCGTTGTTTGTGTTTGGGGGCCTATGGCTGGGAGTGGCCGGCTGGCTAATTAGAATCCACGATACGCAGGATGGTTCCCAGACCAGAGGTGGCACCAGTGCCATGTCGGGCTAGTTTGATGGTGCAAAGTGGCTCCTTCAATCTGCCATGAAAAAGTTGGCAGGCGAGTTTTGTTTTCCAGGGAAAAGTGCCGTTGTTTGTGTTTGGTGGACTGTGGCTGGGAGTGGCCGGCTGGCTCCTTAGAATCCACGATACGCAGGATGGTTCCCAGACCAGAGGTGGCACCAGTTCCAAGTCGGGCTGGTTTGATAGTACCAAGTGGCTCCTGCAATCTGCCATCCAGAAGCGGGGCAGCTTACTTTTGTTTGCCAGGGAAACGGGCCGAGGTTTGTGTCTGGGGGCCTATGGCTGGGAGTGACCGGCTGGCTCCTGAAAAGCTACGATAGGCAGGATGGTTACCAGACCCATGGTGGCACCAGGGCCACGTTGGGCTGATTAGATAGTACCAAGCGGCTCCTGCAATCTGCCATCAAAAAGTTGGCAGGCGAGTTTTGTTTTCCAGGGAAAAGTGCCGTTGATTTTTTTTGGTGGCCTGTGGCTGGGAGTGGCCGGCCGGCTCCTTAGAATCCACGATACGCAGGATGGTTCCCAGACCAGAGGTGGCACCAGTTCCAAGTCGGGCTGGTTTGATGGTGCAAAGTGGCTCCTGCAATCTGCCATCCAGAAGCGGGGCAGCTTACTTTTGTTTGCAAGGGAAACGGGCCGAGGTTTTTGTCTGGGGGCCTATGGCTGGGAGTGACTGGCTGGCTCCTGAAAAGCTACGATAGGCAGGATGGTTACCAGACTCATGGTGGCATCAGTGCCACGTTGGGCTGATTTGATAGTACCAAGCGGCTCCTGCAATCTGCCATCAAAAAGTTGGCAGGCGAGTTTTGTTTTCCAGGGAAAAGCGCCGTTGTTTGTGTTTGGGGGCCTATGGCTGGGAGTGGCCGGCTGGCTAATTAGAATCCACGATACGCAGGATGGTTCCCAGACCATGGTGGCACCAGTGCCGAGTCGGGCTAGTTTGATGGTACAAAGTGGCTCCTGCAATCTTCCATGAAAATGTTGGCAGGCCAGTTTTGTTTTCCAGGGAAAAGTGCCGTTGTTTGTGTTTGGTGGACTGTGGCTGGGAGTGGCCGGCTGGCTCCTTAGAATCCACAATATGCAGGATGGTTCCCAGACCAGAGGTGGCACCAGTTCCAAGTCGGGCTTGTTTGATAGTACCAAGTGGCTCCTGCAATCTGCCATCCAGAAGCGGGGCAGCTTACTTTTGTTTGCAAGGGAAACGGGCCGAGGTTTGTGTCTGGGGGCCTATGGCTGGGAGTGACCGGCTGGCTCCTGAAAAGCTACGATAGGCAGGATGGTTACCAGACCCATGGTGGCACCAGTGCCAAGTTGGGCTGATTTGATAGTATCAAGCGGCTCCTGCAATCTGCCATCAAAATTTGGCAGGCGAGTTTTGTTTTCCAGGGAAAAGTGCCGTTGATTTTTTTTGGTGGCCTGTGGCTGGGAGTGGCCGGCTGGCTCCTTAGAATCCACGATACGCAGGATGGTTCCCAGACCAGAGGTGGCACCAGTTCCATGTCGGGCTGGTTTGATAGTACCAAGTGGCTCCTGCAATCTGCCATCCAGAAGCGGGGCAGCTTACTTTTGTTTGCAAGGGAAACGGGCCGAGGTTTTTGTCTGGGGGCCTATGGCTGAGAGTGACTGGCTGGCTCCTGAAAAGCTACGATAGGCAGGATGGTTACCAGACTCATGGTGGCACCAGTGCCACGTTGGGCTGATTTGATGGTACCAAGCGGCTCCTACAATCTGCCATCAAAAAGTTGGCAGGCGAGTTTTGTTTTCCAGGGGAAAGCGCCTTTGTTTGTGTTTGGGGGCCTATGGCTGGGAGTGGCCGGCTGGCTAATTAGAATCCACGATACGCAGGATGGTTCCCAGACCATGGTGGCACCAGTGCCGAGTCGGGCTACTTTGATGGTGCAAAGTGGCTCCTGCAATCTGCCATGAAAAAGTTGGCAGGCGAGTTTTGTTTTCCAGGGAAAAGTGCCGTTGTTTGTGTTTGGTGGACTGTGGCTGGGAGTGGCCGGCTGGCTCCTTAGAATCCACGATATGCAGGATGGTTCCCAGACCAGAGGTGGCACCAGTTCCAAGTCGGGCTGGTTTGATAGTACCAAGTGGCTCCTGCAATCTGCCATCCAGAAGCGGGGCAGCTTACTTTTGTTTGCCAGGGAAACGGGCCGAGGTTTGTGTCTGGGGGCCTATGGCTGGGAGTGACTGGCTGGCTCCTGAAAAGCTACGATAGGCAGGATGGTTACCAGACCCATGGTGGCACCAGTGCCAAGTTGGGCTGATTTGATAGTATCAAGCGGCTCCTGCAATCTGCCATCAAAAAGTTGGCAGGCGAGTTTTGTTTTCCAGGGAAAAGTGCCGTTGATTTTTTTTGGTGGCCTGTGGCTGGGAGTGGCCAGCTGTCTCCTTATAATCCACGATACGCAGGATGGTTCCCAGACCAGAGGTGGCACCAGTGCCAAGTCGGGCTAGTTTGATGGTGCAAAGTGGCTCCTGCAATCTGCCATCCAGAAGCGGGGCAGCTGAGTTTGTTTGCCAGAGAAAAGGGCCGTGGTTTTTTTGGGGGGCATATGGCTGGGAGTGGCCGGCTGGCTCCTTAAAATGCTCGATACGCAGGATGGTGACCAGACCCAAGGTGGCACCAGTGCCAAGTTGTGCTGTTTTTGTAGTACAAAGTGCGTCCTGCAATTTGCCATCCAGAAGAGGGGCAGTTGAGTTTTGTTTGCCAGAGAAAAGCGCCGTGGTTTGTGTTTGAGGGCATATGGCTGAGAGTGGCCGGCTGACCCCTGAAAATCCACAATATGCCGGATGGTTCCCAGAGCCAAGGTGGCACCAGTGCCAAGTCGGGCTGGTTTGATAGTACTAAATAGCTCCTGCAATCTGCCATCCAGAAGCGGGGCAGCTTAATTTTGTTTGCCAGGGAAATGGGCCGAGGTTTGTGTCTGGGGGCCTATGGCTGGGAGTGACCGGCTGGCTCCTGAAAGGCTACGATAGGCAAGATGGTTCCCAGACCAGAGGTGGCACCAGTGCCAAGTCGGGCTAGTTTGATGGTGAAAAGTGGCTCCTGCAATCTGCCATCAAAATTTGGCAGGCGAGTTTTGTTTTCCAGGGAAAAGTGCCGTTGTTTGTGTTTGGGGGCCTATGGCTGGAAGTGGCCGGCTGGCTCCTTAGAATCCACGATATGCAGGATGGTTCCCAGACCAGAGGTGGCACCAGTGCCATGTCGGGCTAGTTTGATGGTGCAAAGTGGCTCCTGATATCTGACATGATAAAGTTGGCAGGCGAGTTTTGTTTTCCAGGGAAAAGTGCCGTTGTTTGTGTTTGGTGGACTGTGGCTGGGAGTGACCGGCTGGTTCCTTAGAATCCACGATACGCAGGATGGTTCCCAGACCCAAGGTGGCACCAGTTCCAAGTCGGGCTGGTTTGATAGTACCAAGTGGCTCCTGCAATCTGCCATCCAGAAGCGGGGCAGCTTACTTTTGTTTGCCAGGGAAACGGGCCGAGGTTTCTGTCTGGGGGCCTATGGCTGGGAGTGACAGGCTGGCTCCTGAAAAGCTACGATAGGCAGGATGGTTACCAGACCCATGGTGGCACCAGTGCCAAGTTGGGCTGATTAGATAGTACCAAGCGGCTCCTGCAATCTGCCATCAAAAAGTTGGCAGGCGAGTTTTGTTTTCCAGGGAAAAGTGCCGTTGATTTTTTTTGGTGGCCTGTGGCTGGGAGTGGCCGGCCGGCTCCTTAGAATCCACGATACGCAGGATGGTTCCCAGACCAGAGGTGGCACCAGTTCCAAGTCGGGCTGGTTTGATAGTACCAAGTGGCTCCTGCAATCTGCCATCCAGAAGCGGGGCAGCTTACTTTTGTTTGCAAGGGAAACGGGCCGAGGTTTTTGTCTGGGGGCCTATGGCTGGGAGTGACTGGCTGGCTCCTGAAAAGCTACGATAGGCAGGATGGTTACCAGACTCATGGTGGCATCAGTGCCACGTTGGGCTGATTTGATAGTACCAAGCGGCTCCTGCAATCTGCCATCAAAAAGTTGGCAGGCGAGTTTTGTTTTCCAGGGGAAAGCGCCGTTGTTTGTTTTTGGGGGCCTATGGCTGGGAGTGGCCGGCTGGTTAATTAGAATCCACGATACGCAGGATGGTTCCCAGACCATGGTGGCACCAGTGCCGAGTCGGGCTAGTTTGATGGTGCAAAGTGGCTCCTGCAATCTTCCATGAAAATGTTGGCAGGCCAGTTTTGTTTTCCAGGGAAAAGTGCCGTTGTTTGTGTTTGGTGGACTGTGGCTGGGAGTGGCCGGCTGGCTCCTTAGAATCCACGATATGCAGGATGGTTCCCAGACCAGAGGTGGCACCAGTTCCAAGTCGGGCTTGTTTGATAGTACCAAGTGGCTCCTGCAATCTGCCATCCAGAAGCGGGGCAGCTTACTTTTGTTTGCAAGGGAAACGGGCCGAGGTTTGTGTCTGGGGGCCTATGGCTGGGAGTGACCGGCTGGCTCCTGAAAAGCTACGATAGGCAGGATGGTTACCAGACCCATGGTGGCACCAGTGCCAAGTTGGGCTGATTTGATAGTATCAAGCGGCTCCTGCAATCTGCCATCAAAATTTGGCAGGCGAGTTTTGTTTTCCAGGGAAAAGTGCCGTTGATTTTTTTTGGTGGCCTGTGGCTGGGAGTGGCCGGCTGGCTCCTTAGAATCCACGATACGCAGGATGGTTCCCAGACCAGAGGTGGCACCAGTGCCATGTCGGGCTGGTTTGATAGTACCAAGTGGCTCCTGCAATCTGCCATCCAGAAGCGGGGCAGCTTACTTTTGTTTGCAAGGGAAACGGGCCGAGGTTTTTGTCTGGGGGCCTATGGCTGAGAGTGACTGGCTGGCTCCTGAAAAGCTACGATAGGCAGGATGGTTACCAGACTCATGGTGGCACCAGTGCCACGTTGGGCTGATTTGATGGTACCAAGCGGCTCCTGCAATCTGCCATCAAAAAGTTGGCAGGCGAGTTTTGTTTTCCAGGGAAAAGCGCCGTTGTTTGTGTTTGGGGGCCTATGGCTGGGAGTGGCCGGCTGGCTAATTAGAATCCACGATACGCAGGATGGTTCCCAGACCATGGTGGCACCAGTGCCGAGTCGGGCTACTTTGATGGTGCAAAGTGGCTCCTGCAATCTGCCATGAAAAAGTTGGCAGGCGAGTTTTGTTTTCCAGGGAAAAGTGCCGTTGTTTGTGTTTGGTGGACTGTGGCTGGGAGTGGCCGGCTGGCTCCTTAGAATCCACGATACGCAGGATGGTTCCCAGACCAGAGGTGGCACCAGTTCCAAGTCGGGCTGGTTTGATAGTACCAAGTGGCTCCTGCAATCTGCCATCCAGAAGCGGGGCAGCTTACTTTTGTTTGCCAGGGAAACGGGCCGAGGTTTGTGTCTGGGGGCCTATGGCTGGGAGTGACTGGCTGGCTCCTGAAAAGCTACGATAGGCAGGATGGTTACCAGACCCATGGTGGCACCAGTGCCAAGTTGGGCTGATTTGATAGTATCAAGCGGCTCCTGCAATCTGCCATCAAAAAGTTGGCAGGCGAGTTTTGTTTTCCAGGGAAAAGTGCCGTTGATTTATTTGGTGGCCTGTGGCTGGGAGTGGCCAGCTGTCTCCTTATAATCCACGATACGCAGGATGGTTCCCAGACCAGAGGTGGCACCAGTGCCAAGTCGGGCTAGTTTGATGGTGCAAAGTGGCTCCTGCAATCTGCCATCCAGAAGCGGGGCAGCTGAGTTTGTTTGCCAGAGAAAAGGGCCGTGGTTTTTTTGGGGGGCATATGGCTGGGAGTGGCCGGCTGGCTCCTTAAAATGCTCGATACGCAGGATGGTGACCAGACCCAAGGTGGCACCAGTGCCAAGTTGTGCTGTTTTTGTAGTACAAAGTGCGTCCTGCAATTTGCCATCCAGAAGAGGGGCAGTTGAGTTTTGTTTGCCAGAGAAAAGCGCCGTGGTTTGTGTTTGAGGGCATATGGCTGAGAGTGGCCGGCTGACCCCTGAAAATCCACAATAGGCAGGATGGTTCCCAGAGCCAAGGTGGCACCAGTGCCAAGTCGGGCTGGTTTGATAGTACTAAATAGCTCCTGCAATCTGCCATCCAGAAGCGGGGCAGCTTAATTTTGTTTGCCAGGGAAATGGGCCGAGGTTTGTGTCTGGGGGCCTATGGCTGGGAGTGACCGGCTGGCTCCTGAAAGGCTACGATAGGCAAGATGGTTCCCAGACCAGAGGTGGCACCAGTGCCAAGTCGGGCTAGTTTGATGGTGAAAAGTGGCTCCTGCAATCTGCCATCAAAATTTGGCAGGCGAGTTTTGTTTTCCAGGGAAAAGTGCCGTTGTTGGTTTTTGGGGGCCTATGGCTGGAAGTGGCCGGCTGGCTCCTTAGAATCCACGATATGCAGGATGGTTCCCAGACCAGAGGTGGCACCAGTGCCATGTCGGGCTAGTTTGATGGTGCAAAGTGGCTCCTGATATCTGACATGAAAAAGTTGGCAGGCGAGTTTTGTTTTCCAGGGAAAAGTGCCGTTGTTTGTGTTTGGTGGACTGTGGCTGGGAGTGGCCGGCTGGCTCCTTAGAATCCACGATACGCAGGATGGTTCCCAGACCCAAGGTGGCACCAGTTCCAAGTCGGGCTGGTTTGATAGTACCAAGTGGCTCCTGCAATCTGCCATCCAGAAGCGGGGCAGCTTACTTTTGTTTGCCAGGGAAACGGGCCGAGGTTTGTGTCTGGGGGCCTATGGCTGGGAGTGACCGGCTGGCTCCTGAAAAGCTACGATAGGCAGGATGGTTACCAGACCCATGGTGGCACCAGTGCCAAGTTGGGCTGATTAGATAGTACCAAGCGGCTCCTGCAATCTGCCATCAAAAAGTTGGCAGGCGAGTTTTGTTTTCCAGGGAAAACTGCCGTTGATTTTTTTTGGTGGCCTGTGGCTGGGAGTGGCCGGCCGGCTCCTTAGAATCCACGATACGCAGGATGGTTCCCAGACCAGAGGTGGCACCATTTCCAAGTCGGGCTGGTTTGATAGTACCAAGTGGCTCCTGCAATCTGCCATCCAGAAGCGGGGCAGCTTACTTTTGTTTGCAAGGGAAACGGGCCGAGGTTTTTGTCTGGGGGCCTATGGCTGGGAGTGACTGGCTGGCTCCTGAAAAGCTACGATAGGCAGGATGGTTACCAGACTCATGGTGGCATCAGTGCCACGTTGGGCTGATTTGATAGTACCAAGCGGCTCCTGCAATCTGCCATCAAAAAGTTGGCAGGCGAGTTTTGTTTTCCAGGGGAAAGCGCCGTTGTTTGTTTTTGGGGGCCTATGGCTGGGAGTGGCCGGCTGGTTAATTAGAATCCACGATACGCAGGATGGTTCCCAGACCATGGTGGCACCAGTGCCGAGTCGGGCTAGTTTGATGGTGCAAAGTGGCTCCTGCAATCTTCCATGAAAATGTTGGCAGGCCAGTTTTGTTTTCCAGGGAAAAGTGCCGTTGTTTGTGTTTGGTGGACTGTGGCTGGGAGTGGCCGGCTGGCTCCTTAGAATCCACGATATGCAGGATGGTTCCCAGACCAGAGGTGGCACCAGTTCCAAGTCGGGCTTGTTTGATAGTACCAAGTGGCTCCTGCAATCTGCCATCCAGAAGCGGGGCAGCTTACTTTTGTTTGCAAGGGAAACGGGCCGAGGTTTGTGTCTGGGGGCCTATGGCTGGGAGTGACCGGCTGGCTCCTGAAAAGCTACGATAGGCAGGATGGTTACCAGACCCATGGTGGCACCAGTGCCAAGTTGGGCTGATTTGATAGTATCAAGCGGCTCCTGCAATCTGCCATCAAAATTTGGCAGGCGAGTTTTGTTTTCCAGGGAAAAGTGCCATTGATTTTTTTTGGTGGCCTGTGGCTGGGAGTGGCCGGCTGGCTCCTTAGAATCCACGATACGCAGGATGGTTCCCAGACCAGAGGTGGCACCAGTTCCATGTCGGGCTGGTTTGATAGTACCAAGTGGCTCCTGCAATCTGCCATCCAGAAGCGGGGCAGCTTACTTTTGTTTGCAAGGGAAACGGGCCGAGGTTTTTGTCTGGGGGCCTATGGCTGAGAGTGACTGGCTGGCTCCTGAAAAGCTACGATAGGCAGGATGGTTACCAGACTCATGGTGGCACCAGTGCCACGTTGGGCTGATTTGATGGTACCAAGCGGCTCCTGCAATCTGCCATCAAAAAGTTGGCAGGCGAGTTTTGTTTTCCAGGGGAAAGCGCCGTTGTTTGTGTTTGGGGGCCTATGGCTGGGAGTGGCCGGCTGGCTAATTAGAATCCACGATACGCAGGATGGTTCCCAGACCATGGTGGCACCAGTGCCGAGTCGGGCTACTTTGATGGTGCAAAGTGGCTCCTGCAATCTGCCATGAAAAAGTTGGCAGGCGAGTTTTGTTTTCCAGGGAAAAGTGCCGTTGTTTGTGTTTGGTGGACTGTGGCTGGGAGTGGCCGGCTGGCTCCTTAGAATCCACGATACGCAGGATGGTTCCCAGACCAGAGGTGGCACCAGTTCCAAGTCGGGCTGGTTTGATAGTACCAAGTGGCTCCTGCAATCTGCCATCCAGAAGCGGGGCAGCTTACTTTTGTTTGCCAGGGAAACGGGCCGCGGTTTGTGTCTGGGGGCCTATGGCTGGGAGTGACTGGCTGGCTCCTGAAAAGCTACGATAGGCAGGATGGTTACCAGACCCATGGTGGCACCAGTGCCAAGTTGGGCTGATTTGATAGTATCAAGCGGCTCCTGCAATCTGCCATCAAAAAGTTGGCAGGCGAGTTTTGTTTTCCAGGGAAAAGTGCCGTTGATTTATTTGGTGGCCTGTGGCTGGGAGTGGCCAGCTGTCTCCTTATAATCCACGATACGCAGGATGGTTCCCAGACCAGAGGTGGCACCAGTGCCAAGTCGGGCTAGTTTGATGGTGCAAAGTGGCTCCTGCAATCTGCCATCCAGAAGCGGGGCAGCTGAGTTTGTTTGCCAGAGAAAAGGGCCGTGGTTTTTTTGGGGGGCATATGGCTGGGAGTGGCCGGCTGGCTCCTTAAAATGCTCGATACGCAGGATGGTGACCAGACCCAAGGTGGCACCAGTGCCAAGTTGTGCTGTTTTTGTAGTACAAAGTGCGTCCTGCAATTTGCCATCCAGAAGAGGGGCAGTTGAGTTTTGTTTGCCAGAGAAAAGCGCCGTGGTTTGTGTTTGAGGGCATATGGCTGAGAGTGGCCGGCTGACCCCTGAAAATCCACAATAGGCAGGATGGTTCCCAGAGCCAAGGTGGCACCAGTGCCAAGTCGGGCTGGTTTGATAGTACTAAATAGCTCCTGCAATCTGCCATCCAGAAGCGGGGCAGCTTAATTTTGTTTGCCAGGGAAATGGGCCGAGGTTTGTGTCTGGGGGCCTATGGCTGGGAGTGACCGGCTGGCTCCTGAAAGGCTACGATAGGCAAGATGGTTCCCAGACCAGAGGTGGCACCAGTGCCAAGTCGGGCTAGTTTGATGGTGAAAAGTGGCTCCTGCAATCTGCCATCAAAATTTGGCAGGCGAGTTTTGTTTTCCAGGGAAAAGTGCCGTTGTTTGTGTTTGGGGGCCTATGGCTGGAAGTGGCCGGCTGGCTCCTTAGAATCCACGATATGCAGGATGGTTCCCAGACCAGAGGTGGCACCAGTGCCATGTCGGGCTAGTTTGATGGTGCAAAGTGGCTCCTGATATCTGACATGAAAAAGTTGGCAGGCGAGTTTTGTTTTCCAGGGAAAAGTGCCGTTGTTTGTGTTTGGTGGACTGTGGCTGGGAGTGGCCGGCTGGCTCCTTAGAATCCACGATACGCAGGATGGTTCCCAGACCCAAGGTGGCACCAGTTCCAAGTCGGGCTGGTTTGATAGTACCAAGTGGCTCCTGCAATCTGCCATCCAGAAGCGGGGCAGCTTACTTTTGTTTGCAAAGGAAACGGGCCGAGGTTTGTGTCTGGGGGCCTATGGCTGGGAGTGACAGGCTGGCTCCTGAAAAGCTACGATAGGCAGGATGGTTACCAGACCCATGGTGGCACCAGTGCCAAGTTGGGCTGATTAGATAGTACCAAGCGGCTCCTGCAATCTGCCATCAAAAAGTTGGCAGGCGAGTTTTGTTTTCCAGGGAAAACTGCCGTTGATTTTTTTTGGTGGCCTGTGGCTGGGAGTGGCCGGCCGGCTCCTTAGAATCCACGATACGCAGGATGGTTCCCAGACCAGAGGTGGCACCATTTCCAAGTCGGGCTGGTTTGATAGTACCAAGTGGCTCCTGCAATCTGCCATCCAGAAGCGGGGCAGCTTACTTTTGTTTGCAAGGGAAACGGGCCGAGGTTTTTGTCTGGGGGCCTATGGCTGGGAGTGACTGGCTGGCTCCTGAAAAGCTACGATAGGCAGGATGGTTACCAGACTCATGGTGGCATCAGTGCCTCGTTGGGCTGATTTGATAGTACCAAGCGGCTCCTGCAATCTGCCATCAAAAAGTTGGCAGGCGAGTTTTGTTTTCCAGGGGAAAGCGCCGTTGTTTGTTTTTGGGGGCCTATGGCTGGGAGTGGCCGGCTGGTTAATTAGAATCCACGATACGCAGGATGGTTCCCAGACCATGGTGGCACCAGTGCCGAGTCGGGCTAGTTTGATGGTGCAAAGTGGCTCCTGCAATCTTCCATGAAAATGTTGGCAGGCCAGTTTTGTTTTCCAGGGAAAAGTGCCGTTGTTTGTGTTTGGTGGACTGTGGCTGGGAGTGGCCGGCTGGCTCCTTAGAATCCACGATATGCAGGATGGTTCCCAGACCAGAGGTGGCACCAGTTCCAAGTCGGGCTTGTTTGATAGTACCAAGTGGCTCCTGCAATCTGCCATCCAGAAGCGGGGCAGCTTACTTTTGTTTGCAAGGGAAACGGGCCGAGGTTTGTGTCTGGGGGCCTATGGCTGGGAGTGACCGGCTGGCTCCTGAAAAGCTACGATAGGCAGGATGGTTACCAGACCCATGGTGGCACCAGTGCCAAGTTGGGCTGATTTGATAGTATCAAGCGGCTCCTGCAATCTGCCATCAAAATTTGGCAGGCGAGTTTTGTTTTCCAGGGAAAAGTGCCGTTGAATTTTTTGGTGGCCTGTGGCTGGGAGTGGCCGGCTGGCTCCTTAGAATCCACGATACGCAGGATGGTTCCCAGACCAGAGGTGGCACCAGTTCCATGTCGGGCTGGTTTGATAGTACCAAGTGGCTCCTGCAATCTGCCATCCAGAAGCGGGGCAGCTTACTTTTGTTTGCAAGGGAAACGGGCCGAGGTTTTTGTCTGGGGGCCTATGGCTGAGAGTGACTGGCTGGCTCCTGAAAAGCTACGATAGGCAGGATGGTTACCAGACTCATGGTGGCACCAGTGCCACGTTGGGCTGATTTGATGGTACCAAGCGGCTCCTGCAATCTGCCATCAAAAAGTTGGCAGGCGAGTTTTGTTTTCCAGGGGAAAGCGCCGTTGTTTGTGTTTGGGGGCCTATGGCTGGGAGTGGCCGGCTGGCTAATTAGAATCCACGATACGCAGGATGGTTCCCAGACCATGGTGGCACCAGTGCCGAGTCGGGCTACTTTGATGGTGCAAAGTGGCTCCTGCAATCTGCCATGAAAAAGTTGGCAGGCGAGTTTTGTTTTCCAGGGAAAAGTGCCGTTGTTTGTGTTTGGTGGACTGTGGCTGGGAGTGGCCGGCTGGCTCCTTAGAATCCACGATACGCAGGATGGTTCCCAGACCAGAGGTGGCACCAGTTCCAAGTCGGGCTGGTTTGATAGTACCAAGTGGCTCCTGCAATCTGCCATCCAGAAGCGGGGCAGCTTACTTTTGTTTGCCAGGGAAACGGGCCGAGGTTTGTGTCTGGGGGCCTATGGCTGGGAGTGACTGGCTGGCTCCTGAAAAGCTACGATAGGCAGGATGGTTACCAGACCCATGGTGGCACCAGTGCCAAGTTGGGCTGATTTCATAGTATCAAGCGGCTCCTGCAATCTGCCATCAAAAAGTTGGCAGGCGAGTTTTGTTTTCCAGGGAAAAGTGCCGTTGATTTTTTTTGGTGGCCTGTGGCTGGGAGTGGCCAGCTGTCTCCTTAAAATCCACGATACGCAGGATGGTTCCCAGACCAGAGGTGGCACCAGTGCCAATTCGGGCTACTTTGATGGTGCAAAGTGGCTCCTGCAATCTGCCATCCAGAAGCGGGGCAGCTGAGTTTTGTTTGCCAGAGAAAAGGGCCGTGGTTTTTTTTGGGGGGCATATGGCTGGGAGTGGCCGGCTGGCTCCTTAAAATGCTCGATACGCAGGATGGTGACCAGACCCAAGGTGGCACCAGTGCCAAGTTGTGCTGTTTTTGTAGTACAAAGTGCGTCCTGCAATTTGCCATCCAGAAGAGGGGCAGTTGAGTTTTGTTTGCCAGAGAAAAGCGCCGTGGTTTGTGTTTGAGGGCATATGGCTGAGAGTGGCCGGCTGACCCCTGAAAATCCACAATAGGCAGGATGGTTCCCAGAGCCAAGGTGGCACCAGTGCCAAGTCGGGCTGGTTTGATAGTACTAAATAGCTCCTGCAATCTGCCATCCAGAAGCGGGGCAGCTTACTTTTGTTTGCCAGGGAAACGGGCCGAGGTTTGTGTCTGGGGGCCTATGGCTGGGAGTGACCGGCTGGCTCCTGAAAAGCTACGATAGGCAGGATGGTTCCCAGACCAGAGGTGGCACCAGTGCCAAGTCGGGCTAGTTTGATGGTGAAAAGTGGCTCCTGCAATCTGCCATGAAAATGTTGGCAGGCGAGTTTTGTTCTCCAGGGAAAAGTGCCGTTGATTTTGTTTGGTGGCCTGTGGCTGGGAGTGGCCGGCTGGCTCCTTGGAATCCACGATACGCAGGATGGTTCCCAGACCAGAGGTGGCACCAGTTCCAAGTCGGGCTTGTTTGATAGTACCAAGTGGCTCCTGCAATCTGCCATCCAGAAGCGGGACAGCTTACGTTTGTTTGCCAGGGAAACGGGCCGAGGTTTGTGTCTGGGGGCCTATGGCTGGGAGTGACCGGCTGGCTCCTGAAAAGCTACGATAGGCAGGATGGTTACCAGAATCATGGTGGCACCAGTGCCACGTTAGGCTGATTTGATAGTACCAAGCGGCTCCTGCAATCTGCCATCAAAAAGTTGGCAGGCGAGTTTTGTTTTCCAGGGAAAAGCGCCGTTGTTTGTGTTTGGGGGCCTATGGCTGGGAGTGGCCGGCTGGCTCCTTAGAATCCACGATACGCAGGATGGTTCCCAGACCAGAGGTGGCACCAGTGCCATGTCGGGCTAGTTTGATGGTGCAAAGTGGCTCCTGCAATCTGCCATGAAAAAGTTTGCAGGCGAGTTTTGTTTTCCAGGGAAAAGTGCCGTTGTTTGTGTTTGGTGGACTGTGGCTGGGAGTGGCCGGCTGGCTCCTTAGAATCCACGATACGCAGGATGGTTCCCAGACCAGAGGTGGCACCAGTTCCAAGTCGGGCTTGTTTGATAGTACCAAGTGACTCCTGCAATCTGCCATCCAGAAGCGGGGCAGCTTACTTTTGTTTGCAAGGGAAACGGGCCGAGGTTTTTGTCTGGGGGCCTATGGCTGGGAGTGACTGGCTGGCTCCTGAAAAGCTACGATAGGCAGGATGGTTACCAGACTCATGGTGGCACCAGTGCCACGTTGGGCTGATTTGATAGTACCAAGCGGCTCCTGCAATCTGCCATCAAAAAGTTGGCAGGCGAGTTTTGTTTTCCAGGGAAAAGCGCCGTTGTTTGTGTTTGGGGGCCTATGGCTGGGAGTGGCCGGCTGGCTAATTAGAATCAACGATACGCAGGATGGTTCCCAGACCGTGGTGGCACCAGTGCCATGTCGGGCTAGTTTGATGGTGCAAAGTGGCTCCTGCAATCTGCCATGAAAATGTTGGCAGGCGACTTTTGTTTTCCAGGGAAAAGTGCCGTTGTTTGTGTTTGGTGGACTGTGGCTGGGAGTGGCCGGCTGGCTCGTTAGAATCCACAATACGCAGGATGGTTCCCAGACCAGAGGTGGCACCAGTTCCAAGTCGGGCTGGTTTGATAGTACCAAGTGGCTCCTGCAATCTGCCATCCAGAAGCGGGGCAGCTTACTTTTGTTTGCCAGGGTAACGGGCCGAGGTTTGTGTCTGGGGGCCTATGGCTGGGAGTGGCCGGCTGGCTCCTTAAAATGCTCGATACGCAGGATGGTGACCAGACCCAAGGTGGCACCAGTGCCAAGTTGTGCTGTTTTTGTAGTACCAAATGCGTCCTGCAATTTGCCATCCAGAAGAGGGGCAGTTGAGTTTTGTTTGCCAGAGAAAAGGGCCGTGGTTTTTGTTTGAGGGCATATGGCTGAGAGTGGCCGGCTGACCCCTGAAAATCCACAATAGGCAGGATGGTTCCCAGACCAGAGGTGGCACCAGTGCCAAGTCGGGCTGGTTTGATAGTACTAAATAGCTCCTGCAATCTGCCATCCAGAAGCGGGGCAGCTTAATTTTGTTTCCCAGGGAAACGGTCCGAGGTTTGTGTCTGGGGGCCTATGGCTGGGAGTGACCGGCTGGCTCCTGAAAAGCTACGATAGGCAGGATGGTTACCAGACTCATGGTGGCACCAGTGCCAAGTTGGGCTGATTTGATAGTATCAAGCGTCTCCTGCAATCTGCTATCAAAAAGTTGGCAGGCAAGTTTTGTTTTCCAGGGAAAAGTGCCGTTGATTTTGTTTCGTGGCCTGTGGCTGGGAGTGGCCGGCTGGCTCCTTAGAATCCACGATACACAGGATGGTTCCCAGACCAGAGGTGGCACCAGTTCCAAGTCGGGCTTGTTTGATAGTACCAAGTGACTCCTGCAGTCTGCCATCCAGAAGCGGGACAGCTTACTTTTGTTTGCCAGGGAAACGGGCCGAGGTTTGTGTCTGGGGGCCTATGGCTGGGAGTGACTGGCTGGCTCCTGAAAAGCTACGATAGGCAGGATGGTTACCAGACTCATGGTGGCACCAGTGCCACGTTGGGCTGATTTGATAGTACCAAGCGGCTCCTGCAATCTGCCATCAAAATGTTGGCAGGCGAGTTTTGTTTTCCAGGGAAAAGCGCCGTTGTTTGTGTTTGGGGGCCTATGGCTGGGAGTGGCCGGCTGGCTAATTAGAATCCACGATACGCAGGATGGTTCCCAGACCAGAGGTTGCACCAGTGCCATGTCGGGCTAGTTTCATGGTGCAAAGTGGCTCCTGCAATCGGCCATGAAAAGTTTGCCGGCGAGTTTTGTTTTCCAGGGAAAAGTGCCGTTGTTTGTGTTTGGTGGACTGTGGCTGGGAGTGGCCGGCTGGCTCCTTAGAATCCACAATACGCAGGATGATTCCCAGACCAGAGGTGGCACCAGTTCCAAGTCGGGCTGGTTTGATAGTACCAAGTGGCTCCTGCAATCTGCCATCCAGAAGTGGGGCAGCTTACTTTTGTTTGCCAGGGAAACGGGCCGAGGTTTGTGTCTGGGGGCCTATGGCTGGGAGTGACCGGCTGGCTCCTGAAAAGCTACGATAGGCAGGATGGTTACCAGACCCATGGTGGCACCAGTGCCAAGTTGGGCTGATTTGATAGTATCAAGCGGCTTCTGCAATCTGCCATCAAAAAGTTGGCAGGCGAGTTTTGTTTTCCAGGGAAAAGTGCCGTTGATTTTTTTTTTGTGGCCTGTGGCTGGGAGTGGCCGGCTGGGTCCTTAGAATCCACGATACGCAGGATGGTTCCCAGACCAGAGGTGGCACCAGTTCCAAGTCGGGCTTCTTTGATAGTACCAAGTGACTCCTGCAATCTGCCATGAAAATGTTGGCAGGCGAGTTTTGTTTTCCAGGGAAAAGTGCCGTTGTTTGTGTTTGGTGGACTGTGGCTGGGAGTGGCCGGCTGGCTCCTTAGAATCCACGATACGCAGGATGGTTCCCAGACCTGAGGTGGCACCAGTTCCAAGTCGGGCTGGTTTGATAGTACCAAGTGGCTCCTGCAATCTGCCATCCAGAAGCGGGGCAGCTTACTTTTGTTTGCCAGGGTAACGGGCCGAGGTTTGTGTCTGGGGGCCTATGGCTGGGAGTGGCCGGCTGGCTCCTTAAAATTCTCGATAAGCAGGATGGTGACCAGACCCAAGGTGGCACCAGTGCCAAGTTGTGCTCTTTTTGTAGTACCAAGTGCGTCCTGCAATTTGCCATCCAGAAGAGGGGCCGTTGAGTTTTGTTTGCCAGAGAAAAGGGCCGTGGTTTGTGTTTGAGTGCATATGGCTGAGAGTGGCCGGCTGACCCCTGAAAATCCACAATAGGCAGGATGGTTCCCAGAGCCAAGGTGGCACCAGTGCCAAGTCGGGCTGGTTTGATAGTACTAAATAGCTCCTGCAATCTGCCATCCAGAAGCGGGGCAGCTTAATTTTGTTTGCCAGGGAAACGGGCCGAGGTTTGTGTCTGGGGGCCTATGGCTGGGAGTGACGGGCTGGCTCCTTAGAATCCACGATACGCAGGATGGTTCCCAGACCAGAGGTGGCACCAGTTCCAAGTCGGGCTTGTTTGATAGTACCAAGTGGCTCCTGCAATCTGCCATCCAGAAGCGGGGCAGCTTACTTTTGTTTGCCAGGGAAACGGGCCGAGGTTTGTGTCTGGGGGCCTATGGCTGGGAGTGATCGGCTGGCTCCTGAAAAGCTACGATAGGCAGGATGGTTACCAGACCCATGGTGGCACCAGTGCCAAGTTGGGCTGATTTGATAGTACCAAGCGGCTCCTGCAATCTGCCATCAAAAAGTTGGCAGGCGAGTTTTGTTTTCCAGGGAAAAGTGCCGTTGATTTTTTTTGGTGGCCTGTGGCTGGGAGTGGCCGGCTGGCTCCTTAGAATCCACGATACGCAGGATGGTTCCCAGACCAGAGGTGGCACCAGTTCCAAGTCGGGCTGGTTTGATAGTACCAAGTGGCTCCTGCAATCTGCCATCCAGAAGCGGGGCAGCTTACTTTTATTTGCAAGGGAAACGGGCCGAGGTTTTTGTCTGGGGGCCTATGGCTGGGAGTGACTGGCTGGCTCCTGAAAAGCTACGATAGGCAGGATGGTTACCAGACTCATGGTGGCACCAGTGCCACGTTGGGCTGATTTGATGGTACCAAGCGGCTCCTGCAATCTGCCATCAAATAGTTGGCAGGCGAGTTTTGTTTTCCAGGGGAAAGCGCCGTTGTTTGTGTTTGGGGGCCTATGGCTGGGAGTGGCCGGCTGGCTAATTAGAATCCACGATACGCAGGATGGTTCCCAGACCATGGTGGCACCAGTGCCGAGTCGGGCTAGTTTGATGGTGCAAAGTGGCTCCTGCAATCTGCCATCCAGAAGCGGGGCAGCTGAGTTTTGTTTGCCAGAGAAAAGGGCCGTGGTTTTTTTTGGGGGGCATATGGCTGGGAGTGACCGGCTGGCTCCTTAAAATGCTCGATACGCAGGATGGTGACTAGACCCAAGGTGGCACCAGTGCCAAGTTGTGCTGTTTTTGTAGTACCAAGTGCGTCCCGCAATTTGCCATCCAGAAGAGGGGCAGTTGAGTTTTGTTTTCCAGGGAAAAGTGCCGTTGTTTGTGTTTGGTGGACTGTGTCTGGGAGTGGCCGGCTGGCTCCTTTGAATCCACGATACGCAGGATGGTTCCCAGACCAGAGGTGGCACCAGTTCCAAGTCGGGCTGGTTTGATAGTACCAAGTGGCTCCTGCAATCTGCCATCCAGAAGCGGGGCAGCTTACTTTTTTTTGCCAGGGAAACCGGCCGAGGTTTGTGTCTGGGGGCCTATGGCTGGGAGTGACTGGCTGGCTCCTGAAAAGCTACGATAGGCAGGATGGTTACCAGACCCATGGTGGCACCAGTGCCAAGTAGGGCTGATTTGATAGTATCAAGCGGCTCCTGCAATCTGCCATCAAAAAGTTGGCAGGCGAGTTTTGTTTTCCAGGGAAAAGTGCCGTTGATTTTTTTTGGTGGCCTGTGGCTGGGAGTGGCCAGCTGTCTCCTTATAATCCACGATACGCAGGATGGTTCCCAGACCAGAGGTGGCACCAGTGCCAAGTCGGGCTAGTTTGATGGTGCAAAGTGGCTCCTGCAATCTGCCATGAAAATGTTGGCAGGCGAGTTTTGTTTTCCAGGGAAAAGTGCCGTTGTTTGTGTTTGGTGGACTGTGGCTGGGAGTGGCCGGCTGGCTCGTTAGAATCCCTGATACGCAGGATGGTTCCCAGACCAGAGGTGGCACCAGTTCCAAGTCGGGCTGGTTTGATAGTACCAAGTGGCTCCTGCAATCTGCCATCCAGAAGCGGGGCAGCTTACTTTTGTTTGCCAGGGAAACGGGCCGAGGTTTCTGTCTGGGGGCCTATGGCTGGGAGTGGCCGGCTGGCTCCTTAAAATGCTCGATACGCAGGATGGTGACCAGACCCAAGGTGGCACCAGTGCCAAGTTGTGCTGTTTTTGTAGTACCAAGTGCGTCCTGCAATTTGCCATCCAGAAGAGGGGCAGTTGAGTTTTGTTTGCCAGAGAAAAGGGCCGTGGTTTGTGTTTGAGGGCATATGGCTGAGAGTGGCCGGCTGACCCCTGAAAATCCACAATAGGCAGGATGGTTCCCAGAGCCAAGGTGGCACCAGTGCCAAGTCGGGCTGGTTTGATAGTACTAAATAGCTCCTGCAATCTGCCATCCAGAAGCGGGGCAGCTTAATTTTGTTTGCCAGGGAAACGGGCCGAGGTTTGTGTCTGGGGGCCTATGGCTGGGAGTGACCGGCTGGCTCCTGAAAAGCTACGATAGGCAGGATGGTTCTCAGACCAGAGGTGGCACCAGTGCCAAGTCGGGCTAGTTTGATGGTGAAAAGTGGCTCCTGCAATCTGCCATCAAAAAGTTGGCAGGCGAGTTTTGTTTTCCAGGGAAAAGTGCCGTTGAATTTGTTTGGTGGCCTGTGGCTGGGAGTGGCCGGCTGGCTCCTTGGAATCCACGATACGCAGGATGGTTCCCAGACCAGAGGTGGCACCAGTTCCAAGTCGGGCTTGTTTGATAGTACCAAGTGGCTCCTGCAATCTGCCATCCAGAAGCGGGACAGCTTACGTTTGTTTGCCAGGGAAACGGGCCGAGGTTTGTGTCTGGGGGCCTATGGCTGGGAGTGACTGGCTGGCTCCTGAAAAGCTACGATAGGCAGGATGGTTACCAGACTCATGGTGGCACCAGTGCCACGTTGGGCTGATTTGATAGTACCAAGCGGCTCCTGCAATCTGCCATCAAAATGTTGGCAGGCGAGTTTTGTTTTCCAGGGAAAAGCGCCGTTGTTTGTGTTTGGGGGCCTATGGCTGGGAGTGGCCGGCTGGCTAATTAGAATCCACGATACGCAGGATGGTTCCCAGACCAGAGGTGGCACCAGTGCCATGTCGGGCTAGTTTGATGGTGCAAAGTGGCTCCTGCAATCTGCCATGAAAAAGTTTGCAGGCGAGTTTTGTTTTCCAGGGAAAAGTGCCGTTGTTTGTGTTTGGTGGACTGTGGCTGGGAGTGGCCGGCTGGCTCCTTAGAATCCACGATACGCAGGATGGTTCCCAGACCAGAGGTGGCACCAGTTCCAAGTCGGGCTGGTTTGATAGTACCAAGTGGCTCCTGCAATCTGCCATCCAGAAGTGGGGCAGCTTACTTTTGTTTGCCAGGGAAACTGGCCGAGGTTTGTGTCTGGGGGCCTATGGCTGGGAGTGACCGGCTGGCTCCTGAAAAGCTACGATAGGCAGGATGGTTACCAGACCCATGGTGGCACCAGTGCCAAGTTGGGCTGATTTGATAGTATCAAGCGGCTTCTGCAATCTGCCATCAAAAAGTTGGCAGGCGAGTTTTGTTTTCCAGGGAAAAGTGCCGTTGATTTTTTTTGGTGGCCTGTGGCTGGGAGTGGCCGGCTGGCTCCTTAGAATCCACAATACGCAGGATGGTTCCCAGACCAGAGGTGGCACCATTTCCAAGTCGGGCTTGTTTGATAGTACCAAGTGGCTCCTGCAATCTGCCATGAAAATGTTGGCAGGCGAGTTTTGTTTTCCAGGGAAAAGTGCCGTTGTTTGTGTTTGGTGGACTGTGGCTGGGAGTGGCCGGCTGGCTCCTTAGAATCCACGATACGCAGGATGGTTCCCAGACCTGAGGTGGCACCAGTTCCAAGTCGGGCTGGTTTGATAGTACCAAGTGGCTCCTGCAATCTGCCATCCAGAAGCGGGGCAGCTTACTTTTGTTTGCCAGGGTTACTGGCCGAGGTTTGTGTCTGGGGGCCTATGACTGGGAGTGGCCGGCTGGCTCCTTAAAATGCTCGATAAGCAGGATGGTGACCAGACCCAAGGTGGCACCAGTGCCAAGTTGTGCTGTTTTTGTAGTACCAAGTGCGTCCTGCAATTTGCCATCCAGAAGAGGGGCCGTTGAGTTTTGTTTGCCAGAGAAAAGGGCCGTGGTTTGTGTTTGAGTGCATATGGCTGAGAGTGGCCGGCTGACCCCTGAAAATCCACAATAGGCAGGATGGTTCCCAGAGCCAAGGTGGCACCAGTGCCAAGTCGGGCTGGTTTGATAGTACTAAATAGCTCCTGCAATCTGCCATCCAGAAGCGGGGCAGCTTAATTATGTTTGCCAGGGAAACGGGCCGAGGTTTGTGTCTGGGGGCCTATGGCTGGGAGTGACTGGCTGGCTCCTGAAAAGCTACGATAGGCCGGATGGTTCCCAGACCAGAGGTGGCGCCAGTGCCAAGTCATGCTAGTTTGATGGTGCAAAGTGGCTCCTGCAATCTGCCATCAAAAAGTTGGCAGGCGAGTTTGGTTTTCCAGGGAAAAGTGCCGTTGATTTTGTTTCGTGGCCTGTTGCTGGGAGTGGCCGTCTGGCTCCTTAGAATCCACGATACGCAGGATGGTTCCCAGACCAGAGGTGGCACCAGTTCCAAGTCGGGCTTGTTTGATAGTACCAAGTGGCTCCTGCAATCTGCCATCCAGAAGCGGGGCAGCTTTCTTTTGTTCGCCAGGGAAACGGGCCGAGGTTTGTGTCTGGGGGCCTATGGCTGGGAGTGACCGGCTGGCTCCTGAAAAGCTACGATAGGCAGGATGGTTACCAGACCCATGGTGGCACCAGTGCCAAGTTGGGCTGATTTGATAGTACCAAGCGGCTCCTGCAATCTGCCATCAAAAAGTTGGCAGGCGAGTTTTGTTTTCCAGGGAAAATGCCGTTGATTTTTTTTGGTGGCCTGTGGCTGGGAGTGGCCGGCTGGCTCCTTAGAATCCACGATACGCAGGATGGTTCCCAGACCAGAGGTGGCACCAGTTCCAAGTCGGGCTGGTTTGATAGTACCAAGTGGCTCCTGCAATCTGCCATCCAGAAGCGGGGCAGCTTACTTTTGTTTGCAAGGGAAACGGGCCGAGGTTTTTGTCTGGGGGCCTATGGCTGGGAGTGACTGGCTGGCTCCTGAAAAGCTACGATAGGCAGGATGGTTACCAGACTCATGGTGGCACCAGTGCCACGTTGGGCTGATTTGATGGTACCAAGCGGCTCCTGCAATCTGCCATCAAAAAGTTGGCAGGCGAGTTTTGTTTTCCAGGGGAAAGCGCCGTTGTTTGTGTTTGGGGGCCTATGGCTGGGAGTGGCCGGCTGGCTAATTAGAATCCACGATACGCAGGATGGTTCCCAGACCATGGTGGCACCAGTGCCGAGTCGGGCTAGTTTGATGGTGCAAAGTGGCTCCTGCAATCTGCCATGAAAAAGTTGGCAGGCGAGTTTTGTTTTCCAGGGAAAAGTGCCGTTGTTTGTGTTTGGTGGACTGTGGCTGGGAGTGGCCGGCTGTCTCCTTATAATCCACGATACGCAGGATGGTTCCCAGACCAGAGGTGGCACCAGTGCCAAGTCGGGCTGGTTTGATGGTGCAAAGTGGCTCCTGCAATCTGCCATCCAGAAGCGGGGCAGCTGAGTTTTGTTTGCCAGAGAAAAGGGCCGTGGTTTTTTTTGGGAGGCATATGGCTGGGAGTGGCCGGCTGGCTCCTTAAAATGCTCGATACGCAGGATGGTGACCAGACCCAAGGTGGCACCAGTGCCAAGTTGTGCTGTTTTTGTAGTACCAAGTGCGTCCTGCAATTTGCCATCCAGAAGAGGGGCTGTTGAGTTTTGTTTTCCAGGGAAAAGTGCCGTTGTTTGTGTTTGGTGGACTGTGGCTGGGAGTGGCCGGCTGGCTCCTTAGAATCCACGATACGCAGGATGGTTCCCAGACCAGAGGTGGCACCAGTGCCAAGTCGGGCTGGTTTGATAGTATTAAATAGCTCCTGCAATCTGCCATCCAGAAGCGGGGCAGCTTAATTTTGTTTGCCAGGGAAACGGGCCGAGGTTTGTGTCTGGGGGCCTATGGCTGGGAGTGACTGGCTGGCTCCTGAAAAGCTACGATAGGCAGGATGGTTACCAGACCCATGGTGGCACCAGTGCCAAGTTGGGCTGATTTGATAGTATCAAGCGGCTCCTGCAATCTGCCATCAAAAAGTTGGCAGGCGAGTTTTGTTTTCCAGGGAAAAGTGCCGTTGATTTTTTTTGGTGGCCTGTGGCTGGGAGTGGCCAGCTGTCTCCTTATAATCCACGATACGCAGGATGGTTCCCAGACCAGAGGTGGCACCAGTGCCAAGTCGGGCTGGTTTGATAGTATTAAATAGCTCCTGCAATCTGCCATCCAGAAGCGGGGCAGCTTAATTTTGTTTGCCAGGGAAACGGGCCGAGGTTTGTGTCTGGGGGCCTATGGCTGGGAGTGACCGGCTGGCTCCTGAAAAGCTACGATAGGCAGGATGGTTCCCAGACCAGAGGTGGCACCAGTGCCAAGTCGGGCTAGTTTGATGGTGAAAAGTGGCTCCTGCAATCTGCCATCAAAAAGTTGGCAGGCCAGTTTTGTTTTCCAGGGAAAAGTGCCGTTGATTTTGTTTGGTGGCCTGTGGCTGGGAGTGGCCGGCTGGCTCCTTGGAATCCACGATACGCAGGATGGTTCCCAGACCAGAGGTGGCACCAGTTCCAAGTCGGGCTTGTTTGATAGTACCAAGTGGCTCCTGCAATCTGCCATCCAGAAGCGGGGCAGCTTACGTTTGTTTGCCAGGGAAACGGGCCGAGGTTTGTGTCTGGGGGCCTATGGCTGGGAGTGACCGGCTGGCTCCTGAAAAGCTACGATAGGCAGGATGGTTACCAGACTCATGGTGGCACCAGTGCCACGTTGGGCTGATTTGATAGTACCAAGCGGCTCCTGCAATCTGCCATCAAAAAGATGGCAGGCGAGTTTTGTTTTCCAGGGAAAAGCGCCGTTGTTTGTGTTTGGGGGCCTATGGCTGGGAGGGGCCGGCTGGCTCCTTAGAATCCACGATACGCAGGATGGTTCCCAGACCATGGTGGCACCAGTGCCGAGTCGGGCTAGTTTGATGGTGCAAAGTGGCTCCTGCAATCTGCCATGAAAAAGTTGGCAGGCGAGTTTTGTTTTCCAGGGAAAAGTGCCGTTGTTTGTGTTTGGTGGACTGTGGCTGGGAGTGGCCAGCTGTCTCCTTATAATCCACGATACGCAGGATGGTTCCCAGACCAGAGGTGGCACCAGTGCCAAGTCGGGCTGGTTTGATGGTGCAAAGTGGCTCCTGCAATCTGCCATCCAGAAGCGGGGCAGCTGAGTTTTGTTTGCCAGAGAAAAGGGCCGTGGTTTTTTTTGGGGGGCATATGGCTGGGAGTGGCCGGCTGGCTCCTTAAAATGCCCGATACGCAGGATGGTGACCAGACCCAAGGTGGCACCAGTGCCAAGTTGTGCTGTTTTTGTAGTACCAAGTGCGTCCTGCAATTTGCCATCCAGAAGAGGGGCAGTTGAGTTTTGTTTTCCAGGGAAAAGTGCCGTTGTTTGTGTTTGGTGGACTGTGGCTGGGAGTGGCCGGCTGGCTCCTTAGAATCCACGATACGCAGGATGGTTCCCAGACCAGAGGTGGCACCAGTTCCAAGTCGGGCTGGTTTGATAGTACCAAGTGGCTCCTGCAATCTGCCATCCAGAAGCGGGGCAGCTTACTTTTGTTTGCCAGGGAAACGGGCCGAGGTTTGTGTCTGGGGGCCTATGGCTGGGAGTGACTGGCTGGCTCCTGAAAAGCTACGATAGGCAGGATGGTTACCAGACCCATGGTGGCACCAGTGCCAAGTTGGGCTGATTTCATAGTATCAAGCGGCTCCTGCAATCTGCCATCAAAAAGTTGGCAGGCGAGTTTTGTTTTCCAGGGAAAAGTGCCGTTGATTTTGTTTGGTGGCCTGTGGCTGGGAGTTGCCAGCTGTCTCCTTATAATCCACGATACGCAGGATGGTTCCCAGACCAGAGGTGGCACCAGTGCCAAGTCGGGCTAGTTTGATGTTGCAAAGTGGCTCCTGCAATCTGCCATCCAGAAGCGGGGCAGCTGAGTTTTGTTTGCCAGAGAAAAGGGCCGTGGTTTTTTTTGGAGGGCATATGGCTGGGAGTGGCCGGCTGGCTCCTTAAAATGCTCGATACGCAGGATGGTGACCAGACCCAAGGTGGCACCAGTGCCAAGTTGTGCTGTTTTTGTAGTACCAAGTGCGTCCTGCAATTTGCCATCCAGAAGAGGGGCAGTTGAGTTTTGTTTGCCAGAGTAAAGGGCCGTGGTTTGTGTTTGAGGGCATATGGCTGAGAGTGGCCGGCTGACCCCTGAAAACCCACAATAGGCAGGATGGTTCCCAGAGCCAAGGTGGCACCAGTGCCAAGTCGGGCTGGTTTGATAGTACTAAATAGCTCCTGCAATCTGCCATCCAGAAGCGGGGCAGCTTAATTTTGTTTGCCAGGGAAACGGGCCGAGGTTTGTGTCTGGGGGCCTATGGCTGGGAGTGACCGGCTGGCTCCTGAAAAGCTACGATAGGCAGGATGGTTCCCAGACCAGAGGTGGCACCAGTGCCAAGTCGGGCTAGTTTGATGGTGAAAAGTGGCTCCTGCAATCTGCCATCAAAAAGTTGGCAGGCCAGTTTTGTTTTCCAGGGAAAAGTGCCGTTGATTTTGTTTGGTGGCCTGTGGCTGGGAGTGGCCGGCTGGCTCCTTGGAATCCACGATACGCAGGATGGTTCCCAGACCAGAGGTGGCACCAGTTCCAAGTCGGGCTTGTTTGATAGTACCAAGTGGCTCCTGCAATCTGCCATCCAGAAGCGGGACAGCTTACGTTTGTTTGCCAGGGAAACGGGCCGAGGTTTGTGTCTGGGGGCCTATGGCTGGGAGTGACCGGCTGGCTCCTGAAAAGCTACGATAGGCAGGATGGTTACCAGACTCATGGTGGCACCAGTGCCACGTTGGGCTGATTTGATAGTACCAAGCGGCTCCTGCAATCTGCCATCAAAAAGTTGGCAGGCGAGTTTTGTTTTCCAGGGAAAAGCGCCGTTGTTTGTGTTTGGGGGCCTATGGCTGGGAGTGGCCGGCTGGCTCCTTAGAATCCACGATACGCAGGATGGTTCCCAGAGCAGAGGTGGCACCACTGCCATGTCGGGCTAGTTTGATGGTGCAAAGTGGCTCCTGCAATCTGCCATGAAAAAGTTTGCAGGCGAGTTTTGTTTTCCAGGGAAAAGTGCCGTTGTTTGTGTTTGGTGGACTGTGGCTGGGAGTGGCCGGCTGGCTCCTTAGAATCCACGATACGCAGGATGGTTCCCAGACCGTGGTGGCACCAGTGCCATGTCGGGCTACTTTGATGGTGAAAAGTGGCTCCTGCAATCTGCCATGAAAATGTTGGCAGGCGAGTTTTGTTTTCCAGGGAAAAGTGCCGTTGTTTGTGTTTGGTGGACTGTGGCTGGGAGTGGCCGGCTGGCTCCTTAGAATCCACGATACGCAGGATGGTTCCCAGACCAGAGGTGGCACCAGTTCCAAGTCGGGCTGGTTTGATAGTACCAAGTGGCTCCTGCAATCTGCCATCCAGAAGCGGGGCAGCTTAATTTTGTTTGCCAGGGAAACGGGCCGAGGTTTGTGTCTGGGGGCCTATGCCTGGGAGTGGCCGGCTGGCTCCTTAAAATGCTCGATACGCAGGATGGTGACCAGACCCAAGGTGGCACCAGTGCCAAGTCGGGCTGATTTGATAGTATCAAGCGGCTCCTGCAATCTGCCATCAAAAAGTTGGCAGGCAAGTTTTGTTTTCAAGGGAAAAGTGCCGTTGATTTTTTTTGGTGGCCTGTGGCTGGGAGTGGCCGGCTGGCTCCTTATAATCCACGATACGCAGGATGGTTCCCAGACCAGAGGTGGCACCAGTTCCAAGTCGGGCTTGTTTGATAGTACCAAGTGACTCCTGCAATCTGCCATCCAGAAGCGGGGCACCTTACTTTTGTTTGCAAGGGAAACGGGCCGAGGTTTTTGTCTGGGGGCCTATGGCTGGGAGTGACTGGCTGGCTCCTGAAAAGCTACGATAGGCAGGATGGTTACCAGACTCATGGTGGCACCAGTGCCACGTTGGGCTGATTTGATAGTACCAAGCTGCTCCTGCAATCTGCCATCAAAAAGATGGCAGGCGAGTTTTGTTTTCCAGGGGAAAGTGCCGTTGTTTGTGTTTGGTGGACTGTGGCTGGGAGTGGCCGGCTGGCTCCTTAGAATCCACGATACGCAGGATGGTTCCCAGACCAGAGGTGGCACCAGTTCCAAGTCGGGCGTGTTTGATAGTACCAAGTGGCTAATGCAATCTGCCATCCAGAAGCGGGGCAGCTTACTTTTGTTTTCCAGGGAAACGGGCCAAGGTTTGTGTCTGGGGGCCGATGGCTGGGAGTGACCGGCTGGCTCCTGAAAAGCTACGATAGGCAGGATGGTTACCAGACTCATGGTGGCACCAGTGCCAAGTTGGGCTGATTTGATAGTACCAAGCGGCTCCTGCAATCTGCCATCAAAAAGTTGGCAGGCGAGTTTTGTTTTCCAGGGAAAAGCGCCGTTGTTTGTGTTTGGGGGCCTATGGCTGGGAGTGGCCGGCTGGCTCCTTAGAATCCACGATACGCAGGATGGTTCCCAGACCAGAGGTGGCACCACTGCCATGTCGGGCTAGTTTGATGGTGCAAAGTGGCTCCTGCAATCTGCCATGAAAAAGTTTGCAGGCGAGTTTTGTTTTCCAGGGAAATGTGCCGTTGTTTTTGTTTGGTGTCCTGTGGCTGGGAGTGGCCGGCAGGCTCCTTAGAATCCACGATACGCAGGATGGTTCCCAGACCAGAGGTGGCAGCAGTTCCAAGTTGGGCTGGTTTGATGGTGCAAAGTGGCTCCTGCAATCTGCCATCTAGAAGCGGGGCAGCTTACTTTTGTTTCCCAAGGAAACGGGCCGTGGTTTGTGTCTGGGGGCCTATGGCTGGGAGTGACCGGCTCGGTCGTGAAAAGCTACGATAGGCAGAATGGTGACCAGACCCATGGTGGCACCAGTGCCAAGTTGGGCTGGTTTGATAGTACCAAGCGGCTCCTGCAATCTGCCATCAAAAAGTTGGCAGACGAGTTCTGTTTTCCAGGGAAAAGCGCCGTTGTTTTTGTTTGGGGGCCTGTGGCTGGGAGTGGCCGGCTGGCTCCTGAAAAGCTACGATAGGCAGGATGGCTACAAGACCCATGGTGGCAGCAGTGCCAAGTTGGGCTGGTTTGATAGTACCAAGTGGCTCCTGCAATCTGCCATCCAGAAGCGGGGCAGCTTACTTTTTTTTCCCAAGGAAACGGGCCATGGTTTGTGTCTGGGGGCCTATGGCTGGGAGTGACCGGCTCGGTCGTGAAAAGCTACGATAGGCAGGATGTTTACCAGACTCATGGTGGCACCAGTGCCACGTTGGGCTGATTTGATAGTACCAAGCGGCTCCTGCAATCTGCCATCAAAAAGTTGGCAGGCGAGTTTTGTTTTCCAGGGGAAAGCGCCATTGTTTGTGTTTGGGTGCCTATGGCTGGGAGTGACCGGCTGGCTAATTAGAATCCACGATACGCAGGATGGTTACCAGACCGTGGTGGCACCAGTGCCAAGTCGGGCTAGTTTGATGGTGCAAAGTGGCTCCTGCATTCTGCCATCTAAAAGTTGGCAGGCGAGTTTTGTTTTCCAGGGGAAAGCGCCGTTGTTTGTGTTTGGTGGCCTGTGGCTGGGAGTGGCCGGCTGGCTCCTTAGAATCCACAATACGCAGGATGGTTCCCAGACCAGAGGTGGCACCAGTTCCAAGTCGGGCTTGTTTGATAGTACCAAGTGGCTCCTGCAATCTGCCATCCAGAAGCGGGGCAGCTTACTTTTGTTTGCCAGGGAAACGGACCGAGGTTTTTGTCTGGGGGCCTATGGCTGGGAGTGACTGGCTGGCTCCTGAAAAGCTACGATAGGCAGGATGGTTACTAGACCCGAGGTGGCACCAGTGCCAAGTCGGGCTAGTTTGATGGTGAAAAGTGGCTCCTGCAATCTGCCATCAAAAAGTTGGCAGGCCAGTTTTGTTTTCCAGGGAAAAGTGCCGTTGATTTTGTTTGGTGGCCTGTGGCTGGGAGTGGCCGGCTGGCTCCTTGGAATCCACGATACGCAGGATGGTTCCCAGACCAGAGGTGGCACCAGTTCCAAGTCGGGCTTGTTTGATAGTACCAAGTGGCTCCTGCAATCTGCCATCCAGAAGCGGGACAGCTTACGTTTGTTTGCCAGGGAAACGGGCCGAGGTTTGTGTCTGGGGGCCTATGGCTGGGAGTGACCGGCTGGCTCCTGAAAAGCTACGATAGGCAGGATGGTTACCAGACTCATGGTGGCACCAGTGCCACGTTGGGCTGATTTGATAGTACCAAGCGGCTCCTGCAATCTGCCATCAAAAAGTTGGCAGGCGAGTTTTGTTTTCCAGGGAAAAGCGCCGTTGTTTGTGTTTGGGGGCCTATGGCTGGGAGTGGCCGGCTGGCTCCTTAGAATCCACGATACGCAGGATGGTTCCCAGAGCAGAGGTGGCACCACTGCCATGTCGGGCTAGTTTGATGGTGCAAAGTGGCTCCTGCAATCTGCCATGAAAAAGTTTGCAGGCGAGTTTTGTTTTCCAGGGAAAAGTGCCGTTGTTTGTGTTTGGTGGACTGTGGCTGGGAGTGGCCGGCTGGCTCCTTAGAATCCACGATACGCAGGATGGTTCCCAGACCAGAGGTGGCACCAGTTCCAAGTCGGGCTTGTTTGATAGTACCAAGTGACTCCTGCAATCTGCCATCCAGAAGCGGGGCAGCTTACTTTTGTTTGCAAGGGAAACGGGCCGAGGTTTTTGTCTGGGGGCCTATGGCTGGGAGTGACTGGCTGGCTCCTGAAAAGCTACGATAGGCAGGATGGTTACCAGACTCATGGTGACACCTGTGCCACGTTGGGCTGATTTGATAGTACCAAGCGGCTCCTGCAATCTGCCATCAAAATGTTGGCAGGTGAGTTTTGTTTTCCAGGGAAAAGCGCCGTTGTTTGTGTTTGGGGGCCTATGGCTGGGAGTGGCCGGCTGGCTCCTTAGAATCCACGATACGCAGGATGGTTCCCAGACCGTGGTGGCACCAGTGCCATGTCGGGCTACTTTGATGGTGAAAAGTGGCTCCTGCAATCTGCCATGAAAATGTTGGCAGGCGAGTTTTGTTTTCCAGGGAAAAGTGCCGTTGTTTGTGTTTGGTGGACTGTGGCTGGGAGTGGCCGGCTGGCTCCTTAGAATCCACGATACGCAGGATGGTTCCCAGACCAGAGGTGGCACCAGTTCCAAGTCGGGCTGGTTTGATAGTACCAAGTGGCTCCTGCAATCTGCCATCCAGAAGCGGGGCAGCTTAATTTTGTTTGCCAGGGAAACGGGCCGAGGTTTGTGTCTGGGGGCCTATGCCTGGGAGTGGCCGGCTGGCTCCTTAAAATGCTCGATACGCAGGATGGTGACCAGACCCAAGGTGGCACCAGTGCCAAGTCGGGCTGATTTGATAGTATCAAGCGGCTCCTGCAATCTGCCATCAAAAAGTTGGCAGGCAAGTTTTGTATTCAAGGGAAAAGTGCCGTTGATTTTTTTTGGTGGCCTGTGGCTGGGAGTGGCCGGCTGGCTCCTTATAATCCACGATACGCAGGATGGTTCCCAGACCAGAGGTGGCACCAGTTCCAAGTCGGGCTTGTTTGATAGTACCAAGTGACTCCTGCAATCTGCCATCCAGAAGCGGGGCAGCTTACTTTTGTTTGCAAGGGAAACGGGCCGAGGTTTTTGTCTGGCGGCCTATGGCTGGGAGTGACTGGCTGGCTCCTGAAAAGCTACGATAGGCAGGATGGTTACCAGACTCATGGTGGCACCAGTGCCACGTTGGGCTGATTTGATAGTACCAAGCGGCTCCTGCAATCTGCCATCAAAAAGATGGCAGGCGAGTTTTGTTTTCCAGGGGAAAGTGCCGTTGTTTGTGTTTGGTGGACTGTGGCTGGGAGTGGCCGGCTGGCTCCTTAGAATCCACGATACGCAGGATGGTTCCCAGACCAGAGGTGGCACCAGTTCCAAGTCGGGCTGGTTTGATAGTACCAAGTGGCTAATGCAATCTGCCATCCAGAAGCGGGGCAGCTTACTTTTTTTTGCCAGGGAAACGGGCCAAGGTTTGTGTCTGGGGGCCTATGGCTGGGAGTGACCGGCTGGCTCCTGAAAAGCTACGATAGGCAGGATGGTTACCAGACTCATGGTGGCACCAGTGCCAAGTTGGGCTGATTTGATAGTACCAAGCGGCTCCTGCAATCTGCCATCAAAAAGTTGGCAGGCGAGTTTTGTTTTCCAGGGAAAAGCGCCGTTGTTTGTGTTTGGGGGCCTATGGCTGGGAGTGGCCGGCTGGCTCCTTAAAATCCACGATACGCAGGATGGTTCCCAGACCAGAGGTGGCACCAGTGCCATGTCGGGCTAGTTTGATGGTGCAAAGTGGCTCCTGCAATCTGCCATGAAAAAGTTTGCAGGCGAGTTTTGTTTTCCAGGGAAATGTGCCGTTGTTTGTGTTTGGTGGCCTGTGGCTGGGAGTGGCCGGCTGGCTCCTTAGAATCCACGATACGCAGGATGGTTCCCAGACCAGTGGTGGCACCAGTGCCAAGTTGGGCTGGTTTGATACCACAATGTGGCTCCTGCAATCTGCCATCTAGAAGCGGGGCAGCTTACTTTTGTTTGCAAGGGAAACGGGCCGAGGTTTTTGTCTGGGGGCTTATGGCTGGGAGTGACTGGCTGGCTCCTGAAAAGCTACGATAGGCAGGATGTTTACCAGACTCATGGTGGCACCAGTGCCACGTTGGGCTGATTTGATAGTACCAAGCGGCTCCTGCAATCTGCCATCAAAAAGTTGGCAGGCGAGTTTTGTTTTCCAGGGGAAAGCGCCGTTGTTTGTGTTTGGGGGCCTATGGCTGGGAGTGGCCGGCTGGCTCCTTAGAATCCACGATACGCAGGATGGTTCCCAGACCAGAGGTGGCACCAGTGCCGAGTCGGGCAAGTTTGATGGTGCAAAGTGGCTCCTGCAATTTGCCATGAAAAAGTTGGCAGGCGAGTTTTGTTTTCCAGGGAAGAGTGCCGTTGTTTTTGTTTGGTGGACTGTGGCTGGGAGTGGCCGGCTGGCTCCTTAGAATCCACGATACGCAGGATGGTTCCCAGACCAGAGGTGGCACCAGTTCCAAGTCGGGCTGGTTTGATAGTACCAAGTGGCTCCTGCAATCTGCCATCCAGAAGCGGGGCAGCTTACTTTTGTTTGCCAGGGAAACCGGCCGAGGTTTGTGTCTGGGGGCCTATGGCTGGGAGTGACTGGCTGGCTCCTGAAAAGCTACGATAGGCAGGATGGTTACCAGACCCATGGTGGCACCAGTGCCAAGTTGGGCTGATTTGATAGTATCAAGCGGCTCCTGCAATCTGCCATCAAAAATTTGGCAGGCGAGTTTTGTTTTCCAGGGAAAAGTGCCGTTGATTTTTTTTGGTGGCCTGTGGCTTGGAGTGGCCAGCTGTCTCCTTATAATCCACGATACGCAGGATGGTTCACAGACCAGAGGTGGCAGCAGTTCCAAGTTGGGCTGGTTTGATGGTGCAAAGTGGCTCCTGCAATCTGCCATCCAGAAGCGGGGCAGCTGAGTTTTGTTTGCCAGAGAAAAGGGCCGTGGTTTTTTTTTGGGGGCATATGGCTGGGAGTGGCCGGCTGGCTCCTTAAAATGCTCGATACGCAGGATGGTGACCAGACCCAAGGTGGCACCAGTGCCAAGTTGTGCTGTTTTTGTAGTACCAAGTGCGTCCTGCAATTTGCCATCCAGAAGAGGGGCAGTTGAGTTTTGTTTGCCAGAGAAAAGGGCCGTGGTTTGTGTTTGAGGGCATATGGCTGAGAGTGGCCGGCTGACCCCTGAAAATCCACAATAGGCAGGATGGTTCCCAGAGCCAAGGTGGCACCAGTGCCAAGTCGGGCTGGTTTGATAGTACTAAATAGCTCCTGCAATCTGCCATCCAGAAGCGGGGCAGCTTAATTTTGTTTGCCAGGGAAACGGGCCGAGGTTTGTGTCTGGGGGCCTATGGCTGGGAGTGACCGGCTGGCTCCTGAAAAGCTACGATAGGCAGGATGGTTCCCAGACCAGAGGTGGCACCAGTGCCAAGTCGGGCTAGTTTGATGGTGAAAAGTGGCTCCTGCAATCTGCCATCAAAAAGTTGGCAGGCGAGTTTTGTTTTCCAGGGAAAAGTGCCGTTGATTTTGTTTGGTGGCCTGTGGCTGGGAGTGGCCGGCTGGCTCCTTGGAATCCACGATACGCAGGATGGTTCCCAGACCAGAGGTGGCACCAGTTCCAAGTTGGGCTTGTTTGATAGTACCAAGTGGCACCTGCAATCTGCCATCCAGAAGCGGGACAGCTTACGTTTGTTTGCCAGGGAAACGGGCCGAGGTTTGTGTCTGGGGGCCTATGGCTGGGAGTGACTGGCTGGCTCCTGAAAAGCTACGATAGGCAGGATGTTTACCAGACCCATGGTGGCACCAGTGCCAAGTTGGGCTGATTTGATAGTATCAAGCGGCTTCTGCAATCTGCCATCAAATGTTGGCAGGCGAGTTTTGTTTTCCAGGGAAAAGTGCCGTTGATTTTTTTTGGTGGCCTGTGGCTGGGAGTGACCGGCTGGCTCCTTAGAATCCACGATACGCAGGATGGTTCCCAGACCAGAGGTGGCACCAGTTCCAAGTCGGGCTTGTTTGATAGTACCAAGTGACTCCTACAATCTGCCATGAAAATGTTGGCAGGCGAGTTTTGTTTTCCAGGGAAAAGTGCCGTTGTTTGTGTTTGGTGGACTGTGGCTGGGAGTGGCCGGCTGGCTCCTTAGAATCCACGATACGCAGGATGGTTCCCAGACCTGAGGTGGCACCAGTTCCAAGTCGGGCTGGTTTGATAGTACCAAGTGGCTCCTGCAATCTGCCATCCAGAAGCGGGGCAGCTTACTATTGTTTGCCAGGGTAACGGGCCGAGGTTTGTGTCTGGGGGCCTATGGCTGGGAGTGGCCGGCTGGCTCCTTAAAATGCTCGATAAGCAGGATGGTGACCAGACCCAAGGTGGCACCAGTGCCAAGTTGTGCTGTTTTTGTAGTACAAAGTGCGTCCTGCAATTTGCCATCCAGAAGAGGGGCCGTTGAGTTTTGTTTGCCAGAGAAAAGGGCCGTGGTTTGTGTTTGAGTGCATATGGCTGAGAGTGGCCGGCTGACCCCTGAAAATCCACAATAGGCAGGATGCTTCCCAGAGCCAAGGTGGCACCAGTGCCAAGTCGGGCTGGTTTGATAGTACTAAATAGCTCCTGCAATCTGCCATCCAGAAGCGGGGCAGCTTAATTTTGTTTGCCAGGGAAACGGGCCGAGGTTTGTGTCTAGGGGACTATGGCTGGGAGTGACGGGCTGGCTCCTGAAAAGCTACGATAGGCCGGATGGTTCCCAGACCAGAGGTGGCACCAGTGCCAAGTCGGGCTAGTTTGATGGTGCAAAGTGGCTCCTGCAATCTGCCATCAAAAAGTTGGCAGGCGAGTTTTGTTTTCCAGGGAAAAGTGCCGTTGATTTTGTTTCGTGGCCTGTGGCTGGGAGTGGCCGGTTGGCTCCTTAGAATCCACGATACGCAGGATGGTTCCCAGACCAGAGGTGGCACCAGTTCCAAGTCGGGCTTGATTGATAGTACCAAGTGGCTCCTGCAATCTGCCATCCAGAAGCGGGGCAGCTTACTTTTGTTCGCCAGGGAAACGGGCCGAGGTTTGTGTCTGGGGGCCTATGGCTGGGAGTGACTGGCTGGCTCCTGAAAAGCTACGATAGGCAGGATGGTTACCAGACTCATGGTGGCACCAGTGCCACGTTGGGCTGATTTGATAGTACCAAGCGGCTCCTGCAATCTGCCATCAAAAAGTTGGCAGGCGAGTTTTGTTTTCCAGGGAAAAGCGCCGTTGTTTGTGTTTGGGGGCCTATGGCTGGAAGTGGCCGGCTGGCTCCTTAGAATCCACGATACGCAGGATGGTTCCCAGACCAGAGGTGGCACCAGAGCCAAGTCGGGATAGTTTGATGGTGCAAAGTGTCTCCTGCAATCTGCCATGAAAAAGTTTTCAGGCGAGTTTTGTTTTCCAGGGAAAAGTGCCGTTGTTTGTGTTTGGTGTCCTGTGGCTGGGAGTGGCCGGCTGGCTCCTTAGAATCCACGATACGCAGGATGGTTCCCAGACCAGTGGTGGCACCAGTGCCATGTTGGGCTGGTTTGATACCACAAAGTGGCTCCTGCAATCTGCCATCTAGAAGCGGGGCAGCTTACTTTTGTTTCCCAAGGGAACGGGCCGTGGTTTGTGTCTGGGGGCCTATGGCTGGGAGTGACCGGCTCGGTCGTGAAAAGCTACGATAGGAAGAATGGTGACCAGACCCATGGTGGCACCAGTGCCAAGTTGGGCTGGTTTGATAGTACCAAGCGGCTCCTGCAATCTGCCATGAAAAAGTTTTCAGGCGAGTTTTGTTTTCCAGGGAAAAGTGCCGTTGTTTGTGTTTGGTGTCCTGTGGCTGGGAGTGGCCGGCTGGCTCCTGAAAAGCTACGATAGGCAGGATGGCTACAAGACCCATGGTGGCAGCAGTGCCAAGTTGGGCTGGTTTGATAGTACCAAGTGGCTCCTGCAATCTGCCATCCAGAAGCGGGGCAGCTTACTTTTTTTTGCCAAGGAAACGGGCCATGGTTTGTGTCTGGGGGCCTATGGCTGGGAGTGACCGGCTCGGTCGTGAAAAGCTACGATAGGCAGGATGTTTACCAGACTCATGGTGGCACCAGTGCCACGTTGGGCTGATATGATAGTACCAAGCGGCTCCTGCAATCTGCCATCAAAAAGTTGGCAGGCGAGTTTTGTTTTCCAGGGGAAAGCGCCGTTGTTTGTGTTTGGGTGCCTATGGCTGGGAGTGGCCGGCTGGTTAATTAGAATCCACGATACGCAGGATGGTTACCAGACCGTGGTGGCACCAGTGCCAAGTCGGGCTAGTTTGATGGTGCAAAGTGGCTCCTGCATTCTGCCATCTAAAAGTTGGCAGGCGAGTTTTGTTTTCCAGGGGAAAGCGCCGTTGTTTGTGTTTGGTGGCCTGTGGCTGGGAGTGGCCGGCTGGCTCCTTAGAATCCACGATACGCAGGATGGTTCCCAGACCAGAGGTGGCACCAGTTCCAAGTCGGGCTTGTTTGATATTACCAAGTGGCTCCTGCAATCTGCCATCCAGAAGCGGGGCAGCTTACTTTTGTTTGCCAGGGAAACGGACCGAGGTTTTTGTCTGGGGGCCTATGGCTGGGAGTGACTGGCTGGCTCCTGAAAAGCTACGATAGGCAGGATGGTTACCAGACCCATGGTGGCACCAGTGCCACGTTGGGCTGATTTGATAGTACCAAGCGGCTCCTGCAATCTGCCATCAAAATGTTGGCAGGCGAGTTTTGTTTTCCAGGGAAAAGTGCCGTTGATTTTTTTTGGTGGCCTGTGGCTGGGAGTGGCCGGCTGGCTCCTTAGAATCCACGATACGCAGGATGGTTCCCAGACCAGAGGTGGCACCAGTTCCAAGTCGGGCTGGTTTGATAGTACCAAGTGGCTCCTGCAATCTGCCATCCAGAAGCGGGGCAGCTTACTTTTGTTTGCCAGGGAAACGGGCCGAGGTTTGTGTCTGGGGGCCTATGGCTGGGAGTGACCGGCTGGCTCCTGAAAAGCTACGATAGGCAGGATGGTTACCAGACCAGAGGTGGCACCAGTGCCACGTTGAGCTTATTTGATAGTATCAAGCGACTCCTGCAATCTGCCATCAAAATTTGGCAGGCGAGTTTTGTTTTCCAGGGGAAAGCGCCGTTGTTTGTGTTTGGTGGCCTGTGGCTGGGAGTGGCCGGCTGTCTAATTAGCATCCACGATACGCAGGATGGTTCCCAGACCATGGTGGCACCAGTGCCAAATCGGGCTAGTTTGATGGTGCAACGTGGCTCCTGCAATCTGCCATGAAAAAGTTGGCAGGCGAGTTTTGTTTTCCAGGGAAAAGTGCCGTTGTTTGTGTTTGGTGGACTGTGGCTGGGAGTGGCCGGCTGGCTCCTTAGAATCCACGATACGCAGCATGGTTCCCAGACCAGAGGTGGCACCAGTGCCAAGTTGGGCTAGTTTGATGGTGAAAAGTGGCTCCTGCAATCTGCCATCCAGAAGCGGGGTAGCTTACTTTTGTTTGCCAGGGAAACAGGCCGAGGTTTTTTCCGGGGGCCTATGGGTGGGACTGTCCGGCTGGCTCCTGAAAAGCTACGATAGGCAGGATGGTGACCAGACCCATGGTGGCACCAGTGCCAAGATGGGCTGGTTTGATAGTACCAAGTGGCTCCTGCAATCTGCCATCAAAAAGTTGGCAGGCGAGTTTTGTTTTCCAGGGAAAATCGCCGTTGTTTGTGTTTGGGGGCCTGTGGCTGGGAGTGGCCGGCTGGCTCCTTAGAATCCACGATACGCAGGATGGTTCCCAGACCAGAGATGGCACCAGTGCCAAGTCGGGCTGGTTTGATGGTGAAAAGTGGCTCCTGCAATCTGCCATCAAAAAGTTGGCAGGCGAGTTTTGTTTTCCCGGGAAAAGCGCCGTTTTTTGTGTTTGGGGGCCTGTGGCTGGGAGTGGCCGGCTGGCTAATTAGAATCCACGATACGCAGGATGGTTCCCAGACCAGAGGTGGCACCAGTGCCAAGTCGGGCTAGTTTGATGGTGCAAGTGGCTCCTGCAATCTGCCATTAAAAGTTGGCAGGCGAGTTTTGTTTTCCAGGGAAAAGCGCCGTTGTTTGTGTTTGGGGGCCTGTGGCTGGGAGTGGCCGGCTGGCTGCTTAGAGTCCACGATACGCAGGATGGTTCCCAGACCAGAGGTGGCACCAGTGCCGAGTTGGGCTGGTTTGATGGTGCAAAGTGGCTCCTGCAATCTGCCATCCTGAAGCGGGGTAGCATACTTTTGTTTGCCAGGGAAACCGGCAGTGCTTTGTGTCTGGGGCCTATGGCTGGGAGTGACCGGCTGGCTCCTGAAAAGCTACGATAGGCAGGATGGTTACCAGACCCATGGTGGAACCAGTGCCAACTTGGGCTGGTTTGATAGTACCAAGTGGTTCCTGCAATCTGCCATCAAATAGTTGGCAGGCGAGTTTTGTTTTCCAGGGAAAAGCGCCGTTGTTTGTGTTTGGTGTCCTGTGGCTGGGAGTGGCCGGCTGGCTCCTTAGAATCCACGATACGCAGGATGGTTCCCAGACCAGTGGTGGCACCAGTGCCAAGTTGGGCTGGTTTGATACCACAAAGTGGCTCCTGCAATCTGCCATCCAGAAGCGGGGCAGCTTACTTTTGTTTGCCAGGGAAACGGGCCGTGGTTTGTGTCTGGGGGCCTATGGCTGGGAGTGACCGGCTCGGTCGTGAAAAGCTACGATAGGCAGGATGGTGACCAGACCCATGGTGGCACCAGTGCCAAGTTGGGCTGGTTTGATAGTACCAAGCGGCTCCTGCAATCTGCCATCAAAAAGTTGGCAGACGAGTTCTGTTTTCCAGGGAAAAGCGCCGTTGTTTTTGTTTGGGGGCCTGTGGCTGGGAGTGGCCGGCTGGCTCCTGAAAAGCTACGATAGGCAGGATGGTGACCAGACCCATGGTGGCAGCAGTGCCAAGTTGGGCTGGTTTGATAGTACCAAGTGGCTCCTGCAATCTGCCATCCAGAAGCGGGGCAGCTTACTTTTTTTTGCCAAGGAAACGGGCCGTGGTTTTGTTCTGGGGGCCTATGGCTGGGAGTGACCGGCTCGGTCGTGAAAAGCTACGATAGGCAGGATGGTTACCAGACTCATGGTGGCACCAGTGCCACGTTGGGCTCATTTGATAGTACCAAGCGGCTCCTGCAATCTGCCATCAAAAAGTTGGCAGGCGAGTTTTGTTTTCCAGGGGAAAGCGCCGTTGTTTGTGTTTGGGGGCCTATGGCTGGGAGTGGCCGGTTGGCTAATTAGAATCCACGATACGCAGGATGGTTCCCAGACCAGAGGTGGCACCAGTGCCAAGTCTGGCTAGTTTGATGGTGCAAAGTGGCTCCTGCAATCTGCCATTAAAAAGTTGGCATGCCAGTTTTGTATTCCAGGGAAAAGCGCCGTTGATTTTGTTTGGGGGCCTGTGGCTCGGAGTGGCCAGCTGGCTCCTTAGAATCCACGATACGCAGGATGGTTCCCAGATCAGAGGTGGCGCCAGTGCCAAGTGGGGCTGGTTTGATGGTGCAAAGTGTCTCCTGCAATCTGCCATCCTGAAGCGGGGTAGCATACTTTTTTTTGCCAGGGAAACCGGCAGTGCTTTGTGTCTGGGGCCTATGGCTGGGAGTGACCGGCTGGCTCCTGAAAAGCTACGATAGGCAGGATGGTTACCAGACCCATGGTGGAACCAGTGCCAAGTTGGGCTGGTTTGATAGTACCAAGTGGTTCCTGCAATCTGCCATCAAAAAGTTGGCAGGCCAGTTTTGTTTTCCAGGGAAAAGCGCCGTTGTTTGTGTTTGGTGTCCTGTGGCTGGGAGTGGCCGGCTGGCTCCTTAGAATCCACGATACGCAGGATGGTTCCCAGACCAGAGGTGGCACCAGTGCCAAGCTGGGCTGGTTTGATACCACAAAGTGGCTCCTGCAATCTGCCATCCAGAAGCGGGGCAGCTTACTTTTGTTTGCCAAGGAAACGGGCCGTGGTTTGTGTCTGGGGGCCTATGGCTGGGAGTGACCGGCTCGGTCGTTAAAAGCTACGATAGGCAGGATGGTGACCAGACCCATGGTGGCACCAGTGCCACGTTGGGCTGGTTTGATAGTATCAAGCGGCTCCTGCAATCTGCCATCAAAAAGTTGGCAGACGAGTTCTGTTTTCCAGGGAAAAGCGCCGTTGTTTTTGTTTGGGGGCCTGTGGCTGGGAGTGGCCGGCTGGCTCCTGAAAAGCTACGATAGGCAGGATGGCTACCAGACCCATGGTGGCAGCAGTGCCAAGTTGGGCTGGTTTGATACTAGCAAGCGGCTCCTGCAATCTGCCATCCAGAAGCGGGGCAGCTTACTTTTTTTTGCCAAGGAAACGGGCCGTGGTTTGTGTCTGGGGGCCTATGGCTGGGAGTGACCGGCTCGGTCGTGAAAAGCTACGATAAGCAGGATGGTTACCATACTCATGGTGACACCAGTGCCAAGTTGGGCTGATTTGATAGTATCAAGCGGCTCCTGCAATCTGCCATCAAAAAGTTGGCAGGCGAGTTTTGTTTTCCAGGGAAAAGTGCCGTTGATTTTGTTTGGGGGCCTGTGGCTGGGAGTGGCCGGCTGGCTCCTTAGAATCCACGATACGCAGGATGGTTCCCAGACCAGAGGTGGCACCAGTTCCAAGTCGGGCTTGTTTGATAGTACCAAGTGGCTCCTGCAATCTGCCGTCCAGAAGCGGGGCAGCTTACTTTTGTTTGCAAGGGAAACGTGCCGAGGTTTTTGTCTGGGGGCCTATGGCTGGCAGTGACTGGCTGGCTCCTGAAAAGCTACGATAGGCAGGATGGTTACCAGACTCATGGTGGCACCAGTGCCACGTTGGGCTGATTTGATAGTACCAAGCGGCTCCTGCAATCTGCCATCAAAAAGTTGGCAGGCGAGTTTTGTTTTCCAGGGGAAAGCGCCGTTGTTCGTGTTTGGGGGCCTATGGCTGGGAGTGGCCGGCTGGCTGCTTAGAATCCACGATACGCAGGATGGTTCCCAGACCATGGTGGCACCAGTGCCAAGTCGGGCTAGTTTGACGGTGCAACGTGGCTCCTGCAATCTGCCATGAAAAAGTTGGCAGGCGAGTTTTGTTTTCCAGGGGAAAGTGCCATTGTTTGTGTTTGGTGGACTGTGGCTGGGAGTGGCCGGCTGGCTCCTTAGAATCCACGATACGCAGCATGGTTCCCAGACCAGAGGTGGCACCAGTTCCAAGTCGGGCTGGTTTGATAGTATCAAGTGGCTCCTGCAATCTGCCATCCAGAAGCGGGGCAGCTTACTTTTGTTTCCAGGGAAACGGGCCGAGATTTTTGTCTGGGGGCCTATGGCTGGGAGTGACCGGCTGGCTCCTGAAAAGCTACGATAGGCAGGATGGTTACCAGACTCATGGTGGCACCAGTGCCAAGTTGGGCTGATTTGATAGTATCAAGCGGCTCCTGCAATCTGCCATCAAAAAGTTGGCAGGCGAGTTTTGTTTTCCAGGGAAAAGCGCCGTTGTGTGTGTTTGGGGGCCTGTGGCTGGGAGTGGCCGGCTGGCTTCTTAGAATCCACGATACGCAGGATGGTTCCCAGACCAGAGGTGGCACCAGTGCCAAGTCGGGCTAGTTTGATGGTGCAAAGTGGCTCCTGCAATCTGCCATCCTGAAGCGGAGTAGCATACTTTTGTTTGCCAGGGAAACAGGCCGAGGTTTTTTCTGGGGGCCTATGGGTGGGACTGTCCGGCTGGCTCCTGAAAAGCTACGATAGGCAGGATGGTGACCAGACCCATGGTGGCACCAGTGCCAAGTTGGGCTGGTTTGATAGTACCAAGTGGCTCCTGCAATCTGCCATCAAAAATTTGGCAGGCGAGTTTTGTTTTCCAGGGAAAAGCGCCGTTGTTTCTGTTTGGGGTCCTGTGGCTGGGAGTGGCCGGCTGGCTCCTTAGAATCCACGATACGCAGGATGGTTCCCAGACCAGAGGTGGCACCAGTGCCAAGTCGGGCTGGTTTGATGGTGAAAAGTGGCTCCTGCAATCTGCCATCAAAATGTTGGCAGGCGAGTTTTGTTTTCCCGGGAAAAGCGCCGTTGTTTGTGTTTGGGGGCCTGTGGCTGGGAGTGGCCGGCTGGCTAATTAGAATCCACGATACGCAGGATGGTTCCCAGACCAGAGGTGGCACCAGTGCCAAGTCGGGCTGGTTTGATAGTTCCAAGTGGCTCCTGCAATCTGCCATCCAGAAGCGGGGCAGCGGATTTTTGTTTGCCAGAGAAAAGGGCCGTGGTTTGTTTTTGGGGGCATATGGCTGGGAGTGGCCGGCTGGCTCCTTAAAATCCTCGATACGCAGGATGGTGACCAGACCCAAGGTGGCGCCAATGCCAAGTTGTGCTGTTTTTGTAGTACCAAGTGCGTCCTGCAATTTGCCATCCAGAAGAGGGGCAGTTGAGTTTTGTTTGCCAGAGAAAAGGGCCGTGGTTTGTGTTTGAGGGCATATGGCTGAGAGTGGCCGGCAGACCCCTGAAAATCCACAATAGGCAGGATGGTTCCCAGAGCCAAGGTGGCAGCAGTGCCAAGTCTGGCTGCTTTGATAGTAGTAAATAGCTCCTGCAATCTGCCATCCAGAAGCGGGGCAGCTTAATTTTGTTTGCCAGGGAAACGGGCCGAGGTTTTTGCCTGGGGGCCTATGGCTGGGAGTGACCGGCTGGCTCCTGAAAAGCTACAATAGGCAGGATGGTGACCAGACCCATGGTGGCACCAGTGCCAAGTTGGGCTGGTTTGATAGTACCAAGTGGCTCCTGCAATCTGCCATCAAAAAGTTGGCAGGCCAGTTTTGTTTTCCAGGGAAAAGTGCCGTTGATTTTTTTTTGTGGCCTGTAGCTGGGAGTGGCCAGCTGGCTCCTTAGAATCCACAATACGCAGGATGGTTCCCAGACCAGAGGTGGCACCAGTTCCAAGTCGGGCTTGTTTGATAGTACCAAGTGGCTCCGGCAATCTGCCATCCAGAAGCGGGGCAGCTTACTTTTGTTTGCAAGGGAAACGGGCCGAGGTTTGTGTCTGGGGGCCTATGGCTGGGAGTGACCAGCTGGCTCCTGAAAAGCTACGATAGGCAGGATGGTTACCAGACTCATGGTGACACCAGTGCCACGTTGGGCTGATTTGATAGTACCAAGCGGCTCCTGCAATCTGCCATCAAAAAGTTGGCAGGCGAGTTTTGTTTTCCAGGGGAAAGCGCCGTTGTTTGTGTTTGGGGGCCTATGGCTGGGAGTGGCCGGCTGGCTAATTAGAATCCACGATACGGAGGATGGTTCCCAGACCAGAGGTGGCACCAGTGCCAAGTCGGGCTGGTTTGATGGTGCAAAGTGGCTCCTCCAATCTGCCATCCTGAAGCGGGGTAGCATACTTTTGTTTGCCAGGGAAACCGGCAGTGCTTTGTGTCTGGGGCCTATGGCTGGGAGTGACCGGCTGGCTCCTGAAAAGCTACGATAGGCAGGATGGTTACAAGACCCATGGTGGAACCAGTGCCAAGTTGGGCTGGTTTGATGGTGCAAAGCGGCTCCTGCAATCTGCCATCAAAAAGATGGCAGGCGAGTTTTGTTTTCCAGGGAAAAGCGCCGTTGTTTGTGTTTGGTGTCCTGTGGCTGGGAGTGGCCGGCTGGCTCCTTAGAATCCACGATACGCAGGATGATTCCCAGACCAGTGGTGGCACCAGTGCCAAGTCGGGCTGGTTTGATAGTACCTAGTGGCTCCTGCAATCTGCCATCCAGAAGCGGGGCAGCTTACTTTTGTTTGCCAGGGAAACGGGCCGAGGTTTGTGTCTGGGGGCCTATGGCTGGGAGTGACTGGCTGGCTCCTGAAAAGCTACGATAGGCAGGATGGTTACCAGACTCATGGTGGCACCAGTGCCACGTTGGGCTGATTTGATAGTACCAAGTGGCTCCTGCAATCTGCCATCAAAAATTTGGCAGGCGAGTTTTGTTTTCCAGGGAAAAGTGCCGTTGATTTTTTTTGGTGACCTGTGGCTGGGAGTGGCCGGCTGGCTCCTTAGAATCCACGATACGCAGGATGGTTCCCAGACCAGAGGTGGCACCAGTTCCAAGTCGGGCTGGTTTGATAGTGCCAAGTGGCTCCTGCAATCTGCCATCCAGAAGCGGGGCAGCTTACTTTTGTTTGCAAGGGAAACGGGCCGAGGTTTTTGTCTGGGGGCCTATGGCTGGGAGTGACTGGCTGGCTCCTGAAAAGCTACGATAGGCAGGATGGTTACCAGACTCATGGTGGCACCAGTGCCACGTTGGGCTGATTTGATAGTACCAAGCGGCTCCTGCAATCTGCCATCAAAAAGTTGGAAGGCGAGTTTTGTTTTCCAGGGGAAAGCGCCGTTGTTTGTGTTTGGTGGACTGTGGCTGGGAGTGGCCGGCTGGCTCCTTAGAATCCACGATACGCAGGATGGTTCCCAGACCAAAGGTGGCACCAGTGCCAAGTCGGGCTGGTTTGATAGTACCAAGTGGCTCCTGCAATCTGCCATCCAGAAGCGGGGCAGCTTACTTTTGTTTGCCAGGGAAACGGGCCGAGGTTTGTGTCTGGGGGCCTATGGCTGGGAGTGACCGGCTGGCTCCTGAAAAGCTACGATAGGCAGGATGGTGACCAGACCCATGGTGGCACCAGTGCCAAGATGGGCTGGTTTGATAGTACCAAGTGGCTCCTGCAATCTGCCATCAAAAAGTTGGCAGGCGAGTTTTGTTTTCCAGGGAAAAGCGCCGTTGTTTGTGTTTGGGGGCCTGTGGCTGGGAGTGGCCGGATGGCTCCTTAGAATCCACGATACGCAGGATGGTTCCCAGACCAGAGGTGGCACCAGTGCCAAGTCGGGTTAGTTTGATGGTGCAAAGTGGCTCCTGCAATCTGCCATCAAAATGTTGGCAGGCGAGTTTTGTTTTCCAGGGAAAAGCGCCGTTGTTTGTGTTTGGGTTCCTGTGGCTGGGAGTGGCCGGCTGGCTCCTTAGAATCCACGATACGCAGGATGGTTCCCAGACCAGAGGTGGCACCAATTCCATGTCGGGCTTGTTTGATAGTACCAAGTGGCTCCTGCAATCTGCCATCCAGAAGCGGGGCAGCTTACTTTCGTTTGCAAGGGAAACGGGCCGAGGTTTTTGTCTGGGGGCCTACGGCTGGGAGTGACTGGCTGGCTCCTGAAAAGCTACAATAGGCAGGATGGTTACCAGACTCATGGTGGCACCAGTGCCACGTTGGGCTGATTTGATAGTACCAAGCGGCTCTTGCGATCTGCCATCAAAAAGTTGGCAGGCGATATTTGTTTTCCAGGGGAAAGCGCCGTTGTTTGTGTTTGGGGGCCTATGGCTGGGAGTGGCCAACTGGCTAATTAGAATCCACGATACGCAGGATGGTTCCCAGAGCAGTGGTGGCACCAGTGCCAAGTCGGGCTAGTTTGATGGTGCAAAGTGCCTCCTGCAATCTGCCATGAAAAAGTTTGCAGGCGAGTTTTGTTTTCCAGGGAAAAGTGCCGTTGTTTGTGTTTGGTGGACTGTGGCTGGGAGTGGCCGGCTGGCTCCTTAGAATCCACGATACGCAGGATGGTTCCCAGACCAGAGGTGGCACCAGTTCCAAGTCGGGCTGGTTTGATAGTACCAAGTGGCTCCTGCAATCTGCCATCCAGAAGCGGGGCAGCTTACTTTTGTTTGCAAGGGAAACGGGCCGAGGTTTGTGTCTGGGGGCCTATGGCTGGGAGTGACCGGCCGGCTCCTGAAAAGCTACGATAGGCAGGATGGTTACCAGACCCATGGTGGAACCAGTGCCAAGTTGGGCTGATTTGATAGTACCAAGCGGCTCCTGCAATCTGCCATCAAATGTTGGCAGGCGAGTTTTGTTTTCCAGGGAAAAGCGCCGTTGTTTTTGTTTGGGGGCTTGTGGCTGGGAGTGGCCGGCTGGCTCCTTAGAATCCACGATACGCAGGATGGTTCCCAGACCAGAGGTGGCACCAGTGCCAAGTTGGGCTAGTTTGATGGTGCAAAGTGGCTCCTGCAATCTGCCATCCAGAAGCGGGGTAGCTTACTTTTGTTTGCCAGGGAAACGGGCCGTGGTTTGTGTCTGGGGGCCTATGGGTGGGACTGACCGGCTGGCTCCTGAAAAGCTACGATAGGCAGGATGGTGAACAGACCCATGGTGGCACCAGTGCCAAGTTGGGCTGGTTTGATAGTACCAAGTGGCTCCTGCAATCTGCCATCAAAAAGTTGGCCGGCGAGTTTTGTTTTCCAGGGAAAAGCGCCGTTGTTTGTGTTTGGGGGCCTGTGGTTGGGAGTGGCCGGATGGCTCCTTAGAATCCACGATACGCAGGATGGTTCCCAGACCAGAGGTGGCACCAGTGCCAAGTCGGGTTGGTTTGATGGTGCAAAGTGGCTCCTGCAATCTGCCATCAAAATGTTGGCAGGCGAGTTTTGTTTTCCAGGGAAAAGCACCATTGTTTGTGTTTGGTGGACTGTGGCTGGGAGTGGCCAGCTGGCTCCTTATAATCCACGATACGCAGGATGTTTCCCAGACCAGAGGTGGCACCAGTGCCAAGTTGGGCTGGTTTCATGGTGCAAAGTGGCTCCTGCAATCTGCCATCCAGAAGCGGGGCAGCTGAGTTTTGTTTGCCAGAGAAAAGGGCCGTGGTTATTTTTGGGGGGCCTATGGCTGGGAGTGGCCGGCTGGCTCCTTAAAACGCTCGATACGCAGGATGGTCACCAGACCCATGGTGGCACCAGTGCCAAGTTGTGCTGTTTTTGTAGTACCAAGTGCGTCCTGCAATTTGCCATCCAGAAGAGGGGCAGTTGAGTTTTGTTTGCCAGAGAAAAGGGCCGTGGTTTGTGTTTGAGGGCATATGGCTGAGAGTGGCCGGCTGACCCCTGAAAATCCACAATAGGCAGGATGGTTCCCAGAGCCAAGGTGGCACCAGTGCCAAGTCGGGCTGGTTTGATAGTACTAAATAGCTCCTGCAATCTGCCATCCAGAAGCGGGGCAGCTTAATTTTGTTTGCCAGGGAAACGGGCCGAGGTTTGTGTCTGGGGGCCTATGGCTGGGAGTGACCGGCTGGCTCCTGAAAAGCTACGATAGGCAGGATGGTTCCCAGACTCATGGTGGCACCAGTGCCAAGTTGGGCTTATTTGATAGTACCAAGCGGCTCCTGCAATCTGCCATCAAAAAGTTGGCAGGCGAGTTTTGTTTTCCAGGGAAAAGTGTCGTTGTTTGTGTTTGGGGGCTTGTGGCTGGGAGGGCCGGCTGGCTCCTTAGAATCCACGATACGCAGGATGGTTCCCAGACCAGAGGTGGCACCAGTGCCAAGTCGGGCTGGTTTGATGGTGCAAAGTGGCTCCTGCAATCTGCCATCAAAATGTTAGCAGGCGAGTTTTGTTTTCCAGGGAAAAGCGCCGTTGTTTGTGTTTGGTGGACTGTGGCTGGGAGTGGCCGGCTGGCTCCTTAGAATCCACGATACGCAGGATGGTTCCCAGACCCAAGGTGGCACCAGTTCCAAGTCGGGCTGGTTTGATAGTACCAAGTGGCTCCTGCAATCTGCCATCCAGAAGCGGGGCAGCTTACTTATGTTTGCCAGGGAAACAGGCCGAGGTTTGTGTCTGGGGGCCTATGGCTGGGAGTGACCGGCTGGCTCCTGAAAAGCTACGATAGGCAGGATGGTGACCAGACCCATGGTGGCACCAGTGCCAAGTTGGGCTGATTTGATAGTATCAAGCGGCTCCTGCAATCTGCCATCAAAATGTTGGCAGGCGAGTTTTGTTTTCCAGGGAAAAGCGCCGTTGTTTGTGTTTGGGGGCCTGTGGCTGGGAGTGGCCAGCTGACTCCTTAGAATCCACGATACGCAGGATGTTTCCCAGACCAGAGGTGGCACCAGTGCCAAGTCGGGCTGGTTTGATGGTGCAAAGTGGCTCCTCCAATCTGCCATCAAAATGTTGGCAGGCGAGTTTTGTTTTCCAGGGAAAAGCGCCGTTGTTTGTGTTTGGGGGCCTGTGGCTGGGAGTGGCCAGCTGACTCCTTAGAATCCACGATACGCAGGATGTTTCCCAGACCAGAGGTGGCACCAGTGCCAAGTCGGGCTGGTTTGATGGTGCAAAGTGGCTCCTCCAATCTGCCATCCTGAAGCGGGGTAGCATACTTTTGCTTGCCAGGGAAACACCCAGTGCTTTGTGTCTGGGGCCTATGGCTGGAAGTGACCGGATGGCTCCTGAAAATCTACGATAGGCAGGATGGTGACCAGACCCATGGTGGCACCAGTGCCAAGTCGGGCTGGTTTGATGGTGCAACGTGGCTCCTGCAATCTGCCATCCAGAAGCGGGGCAGCTTACTTTTGTTTGCCAAGGAAACGGGCCGTGGTTTGTGTCTGGGGGCCTATGGCTGGGAGTGACCGGCTGGCTCCTGAGAAGCTACGATAGGCAGGATGGTGACCAGACCCATGGTGGCACCAGTGCCAAGTTGGGCTGGTTTGATAGTACCAAGCGGCTCCTGCAATCTGCCATCAAAAAGTTGGCAGGCGAGTTCTGTTTTCCAGGGAAAAGCGCCGTTGTTTGTGTTTGGGGGCCTGTGGCTGGGAGTGGCCGGCTGGGTCCTTATAATCCACGATACGCAGGATGGTTCCCAGACCAGAGGTGGCACCAGTGCCAAGTCGGGCTGGTTTGATGGTGCAAAGTGGCTCCTGCAATCTGCCATCCAGAAGCGGGGCAGCCGAGTTTTTTTTGCCAGAGAAAAGGGCCGTGGCTTGTGTCTGGGGGCCTATGGCTGGGAGTGGCCGGCTGGCTCCTTAAAATGCTCGTTACGCAGGATGGTGACCAGACCCAAGGTGGCACCAGTGCCAAGTTGTGCTGTTTTTGTAGTACCAAGTGCGTCCTGCAATTTGCCATCCAGAAGAGGGGCAGTTGAGTTTTGTTTGCCAGAGAAAAGGGCCGTGGTTTGTGTTTGAGGGCATATGGCTGAGAGTGGCCGGCTGACCCCTGAAAATCCACAATAGGCAGGATGGTTCCCAGAGCCAAGGTGGCACCAGTGCCAAGTCGGGCTGGTTTGATAGTACTAAATAGCTCCTGCAATCTGCCATCCAGAAGCGGGGCAGCTTAATTTTGTTTGCCAGGGAAACGGGCCGAGGTTTGTGTCTGGGGGCCTATGGCTGGGAGTGACCGGCTCGGTCGTGAAAAGCTACGATAGGCAGGATGTTTACCAGACTCATGGTGGCACCAGTGCCACGTTGGGCTGATTTGATAGTACCAAGCGGCTCCTGCAATCTGCCATCAAAAAGTTGGCAGGCGAGTTTTGTTTTCCAGGGGAAAGCGCCGTTGTTTGTGTTTGGGGGCCTATGGCTGGGAGTGGCCGGCTGGCTCCTTAGAATCCACGATACGCAGGATGGTTACCAGACCGTGGTGGCACCAGTGCCAAGTCGGGCTAGTTTGATGGTGCAAAGTGGCTCCTGCATTCTGCCATCTAAAAGTTGGCAGGCGAGTTTTGTTTTCCAGGGAAAAGTGGCGTTGATTTTTTTTGGTGGCCTGTGGCTGGGAGTGGCCGGCTGGCTCCTTAGAATCCACGATACGCAGGATGGTTCCCAGACCAGAGGTGGCACCAGTTCCAAGTCGGGCTGGTTTGATAGTACCAAGTGGCTCCTGCAATCTGCCATCCAGAAGCGGGGCAGCTTACTTTTGTTTGCAAGGGAAACAGGCCGAGGTTTGTGTCTGGGGGCCTATGGCTGGGAGTGACTGGCTGGCTCCTGAAAAGCTACGATAGGCAGGATGGTTACCAGACTCATGGTGGCACCAGTGCCACGTTGGGCTGATTTGATAGTACCAAGCGGCTCCTGCAATCTGCCATCAAAAAGTTGGCAGGCGAGTTTTGTTTTCCAGGGGAAAGCGCCGTTGTTTGTGTTTGGGGGCCTATGGCTGGGAGTGGCCGGCTGACTAATTAGAATCCACGATACGCAGGATGGTTCCCAGACCGTGGTGGCACCAGTGCCAAGTCGGGCTAGTTTGATGGTGCAAAGTGGCTCCTGCAATCTGCCATGAAAAAGTTTGCCGGCGAGTTTTGTTTTCCAGGGAAAAGTGCCGTTGTTTGTGTTTGGTGGACTGCGGCTGGGAGTGGCCTGCTGGCTCCTTAGAATCCACGATACGCAGGGTGGTTTCCAGATCAGAGGTGGCACCAGTTCCAAGTCGGGCTGGTTTGATAGTACCAAGTGGCTCCTGCAATCTGCCATCCAGAAGCGGGGCAGCTTACTTTTGTTTGCCAGGGAAACGGGCCGAGGTTTGTGTCTGGGGGCCTATGGCTGGGAGTGACCGGCTGGCTCCTGAAAAGCTACGATAGGCAGGATGGTTACCAGACCAGAGGTGGCACCAGTGCCACGTTGAGCTTATTTGATAGTATCAAGCGGCTCCTGCAATCTGCCATCAAAAAGTTGGCAGGCGAGTTTTGTTTTCCAGGGAAAAGTGCCGTTGATTTTGTTTGGGGGCCTGTGGCTGGGAGTGGCCGGCTGGCTCCTTAGAATCCACGATACGCAGGATGGTTCCCAGACCAGAGGTGGCACCAGTGCCAAGTCGGGTTGGTTTGATGGTGCAAAGTGGCTCCTGCAATCTGCCATCAAAATGTTGGCAGGCGAGTTTTGTTTTCCAGGGAAAAGCGCCATTGTTTGTGTTTGGTGGACTGTGGCTGGGAGTGGCCAGCTGGCTCCTTATAATCCACGATACGCAGGATGGTTCCCAGACCAGAGGTGGCACCAGTGCCAAGTTGGGCTGGTTTCATGGTGCAAAGTGGCTCCTGCAATCTGCCATCCAGAAGCGGGGCAGCTGAGTTTTGTTTGCCAGAGAAAAGGGCCGTGGTTTTTTTTTGGGGGGCCTATGGCTGGGAGTGGCCGGCTGGCTCCTTAAAACGCTCGATACGCAGGATGGTGACCAGACCCATGGTGGCACCAGTGCCAAGTTGTGCTGTTTTTGTAGTACCAAGTGCGTCCTGCAATTTGCCATCCAGAAGAGGGGCAGTTGAGTTTTGTTTGCCAGAGAAAAGGGCCGTGGTTTGTGTTTGAGGGCATATGGCTGAGAGTGGCCGGCTGACCCCTGAAAATCCACAATAGGCAGGATGGTTCCCAGAGCCAAGGTGGCACCAGTGCCAAGTCGGGCTGGTTTGATAGTACTAAATAGCTCCTGCAATCTGCCATCCAGAAGCGGGGCAGCTTACTTTTGTTTGCCAGGGAAACGGGCCGAGGTTTGTGTCTGGGGGCCTATGGCTGGGAGTGACCGGCTGGCTCCTGAAAAGCTACGATAGGCAGGATGGTTCCCAGACTCATGGTGGCACCAGTGCCAAGTTGGGCTTATTTGATAGTACCAAGCGGCTCCTGCAATCTGCCATCAAAAAGTTGGCAGGCGAGTTTTGTTTTCCAGGGAAAAGTGTCGTTGTTTGTGTTTGGGGGCTTGTGGCTGGGAGGGCCGGCTGGCTCCTTAGAATCCACGATACGCAGGATGGTTCCCAGACCAGAGGTGGCTCCAGTGCCAAGTCGGGCTGGTTTGATGGTGCAAAGTGGCTCCTGCAATCTGCCATCAAAAAGTTGGCAGGCGAGTTTTGTTTTCCAGGGAAAAGCGCCGTTGTTTGTGTTTGGTGGACTGTGGCTGGGAGTGGCCGGCTGGCTCCTTAGAATCCACGATACGCAGGATGGTTCCCAGACCAGAGGTGGCACCAGTTCCAAGTCGGGCTGGTTTGATAGTACCAAGTGGCTCCTGCAATCTGCCATCCAGAAGCGGGGCAGCTTACTTATGTTTGCCAGGGAAACGGGCCGAGGTTTGTGTCTGGGGGCCTATGGCTGGGAGTGACCGGCTGGCTCATGAAAAGCTACGATAGGCAGGATGGTTACCAGACCCATGGTGGCACCAGTGCCAAGTTGGGCTTATTTGATAGTATCAAGCGGCTCCTGCAATCTGCCATCAAAAAGTTGGCAGGCGAGTTTTGTTTTCCAGGGAAAAGTGCCGTTGATTTTTTTGGTGGCCTGTGGCTGGGAGTGGCCGGCTGGCTCCTTAGAATCCACGATACGCAGGATGGTTCCCAGACCAGAGGTGGCACCAGTTCCAAGTCGGGCTTGTTTGATAGTACCAAGTGGCTCCTGCAATCTGCCATCCAGAAGCGGGGCAGCTTACTTTTGTTTGCAAGGGAAACGGGCCGAGGTTTTTGTCTGGTGGCTTATGGCTGGGAGTGACTGGCTGGCTCCTGAAAAGCTACGATAGGCAGGATGGTTACCAGACTCATGGTGGCACCAGAGCCACGTTGGGCTGATTTGATAGTACCAAGCGGCTCCTGCAATCTGCCATCAAAAAGTTGGCAGGCGAGTTTTGTTTTCCAGGGGAAAGCGCCGTTTTTCGTGTTTGGGGGCCTATGGCTGGGAGTGGCCGGCTGGCTAATTAGAATCCACGATACGCAGGATGGTTCCCAGACCATGGTGGCACCAGTGCCAAGTCGGGCTAGTTTGATGGTGCAAAGTGGCTCCTGCAATCTGCCATGAAAAAGTTGGCAGGCGAGTTTTGTTTTCCAGGGAAAAGTGCCGTTGTTTGTGTTTGGTGGACTGTGGCTGGGAGTGGCCGGCTGGCTCCATAGAATCCACGATACGCAGCAAGGTTCCCAGACCAGAGGTGGCACCAGTGCCAAGTCGGGCTAGTTTGATGGTGCAAAGTGGCTCCTGCAATCTGCCATCCAGAAGCGGGGTAGCTTACTTTTGTTTGCCAGGGAAACAGGCCGAGGTTTTTTCCGGGGGCCTATGGGTGGGACTGTCCGGCTGGCTCCTGAAAAGCTACGATAGGCAGGATGGTGACCAGACCCATGGTGGCACCAGTGCCAAGATGGGCTGGTTTGATAGTACATAGTGGCTCCTGCAATCTGCCATCAAAAAGTTGGCAGGCGAGTTTTGTTTTCCAGGGAAAAGCGCCGTTGTTTGTGTTTGGGGGCCTGTGGCTGGGAGTGGCCGGCTGGCTCCTTAGAATCCACGATACGCAGGATGGTTCCCAGACCAGAGGTGGCACCAGTGCCAAGTCGGGCTGGTTTGATGGTGAAAAGTGGCTCCTGCAATCTGCCATTAAAAGTTGGCATGCCAGTTTTGTTTTCCAGGGAAAAGCGCCGTTGTTTGTGTTTGGGGGCCTGTGGCTGGGAGTGGCCGGCTGGCTGCTTAGAATCCACGATACGCAGGATGGTTCCCAGACCAGAGGTGGCACCAGTGCCGAGTCGGGCTGGTTTGATGGTGCAAAGTGGCTCCTGCAATCTGCCATCCTGAAGCGGGGTAGCATACTTTTGTTTGCCAGGGAAACCGGCAGTGCTTTGTGTCTGGGGCCTATGGCTGGGAGTGACCGGCTGGCTCCTGAAAAGCTACGATAGGCAGGATGGTTACCAGACCCATAGTGGAACCAGTGCCAACTTGGGCTGGTTTGATAGTACCAAGTGGTTCCTGCAATCTGCCGTCAAATAGTTGGCAGGCGAGTTTTGTTTTCCAGGGAAAAGCGCCGTTGTTTGTGTTTGGTGTCCTGTGGCTGGGAGTGGCCGGCTGGCTCCTTAGAATCCACGATACGCAGGATGGTTCCCAGACCAGTGGTGACACAAGTGCCAAGTTGGGCTGGTTTGATACCACAAAGTGGCTCCTGCAATCTGCCATCCAGAAGCGGGGCAGCTTACTTTTGTTTGCCAAGGAAACGGGCCGTGGTTTGTGTCTGGGGGCCTATGGCTGGGAGTGACCGGCTCGGTCGTGAAAAGCTACGATAGGCAGGATGGTGACCAGACCCATGGTGGCACCAGTGCCAAGTTGGGCTGGTTTGATAGTACCAAGCGGCTCCTGCAATCTGCCATCAAAAAGTTGGCAGACGAGTTCTGTTTTCCAGGGAAAAGCGCCGTTGTTTTTGTTTCGGGGCCTGTGGCTGGGAGTGGCCGGCTGGCTCCTGAAAAGCTACCATAGGCAGGATGGTGACCAGACCCATGGTGGCAGCAGTGCCAAGTTGGGCTGGTTTGATAGTACCAAGTGGCTCCTGCAATCTGCCATCCAGAAGCGGGGCAGCTTACTTTTTTTTGCCAAGGAAACGGGCCGTGGTTTTTGTCTGGGGGCCTATGGCTGGGAGTGACCGGCTCGGTCGTGAAAAGCTACGATAGGCAGGATGGTTACCAGACTCATGGTGGCACCAGTGCCACGTTGGGCTGATTTGATAGTACCAAGCGGCTCCTGCAATCTGCCATCAAAAAGTTGGCAGGCGAGTTTTGTTTTCCAGGGGAAAGCGCCGTTGTTTGTGTTTGGGGGCCTATGGCTGGGAGTGGCCTGTTTGCTAATTAGAATCCACGATACGCAGGATGGTTCCCAGACCAGAGGTGGCACCAGTGCCAAGTCTGGCTAGTTTGATGGTGCAAAGTGGCTCCTGCAATCTGCCATTAAAAAGTTGGCATGCCAGTTTTGTATTCCAGGGAAAAGCGCCGTTGATTTTTTTTGGGGGCCTGTGGCTCGGAGTGACCAGCTGGCTCCTTAGAATCCACGATACGCAGGATGGTTCCCTGATCAGAGGTGGCGCCAGTGCCAAGTCGGGCTGGTTTGATGGTGCAAAGTGTCTCCTGCAATCTGCCATCCTGAAGCGGGGTAGCATACTTTTGTTTGCCAGGGAAACCGGCAGTGCTTTGTGTCTGGGGCCTATGGCTGGGAGTGACCGGCTGGCTCCTGAAAAGCTACGATAGGCAGGATGGTTACCAGACCCATGGTGGAACCAGTGCCAAGTTGGGCTGGTTTGATAGTACCAAGTGGTTCCTGCAATCTGCCATCAAAAAGTTGGCAGGCCAGTTTTGTTTTCCAGGGAAAAGCGCCGTTGTTTGTGTTTGGTGTCCTGTGGCTGGGAGTGGCCGGCTGGCTCCTTAGAATCCACGATACGCAGGATGGTTCCCAGACCAGAGGTGGCACCAGTGCCAAGCTGGGCTGGTTTGATACCACAAAGTGGCTCCTGCAATCTGCCATCCAGAAGCGGGGCAGCTTACTTTTGTTTGCCAAGGAAACGGGCCGTGGTTTGTGTCTGGGGGCCTATGGCTGGGAGTGACCGGCTCGGTCGTGAAAAGCTACGATAGGCAGGATGGTGACCAGACCCATGGTGGCACCAGTGCCACGTTGGGCTGGTTTGATAGTACCAAGCGGCTCCTGCAATCTGCCATCAAAAGGTTGGCAGACGAGTTCTGTTTTCCAGGGAAAAGCGCCGTTGTTTTTGTTTGGGGGCCTGTGGCTGGGAGTGGCCGGCTGGCTCCTGAAAAGCTACGATAGGCAGGATGACTACCAGACCCATGGTGGCAGCAGTGCCAAGTTGGGCTGGTTTGATAGTACCAAGTGGCTCCTGCAATCTGCCATCCAGAAGCGGGGCAGCTTACTTTTTTTTGCCAAGGAAACGGGCCGTGGTTTGTGTCTGGGGGCCTATGGCTGGGAGTGACCGGCTCGGTCGTGAAAAGCTACGATAAGCAGGATGGTTACCAGACTCATGGTGACACCAGTGCCAAGTTGGGCTGATTTGATAGTATCAAGCGGCTCCTGCAATCTGCCATCAAAAAGTTGGCAGGCGAGTTTTGTTTTCCAGGGAAAAGTGCCGTTGATTTTGTTTGGGGGCCTGTGGCTGGGAGTGGCCGGCTGGCTCCTTAGAATCCACGATACGCAGGATGGTTCCCAGACCAGTGGTGGCACCAGTTCCAAGTCGGGCTTGTTTGATAGTACCAAGTGGCTCCTGCAATCTGCCATCCAGAAGCGGGGCAGCTTACTTTTGTTTGCAAGGGAAACGTGCCGAGGTTTTTTTCTGGGGGCCTATGGCTGGGAGTGACTGGCTGGCTCCTGAAAAGCTACGATAGGCAGGATGGTTACCAGACTCATGGTGGCACCAGTGCCACGTTGGGCTGATTTGATAGTACCAAGCGGCTCCTGCAATCTGCCATCAAAAAGTTGGCAGGCGAGTTTTGTTTTCCAGGGGAAAGCGCCGTTGTTTGTGTTTGGGGGCCTATGGCTGGGAGTGGCCGGCTGGCTAATTAGAATCCACGATACGCAGGATGGTTCCCAGACCATGGTGGCACCAGTGCCAAGTCGGGCTATTTTGATGGTGCAACGTGGCTCCTGCAATCTGCCATGAAAAAGTTGGCAGGCGAGTTTTGTTTTCCAGGGAAAAGTGCCGTTGTTTGTGTTTGGTGGACTGTGGCTGGGAGTGGCCGGCTGGCTCCTTAGAATCCACGATACGCAGGATGGTTCCCAGACCAGAGGTGGCACCAGTTCCAAGTCGGGCTGGTTTGATAGTATCAAGTGGCTCCTGCAATCTGCCATCCAGAAGCGGGGCAGCTTACTTTTGTTTCCAGGGAAACGGGCCGAGATTTTTGTCTGGGGGCCTATGGCTCGGAGTGACCGGCTGGCTCCTGAAAAGCTACGATAGGCAGGATGGTTACCAGACTCATGGTGGCACCAGTGTCAAGTTGGGCTGATTTGATAGTATCAAGCGGCTCCTGCAATCTGCCATCAAAAAGTTGGCAGGCGAGTTTTGTTTTCCAGGGAAAAGTGCCGTTGTTTGTGTTTGGGGGCCTGTGGCTGGGAGTGGCCGGCTGGCTTCTTAGAATCCACGATACGCAGGATGGTTCCCAGACCAGAGGTGGCACCAGTGCCAAGTCGGGCTAGTTTGATGGTGCAAAGTGGCTCCTGCAATCTGCCATCCAGAAGCGGGACAGCTTACGTTTGTTTGCCAGGGAAACAGGCCGAGGTTTTTTCTGGGGGCCTATGGGTGGGACTGTCCGGCTGGCTCCTGAAAAGCTACGATAGGCAGGATGGTGACCAGACCCATGGTGGCACCAGTGCCAAGTTGGGCTGGTTTGATAGTACCAAGTGGCCCCTGCAATCTGCCATCAAAAAGTTGGCAGGCGAGTTCTGTTTTCCAGGGAAAAGCGCCGTTGTTTGTGTTTGGGGTCCTGTGGCTGGGAGTGGCCGGCTGGCTCCTTAGAATCCACGATACGCAGGATGGTTCCCAGACCAGAGGTGGCACCAGTGCCAAGTCGGGCTGGTTTGATGGTGAAAAGTGGCTCCTGCAATCTGCCATCAAAATGTTGGCAGGCGAGTTTTGTTTTCCCGGGAAAAGCGCCGTTGTTTGTGTTTGGAGGCCTGTGGCTGAGAGTGGCCGGCTGGCTAATTAGAATCCACGATACGCAAGATGGTTCCCAGACCAGAGGTGGCACCAGTGCCAAGTCGGGCTTGTTTGATAGTTCCAAGTGGCTCCTGCAATCTGCCATCCAGAAGCGGGGCAGCGGATTTTTGTTTGCCAGAGAAAAGGGCCGTGGTTTGTTTTTGGGGGCATATGGCTGGGAGTGGCCGGCTGGCTCCTTAAAATCCTCGATACGCAGGATGGTGACCAGACCCAAGGTGGCGCCAATGCCAAGTTGTGCTGTTTTTGTAGTACCAAGTGCGTCCTGCAATTTGCCATCCAGAAGAGGGGCAGTTGAGTTTTGTTTGCCAGAGAAAAGGGCCGTGGTTTGTGTTTGAGGGCATATGGCTGAGAGTGGCCTGCTGACCCCTGAAAATCCACAATAGGCAGGATGGTTCCCACAGCCAAGGTGGCAGCAGTGCCAAGTCGGGCTGGTTTGATAGTACTAAATAGCTCCTGCAATCTGCCATCCAGAAGCGGGGCAGCTTAATTTTGTTTGCCAGGGAAACGGGCCGAGGTTTTTGCCTGGGGGCCTATGGCTGGGAGTGACCGGCTGGCTCCTGAAAAGCTACAATAGGCACGATGGTGACCAGACCCATGGTGGCACCAGTGCCAAGTTGGGCTGGTTTGATAGTACCAAGTGGCTCCTGCAATCTGCCATCAAATAGTTGGCAGGCCAGTTTTGTTTTCCAGGGAAAAGTGCCGTTGATTTTTTTTTTTGGCCTGTAGCTGGGAGTGGCCAGCTGGCTCCTTAGAATCCACGATACGCAGGATGGTTCCCAGACCAGAGGTGGCACCAGTTCCAAGTCGGGCTTGCTTGATAGTACCAAGTGGCTCCGGCAATCTGCCATCCAGAAGCGGGGCAGCTTACTTTTGTTTGCAAGGGAAACGGGCCGAGGTTTGTGTCTGGGGGCCTATGGCTGGGAGTGACCAGCTGGCTCCTGAAAAGCTACGATAGGCAGGATGGTTACCAGACCCATGGTGGAACCAGTGCCAAGTTGGGCTGGTTTGATAGTACCAAGTGGTTCCTGCAATCTGCCATCAAAAAGTTGGCAGGCCAGTTTTGTTTTCCAGGGAAAAGCGCCGTTGTTTGTGTTTGGTGTCCTGTGGCTGGGAGTGGCCGGCTGGCTCCTTAGAATCCACGATACGCAGGATGATTCCCAGACCAGTGGTGGCACCAGTGCCAAGTTCGGCTGGTTTGATACCACAAAGTGGCTCCTGCAATCTGCCATCCAGAAGCGGGGCAGCTTACTTTTGTTTGCCAAGGAAACGGGCCGTGGTTTGTGTCTGGGGGCCTATGGCTGGGAGTGACCGGCTCGGTCGTGAAAAGCTACGATAGGCAGGATGGTGACCAGACCCATGGTGGCACCAGTGCCAAGTTGGGCTGGTTTGATAGTACCAAGAGGCTCCTGCAATCTGCCATAAAAAAGTTGGCAGGCGACTTCTGTTTTCCAGGGAAAAGCGCCGTTGTGTTTGTTTGGGGGCCTGTGGCTGGGAGTGGCCAGCTGGCTCCTTAGAATCCACGATACGCAGGATGGTTCCCAGACCAGAGGTGGCACCAGTGCCAAGTTGGGCTGGTTTGATACCACAAAGTGGCTCCTGCAATCTGCCATCCAGAAGCGGGGCAGCTTACTTTTTTTTGCCAAGGAAACGGGCCGTGGTTTGTGTCTGGGGGCCTATGGCTGGGAGTGACCGGCTCGGTCGTGAAAAGCTACGATAGGCAGGATGGTTACCAGACCCATGGTGGCACCAGTGCCAAGTTGGGCTGGTTTGATAGTACCAAGTGGCTCCTGCAATCTGCCATCTAAAAGCGGGGCAGCTGAGTTTTGCTTGCCAGTGAAAAGGGCTGTGGTATATGTTTGGGTCCTGTGGCTGGCAGTGGCCGGCTGGCTCCTGAAATTCCATGATACGCAGCATGGTTCCCAGACCCAAGGTGGCACCAGTGCCAATTAGGGCTGGTTTGACAGAGTCAAGCGCCTCCTGCAATCTCCCATCCAGAACTGGGGCAGCTGAGTTTTTTTGCCTGTGAATCGGGCCGTTGTTTTTGATTGGGGTCTGTGGCCGAGAGTGGTCGGCTGGCTCCTGACAATCCACAATACGCAGGATGGTTCACAGACCCAAGGTGGCACCAGTGCCAAGTCGGGCTGGTTTGATAGTACCTAGTGGCTCCTGCAATCTGCCATCCAGAAGCGGGGCAGCTTACTTTTGTTTGCAAGGGAAACGGGCCGAGGTTTGTGTCTGGGGGCCTATGGCTGGGAGTGACCGGCCGGCTCCTGAAAAGCTACGATAGGCAGGATGGTTACCAGACCCATGGTGGAACCAGTGCCAAGTTGGGCTGATTTGATAGTACCAAGCGGCTCCTGCAATCTGCCATCAAAAAGTTGGCAGGCGAGTTTTGTTTTCCAGGGAAAAGCGCCGTTGTTTTTGTTTGGGGGCTTGTGGCTGGGAGTGGCCGGCTGGCTCCTTAGAATCCACGATACGCAGGATGGTGACCAGACCCAAGGTGGCACCAATGCCAAGTGGGGCTGTTTTTGTAGTACAAAGTGCGTCCTGCAATTTGCCATCCAGAAGAGGGGCAGTTGAGTTTTGTTTGCCAGAGAAAAGGGCCGTGGTTTGTGTTTGAGGGCATATGGCTGAGAGTGGCCGTCTGACCCCTGAAAATCCACAATAGGCACGATGGTTACCAGACCCATGGTGGCACCAGTGCCAAGTTGGGCTGATTTGATAGTACCAAGTGGCTCTTGCAATCTGCCATCAAAAAGTTGGCAGGCGAGTTTTGTTTTCCAGGGAAAAGTGCCGTTGTTTGTGTTTGGTGGACTGTGGCTGGGAGTGGCCGGCTGGCTCCTTAGAATCCACGATACGCAGGATGGTTCCCAGACCAGAGGTGGCACCAGTTCCAAGTCGGGCTGGTTTGATAGTACCAAGTGGCTCCTGCAATCTGCCATCCAGAAGCGGGGCAGCTTACTTTTGTTTGCAAGGGAAACGGGCCGAGGTTTGTGTCTGGGGGCCTATGGCTGGGAGTGACCGGCCGGCTCCTGAAAAGCTACGATAGGCAGGATGGTTACCAGACCCATGGTGGAACCAGTGCCAAGTTCGGCTGATTTGATAGTACCAAGCGGCTCCTGCAATCTGCCATCAAAAAGTTGGCAGGCGAGTTTTGTTTTCCAGGGAAAAGCGCCGTTGATTTTGTTTGGGGGCTTGTGGCTGGGAGTGGCCGGCTGGCTCCTTAGAATCCACGATACGCAGGATGGTTCCCAGACCAGAGGTGGCACCAGTGCCAAGTTGGGCTAGTTTGATGGTGCAAAGTGGCTCCTGCAATCTGCCATCCAGAAGCGGGGTAGCTTACTTTTGTTTGCCAGGGAAACGGGCCGTGGTTTTTATCTGGGGGCCTATGGGTGGGACTGACCGGCTGGCTCCTGAAAAGCTACGATAGGCAGGATGGTGACCAGACCCATGGTGGCACCAGTGCCAAGTTGGGCTGGTTTGATAGTACCAAGTGGCTCCTGCAATCTGCCATCAAAAAGTTGGCAGGCGAGTTTTGTTTTCCAGGGAAAAGCGCCGTTGTTTGTGTTTGGGGGCCTGTGGTTGGGAGTGGCCGGATGGCTCCTTATAATCCACGATACGCAGGATCGTTCCCAGACCAGAGGTGGCACCAGTGCCAAGTCGGGTTGGTTTGATGGTGCAAAGTGGCTCCTGCAATCTGCCATCAAAATGTTGGCAGGCGAGTTTTGTTTTCCAGGGAAAAGCGCCATTGTTTGTGTTTGGTGGACTGTAGCTGGGAGTGGCCAGCTGGCTCCTTATAATCCACGATACGCAGGATGGTTCCCAGACCAGAGGTGGCACCAGTGCCAAGTTGGGCTGGTTTTATGGTGCAAAGTGTCTCCTGCAATCTGCCATCCAGAAGCGGGGCAGCTGAGTTTTGTTTGCCAGAGAAAAGGGCCGTGGTTATTTTTGGGGGGCCTATGGCTGGGAGTGGCCGGCTGGCTCCTTAAAACGCTCGATACGCAGGATGGTGACCAGACCCATGGTGGCACCAGTGCCAAGTTGTGCTGTTTTTGTAGTACCAAGTGCGTCCTGCAATTTGCCATCCAGAAGAGGGGCAGTTGAGTTTTGTTTGCCAGAGAAAAGGGCCGTGGTTTGTGTTTGAGGGCATATGGCTGAGAGTGGCCGGCTGACCCCTGAAAATCCACAATAGGCAGGATGGTTCCCAGAGCCAAGGTGGCACCAGTGCCAAGTCGGGCTGGTTTGATAGTACTAAATAGCTCCTGCAATCTGCCATCCAGAAGCGGGGCAGCTTAATTTTCTTTGCCAGGGAAACGGGCCGAGGTTTGTGTCTGGGGGCCTATGGCTGGGAGTGACCGGCTGGCTCCTGAAAAGCTACGATAGGCAGGATGGTTCCCAGACTCATGGTGGCACCAGTGCCAAGTTGGGCTTATTTGATAGTACCAAGCGGCTCCTGCAATCTGCCATCAAAAAGTTGGCAGGCGAGTTTTGTTTTCCAGGGAAAAGTGTCGTTGTTTGTGTTTGGGGGCTTGTGGCTGGGAGGGCCGGCTGGCTCCTTAGAATCCACGATAGGCAGGATGGTTCCCAGACCAGAGGTGGCACCAGTGCCAAGTCGGGCTGGTTTGATGGTGCAAAGTGGCTCCTGCAATCTGCCATCAAAATGTTGGCAGGCGAGTTTTGTTTTCCAGGGAAAAGCGCCGTTGTTTGTGTTTGGTGGACTGTGGCTGGGAGTGGCCGGCTGGCTCCTTAGAATCCACGATACGCAGGATGGTTCCCAGACCCAAGGTGGCACCAGTTCCAAGTCGGGCTGGTTTGATAGTACCAAGTGGCTCCTGCAATCTGCCATCCAGAAGCGGGGTAGCTTACTTATGTTTGCCAGGGAAACGGGCCGAGGTTTGTGTCTGGGGGCCTATGGCTGGGAGTGACCGGCTGGCTCCTGAAAAGCTACGATAGGCAGGATGGTGACCAGACCCATGGTGGCACCAGTGCCAAGTTGGGCTGATTTGATAGTATCAAGCGGCTCCTGCAATCTGCCATCAAAAAGTTGGCAGGCGAGTTTTGTTTTCCAGGGAAAAGTGCCGTTGATTTTTTTGGTGGCCTGTGGCTGGGAGTGGCCGGCTGGCTCCTTAGAATCCACGATACGCAGGATGGTTCCCAGACCAGAGGTGGCACCAGTCCCAAGTCGGGCTTGTTTGATAGTACCAAGTGGCTCCTGCAATCTGCCATCCAGAAGCGGGGGAGCTTACTTTTTTTTGCAAGGGAAACGGGCCGAGGTTTTTGTCTGGGGGCTTATGGCTGGGAGTGACTGGCTGGCTCCTGAAAAGCTACGATAGGCAGGATGGTTACCAGACTCATGGTGGCACCAGAGCCACGTTGGGCTGATTTGATAGTACCAAGCGGCTCCTGCAATCTGCCATCAAAAAGTTGGCAGGCGAGTTTTGTTTTCCAGGGGAAAGCGCCGTTGTTTGTGTTTGGGGGCCTATGGCTGGGAGTGGCCGGCTGGCTAATTAGAATCCACGATACGCAGGATGGTTCCAGGACCATGGTGGCACCAGTGCCAAGTCGGGCTAGTTTGATGGTGCAAAGTGGCTCCTGCAATCTGCCATGAAAAAGTTGGCAGGCGAGTTTTGTTTTCCAGGGAAAAGTGCCGTTGTTTGTGTTTGGTGGACTGTGGCTGGGAGTGGCCGGCTGGCTCCTTAGAATCCACGATACGCAGGATGGTTCCCAGACCAGAGGTGGCACCAGTGCCAAGTCGGGCTTCTTTGATAGTACCAAGTGGCTCCTGCAATCTGCCATCCAGAAGCGGGGCAGCTTAATTTTGTTTGCCAGGGAAACGGGCCGAGGTTTGTGTCTGGGGGCCTATGGCTGGGAGTGACCGGCTGGCTCCTGAAAAGCTACGATAGGCAGGATGGTTCCCAGACTCATGGTGGCACCAGTGCCAAGTTGGGCTTATTTGATAGTACCAAGCGGCTCCTGCAATCTGCCATCAAAAAGTTGGCAGGCCAGTTTTGTTTTCCAGGGAAAAGTGTCGTTGTTTGTGTTTGGGGGCTTGTGGCTGGGAGTGGCCGGCTGGCTCCTTAGAATCCACGATACGCAGGATGGTTCCCAGACCAGAGGTGGCACCAGTGCCAAGTCGGGCTGGTTTGATGGTGCAAAGTGGCTCCTGCAATCTGCCATCAAAATGTTGGCAGGCGAGTTTTGTTTTCCAGGGAAAAGCGCCGTTGTTTGTGTTTGGGGGCCTGTGGCTGGGAGTGGCAGGCTGGCTCCTTAGAATCCACGATACGCAGGATGGTTCCCAGACCAGAGGTGGCACCAGTGCCAAGTCAGGCTAGTTTGATGGTGCAAAGTGGCTCCTGCAATCTGCCATTAAAAAGTTGGCATGCCAGTTTTGTTTTCCAGGGAAAAGCGCCGTTGTTTGTGTTTGGGGGCCTGTGGCTGGGAGTGGCCGGCTGGCTCCTTAGAATCCACGATACGCAGGATGGTTCCCAGACCAGAGGTGGCACCAGTGCCAAGTCGGTCTGGTTTGATGGTGCAAAGTGGCTCCTGCAATCTGCCATCAAAATGTTGGCAGGCGAGTTTTGTTTTCCAGGGAAAAGCGCCGTTGTTTGTGTTTGGGGGCCTGTGGCTGGGAGTGGCCAGCTGACTCCTTAGAATCCACGATACGCAGGATGTTTCCCAGACCAGAGGTGGCACCAGTGCCAAGTCGGGCTGGTTTGATGGTGCAAAGTGGCTCCTCCAATCTGCCATCCTGAAGCGGGGTAGCATACTTTTGCTTGCCAGGGAAACCCCCAGTGCTTTGTGTCTGGGGCCTATGGCTGGAAGTGACCGGCTGGCTCCTGAAAAGCTACGATAGGCAGGATGGTTACCAGACCCATGGTGGAACCAGTGCCAAGTTCGGCTGGTTTGATAGTACCAAGTGGTTCCTGCAATCTGCCATCAAAAAGTTGGCAGGCCAGTTTTGTTTTCCAGGGAAAAGCGCCGTTGTTTGTGTTTGGGGTCCTGTGGCTGGGAGTGGCCGGCTGGCTCCTTAGAATCCACGATACGCAGGATGGTTCCCAGACCAGAGGTGGCACCAGTGCCAAGTCGGGCTGGTTTGATGGTGCAACGTGGCTCCTGCAATCTGCCATCCAGAAGCGGGGCAGCTTACTTTTGTTTGCCAAGGAAACGGGCCGTGGTTTGTGTCTGGGGGCCTATGGCTGGGAGTGACCGGCTGGCTCCTGAGAAGCTACGATAGGCAGGATGGTGACCAGACCCATGGTGGCACCAGTGCCAAGTTGGGCTGGTTTGATAGTACCAAGCGGCTCCTGCAATCTGCCATCAAAAAGTTGGCAGGCGAGTTCTGTTTTCCAGGGAAAAGCGCCGTTGTTTGTGTTTGGGGGCCTGTGGCTGGGAGTGGCCGGCTGGCTCCTTAGAATCCACGATACGCAGGATGGTTCCCAGACCAGAGGTGGCACCAGTGCCAAGTCGGGCTGGTTTGATGGTGCAAAGTGGCTCCTGCAATCTGCCATCCAGAAGCGGGGCAGCCGAGTTTTTGTTGCCAGAGAAAAGGGCCGTGGCTTGTGTCTGGGGGCCTATGGCTGGGAGTGGCCGGCTGGCTCCTTAAAATGCTCGTTACGCAGGATGGTGACCAGACCCAAGGTGGCACCAGTGCCAAGTTGTGCTGTTTTTGTAGTACCAAGTGCGTCCTGCAATTTGCCATCCAGAAGAGGGGCAGTTGAGTTTTGTTTGCCAGAGAAAAGGGCCGTGGTTTGTGTTTGAGGGCATATGGCTGAGAGTGGCCGGCTGACCCCTGAAAATCCACAATAGGCAGGATGGTTCCCAGAGCCAAGGTGGCACCAGTGCCAAGTCGGGCTGGTTTGATAGTACTAAATAGCTCCTGCAATCTGCCATCCAGAAGCGGGGCAGCTTAATTTTGTTTGCCAGGGAAACGGGCCGAGGTTTGTGTCTGGGGGCCTATGGCTGGGAGTGACCGGCTCGGTCGTGAAAAGCTACGATAGGCAGGATGTTTACCAGACTCATGGTGGCACCAGTGCCACGTTGGGCTGATTTGATAGTACCAAGCGGCTCCTGCAATCTGCCATCAAAAAGTTGGCAGGCGAGTTTTGTTTTCCAGGGGAAAGCGCCGTTGTTTGTGTTTGGGGGCCTATGGCTGGGAGTGGCCGGCTGGCTAATTAGAATCCACGATACGCAGGATGGTTACCAGGCCGTGGTGGCACCAGTGCCAAGTCGGGCTAGTTTGATGGTGCAAAGTGGCTCCTGCATTCTGCCATCTAAAAGTTGGCAGGCGAGTTTTGTTTTCCAGGGAAAAGTGCCGTTGATTTTGTTTGGTGGCCTGTGGCTGGGAGTGGCCGGCTGGCTCCTTAGAATCCACGATACGCAGGATGGTTCCCAGACCAGAGGTGGCACCAGTTCCAAGTCGGGCTGGTTTGATAGTACCAAGTGGCTCCTGCAATCTGCCACCCAGAAGCGGGGCAGCTTACTTTTGTTTGCCAGGGAAACGGACCGAGGTTTTTGTCTGGGGGCCTATGGCTGGGAGTGACTGGCTGGCTCCTGAAAAGCTACGATAGGCAGGATGGTTACCAGACCAGAGGTGGCACCAGTGCCACGTTGGGCTGATTTGATAGTACCAAGCGGCTCCTGCAATCTGCCATGAAAAAGTTGGCAGGCGAGTTTTGTTTTCCAGGGAAAAGTGCCGTTGATTTTTTTTGGTGGCCTGTGGCTGGGAGTGGCCGGCTGGCTCCTTAGAATCCACGATACGCAGGATGGTTCCCAGACCAGTGGTGGCACCAGTTCCAAGTCGGGCTGGTTTGATAGTACCAAGTGGCTCCTGCAATCTGCCATCCAGAAGCGGGGCAGCTTACTTTTGTTTGCAAGGGAAACAGGCCGAGGTTTGTGTCTGGGGGCCTATGGCTGGGAGTGACTGGCTGGCTCCTGAAAAGCTACGATAGGCAGGATGGTTACCAGACTCATGGTGGCACCAGTGCCACGTTGGGCTGATTTGATAGTACCAAGCGGCTCCTGCAATCTGCCATCAAAAAGTTGGCAGGCGAGTTTTGTTTTCCAGGGAAAAGCGCCGTTGTTTGTGTTTGGGGGCCTATGGCTGGGAGTGGCCGGCTGACTAATTAGAATCCACGATACGCAGGATGGTTCCCAGACCGTGGTGGCACCAGTGCCAAGTCGGGCTAGTTTGATGGTGCAAAGTGGCTCCTGCAATCTGCCATGAAAAAGTTTGCCGGCGAGTTTTGTTTTCCAGGGAAAAGTGCCGTTGTTTGTGTTTGGTGGACTGCGGCTGGGAGTGGCCTGCTGGCTCCTTAGAATCCACGATACGCAGGGTGGTTTCCAGACCAGAGGTGGCACCAGTTCCAAGTCGGGCTGGTTTAATAGTACCAAGTGGCTCCTGCAATCTGCCATCCAGAAGCGGGGCAGCTTACTTTTGTTTGCCAGGGAAACGGGCCGAGGTTTGTGTATGGGGGCCTATGGCTGGGAGTGACCGGCTGGCTCCTGAAAAGCTACGATAGGCAGGATGGTTACCAGACCAGAGGTGGCACCAGTGCCACGTTGAGCTTATTTGATAGTATCAAGCGGCTCCTGCAATCTGCCATCAAAAAGTTGGCAGGCGAGTTTTGTTTTCCAGGGAAAAGTGCCGTTGATTTTGTTTGGGGGCCTGTGGCTGGGAGTGGCCGGCTGGCTCCTTAGAATCCACGATACGCAGGATGGTTCCCAGACCAGAGGTGGCACCAGTGCCAAGTCGGGTTGGTTTGATGGTGCAAAGTGGCTCCTGCAATCTGCCATCAAAATGTTGGCAGGCGAGTTTTGTTTTCCAGGGAAAAGCGCCATTGTTTGTGTTTGGTGGACTGTGGCTGGGAGTGGCCAGCTGGCTCCTTATAATCCACGATACGCAGGATGGTTCCCAGACCAGAGGTGGCACCAGTGCCAAGTTGGGCTGGTTTCATGGTGCAAAGTGGCTCCTGCAATCTGCCATCCAGAAGCGGGGCAGCTGAATTTTGTTTGCCAGAGAAAAGGGCCGTGGTTATTTTTGGGGGGCCTATGGCTGGGAGTGGCCGGCTGGCTCCTTAAAACGCTCGATACGCAGGATGGTGACCAGACCCATGGTGGCACCAGTGCCAAGTTGTGCTGTTTTTGTAGTACCAAGTGCGTCCTGCAATTTGCCATCCAGAAGAGGGGCAGTTGAGTTTTGTTTGCCAGAGAAAAGGGCCGTGGTTTGTGTTTGAGGGCATATGGCTGAGAGTGGCCGGCTGACCCCTGAAAATCCACAATAGGCAGGATGGTTCCCAGAGCCAAGGTGGCACCAGTGCCAAGTCGGGCTGGTTTGATAGTACTAAATAGCTCCTGCAATCTGCCATCCAGAAGCGGGGCAGCTTAATTTTGTTTGCCAGGGAAACGGGCCGAGGTTTGTGTCTGGGGGCCTATGGCTGGGAGTGACCGGCTGGCTCCTGAAAAGCTACGATAGGCAGGATGGTTCCCAGACTCATGGTGGCACCAGTGCCAAGTTGGGCTTATTTGATAGTACCAAGCGGCTCCTGCAATCTGCCATCAAAAAGTTGGCAGGCGAGTTTTGTTTTCCAGGGAAAAGTGTCGTTGTTTGTGTTTGGGGGCTTGTGGCTGGGAGGGCCGGCTGGCTCCTTAGAATCCACGATACGCAGGATGGTTCCCAGACCAGAGGTGGCACCAGTGCCAAGTCGGGCTAGTTTGATGGTGCAAAGTGGCTCCTGCAATCTGCCATCAAAATGTTGGCAGGCGAGTTTTGTTTTCCAGGGAAAAGCGCCGTTGTTTGTGTTTGGTGGACTCTGGCTGGGAGTGGCCGGCTGGCTCCTTAGAATCCACGATACGCAGGATGGTTCCCAGACCCAAGGTGGCACCAGTTCCAAGTCGGGCTGGTTTGATAGTAACAAGTGGCTCCTGCAATCTGCCATCCAGAAGCGGGGCAGCTTACTTATGTTTGCCAGGGAAACGGGCCGAGGTTTGTGTCTGGGGGCCTATGGCTGGGAGTGACCGGCTGGCTCCTGAAAAGCTACGATAGGCAGGATGGTTACCAGACCCATGGTGGCACCAGTGCCAAGTTGGGCTGATTTGATAGTATCAAGCGGCTCCTGCAATCTGCCATCAAAAAGTTGGCAGGCGAGTTTTGTTTTCCAGGGAAAAGTGCCGTTGATTTTTTTGGTGGCCTGTGGCTGGGAGTGGCCGGCTGGCTCCTTAGAATCCACGATACGCAGGATGGTTCCCAGACCAGAGGTGGCACCAGTTCCAAGTCGGGCTTGTTTGATAGTACCAAGTGGCTCCTGCAATCTGCCATCCAGAAGCGGGGCAGCTTACTTTTGTTTGCAAGGGAAACGGGCCGAGGTTTTTGTCTGGTGGCTTATGGCTGGGAGTGACTGGCTGGCTCCTGAAAAGCTACGATAGGCAGGATGGTTACCAGACTCATGGTGGCACCAGAGCCACGTTGGGCTGATTTGATAGTACCAAGCGGCTCCTGCAATCTGCCATCAAAAAGTTGGCAGGCGAGTTTTGTTTTCCAGGGGAAAGCGCCGTTGTTTGTGTTTGGGGGCCTATGGCTGGGAGTGGCCGGCTGGCTAATTAGAATCCACGATACGCAGGATGGTTCCCAGACCATGGTGGCACCAGTGCCAAGTCGGGCTAGTTTGATGGTGCAAAGTGGCTCCTGCAATCTGCCATGAAAAAGTTGGCAGGCGAGTTTTGTTTTCCAGGGAAAAGTGCCGTTGTTTGTGTTTGGTGGACTGTGGCTGGGAGTGGCCGGCTGGCTCCTTAGAATCCACGATACGCAGCATGGTTCCCAGACCAGAGGTGGCACCAGTGCCAAGTCGGGCTAGTTTGATGGTGCAAAGTGGCTCCTGCAATCTGCCATCCAGAAGCGGGGTAGCTTACTTATGTTTGCCAGGGAAACAGGCCGAGGTTTTTTCCGGGGGCCTATGGGTGGGACTGTCCGGCTGGCTCCTGAAAAGCTACGATAGGCAGGATGGTGACCAGACCCATGGTGGCACCAGTGCCAAGATGGGCTGGTTTGATAGTACATAGTGGCTCCTGCAATCTGCCATCAAAAAGTTGGCAGGCGAGTTTTGTTTTCCAGGGAAAAGCGCCGTTGTTTGTGTTTGGGGGCCTGTGGCTGGGAGTGGCCGGCTGGCTCCTTAGAATCCACGATACGCAGGATGGTTCCCAGACCAGAGGTGGCACCAGTGCCAAGTCGGGCTGGTTTGATGGTGAAAAGTGGCTCCTGCAATCTGCCATCAAAAAGTTGGCAGGCGAGTTTTGTTTTCCCGGGAAAAGCGCCGTTTTTTGTGTTTGGGGGCCTGTGGCTGGGAGTGGCCGGCTGGCTAATTAGAATCCACGATACGCAGGATGGTTCCCAGACCAGAGGTGGCACCAGTGCCAAGTCGGGCTAGTTTGATGGTGCAAAGTGGCTCCTGCAATCTGCCATCCTGAAGCGGGGTAGCATACTTTTGTTTGCCAGGGAAACCGGCAGTGCTTTGTGTCTGGGGCCTATGGCTGGGAGTGACCGGCTGGCTCCTGAAAAGCTACGATAGGCAGGATGGTTACCAAACCCATGGTGGAACCAGTGCCAACTTGGGCTGGTTTGATAGTACCAAGTGGCTCCTGCAATCTGCCATCAAATAGTTGGCAGGCGAGTTTTGTTTTCCAGGGAAAAGCGCCGTTGTTTGTGTTTGGGGTCCTGTGGCTGGGAGTGGCCGGCTGGCTCCTTAGAATCCACGATACGCAGGATGGTTCCCAGACCAGAGGTGGCACCAGTGCCAAGTCGGGCTGGTTTGATGGTGCAACGTGGCTCCTGCAATCTGCCATCCAGAAGCGGGGCAGCTTACTTTTGTTTGCCAAGGAAACGGGCCGTGGTTTGTGTCTGGGGGCCTATGGCTGGGAGTGACCGGCTGGCTCCTGAGAAGCTACGATAGGCAGGATGGTGACCAGACCCATGGTGGCACCAGTGCCAAGTTGGGCTGGTTTGATAGTACCAAGCGGCTCCTGCAATCTGCCATCAAAAAGTTGGCAGGCGAGTTCTGTTTTCCAGGGAAAAGCGCCGTTGTTTGTGTTTGGGGGCCTGTGGCTGGGAGTGGCCGGCTGGCTCCTTAGAATCCACGATACGCAGGATGGTTCCCAGACCAGAGGTGGCACCAGTGCCAAGTCGGGCTGGTTTGATGGTGCAAAGTGGCTCCTGCAATCTGCCATCCAGAAGCGGGGCAGCCGAGTTTTTGTTGCCAGAGAAAAGGGCCGTGGCTTGTGTCTGGGGGCCTATGGCTGGGAGTGGCCGGCTGGCTCCTTAAAATGCTCGTTACGCAGGATGGTGACCAGACCCAAGGTGGCACCAGTGCCAAGTTGTGCTGTTTTTGTAGTACCAAGTGCGTCCTGCAATTTGCCATCCAGAAGAGGGGCAGTTGAGTTTTGTTTGCCAGAGAAAAGGGCCGTGGTTTGTGTTTGAGGGCATATGGCTGAGAGTGGCCGGCTGACCCCTGAAAATCCACAATAGGCAGGATGGTTCCCAGAGCCAAGGTGGCACCAGTGCCAAGTCGGGCTGGTTTGATAGTACTAAATAGCTCCTGCAATCTGCCATCCAGAAGCGGGGCAGCTTAATTTTGTTTGCCAGGGAAACGGGTCGAGGTTTGTGTCTGGGGGCCTATGGCTGGGAGTGACCGGCTGGCTCCTGAAAAGCTACGATAGGCAGGATGGTTACCAGACCAGAGGTGGCACCAGTGCCACGTTGAGCTTATTTGATAGTATCAAGCGGCTCCTGCAATCTGCCATCAAAAAGTTGGCAGGCGAGTTTTGTTTTCCAGGGAAAAGTGCCGTTGATTTTGTTTGGGGGCCTGTGGCTGGGAGTGGCCGGCTGGCTCCTTAGAATCCACGATACGCAGGATGGTTCCCAGACCAGAGGTGGCACCAGTGCCAAGTCGGGTTGGTTTGATGGTGCAAAGTGGCTCCTGCAATCTGCCATCAAAATGTTGGCAGGCGAGTTTTGTTTTCCAGGGAAAAGCGCCATTGTTTGTGTTTGGTGGACTGTGGCTGGGAGTGGCCAGCTGGCTCCTTATAATCCACGATACGCAGGATGGTTCCCAGACCAGAGGTGGCACCAGTGCCAAGTTGGGCTGGTTTCATGGTGCAAAGTGGCTCCTGCAATCTGCCATCCAGAAGCGGGGCAGCTGAGTTTTGTTTGCCAGAGAAAAGGGCCGTGGTTATTTTTGGGGGGCCTATGGCTGGGAGTGGCCGGCTGGCTCCTTAAAACGCTCGATACGCAGGATGGTGACCAGACCCATGGTGGCACCAGTGCCAAGTTGTGCTGTTTTTGTAGTACCAAGTGCGTCCTGCAATTTGCCATCCAGAAGAGGGGCAGTTGAGTTTTGTTTGCCAGAGAAAAGGGCCGTGGTTTGTGTTTGGGGGCCTGTGGCTGGGAGTGACTGGCTGGCTCCTGAAAAGCTACGATAGGCAGGATGCTTACCAGACTCATGGTGGCACCAGAGCCACGTTGGGCTGATTTGATAGTACCAAGCGGCTCCTGCAATCTGCCATCAAAAAGTTGGCAGGCGAGTTTTGTTTTCCAGGGGAAAGCGCCGTTGTTTGTGTTTGGGGGCCTATGGCTGGGAGTGGCCGCCTGGCTAATTAGAATCCACGATACGCAGGATGGTTCCCAGACCATGGTGGCACCACTGCCAAGTCGGGCTAGTTTGATGGTGCAAAGTGGCTCCTGCAATCTGCCATGAAAAAGTTGGCAGGCGAGTTTTGTTTTCCAGGGAAAAGTGCCGTTGTTTGTGTTTGGTGGACTGTGGCTGGGAGTGGCCGGCTGGCTCCTTAGAATCCACGATACGCAGCATGGTTCCCAGACCAGAGGTGGCACCAGTGCCAAGTCGGGCTAGTTTGATGGTGCAAAGTGGATCCTGCAATCTGCCATCCAGAAGCGGGGTAGCTTACTTTTGTTTGCCAGGGAAACAGGCCGAGGTTTTTTCCGGGGGCCTATGGGTGGGACTGTCCGGCTGGCTCCTGAAAAGCTACGATAGGCAGGATGGTGACCAGACCCATGGTGGCACCAGTGCCAAGATGGGCTGGTTTGATAGTACATAGTGGCTCCTGCAATCTGCCATCAAAAAGTTGGCAGGCGAGTTTTGTTTTCCAGGGAAAAGCGCCGTTGTTTGTGTTTGGGGGCCTGTGGCTGGGAGTGGCCGGCTGGCTCCTTAGAATCCACGATACGCAGGATGGTTCCCAGACCAGAGGTGGCACCAGTGCCAAGTCGGGCTGGTTTGATGGTGAAAAGTGGCTCCTGCAATCTGCCATCAAAAAGTTGGCAGGCGAGTTTTGTTTTCCCGGGAAAAGCGCCGTTTTTTGTGTTTGGGGGCCTGTGGCTGGGAGTGGCCGGCTGGCTAATTAGAATCCACGATACGCAGGATGGTTCCCAGACCAGAGGTGGCACCAGTGCCAAGTCGGGCTAGTTTGATGGTGCAAGTGGCTCCTGCAATCTGCCATTAAAAGTTGGCATGCCAGTTTTGTTTTCCAGGGAAAAGCGCCGTTGTTTGTGTTTGGGGGCCTGTGGCTGGGAGTGGCCGGCTGGCTGCTTAGAATCCACGATACGCAGGATGGTTCCCAGACCAGAGGTGGCACCAGTGCCGAGTCGGGCTGGTTTGATGGTGCAAAGTGGCTCCTGCAATCTGCCATCCTGAAGCGGGGTAGCATACTTTTGTTTGCCAGGGAAACCGGCAGTGCTTTGTGTCTGGGGCCTATGGCTGGGAGTGACCGGCTGGCTCCTGAAAAGCTACGATAGGCAGGATGGTTACCAAACCCATGGTGGAACCAGTGCCAACTTGGGCTGGTTTGATAGTACCAAGTGGTTCCTGCAATCTGCCATCAAATAGTTGGCAGGCGAGTTTTGTTTTCCAGGGAAAAGCGCCGTTGTTTGTGTTTGGTGTCCTGTGGCTGGGAGTGGCCGGCTGGCTCCTTAGAATCCACGATACGCAGGATGGTTCCCAGACCAGTGGTGGCACAAGTGCCAAGTTGGGCTGGTTTGATACCACAAAGTGGCTCCTGCAATCTGCCATCCAGAAGCGGGGCAGCTTACTTTTGTTTGCCAAGGAAACGGGCCGTGGTTTGTGTCTGGGGGCCTATGGCTGGGAGTGACCGGCTCGGTCGTGAAAAGCTACGATAGGCAGGATGGTGACCAGACCCATGGTGGCACCAGTGCCAAGTTGGGCTGGTTTGATAGTACCAAGCGGCTCCTACAATCTGCCATCAAAAAGTTGGCAGACGAGTTCTGTTTTCCAGGGAAAAGCGCCGTTGTTTTTGTTTCGGGGCCTGTGGCTGGGAGTGGCCGGCTGGCTCCTGAAAAGCTACGATAGGCAGGATGGTGACCAGACCCATGGTGGCAGCAGTGCCAAGTTGGGCTGGTTTGATAGTACCAAGTGGCTCCTGCAATCTGCCATCCAGAAGCGGGGCAGCTTACTTTTTTTTGCCAAGGAAACGGGCCGTGGTTTTTGTCTGGGTGCCTATGGCTGGGAGTGACCGGCTCGGTCGTGAAAAGCTACGATAGGCAGGATGGTTACCAGACTCATGGTGGCACCAGTGCCACGTTGGGCTGATTTGATAGTACCAAGCGGCTCCTGCAATCTGCCATCAAAAAGTTGGCAGGCGAGTTTTGTTTTCCAGGGGAAAGCGCCGTTGTTTGTGTTTGGGGGCCTATGGCTGGGAGTGGCCGGTTTGCTAATTAGAATCCACGATACGCAGGATGGTTCCCAGACCAGAGGTGGCACCAGTGCCAAGTCTGGCTAGTTTGATGGTGCAAAGTGGCTCCTGCAATCTGCCATTAAAAAGTTGGCATGCCAGTTTTGTATTCCAGGGAAAAGCGCCGTTGATTTTTTTTGGGGGCCTGTGGCTCGGAGTGGCCAGCTGGCTCCTTAGAATCCACGATACGCAGGATGGTTCCCTGATCAGAGGTGGCGCCAGTGCCAAGTCGGGCTGGTTTGATGGTGCAAAGTGTCTCCTGCAATCTGCCATCCTGAAGCGGGGTAGCATACTTTTGTTTGCCAGGGAAACCGGCAGTGCTTTGTGTCTGGGGCCTATGGCTGGGAGTGACCGGCTGGCTCCTGAAAAGCTACGATAGGCAGGATGGTTACCAGACCCATGGTGGAACCAGTGCCAAGTTGGGCTGGTTTGATAGTACCAAGTGGTTCCTGCAATCTGCCATCAAAAAGTTGGCAGGCCAGTTTTGTTTTCCAGGGAAAAGCGCCGTTGTTTGTGTTTGGTGTCCTGTGGCTGGGAGTGGCCGGCTGGCTCCTTAGAATCCACGATACGCAGGATGGTTCCCAGACCAGAGGTGGCACCAGTGCCAAGCTGGGCTGGTTTGATACCACAAAGTGGCTCCTGCAATCTGCCATCCAGAAGCGGGGCAGCTTACTTTTGTTTGCCAAGGAAACGGGCCGTGGTTTGTGTCTGGGGGCCTATGGCTGGGAGTGACCGGCTCGGTCGTGAAAAGCTACGATAGGCAGGATGGTGACCAGACCCATGGTGGCACCAGTGCCACTTTGGGCTGGTTTGATAGTACCAAGCGGCTCCTGCAATCTGCCATCAAAAAGTTGGCAGACGAGTTCTGTTTTCCAGGGAAAAGCGCCGTTGATTTTGTTTGGGGGCCTGTGGCTGGGAGTGGCCGGCTGGCTCCTGAAAAGCTACGATAGGCAGGATGGCTACTAGACCCATGGTGGCAGCAGTGCCAAGTTGGGCTGGTTTGATAGTACCAAGTGGCTCCTGCAATCTGCCATCCAGAAGCGGGGCAGCTTACTTTTTTTTGCCAAGGAAACGGGCCGTGGTTTGTGTCTGGGGGCCTATGGCTGGGAGTGACCGGCTCGGTCGTGAAAAGCTACGATAAGCAGGATGGTTACCAGACTCATGGTGACACCAGTGCCAAGTTGGGCTGATTTGATAGTATCAAGCGGCTCCTGCAATCTGCCATCAAAAAGTTGGCAGGCGAGTTTTGTTTTCCAGGGGAAAGCGCCGTTGTTTGTGTTTGGGGGCCTATGGCTGGGAGTGGCCGGCTGGCTAATTAGAATCCACGATACGCAGGATGGTTCCCAGACCATGGTGGCACCAGTGCCAAGTCGGGCTAGTTTGATGGTGCAACGTGGCTCCTGCAATCTGCCATCAAAAAGTTGGCAGGCGAGTTTTGTTTTCCAGGGAAATGTGCCGTTGTTTGTGTTTGGTGGACTGTGGCTGGGAGTGGCCGGCTGGCTCCTTAGAATCCACGATACGCAGCATGGTTCCCAGACCAGAGGTGGCACCAGTTCCAAGTCGGGCTGGTTTGATAGTATCAAGTGGCTCCTGCAATCTGCCATCCAGAAGCGGGGCAGCTTACTTTTGTTTCCAGGGAAACGGGCCGAGATTTTTGTCTGGGGGCCTATGGCTCGGAGTGACCGGCTGGCTCCTGAAAAGCTACGATAGGCAGGATGGTTACCAGACTCATGTTGGCACCAGTGTCAAGTTGGGCTGATTTGATAGTATCAAGCGGCTCCTGCAATCTGCCATCAAAAAGTTGGCAGGCGAGTTTTGTTTTCCAGGGAAAAGCGCCGTTGTTTGTGTTTGGGGGCCTGTCTCTGGGAGTGGCCGGCTGGCTTCTTAGAATCCACGATACGCAGGATGGTTCCCAGACCAGAGGTGGCACCAGTGCCAAGTCGGGCTAGTTTGATGGTGCAAAGTGGCTCCTGCAATCTGCCATCCAGAAGCGGGACAGCTTACGTTTGTTTGCCAGGGAAACAGGCCGAGGTTTTTTCTGGGGGCCTATGGGTGGGACTGTCCGGCTGGCTCCTGAAAAGCTACGATAGGCAGGATGGTGACCAGACCCATGGTGGCACCAGTGCCAAGTTGGGCTGGTTTGATAGTACCAAGTGGCTCCTGCAATCTGCCATCAAAAAGTTGGCAGGCCAGTTTTGTTTTCCAGGGAAAAGCGCCGTTGTTTGTGTTTGGGGTCCTGTGGCTGGGAGTGGCCGGCTGGCTCCTTAGAATCCACGATACGCAGGATGGTTCCCAGACCAGAGGTGGCACCAGTGCCAAGTCGGGCTGGTTTGATGGTGCAAAGTGGCTCCTGCAATCTGCCATCAAAATGTTGGCAGGCGAGTTTTGTTTACCCGGGAAAAGCGCCGTTGTTTGTGTTTGGAGGCCTGTGGCTGAGAGTGGCCGGCTGGCTAATTAGAATCCACGATACGCAGGATGGTTCCCAGACCAGAGGTGGCACCAGTGCCAAGTTGGGCTGGTTTGATAGTTCCAAGTGGCTCCTGCAATCTGCCATCCAGAAGCGGGGCAGCGGATTTTTGTTTGCCAGAGAAAAGGGCCGTGGTTTGTTTTTGGGGGCATATGGCTGGGAGTGGCCGGCTGGCTCCTTAAAATCCTCGATACGCAGGATGGTGACCAGACCCAAGGTGGCGCCAATGCCAAGTTGTGCTGTTTTTGTAGTACCAAGTGCGTCCTGCAATTTGCCATCCAGAAGAGGGGCAGTTGAGTTTTGTTTGCCAGAGAAAAGGGCCGTGGTTTGTGTTTGAGGGCATATGGCTGAGAGTGGCCGGCTGACCCCTGAAAATCCACAATAGGCAGGATGGTTCCCAGAGCCAAGGTGGCAGCAGTGCCAAGTCGGGCTGGTTTGATACTACTAAATAGCTCCTGCAATCTGCCATCCAGAAGCGGGGCAGCTTAATTTTGTTTGCCAGGGAAACGGGCCGAGGTTTTTGCCTGGGGGCCTATGGCTGGGCGTGACCGGCTGGCTCCTGAAAAGCTACAATAGGCACGATGGTGACCAGACCCATGGTGGCACCAGTGCCAAGTTGGGCTGGTTTGATAGTACCAAGTGGCTCCTGCAATCTGCCATCTAAAAGTTGGCAGGCCAGTTTTGTTTTCCAGGGAAAAGTGCCGTTGATTTTTTTTTTTGGCCTGTAGCTGGGAGTGGCCGGCTGGCTCCTTAGAATCCACGATACGCAGGATGGTTCCCAGACCAGAGGTGGCACCAGTTCCAAGTCGGGCTTGTTTGATAGTACCAAGTGGCTCCGGCAATCTGCCATCCAGAAGCGGGGCAGCTTACTTTTGTTTGCAAGGGAAACGGGCCGAGGTTTGTGTCTGGGGGCCTATGGCTGGGAGTGACCAGCTGGCTCCTGAAAAGCTACGATAGGCAGGATGGTTACCAGACTCATGGTGACACCAGTGCCACGTTGGGCTGATTTGATAGTACCAAGCGGCTCCTGCAATCTGCCATCAAAAAGTTGGCAGGCGAGTTTTGTTTTCCAGGGGAAAGCGCCGTTGTTTGTGTTTGGGGGCCTATGGCTGGGAGTGGCCGGCTGGCTAATTAGAATCCACGATACGCAGGATGGTTCCCAGACCAGAGGTGGCACCAGTGCCAAGTCGGGCTGGTTTGATGGTGCAAAGTGTCTCCTGCAATCTACCATCCTGAAGCGGGGTAGCATACTTTTGTTTGCCAGGGAAACCGGCAGTGCTTTGTGTCTGGGGCCTATGGCTGGGAGTGACCAGCTGGCTCCTGAAAAGCTACGATAGGCAGGATGGTTACCAGACCCATGGTGGAACCAGTGCCAAGTTGGGCTGGTTTGATAGTACCAAGTGGTTCCTGCAATCTGCCATCAAAAAGTTGGCAGGCCAGTTTTGTTTTCCAGGGAAAAGCGCCGTTGTTTGTGTTTGGTGTCCTGTGGCTGGGAGTGGCCGGCTGGCTCCTTAGAATCCACGATACGCAGGATGATTCCCAGACCAGTGGTGGCACCAGTGCCAAGTTCGGCTGGTTTGATACCACAAAGTGGCTCCTGCAATCTGCCATCCAGAAGCGGGGCAGCTTACTTTTGTTTGCCAAGGAAACGGGCCGTGGTTTGTGTCTGGGGGCCTATGGCTGGGAGTGACCGGCTCGGTCGTGAAAAGCTACGATAGGCAGGATGATGACCAGACCCATGGTGGCACCAGTGCCAAGTTGGGCTGGTTTGATAGTACCAAGAGGCTCCTGCAATCTGCCATAAAAAAGTTGGCAGGCGACTTCTGTTTTCCAGGGAAAAGCGCAGTTGTTTGTGTTTGGGGTCCTGTGGCTGGGAGTGGCCGGCTGGCTCCTTAGAATCCACGATACGCAGGATGGTTCCCAGACCAGAGGTGGCACCAGTGCCAAGTCGGGCTGGTTTGATGGTGCAAAGTGGCTCCTGCAATCTGCCATCAAAATGTTGGCAGGCGAGTTTTGTTTACCCGGGAAAAGCGCCGTTGTTTGTGTTTGGAGGCCTGTGGCTGAGAGTGGCCGGCTGGCTAATTAGAATCCACGATACGCAGGATGGTTCCCAGACCAGAGGTGGCACCAGTGCCAAGTTGGGCTGGTTTGATAGTTCCAAGTGGCTCCTGCAATCTGCCATCCAGAAGCGGGGCAGCGGATTTTTGTTTGCCAGAGAAAAGGGCCGTGGTTTGTTTTTGGGGGCATATGGCTGGGAGTGGCCGGCTGGCTCCTTAAAATCCTCGATACGCAGGATGGTGACCAGACCCAAGGTGGCGCCAATGCCAAGTTGTGCTGTTTTTGTAGTACCAAGTGCGTCCTGCAATTTGCCATCCAGAAGAGGGGCAGTTGAGTTTTGTTTGCCAGAGAAAAGGGCCGTGGTTTGTGTTTGAGGGCATATGGCTGAGAGTGGCCGGCTGACCCCTGAAAATCCACAATAGGCAGGATGGTTCCCAGAGCCAAGGTGGCAGCAGTGCCAAGTCGGGCTGGTTTGATACTACTAAATAGCTCCTGCAATCTGCCATCCAGAAGCGGGGCAGCTTAATTTTGTTTGCCAGGGAAACGGGCCGAGGTTTTTGCCTGGGGGCCTATGGCTGGGCGTGACCGGCTGGCTCCTGAAAAGCTACAATAGGCACGATGGTGACCAGACCCATGGTGGCACCAGTGCCAAGTTGGGCTGGTTTGATAGTACCAAGTGGCTCCTGCAATCTGCCATCTAAAAGTTGGCAGGCCAGTTTTGTTTTCCAGGGAAAAGTGCCGTTGATTTTTTTTTTTGGCCTGTAGCTGGGAGTGGCCGGCTGGCTCCTTAGAATCCACGATACGCAGGATGGTTCCCAGACCAGAGGTGGCACCAGTTCCAAGTCGGGCTTGTTTGATAGTACCAAGTGGCTCCGGCAATCTGCCATCCAGAAGCGGGGCAGCTTACTTTTGTTTGCAAGGGAAACGGGCCGAGGTTTGTGTCTGGGGGCCTATGGCTGGGAGTGACCAGCTGGCTCCTGAAAAGCTACGATAGGCAGGATGGTTACCAGACTCATGGTGACACCAGTGCCACGTTGGGCTGATTTGATAGTACCAAGCGGCTCCTGCAATCTGCCATCAAAAAGTTGGCAGGCGAGTTTTGTTTTCCAGGGGAAAGCGCCGTTGTTTGTGTTTGGGGGCCTATGGCTGGGAGTGGCCGGCTGGCTAATTAGAATCCACGATACGCAGGATGGTTCCCAGACCAGAGGTGGCACCAGTGCCAAGTCGGGCTGGTTTGATGGTGCAAAGTGTCTCCTGCAATCTACCATCCTGAAGCGGGGTAGCATACTTTTGTTTGCCAGGGAAACCGGCAGTGCTTTGTGTCTGGGGCCTATGGCTGGGAGTGACCAGCTGGCTCCTGAAAAGCTACGATAGGCAGGATGGTTACCAGACCCATGGTGGAACCAGTGCCAAGTTGGGCTGGTTTGATAGTACCAAGTGGTTCCTGCAATCTGCCATCAAAAAGTTGGCAGGCCAGTTTTGTTTTCCAGGGAAAAGCGCCGTTGTTTGTGTTTGGTGTCCTGTGGCTGGGAGTGGCCGGCTGGCTCCTTAGAATCCACGATACGCAGGATGATTCCCAGACCAGTGGTGGCACCAGTGCCAAGTTCGGCTGGTTTGATACCACAAAGTGGCTCCTGCAATCTGCCATCCAGAAGCGGGGCAGCTTACTTTTGTTTGCCAAGGAAACGGGCCGTGGTTTGTGTCTGGGGGCCTATGGCTGGGAGTGACCGGCTCGGTCGTGAAAAGCTACGATAGGCAGGATGATGACCAGACCCATGGTGGCACCAGTGCCAAGTTGGGCTGGTTTGATAGTACCAAGAGGCTCCTGCAATCTGCCATAAAAAAGTTGGCAGGCGACTTCTGTTTTCCAGGGAAAAGCGCAGTTGTGTTTGTTTGGGGGCCTGTGGCTGGGAGTGGCCAGCTGGCTCCTTAGAATCCACGATACGCAGGATGGTTCCCAGACCAGAGGTGGCACCAGTGCCAAGTTGGGCTGGTTTGATACCACAAAGTGGCTCCTGCAATCTGCCATCCAGAAGCGGGGCAGCTTACTTTTTTTTGCCAAGGAAACGGGCCGTGGTTTGTGTCTGGGGGCCTATGGCTGGGAGTGACCGGCTCGGTCGTGAAAAGCTACGATAGGCAGGATGGTTACCAGACCCATGGTGGCACCAGTGCCAAGTTGGGCTGGTTTGATAGTACCAAGTGGCTCCTGCAATCTGCCATCTAAAAGCGGGGCAGCTGAGTTTTGCTTGCCAGTGAAAAGGGCTGTGGTATATGTTTGGGTCCTGTGGCTGGCAGTGGCCGGCTGGCTCCTGAAATTCCATGATACGCAGCATGGTTCCCAGACCCAAGGTGGCACCAGTGCCAAGTAGGGCTGGTTTGACAGAGTCAAGCGCCTCCTGCAATCTCCCATACAGAACTGGGGCAGCTGAGTTTTTTTGCCTGTGAATCGGGCCGTTGTTTTTGATTGGGGTCTGTGGCCGAGAGTGGTCGGCTGGCTCCTGACAATCCACAATACGCAGGATGGTTCACAGACCCAAGGTGGCACCAGTGCCAAGTCGGGCTGGTTTGATAGTACCAAGCGGCTCCTGCAATCTGCCATCAAAAAGTTGGCAGACGAGTTCTGTTTTCCAGGGAAAAGCGCCGTTGTTTTTGTTTCGGGGCCTGTGGCAGGGAGTGGCCGGCTGGCTCCTGAAAAGCTACGATAGGCAGGATGGTGACCAGACCCATGGTGGCAGCAGTGCCAAGTTGGGCTGGTTTGATAGTACCAAGTGGCTCCTGCAATCTGCCATCCAGAAGCGGGGCAGCTTACTTTTTTTTGCCAAGGAAACGGGCCGTGGTTTTTGTCTGGGGGCCTATGGCTGGGAGTGACCGGCTCGGTCGTGAAAAGCTACGATAGGCAGGATGGTTACCAGACTCATGGTGGCACCAGTGCCACGTTGGGCTGATTTGATAGTACCAAGCGGCTCCTGCAATCTGCCATCAAAAAGTTGGCAGGCGAGTTTTGTTTTCCAGGGGAAAGCGCCGTTGTTTGTGTTTGGGGGCCTATGGCTGGGAGTGGCCGGTTTGCTAATTAGAATCCACGATACGCAGGATGGTTCCCAGACCAGAGGTGGCACCAGTGCCAAGTCTGGCTAGTTTGATGGTGCAAAGTGGCTCCTGCAATCTGCCATTAAAAAGTTGGCATGCCAGTTTTGTATTCCAGGGAAAAGCGCCGTTGATTTTTTTTGGGGGCCTGTGGCTCGGAGTGGCCAGCTGGCTCCTTAGAATCCACGATACGCAGGATGGTTCCCTGATCAGAGGTGGCGCCAGTGCCAAGTCGGGCTGGTTTGATGGTGCAAAGTGTCTCCTGCAATCTGCCATCCTGAAGCGGGGTAGCATACTTTTGTTTGCCAGGGAAACCGGCAGAGCTTTGTGTCTGGGGCCTATGGCTGGGAGTGACCGGCTGGCTCCTGAAAAGCTACGATAGGCAGGATGGTTACCAGACCCATGGTGGAACCAGTGCCAAGTTGGGCTGGTTTGATAGTACCAAGTGGTTCCTGCAATCTGCCATCAAAAAGTTGGCAGGCCAGTTTTGTTTTCCAGGGAAAAGCGCCGTTGTTTGTGTTTGGTGTCCTGTGGCTGGGAGTGGCCGGCTGGCTCCTTAGAATCCACGATACGCAGGATGGTTCCCAGACCAGAGGTGGCACCAGTGCCAAGCTGGGCTGGTTTGATACCACAAAGTGGCTCCTGCAATCTGCCATCCAGAAGCGGGGCAGCTTACTTTTGTTTGCCAAGGAAACGGGCCGTGGTTTGTGTCTGGGGGCCTATGGCTGGGAGTGACCGGCTCGGTCGTGAAAAGCTACGATAGGCAGGATGGTGACCAGACCCATGGTGGCACCAGTGCCACGTTGGGCTGGTTTGATAGTACCAAGCGGCTCCTGCAATCTGCCATCAAAAAGTTGGCAGACGAGTTCTGTTTTCCAGGGAAAAGCGCCGTTGATTTTGTTTGGGGGCCTGTGGCTGGGAGTGGCCGGCTGGCTCCTGAAAAGCTACGATAGGCAGGATGGCTACCAGACCCATGGTGGCAGCAGTGCCAAGTTGGGCTGGTTTGATAGTACCAAGTGGCTCCTGCAATCTGCCATCCAGAAGCGGGGCAGCTTACTTTTTTTTGCCAAGGAAACGGGCCGTGGTTTGTGTCTGGGGGCCTATGGCTGGGAGTGACCGGCTCGGTCGTGAAAAGCTACGATAAGCAGGATGGTTACCAGACTCATGGTGACACCAGTGCCAAGTTGGGCTGATTTGATAGTATCAAGCGGCTCCTGCAATCTGCCATCAAAAAGTTGGCAGGCGAGTTTTGTTTTCCAGGGAAAAGTGCCGTTGATTTTGTTTGGGGGCCTGTGGCTGGGAGTGGCCGGCTGGCTCCTTAGAATCCACGATACGCAGGATGGTTCCCAGACCAGAGGTGGCACCAGTTCCAAGTCGGGCTTGTTTGATAGTACCAAGTGGCTCCTGCAATCTGCCATCCAGAAGCGGGACAGCTTACTTTTGTTTGCAAGGGAAACGTGCCGAGGATTTTGTCTGGGGGCCTATGGCTGGGAGTGACTGGCTGGCTCCTGAAAAGCTACGATAGGCAGGATGGTTACCAGACTCATGGTGACACCAGTGCCACGTTGGGCTGATTTGATAGTACCAAGCGGCTCCTGCAATCTGCCATGAAAAAGTTGGCAGGCGAGTTTTGTTTTCCAGGGGAAAGCGCCGTTGTTTGTGTTTGGGGGCCTATGGCTGGGAGTGGCCGGCTGGCTAATTAGAATCCACGATACGCAGGATGGTTCCCAGACCATGGTGGCACCAGTGCCAAGTCGGGCTAGTTTGATGGTGCAACGTGGCTCCTGCAATCTGCCATGAAAAAGTTGGCAGGCGAGTTTTGTTTTCCAGGGAAAAGTGCCGTTGTTTGTGTTTGGTGGACTGTGGCTGGGAGTGGCCGGCTGGCTCCTTAGAATCCACGATACGCAGCATGGTTCCCAGACCAGAGGTGGCACCAGTTCCAAGTCGGGCTGGTTTGATAGTATCAAGTGGCTCCTGCAATCTGCCATCCAGAAGCGGGGCAGCTTACTTTTGTTTCCAGGGAAACGGGCCGAGATTTTTGTCTGGGGGCCTATGGCTCGGAGTGACCGGCTGGCTCCTGAAAAGCTACGATAGGCAGGATGGTTACCAGACTCATGTTGGCACCAGTGTCAAGTTGGGCTGATTTGATAGTATCAAGCGGCTCCTGCAATCTGCCATCAAAAAGTTGGCAGGCGAGTTTTGTTTTCCAGGGAAAAGCGCCGTTGTTTGTGTTTGGGGGCCTGTGGCTGGGAGTGGCCGGCTGGCTTCTTAGAATCCACGATACGCAGGATGGTTCCCAGACCAGAGGTGGCACCAGTGCCAAGTCGGGCTAGTTTGATGGTGCAAAGTGGCTCCTGCAATCTGCCATCCAGAAGCGGGACAGCTTACGTTTGTTTGCCAGGGAAACAGGCCGAGGTTTTTTCTGGGGGCCTATGGGTGGGACTGTCCGGCTGGCTCCTGAAAAGCTACGATAGGCAGGATGGTGACCAGACCCATGGTGGCACCAGTGCCAAGTTGGGCTGGTTTGATAGTACCAAGTGGCTCCTGCAATCTGCCATCAAAAAGTTGGCAGGCCAGTTTTGTTTTCCAGGGAAAAGCGCCGTTGTTTGTGTTTGGGGTCCTGTGGCTGGGAGTGGCCGGCTGGCTCCTTAGAATCCACGATACGCAGGATGGTTCCCAGACCAGAGGTGGCACCAGTGCCAAGTCGGGCTGGTTTGATGGTGCAAAGTGGCTCCTGCAATCTGCCATCAAAATGTTGGCAGGCGAGTTTTGTTTACCCGGGAAAAGCGCCGTTGTTTGTGTTTGGAGGCCTGTGGCTGAGAGTGGCCGGCTGGCTAATTAGAATCCACGATACGCAGGATGGTTCCCAGACCAGAGGTGGCACCAGTGCCAAGTTGGGCTGGTTTGATAGTTCCAAGTGGCTCCTGCAATCTGCCATCCAGAAGCGGGGCAGCGGATTTTTGTTTGCCAGAGAAAAGGGCCGTGGTTTGTTTTTGGGGGCATATGGCTGGGAGTGGCCGGCTGGCTCCTTAAAATCCTCGATACGCAGGATGGTGACCAGACCCAAGGTGGCGCCAATGCCAAGTTGTGCTGTTTTTGTAGTACCAAGTGCGTCCTGCAATTTGCCATCCAGAAGAGGGGCAGTTGAGTTTTGTTTGCCAGAGAAAAGGGCCGTGGTTTGTGTTTGAGGGCATATGGCTGAGAGTGGCCGGCTGACCCCTGAAAATCCACAATAGGCAGGATGGTTCCCACAGCCAAGGTGGCAGCAGTGCCAAGTCGGGCTGGTTTGATAGTACTAAATAGCTCCTGCAATCTGCCATCCAGAAGCGGGGCAGCTTAATTTTGTTTGCCAGGGAAACGGGCCGAGGTTTTTGCCTGGGGGCCTATGGCTGGGAGTGACCGGCTGGCTCCTGAAAAGCTACAATAGGCACGATGGTGACCAGACCCATGGTGGCACCAGTGCCAAGTTGGGCTGGTTTGATAGTACCAAGTGGCTCCTGCAATCTGCCATCTAAAAGTTGGCAGGCCAGTTTTGTTTTCCAGGGAAAAGTGCCGTTGATTTTTTTTTTTGGCCTGTAGCTGGGAGTGGCCAGCTGGCTCCTTAGAATCCACGATACGCAGGATGGTTCCCAGACCAGAGGTGGCACCAGTTCCAAGTCGGGCTTGTTTGATAGTACCAAGTGGCTCCGGCAATCTGCCATCCAGAAGCGGGGCAGCTTACTTTTGTTTGCAAGGGAAACGGGCCGAGGTTTGTGTCTGGGGGCCTATGGCTGGGAGTGACCAGCTGGCTCCTGAAAAGCTACGATAGGCAGGATGGTTACCAGACTCATGGTGACACCAGTGCCACGTTGGGCTGATTTGATAGTACCAAGCGGCTCCTGCAATCTGCCATCAAAAAGTTGGCAGGCGAGTTTTGTTTTCCAGGGGAAAGCGCCGTTGTTTGTGTTTGGGAGCCTATGGCTGGGAGTGGCCGGCTGGCTAATTAGAATCCACGATACGCAGGATGGTTCCCAGACCAGAGGTGGCACCAGTGCCAAGTCGGGCTGGTTTGATGGTGCACAGTGGCTCCTGCAATCTACCATCCTGAAGCGGGGTAGCATACTTTTGTTTGCCAGGGAAAACGGCAGTGCTTTGTGTCTGGGGCCTATGGCTGGGAGTGACCAGCTGGCTCCTGAAAAGCTACGATAGGCAGGATGGTTACCAGACCCATGGTGGAACCAGTGCCAAGTTGGGCTGGTTTGATAGTACCAAGTGGTTCCTGCAATCTGCCATCAAAATGTTGGCAGGCCAGTTTTGTTTTCCAGGGAAAAGCGCCGTTGTTTGTGTTTGGTGTCCTGTGGCTGGGAGTGGCCGGCTGGCTCCTTAGAATCCACGATACGCAGGATGATTCCCAGACCAGTGGTGGCACCAGTGCCAAGTTCGGCTGGTTTGATACCACAAAGTGGCTCCTGCAATCTGCCATCCAGAAGCGGGGCAGCTTACTTTTGTTTGCCAAGGAAACGGGCCGTGGTTTGTGTCTGGGGGCCTATGGCTGGGAGTGACCGGCTCGGTCGTGAAAAGCTACGATAGGCAGGATGATGACCAGACCCATGGTGGCACCAGTGCCAAGTTGGGCTGGTTTGATAGTACCAAGAGGCTCCTGCAATCTGCCATAAAAAAGTTGGCAGGCGACTTCTGTTTTCCAGGGAAAAGCGCAGTTGTGTTTGTTTGGGGGCCTGTGGCTGGGAGTGGCCAGCTGGCTCCTTAGAATCCACGATACGCAGGATGGTTCCCAGACCAGAGGTGGCACCAGTGCCAAGTTGGGCTGGTTTGATACCACAAAGTGGCTCCTGCAATCTGCCATCCAGAAGCGGGGCAGCTTACTTTTTTTTGCCAAGGAAACGGGCCGTGGTTTGTGTCTGGGGGCCTATGGCTGGGAGTGACCGGCTCGGTCGTGAAAAGCTACGATAGGCAGGATGGTTACCAGACCCATGGTGGCACCAGTGCCAAGTTGGGCTGGTTTGATAGTACCAAGTGGCTCCTGCAATCTGCCATCTAAAAGCGGGGCAGCTGAGTTTTGCTTGCCAGTGAAAAGGGCTGTGGTATATGTTTGGGTCCTGTGGCTGGCAGTGGCCGGCTGGCTCCTGAAATTCCATGATACGCAGCATGGTTCCCAGACCCAAGGTGGCACCAGTGCCAAGTAGGGCTGGTTTGACAGAGTCAAGCGCCTCCTGCAATCTCCCATACAGAACTGGGGCAGCTGAGTTTTTTTGCCTGTGAATCGGGCCGTTGTTTTTGATTGGGGTCTGTGGCCGAGAGTGGTCGGCTGGCTCCTGACAATCCACAATACGCAGGATGGTTCACAGACCCAAGGTGGCACCAGTGCCAAGTCGGGCTGGTTTGATAGTACCTAGTGGCTCCTGCAATCTGCCATCCAGAAGCGGGAAAGCGGATTTTTGTTTGCCAGAGAAAAGGGCCGTGGTTTGTTTTTGGGGGCATATGGCTGGGAGTGGCCGGCTGGCTCCTTAAAATCCTCGATACGCAGGATGGTGACCAGACCCAAGGTGGCACCAATACCAAGTGGGGCTGTTTTTGTAGTACAAAGTGCGTCCTGCAATTTGCCATCCAGAAGAGGGGCAGTTGAGTTTTGTTTGCCAGAGAAAAGGGCCGTGGTTTGTGTTTGAGGGCATATGGCTGAGAGTGGCCGTCTGACCCCTGAAAATCCACAATAGGCAGGATGGTTACCAGACCCATGGTGGCACCAGTGCCAAGTTGGGCTGATTTGATAGTACCAAGTGGCTCCTGCAATCTGCCATCCAAAAGTTGGCAGGCGAGTTTTGTTTTCCAGGGAAAAGTGCCGTTGATTTTTTTTGGTGGCCTGTGGCTGGGAGTGGCCGGCTGGCTCCTTAGAATCCACGATACGCAGGATGGTTCCCAGACCAGAGGTGGCACCAGTTCCAAGTCGGGCTGGTTTGATAGTACCAAGTGGCTCCTGCAATCTGCCATCCAGAAGCGGGGCTGCTTACTTTTGTTTGCAAGGGAAACGGGCCGAGGTTTTTGTCTGGGGGCCTATGGCTGGGAGTGACTGGCTGGCTCCTGAAAAGCTACGATAGGCAGGATGGTTACCAGACTCATGGTGGCACCAGTGCCACGTTGGGCTGATTTGATAGTACCAAGCGGCTCCTGCAATCTGCCATCAAAAAGTTGGCAGGCGAGTTTTGTTTTCCAGGGGAAAGCGCCGTTGTTTGTGTTTGGGGGCCTGTGGCTGGGAGTGGCCGGCTGGCTCCTTAGAATCCACGATACGCAGGATGGTTCCCAGACCAGAGGTGGCACCAGTTCCAAGTCGGGCTGGTTTGATAGTACCAAGTGGCTCCTGCAATCTGCCATCCAAAAGTTGGCAGGCGAGTTTTGTTTTCCAGGGAAAAGTGCCGTTGATTTTTTTTGGTGGCCTGTGGCTGGGAGTGGCCGGCTGGCTCCTTAGAATCCACGATACGCAGGATGGTTCCCAGACCAGAGGTGGCACCAGTTCCAAGTCGGGCTTGTTTGATAGTACCAAGTGGCTCCTGCAATCTGCCATCCAGAAGCGGGGCAGCTTACTTTTGTTTGCAAGGGAAACGGGCCGAGGTTTTTGTCTGGGGGCCTATGGCTGGGAGTGACTGGCTGGCTCCTGAAAAGCTACGATAGGCAGGATGGTTACCAGACTCATGGTGGCACCAGTGCCACGTTGGGCTGATTTGATAGTACCAAGCGGCTCCTGCAATCTGCCATCAAAAAGTTGGCAGGCGAGTTTTGTTTTCAAGGGGAAAGCGCCGTTGTTTGTGTTTGGGGGCCTGTGGCTGGGAGTGGCCAGATGGCTCCTTAGAATCCACGATACGCAGGATGGTTCCCAGACCAGAGGTGGCACCAGTGCCAAGTCGGGTTAGTTTGATGGTGCAAAGTGGCTCCTGCAATCTGCCATCAAAATGTTGGCAGGCGAGTTTTGTTTTCCAGGGAAAAGCGCCGTTGTTTGTGTTTGGGTTCCTGTGGCTGGGAGTGGCCGGCTGGCTCCTTAGAATCCACGATACGCAGGATGGTTCCCAGACCAGAGGTGGCACCAGTTCCAAGTCGGGCTTGTTTGATAGTACCAAGTGGCTCCTGCAATCTGCCATCCAGAAGCGGGGCAGCTTACTTTCGTTTGCAAGGGAAACGGGCCGAGGTTTTTGTCTGGGGGCCTACGGCTGGGAGTGACTGGCTGGCTCCTGAAAAGCTACGATAGGCAGGATGGTTACCAGACTCATGGTGGCACCAGTGCCACGTTGGGCTGATTTGATAGTACCAAGCGGCTCTTGCAATCTGCCATCAAAAAGTTGGCAGGCTAGATTTGTTTTCCAGGGGAAAGCGCCGTTGTTTGTGTTTGGGGGCCTATGGCTGGGAGTGGCCAACTGGCTAATTAGAATCCACGATACGCAGGATGGTTCCCAGAGCAGTGGTGGCAACAGTGCCAAGTCGGGCTAGTTTGATGGTGCAAAGTGGCTCCTGCAATCTGCCATGAAAAAGTTGGCAGGCGAGTTTTGTTTTCCAGGGAAAAGTGCCGTTGTTTGTGTTTGGTGTCCTGTGGCTGGGAGTGGCCGGCTGGCTCCTTAGAATCCACGATACGCAGGATGGTTCCCAGACCAGAGGTGGCACCAGTTCCAAGTCGGGCTGGTTTGATAGTACCAAGTGGTTCCTGCAATCTGCCATCCAGAAGCGGGGCAGCTTACTTTTGTTTGCAAGGGAAACGGGCCGAGGTTTGTGTCTGGGGGCCTATGGCTGGGAGTGACCTGCCGGCTCCTGAAAAGCTACAATAGGCAGGATGGTTACCAGACCCATGGTGGAACCAGTGCCAAGTTGTGCTGTTTTTGTAGTACCAAGTGCGTCCTGCAATTTGCCATCCAGAAGAGGGGCAGTTGAGTTTTGTTTGCCAGAGAAAAGGGCCGTGGTTTGTGTTTGAGGGCATATGGCTGAGAGTGGCCGGCTGACCCCTGAAAATCCACAATAGGCAGGATGGTTCCCAGAGCCAAGGTGGCACCAGTGCCAAGTCGGGCTGGTTTGATAGTACTAAATAGCTCCTGCAATCTGCCATCCAGAAGCGGGGCAGCTTAATTTTGTTTGCCAGGGAAACGGGCCGAGGTTTGTGTCTGGGGGCCTATGGCTGGGAGTGACCGGCTGGCTCCTGAAAAGCTACGATAGGCAGGATGGTTCCCAGACCAGAGGTGGCACCAGTGCCAAGTCGGGCTAGTTTGATGGTGAAAAGTGGCTCCTGCAATCTGCCATCAAAAAGTTGGCAGGCGAGTTTTGTTTTCCAGGGAAAAGTGCCGTTGATTTTGTTTGGTGGCCTGTGGCTGGGAGTGGCCGGCTGGCACCTTAGAATCCACGATACGCAGGATGGTTCCCAGACCAGAGGTGGCACCAGTTCCAAGTCGGGCTTGTTTGATAGTACCAAGTGGCTCCTGCAATCTGCCATCCAGAAGCGGGGCAGCTTACTTTCGTTTGCAAGGGAAACGGGCCGAGGTTTTTGTCTGGGGGCCTACGGCTGGGAGTGACTGGCTGGCTCCTGAAAAGCTACAATAGGCAGGATGGTTACCAGACTCATGGTGGCACCAGTGCCACGTTGGGCTGATTTGATAGTACCAAGCGGCTCCTGCAATCTGCCATCAAAAAGTTGGCAGGCCAGTTTTGTTTTCCAGGGGAAAGCGCCGTTGTTTGTGTTTGGGGGCCTATGGCTGGGAGTGGCCGGCTGGCTAATTAAAATCCACGATACGCAGGATGGTTCCCAGAGCAGTGGTGGCACCAGTGCCAAGTCGGGCTAGTTTGATGGTGCAAAGTGGCTCCTGCAATCTGCCATGAAAAAGTTTGCAGGCGAGTTTTGTTTTCCAGGGAAAATGCCGTTGTTTGTGTTTGGTGGACTGTGGCTGGGAGTGGCCGGCTGGCTCCTTAGAATCCACGATACGCAGGATGGTTCCCAGACCAGAGGTGGCACCAGTGCCGAGTTGGGCTAGTTTGATGGTGCAAAGTGGCTCCTGCAATCTGCCATCCAAAAGCGGGGTAGCTTACTTTTGTTTGCCAGGGAAACGGGCCGAGGTTTGTGTCTGGGGGCCTATGGGTGGGACTGACCGGCTGGCTCCTGAAAAGCTACGATAGGCAGGATGGTGACCAGACCCATGGTGGCACCAGTGCCAAGTTGGGCTGGTTTGATAGTACCAAGTGGCTCCTGCAATCTGCCATCAAAAAGTTGGCAGGCGAGTGTTGTTTTCCAGGGAAAAGCGCCGTTGTTTGTGTTTGGGGGCCTGTGGTTGGGAGTGGCCGGATGGCTCCTTAGAATCCACGATACGCAGGATGGTTCCCAGACCAGAGGTGGCACCAGTGCCAAGTCGGGTTGGTTTGATGGTGCAAAGTGGCTCCTGCAATCTGCCATCAAAATGTTGGCAGGCGAGTTTTGTTTTCCAGGGAAAAGCGCCGTTGTTTGTGTTTGGGGGCCTGTGGCTGGGAGTGGCCAGCTGTCTCCTTATAATCCACGATACGCAGGATGGTTCCCAGACCAGAGGTGGCACCAGTGCCAAGTCGGGCTGGTTTGATGGTGCAAAGTGGCTCCTGCAATCTGCCATCCAGAAGCGGGGCAGCTGAGTTTTGTTTGCCAGAGAAAAGGGCCGTGGTTTTTTTTGGGGGGCCTATGGCTGGGAGTGGCCAGCTGGCTCCTTAAAACGCTCGATACGCAGGATGGTGACCAGACCCATGGTGGCACCAGTGCCAAGTTGTGCTGTTTTTGTAGTACCAAGTGCGTCCTGCAATTTGCCATCCAGAAGAGGGGCAGTTGAGTTTTGTTTGCCAGAGAAAAGCGCCGTGGTTTGTGTTTGAGGGCATATGGCTGAGAGTGGCCGGCTGACCCTTGAAAATCCACAATAGGCAGGATGTTTCCCAGAGCCAAGGTGGCACCAGTGCCAAGTCGGGCTGGTTTGATAGTACTATATAGCTCCTGCAATCTGCCATCCAGAAGCGGGGCAGCTTAATTTTGTTTGCCAGGGAAACGGGCCGAGGTTTGTGTCTGGGGGCCTAAGGCTGGGAGTGACCGGCTGGCTCCTGAAAAGCTACGATAGGCAGGATGGTTCCCAAAGCAGAGGTGGCACCAGTGCCAAGTCGGGCTAGTTTGATGGTGAAAAGTGGCTCCTGCAATCTGCCATCAAAAAGTTGGCAGGCGAGTTTTGTTTTCCAGGGAAAAGTGCCGTTGATTTTTTTTGGTGGCCTGTGGCTGGGAGTGGCCGGCTGGCTCCTGAAAAGCTACGATAGGCAGGATGGTTACCAGACTCATGGTGGCACCAGTGCCACGTTGGGCTGATTTGATAGTACCAAGCGGCTCCTGCAATCTGCCATCAAAAAGTTGGCAGGCGAGTTTTGTTTTCCAGGGAAAAGCGCCGTTGTTTGTGTTTGGGGGCCTATGGCTGGGAGTGGCCGGCTGGCTAATTAGAATCCACGATACGCAGGATGGTTCCCAGACCATGGTGGCACCAGTGCCAAGTCGGGCTAGTTTGATGGTGCAAAGTGGCTCCTGCAATCTGCCATGAAAAAGTTGGCAGGCGAGTTTTGTTTTCCAGGGAAAAGTGCCGTTGTTTGTGTTTGGTGGACTGTGGCTGGGAGTGGCCGGCTGGCTCCTTAGAATCCACGATACGCAGCATGGTTCCCAGAGCAGAGGTGGCACCAGTGCCAAGTCGGGCTTGTTTGATAGTACCAAGTGGCTCCTGCAATCTGCCATCCAGAAGCGGGGCAGCGTACTTTTTTTTGCATGGGAAACGGGCCGAGGTTTTTATCTGGGGGCCTATGGCTGGGAGTGACTGGCTGGCTCCTGAAAAGCTACGATAGGCAGGATGGTTACCAGACTCATGGTGGCACCAGTGCCAAGTTGGGCTGATTTGATAGTACCAAGCGGCTCCTGCAATCTGCCATCAAAAAGTTGGCAGGCGAGTTTTGTTTTCCAGGGGAAAGCGCCGTTGTTTGTGTTTGGGGGCCTATGGCTGGGAGTGGCCGGCTGGCTAATTAGAATCCACGATACGCAGGATGGTTCCCAGACCATGGTGGCACCAGTGCCAAGTCGGGCTAGTTTGATGGTGCAAAGTGGCTCCTGCAATCTGCCATGAAAAAGTTGGCAGGCGAGTTTTGTTTTCCAGGGAAAAGTGCCGTTGTTTGTGTTTGGTGGACTGTGGCTGGGAGTGGCCGGCTGGCTCCTTAGAATCCACGATACGCAGGATGGTTCCCAGACCAGAGGTGGCACCAGTGCCAAGTCGGGCTAGTTTGATGGTGCAAAGTGGCTCCTGCAATCTGCCATCAAAAAGTTGGCAGGCGAGTTTTGTTTTCCAGGGAAAAGTGCCGTTGATTTTGTTTGGTGGCCTGTGGCTGGGAGTGGCCGCCTGGCTCCTTAGAATCCACGATACGCAGGATGGTTCCCAGACCAGAGGTGGCACCAGTTCCAAGTCGGGCTTGTTTGATAGTACCAAGTGGCTCCTGCAATCTGCCATCCAGAAGCGGGGCAGCTTACTTTTGTTTGCCAGGGAAACGGGCCGAGGTTTGTGTCTGGGGGCCTAAGGCTGGGAGTGACTGGCTGGCTCCTGAAAAGCTACGATAGGCAGGATGGTTACCAGACTCATGGTGGCACCAGTGCCACGTTGGGCTGATTTGATAGTACCAAGCGGCTTATGCAATCTGCCATCAAAAATTTGGCAGGCGAGTTTTGTTTTCCAGGGAAAAGCGCCGTTGTTTGTGTTTGGGGGCCTATGGCTGGGAGTGGCCGGCTGGCTATTTAGAATCCACGATACGCAGGATGGTTCCCAGACCAGAGGTGGCACCAGTGCCAAGTTGGGCTAGTTTGATGGTGCAAAGTGGCTCCTGCAATCTGCCATGAAAAAGTTGGCAGGCGAGTTTTGTTTTCCAGGGAAAAGTGCCGTTGTTTGTGTTTGGTGGACTGTGGCTGGGAGTGGCCGGCTGGCTCCTTAGAATCCACAATACGCAGGATGGTTCCCAGACCAGAGGTGGCACCAGTGCCAAGTCGGGCTGGTTTGATAGTACCAAGTGGCTCCTGCAATCTGCCATCCAGAAGCGGGGCAGCTTACTTTTGTTTGCAAGGGAAACGGGCCGAGGTTTGTGTCTGGGGGCCTATGGCTGGGAGTGACCGGCTGGCTCCTGAAAAGCTACGATAGGCAGGATGGTTACCAGACCCATGGTGGCACCAGTGCCAAGTTGGGCTGATTTGATAGTATCAAGCGGCTCCTGCAATCTGCCATCAAAAAGTTGGCAGGCGAGTTTTGTTTTCCAGGGAAAAGTGCCGTTGATTTTTTTTGGTGGCCTGTGGCTGGGAGTGGCCGGCTGGCTCCTTAGAATCCACGATACGCAGGATGGTTCCCAGACCAGAGGTGGCACCAGTTCCAAGTCGGGCTTGTTTGATAGTACCAAGTGGCTCCTGCAATCTGCCATCCAGAAGCGGGGCAGCTTACTTTTGTTTGCAAGGTAAACGGGCCGAGGTTTTTGTCTGGGGGCCTATGGCTGGGAGTGACTGGCTGGCTCCTGAAAAGCTACGATAGGCAGGATGGTTACCAGACTCATGGTGGCACCAGTGCCACGTTGGGCTGATTTGATAGTACCAAGCGGCTCCTGCAATCTGCCATCAAAAAGTTGGCAGGCGAGTTTTGTTTTCCAGGGGAAAGCGCCGTTGTTTGTGTTTGGGGGCCTATGGCTGGGAGTGGCCGGCTGGCTAATTAGAATCCACGATACGCAGGATGGTTCCCAGACCATGGTGGCACCAGTGCCAAGTCGGGCTAGTTTGATGGTGCAAAGTGGCTCCTGCAATCTGCCATGAAAAAGTTGGCAGGCGAGTTTTGTTTTCCAGGGAAAAGTGCCGTTGTTTGTGTTTGGTGGACTGTGGCTGGGAGTGGCCGGCTGGCTCCTTAGAATCCACGATACGCAGCATGGTTCCCAGACCAGAGGTGGCACCAGTTCCAAGTCGGGCTTGTTTGATAGTACCAAGTGGCTCCTGCAATCTGCCATCCAGAAGCGGGGCAGCGTACTTTTGTTTGCATGGGAAACGGGCCGAGGTTTTTGTCTGGGGGCCTATGGCTGGGAGTGACTGGCTGGCTCCTGAAAAGCTACGATAGGCAGGATGGTTACCAGACTCATGGTGGCACCAGTGCCAAGTTGGGCTGATTTGATACTACCAAGCGGCTCCTGCAATCTGCCATCAAAAAGTTGGCAGGCGAGTTTTGTTTTCCAGGGAAAAGCGCCGTTGTTTGTGTTTGGGGGCCTATGGCTGGGAGTGGCCGGCTGGCTCCTTAGAATCCACGATACGCAGGATGGTTCCCAGACCAGAGGTGGCACCAGTTCCAAGTCGGGCTTGTTTGATAGTACCAAGTGGCTCCTGCAATCTGCCATCCAGAAGCGGGGCAGCTTACTTTTGTTTGCAAGGGAAACGGGCCGAGGTTTTTGTCTGGTGGCTTATGGCTGGGAGTGACTGGCTGGCTCCTGAAAAGCTACGATAGGCAGGATGCTTACCAGACTCATGGTGGCACCAGAGCCACGTTGGGCTGATTTGATAGTACCAAGCGGCTCCTGCAATCTGCCATCAAAAAGTTGGCAGGCGAGTTTTGTTTTCCAGGGGAAAGCGCCGTTGTTTCTGTTTGGGGGCCTATGGCTGGGAGTGGCCGCCTGGCTAATTAGAATCCACGATACGCAGGATGGTTCCCAGACCATGGTGGCACCACTGCCAAGTCGGGCTAGTTTGATGGTGCAAAGTGGCTCCTGCAATCTGCCATGAAAAAGTTGGCAGGCGAGTTTTGTTTTCCAGGGAAAAGTGCCGTTGTTTGTGTTTGGTGGACTGTGGCTGGGAGTGGCCGGCTGGCTCCTTAGAATCCACGATACGCAGCATGGTTCCCAGACCAGAGGTGGCACCAGTGCCAAGTCGGGCTAGTTTGATGGTGCAAAGTGGATCCTGCAATCTGCCATCCAGAAGCGGGGTAGCTTACTTTTGTTTGCCAGGGAAACAGGCCGAGGTTTTTTCCGGGGGCCTATGGGTGGGACTGTCCGGCTGGCTCCTGAAAAGCTACGATAGGCAGGATGGTGACCAGACCCATGGTGGCACCAGTGCCAAGATGGGCTGGTTTGATAGTACATAGTGGCTCCTGCAATCTGCCATCAAAAAGTTGGCAGGCGAGTTTTGTTTTCCAGGGAAAAGCGCCGTTGTTTGTGTTTGGGGGCCTGTGGCTGGGAGTGGCCGGCTGGCTCCTTAGAATCCACGATACGCAGGATGGTTCCCAGACCAGAGGTGGCACCAGTGCCAAGTCGGGCTGGTTTGATGGTGAAAAGTGGCTCCTGCAATCTGCCATCAAAAAGTTGGCAGGCGAGTTTTGTTTTCCCGGGAAAAGCGCCGTTTTTTGTGTTTGGGGGCCTGTGGCTGGGAGTGGCCGGCTGGCTAATTAGAATCCACGATACGCAGGATGGTTCCCAGACCAGAGGTGGCACCAGTGCCAAGTCGGGCTAGTTTGATGGTGCAAGTGGCTCCTGCAATCTGCCATTAAAAGTTGGCATGCCAGTTTTGTTTTCCAGGGAAAAGCGCCGTTGTTTGTGTTTGGGGGCCTGTGGCTGGGAGTGGCCGGCTGGCTGCTTAGAATCCACGATACGCAGGATGGTTCCCAGACCAGAGGTGGCACCAGTGCCGAGTCGGGCTGGTTTGATGGTGCAAAGTGGCTCCTGCAATCTGCCATCCTGAAGCGGGGTAGCATACTTTTGTTTGCCAGGGAAACCGGCAGTGCTTTGTGTCTGGGGCCTATGGCTGGGAGTGACCGGCTGGCTCCTGAAAAGCTACGATAGGCAGGATGGTTACCAAACCCATGGTGGAACCAGTGCCAACTTGGGCTGGTTTGATAGTACCAAGTGGTTCCTGCAATCTGCCATCAAATAGTTGGCAGGCGAGTTTTGTTTTCCAGGGAAAAGCGCCGTTGTTTGTGTTTGGTGTCCTGTGGCTGGGAGTGGCCGGCTGGCTCCTTAGAATCCACGATACGCAGGATGGTTCCCAGACCAGTGGTGGCACAAGTGCCAAGTTGGGCTGGTTTGATACCACAAAGTGGCTCCTGCAATCTGCCATCCAGAAGCGGGGCAGCTTACTTTTGTTTGCCAAGGAAACGGGCCGTGGTTTGTGTCTGGGGGCCTATGGCTGGGAGTGACAGGCTCGGTCGTGAAAAGCTACGATAGGCAGGATGGTGACCAGACCCATGGTGGCACCAGTGCCAAGTTGGGCTGGTTTGATAGTACCAAGCGGCTCCTACAATCTGCCATCAAAAAGTTGGCAGACGAGTTCTGTTTTCCAGGGAAAAGCGCCGTTGTTTTTGTTTCGGGGCCTGTGGCTGGGAGTGGCCGGCTGGCTCCTGAAAAGCTACGATAGGCAGGATGGTGACCAGACCCATGGTGGCAGCAGTGCCAAGTTGGGCTGGTTTGATAGTACCAAGTGGCTCCTGCAATCTGCCATCCAGAAGCGGGGCAGCTTACTTTTTTTTGCCAAGGAAACGGGCCGTGGTTTTTGTCTGGGTGCCTATGGCTGGGAGTGACCGGCTCGGTCGTGAAAAGCTACGATAGGCAGGATGGTTACCAGACTCATGGTGGCACCAGTGCCACGTTGGGCTGATTTGATAGTACCAAGCGTCTCCTGCAATCTGCCATCAAAAAGTTGGCAGGCGAGTTTTGTTTTCCAGGGGAAAGCGCCGTTGTTTGTGTTTGGGGGCCTATGGCTGGGAGTGGCCGGTTTGCTAATTAGAATCCACGATACGCAGGATGGTTCCCAGACCAGAGGTGGCACCAGTGCCAAGTCTGGCTAGTTTGATGGTGCAAAGTGGCTCCTGCAATCTGCCATTAAAAAGTTGGCATGCCAGTTTTGTATTCCAGGGAAAAGCGCCGTTGATTTTTTTTGGGGGCCTGTGGCTCGGAGTGGCCAGCTGGCTCCTTAGAATCCACGATACGCAGGATGGTTCCCTGATCAGAGGTGGCGCCAGTGCCAAGTCGGGCTGGTTTGATGGTGCAAAGTGTCTCCTGCAATCTGCCATCCTGAAGCGGGGTAGCATACATTTGTTTGCCAGGGAAACCGGCAGTGCTTTGTGTCTGGGGCCTATGGCTGGGAGTGACCGGCTGGCTCCTGAAAAGCTACGATAGGCAGGATGGTTACCAGACCCATGGTGGAACCAGTGCCAAGTTGGGCTGGTTTGATAGTACCAAGTGGTTCCTGCAATCTGCCATCAAAAAGTTGGCAGGCCAGTTTTGTTTTCCAGGGAAAAGCGCCGTTGTTTGTGTTTGGTGTCCTGTGGCTGGGAGTGGCCGGCTGGCTCCTTAGAATCCACGATACGCAGGATGGTTCCCAGACCAGAGGTGGCACCAGTGCCAAGCTGGGCTGGTTTGATACCACAAAGTGGCTCCTGCAATCTGCCATCCAGAAGCGGGGCAGCTTACTTTTGTTTGCCAAGGAAACGGGCCGTGGTTTGTGTCTGGGGGCCTATGGCTGGGAGTGACCGGCTCGGTCGTGAAAAGCTACGATAGGCAGGATGGTGACCAGACCCATGGTGGCACCAGTGCCACTTTGGGCTGGTTTGATAGTACCAAGCGGCTCCTGCAATCTGCCATCAAAAAGTTGGCAGACGAGTTCTGTTTTCCAGGGAAAAGCGCCGTTGATTTTGTTTGGGGGCCTGTGGCTGGGAGTGGCCGGCTGGCTCCTGAAAAGCTACGATAGGCAGGATGGCTACCAGACCCATGGTGGCAGCAGTGCCAAGTTGGGCTGGTTTGATAGTACCAAGTGGCTCCTGCAATCTGCCATCCAGAAGCGGGGCAGCTTACTTTTTTTTGCCAAGGAAACGGGCCGTGGTTTGTGTCTGGGGGCCTATGTCCGGGAGTGACCGGCTCGGTCGTGAAAAGCTACGATAAGCAGGATGGTTACCAGACTCATGGTGACACCAGTGCCAAGTTGGGCTGATTTGATAGTATCAAGCGGCTCCTGCAATCTGCCATCAAAAAGTTGGCAGGCGAGTTTTGTTTTCCAGGGGAAAGCGCCGTTGTTTGTGTTTGGGGGCCTATGGCTGGGAGTGGCCGGCTGGCTAATTAGAATCCACGATACGCAGGATGGTTCCCAGACCATGGTGGCACCAGTGCCAAGTCGGGCTAGTTTGATGGTGCAACGTGGCTCCTGCAATCTGCCATCAAAAAGTTGGCAGGCGAGTTTTGTTTTCCAGGGAAATGTGCCGTTGTTTGTGTTTGGTGGACTGTGGCTGGGAGTGGCCGGCTGGCTCCTTAGAATCCACGATACGCAGCATGGTTCCCAGACCAGAGGTGGCACCAGTTCCAAGTCGGGCTTGTTTGATAGTACCAAGTGGCTCCTGCAATCTGCCATCCAGAAGCGGGGCAGCTTACTTTTGTTTGCCAGTGAAACGGGCCGAGGTTTTTGTCTGGGGGCCTATGGCTGGGAGTGACTGGCTGGCTCCTGAAAAGCTACGATAGGCAGGATGGTTACCAGACTCATGGTGGCACCAGTGCCAAGTTGGGCTGATTTGATACTACCAAGCGGCTCCTGCAATCTGCCATCAAAAAGTTGGCAGGCGAGTTTTGTTTTCCAGGGAAAAGCGCCGTTGTTTGTGTTTGGGGGCCTATGGCTGGGAGTGGCCGGCTGGCTCCTTAGAATCCACGATACGCAGGATGGTTCCCAGACCAGAGGTGGCACCAGTTCCAAGTCGGGCTTGTTTGATAGTACCAAGTGGCTCCTGCAATCTGCCATCCAGAAGCGGGGCAGCTTACTTTTGTTTGCAAGGGAAACGGGCCGAGGTTTTTGTCTGGTGGCTTATGGCTGGGAGTGACTGGCTGGCTCCTGAAAAGCTACGATAGGCAGGATGCTTACCAGACTCATGGTGGCACCAGAGCCACGTTGGGCTGATTTGATAGTACCAAGCGGCTCCTGCAATCTGCCATCAAAAAGTTGGCAGGCGAGTTTTGTTTTCCAGGGGAAAGCGCCGTTGTTTCTGTTTGGGGGCCTATGGCTGGGAGTGGCCGCCTGGCTAATTAGAATCCACGATACGCAGGATGGTTCCCAGACCATGGTGGCACCACTGCCAAGTCGGGCTAGTTTGATGGTGCAAAGTGGCTCCTGCAATCTGCCATGAAAAAGTTGGCAGGCGAGTTTTGTTTTCCAGGGAAAAGTGCCGTTGTTTGTGTTTGGTGGACTGTGGCTGGGAGTGGCCGGCTGGCTCCTTAGAATCCACGATACGCAGCATGGTTCCCAGACCAGAGGTGGCACCAGTGCCAAGTCGGGCTAGTTTGATGGTGCAAAGTGGATCCTGCAATCTGCCATCCAGAAGCGGGGTAGCTTACTTTTGTTTGCCAGGGAAACAGGCCGAGGTTTTTTCCGGGGGCCTATGGGTGGGACTGTCCGGCTGGCTCCTGAAAAGCTACGATAGGCAGGATGGTGACCAGACCCATGGTGGCACCAGTGCCAAGATGGGCTGGTTTGATAGTACATAGTGGCTCCTGCAATCTGCCATCAAAAAGTTGGCAGGCGAGTTTTGTTTTCCAGGGAAAAGCGCCGTTGTTTGTGTTTGGGGGCCTGTGGCTGGGAGTGGCCGGCTGGCTCCTTAGAATCCACGATACGCAGGATGGTTCCCAGACCAGAGGTGGCACCAGTGCCAAGTCGGGCTGGTTTGATGGTGAAAAGTGGCTCCTGCAATCTGCCATCAAAAAGTTGGCAGGCGAGTTTTGTTTTCCCGGGAAAAGCGCCGTTTTTTGTGTTTGGGGGCCTGTGGCTGGGAGTGGCCGGCTGGCTAATTAGAATCCACGATACGCAGGATGGTTCCCAGACCAGAGGTGGCACCAGTGCCAAGTCGGGCTAGTTTGATGGTGCAAGTGGCTCCTGCAATCTGCCATTAAAAGTTGGCATGCCAGTTTTGTTTTCCAGGGAAAAGCGCCGTTGTTTGTGTTTGGGGGCCTGTGGCTGGGAGTGGCCGGCTGGCTGCTTAGAATCCACGATACGCAGGATGGTTCCCAGACCAGAGGTGGCACCAGTGCCGAGTCGGGCTGGTTTGATGGTGCAAAGTGGCTCCTGCAATCTGCCATCCTGAAGCGGGGTAGCATACTTTTGTTTGCCAGGGAAACCGGCAGTGCTTTGTGTCTGGGGCCTATGGCTGGGAGTGACCGGCTGGCTCCTGAAAAGCTACGATAGGCAGGATGGTTACCAAACCCATGGTGGAACCAGTGCCAACTTGGGCTGGTTTGATAGTACCAAGTGGTTCCTGCAATCTGCCATCAAATAGTTGGCAGGCGAGTTTTGTTTTCCAGGGAAAAGCGCCGTTGTTTGTGTTTGGTGTCCTGTGGCTGGGAGTGGCCGGCTGGCTCCTTAGAATCCACGATACGCAGGATGGTTCCCAGACCAGTGGTGGCACAAGTGCCAAGTTGGGCTGGTTTGATACCACAAAGTGGCTCCTGCAATCTGCCATCCAGAAGCGGGGCAGCTTACTTTTGTTTGCCAAGGAAACGGGCCGTGGTTTGTGTCTGGGGGCCTATGGCTGGGAGTGACCGGCTCGGTCGTGAAAAGCTACGATAGGCAGGATGGTGACCAGACCCATGGTGGCACCAGTGCCAAGTTGGGCTGGTTTGATAGTACCAAGCGGCTCCTACAATCTGCCATCAAAAAGTTGGCAGACGAGTTCTGTTTTCCAGGGAAAAGCGCCGTTGTTTTTGTTTCGGGGCCTGTGGCTGGGAGTGGCCGGCTGGCTCCTGAAAAGCTACGATAGGCAGGATGGTGACCAGACCCATGGTGGCAGCAGTGCCAAGTTGGGCTGGTTTGATAGTACCAAGTGGCTCCTGCAATCTGCCATCCAGAAGCGGGGCAGCTTACTTTTTTTTGCCAAGGAAACGGGCCGTGGTTTTTGTCTGGGTGCCTATGGCTGGGAGTGACCGGCTCGGTCGTGAAAAGCTACGATAGGCAGGATGGTTACCAGACTCATGGTGGCACCAGTGCCACGTTGGGCTGATTTGATAGTACCAAGCGTCTCCTGCAATCTGCCATCAAAAAGTTGGCAGGCGAGTTTTGTTTTCCAGGGGAAAGCGCCGTTGTTTGTGTTTGGGGGCCTATGGCTGGGAGTGGCCGGTTTGCTAATTAGAATCCACGATACGCAGGATGGTTCCCAGACCAGAGGTGGCACCAGTGCCAAGTCTGGCTAGTTTGATGGTGCAAAGTGGCTCCTGCAATCTGCCATTAAAAAGTTGGCATGCCAGTTTTGTATTCCAGGGAAAAGCGCCGTTGATTTTTTTTGGGGGCCTGTGGCTCGGAGTGGCCAGCTGGCTCCTTAGAATCCACGATACGCAGGATGGTTCCCTGATCAGAGGTGGCGCCAGTGCCAAGTCGGGCTGGTTTGATGGTGCAAAGTGTCTCCTGCAATCTGCCATCCTGAAGCGGGGTAGCATACATTTGTTTGCCAGGGAAACCGGCAGTGCTTTGTGTCTGGGGCCTATGGCTGGGAGTGACCGGCTGGCTCCTGAAAAGCTACGATAGGCAGGATGGTTACCAGACCCATGGTGGAACCAGTGCCAAGTTGGGCTGGTTTGATAGTACCAAGTGGTTCCTGCAATCTGCCATCAAAAAGTTGGCAGGCCAGTTTTGTTTTCCAGGGAAAAGCGCCGTTGTTTGTGTTTGGTGTCCTGTGGCTGGGAGTGGCCGGCTGGCTCCTTAGAATCCACGATACGCAGGATGGTTCCCAGACCAGAGGTGGCACCAGTGCCAAGCTGGGCTGGTTTGATACCACAAAGTGGCTCCTGCAATCTGCCATCCAGAAGCGGGGCAGCTTACTTTTGTTTGCCAAGGAAACGGGCCGTGGTTTGTGTCTGGGGGCCTATGGCTGGGAGTGACCGGCTCGGTCGTGAAAAGCTACGATAGGCAGGATGGTGACCAGACCCATGGTGGCACCAGTGCCACTTTGGGCTGGTTTGATAGTACCAAGCGGCTCCTGCAATCTGCCATCAAAAAGTTGGCAGACGAGTTCTGTTTTCCAGGGAAAAGCGCCGTTGATTTTGTTTGGGGGCCTGTGGCTGGGAGTGGCCGGCTGGCTCCTGAAAAGCTACGATAGGCAGGATGGCTACCAGACCCATGGTGGCAGCAGTGCCAAGTTGGGCTGGTTTGATAGTACCAAGTGGCTCCTGCAATCTGCCATCCAGAAGCGGGGCAGCTTACTTTTTTTTGCCAAGGAAAGGGGCCGTGGTTTGTGTCTGGGGGCCTATGTCCGGGAGTGACCGGCTCGGTCGTGAAAAGCTACGATAAGCAGGATGGTTACCAGACTCATGGTGACACCAGTGCCAAGTTGGGCTGATTTGATAGTATCAAGCGGCTCCTGCAATCTGCCATCAAAAAGTTGGCAGGCGAGTTTTGTTTTCCAGGGGAAAGCGCCGTTGTTTGTGTTTGGGGGCCTATGGCTGGGAGTGGCCGGCTGGCTAATTAGAATCCACGATACGCAGGATGGTTCCCAGACCATGGTGGCACCAGTGCCAAGTCGGGCTAGTTTGATGGTGCAACGTGGCTCCTGCAATCTGCCATCAAAAAGTTGGCAGGCGAGTTTTGTTTTCCAGGGAAATGTGCCGTTGTTTGTGTTTGGTGGACTGTGGCTGGGAGTGGCCGGCTGGCTCCTTAGAATCCACGATACGCAGCATGGTTCCCAGACCAGAGGTGGCACCAGTTCCAAGTCGGGCTGGTTTGATAGTATCAAGTGGCTCCTGCAATCTGCCATCCAGAAGCGGGGCAGCTTACTTTTGTTTCCAGGGAAACGGGCCGAGATTTTTGTCTGGGGGCCTATGGCTCGGAGTGACCGGCTGGCTCCTGAAAAGCTACGATAGGCAGGATGGTTACCAGACTCATGTTGGCACCAGTGTCAAGTTGGGCTGATTTGATAGTATCAAGCGGCTCCTGCAATCTGCCATCAAAAAGTTGGCAGGCGAGTTTTGTTTTCCAGGGAAAAGCGCCGTTGTTTGTGTTTGGGGGCCTGTGGCTGGGAGTGGCCGGCTGGCTTCTTAGAATCCACGATACGCAGGATGGTTCCCAGACCAGAGGTGGCACCAGTGCCAAGTCGGGCTAGTTTGATGGTGCAAAGTGGCTCCTGCAATCTGCCATCCAGAAGCGGGACAGCTTACGTTTGTTTGCCAGGGAAACAGGCCGAGGTTTTTTCTGGGGGCCTATGGGTGGGACTGTCCGGCTGGCTCCTGAAAAGCTACGATAGGCAGGATGGTGACCAGACCCATGGTGGCACCAGTGCCAAGTTGGGCTGGTTTGATAGTACCAAGTGGCTCCTGCAATCTGCCATCAAAAAGTTGGCAGGCCAGTTTTGTTTTCCAGGGAAAAGCGCCGTTGTTTGTGTTTGGGGTCCTGTGGCTGGGAGTGGCCGGCTGGCTAATTAGAATCCACGATACGCAGGATGGTTCCCAGACCAGAGGTGGCACCAGTGCCAAGTCGGGCTGGTTTGATGGTGCAAAGTGGCTCCTGCAATCTGCCATCAAAATGTTGGCAGGCGAGTTTTGTTTACCCGGGAAAAGCGCCGTTGTTTGTGTTTGGAGGCCTGTGGCTGAGAGTGGCCGGCTGGCTAATTAGAATCCACGATACGCAGGATGGTTCCCAGACCAGAGGTGGCACCAGTGCCAAGTTGGGCTGGTTTGATAGTTCCAAGTGGCTCCTGCAATCTGCCATCCAGAAGCGGGGCAGCGGATTTTTGTTTGCCAGAGAAAAGGGCCGTGGTTTGTTTTTGGGGGCATATGGCTGGGAGTGGCCGGCTGGCTCCTTAAAATCCTCGATACGCAGGATGGTGACCAGACCCAAGGTGGCGCCAATGCCAAGTTGTGCTGTTTTTGTAGTACCAAGTGCGTCCTGCAATTTGCCATCCAGAAGAGGGGCAGTTGAGTTTTGTTTGCCAGAGAAAAGGGCCGTGGTTTGTGTTTGAGGGCATATGGCTGAGAGTGGCCGGCTGACCCCTGAAAATCCACAATAGGCAGGATGGTTCCCAGAGCCAAGGTGGCAGCAGTGCCAAGTCGGGCTGGTTTGATAGTACTAAATAGCTCCTGCAATCTGCCATCCAGAAGCGGGGCAGCTTAATTTTGTTTGCCAGGGAAACGGGCCGAGGTTTTTGCCTGGGGGCCTATGGCTGGGCGTGACCGGCTGGCTCCTGAAAAGCTACAATAGGCACGATGGTGACCAGACCCATGGTGGCACCAGTGCCAAGTTGGGCTGGTTTGATAGTACCAAGTGGCTCCTGCAATCTGCCATCTAAAAGTTGGCAGGCCAGTTTTGTTTTCCAGGGAAAAGTGCCGTTGATTTTTTTTTTTGGCCTGTAGCTGGGAGTGGCCGGCTGGCTCCTTAGAATCCACGATACGCAGGATGGTTCCCAGACCAGAGGTGGCACCAGTTCCAAGTCGGGCTTGTTTGATAGTACCAAGTGGCTCCGGCAATCTGCCATCCAGAAGCGGGGCAGCTTACTTTTGTTTGCAAGGGAAACGGGCCGAGGTTTGTGTCTGGGGGCCTATGGCTGGGAGTGACCAGCTGGCTCCTGAAAAGCTACGATAGGCAGGATGGTTACCAGACTCATGGTGACACCAGTGCCACGTTGGGCTGATTTGATAGTACCAAGCGGCTCCTGCAATCTGCCATCAAAAAGTTGGCAGGCGAGTTTTGTTTTCCAGGGGAAAGCGCCGTTGTTTGTGTTTGGGGGCCTATGGCTGGGAGTGGCCGGCTGGCTAATTAGAATCCACGATACGCAGGATGGTTCCCAGACCAGAGGTGGCACCAGTGCCAAGTCGGGCTGGTTTGATGGTGCAAAGTGTCTCCTGCAATCTACCATCCTGAAGCGGGGTAGCATACTTTTGTTTGCCAGGGAAACCGGCAGTGCTTTGTGTCTGGGGCCTATGGCTGGGAGTGACCAGCTGGCTCCTGAAAAGCTACGATAGGCAGGATGGTTACCAGACCCATGGTGGAACCAGTGCCAAGTTGGGCTGGTTTGATAGTACCAAGTGGTTCCTGCAATCTGCCATCAAAAAGTTGGCAGGCCAGTTTTGTTTTCCAGGGAAAAGCGCCGTTGTTTGTGTTTGGTGTCCTGTGGCTGGGAGTGGCCGGCTGGCTCCTTAGAATCCACGATACGCAGGATGATTCCCAGACCAGTGGTGGCACCAGTGCCAAGTTCGGCTGGTTTGATACCACAAAGTGGCTCCTGCAATCTGCCATCCAGAAGCGGGGCAGCTTACTTTTGTTTGCCAGGGAAATGGGCCGTGGTTTGTGTCTGGGGGCCTATGGCTGGGAGTGACCGGCTCGGTCGTGAAAAGCTACGATAGGCAGGATGATGACCAGACCCATGGTGGCACCAGTGCCAAGTTGGGCTGGTTTGATAGTACCAAGAGGCTCCTGCAATCTGCCATAAAAAAGTTGGCAGGCGACTTCTGTTTTCCAGGGAAAAGCGCAGTTGTGTTTGTTTGGGGGCCTGTGGCTGGGAGTGGCCAGCTGGCTCCTTAGAATCCACGATACGCAGGATGGTTCCCAGACCAGAGGTGGCACCAGTGCCAAGTTGGGCTGGTTTGATACCACAAAGTGGCTCCTGCAATCTGCCATCCAGAAGCGGGGCAGCTTACTTTTTTTTGCCAAGGAAACGGGCCGTGGTTTGTGTCTGGGGGCCTATGGCTGGGAGTGACCGGCTCGGTCGTGAAAAGCTACGATAGGCAGGATGGTTACCAGACCCATGGTGGCACCAGTGCCAAGTTGGGCTGGTTTGATAGTACCAAGTGGCTCCTGCAATCTGCCATCTAAAAGCGGGGCAGCTGAGTTTTGCTTGCCAGTGAAAAGGGCTGTGGTATATGTTTGGGTCCTGTGGCTGGCAGTGGCCGGCTGGCTCCTGAAATTCCATGATACGCAGCATGGTTCCCAGACCCAAGGTGGCACCAGTGCCAAGTAGGGCTGGTTTGACAGAGTCAAGCGCCTCCTGCAATCTCCCATACAGAACTGGGGCAGCTGAGTTTTTTTGCCTGTGAATCGGGCCGTTGTTTTTGATTGGGGTCTGTGGCCGAGAGTGGTCGGCTGGCTCCTGACAATCCACAATACGCAGGATGGTTCACAGACCCAAGGTGGCACCAGTGCCAAGTCGGGCTGGTTTGATAGTACCAAGCGGCTCCTGCAATCTGCCATCAAAAAGTTGGCAGACGAGTTCTGTTTTCCAGGGAAAAGCGCCGTTGTTTTTGTTTCGGGGCCTGTGGCAGGGAGTGGCCGGCTGGCTCCTGAAAAGCTACGATAGGCAGGATGGTGACCAGACCCATGGTGGCAGCAGTGCCAAGTTGGGCTGGTTTGATAGTACCAAGTGGCTCCTGCAATCTGCCATCCAGAAGCGGGGCAGCTTACTTTTTTTTGCCAAGGAAACGGGCCGTGGTTTTTGTCTGGGGGCCTATGGCTGGGAGTGACCGGCTCGGTCGTGAAAAGCTACGATAGGCAGGATGGTTACCAGACTCATGGTGGCACCAGTGCCACGTTGGGCTGATTTGATAGTACCAAGCGGCTCCTGCAATCTGCCATCAAAAAGTTGGCAGGCGAGTTTTGTTTTCCAGGGGAAAGCGCCGTTGTTTGTGTTTGGGGGCCTATGGCTGGGAGTGGCCGGTTTGCTAATTAGAATCCACGATACGCAGGATGGTTCCCAGACCAGAGGTGGCACCAGTGCCAAGTCTGGCTAGTTTGATGGTGCAAAGTGGCTCCTGCAATCTGCCATTAAAAAGTTGGCATGCCAGTTTTGTATTCCAGGGAAAAGCGCCGTTGATTTTTTTTGGGGGCCTGTGGCTCGGAGTGGCCAGCTGGCTCCTTAGAATCCACGATACGCAGTATGGTTCCCTGATCAGAGGTGGCGCCAGTGCCAAGTCGGGCTGGTTTGATGGTGCAAAGTGTCTCCTGCAATCTGCCATCCTGAAGCGGGGTAGCATACTTTTGTTTGCCAGGGAAACCGGCAGAGCTTTGTGTCTGGGGCCTATGGCTGGGAGTGACCGGCTGGCTCCTGAAAAGCTACGATAGGCAGGATGGTTACCAGACCCATGGTGGAACCAGTGCCAAGTTGGGCTGGTTTGATAGTACCAAGTGGTTCCTGCAATCTGCCATCAAAAAGTTGGCAGGCCAGTTTTGTTTTCCAGGGAAAAGCGCCGTTGTTTGTGTTTGGTGTCCTGTGGCTGGGAGTGGCCGGCTGGCTCCTTAGAATCCACGATACGCAGGATGGTTCCCAGACCAGAGGTGGCACCAGTGCCAAGCTGGGCTGGTTTGATACCACAAAGTGGCTCCTGCAATCTGCCATCCAGAAGCGGGGCAGCTTACTTTTGTTTGCCAAGGAAACGGGCCGTGGTTTGTGTCTGGGGGCCTATGGCTGGGAGTGACCGGCTCGGTCGTGAAAAGCTACGATAGGCAGGATGGTGACCAGACCCATGGTGGCACCAGTGCCACGTTGGGCTGGTTTGATAGTACCAAGCGGCTCCTGCAATCTGCCATCAAAAAGTTGGCAGACGAGTTCTGTTTTCCAGGGAAAAGCGCCGTTGATTTTGTTTGGGGGCCTGTGGCTGGGAGTGGCCGGCTGGCTCCTGAAAAGCTACGATAGGCAGGATGGCTACCAGACCCATGGTGGCAGCAGTGCCAAGTTGGGCTGGTTTGATAGTACCAAGTGGCTCCTGCAATCTGCCATCCAGAAGCGGGGCAGCTTACTTTTTTTTGCCAAGGAAACGGGCCGTGGTTTGTGTCTGGGGGCCTATGGCTGGGAGTGACCGGCTCGGTCGTGAAAAGCTACGATAAGCAGGATGGTTACCAGACTCATGGTGACACCAGTGCCAAGTTGGGCTGATTTGATAGTATCAAGCGGCTCCTGCAATCTGCCATCAAACAGTTGGCAGGCGAGTTTTGTTTTCCAGGGAAAAGTGCCGTTGATTTTGTTTGGGGGCCTGTGGCTGGGAGTGGCCGGCTGGCTCCTTAGAATCCACGATACGCAGGATGGTTCCCAGACCAGAGGTGGCACCAGTTCCAAGTCGGGCTTGTTTGATAGTACCAAGTGGCTCCTGCAATCTGCCATCCAGAAGCGGGACAGCTTACTTTTGTTTGCAAGGGAAACGTGCCGAGGATTTTGTCTGGGGGCCTATGGCTGGGAGTGACTGGCTGGCTCCTGATAAGCTACGATAGGCAGGATGGTTACCAGACTCATGGTGACACCAGTGCCACGTTGGGCTGATTTGATAGTACCAAGCGGCTCCTGCAATCTGCCATGAAAAAGTTGGCAGGCGAGTTTTGTTTTCCAGGGGAAAGCGCCGTTGTTTGTGTTTGGGGGCCTATGGCTGGGAGTGGCCGGCTGGCTAATTAGAATCCACGATACGCAGGATGGTTCCCAGACCATGGTGGCACCAGTGCCAAGTCGGGCTAGTTTGATGGTGCAACGTGGCTCCTGCAATCTGCCATGAAAAAGTTGGCAGGCGAGTTTTGTTTTCCAGGGAAAAGTGCCGTTGTTTGTGTTTGGTGGACTGTGGCTGGGAGTGGCCGGCTGGCTCCTTAGAATCCACGATACGCAGGATGGTTCCCAGACCAGAGGTGGCACCAGTTCCAAGTCGGGCTGGTTTGATAGTATCAAGTGGCTCCTGCAATCTGCCATCCAGAAGCGGGGCAGCTTACTTTTGTTTCCAGGGAAACGGGCCGAGATTTTTGTCTGGGGGCCTATGGCTCGGAGTGACCGGCTGGCTCCTCAAAAGCTACGATAGGCAGGATGGTTACCAGACTCATGTTGGCACCAGTGTCAAGTTGGGCTGATTTGATAGTATCAAGCGGCTCCTGCAATCTGCCATCAAAAAGTTGGCAGGCGAGTTTTGTTTTCCAGGGAAAAGCGCCGTTGTTTGTGTTTGGGGGCCTGTGGCTGGGAGTGGCCGGCTGGCTTCTTAGAATCCACGATACGCAGGATGGTTCCCAGACCAGAGGTGGCACCAGTGCCAAGTCGGGCTAGTTTGATGGTGCAAAGTGGCTCCTGCAATCTGCCATCCAGAAGCGGGACAGCTTACGTTTGTTTGCCAGGGAAACAGGCCGAGGTTTTTTCTGGGGGCCTATGGGTGGGACTGTCCGGCTGGCTCCTGAAAAGCTACGATAGGCAGGATGGTGACCAGACCCATGGTGGCACCAGTGCCAAGTTGGGCTGGTTTGATAGTACCAAGTGGCTCCTGCAATCTGCCATCAAAAAGTTGGCAGGCCAGTTTTGTTTTCCAGGGAAAAGCGCCGTTGTTTGTGTTTGGGGTCCTGTGGCTGGGAGTGGCCGGCTGGCTCCTTAGAATCCACGATACGCAGGATGGTTCCCAGACCAGAGGTGGCACCAGTGCCAAGTCGGGCTGGTTTGATGGTGCAAAGTGGCTCCTGCAATCTGCCATCAAAATGTTGGCAGGCGAGTTTTGTTTACCCGGGAAAAGCGCCGTTGTTTGTGTTTGGAGGCCTGTGGCTGAGAGTGGCCGGCTGGCTAATTAGAATCCACGATACGCAGGATGGTTCCCAGACCAGAGGTGGCACCAGTGCCAAGTTGGGCTGGTTTGATAGTTCCAAGTGGCTCCTGCAATCTGCCATCCAGAAGCGGGGCAGCGGATTTTTGTTTGCCAGAGAAAAGGGCCGTGGTTTGTTTTTGGGGGCATATGGCTGGGAGTGGCCGGCTGGCTCCTTAAAATCCTCGATACGCAGGATGGTGACCAGACCCAAGGTGGCGCCAATGCCAAGTTGTGCTGTTTTTGTAGTACCAAGTGCGTCCTGCAATTTGCCATCCAGAAGAGGGGCAGTTGAGTTTTGTTTGCCAGAGAAAAGGGCCGTGGTTTGTGTTTGAGGGCATATGGCTGAGAGTGGCCGGCTGACCCCTGAAAATCCACAATAGGCAGGATGGTTCCCAGAGCCAAGGTGGCAGCAGTGCCAAGTCGGGCTGGTTTGATAGTACTAAATAGCTCCTGCAATCTGCCATCCAGAAGCGGGGCAGCTTAATTTTGTTTGCCAGGGAAACGGGCCGAGGTTTTTGCCTGGGGGCCTATGGCTGGGAGTGACCGGCTGGCTCCTGAAAAGCTACAATAGGCACGATGGTGACCAGACCCATGGTGGCACCAGTGCCAAGTTGGGCTGGTTTGATAGTACCAAGTGGCTCCTGCAATCTGCCATCTAAAAGTTGGCAGGCCAGTTTTGTTTTCCAGGGAAAAGTGCCGTTGATTTTTTTTTTTGGCCTGTAGCTGGGAGTGGCCAGCTGGCTCCTTAGAATCCACGATACGCAGGATGGTTCCCAGACCAGAGGTGGCACCAGTTCCAAGTCGGGCTTGTTTGATAGTACCAAGTGGCTCCGGCAATCTGCCATCCAGAAGCGGGGCAGCTTACTTTTGTTTGCAAGGGAAACGGGCCGAGGTTTGTGTCTGGGGGCCTATGGCTGGGAGTGACCAGCTGGCTCCTGAAAAGCTACGATAGGCAGGATGGTTACCAGACTCATGGTGACACCAGTGCCACGATGGGCTGATTTGATAGTACCAAGCGGCTCCTGCAATCTGCCATCAAAAAGTTGGCAGGCGAGTTTTGTTTTCCAGGGGAAAGCGCCGTTGTTTGTGTTTGGGGGCCTATGGCTGGGAGTGGCCGGCTGGCTAATTAGAATCCACGATACGCAGGATGGTTCCCAGACCAGAGGTGGCACCAGTGCCAAGTCGGGCTGGTTTGATGGTGCACAGTGGCTCCTGCAATCTACCATCCTGAAGCGGGGTAGCATACTTTTGTTTGCCAGGGAAACCGGCAGTGCTTTGTGTCTGGGGCCTATGGCTGGGAGTGACCAGCTGGCTCCTGAAAAGCTACGATAGGCAGGATGGTTACCAGACCCATGGTGGAACCAGTGCCAAGTTGGGCTGGTTTGATAGTACCAAGTGGTTCCTGCAATCTGCCATCAAAATGTTGGCAGGCCAGTTTTGTTTTCCAGGGAAAAGCGCCGTTGTTTGTGTTTGGTGTCCTGTGGCTGGGAGTGGCCGGCTGGCTCCTTAGAATCCACGATACGCAGGATGATTCCCAGACCAGTGGTGGCACCAGTGCCAAGTTCGGCTGGTTTGATACCACAAAGTGGCTCCTGCAATCTGCCATCCAGAAGCGGGGCAGCTTACTTTTGTTTGCCAAGGAAACGGGCCGTGGTTTGTGTCTGGGGGCCTATGGCTGGGAGTGACCGGCTCGGTCGTGAAAAGCTACGATAGGCAGGATGATGACCAGACCCATGGTGGCACCAGTGCCAAGTTGGGCTGGTTTGATAGTACCAAGAGGCTCCTGCAATCTGCCATAAAAAAGTTGGCAGGCGACTTCTGTTTTCCAGGGAAAAGCGCAGTTGTGTTTGTTTGGGGGCCTGTGGCTGGGAGTGGCCAGCTGGCTCCTTAGAATCCACGATACGCAGGATGGTTCCCAGACCAGAGGTGGCACCAGTGCCAAGTTGGGCTGGTTTGATACCACAAAGTGGCTCCTGCAATCTGCCATCCAGAAGCGGGGCAGCTTACTTTTTTTTGCCAAGGAAACGGGCCGTGGTTTGTGTCTGGGGGCCTATGGCTGGGAGTGACCGGCTCGGTCGTGAAAAGCTACGATAGGCAGGATGGTTACCAGACCCATGGTGGCACCAGTGCCAAGTTGGGCTGGTTTGATAGTACCAAGTGGCTCCTGCAATCTGCCATCTAAAAGCGGGGCAGCTGAGTTTTGCTTGCCAGTGAAAAGGGCTGTGGTATATGTTTGGGTCCTGTGGCTGGCAGTGGCCGGCTGGCTCCTGAAATTCCATGATACGCAGCATGGTTCCCAGACCCAAGGTGGCACCAGTGCCAAGTAGGGCTGGTTTGACAGAGTCAAGCGCCTCCTGCAATCTCCCATACAGAAGTGGGGCAGCTGAGTTTTTTTTGCCTGTGAATCGGGCCGTAGTTTTTGATTGGGGTCTGTGGCCGAGAGTGGTCGGCTGGCTCCTGACAATCCACAATACGCAGGATGGTTCACAGACCCAAGGTGGCACCAGTGCCAAGTCGGGCTGGTTTGATAGTACCTAGTGGCTCCTGCAATCTGCCATCCAGAAGCGGGGCAGCGGATTTTTGTTTGCCAGAGAAAAGGGCCGTGGTTTGTTTTTGGGGGCATATGGCTGGGAGTGGCCGGCTGGCTCCTTAAAATCCTCGATACGCAGGATGGTGACCAGACCCAAGGTGGCACCAATGCCAAGTGGGGCTGTTTTTGTAGTACAAAGTGCGTCCTGCAATTTGCCATCCAGAAGAGGGGCAGTTGAGTTTTGTTTGCCAGAGAAAAGGGCCGTGGTTTGTGTTTGAGGGCATATGGCTGAGAGTGGCCGTCTGACCCCTGAAAATCCACAATAGGCAGGATGGTTACCAGACCCATGGTGGCACCAGTGCCAAGTTGGGCTGATTTGATAGTACCAAGTGGCTCCTGCAATCCGCCATCCAAAAGTTGGCAGGCGAGTTTTGTTTTCCAGGGAAAAGTGCCGTTGATTTTTTTTGGTGGCCTGTGGCTGGGAGTGGCCGGCTGGCTCCTTAGAATCCACGATACGCAGGATGGTTCCCAGACCAGAGGTGGCACCAGTTCCAAGTCGGGCTGGTTTGATAGTACCAAGTGGCTCCTGCAATCTGCCATCCAGAAGCGGGGCAGCTTACTTTTGTTTGCAAGGGAAACGGGCCGAGGTTTTTGTCTGGGGGCCTATGGCTGGGAGTGACTGGCTGGCTCCTGAAAAGCTACGATAGGCAGGATGGTTACCAGACTCATGGTGGCACCAGTGCCACGTTGGGCTGATTTGATAGTACCAAGCGGCTCCTGCAATCTGCCATCAAAAAGTTGGCAGGCGAGTTTTGTTTTCCAGGGGAAAGCGCCGTTGTTTGTGTTTGGGGGCCTGTGGCTGGGAGTGGCCGGCTGGCTCCTTAGAATCCACGATACGCAGGATGGTTCCCAGACCAGAGGTGGCACCAGTTCCAAGTCGGGCTGGTTTGATAGTACCAAGTGGCTCCTGCAATCTGCCATCCAAAAGTTGGCAGGCGAGTTTTGTTTTCCAGGGAAAAGTGCCGTTGATTTTTTTTGGTGGCCTGTGGCTGGGAGTGGCCGGCTGGCTCCTTAGAATCCACGATACGCAGGATGGTTCCCAGACCAGAGGTGGCACCAGTTCCAAGTCGGGCTGGTTTGATAGTACCAAGTGGCTCCTGCAATCTGCCATCCAGAAGCGGGGCAGCTTACTTTTGTTTGCAAGGGAAACGGGCCGAGGTTTTTGTCTGGGGGCCTATGGCTGGGAGTGACTGGCTGGCTCCTGAAAAGCTACGATAGGCAGGATGGTTACCAGACTCATGGTGGCACCAGTGCCACGTTGGGCTGATTTGATAGTACCAAGCGGCTCCTGCAATCTGCCATCAAAAAGTTGGCAGGCGAGTTTTGTTTTCCAGGGGAAAGCGCCGTTGTTTGTGTTTGGGGGCCTGTGGCTGGGAGTGGCCAGATGGCTCCTTAGAATCCACGATACGCAGGATGGTTCCCAGACCAGAGGTGGCACCAGTGCCAAGTCGGGTTAGTTTGATGGTGCAAAGTGGCTCCTGCAATCTGCCATCAAAATGTTGGCAGGCGAGTTTTGTTTTCCAGGGAAAAGCGCCGTTGTTTGTGTTTGGGTTCCTGTGGCTGGGAGTGGCCGGCTGGCTCCTTAGAATCCACGATACGCAGGATGGTTCCCAGACCAGAGGTGGCACCAGTTCCAAGTCGGGCTTGTTTGATAGTACCAAGTGGCTCCTGCAATCTGCCATCCAGAAGCGGGGCAGCTTACTTTCGTTTGCAAGGGAAACGGGCCGAGGTTTTTGTCTGGGGGCCTATGGCTGGGAGTGACTGGCTGGCTCCTGAAAAGCTACGATAGGCAGGATGGTTACCAGACTCATGGTGGCACCAGTGCCACGTTGGGCTGATTTGATAGTACCAAGCGGCTCTTGCAATCTGCCATCAAAAAGTTGGCAGGCTAGATTTGTTTTCCAGGGGAAAGCGCCGTTGTTTGTGTTTGGGGGCCTATGGCTGGGAGTGGCCAACTGGCTAATTAGAATCCACGATACGCAGGATGGTTCCCAGAGCAGTGGTGGCACCAGTGCCAAGTCGGGCTAGTTTGATGGTGCAAAGTGGCTCCTGCAATCTGCCATGAAAAAGTTTGCAGGCGAGTTTTGTTTTCCAGGGAAAAGTGCCGTTGTTTGTGTTTGGTGTCCTGTGGCTGGGAGTGGCCGGCTGGCTCCTTAGAATCCACGATACGCAGGATGGTTCCCAGACCAGAGGTGGCACCAGTTCCAAGTCGGGCTGGTTTGATAGTACCAAGTGGTTCCTGCAATCTGCCATCCAGAAGCGGGGCAGCTTACTTTTGTTTGCAAGGGAAACGGGCCGAGGTTTGTGTCTGGGGGCCTATGGCTGGGAGTGACCTGCCGGCTCCTGAAAAGCTACAATAGGCAGGATGGTTACCAGACCCATGGTGGAACCAGTGCCAAGTTGTGCTGTTTTTGTAGTACCAAGTGCGTCCTGCAATTTGCCATCCAGAAGAGGGGCAGTTGAGTTTTGTTTGCCAGAGAAAAGGGCCGTGGTTTGTGTTTGAGGGCATATGGCTGAGAGTGGCCGGCTGACCCCTGAAAATCCACAATAGGCAGGATGGTTCCCAGAGCCAAGGTGGCACCAGTGCCAAGTCGGGCTGGTTTGATAGTACTAAATAGCTCCTGCAATCTGCCATCAAGAAGCGGGGCAGCTTAATTTTGTTTGCCAGGGAAACGGGCCGAGGTTTGTGTCTGGGGGCCTATGGCTGGGAGTGACCGGCTGGCTCCTGAAAAGCTACGATAGGCAGGATGGTTCCCAGACCAGAGGTGGCACCAGTGCCAAGTCGGGCTAGTTTGATGGTGAAAAGTGGCTCCTGCAATCTGCCATCAAAAAGTTGGCAGGCGAGTTTTGTTTTCCAGGGAAAAGTGCCGTTGATTTTGTTTGGTGGCCTGTGGCTGGGAGTGGCCGGCTGGCTCCTTAGAATCCACGATACGCAGGATGGTTCCCAGACCAGAGGTGGCACCAGTTCCAAGTCGGGCTTGTTTGATAGTACCAAGTGGCTCCTGCAATCTGCCATCCAGAAGCGGGGCAGCTTACTTTCGTTTGCAAGGGAAACGGGCCGAGGTTTTTGTCTGGGGGCCTACGGCTGGGAGTGACTGGCTGGCTCCTGAAAAGCTACAATAGGCAGGATGGTTACCAGACTCATGGTGGCACCAGTGCCACGTTGGGCTGATTTGATAGTACCAAGCGGCTCCTGCAATCTGCCATCAAAAAGTTGGCAGGCCAGTTTTGTTTTCCAGGGGAAAGCGCCGTTGTTTGTGTTTGGGGGCCTATGGCTGGGAGTGGCCGGCTGGCTAATTAAAATCCACGATACGCAGGATGGTTCCCAGAGCAGTGGTGGCACCAGTGCCAAGTCGGGCTAGTTTGATGGTGCAAAGTGGCTCCTGCAATCTGCCATGAAAAAGTTTGCAGGCGAGTTTTGTTTTCCAGGGAAAATGCCGTTGTTTGTGTTTGGTGGACTGTGGCTGGGAGTGGCCGGCTGGCTCCTTAGAATCCACGATACGCAGGATGGTTCCCAGACCAGAGGTGGCACCAGTGCCGAGTTGGGCTAGTTTGATGGTGCAAAGTGGCTCCTGCAATCTGCCATCCAAAAGCGGGGTAGCTTACTTTTGTTTGCCAGGGAAACGGGCCGAGGTTTGTGTCTGGGGGCCTATGGGTGGGACTGACCGGCTGGCTCCTGAAAAGCTACGATAGGCAGGATGGTGACCAGACCCATGGTGGCACCAGTGCCAAGTTGGGCTGGTTTGATAGTACCAAGTGGCTCCTGCAATCTGCCATCAAAAAGTTGGCAGGCGAGTGTTGTTTTCCAGGGAAAAGCGCCGTTGTTTGTGTTTGGGGGCCTGTGGTTGGGAGTGGCCGGATGGCTCCTTAGAATCCACGATACGCAGGATGGTTCCCAGACCAGAGGTGGCACCAGTGCCAAGTCGGGTTGGTTTGATGGTGCAAAGTGGCTCCTGCAATCTGCCATCAAAATGTTGGCAGGCGAGTTTTGTTTTCCAGGGAAAAGCGCCGTTGTTTGTGTTTGGGGGCCTGTGGCTGGGAGTGGCCAGCTGTCTCCTTATAATCCACGATACGCAGGATGGTTCCCAGACCAGAGGTGGCACCAGTGCCAAGTCGGGCTGGTTTGATGGTGCAAAGTGGCTCCTGCAATCTGCCATCCAGAAGCGGGGCAGCTGAGTTTTGTTTGCCAGAGAAAAGGGCCGTGGTTTTTTTTGGGGGGCCTATGGCTGGGAGTGGCCAGCTGGCTCCTTAAAACGCTCGATACGCAGGATGGTGACCAGACCCATGGTGGCACCAGTGCCAAGTTGTGCTGTTTTTGTAGTACCAAGTGCGTCCTGCAATTTGCCATCCAGAAGAGGGGCAGTTGAGTTTTGTTTGCCAGAGAAAAGCGCCGTGGTTTGTGTTTGAGGGCATATGGCTGAGAGTGGCCGGCTGACCCTTGAAAATCCACAATAGGCAGGATGTTTCCCAGAGCCAAGGTGGCACCAGTGCCAAGTCGGGCTGGTTTGATAGTACTATATAGCTCCTGCAATCTGCCATCCAGAAGCGGGGCAGCTTAATTTTGTTTGCCAGGGAAACGGGCCGAGGTTTGTGTCTGGGGGCCTAAGGCTGGGAGTGACCGGCTGGCTCCTGAAAAGCTACGATAGGCAGGATGTTTCCCAAAGCAGAGGTGGCACCAGTGCCAAGTCGGGCTAGTTTGATGGTGAAAAGTGGCTCCTGCAATCTGCCATCAAAAAGTTGGCAGGCGAGTTTTGTTTTCCAGGGAAAAGTGCCGTTGATTTTTTTTGGTGGCCTGTGGCTGGGAGTGGCCGGCTGGCTCCTGAAAAGCTACGATAGGCAGGATGGTTACCAGACTCATGGTGGCACCAGTGCCACGTTGGGCTGATTTGATAGTACCAAGCGGCTCCTGCAATCTGCCATCAAAAAGTTGGCAGGCGAGTTTTGTTTTCCAGGGAAAAGCGCCGTTGTTTGTGTTTGGGGGCCTATGGCTGGGAGTGGCCGGCTGGCTAATTAGAATCCACGATACGCAGGATGGTTCCCAGACCATGGTGGCACCAGTGCCAAGTCGGGCTAGTTTGATGGTGCAAAGTGGCTCCTGCAATCTGCCATGAAAAAGTTGGCAGGCGAGTTTTGTTTTCCAGGGAAAAGTGCCGTTGTTTGTGTTTGGTGGACTGTGGCTGGGAGTGGCCGGCTGGCTCCTTAGAATCCACGATACGCAGCATGGTTCCCAGAGCAGAGGTGGCACCAGTGCCAAGTCGGGCTTGTTTGATAGTACCAAGTGGCTCCTGCAATCTGCCATCCAGAAGCGGGGCAGCGTACTTTTTTTTGCATGGGAAACGGGCCGAGGTTTTTATCTGGGGGCCTATGGCTGGGAGTGACTGGCTGGCTCCTGAAAAGCTACGATAGGCAGGATGGTTACCAGACTCATGGTGGCACCAGTGCCAAGTTGGGCTGATTTGATAGTACCAAGCGGCTCCTGCAATCTGCCATCAAAAAGTTGGCAGGCGAGTTTTGTTTTCCAGGGGAAAGCGCCGTTGTTTGTGTTTGGGGGCCTATGGCTGGGAGTGGCCGGCTGGCTAATTAGAATCCACGATACGCAGGATGGTTCCCAGACCATGGTGGCACCAGTGCCAAGTCGGGCTAGTTTGATGGTGCAAAGTGGCTCCTGCAATCTGCCATGAAAAAGTTGGCAGGCGAGTTTTGTTTTCCAGGGAAAAGTGCCGTTGTTTGTGTTTGGTGGACTGTGGCTGGGAGTGGCCGGCTGGCTCCTTAGAATCCACGATACGCAGGATGGTTCCCAGACCAGAGGTGGCACCAGTGCCAAGTCGGGCTAGTTTGATGGTGCAAAGTGGCTCCTGCAATCTGCCATCAAAAAGTTGGCAGGCGAGTTTTGTTTTCCAGGGAAAAGTGCCGTTGATTTTGTTTGGTGGCCTGTGGCTGGGAGTGGCCGCCTGGCTCCTTAGAATCCACGATACGCTGGATGGTTCCCAGACCAGAGGTGGCACCAGTTCCAAGTCGGGCTTGTTTGATAGTACCAAGTGGCTCCTGCAATCTGCCATCCAGAAGCGGGGCAGCTTACTTTTGTTTGCCAGGGAAACGGGCCGAGGTTTGTGTCTGGGGGCCTAAGGCTGGGAGTGACTGGCTGGCTCCTGAAAAGCTACGATAGGCAGGATGGTTACCAGACTCATGGTGGCACCAGTGCCACGTTGGGCTGATTTGATAGTACCAAGCGGCTTATGCAATCTGCCATCAAAAATTTGGCAGGCGAGTTTTGTTTTCCAGGGAAAAGCGCCGTTGTTTGTGTTTGGGGGCCTATGGCTGGGAGTGGCCGGCTGGCTATTTAGAATCCACGATACGCAGGATGGTTCCCAGACCAGAGGTGGCACCAGTGCCAAGTTGGGCTAGTTTGATGGTGCAAAGTGGCTCCTGCAATCTGCCATGAAAAAGTTGGCAGGCGAGTTTTGTTTTCCAGGGAAAAGTGCCGTTGTTTGTGTTTGGTGGACTGTGGCTAGGAGTGGCCGGCTGGCTCCTTAGAATCCACAATACGCAGGATGGTTCCCAGACCAGAGGTGGCACCAGTGCCAAGTCGGGCTGGTTTGATAGTACCAAGTGGCTCCTGCAATCTGCCATCCAGAAGCGGGGCAGCTTACTTTTGTTTGCAAGGGAAACGGGCCGAGGTTTGTGTCTGGGGGCCTATGGCTGGGAGTGACCGGCTGGCTCCTGAAAAGCTACGATAGGCAGGATGGTTACCAGACCCATGGTGGCACCAGTGCCAAGTTGGGCTGATTTGATAGTATCAAGCGGCTCCTGCAATCTGCCATCAAAAAGTTGGCAGGCGAGTTTTGTTTTCCAGGGAAAAGTGCCGTTGATTTTGTTTGGGGGCCTGTGGCTGGGAGTGGCCGGCTGGCTCCTTAGAATCCACGATACGCAGGATGGTTCCCAGACCAGAGGTGGCACCAGTTCCAAGTCGGGCTTGTTTGATAGTACCAAGTGGCTCCTGCAATCTGCCATCCAGAAGCGGGGCAGCTTACTTTTGTTTGCAAGGTAAACGGGCCGAGGTTTTTGTCTGGGGGCCTATGGCTGGGAGTGACTGGCTGGCTCCTGAAAAGCTACGATAGGCAGGATGGTTACCAGACTCATGGTGGCACCAGTGCCACGTTGGGCTGATTTGATAGTACCAAGCGGCTCCTGCAATCTGCCATCAAAAAGTTGGCAGGCGAGTTTTGTTTTCCAGGGGAAAGCGCCGTTGTTTGTGTTTGGGGGCCTATGGCTGGGAGTGGCCGGCTGGCTAATTAGAATCCACGATACGCAGGATGGTTCCCAGACCATGGTGGCACCAGTGCCAAGTCGGGCTAGTTTGATGGTGCAAAGTGGCTCCTGCAATCTGCCATGAAAAAGTTGGCAGGCGAGTTTTGTTTTCCAGGGAAAAGTGCCGTTGTTTGTGTTTGGTGGACTGTGGCTGGGAGTGGCCGGCTGGCTCCTTAGAATCCACGATACGCAGCATGGTTCCCAGACCAGAGGTGGCACCAGTGCCAAGTCGGGCTTGTTTGATAGTACCAAGTGGCTCCTGCAATCTGCCATCCAGAAGCGGGGCAGCGTACTTTTGTTTGCATGGGAAACGGGCCGAGGTTTTTGTCTGGGGGCCTATGGCTGGGAGTGACTGGCTGGCTCCTGAAAAGCTACGATAGGCAGGATGGTTACCAGACTCATGGTGGCACCAGTGCCAAGTTGGGCTGATTTGATACTACCAAGCGGCTCCTGCAATCTGCCATCAAAAAGTTGGCAGGCGAGTTTTGTTTTCCAGGGGAAAGCGCCGTTGTTTGTGTTTGGGGGCCTATGGCTGGGAGTGGCCGGCTGGCTGATTAGAATCCACGATACGCAGGATGGTTCCCAGAGCAGTGGTGGCACCAGTGCCAAGTAGGGCTAGTTTGATGGTGCAAAGTGGCTCCTGCAATCTGCCATCAAAAAGTTGGCAGTCGAGTTTTGTTTTCCAGGGAAAAGTGCCGTTGTTTGTGTTTGGTGGACTGTGGCTGGGAGTGGCCGGCTGGCTCCTTAGAATCCACGATACGCAGGATGGTTCCCAGACCAGAGGTGGCACCAGTTCCAAGTCGGGCTGGTTTGATAGTACCAAGTGGCTCCTGCAATCTGCAATCCAGAAGCGGGGCAGCTTACTTTTGTTTGCCAGGGAAACGGGCCGAGGTTTGTGTCTGGGGGCCTATGGCTGGGAGTGACTGGCTGGCTCCTGAAAAGCTACGATAGGCAGGATGGTTACCAGACCCATGGTGGCACCAGTCCCAAGTTGGGCTGATTTGATAGTACCAAGCGGCTCCTGCAATCTGCCATCAAAAAGTTGGCAGGCGAGTTTTGTTTTCCAGGGAAAAGCGCCGTTGTTTGTGTTTGGGGGCTTGTGGCTGGGAGTGGCTGGCTGGCTCCTTAGAATCCACGATACGCAGGATGGTTCCCAGACCAGAGGTGGCACCAGTGCCAAGTTGGGCTAGTTTGATGGTGCAAAGTGGCTCCTGCAATCTGCCATCCAGAAGCGGGGTAGCTTACTTTTGTTTGCCAGGGAAACGGGCCGTGGTTTGTGTCTGGGGGCCTATGGGTGGGACTGACCGGCTGGCTCCTGACAAGCTACGATAGGTAGGACGGTGACCAGACCCATGGTGGCACCAGTGCCAAGTTGGGCTGGTTTGATAGTACCAAGTGGCTCCTGCAATCTGCCATCAAAAAGTTGGCAGGCGAGTTTTGTTTTCCAGGGAAAAGCGCCGTTGTTTGTGTTTGGGGGCCTGTGGCTGGGAGTGGCCGGATGGCTCCTTAGAATCCACGATACGCAGGATGGTTCCCAGACCAGAGGTGGCACCAGTGCCAAGTCGGGTTGGTTTGATGGTGCAAAGTGGCTCCTGCAATCTGCCATCAAAATGTTGGCAGGCGAGTTTTGTTTTCCAGGGAAAAGCGCCGTTGTTTGTGTTTGGGGGCCTGTGGCTGGGAGTGACCGGCTGGCTCCTTAGAATCCACGATACGCAGGATGGTTCCCAGACCAGAGGTGGCACCAGTTCCAAGTCGGGCTTGTTTGATAGTACCAAGTGGCTCCTGCAATCTGCCATCCAGAAGCGGGGCAGCTTACTTTTGTTTGCAAGGGAAACGGGCCGAGGTTTTTGTCTGGGGGCCTATGGCTGGGAGTGACTGGCTGGCTCCTGAAAAGCTACGATAGGCAGGATGGTTACCAGACTCATGGTGGCACCAGTGCCACGTTGGGCTGATTTGATAGTACCAAGCGGCTCCTGCAATCTGCCATCAAAAAGTTGGCAGGCGAGTTTTGTTTTCCAGGGAAAAGCGCCGTTGTTTGTGTTTGGGGGCATATGGCTGGGAGTGGCCGGCTGGCTAATTAGAATCCACGATACGCAGGATGGTTCCCAGACCATGGTGGCACCAGTGCCAAGTCGGGCTAGTTTGATGGTGCAAAGTGGCTCCTGCAATCTGCCATGAAAAAGTTGGCAGGCGAGTTTTGTTTTCCAGGGAAAAGTGCCGTTGTTTGTGTTTGGTGGACTGTGGATGGGAGTGGCCGGCTGGCTCCTTAGAATCCACGATACGCTGGATGTTTCCCAGACCAGAGGTGACACCAGTTCCAAGTCGGGCTGGTTTGATAGTACCAAGTGGCTCCTGCAATCAGCCATCCAGAAGCGGGGCAGCTTACTTTTGTTTTCCAGGGAAACGGGCCGAGGTTTGTGTCTGGGGGCCTATGGCTGGGAGTGACGGGCTGGCTCCTGAAAAGCTACGATAGGCAGGATGGTGACAAGACCCATGGTGGCACCAGTCCCAAGTTGGGCTGATTTGATAGTACCAAGCGGCTCCTGCAATCTGCCATCAAAAAGTTGGCAGGCGAGTATTCTTTTCCAGGGAAAAGCGCCGTTGTTTGTGTTTGGGGGCCTGTGGCTGGGAGTGGCCAGCTGGCTCCTTAGAATCCACGATACGCAGGATGGTTCCCAGACCAGAGGTGGCACCAGTGCCAAGTCGGGCTGGTTTGATGGTGCAAAGTGGCTCCTGCAATCTGCCATCCAGAAGCGGGGCAGCTTAATTTTGTTTGCCAGGGAAACCCCCAGTGCTTTGTGTCTGGGGCCTATGGCTGGGAGTGACCGGCTGGCTCCTGAAAAGCTACGATAGGCAGGATGGTTACCAGACCCATGGAGGAACCAGTGCCAAGTTGGGCTGGTTTGATAGTACCAAGTGGTTCCTGCAATCTGCCATCAAAAAGTTGGCAGGCCAGTTTTGTTTTCCAGGGAAAAGCGCCGTTATTTTTGTTTGGGGTCCTGTGGCTGGGAGTGGCCGGCTGGCTCCTTAGAATCCACGATACGCAGGATGGTTCCCAGAGCAGTGGTGGCACCCGTGCCAAGTTGGGCTGGTTTGATACCACAAAGTGGCTCCTTCAGTCTGCCATCCAGAAGCGGGGCAGCTTACTTTTGTTTGCCAAGGAAACGGGCCGTGGTTTTTGTCTGGGGGCCTATGGCTGGGAGTGACCGGCTGGCTCCTGAAAAGCTACGATAGGCAGGATGGTGACCAGACCCATGGCGGCACCAGTGCCAAGTTGAGCTGGTTTGATAGTACCAAGAGGCTCCTGCAATCTGCCATCAAAAGTTGGCAGGCGAGTTCTGTTTTCCAGGGAAAAGCGCCGTTGTGTTTGTTTGGGGGCCTGTGGCTGGGAGTGGCCGGCTGGCTCCTGAAAAGCTACGATAGGCAGGATGGCTACCAGACCCATGGTGGCAGCAGTGCCAAGTTGGGCTGGTTTGATAGTACCAAGTGGCTCCTGCAATCTGCCATCCAGAAGCGGGGCAGCTTACTTTTTTTTGCCAAGGAAACGGGCCGTGGTTTGTGTCTGGGGGCCTATGGCTGGGAGTGACCGGCTCGGTCGTGAAAAGCTACGATAGGCAGGATGGTGACCAGACCCATGGTGGCACCAGTGCCAAGTTGGGCTGGTTTGATAGTACCAAGTGGCTCCTGCAATCTGCCATCTAAAAGCGGGGCAGCTGAGTTTTGCTTGCCGAGAAAAGGGCTGTGGTATATTTTTGGGTCCTGTGGCTGGCAGTGGCCGGCTGGCTCCTGAAATTCCATGATAAGCAGCATGATTCCCTGACCCAAGGTGGCACCAGTGCCAAGTAGGGCTGGTTTGACAGAGTCAAGCGCCTCCTGCAATCTCCCATCCAGAAGTGGGGCAGCTGAGTTTTTTTTGCCTGTGAATCGGGCCGTTCTTTTTGATTTGGGTCTGTGGCCGAGAGTGGTCGGCTGGCTCCTGACAATCCACAATACGCAGGATGGTTCACAGACCCAAGGTGGCACCAGTGCCAAGTCGGGCTGGTTTGATAGTACCAAGTGGCTCCTGCAATCTGCCATCCAGAAGCGGGGCAGCGGATTTTTGTTTGCCAGAGAAAAGGGCCGTGGTTTGTTTTTGGGGGCATATGGCTGGGAGTGGCCGGCTGGCTCCTTAAAAACCTCGATACGCAGGATGGTGACCAGAACCAAGGTGGCACCAATGCCAAGTTGGGCTGTTTTTGTAGTACCAAGTGCGTCCTGCAATTTGCCATCCAGAAGAGGGGCAGTTGAGTTTTGTTTGCGAGAGAAAAGAGCCGTGGTTTGTGTTTGAGGGCATATGGCTGAGAGTGGCCGGCTGACCCCTGAAAATCCACAATAGGCAGGATGGTTCCCAGAGCCAAGGTGGCACCAGTGCCAAGTTGGGCTGGTTTGATAGTACTAAATAGCTCCTACAATCTGCCATCCAGAAGCGGGGCAGCTTACTTTTGTTTGCCAGGGAAACGGGCGGCGGTTTGTGTCTGGGGGACTATGGCTGGGAGTGACCGGCTGGCTCCTGAAAAGCTACGATAGGCAGGATGGTGACCAGACCCATGGTGGCACCAGTGCCAAGTTGGGCTGGTTTGATAGTACCAAGTGGCTCCTGCAATCTGCCATCAAAAAGTTGGCAGGCGAGTTTTGTTTTCCAGGGAAAAGCGCCGTTGTTTGTGTTTGGGGGCCTATGGCTGGGAGTGGCCGGCTGGCTAATTAGAATCCACGATACGCAGGATGGTTCCCAGACCATGGTGGCACCAGTGCCAAGTCGGGCTAGTTTGATGGTGCAAAGTGGCTCCTGCAATCTGCCATCAAAAAGTTGGCAGGCAAGTTTTGTTTTCCAGGGAAAAGTGCCGTTGTTTGTGTTTGGTGGACTGTGGCTGGGAGTGGCCGGCTGGCTCCTTAGAATCCACGATACGCAGCATGGTTCCCAGACCAGAGGTGGCACCAGTGCCAAGTCGGGCTTGTTTGATAGTACCAAGTGGCTCCTGCAATCTGCCATCCAGAAGCGGGGCAGCGTACTTTTGTTTGCATGGGAAACGGGCCGAGGTTTTTATCTGGGGGCCTATGGCTGGGAGTGACTGGCTGGCTCCTGAAAAGCTACGATAGGCAGGATGGTTACCAGACTCATGGTGGCACCAGTGCCAAGTTGGGCTGATTTGATACTACCAAGCGGCTCCTGCAATCTGCCATCAAAAAGTTGGCAGGCGAGTTTTGTTTTCCAGGGGAAAGCGCCGTTGTTTGTGTTTGGGGGCCTATGGCTGGGAGTGGCCGGCTGGCTGATTAGAATCCACGATACGCAGGATGGTTCCCAGACCATGGTGGCACCAGTGCCAAGTCGGGCTAGTTTGATGGTGCAAAGTGGCTCCTGCAATCTGCCATGAAAAAGTTGGCAGTCGAGTTTTGTTTTCCAGGGAAAAGTGCCGTTGTTTGTGTTTGGTGGACTGTGGCTGGGAGTGGCCGGCTGGCTCCTTAGAATCCACGATACGCAGGATGGTTCCCAGACCAGAGGTGGCACCAGTTCCAAGTCGGGCTGGTTTGATAGTACCAAGTGGCTCCTGCAATCTGCCATCCAGAAGCGGGGCAGCTTACTTTTGTTTGCCAGGGAAACGGGCCGAGGTTTGTGTCTGGGGGCCTATGGCTGGGAGTGACTGGCTGGCTCCTGAAAAGCTACGATAGGCAGGATGGTTACCAGACCCATGGTGGCACCAGTCCCAAGTTGGGCTGATTTGATAGTACCAAGCGGCTCCTGCAATCTGCCATCAAAAAGTTGGCAGGCGAGTTTTGTTTTCCAGGGAAAAGCGCCGTTGTTTGTGTTTGGGGGCCTGTGGCTGGGAGTGACCGGCTGGCTCCTTAGAATCCACGATACGCAGGATGGTTCCCAGACCAGAGGTGGCACCAGTGCCAAGTCGGGCTGGTTTGATGGTGCAAAGTGGCTCCTGCAATCTGCCATCCAGAAGCGGGGCAGCTGAGTTTTGTTTGCCAGAGAAAACGGCCGTGGTTTTTTTTGGGGGCATATGGCTGGGAGTGGCCGGCTGGCTCCTTAGAATCCACGATACGCAGGATGGTTCCCAGACCAGAGGTGGCACCAGTGCCAAGTCGGGCTGGTTTGATGGTGCAAAGTGGATCCTGCAATCTGCCATCCAGAAGCGGGACAGCTTAATTTTTTTTGCCAGGGAAACCGGCAGTGCTTTGTGTATGGGGCCTATGGCTGGGAGTGACCGGCTGGCTCCTGAAAAGCTACGATAGGCAGGATGGTTACCAGACCCATGGTGGCACCAGTGCCAAGTTGGGCTGGTTTGATAGTACCAAGTGGCTCCTGCAATCTGCCATCAAAAAGTTGGCAGGCGAGTTTTGTTTTCCAGGGAAAAGCGCCGTTGTTTGTGTTTGGGGGCCTATGGCTGGGAGTGGCCGGCTGGCTAATTAGAATCCACGATACGCAGGATGGTTCCCAGACCATGGTGGCACCAGTGCCAAGTCGGGCTAGTTTGATGGTGCAAAGTGGCTCCTGCAATCTGCCATGAAAAAGTTGGCAGGCGAGTTTTGTTTTCCAGGGAAAAGTGCCGTTGTTTGTGTTTGGTGGACTGTGGCTGGGAGTGGCCGGCTGGCTTCTTAGAATCCACGATACGCAGCATGGTTCCCAGAGCAGAGGTGGCACCAGTGCCAAGTCGGGCTTGTTTGATACTACCAAGTGGCTCCTGCAATCTGCCATCCAGAAGCGGGGCAGCGTACTTTTGTTTGCATGGGAAACCGGCCGAGGTTTTTATCTGGGGGCCTATGGCTGGGAGTGACTGGCTGGCTCCTGAAAAGCTACGATAGGCAGGATGGTTACCAGACTCATGGTGGCACCAGTGCCAAGTTGGGCTGATTTGATAGTACCAAGCGGCTCCTGCAATCTGCCATCAAAAAGTTGGCAGGCGAGTTTTGTTTTCCAGGGGAAAGCGCCGTTGTTTGTGTTTGGGGGCCTATGGCTGGGAGTGGCCGGCTGGCTAATTAGAATCCACGATACGCAGGATGGTTCCCAGACCATGGTGGCACCACTGCCAAGTCGGGCTAGTTTGATGGTGCAAAGTGGCTCCTGCAATCTGCCATGAAAAAGTTGGCAGGCGAGTTTTGTTTTCCAGGGAAAAGTGCCGTTGTTTGTGTTTGGTGGACTGTGGCTGGGAGTGGCCGGCTGGCTCCTTAGAATCCACGATACGCAGGATGGTTCCCAGACCAGAGGTGGCACCAGTTCCAAGTCGGGCTGGTTTGATAGTACCAAGTGGCTCCTGCAATCTGCCATCCAGAAGCGGGGCAGCTTACTTTTGTTTGCCAGGGAAACGGGCCGAGGTTTGTGTCTGGGGGCCTATGGCTGGGAGTGACTGGCTGGCTCCTGAAAAGCTACGATAGGCAGGATGGTTCCCAGACCAGAGGTGGCACCAGTGCCAAGTCGGGCTGGTTTGATGGTGCAAAGTGGCTCCTGCAATCTGCCATGAAAAAGTTGGCAGGCGAGTTTTGTTTTCCAGGGAAAAGTGCCGTTGATTTTGTTTGGTGGCCTGTGGCTGGGAGTGGCCGGCTGGCTCCTTAGAATCCACGATACGCAGGATGGTTCCCAGACCAGAGCTGGCACCAGTTCCAAGTCGGGCTTGTTTGATAGTACCAAGTGGCTCCTGCAATCTGCCATCCAGAAGCGGGGCAGCTTACTTTTGTTTGCCAGGGAAACGGGCCGAGGTTTGTGTGTGGGGGCCTAAGGCTGGGAGTGACTGGCTGGCTCCTGAAAAGCTACGATAGGCAGGATGGTTACCAGACTCATGGTGGCACCAGTGCCACGTTGGGCTGATTTGATAGTACCAAGCGGCTCCTGCAATCTGCCATCAAAAAGTTGGCAGGCGAGTTTTGTTTTCCAGGGAAAAGCGCCGTTGTTTGTGTTTGGGGGCCTATGGCTGGGAGTGGCCGGCGGGCTAATTAGAATCCACGAAACGCAGGATGGTTCCCAGACCAGAGGTGGCACCAGTGCCAAGTTGGGCTAGTTTGATGGTGCAAAGTGGCTCCTGCAATCTGCCATGAAAAAGTTTGCAGGCGAGTTTTGTTTTCCAGGGAAAAGTGCTGTTGTTTGTGTTTGGTGGACTGTGGCTGGGAGTGGCCGGCTGGCTCCTTAGAATCCACGATACGCAGGATGGTTCCCAGACCAGAGGTGGCACCAGTGCCAAGTCGGGCTGGTTTGATAGTACCAAGTGGCTCCTGCAATCTGCCATCCAGAAGCGGGGCAGCTTACTTTTGTTTGCAAGGGAAACGGGCCGAGGTTTGTGTCTGGGGGCCTATGGCTGGGAGTGACCGGCTGGCTCCTGAAAAGCTACGATAGGCAGGATGGTTACCAGACCCATGGTGGCACCAGTGCCAAGTTGGGCTGATTTGATAGTATCAAGCGGCTCCTGCAATCTGCCATCAAAAAGTTGGCAGGCGAGTTTTGTTTTCCAGGGAAAAGTGCCGTTGATTTTTTTTGGTGGCCTGTGGCTGGGAGTGGCCGGCTGGCTCCTTAGAATCCACGATACGCAGGATGGTTCCCAGACCAGAGGTGGCACCAGTTCCAAGTCGGGCTTGTTTGATAGTGCCAAGTGGCTCCTGCAATCTGCCATCCAGAAGCGGGGCAGCTTACTTTTGTTTGCAAGGTAAACGGGCCGAGGTTTTTGTCTGGGGGCCTATGGCTGGGAGTGACTGGCTGGCTCCTGAAAAGCTACGATAGGCAGGATGGTTACCAAACTCATGGTGGCACCAGTGCCACGTTGGGCTGATTTGATAGTACCAAGCGGCTCCTGCAATCTGCCATCAAAAAGTTGGCAGGCGAGTTTTGTTTTCCAGGGGAAAGCGCCGTTGTTTGTGTTTGGGGGCCTATGGCTGGGAGTGGCCGGCTGGCTAATTAGAATCCACGATACGCAGGATGGTTCCCAGACCATGGTGGCACCAGTGCCAAGTTGGGCTAGTTTGATGGTGCAAAGTGGCTCCTGCAATCTGCCATGAAAAAGTTGGCAGGCGAGTTTTGTTTTCCAGGGAAAAGTGCCGTTGTTTGTGTTTGGTGGACTGTGGCTGGGAGTGGCCGGCTGGCTCCTTAGAATCCACGATACGCAGCATGGTTCCCAGACCAGAGGTGGCACCAGTGCCAAGTCGGGCTTGTTTGATAGTACCAAGTGGCTCCTGCAATCTGCCATCCAGAAGCGGGGCAGCGTACTTTTGTTTGCATGGGAAACGGGCCGAGGTTTTTATCTGGGGGCCTATGGCTGGGAGTGACTGGCTGGCTCCTGAAAAGCTACGATAGGCAGGATGGTTACCAGACTCATGGTGGCACCAGTGCCAAGTTGGGCTGATTTGATACTACCAAGCGGCTCCTGCAATCTGCCATCAAAAAGTTGGCAGGCGAGTTTTGTTTTCCAGGGGAAAGCGCCGTTGTTTGTGTTTGGGGGCCTATGGCTGGGAGTGGCCGGCTGGCTGATTAGAATCCACGATACGCAGGATGGTTCCCAGACCATGGTAGCACCAGTGCCAAGTCGGGCTAGTTTGATGGTGCAAAGTGGCTCCTGCAATCTGCCATGAAAAAGTTGGCAGTCGAGTTTTGTTTTCCAGGGAAAAGTGCCGTTGTTTGTGTTTGGTGGACTGTGGCTGGGAGTGGCCGGCTGGCTCCTAAGAATCCACGATACGCAGGATGGTTCCCAGACCAGAGGTGGCACCAGTTCCAAGTCGGGCTGGTTTGATAGTACCAAGTGGCTCCTGCAATCTGCCATCCAGAAGCGGGGCAGCTTACTTTTGTTTGCCAGGGAAACGGGCCGAGGTTTGTGTCTGGGGGCCTATGGCTGGGAGTGACTGGCTGGCTCCTGAAAAGCTACGATAGGCAGGATGGTTACCAGACCCATGGTGGCACCAGGCCCAAGTTGGGCTGATTTGATAGTACCAAGCGGCTCCTGCAATCTGCCATCAAAAAGTTGGCAGGCGAGTTTTGTTTTCCAGGGAAAAGCGCCGTTGTTTGTGTTTGGGGGCTGGTGGCTGGGAGTGGCTGGCTGGCTCCTTAGAATCCACGCTAGGCAGGATGGTTCCCAGACCAGAGGTGGCACCAGTGCCAAGTTGGGCTAGTTTGATGGTGCAAAGTGTCTCCTGCAATCTGCCATCCAGAAGCGGGGTAGCTTACTTTTGTTTGCCAGGGAAACGGGCCGTGGTTTGTGTCTGGGGGCCTATGGGTGGGACTGACCGGCTGGCTCCTGAAAAGCTACGATAGGCAGGATGGTGACCAGACCCATGGTGGCACCAGTGCCAAGTTGGGCTGGTTTGATAGTACCAAGTGGCTCCTGCAATCTGCCATCAAAAAGTTGGCAGGCGAGTTTTGTTTTCCAGGGAAATTCGCAGTTGTTTGTGTTTGGGGGCCTGTGGCTGGGAGTGGCCGGATGGCTCCTTAGAATCCACGATACGCAGGATGGTTCCCAGACCAGAGGTGGCACCAGTGCCAAGTCGGGTTGGTTTGATGGTGCAAAGTGGCTCCTGCAATCTGCCATCAAAATGTTGGCAGGCGAGTTTTGTTTTCTAGGGAAAAGCGCCGTTGTTTGTGTTTCGGGGCCTGTGGCTGGGAGTGACCGGCTGGCTCCTTAGAATCCACGATACGCAGGATGGTACCCAGACCAGAGGTGGCACCAGTGCCAAGTCGGGCTGGTTTGATGGTGCAAAGTGGCTCCTGCAATCTGCCATCCAGAAGCGGGGCAGCTGAATTTTGTTTGCCAGAGAAAAGGGCCGTGGTTTTTTTTGGGGGGCATATGGCTGGGAGTGGCCGGCTGGCTCCTTAGAATCCACGATACGCAGGATGGTTCCCAGACCAGAGGTGGCACCAGTTCCAAGTCGGGCTTGTTTGATAGTACCAAGTGGCTCCTGCAATCTGCCATCCAGAAGCGGGGCAGCTTACTTTTGTTTGCAAGGGAAACGGGCCGAGGTTTTTGTCTGGGGGCCTATGGCTGGGAGTGACTGGCTGGCTCCTGAAAAGCTACGATAGGCAGGATGGTTACCAGACTCATGGTGGCACCAGTGCCACGTTGGGCTGATTTGATAGTACCAAGCGGCTCCTGCAATCTGCCATCAAAAAGTTGGCAGGCGAGTTTTGTTTTCCAGGGAAAAGCGCCATTGTTTGTGTTTGGGGGCCTATGGCTGGGAGTGGCCGGCTGGCTAATTAGAATCCACGATACGCAGGATGGTTCCCAGACCATGGTGGCACCAGTGCCAAGTCGGGCTAGTTTGATGGTGCAAAGTGGCTCCTGCAATCTGCCATCATAAAGTTGGCAGGCGAGTTTTGTTTTCCAGGGAAAAGTGCCGTTGTTTGTGTTTGGTGGACTGTGGATGGGAGTGGCCGGCTGGCTCCTTAGAATCCACGATACGCAGGATGTTTCCCAGACCAGAGGTGGCACCAGTTCCAAGTCGGGCTGGTTTGATAGTACCAAGTGGCTCCTGCAATCAGCCATCCAGAAGCGGGGCAGCTTACTTTTGTTTGCCAGGGAAACGGGCCGAGGTTTGTGTCTGGGGGCCTATGGCTGGGAGTGACCGGCTGGCTCCTGAAAAGCTACGATAGGCAGGATGGTGACAAGACCCATGGTGGCACCAGTCCCAAGTTGGGCTGATTTGATAGTACCAAGCGGCTCCTGCAATCTGCCATCAAAAAGTTGGTAGGCGATTTTTCTTTTCCAGGGAAAAGCGCCGTTGTTTGTGTTTGGGGGCCTGTGGCTGGGAGTGGCCAGCTGGCTCCTTAGAATCCACGATACGCAGGATGGTTCCCAGACCAGAGGTGGCACCAGTGCCAAGTCGGGCTGGTTTGATGGTGCAAAGTGGCTCCTGCAATCTGCCATCCAGAAGCGGGGCAGCTTAATTTTGTTTGCCAGGGAAACCGGCAGTGCTTTGTGTCTGGGGCCTATGGCTGGGAGTGACCGGCTGGCTCCTGAAAAGCTACGATAGGCAGGATGGTTACCAGACCCATGGTGGAACCAGTGCCAAGTTGGGCTGGTTTGATAGTACCAAGTGGTTCCTGCAATCTGCCATCAAAAAGTTGGCAGGCGAGTTTTGTTTTCCAGGGAAAAGCGCCGTTGTTTTTGTTTGTGGTCCTGTGGCTGGGAGTGGCCGGCTGGCTCCTTAGAATCCACGATACGCAGGATGGTTCCAAGAGCAGTGGTGGCACCAGTGCCAAGTTGGGCTGGTTTGATACCACAAAGTGGCTCCTGCAATCTGCCATCCAGAAGCGGGGCAGCTTACTTTTGTTTGCCAAGGAAACGGGCCGAGGTTTGTGTCTGGGGGCCTATGGCTGGGAGTGACCGGCTGGCTCCTGAAAAGCTACGATAGGCAGGATGGTGACCAGACCCATGGCGGCACCAGTGCCAAGTTGGGCTGGTTTGATAGTACCAAGCGGCTCCTGCAATCTGCCATCAAAAAGTTGGCAGGCGAGTTCTGTTTTCCAGGGAAAAGCGCCGTTGTTTTTGTTTGGGGGCCTGTGGCTGGGAGTGGCCGGCTGGCTCCTGAAAAGCTACGATAGGCAGGATGGCTACCAGACCCATGGTGGCAGCTGTGCCAAGTTGGGCTGGTTTGATAGTACCAAGTGGCTCCTGCAATCTGCCATCCAGAAGCGGGGTAGCTTACTTTTTTTTGCCAAGGAAACGGGCCGTGGTTTGTGTCTGGGGGCCTATGGCTGGGAGTGACCGGCTCGGTCGTGAAAAGCTACGATAGGCAGGATGGTTACCAGACCCATGGTGGCACCAGTGCCAAGTTGGGCTGGTTTGATAGTACCAAGTGGCTCCTGCAATCTGCCATCTAAAAGCGGGGCAGCTGAGTTTTGCTTGCCAGAGGAAAGGGCTGTGGTATATTTTTGGGTCCTGTGGCTGGCAGTGGCCGGCTGGCTCCTGAAATTCCATGATACGCAGCATGATTCCCTGACCCAAGGTGGCACCAGTGCCAAGTAGGGCTGGTTTGACAGAGTCAAGCGCCTCCTGCAATCTCCCATCCAGAAGTGGGGCAGCTGAGTTTTTTTTGCCTGTGAATCGGGCCGTTCTTTTTGATTTGGGTCTGTGGCCGAGAGTGGTCGGCTGGCTCCTGACAATCCACAATACGCAGGATGGTTCACAGACCCAAGGTGGCACCAGTGCCAAGTCGGGCTGGTTTGATAGTACCAAGTGGCTCCTGCAATCTGCCATCCAGAAGCGGGGCAGCAGATTTTTGTTTGCCAGAGAAAAGGGCCGTGGTTTGTTTTTGGGGGCATATGGCTGGGAGTGGCCGGCTGGCTCCTTAAAAACCTCGATACGCAGGATGGTGACCAGAGCCAAGGTGGCACCAATGCCAAGTTTGGCTGTTTTTGTAGTACCAAGTGCGTCCTGCAATTTGCCATCCAGAAGAGGGGCAGTTGAGTTTTGTTTGCGAGAGAAAAGAGCCGTGGTTTGTGTTTGAGGGCATATGGCTGAGAGTGGCCGGCTGACCCCTGAAAATCCACAATAGGCAGGATGGTTCCCAGAGCCAAGGTGGCACCAGTGCCAAGTTGGGCTGGTTTGATAGTACTAAATAGCTCCTGCAATCTGCCATCCAGAAGCGGGGCAGCTTACTTTTGTTTGCCAGGGAAACGGGCGGAGGTTTGTGTCTGGGGGACTATGGCTGGGAGTGACCGGCTGGCTCCTGAAAAGCTACGATAGGCAGGATGGTGACCAGACCCATGGTGGCACCAGTGCCAAGTTGGGCTGGTTTGATAGTACCAAGTGGCTCCTGCAATCTGCCATCAAAAAGTTGGCAGGCGAGTTTTGTTTTCCAGGGAAAAGCGCCGTTGTTTGTGTTTGGGGGCCTATGGCTGGGAGTGGCCGGCTGGATAATTAGAATCCACGATACGCAGGATGGTTCCCAGACCATGGTGGCACCAGTGCCAAGTCGGGCTAGTTTGATGGTGCAAAGTGGCTCCTGCAATCTGCCATGAAAAAGTTGGCAGGCGAGTTTTGTTTTCCAGGGAAAAGTGCCGTTGTTTGTGTTTGGTGGACTGTGGCTGGGAGTGGCCGGCTGGCTCCTTAGAATCCACGATACGCAGCATGGTTCCCAGACCAGAGGTGGCACCAGTGCCAAGTCGGGCTAGTTTGATAGTACCAAGTGGCTCCTGCAATCTGCCATCCAGAAGCGGGGCAGCGTACTTTTGTTTGCATGGGAAACGGGCCGAGGTTTTCATCTGGGGGCCTATGGCTGGGAGTGGCCGGCTGGCTGATTAGAATCCACGATACGCAGGATGGTTCCCAGACCATGGTGGCACCAGTGCCAAGTCGGGCTAGTTTGATGGTGCAAAGTGGCTCCTGCAATCTGCCATCAAAAAGTTGGCAGTCGAGTTTTGTTTTCCAGGGAAAAGTGCCGTTGTTTGTGTTTGGTGGACTGTGGTTGGGAGTGGCCGGCTGGCTCCTTAGAATGCACGATACGCAGGATGGTTCCCAGACCAGAGGTGGCACCAGTTCCAAGTCGGGCTGGTTTGATAGTACCAAGTGGCTCCTGCAATCTGCCATCCAGAAGCGGGGCAGCTTACTTTTGTTTGCCAGGGAAACGGGCCGAGGTTTGTGTCTGGGGGCCTATGGCTGGGTGTGACTGGCTGGCTCCTGAAAAGCTACGATAGGCAGGATGGTGACCAGACCCATGGTGGCACCAGTCCCAAGTTGGGCTGATTTGATAGTACCAAGCGGCTCCTGCAATCTGCCATCAAAAAGTTGGCAGGCGAGTTTTGTTTTCCAGGGAAAAGCGCCGTTGTTTGTGTTTGGGGGCTTGTGGCTGGGAGTGGCTGGCTGGCTCCTTAGAATCCACGATACGCAGGATGGTTCCCAGACCAGAGGTGGCACCAGTGCCAAGTTGGGCTAGTTTGATGGTGCAAAGTGGCTCCTGCAATCTGCCATCCAGAAGCGGGGTAGCTTACTTTTGTTTGCCAGGGAAACGGGCCGTGGTTTGTGTCTGGGGGCCTATGGGTGGGACTGACCGGCTGGCTCCTGAAAAGCTACGATAGGTAGGATGGTGACCAGACCCATGGTGGCACCAGTGCCAAGTTGGGCTGGTTTGATAGTACCAAGCGGCTCCTGCAATCTGCCATCAAAAAGTTGGCAGGCGAGTTTTGTTTTCCAGGGAAAAGCGCCGTTGTTTGTGTTTGGGGGCCTGTGGCTGGGAGTGGCCGGATGGCTCCTTAGAATCCACGATACGCAGGATGGTTCCCAGACCAGAGGTGGCACCAGTGCCAAGTCGGGTTGGTTTGATGGTGCAAAGTGGCTCCTGCAATCTGCCATGAAAAAGTTGGCAGGCGAGTTTTGTTTTCCAGGGAAAAGTGCCGTTGTTTGTGTTTGGTGGACTGTGGATGGGAGTGGCCGGCTGGCTCCTTAGAATCCACGATACGCAGGATGTTTCCCAGACCAGAGGTGGCACCAGTTCTATGTCGGGCTGGTTTGATAGTACCAAGTGGCTCCTGCAATCAGCCATCCAGAAGCGGGGCAGCTTACTTTTGTTTGCCAGGGAAACGGGCCGAGGTTTGTGTCTGGGGGCCTATGGCTGGGAGTGACCGGCTGGCTCCTGAAAAGCTACGATAGGCAGGATGGTGACAAGACCCATGGTGGCACCAGTCCCAAGTTGGGCTGATTTGATAGTACCAAGCGGCTCCTGCAATCTGCCATCAAAAAGTTGGTGGGCGATTTTTCTTTTCCAGGGAAAAGCGCCGTTGTTTGTGTTTGGGGGCCTGTGGCTGGGAGTGGCCAGCTGGCTCCTTAGAATCCACGATACGCAGGATGGTTCCCAGACCAGAGGTGGCACCAGTGCCAAGTTGGGCTGGTTTGCTACCACAAAGTGGCTCCTTCAATCTGCCATCCAGAAGCGGGGCAGCTTACTTTTGTTTGCCAAGGAAACGGGCCGTGGTTTGTGTCTGGGGGCCTATGGCTGGGAGTGACCGGCTGGCTCCTGAAAAGCTATGATAGGTAGGATGGTGACCAGACCCATGGCGGCACCAGTGCCAAGTTGAGCTGGTTTGATAGTACCAAGCGGCTCCTGCAATCTGCCATCAAAAGTTGGCAGGCGAGTTCTGTTTTCCAGGGAAAAGCGCCGTTGTTTTTGTTTGGGGGCCTGTGGCTGGGAGTGGCCGGCTGGCTCCTGAAAAGCTACGATAGGCAGGATGGCTACCAGACCCATGGTGGCAGCAGTGCCAAGTTGGGCTGGTTTGATAGTACCAAGTGGCTCCTGCAATCTGCCATCCAGAAGCGGGGCAGCTTACTTTTTTTTGCCAAGGAAACGGGCCGTGGTTTGTGTCTGGGGGCCTATGGCTGGGAGTGACCGGCTCGGTCGTGAAAAGCTACGATAGGCAGGATGGTTACCAGACCCATGGTGGCACCAGTGCCAAGTTGGGCTGGTTTGATAGTACCAAGTGGCTCCTGCAATCTGCCATCTAAAAGCGGGGCAGCTGAGTTTTGCTTGCCGAGAAAAGGGCTGTGGTATATTTTTGGGTCCTGTGGCTGGCAGTGGCCGGCTGGCTCCTGAAATTCCATGATAAGCAGCATGATTCCCAGACCCAAGGTGGCACCAGTGCCAAGTAGGGCTGGTTTGACAGAGTCAAGCGCCTCCTGCAATCTCCCATCCAGAAGTGGGGCAGCTGAGTTTTTTTTGCCTGTGAATCGGGCCGTTCTTTTTGATTTGGGTCTGTGGCCGAGAGTGGTCGGCTGGCTCCTGACAATCCACAATACGCAGGATGGTTCACAGACCCAAGGTGGCACCAGTGCCAAGTCGGGCTGGTTTGATAGTACCAAGTGGCTCCTGCAATCTGCCATCCAGAAGCGGGGCAGCGGATTTTTGTTTGCCAGAGAAAAGGGCCGTGGTTTGTTTTTGGGGGCATATGGCTGGGAGTGGCCGGCTGGCTCCTTAAAAACCTCGATACGCAGGATGGTGACCAGAGCCAAGGTGGCACCAATGCCAAGTTGGGCTGTTTTTGTAGTACCAAGTGCGTCCTGCAATTTGCCATCCAGAAGAGGGGCAGTTGAGTTTTGTTTGCGAGAGAAAAGAGCCGTGGTTTGTGTTTGAGGGCATATGGCTGAGAGTGGCCGGCTGACCCCTGAAAATCCACAATAGGCAGGATGGTTCCCAGAGCCAAGGTGGCACCAGTGCCAAGTTGGGCTGGTTTGATAGTACTAAATAGCTCCTGCAATCTGCCATCCAGAAGCGGGGCAGCTTACTTTTGTTTGCCAGGGAAAAGGGCGGAGGTTTTTGTCTGGGGGACTATGGCTGGGAGTGACCGGCTGGCTCCTGAAAAGCTACGATAGGCAGGATGGTGACCAGACCCATGGTGGCACCAGTGCCAAGTTGGGCTGGTTTGATAGTACCAAGTGGCTCCTGCAATCTGCCATCAAAAATTTGGCAGGCGAGTTTTGTTTTCCAGGGAAAAGCGCCGTTGTTTGTGTTTGGGGCCCTATGGCTGGGAGTGGCCGGCTGGCTAATTAGAATCCACGATACGCAGGATGGTTCCCAGACCAGAGGTGGCACAAGTGACAAGTTGGGCTGGTTTGATAGTAGCAAGTGACTCCTGCAATCTGCCATCAAAAAGTTGGCAGGCGAGTTTTGTTTTCCAGGGAAGAGTGCCGTTGTTTGTGTTTGGGGGCCTGTGGCTGGGAGTGGCCGGCTGGCTAATTAGAATCCACGATACGCAGGATGGTTCCCAGACCAGAGGTGGAACCAGTGAGAATTCGGGCCAGTTTGATGGTGCAAAGTGGCTCCTGCAATCTGCCATCCAGAAGCGGGGTAGCTTACTTTTGTTTGCCAGGGAAACGGGCCGAGGTTTGTGTCTGGGGGCCTATGGCTGGAAGTGACCGGCTGGCTCCTGAAAAGCTACGATAGGCAGGACGGTTACCAGACCCATGGTGGCACCAGTGCCAAGTTGGGCTGATTTGATAGTACCAAGTGGCTCCTGCAATCTGCCATCAAAAGTTGGCAGGCGAGTTTTGTTTTCCAGGGAAGAGTGCCGTTGTTTGTGTTTGGGGGCCTGTGGCCGGGAATGGCCGGCTGGCTCCTTTGAATCCACGATACGCAGGATGGTTCCCAGACCCAAGGTTGCACCATTGCCAAGGTAGGCTGGTTTGATAGTACCAAGTGGCTCCTGCAATCTGCCATCCAGAAGTGGGGCAGCTTACTTTTGTTTGCAAGGGAAACGGGCCGAGGTTTGTGTCTGGGGTCCTATGGCTGGAAGTGACCGGCTGTCTCCTGAAAAGCTACGATAGGCAGGACGGTTACCAGACCCATGGTGGCACAAGTGCCAAGTTGGGCTGATTTGATAGTACCATGTGGCTTCTGCAATCTGCCATCAAAAAGTTGGCAGGCGAGTTTTGTTTTCCAGGGAAGAGTGCCGTTCTTTGTGTTTGGGGGCCTGTGGCCGGGAATGGCCTGCTGGCTAATTAGAATCCACGATACGCAGGATGGTTCCCAGACCCAAGGTTGCACCATTGCCAAGGTAGGCTGGTTTGATAGTACCAAGTGGCTCCTGCAATCTGCCATCCAGAAGTGGGGCAGCTTACTTTTGTTTGCCAGGCAAACGGGCCGAGGTTTGTGTCTGGGGTCCTATGGCTGGGAGTGACCGGCTGGCTCCTGAAAAGCTACGATAGGCAGGATGGTGACCAGACCCATGGTGGCACCAGTGCCAAGTTGGGCTGGTTTGATAGTACCAAGTGGCTCCTGCAATCTGCCATCAAAAAGTTGGCAGGCCAGTTTTGTTTTCCAGGGAAAAGTGCCGTTGATTTTTTTTGGTGGCCAGTGGCTGGGAGTGGCCGGCTGGCTCCTTAGAATCCACGATACGCAGGATGGTTCCCAGACCAGAGGTGGTACCAGTTCCAAGTCGGGCTTGTTTGATGGTGCAAAGTGGCTCCTGCAATCTGCCATCAAAAAGTTGGCAGGCGAGTTTTGTTTTCCAGGGGAAAGCGCCGTTGTTTGTGTTTGGGGGCCTATGGCTGGGAGTGGCCGGCTGGCTAATTAGAATCCACGATACGCAGGATGGTTCCCAGACCATGGTGGCACCAGTGCCAAGTCGGGCTAGTTTGATGGTGCAAAGTGGCTCCTGCAATCTGCCATGAAAATGTTGGCAGGCGAGTGTTGTTTTCCAGGGAAAAGTGCCGTTGTTTGTGTATGGTGGACTGCGGCTGGGAGTGGCCGGCTGGCTCCTTAGAATCCACGATACGCAGGATGGTTCCCAGACCAGAGGTGGCACCAGTTCCAAGTCGGGCTGGTTTGATAGTACCAAGTGGCTCCTGCAATCTGCCATCCAGAAGCGGGGCAGCTTACTTTTGTTTGCCAGGGAAACGGGCCGAGGTTTGTGTCTGGGGGCCTATGGCTGGGTGTGACTGGCTGGCTCCTGAAAAGCTACGATAGGCAGGATGGTTACCAGACCCATGGTGGCACCAGTCCCAAGTTGGGCTGATTTGATAGTACCAAGCGGCTCCTGCAATCTGCCATCAAAAAGTTGGCAGGCGAGTTTTGTTTTCCAGGGAAAAGCGCCGTTGTTTGTGTTTGGGGGCTTGTGGCTGGGAGTGGCTGGCTGGCTCCTTAGAATCCACGATACGCAGGATGGTTCCCAGACCAGAGGTGGCACCAGTGCCAAGTTGGGCTAGTTTGATGGTGCAAAGTGGCTCCTGCAATCTGCCATCCAGAAGCGGGGTAGCTTACTTTTGTTTGCCAGGGAAACGGGCCGTGGTTTGTGTCTGGGGGCCTATGGGTGGGACTGACCGGCTGGCTCCTGAAAAGCTACGATAGGTAGGATGGTGACCAGGCCCATGGTGGCACCAGTGCCAAGTTGGGCTGGTTTGATAGTACCAAGTGGCTCCTGCAATCTGCCATCAAAAAGTTGGCAGGCGAGTTTTGTTTTCCAGGGAAAAGCGCCGTTGTTTGTGTTTGGGGGCCTGTGGCTGGGAGTGGCCGGATGGCTCCTTAGAATCCACGATACGCAGGATGGTTCCCAGACCAGAGGTGGCACCAGTGCCAAGTCGGGTTGGTTTGATGGTGCAAAGTGGCTCCTGCAATCTGCCATCAAAATGTTGGCAGGCGAGTTTTGTTTTCCAGGGAAAAGCGCCGTTGTTTGTGTTTGGGGGCCTGTGGCTGGGAGTTACCGGCTGGCTCCTTAGAATCCACGATACGCAGGATGGTTCCCAGACCAGAGGTGGCACCAGTGCCAAGTCGGGCTAGTTTGATGGTGCAAAGTGGCTCCTGCAATCAGCCATCCAGAAGCGGGGCAGCTGAGTTTTGTTTGCCAGAGAAAAGGGCCGTGGTTTTTTTTGGGGGGCATATGGCTGGGAGGGGCCGGCTGGCTCCTTAGAATCCACGATACGCAGGATGGTTCCCAGACCAGAGGTGGCACCAGTTCCAAGTCGGGCTTGTTTGATAGTACCAAGTGGCTCCTGCAATCTGCCATCCAGAAGCGGGGCAGCTTACTTTTTTTTGCAAGGGAAACGGGCCGAGGTTTTTGTCTGGGGGCCTATGGCTGGGAGTGACTGGCTGGCTCCTGAAAAGCTACGATAGGCAGGATGGTTACCAGACTCATGGTGGCACCTGTGCCACGTTGGGCTGATTTGATAGTACCAAGCAGCTCCTGCAATCTGCCATCAAAAAGTTGGCAGGCGAGTTTTGTTTTCCAGGGAAAAGCGCCGTTGTTTGTGTTTGGGGGCCTATGGCTGGGAGTGGCCGGCTGGCTAATTAGAATCCACGATACGCAGGATGGTTCCCAGACCATGGTGGCACCAGTGCCAAGTCGGGCTAGTTTGATGGTGCAAAGTGGCTCCTGCAATCTGCCATCAAAAAGTTGGCAGGCGAGTTTTGTTTTCCAGGGAAAAGTGCCGTTGTTTGTGTTTGGTGGACTGTGGATGGGAGTGGCCGGCTGGCTCCTTAGAATTCACGATACGCAGGATATTTCCCAGACCAGAGGTGGCACCAGTTCCAAGTCGGGCTGGTTTGATAGTACCAAGTGGCTCCTGCAATCAGCCATCCAGAAGCGGGGCAGCTTATTTTTGTTTGCCAGGGAAACGGGCCGAGGTTTGTGTCTGGGGGCCTATGGCGGGGAGTGACCGGCTGGCTCCTGAAAAGCTGCGATAGGCAGGATGGTGACAAGACCCATGGTGGCACCAGTCCCAAGTTGGGCTGATTTGATAGTACCAAGCAGCTCCTGCAATCTGCCATCAAGAAGTTGGCAGGCGATTTTTCTTTTCCAGGTAAAAGCGCCGTTGTTTGTGTTTAGGGGCCTGTGGCTGGGAGTGGCCAGCTGGCTCCTTAGAATCCACGATACGCAGGATGGTTCCCAGACCAGAGGTGGCACCAGTGCCAAGTCGGGCTGGTTTGATGGTGCAAAGTGGCTCCTGAAATCTGCCATCCTGAAGAGGGGCAGCTTAATTTTTTTTGCCAGGGAAACCGGCAGTTCTTTGTGTCTGGGGCCTATGGCTGGGAGTGACCGGCTGGCTCCTGAAAAGCTACGATAGGCAGGATGGTTACCAGACCCATGGTGGAACCAGTGCCAAGGTAGGCTGGTTTGATAATACCAAGTGGTTCCTGCAATCTGCCATCCAGAAGCGGGGCAGCTTACTTTTGTTTGCCAGGGAAACGGGCGGAGGTTTGTGTCTGGGGGACTATGGCTGGGAGTGACCGGCTGGCTCCTGAAAAGCTACGATAGGCAGGATGGTGACCAGACCCATGGTGGCACCAGTGCCAAGTTGGGCTGGTTTGATAGTACCAAGTGGCTCCTGCAATCTGCCATCAAAAATTTGGCAGGCCAGTTTTGTTTTCCAGGGAAAAGCGCCGTTGTTTGTGTTTGGGGGCCCTATGGCTGGGAGTGGCCGGCTGGCTCCTTAGAATCCACGATACGCAGGATGGTTCCCAGACCAGAGGTGGCACCAGTGACAAGTTGGGCTGGTTTGATAGTAGCAAGTGGCTCCTGCAATCTGCCATCAAAATGTTGGCAGGCGAGTTTTGTTTTCCAGGGAAAAGCGCCATTGTTTGTCTTTGGGGGCCTGTGGCTGGGAGTGGCCGGCTGGCTAATTAGAATCCACGCTACGCAGGATGGTTCCCAGACCAGAGGTGGCACCAGTGAGAATTCGGGCCAGTTTAATGGTGCAAAGTGGCTCCTGCAATCTGCCATCCAGGAGCGGGGTAGCTTACTTTTGTTTGCCAGGGAAACGGGCCGAGGTTTGTGTCTGGGGTCCTATGGCTGGAAGTGACCGGCTGGCTCCTGAAAAGCTACGATAGGCAGGACGGTTACCAGACACATGGTGGCACCAGTGCCAAGTTGGGCTGATTTGATAGTACCAAGTGGCTCCTGCAATCTGCCATCAAAAAGTTGGCAGGCAAGTTTTGTTTTCCAGGGAAGAGTGCCGTTGATTGTGTTTGGGGGCCTGTGGCCGGGAATGGCCGGCTGGCTCCTTAGAATCCACGATACGCAGGATGGTTCCCAGACCCAAGGTTGCACAATTGCCAAGGTAGGCTGGTTTGATAGTACCAAGTGGCTCCTGCAATCTGCCATCCAGAAGTGGGGCACCTTACTTTTGTTTGCCAGGGAAACGGGCCGAGGTTTGTGTCTGGGATCCTATGGCTGGAAGTGACCGGCTGTCTCCTGAAAAGCTACGATAGGCAGGACGGTTACCAGACCCATGGTGGCACCAGTGCCAAGTTGGGCTGATTTGATAGTACCATGTGGCTTCTGCAATCTGCCATCACAAATTGGCAGGCGAGTTTTGTTTTCCAGGGAAGATTGCCGTTGTTTGTGTTTGGGGGCCTGTGGCCGGGAATGGCCTGCTGGCTAATTAGAATCCACGATACGCAGGATGGTTCCCAGACCCAAGGTTGCACCATTGCCAAGGTAGGCTGGTTTGATAGTACCAAGTGGCTCCTGCAATCTGCAATCCATAAGTGGGGCAGCTTACTTTTGTTTGCCAGGGAAACGGGCCGAGGTTTGTGTCTGGGGGCCTATGGCTGGGAGTGACCGGCTGGCTCCTGAAAAGCTACGATAGGCAGGATGGTGACCAGACCCATGGTGGCACCAGTGCCAAGTTGGGCTGGTTTGATAGTACCAAGTGGCTCCTGCAATCTGCCATCAAAAAGTTGGCAGGCGAGTTTTGTTTTCCAGGGAAGAGTGCCATTGTTTGTGTTTGGGGGCCGGTGGCTGGGAGTGGCCGGCTGGCTAATTAGAATCCACGATACGCAGGATGGTTCCCAGACCCAAGGTTGCACCATTGCCAATGTAGGCTGGTTTGATAGTACCAAGTGCGTCCTGCAATCTGCCATCCAGAAGTGGGGCAGCTTACTTTTGTTTGCCATGGAAACGGGCAGAGTTTGTGTCTGGGGCCTATGGCTGGGAGTGACCGGCTGGCTCCTGAAAAGCTACGATAGGCAGGATGGTTACCAGACCCATGGTGGCACCAGTGCCAAGTTGGGCTGGTTAGATAGTACCAAGTGGCTCCTGCAATCTGCCATCAAAAAGTTGGCAGGCGAGTTTTGTTTTCCAGGGAAAAGTGCCGTTGTTTGTGTTTGGTGGACTGTGGATGGGAGTGGCCGGCTGGCTCCTTAGAATTCACGATACGCAGGATATTTCCCAGACCAGAGGTGGCACCAGTTCCAAGTCGGGCTGGTTTGATAGTACCAAGTGGCTCCTGCAATCAGCCATCCAGAAGCGGGGCAGCTTATTTTTGTTTGCCAGGGAAACGGGCCGAGGTTTGTGTCTGGGGGCCTATGGCGGGGAGTGACCGGCTGGCTCCTGAAAAGCTGCGATAGGCAGGATGGTGACAAGACCCATGGTGGCACCAGTCCCAAGTTGGGCTGATTTGATAGTACCAAGCAGCTCCTGCAATCTGCCATCAAGAAGTTGGCAGGCGATTTTTCTTTTCCAGGTAAAAGCGCCGTTGTTTGTGTTTAGGGGCCTGTGGCTGGGAGTGGCCAGCTGGCTCCTTAGAATCCACGATACGCAGGATGGTTCCCAGACCAGAGGTGGCACCAGTGCCAAGTCGGGCTGGTTTGATGGTGCAAAGTGGCTCCTGAAATCTGCCATCCTGAAGAGGGGCAGCTTAATTTTTTTTGCCAGGGAAACCGGCAGTTCTTTGTGTCTGGGGCCTATGGCTGGGAGTGACCGGCTGGCTCCTGAAAAGCTACGATAGGCAGGATGGTTACCAGACCCATGGTGGAACCAGTGCCAAGGTAGGCTGGTTTGATAATACCAAGTGGTTCCTGCAATCTGCCATCCAGAAGCGGGGCAGCTTACTTTTGTTTGCCAGGGAAACGGGCGGAGGTTTGTGTCTGGGGGACTATGGCTGGGAGTGACCGGCTGGCTCCTGAAAAGCTACGATAGGCAGGATGGTGACCAGACCCATGGTGGCACCAGTGCCAAGTTGGGCTGGTTTGATAGTACCAAGTGGCTCCTGCAATCTGCCATCAAAAATTTGGCAGGCCAGTTTTGTTTTCCAGGGAAAAGCGCCGTTGTTTGTGTTTGGGGGCCCTATGGCTGGGAGTGGCCGGCTGGCTCCTTAGAATCCACGATACGCAGGATGGTTCCCAGACCAGAGGTGGCACCAGTGACAAGTTGGGCTGGTTTGATAGTAGCAAGTGGCTCCTGCAATCTGCCATCAAAATGTTGGCAGGCGAGTTTTGTTTTCCAGGGAAAAGCGCCATTGTTTGTCTTTGGGGGCCTGTGGCTGGGAGTGGCCGGCTGGCTAATTAGAATCCACGCTACGCAGGATGGTTCCCAGACCAGAGGTGGCACCAGTGAGAATTCGGGCCAGTTTAATGGTGCAAAGTGGCTCCTGCAATCTGCCATCCAGGAGCGGGGTAGCTTACTTTTGTTTGCCAGGGAAACGGGCCGAGGTTTGTGTCTGGGGTCCTATGGCTGGAAGTGACCGGCTGGCTCCTGAAAAGCTACGATAGGCAGGACGGTTACCAGACACATGGTGGCACCAGTGCCAAGTTGGGCTGATTTGATAGTACCAAGTGGCTCCTGCAATCTGCCATCAAAAAGTTGGCAGGCAAGTTTTGTTTTCCAGGGAAGAGTGCCGTTGATTGTGTTTGGGGGCCTGTGGCCGGGAATGGCCGGCTGGCTCCTTAGAATCCACGATACGCAGGATGGTTCCCAGACCCAAGGTTGCACAATTGCCAAGGTAGGCTGGTTTGATAGTACCAAGTGGCTCCTGCAATCTGCCATCCAGAAGTGGGGCACCTTACTTTTGTTTGCCAGGGAAACGGGCCGAGGTTTGTGTCTGGGATCCTATGGCTGGAAGTGACCGGCTGTCTCCTGAAAAGCTACGATAGGCAGGACGGTTACCAGACCCATGGTGGCACCAGTGCCAAGTTGGGCTGATTTGATAGTACCATGTGGCTTCTGCAATCTGCCATCACAAATTGGCAGGCGAGTTTTGTTTTCCAGGGAAGATTGCCGTTGTTTGTGTTTGGGGGCCTGTGGCCGGGAATGGCCTGCTGGCTAATTAGAATCCACGATACGCAGGATGGTTCCCAGACCCAAGGTTGCACCATTGCCAAGGTAGGCTGGTTTGATAGTACCAAGTGGCTCCTGCAATCTGCAATCCATAAGTGGGGCAGCTTACTTTTGTTTGCCAGGGAAACGGGCCGAGGTTTGTGTCTGGGGGCCTATGGCTGGGAGTGACCGGCTGGCTCCTGAAAAGCTACGATAGGCAGGATGGTGACCAGACCCATGGTGGCACCAGTGCCAAGTTGGGCTGGTTTGATAGTACCAAGTGGCTCCTGCAATCTGCCATCAAAAAGTTGGCAGGCGAGTTTTGTTTTCCAGGGAAGAGTGCCATTGTTTGTGTTTGGGGGCCGGTGGCTGGGAGTGGCCGGCTGGCTAATTAGAATCCACGATACGCAGGATGGTTCCCAGACCCAAGGTTGCACCATTGCCAATGTAGGCTGGTTTGATAGTACCAAGTGCGTCCTGCAATCTGCCATCCAGAAGTGGGGCAGCTTACTTTTGTTTGCCATGGAAACGGGCAGAGTTTGTGTCTGGGGCCTATGGCTGGGAGTGACCGGCTGGCTCCTGAAAAGCTACGATAGGCAGGATGGTTACCAGACCCATGGTGGCACCAGTGCCAAGTTGGGCTGGTTAGATAGTACCAAGTGGCTCCTGCAATCTGCCATCAAAAAGTTGGCAGGCGAGTTTTGTTTTCCAGGGAAAAGTGCCGTTGATTTTTTTTGGTGGCCTGCGGCTGGGAGTGGCCGGCTGGCTCCTTAGAATCCACGATACGCAGGATGGTTCCCAGACCAGAGGTGGCACCAGTTCCAAGTCGGGCTTGGTTGATAGTACCAAGTGGCTCCTGCAATCTGCCATCCAGAAGCGGGGCAGCTTACTTTTGTTTGCAAGGGAAACGGGCCGAGGTTTTTGTCTGGGGGCCTATGGCTGGGAGTGACTGGCTGGCTCCTGAAAAGCTACGATAGGCAGGATGGTTACGAGACTCATGGTGGCACCAGTGCCACGTTGGGCTGATTTGATAGTACCATGTGGCTCCTGCAATCTGCCATCAAAAAGTTGGCAGGCGAGTTTTGTTTTCCAGGGGAAAGCGCCGTTGTTTGTGTTTGGGGGCCTATGGCTGGGAGTGGCCGGCTGGCTAATTAGAATCCACGATACCCAGGATGGTTCCCAGACCATGGTGGCACCAGTGCCAAGTCGGGCTGGTTTGATGGTGCAAAGTGGCTCCTGCAATCTGCCATGAAAATGTTGGCAGGCGAGTTTTGTTTTCCAGGGAAAAGTGCCGTTGTTTGTGTATGGTGGACTGCGGCTGGGAGTGGCCGGCTGGCTCCTTAGAATCCACGATATGCAGGATGGTTCCCAGACCAGAGGTGGCACCAGTTCCAAGTCGGGCTGGTTTGATAGTACCAAGTGGCTCCTGCAATCTGCCATCCAGAAGCGGGGCAGCTTACTTTTGTTTGCCAGGGAAACGGGCCGAGGTTTGTGTCTGGGGGCCTATGGCTGGGAGAGACCGGCTGGCTCCTGTAAAGCTACGATAGGCAGGATGGTGACCAGACCCATGGTGGCACCAGTGCCAAGTTGGGCTGATTTGATAGTACCAAGTGGCTCCTGCAATCTGCCATCAAAAAGTTGGCAGGCGAGTTTTGTTTTCCAGGGAAAAGCGCCGTTGTTTCTGTTTGGGGTCTTGTGGCTGGGAGTGGCCGGCTGGCTCCTTAGAATCCACGATACGCAGGATGGTTCCCAGACCAGAGATGGCACCAGTGCCAAGTCGGGCTAGATTGATGGTGCAAAGTGGCTCCTGCAATCTGCAATCCAGAAGCGGGGTAGCTTACTTTTGTCTGCCAGGGAAACGGGCCGAGGTTTGTGTCTGGGGTCCTATGGGTGGGACAGACCGGCTGGCTCCTGAAAAGCTACGATAGGCAGGATGGTGACCAGACCCATGGTGGCACCATTGCCAAGTTGGGCTGGTTTGATAGTACCAAGTGGCTCCTGCAATCTGCCATGAAAATGTTGGCAGGCGACTTTTCTTTTCCAGGGAAAAGCGCCGTTGTCTGTGTTTGGGGGCCTGTGGCTGGGAGTGGCCGGCTGGCTCCTTAGAATCCACGATACGCAGGATGATTCCCAGACCAGAGGTGGCAGCAGTGCCAAGTCGGGTTAGTTTGATGGTGCAAAGTGGCTCCTGCAATCTGCCATCAAAAAGTTGGCAGGCGAGTTTTGTTTTCCAGGGAAAAGCGCCGTTGTTTGTGTTTGGGGACCTGTGGCTTGGAGTGGCCGGCTGGCTAATTAGAATCCACGATACGCAGGATGGTTCCAAGACCAGAGGTGGCACCAGTGCCAAGTCGGGCTATTTTGATGATGCAAAGTGGCTCCTGCAATCTGCCATTAAAAATTTGGCAGGCCAGTTTTGTTTTCCAGGGAAAAGCGCCGTTGTTTGTGTTTGGGGGCCTATGGCTGGGAGTGGCCAGCTGGCTCCTTAGAATCCACGATACGCAGGATGGTTCCCAGACCAGAGGTGGCACCAGTGCCAAGTCGGGCTCGTTTGATGGTGCAAAGTGGCTCCTGCAATCTGCCATCCAGAAGCGGGGCAGCTGAGTTTTGTTTGCCAGAGAAAAGGGCCGTGGTTTTGTTTTGGAGGCATATGACTGGGAGTGGCCGGCTGACTCCTTAAAATGCTCGATACGCAGGATGGTGACCAGACCCAAGGTGGCACCAGTGCCAAGTTGTGCTGTTTTTGCAGTACCAAGTGCGTCCTGCAATTTGCCATCCAGAAGAGGGGCAGTTGAGTTTTGTTTGCCAGAGAAAAGGGCCGTGGTTTGTGTTTGAGGGCATATGGCTGAGAGTGGGCGGCTGACCCCTGAAAATCCACAATAGGCGGGATGGTTCCCAGAGCCAAGGTGGCACCAGTGCCAAGTCGGGCTGGTTTGATAGTACAAAGTGGCTCCTGCAATCTGCCATCCAGAAGCGGGGCAGCTTAATTTTGTTTGCCAGGGAAACGGGCCGAGGTTTGTGTCTGGGGGCCTATGGCTGGGAGTGACCGGCTGGCTCCTGAAAAGCTACGATAGGCAGGATGGTTCCCAGACCAGAGGTGGCACCAGTGCCAAGCCGGGCTAGTTTGATGGTGAAAAGTGGCTCCTGCAATCTGCCATCAAAAAGTTGGCAGGCGAGTTTTGTTTTCCAGGGAAAAGTGCCGTTGATTTTTTTTGGTGGCCAGTGGCTGGGAGTGGCCGGCTGGCTAATTAGAATACACGATACGCAGGATGGTTCCCAGACCAGAGGTGGCACCAGTTCCAAGTTGGGCTTGTTTGATAGTACCAAGTGGCTCCTGCAATCTGCCATCCAGAAGCGGGGCAGCTTACTTTTTTTTGCCAGGGAAACGGGCCGAGGTTTGTGTCTGGGGGCCTAAGGCTGGGAGTGACTGGCTGGCTCCTGAAAAGCTACGATAGGCAGGATGGTTTCCAGACTCATGGTGGCACCAGTGCCACGTTGGGCTGATTTGATAGTACCAAGCGGCTTATGCAACCTGCCATCAAAAAGTTGGCAGGCGAGTTTTGTTTTCCAGGGAAAAGCGCCGTTGTTTGTGTTTGGGGGACTATGGCTGGGAGTGGCCGGCTGGCTAATTAGAATCCACGATACGCAGGATGGTTCCCAGACCAGAGGTGGCACCAGTGCCAAGTCGGGCTAGTTTGATGGTGCAAAGTGCCTCCTACAATCTGCCATGAAAAAGTTGGCAGGCGAGTTTTGTTTTCCAGGGAAAAGTGCCGTTGTTTGTGTTTGGTGGACTCTGGCTGGGAGTGGCCGGCTGGCTCCTTAGAATCCACGATACGCAGGATGGTTCCCAGACCAGAGGTGGCACCAGTTCCAAGTCGGGCTGGTTTGATGGTGCAAAGTGGCTCCTGCAATCTGCCATCCAGAAGTGGGGCAGCATACTTTTGTTTGCCAGGGAAACGGGCCGAGGTTTGTGTCTGGGGGCCAATGGCTGGGAGTGACCGGCTGGCTCCTGAAAAGCTACGATAGGCAGGATGGTTACCAGACCCATGGTGGCACCAGTGCCAAGTTGGGCTGATTTGATAGTACCAAGCGGCTCCTGCAATCTGCCATCAAAAAGTTGGCAGGCGAGTTTTGTTTTCCAGGGGAAAGCGCCGTTGTTTGTGTTTCGGGGCTTGTGGCTGGGAGTGGACGGCTGGCTCCTTAGAATCCACGATACGCAGGATGGTTCCCAGACCAGAGGTGGCACCAGTGCCAAGTCGGGTTGGTTTGATGGTGCAAAGTGGCTCCTGCAATCTGCCATCAAAATGTTGGCAGGCGAGTTTTGTTTTCCAGGGAAAAGCGCCGTTGTTTGTGTTTGGGGGCCTGTGGCTGGGAGTGGCCAGCTGGCTCCTTATAATCCACGATACGCAGGATGGTTCCCAGACCAGAGGTGGCACCAGTGCCAAGTCGGGCTGGTTTGATGGTGCAAAGTGGCTCCTGCAATCTGCCATCCAGATGCGGGGCAGCTGAGTTTTGTTTGCCAGAGAAAAGGGCCGTGGTTTTTTTTGGGGGGCCTATGGCTGGGAGTGGCCGGCTGGCTCCTTAAAATGCTCGATACGCAGGATGGTGACCAGACCCATGGTGGCATCAGTGCCAAGTTGTGCTGTTTTTGTAGTACCATGTGCGTCCTGCAATTTGCCATCCAGAAGAGGGGCAGTTGAGTTTTGTTTGCCAGAGAAAAGGGCCGTGGTTTGTGTTTGAGGGCATATGGCTGAGAGTGGCCGGCTGACCCCTGAAAATCCACAATAGGCAGGATGGTTCCCAGAGCCAAGGTGGCACAAATGCCAAGTCGGGCTGGTTTGATAGTACTAAATAGCTCCTGCAATCTGCCATCCAAAAGCGGGGCAGCTTAATTTTGTTTGTCAGGGAAACGGGCCTAGGTTTGTGTCTGGGGGCCTATGGCTGGGAGTGACCGGCTGGCTCCTGAAAAGCTACGATAGGCAGGATGGTTCCCAGAACAGAGGTGGCACCAGTGCCAAGTCGGGCTAGTTTGATGGTGAAAAGTGGCTCCTGCAATCTGCCATCAAAAAGTTGGCAGGCGAGTTTTGTTTTCCAGGGAAAAGCGCCGTTGATTTTGTTTGGGGGCCTGTGGCTGGGAGTGGCCGGCTGGCTAATTAGAATCCACGATACGCAGGATGGTTCCCAGACCAGAGGTGGCACCAGTTCCAAGTCGGGCTTGTTTGATAGTACCAAGTGGCTCCTGCAATCTGCCATCCAGAAGCGGGGCAGCTTACTTTTGTTTGCAAGGGAAACGGGCAGAGGTTTGTGTCTGGGGGCCTATGGCTGGGAGTGACTGGCTGGCTCCTGAAAAGCTACGATAGGCAGGATGGTTACCAGACCCATGGTGGCACCAGTGCCAAGTTGGGCTGATTTGATAGTACCAAGCGGCTCCTGCAATCTGCCATCAAAAAGTTGGCAGGAGAGTTTTGTTTCCCAGGGGAAAGCGCCGTTGTTTGTGTTTGGGGGCCTATGGCTGGGAGTGGCCGGCTGGCAAATTAGGATCCACGATACGCAGGATGGTTCCCAGACCATGGTGACACCAGTGCCAAGTCGGGCTAGTTTGATGGTGAAAAGTGGCTCCTGCAATCTGCCATCAAAAAGTTTGCAGGCGAGTTTTGTTTTCCAGGGAAAAGTGCCGTTGTTTGTGTTTGGTGGACTGTGGCTGGGAGTGCCCGGCTGGCTCCTTAGAATCCACGATACGCAGGATGGTTCCCAGACCAGAGGTGGCACCAGTTCCAAGTCGGGCTGGTTTGATAGTACCAAGTGGCTCCTGCAATCTGCCATCCAGAAGCGGGGCAGCTTACTTTTGTTTGCCAGGGAAACGGGCCGAGGTTTGTGTCTGGGGACCTAAGGCTGGGAGTGACCGGCCGGCTCCTGAAAAGCTACGATAGGCAGGATGGTTACCAGACCCATGGTGGCACCAGTGCCAAGTTGGGCTGATTTGATAGTACCAAGTGGCTCCTGCAATCTGCCATCAAAAAGTTGGCAGGCGAGTTTTGTTTTCCAGGGAAAAGCGCCGTTGTTTGTGTTTGGGGGCTTGTGGCTGGGAGTGGCTGGCTGGCTCCTTAGAATCCACGATACGCAGGATGGTTCCCAGACCAGAGGTGGCACCAGTGCCATGTTGGGCTAGTTTGATGGTGCAAAGTGGCTCCTGCAATCTGCCATCCAGAAGCGGGGTAGCTTACTTTTGTTTGCCAGGGAAACGGGCCGTGGTTTGTGTCTGGGGGCCTATGGGTGGGACTGACCGGCTGGCTCCTGAAAAGCTACGATAGGCAGGATGGTGGCCAGACCCATGGTGGCACCAGTGTCAAGTTGGGCTGCTTTGATAGTACCATGTGGCTCCTGCAATCTGCCATCAAAAAGTTGGCAGGCGAGTTTTGTTTTCCAGGGAAAAGCGCCGTTGTTTGTGTTTGGGGGCCTGTGGTTGGGAGTGGCCGGCTGGCTCCTTAGAATCCACGATACGCAGGATGGTTCCCAGACCAGAGGTGGCACCAGTGCCAAGTCGGGTTGGTTTGATGGTGCAAAGTGGCTCCTGCAATCTGCCATCAAAATGTTGGCAGGGGAGTTTTGTTTGCCAGAGAAAAGAGCCGTGGATTTTTTTGGGGGGCCTATGGCTGGGAGTGGCCGGCTGGCTCCTTAAAATGCTCGATACGCAGGATGGTGACCAGACCCATGGTGGCACCAGTGCCAAGTCGGGCTAGTTTGATGGTGCAAAGTGGCTCCTGCAATCTGCCATGAAACAGTTGGCAGGTGAGTTTTGTTTTCCAGGGAAAAGTGCCGTTGTTTGTGTTTGGTGGACTGTGGCTGGGAGTGGCCGGCTGGCTCCTTAGAATCAACGATACGCAGGATGGTTCCCAGACCAGAGGTGGCACCAGTTCCAAGTCGGGCTGGTTTGATAGTACCAAGTGGCTCCTGCAATCTGCCATCCAGAAGCGGGGCAGCTTACTTTTGTTTGCCAGGGAAACGGGCCGAGGTTTGTGTCTGGGGGCCTATGGCTGGGAGTGACCGGCTGGCTCCTGAAAAGCTACGATAGGCAGGATTTTTACCAGACCCATGGTGGCACCAGTGCCAAGTTGGGCTGATTTGATAGTACCAAGTGGCTCCTGCAATCTGCCATCAAAAAGTTGGCAGGCGAGTTTTGTTTTCCAGGGAAAAGCGCCGTTGTTTGTGTTTCGGGGCTTGTGGCTGGGAGTGGACGGCTGGCTCCTTATAATCCACGATACGCAGGATGGTTCCCAGACCAGAGGTGGCACCAGTGCCAAGTCGGGCTGGTTTGATGGTGCAAAGTGGCTCCTGCAATCTGCCATCCAGAAGCGGGGCAGCTGAGTTTTGTTTGCCAGAGAAAAGGGCCGTGGTTTTTTTTGGGGGGCCTATGGCTGGGAGTGGCCGGCTGGCTCCTTAAAATGCTCGATACGCAGGATGGTGACCAGACCCATGGTGGCATCAGTGCCAAGTTGTGCTGTTTTTGTAGTACCATGTGCGTCCTGCAATTTGCCATCCAGAAGAGGGGCAGTTGAGTTTTGTTTGCCAGAGAAAAGGGCCGTGGTTTGTGTTTGAGGGCATATGGCTGAGAGTGGCCGGCTGACCCCTGAAAATCCACAATAGGCAGGATGGTTCCCAGAGCCAAGGTGGCACCAATGCCAAGTCGGGCTGGTTTGATAGTACTAAATAGCTCCTGCAATCTGCCATCCAGAAGCGGGGTAGCTTAATTTTATTTGCCAGGGAAACGGGCCGAGGTTTGTGTCTGGGGGCCTATGGCTGGGAGTGACCGGCTGGCTCCTGAAAAGCTACGATAGGCAGGATGGTTCCCAGAACAGAGGTGGCACCAGTGCCAAGTCGGGCTAGTTTGATGGTGAAAAGTGGCTCCTGCAATCTGCCATCAAAAAGTTGGCAGGCGAGTTTTGTTTTCCAGGGAAAAGTGCCGTTGATTTTGTTTGGTGGCCTCTGGCTGGGAGTGGCCGGCTGGCTCCTTAGAATCCACGATACGCAGGATGGTTCCCAGACCAGAGGTGGCACCAGTTCCAAGTCGGGCTTGTTTGATAGTACCAAGTGGCTCCTGCAATCTGCCATCCAGAAGCGGGGCAGCTTACTTTTGTTTGCCAGGGAAACGGGCCGAGGTTTGTGTCTGGGGACCTAAGGCTGGGAGTGACTGGCTGGCTCCTGAAAAGCTACGATAGGCAGGATGGTTACCAGACTCATGGTGGCACCAGTGCCACGTTGGGCTGATTTGATAGTACCAAGCGGCTTATGCAATCTGCCATCAAAAAGTTGACAGGCGAGTTTTGTTTTCCAGGGAAAAGTGCCGTTGTTTGTGTTTGGTGGACTGTGGCTGGGAGTGGCCGGCTGGCTAATTAGAATCCACGATACGCAGGATGGTTCCCAGACCAGAGGTGGCACCAGTTCCAAGTCGGGCTGGTTTGATAGTACCAAGTGGCTCCTGCAATCAGCCATCCAGACGCGGGGCAGCTTACTTTTGTTTGCCAGGGAAACGGGCCGAGGTTTGTGTCTGGGTGCCTATGGCTGGGAGTGACTGGCTGGCTCCTGAAAAGCTACGATAGGCAGGATGGTGACCAGACCCATGGTGGCACCAGTGCCAAGTTGGGCTGGTTTGATAGTACCAAGTGGCTCCTGCAATCTGCCATCAAAAAGTTGGCAGGCGAGTTTTGTTTTCCAGGGAAAAGCGCCGTTGTTTGTGTTTGGGGGCCTGTGGCTGGGAGTGGCCGGATGGCTCCTTAGAATCCACGATACGCAGGATGGTTCCCAGACCAGAGGTGGCACCAGTGCCAAGTCGGGTTAGTTTGATGGTACAAAGTGGCTCCTGCAATCTGCCATCAAAAAGTTGGCAGGCGAGTTTTGTTTTCCAGGGAAAAGCGCCGTTGTTTGTGTTTGGGGGCCTGTGGCTGGGAGTGGCCGGCTGGCTAATTAGAATCCACGATACGCAGGATGGTTCCCAGACCAGAGGTGGCACCAGTTCCAAGTCGGGCTTGTTTGATAGTACCAAGTGGCTCCTGCAATCTGCCATCCAGAAGCGGGGCAGCTTACTTTTGTTTGCAAGGGAAACGGGCCGAGGTTTTTGTCTGGGGGCCTACGGCTGGGAGTGACTGGCTGGCTCCTGAAAAGCTACGATAGGCAGGATGGTTACCAGACTCATGGTGGCACCAGTGCCACGTTGGGCTGATTTGATAGTACCAAGCGGCTCCTGCAATCTGCCATCAAAAAGTTGGCAGGCGAGTTTTGTTTTCCAGGGGAAAGCGCCGTTGTTTGTGTTTGGGGGCCTATGGCTGGGAGTGGCCGGCTGGCTAATTACAATCCACGATACGCAGGATGGTTCCCAGACCATGGTGGCACCAGTGCCAAGTCGGGCTAGTTTGATGGTGAAAAGTGGCTCCTGCAATCTGCCATCAAAAAGTTTGCAGGCGAGTTTTGTTTTCCAGGGAAAAGTGCCGTTGTTTGTGTTTGGTGGACTGTGGCTGGGAGTGCCCGGCTGGCTCCTTAGAATCCACGATACGCAGGATGGTTCCCAGACCAGAGGTGGCACCAGTTCCAAGTCGGGCTGGTTTGATAGTACCAAGTGGCTCCTGCAATCTGCCATCCAGAAGCGGGGCAGCTTACTTTTGTTTGCAAGGGAAACGGGCCGAGGTTTGTGTCTGGGGGCCTATGGCTGGGAGTGACCGGCCGGCTCCTGAAAAGCTACGATAGGCAGGATGGTTACCAGACCCATGGTGGCACCAGTCCCAAGTTGGGCTGATTTGATAGTACCAAGTGGCTCCTGCAATCTGCCATCAAAAAGTTGGCAGGCGAGTTTTGTTTTCCAGGGAAAAGCGCCGTTGTTTTTGTTTGGGGGCTTGTGGCTGGGAGTGGCCGGCTGGCTCCTTAGAATCCACGATACGCAGGATGGTTCCCAGACCAGAGGTGGCCCCAGTGCCATGTTGGGCTAGTTTGATGGTGCAAAGTGGCTCCTGCAATCTGCCATCCAGAAGCGGGGTAGCTTACTTTTGTTTTCCAGGGAAACGGGCCGAGGTTTGTGTCTGGGGGCCTATGGCTGGGAGTGGCCGGCTGACCCCTGAAAATCCACAATAGGCAGGATGGTTCCCAGCGCCAAGGTGGCACCAGTGCCAAGTCGGGCTGGTTTGATAGTTCTAAATAGCTCCTGCAATCTGCCATCCAGAAGCGGGGCAGCTTAATTTTGTTTGCCAGGGAAATGGGCCGCGGTTTGTGTCTGGGGGCCTATGGCTGGGAGTGACTGGCTGGCTCCTGAAAAGCTACGATAGGCCGGATGGTTCCCAGACCAGAGGTGGCACCAGTGCCAAGTCGGGCTAGTTTGATGGTGAAAAGTGGCTCCTGCAATCTGCCATCAAAAAGTTGGCAGGCGAGTTTTGTTTTCCAGGGAAAAGTGCGGTTGATTTTGTTTGGTGGCCTGTGGCTGGGAGTGGCCGGCTGGCTCCTTAGAATCCACGATACGCAGGATGGTTCCCAGACCAGAGGTGGCACCAGTTCCAAGTCGGGCTTGTTTGATAGTACCAAGTGGCTCCTGCAATCTGCCATCCAGAAGCGGGGCAGCTTACTTTTGTTTCCAAGGGAAACGGGCCGAGGTTTTTGTCTGGGGACCTATGGCTGGGAGTGACTGTCTGGCTCCTGAAAAGCTACGATAGGCAGGATGGTTACCAGACTCATGGTGGCACCAGTGCCACGTTGGGCTGATTTGATAGTACCAAGCGGCTCCTGCAATCTGCCATCAAAAAGTTGGCAGGCGAGTTTTGTTTTCCAGGGAAAAGCGCCGTTGTTTGTGTTTGGGGGCCTATGGCTGGGAGTGGCCGGCTGGCTAATTAGAATCCACGATACGCAGGATGGTTCCCAGACCATGGTGGCACCACTGCCAAGTCGGGCTAGTTTGATGGTGCAAAGTGGCTCCTGCAATCTGCCATGAAACAGTTGGCAGGTGAGTTTTGTTTTCCAGGGAAAAGTGCCGTTGTTTGTGTTTGGTGGACTGTGGCTGGGAGTGGCCGGCTGGCTCCTTAGAATCCACGATACGCAGCATGGTTCCCAGACCAGAGGTGGCACCAGTGCCAAGTCGGGCTTGTTTGATAGTACCAAGTGGCTCCTGCAATCTGCCATCCAGAAGCGGGGCAGCGTACTTTTGTTTGCAAGGGAAAAGGGCCGAGGTTTTTATCTGGGGGCCTATGGCTGGGAGTGACTGACTGGCTCCTGAAAAGCTACGATAGGCAGGATGGTTACCAGACTCATGGTGGCACCAGTGCCAAGTTGGGCTGATTTGATAGTACCAAGCGGCTCCTGCAATCTGCCATCAAAAAGTTGGCAGGCGAGTTTTGTTTTCCAGGGGAAAGCGCCGTTGTTTGTGTTTGGGGGCCTATGGCTGGGAGTGGCCGGCTGGCTAATTAGAATCCACGATACGCAGGATGGTTCCCAGACCATGGTGGCACCAGTACCAAGTCGGGCTAGTTTGATGGTGAAAAGTGGCTCCTGCAATCTGCCATGACAAAGTTGGCAATCAAGTTTTGTTTTCCAGGGAAAAGTGCCATTGTTTGTGTTTGGTGGACTGTGGCTGGGAGTGGCCGGCTGGCTCCTTAGAATCCACGATACGCAGGATGGTTCCCAGACCAGAGGTGGCACCAGTTCCAAGTCGGGCTGGTTTGATAGTACCAAGTGGCTCCTGCAATCTGCCATCCAGGAACGGGGCAGCTTACATTTGATTGCCAGGGAAACGCGCCGAGGTTTGTGTCTGGGGGCCTATGGCTGGGAGTGACTGGCTGGCTCCTGAAAAGCTACGAATAGCAGGATGGTGACCAGACCCATGGTGGCACCAGTCCCAAGTTGGGCTGATTTGATAGTACCAAGCGGCTCCTGCAATCTGCCATCAAAAAGTTGGCAGGCGAGTTTTGTTTTCCAGGGAAAAGCGCCGTTGTTTGTGTTTGGGGGCTTGTGGCTGGGAGTGGCTGGCTGGCTCCTTAGAATCCACGATACGCAGGATGGTTCCCAGACCAGAGGTGGCACCAGTGCCAAGTCGGGTTGGTTTGATGGTGCAAAGTGGCTCCTGCAATCTGCCATCAAAATGTTGGCAGGCGAGTTTTGTTTTCCAGGGAAAAGCGCCGTTGTTTGTGTTTGGGGGCCTGTGGCTGGGAGTGGCCAGCTGGCTCCTTATAATCCACGATACGCAGGATGGTTCCCAGACCAGAGGTGGCACCAGTGCCAAGTCGGGCTGGTTTGATGGTGCAAAGTGGCTCCTGCAATCTGCCATTCAGAAGCGGGGCAGCTGAGTTTTGTTTGCCAGAGAAAAGGGCCGTGGTTTTTTTTGGGGGGCCTATGGCTGGGAGTGTCCGGCTGGCTCCTTAAAATGCTCGATACGCAGGATGGTTACCAGACCCATGGTGGCACCAGTGCCAAGTTGTGCTGTTTTTGTAGTACCAAGTGCGTCCTGCAATTTGCCATCCAGAAGAGGGGCAGTTGAGTTTTGTTTGCCAGAGAAAAGGGCCGTGGTTTGTGTTTGAGGGCATATGGCTGAGAGTGGCCGTCTGACCCCTGAAAATCCACAATAGGCCGGATGGTTCCCAGAGCCAAGGTGGCACCAGTGCCAAGTCGGGCTGGTTTGATAGTACTAAATAGCTCCTGCAATCTGCCATCCAGAAGCTGGGCAGCTTAATTTTGTTTGCCAGGGAAATGGGCCGAGGTTTGTGTCTGGGGGCCTATGGCTGGGAGTGACCGGCTGGCTCCTGAAAAGCTACGATAGGCAGGATGGTTCCCAGAACAGAGGTGGCACCAGTGCCAAGTCGGGCTAGTTTGATGGTGAAAAGTGGCTCCTGCAATCTGCCATCAAAAAGTTGGCAGGCGAGTTTTGTTTTCCAGGGAAAAGTGCCGTTGATTTTGTTTGGTGGCCTGTGGCTGGGAGTGGCCGGCTGGCTCCTTAGAATCCACGATACGCAGCATGGTTCCCAGACCAGAGGTGGCACCAGTTCCAAGTCGGGCTTGTTTGATAGTACCAAGTGGCTCCTGCAATCTGCCATCCAGAAGCGGGGCAGCTTACTTTTGTTTGCAAGGGAAACGGGCCGAGGTTTTTGTCTGGGGACCTATGGCTGGGAGTGACTGGCTGGCTCCTGAAAAGCTACGATAGGCAGGATGGTTACCAGACTCATGGTGGCACCAGTGCCACGTTGGGCTGATTTGATAGTACCAAGCGGCTCCTGCAATCTGCCATCAAAAAGTTGGCAGGCGAGTTTTGTTTTCCAGGGAAAAGCGCCGTTGTTTGTGTTTGGGGGCCTATGGCTGGAAGTGGCCGGCTGGCTAATTAGAATCCACGATACGCAGGATGGTTCCCAGACCATGGTGACACCAGTGCCAAGTCGGGCTAGTTTGATGGTGCAAAGTGGCTCCTGCAATCTGCCATGAAACAGTTGGCAGGTGAGTTTTGTTTTCCAGGGAAAAGTGCCGTTGTTTGTGTTTGGTGGACTGTGGCTGGGAGTGGCCGGCTGGCTAATTAGAATCCACCATACGCAGCATGGTTCCCAGACCAGAGGTGGCACCAGTGCCAAGTCGGGCTTGTTTGATAGTACCAAGTGGCTCCTGCAATCTGCCATCCAGAAGCGGGGCAGCGTACTTTTGTTTGCAAGGGAAACGGGCCGAGGTTTTTATCTGGGGGCCTATGGCTGGGAGTGACTGGCTGGCTCCTGAAAAGCTATGATAGGCAGGATGGTTACCAGAGTCATGGTGGCACCAGTGCCAAGTTGGGCTGATTTGACAGTACCAGGCGGCTCCTGCAATCTGCCATCAAAAAGTTGGCAGGCGAGTTTTGTTTTCCAGGGGAAAGCGCCGTTGTTTTTGTTTGGGGGCCTATGGCTGGGAGTGGCCGGCTGGCTAATTAGAATCCACGATACGCAGGATGGTTCCCAGACCATGGTGGCACCACTGCCAAGTCGGGCTAGTTTGATGGTGAAAAGTGGCTCCTGCAATCTGCCATGACAAAGTTGGCAGTCGAGTTTTGTTTTCCAGGGAAAAGTGCCATTGTTTGTGTTTGGTGGACTGTGGCTGGGAGTGGCCGGCTGGCTCCTTAGAATCCACGATACGCAGGATGGTTCCCAGACCAGAGGTGGCACCACTTCCAAGTCGGGCTGGTTTGATAGTACCAAGTGGCTCCTGCAATCTGCCATCCAGAAACGGGGCAGCTTACATTTGTTTGCCAGGGAAACGGGCCGAGGTTTGTGTCTGGGGGCCTATGGCTGGGAGTGACTGGCTGGCTCCTGAAAAGCTACGAATAGCAGGATGGTGACCAGACCCATGGTGGCACCAGTCCCAAGTTGGGCTGATTTGATAGTACCAAGCGGCTCCTGCAATCTGCCATCAAAAAGTTGGCAGGCGAGTTTTGTTTTCCAGGGAAAAGCGCCGTTGTTTGTGTTTGGGGGCTTGTGGCTGGGAGTGGCTGGCTGGCTCCTTAGAATCCACGATACGCAGGATGGTTCCCAGACCAGAGGTGGCACCAGTGCCAAGTCGGGCTGGTTTGATGGTGCAAAGTGGCTCCTGCAATCTGCCATCAAAATGTTGGCAGGCGAGTTTTGTTTTCCAGGGAAAAGCGCCGTTGTTTGTGTTTGGGGGCCTGTGGCTGGGAGTGGCCAGCTGGCTCCTTATAATCCACGATACGCAGGATGGTTCCCAGACCAGAGGTGGCACCACTGCCAAGTCGGTCTGGTTTGATGGTGCAAAGTGGCTCCTGCAATCTGCCATTCAGAAGCGGGGCAGCTGAGTTTTGTTTGCCAGAGAAAAGGGCCGTGGTTTTTTTTGGGGGGCCTATGGCTGGGAGTGACCGGCTGGCTCCTTAAAATGCTCGATACGCAGGATGGTTACCAGACCCATGGTGGCACCAGTGCCAAGTTGTGCTGTTTTTGTAGTACCAAGTGCGTCCTGCAATTTGCCATCCAGAAGAGGGGCAGTTGAGTTTTGTTTGCCAGAGAAAAGGGCCGTGGTTTGTGTTTGAGGGCATATGGCTGAGAGTGGCCGTCTGACCCCTGAAAATCCACAATAGGCCGGATGGTTCCCAGAGCCAAGGTGGCACCAGTGCCAAGTCGGGCTGGTTTGATAGTACTAAATAGCTCCTGCAATCTGCCATCCAGAAGCGGGGCAGCTTAATTTTGTTTGCCAGGGAAATGGGCCGAGGTTTGTGTCTGGGGGCCTATGGCTGGGAGTGACCGGCTGGCTCCTGAAAAGCTACGATAGGCAGGATGGTGACCAGAACAGAGGTGGCACCAGTGCCAAGTCGGGCTAGTTTGATGGTGAAAAGTGGCTCCTGCAATCTGCCATCAAAAAGTTGGCAGGCGAGTTGTGTTTTCCAGGGAAAAGTGCCGTTGATTTTGTTTGGTGGCCTGTGGCTGGGAGTGGCCGGCTGGCTCCTTAGAATCCACGATACGCAGGATGGTTCCCAGACCAGAGGTGGCACCAGTTCCAAGTCGGGCTTGTTTGATAGTACCAAGTGGCTCCTGCAATCTGCCATCCAGAAGCGGGGCAGCGTACTTTTGTTTGCAAGGGAAACGGGCCGAGGTTTTTATCGGGGGACCTATGGCTGGGAGTGACTGGCTGGCTCCTGAAAAGCTACGATAGGCAGGATGGTTACCAGACTCATGGTGGCACCAGTGCCACGTTGGGCTGATTTGATAGTACCAAGCGGCTCCTGCAATCTGCCATCAAAAAGTTGGCAGGCGAGTTTTGTTTTCCAGGGAAAAGCGCCGTTGTTTTTGTTTGGGGGCCTGTGTCTGGGAGTGGCCGGCTGGCTAATTAGAATCCACGATACGCAGGATGGTTCCCAGACCATGGTGGCACCACTGCCAAGTCGGGCTAGTTTGATGGTGCAAAGTGGCTCCTGCAATCTGCCATGAAACAGTTGGCAGGTGAGTTTTGTTTTCCAGGGAAAAGTGCCGTTGTTTGTGTTTGGTGGACTGTGGCTGGGAGTGGCCGGCTGGCTCCTTAGAATCCACGATACGCAGCATGGTTCCCAGACCAGAGGTGGCACCAGTGCCAAGTCGGGCTTGTTTGATAGTACCAAGTGGCTCCTGCAATCTGCCATCCAGAAGCGGGGCAGCGTACTTTTGTTTGCAAGGGAAACGGGCCGAGGGTTTTATCGGGGGGCCTATGGCTGGGAGTGACTGGCTGGCTCCTGAAAAGCTACTATAGGCAGGATGGTGACCAGACCCATGGTGGCACCAGTGCCAAGTTGGGCTGATTTGATAGTACCAAGCGCCTCCTGCAATCTGCCATCAAAATGTTGCCAGGCGAGTTTTGTTTTCCAGGGGAAAGCGCCGTTGTTTGTGTTTGGGGGCCTATGGCTGGGAGTGGCCGGCTGGCTTATTAGAATCCACGATACGCAGGATGGTTCCCAGACCATGGTGGCACCAGTGCCAAGTCGGGCTAGTTTGATGGTGAAAAGTGGCTCCTGCAATCTGCCATGACAAAGTTGGCAGTCGAGTTTTGTTTTCCAGGGAAAAGTGCCATTGTTTGTGTTTGGTGGACTTTGGCTGGGAGTGTCCGGCTGGCTCCTTAGAATCCACGATACGCAGGATGGTTCCCAGACCAGAGGTGGCACCAGTTCCAAGTCGGGCTGGTTTGATAGTACCAAGTGGCTCCTGCAATCTGCCATCCAGAAGCGGGGCAGCTTACATTTGTTTGCCAGGGAAACGGGCCGAGGTTTGTTTTTGGGGGCATATGGCTGGGAGTGACTGGCTGGCTCCTGAAAAGCTACGATAGGCAGGATGGTGACCAGACCCATGGTGGCACCAGTCCCAAGTTGGGCTGATTTGATAGTACCAAGCGGCTCCTGCAATCTGCCATCAAAAAGTTGGCAGGCGAGTTTTGTTTTCCAGGGAAACGGGCCGAGGTTTTTTTTGGGGGCATATGGCTGGGAGTGACTGGCTGGCTCCTGAAAAGCTACGATAGGCAGGATGGTTACCAGACCCATGGTGGCACCAGTCCCAAGTTGGGCTGATTTGATAGTACCAAGCGGCTCCTGCAATCTGCCATCAAAAAGTTGGCAGGCGAGTTTTGTTTTCCAGGGAAAAGCGCCGTTGTTTGTGTTTGGGGGCTTGTGGCTGGGAGTGGCTGGCTGGCTCCTTAGAATCCACGATACGCAGGATGGTTCCCAGACCAGAGGTGGCACCAGTGCCAAGTTGGGCTAGTTTGATGGTGCAAAGTGGCTCCTGCAATCTGCCATCCAGAAGCGGGGTAGCTTACTTTTGTTTGCCAGGGAAACGGGCCGTGGTTTGTGTCTGGGGGCCTATGGGTGGGACTGACCGGCTGGCTCCTGAAAAGCTACGATAGGTAGGATGGTGACCGGACCCATGGTGGCACCAGTGCCAAGTTGGGCTGGTTTGATAGTACCAAGTGGCTCCTGCAATCTGCCATCAAAAAGTTGGCAGGCGAGTTTTGTTTTCCAGGGAAAAGCGCCACTGTTTGTGTTTGGGGGCCTGTGGCTGGGAGTGGCCGGATGGCTCCTTAGAATCCACGATACGCAGGATGGTTCCAAGACCAGAGGTGGCACCAGTGCCAAGTCGGGTTGGTTTGATGGTGCAAAGTGGCTCCTGCAATCTGCCATCAAAATGTTGGCAGGCGAGTTTTGTTTTCCAGGGAAAAGCGCCGTTGTTTGTGTTTGGGGGCCTGTGGCTGGGAGTGGCCGGCTGGCTCCTTAGAATCCACGATACGCAGGATTGTTCCCAGACCAGAGGTGGCACCAGTGCCAAGTCGGGCTGGTTTGATGGTGCAAAGTGGCTCCTGCAATCTGCCATCCAGAAGCGGGGCAGCTGAGTTTTGTTTGCCAGAGAAATGGGCCGAGGTTTTTTTTGGGGGGCCTATGGCTGGGAGTGGCCGGCTGGCTCCTTAAAATGCTCGATACGCAGGATGGTGACCAGACCCATGGTGGCATCAGTGCCAAGTTGTGCTGTTTTTGTAGTACCATGTGCGTCCTGCAATTTGCCAGCCAGAAGAGGGGCAGTTGAGTTTTGTTTGCCAGAGAAAAGGGCCGTGGTTTGTGTTTGAGGGCATATGGCTGAGAGTGGCCGGCTGACCCCTGAAAATCCACAATAGGCAGGATGGTTCCCAGAGCCAAGGTGGCACCAATGCCAAGTCGGGCTGGTTTGATAGTATTAAATAGCTCCTGCAATCTGCCATCCAGAAGCGGGGCAGCTTAATTTTGTTTGTCAGGGAAACGGGCCGTGGTTTGTGTCTGGGGGCCTATGGCTGGGAGTGACCGGCTGGCTCCTGAAAAGCTACGATAGGCAGGATGGTTCCCAGAACAGAGGTGGCACCAGTGCCAAGTCGGGCTGGTTTGATGGTGAAAAGTGGCTCCTGCAATCTGCCATCAAAAAGTTTGCAGGCGAGTTTTGTTTTCCAGGGATAAGTGCCGTTGTTTGTGTTTGGTGGACTGTGGCTGGGAGTGCCCGGCTGGCTCCTTAGAATCCACGATACGCAGGATGGTTCCCAGACCAGAGGTGGCACCAGTTCCAAGTCGGGCTGGTTTGATAGTACCAAGTGGCTCCTGCAATCTGCCATCCAGAAGCGGCGCAGCTTACTTTTGTTTGCAAGGGAAACGGGCCGAGGTTTGTGTCTGGGGGCCTATGGCTGGGAGTGACCGGCCGGCTCCTAAAAAGCTACGATAGGCAGGATGGTTACCAGACCCATGGTGGCACCAGTGCCAAGTTGGGCTGATTTGATAGTACCAAGTGGCTCCTGCAATCTGCCATCAAAAAGTTGGCAGGCGAGTTTTGTTTTCCAGGGAAAAGCGCCGTTGTTTGTGTTTGGGGGCTTGTGGCTGGGAGTGGCCGGCTGGTTCCTTAGAATCCACGATACGCAGGATGGTTCCCAGACCAGAGGTGGCACCAGTGCCATGTTGGGCTAGTTTGATGGTGCAAAGTGGCTCCTGCAATCTGCCATCCAGAAGCGGGGTAGCTTACTTTTGTTTGCCAGGGAAACGGGCCATGGTTTGTGTCTGGGGGCCTATGGGTGGGAGTGACCGGCTGGCTCCTGAAAAGCTACGATAGGCAGGATGGTGACCAGACCCATGGTGGCACCAGTGTCAAGTTGGGCTGGTTTGATAGTACCAAGTGGCTCCTGCAATCTGCCATCAAAAAGTTGGCAGGCCAGTTTTGTTTTCCAGGGAAAAGCGCCGTTGTTTGTGTTTGGAGGCCTGTGCTTGGGAGTGGCCGGATGGCTCCTTAGAATCCACGATACGCAGGATGGTTCCCAGACCAGAGGTGGCACCAGTGCCAAGTCGGGTTGGTTTGATGGTGCAAAGTGTCTCCTGCAATCTGCCATCAAAATGTTGGCAGGCGAGTTTTGTTTTCCAGGGAAAAGCGCCGTTGTTTGTGTTTGGGGGCTTGTGGCTGGGAGTGGCCAGCTGGCTCCTTATAATCCACGATACGCAGGATGGTTCCCAGACCAGAGGTGGCACCAGTGCCAAGTCGGGCTGGTTTGATGGTGCAAAGTGTCTCCTGCAATCTGCCATTCAGAAGCGGGGCAGCTGAGTTTTGTTTGCCAGAGAAAAGGGCCGTGGTTTTTTTTGGGGGGCCTATGGCTGGGAGTGGCCGGCTGGCTCCTTAAAATGCTCGATACGCAGGATGGTGACCAGACCCATGGTGGCACCAGTGCCAAGTTGTGCTGTTTTTGTAGTACCAAGTGCGTCCTGCAATTTGCCAGCCAGAAGAGGGGCAGTTGAGTTTTGTTTGCCAGAGAAAAGGGCCGTGGTTTGTGTTTGAGGGCATATGGCTGAGAGTGGCCGGCTGACCCCTGAAAATCCACAATAGGCAGGATGGTTCCCAGAGCCAAGGTGGCACCAATGCCAAGTCGGGCTGGTTTGATAGTATTAAATAGCTCCTGCAATCTGCCATCCAGAAGCGGGGCAGCTTAATTTTGTTTGTCAGGGAAACGGGCCGTGGTTTGTGTCTGGGGGCCTATGGCTGGGAGTGACCGGCTGGCTCCTGAAAAGCTACGATAGGCAGGATGGTTCCCAGAACAGAGGTGGCACCAGTGCCAAGTCGGGCTGGTTTGATGGTGAAAAGTGGCTCCTGCAATCTGCCATCAAAAAGTTTGCAGGCGAGTTTTGTTTTCCAGGGATAAGTGCCGTTGTTTGTGTTTGGTGGACTGTGGCTGGGAGTGCCCGGCTGGCTCCTTAGAATCCACGATACGCAGGATGGTTCCCAGACCAGAGGTGGCACCAGTTCCAAGTCGGGCTGGTTTGATAGTACCAAGTGGCTCCTGCAATCTGCCATCCAGAAGCGGCGCAGCTTACTTTTGTTTGCAAGGGAAACGGGCCGAGGTTTGTGTCTGGGGGCCTATGGCTGGGAGTGACCGGCCGGCTCCTAAAAAGCTACGATAGGCAGGATGGTTACCAGACCCATGGTGGCACCAGTGCCAAGTTGGGCTGATTTGATAGTACCAAGTGGCTCCTGCAATCTGCCATCAAAAAGTTGGCAGGCGAGTTTTGTTTTCCAGGGAAAAGCGCCGTTGTTTGTGTTTGGGGGCTTGTGGCTGGGAGTGGCCGGCTGGTTCCTTAGAATCCACGATACGCAGGATGGTTCCCAGACCAGAGGTGGCACCAGTGCCATGTTGGGCTAGTTTGATGGTGCAAAGTGGCTCCTGCAATCTGCCATCCAGAAGCGGGGTAGCTTACTTTTGTTTGCCAGGGAAACGGGCCATGGTTTGTGTCTGGGGGCCTATGGGTGGGAGTGACCGGCTGGCTCCTGAAAAGCTACGATAGGCAGGATGGTGACCAGACCCATGGTGGCACCAGTGTCAAGTTGGGCTGGTTTGATAGTACCAAGTGGCTCCTGCAATCTGCCATCAAAAAGTTGGCAGGCCAGTTTTGTTTTCCAGGGAAAAGCGCCGTTGTTTGTGTTTGGAGGCCTGTGCTTGGGAGTGGCCGGATGGCTCCTTAGAATCCACGATACGCAGGATGGTTCCCAGACCAGAGGTGGCACCAGTGCCAAGTCGGGTTGGTTTGATGGTGCAAAGTGTCTCCTGCAATCTGCCATCAAAATGTTGGCAGGCGAGTTTTGTTTTCCAGGGAAAAGCGCCGTTGTTTGTGTTTGGGGGCTTGTGGCTGGGAGTGGCCAGCTGGCTCCTTATAATCCACGATACGCAGGATGGTTCCCAGACCAGAGGTGGCACCAGTGCCAAGTCGGGCTGGTTTGATGGTGCAAAGTGTCTCCTGCAATCTGCCATTCAGAAGCGGGGCAGCTGAGTTTTGTTTGCCAGAGAAAAGGGCCGTGGTTTTTTTTGGGGGGCCTATGGCTGGGAGTGGCCGGCTGGCTCCTTAAAATGCTCGATACGCAGGATGGTGACCAGACCCATGGTGGCACCAGTGCCAAGTTGTGCTGTTTTTGTAGTACCAAGTGCGTCCTGCAATTTGCCATCCAGAAGAGGGGCAGTTGAGTTTTGTTTGCCAGAGAAAAGGGCCGTGGCTTGTGTTAGAGGGCATATGGCTGAGAGTGGCCGGCTGACCCCTGAAAATCCACAATAGGCAGGATGGTTCCCAGAGCCAAGGTGGCACCAGTGCCAAGTCAGGCTGGTTTGATAGTACTAAATAGCTCCTGCAATCTGCCATCCAGAAGCGGGGCAGCTTAATTTTGTTTGCCAGGGAAATGGGCCGAGGTTTGTGTCTGGGGGCCTATGGCTGGGAGTGACCGGCTGGCTCCTGAAAAGCTACGATAGGCAGGATGGTGACCAGAACAGAGGTGGCACCAGTGCCAAGTCGGGCTAGTTTGATGGTGAAAAGTGGCTCCTGCAATCTGCCATCAAAAAGTTGGCAGGCGAGTTTTGTTTTCCAGGGAAAAGTGCCGTTGATTTTGTTTGGTGGCCTGTGGCTGGGAGTGGCCGGCTGGCTCCTTAGAATCCACAATACGCAGGATGGTTCCCAGACCAGAGGTGGCACCAGTTCCAAGTCGGGCTTGTTTGATAGTACCAAGTGGCTCCTGCAATCTGCCATCCAGAAGCGGGGCAGCTTACTTTTGTTTCCAAGGGAAACGGGCCGAGGTTTTTGTCTGGGGACCTATGGCTGGGAGTGACTGGCTGGCTCCTGAAAAGCTGCGATAGGCAGGATGGTTACCAGACTCATGGTGGCACCAGTGCCACGTTGGGCTGATTTGATAGTACCAAGCGGCTCCTGCAATCTGCCATCAAAAAGTTGGCAGGCGAGTTTTGTTTTCCAGGGAAAAGCGCCGTTGTTTGTGTTTGGGGGCCTATGGCTGGGAGTGGCCGGCTGGCTAATTAGAATCCACGATACGCAGGATGGTTCCCAGACCATGGTGGCACCACTGCAAAGTCGGGCTAGTTTGATGGTGCAAAGTGGCTCCTGCAAACTGCCATGAAAATGTTGGCAGGCGAGTTTTGTTTTCCAGGGAAAAGTGCCGTTGTTTGTGTTTGGTGGACTGTGGCTGGGAGTGGCCGGCTGGCTCCTTAGAATCCACGATACGCAGCATGGTTCCCAGACCAGAGGTGGCACCAGTGCCATGTCGGGCTTGTTTGATAGTACCAAGTGGCTCCTGCAATCTGCCATCCAGAAGCGGGGCAGCGTACTTTTGTTTGCAAGGGAAACGGGCCGAGGTTTTTATCTGGGGGCCTATGGCTGGGAGTGACTGGCTGGTTCCTGAAAAGCTACGATAGGCAGGAGGGTTACCAGACTCATGGTGGCACCAGTGCCAAGTTGGGCTGATTTGATAGTACCAAGTGGTTCCTGCAGTCTGCCATCAAAATGTTGGCAGGCGAGTTTTGTTTTCCAGGGGAAAGCGCCGTTGTTTGTGTTTGGGGGCCTATGGCTGGGAGTGGCCGGCTGTCTAATTAGCATCCACGATACGCAGGATGGTTCCCAGACCATGGTGGCACCAGTGCCAAGTCGGGCTAGTTTGATGGTGCAAAGTGGCTCCTGCAATCTGCCATGACAAAGTTGGCAGTCGAGTTTTGTTTTCCAGGGAAAAGTGCCGTTGTTTGTGTTTGGTGGACTGTGGCTGGGAGTGGCCGGCTGGCTCCTTAGAATCCACGATACGCAGCATGGTTCCCAGACCAGAGGTGGCACCAGTTCCAAGTCGGGCTGGTTTGATAGTACCAAGTGGCTCCTGCAATCTGCCATCCAGAAACGGGCCAGCTTACATTTGTTTGCCAGGGAAACGGGCCGAGGTTTGTGTCTGGGGGCCTATGGCTGGGAGTGACTGGCTGGCTCCTGAAAAGCTACGATAGGCAGGATGGTGACCAGACCCATGGTGGCACCAGTCCCAAGTTGGGCTGATTTGATAGTACCAAGCGGCTCCTGCAATCTACCATCAAAAAGTTGGCAGGCGAGTTTTGTTTTCCAGGGAAAAGTGCCGTTGTTTCTGTTTGGGGGCTTGTGGCTGGGAGTGGCTGGCTGGCTCCTTAGAATCCACGATACGCAGGATGGTTCCCAGACCAGAGGTGGCACCAGTGCCAAGTTGGGCTAGTTTGATGGTGCAAAGTGGCTCCTGCAATCTGCCATCCAGAAGCGGGGTAGCTTACTTTTGTTTGCCAGGGAAACGGGCCGTGGTTTGTGTCTGGGGGCCTATGGGTGGGACTGACCGGCTGGCTCCTGAAAAGCTACGATAGGCAGGATGGTGACCGGACCCATGGTGGCACCAGTGTCAAGTTGGGCTGGTTTGATAGTACCAAGTGGCTCCTGCAATCTGCCATCAAAAAGTTGGCAGGCGAGTTTTGTTTTCCAGGGAAAAGCGCCGTTGTTTGTGTTTGGGGGCCTGTGGCTGGGAGTGGCCGGATGGCTCCTTAGAATCCACGATACGCAGGATGGTTCCAAGACCAGAGGTGGCACCAGTGCCAAGTCGGGCTAGTTTGATGGTGCAAAGTGGCTCCTGCAATCTGCCATCAAAATGTTGGCAGGCGAGTTTTGTTTTCCAGGGAAAAGCGCCGTTGTTTGTGTTTGGGGGCCTGTGGCTGGGAGTGGCCGGCTGGCTCCTTAGAATCCACGATACGCAGGATGGTTCCCAGACCAGAGGTGGCACCAGTGCCACGTCGGGCTGGTTTGATGGTGCATAGTGGCTCCTGCAATCTGCCATCCAGAAGCGGGGCAGCTGAGTTTTGTTTGCCAGAGAAAAGGTCCGTGGTTTTTTTTGGGGGGCATATGGCTGGGAGTGGCCGGCTGGCTCCTTAGAATCCACGTTACGCAGGATGGTTCCCAGAACAGAGGTGGCACCAGTTCCAAGTCGGGCTTGTTTGATAGTACCAAGTGGCTCCTGAAATCTGCCATCCAGAAGCGGGGCTGCTTACTTTTGTTTGCAAGGGAAACCGGCTGAGGTTTTTGTCTGGGGGCCTATGGCTGGGAGTGACTGGCTGGCTCCTGAAAAGCTACGATAGGCAGGATGGTTACCAGACTCATGGTGGCACCAGTGCCACGTTGGGCTGATTTGATAGTACCAAGCGGCTCCTGCAATCTGCCATCAAAAAGTTGGCAGGCGAGTTTTGTTTTCCAGGGAAAAGCGCCGTTGTTTGTGTTTGGGGGCCTATGGCTGGGAGTGGCCGGCTGGCTAATTAGAATCCACGATACGCAGGATGGTTCCCAGACCATGGTGGCACCAGTGCCAAGTCGGGCTAGTTTGATGGTGCAAAGTGGCTCCTGCAATCTGCCATGAAAAAGTTTGCAGGCGAGTTTTGTTTTCCAGGGAAAAGTGCCGTTGTTTGTGTTTGGTGGACTGTGGATGGGAGTGGCCGGCTGGCTCCTTAGAATCCACGATACGCAGGATGTTTCCCAGACCAGAGGTGGCACCAGTTCCAAGTCGGGCTGGTTTGATAGTACCAAGTGGCTCCTGCAATCAGCCATCCAGAAGCGGGGCAGCTTACTTTTGTTTGCCAGGGAAACGGGCCGAGGTTTGTGTCTGGGGCCTATGGCGGGGAGTGACCGGCTGGCTCCTGAAAAGCTGCGATAGGCAGGATGGTGACAAGACCCATGGTGGCACCAGTCCCAAGTTGGGCTGATTTGATAGTACCAAGCGGCTCCTGCAATCTGCCATCAAAATTTGGCAGGCGATTTTTGTTTTCCAGGGAAAAGCGCCGTTGTTGGTATTTGGGGGCCTCTGGCTGGGAGTGGCCAGCTGGCTCCTAAGAATCCACGATACGCAGGATGGTTCCCAGACCAGAGGTGGCACCAGTGCCAAGTCGGGCTAGTTTGATGGTGCAAAGTGGCTCCTGCAATCTGCCATCCTGAAGCGGGGCAGCTTAATTTTGTTTGCCAGGGAAACCGGCAGTGGTTTGTGTCTGGGGCCTATGGCTGGGAGTGACCGGCTGGCTCCTAAAAAGCTACGATAGGCAGGATGGTGACCAGACCCATGGTGGAACCAGTGCCAAGTTGGGCTGGTTTGATAGTACCAAGTGGTTCCTGCAATCTGCCATCAAAAAGTTGGCAGGCCAGTTTTGTTTTCCAGGGAAAAGCGCCGTTGTTTTTGTTTGGGGTCCTGTGGCTGGGAGTGGCCGGCTGGCTCCTTAGAATCCACGATACGCAGGATGGTTCCCAGAGCAGTGGTGGCACCAGTGCCAAGTTGGGCTGGTTTGATACCACAAAGTGGCTCCTGCAATCTGCCATCCAGAAGCGGGGCAGTTCACTTTTGTTTGCCAAGGAAACGGGCCGTGGTTTGTGTCTGGTTGCCTATGGCTGGGAGTGACCGGCTGGCTCCTGAAAAGCTACGATAGGCAGGATGGTGACCAGACCCATGGCGGCACCAGTGCCAAGTTGGGCTGGTTTGATAGTACCAAGCGGCTCCTGCAATCTGCCATCAAAAAGTTGGCAGGCGAGTTCTGTTTTCCAGGGAAAAGCGCCGTTGTTTGTGTTTGGGGGCCTGTGGCTGGGAGTGGCCGGCTGGCTCCTGAAAAGCTACGATAGGCAGGATGACTACCAGACCCATGGTGGCAGCAGTGCCAAGTTGGGCTGGTTTGATAGTACCAAGTGGCTCCTGCAATCTGCCATCCAGAAGCGGGGCAGCTTACTTTTTTTTGCCAAGGAAACGGGCCGTGGTTTGTGTCTGGGGGCCTATGGCTGGGAGTGACCGGCTCGGTCGTGAAAAGCTACGATAGGCAGGATGGTTACCAGACCCATGGTGGCACCAGTGCCAAGTTGGGCTGGTTTGATAGTACCAAGTGGCTCCTGCAATCTGCCATCTAAAAGCGGGGCAGCTGAGTTTTGCTTGCCAGAGAAAAGGGCTGTGGTATATTTTTGTGTCCTGTGGCTGGCAGTGGCCGGCTGGCTCCTGAAATTCCATGATACGCAGCATGATTCCCAGACCCAAGGTGGCACCAGTGCCAAGTAGGGCTGGTTTGACAGAGACAAGCGCCTCCTGCAATCTCCCATCCAGAAGTGGGGCAGCTGAGTTTTTTTTGCCTGTGAATCGGGCCGTTCTTTTTGATTGGGGTCTGTGGCCGAGAGTGGTCGGCTGACCCCTGAAAATCCACAATACGCAGGATGGTTCACAGACCCAAGGTGGCACCAGTGCCAAGTCGGGCTGGTTTGATAGTACCAAGTGGCTCCTGCAATCCGCCATCCAGAAGCGGGGCAGCGGATTTTTGTTTGCCAGAGAAAAGGGCCGTGGTTTGTTTTTGGGGGCATATGGCTGGGAGTGGCCGGCTGGCTCCTTAAAAACCTCGATACGCAGGATGGTGACCAGAGCCAAGGTGGCACCAATGCCAAGTTGGGCTGTTTTTGTAGTACCAAGTGCGTCCTGCAATTTGCCATCCAGAAGAGGGGCAGTTGAGTTTTGTTTGCGAGAGAAAAGCGCCGTGGTTTGTGTTTGAGGGCATATGGCTGAGAGTGGCCGGCTGACCCCTGAAAATCCACAATAGGCAGGATGGTTCCCAGAGCCAAGGTGGCACCAGTGCCAAGTCGGGCTGGTTTGATAGTACTAAATAGCTCCTGCAATCTGCCATCCAGAAGCGGGGCAGCTTACTTTTGTTTGCCAGGGAAACGGGCCGAGGTTTTTGTCTGGGTGACTATGGCTGGGAGTGACCGGCTGGCTCCTGAAAAGCTACGATAGGCAGGATGGTGACCAGACCCATGGTGGCACCAGTGCCAAGTTGGGCTGGTTTGATAGTACCAAGTGGCTCCTGCAATCTGCCATCAAAATTTGGCAGGCGAGTTTTGTTTGCCAGTGAAGAGTGCCGTTGTTTGTGTTTGGGGGCCGGTGGCTGGGAGTGGCCGGCTGGCTTCTTTGAATCCACGATACGCAGGATAGTTCCCAGACCCAAGGTTGCACCATTGCCAATGTAGGCTGGTTTGATAGTACCAAGTGCGTCCTGCAATCATCCATGCAGAAGTGGGGCAGCTTACTTTTGTTTGCCAGGGAAACGGGCAGAGTTTGTGTCTGGGGCCTATGGCTGGGAGTGACCGGCTGGCTCCTGAAAAGCTACGATAGGCAGGATGGTTACCAGACCCATGATGGCACCAGTGCCAAGTTGGGCTGATTTGATAGTACCAAGTGGCTCCTGCAATCTGCCATCCAGAAGCAGGGCAGTTGAGTTTTGTTTGCCAGAGAAAAGGGCCGTGGCTTGTGTTTGGGGGCATATGGCTGGGTGTGGCCAGCTGGCTCCTTAAAATGTACGATATGCAAGATGGCTCCCAGACCCAAGGTGGCACCAGTGCCAAGTCGGGCTGGTTTGATAGTACCAAGTGGCTCCTGCAATCTTCCATGATCACGTGGAGAAATACTTTCTGGTTTCAGCCATATGCTCTTTCTTCTCTCCCTCAACTTCTCTATCACCTCTCATCTGTTTCACATGCGCTGTCTTCAAGGTCCACAGGCTACTTTTCACAGAATCTTCTGGCCTGATGAAGTAAGAATGATGAATAGAACAGAGCTGGGATCTATTTTCCAGTTTGGATAAAAGGCATTCTGCACACAAATCCAAGGAGAACGTGCTGCCCCGATGCCCAGAAAATCTTTCACTCCTGCTAGTGTTCTACGTCAACCGCAACTTAGTCTGAAAGAAAAGCTTTTTCTCTGAGAGCATCTTAGAGGTTTGCATGAAGCACTGATATCTGACATATGCAATTTTGAATAGGAGAGGAAAAAGAAAATGGCAAGGAGTTTTTAATTTTAGTGGTTTCAATTTTAATTTCCGTGCACTTTTTCAAAACTTGTCAGCTCAAATGCCCATCAACATCTTTTAGTCATCTGGAAGTCAGTATTCATATAAAATGTGCTTCAAATCCAAAGAATTTCAAATTTGCACTCCAAGCTTCTATGCCTAGATTTATGATTTCCTACACATATTAGATGAAAGGAAGGCCTTTTTTACTGTGGGAGTGCTGGAACACTGGAACAGGTTGCCCAGAGAAGTTGTGGGTGTCCCATCCCTGAAAGTATTCAAGGTCACCTTGGACGGGGCTTGGAGCAGCAACAAAGGAGAAGCTTGATGGTAGAGAAACAAAGTTGGACTATAGAAGAAACTCGGATTGAAGTATAGGATCAAGTTTTCTCTCAGCTCTTGGGGTAAATTCAAAGTTGTACAAAATGACATTTATCTGTGCTATTCACTACTGTAACAGAAAGTTTCATGAAAACTGTACAGAAGATAGTAAATTTTAAAAGAGATAAGAATTACAGCATAAAATCCATGGGATAGGTTACAACATGAGACACTCTCTAAGAGAAAATCTCTGTGTTTCAGCACTTCATCGGGGTAAGATTTCATGAAGTGCCAAAGAAGGCGGCAAAATATCATTCGGGACATTATTTACTGGAATTCAGCCTGGCCATTAGTAGGAACTGCCTTTGAACATATCATGTAGATATACCACACACACTTTCCCTTCACTGAAAAATTACTGTTTACAACAAATAAGCAATTGACGATCAAAATTGATTGAAAGCATCTTAAACATGTCAAGTATTTCATTGTAGATGATCTGTGATCCAAATGCTTCTTCCACCTTCGAGAGGGACAGAAGAATTCTTCCATATCATGATGGTTTAAAATTGTATCAACCAATGTTTTCTGCTGAAAGGATATCATCTATTTTTTTCTATTTTTGGAAGAAAATATTCCTAGACATACAACAGGTGAGAACTAAGTAATTTTAAAGAAACAAATGAAATGAAAATATTCTGTAAATAGAATGAAATGAAAAGCTGTGTTTTAAATAGGAGCTAAATATGAAACAGAATTTTTGTACCAGGCATTTGAATTACTGCACCAGCTCTTTTGCCCATCAAGAGAGGCATTTAGCATTTCAGTCTTTTCCAAGGAGTTCATGATCTGCTATGCTGATCTCTGTGTGTGCCTAGGTGTGTGTGGAGGGGGGGGCATCTGAAGGGGAGTGTGTATGTTTGCTTTACAATTGTTGTGGCAGATTCATGCCTCAGCTCCACATTTTGTTTTAAAAAGGTCACACCGAGTGGATATGAAGTTTACTATCAACAAGAGATCGATTCCCAAATCATCCATTTGACTCTCCCTTATAAATCATGTGCTTTGTTGCATATTTTATCAAATATACTTTCAAGCCAGATGGAGGAAGGAGGATGTGGGAATCCCTCCACCATCTTGCAACTTTTATGTAAGTGGGTTTTCAAGAAAATCATCATTTCTCTTTTAAATATGTCTGGAACAGGCATGATGGTAGTGTCAACCTGTTGGAGTTTTTGTTGCTGGAAGAAGTTGTACAAAAGGATTGGTTTTTACATTGACCAGTTACTGAATCAAGCGCAGGCATACATTGGAAATTTAGCTGGGGGTTCCTTTTCCCAGCAGACTACTTCTAGAACGAGCTTGTACACTGAAGCTGACTCTTTTGCTCTCTTTTTGTTTCTTTCCTATTTTCTTGGCTTCTTTGCCACTATCTAGACAATTTTGGAACTTTGTTCCCAACTAAAATGGTTTCAATAGTCTGATTGTGATCATACATTTTTACAAGGAATTTTTAAAATCTTTCCTCGAGTCCAGAAAGTCAAGGACTTAGATTTTTTTCTTCCCTTATCAATATTGCCATGAAATTGATAAATAAAGACCAACTCTTTATTTTTGTTTTTAACCCACGTAGATAATTCCCATCCATTAATCCATTTTGTGGACCAATAGTTGCCATTCTGATGGAAGCTGTCACTTCTTAACAATAGGCATTCTGTGACTATGTTGACAGCACTTTGGGTGAAGATCCTAACTGGTCTTAGATATACATAGGGAGAAATTTGCTCAGCCAGTGTCGGTCTTAAGCATGCGTATCAGAAGATCTTTCTAGAGCTGGGAATTTTCCCATGAAAGGGATTCAGTTCGGGAAGAGACACTTGTGCCAGAGTTTTACATTCTTCTTGAACACTGCTTAAGGAACTTAGATGCCATGTCCATTTGGATCTCTGTCTGCACAGAACTTTGTCATGCCAGTGCTTGAAATGCATCTTGAAGAGAATTCACTAGCACAGAATGAAAGAGAGTGGAAGGGGTTGGTGGGGCTAACCAGGCCCAACCCCCCTGCCTAAACCAGGATACCTAGAGCCTCTTGCCCAGGATTCTATCTGGGTGTACTTTTAATGTCTTCAAAGATCCAGGCTCCACAATCTTTCTGGGCAGTCTGTGCCGTGGTTCAGTCACCCTGACAGTAAAGAAACATTTACTGATGTTCAAAGGCAATCTCCTGTATTTCAGTGTGTGCCCACTGCCTCTTGTCTTTTCCCTCAACATCACTGAAAAGACACTGATTCCCTCCCCTTTGCACTATTGCTTCCATATGTATGTGTGATGCCATCTAGAGGTATGTCAAAAACCTCCCTGAAGCCCAGGCAGATAATATTCCCTTCATCTACCAGTCAAGTTGATTCATCAGAGGAGTTTAAAGTGATGTTCAGCATGAAATTCCCCTGAAAAATCATGCTAACTACATTATTTGGGCATCTTTCATGTGCCTGGCAAGGATTTCCAGGAAGAGCTGCTTCATCAACTTCCTGGGGATAAAAAAGAGGCTGGCTGGTTTGTACTATGGCGAGTCCTCTTAATTGCCTTTTTTGAAGATGGGTGTCATTTGCTAACATCCACTCTTTAGCCTCTCTTGTCGTCTACATCTTAGCAAAACGCTTTCCCACTATGTCTGGCTAGGAAAAACTGTGCCAGCACAGAAAACATCTCCCATCGTGTTCTAGAAGTTGCACGGATGTCTGCCAAGTGTTTGGCAGGAAGAAAAGAAAAGTTGTCCAAAACAGCTTCCAATCGAATGTTCCTGTGATTGGAAAAGTCAGGAGAGTGCAAAGGTACTGTTTTCTATCAGTTGGCAAGGTGCGCACACAATCCCAGTGTTGTACAGCTTGCTTCTTCACCTTCCCGAAGCTGCCGCTCTCGCCGGCTGCCGGAGCCCAAGAAGCGGCTTCTTCGCGCAAAGACGATTGTGCCGCTCACAGTGCTCTCCTTAGCGCGGCTTCTGCCGAAAGACGCCCGGCAGCGGCTCTTTCCTCCGGAGAGCATCCTACCTTTGTCTTTAGATCCTCTTCTCATCTACACCTCGGCAAAAAGCTTTTCCACTATGTCTGGCTAGGAAAAACTGTGCCAGCACAGAAAACATCTCCCATCGTGTTCTAGAAGTTGCACGGATGTCTGCCAAGTGTTTGGCAGGAAGAAAAGAAAAGTTGTCCAAAACAGCTTCCAATCGAATGTTCATGTGATTGGAAAAGTCAGGAGAGTGCAAAGGTACTGTTTTCTATCAGTTGGCAAGGTGCGCACACAATCCCAGTGTTGTACAGCTTGCTTCTTCACCTTCCCGAAGCTGCCGCTCTCCGGAGGTAAGAGCCGCTGCCGGGCGTCTTTCGGCAGAAGCCGCGCTAAGGAGAGCACTGTGAGCGGCACAATCGTCTTTGCGCGAAGAAGCCGCTTTTTCGGCTCCGGGAGCCGGCGAGAGCGGCAGCTTCGGGAAGGTGAAGAAGCAAGCTGTACAACACTGGGATTGTGTGCGCACCTTGCCAACTGATAGAAAACAGTACCTTTGCACTCTCCTGACTTTTCCAATCACAGGAACATTCGATTGGAAGCTGTTTTGGACAACTTTTCTTTTCTTCCTGCCAAAAACATGGCAGATATCCGTGCAACTTCTAGAACACGATGGGAGATGTTTTCTGTGCTGGCACAGTTTTTCCTAGCCAGACATAGTGGAAAAGCTTTTTGCCGAGGTGTAGATGAGAAGAGGAGCTAAAGACGAAGGTAGGATGCTCTCCGGAGGAAAGAGCCGCTGCCGGGCGTCTTTCGGCAGAAGCCGCGCTAAGGAGAGCGCTGTGAGCGGCACAATCGTCTTTGCGCGAAGAAGCCGCTTCTTGGGCTCCGGCAGCCGGCGAGAGCGGCAGCTTCGGGAAGGTGAAGAAGCAAGCTGTACAACACTGGGATTGTGTGCGCACCTTGCCAACTGATAGAAAACAGTACCTTTGCACTCTCCTGACTTTTCCAATCACAGGAACATTCGATTGGAAGCTGTTTTGGACAACTTTTCTTTTCTTCCTGCCAAACACTTGGCAGACATCCGTGCAACTTCTAGAACACGATGGGAGATGTTTTCTGTGCTGGCACAGTTTTTCCTAGCCAGACATAGTGGGAAAGCGTTTTGCTAAGATGTAGACGACAAGAGAGGCTAAAGAGTGGATGTTAGCAAATGACACCCATCTTCAAAAAAGGCAATTAAGAGGACTCGCCATAGTACAAACCAGCCAGCCTCTTTTTTATCCCCAGGAAGTTGATGAAGCAGCTCTTCCTGGAAATCCTTGCCAGGCACATGAAAGATGCCCAAATAATGTAGTTGGCATGATTTTTCAGGGGAATTTCATGCTGAACATCACTTTAAACTCCTCTGATGAATCAACTTGACTGGTAGATGAAGGGAATATTATCTGCCTGGGCTTCAGGGAGGTTTTTGACATACCTCTAGATGGCATCACACATACATATGGAAGCAATAGTGCAAAGGGGAGGGAATCAGTGTCTTTTCAGTGATGCTGAGGGAAAAGACAAGAGGCAGTGGGCACACACTGAAATACAGGAGATTGCCTTTGAATATCAGTAAATGTTTCTTTACTGTCAGGGTGACTGAACCACGGCACAGACTGCCCAGAAAGATTGTGGAGCCTGGATCTTTGAAGACATTAAAAGTACACCCAGATAGAATCCTGGGCAAGAGGCTCTAGGTATCCTGGTTTAGGCAGGGGGGTTGGGCCTGGTTAGCCCCACCAACCCCTTCCACTCTCTTTCATTCTGTGCTAGTGAATTCTCTTCAAGATGCATTTCAAGCACTGGCATGACAAAGTTCTGTGCAGACAGAGATCCAAATGGACATGGCATCTAAGTTCCTTAAGCAGTGTTCAAGAAGAATGTAAAACTCTGGCACAAGTGTCTCTTCCCGAACTGAATCCCTTTCATGGGAAAATTCCCAGCTCTAGAAAGATCTTCTGATACGCATGCTTAAGACCGACACTGGCTGAGCAAATTTCTCCCTATGTATATCTAAGACCAGTTAGGATCTTCACCCAAAGTGCTGTCAACATAGTCACAGAATGCCTATTGTTAAGAAGTGACAGCTTCCATCAGAATGGCAACTATTGGTCCACAAAATGGATTAATGGATGGGAATTATCTACGTGGGTTAAAAACAAAAATAAAGAGTTGGTCTTTATTTATCAATTTCATGGCAATATTGATAAGGGAAGAAAAAAATCTAAGTCCTTGACTTTCTGGACTCGAGGAAAGATTTTAAAAATTCCTTGTAAAAATGTATGATCACAATCAGACTATTGAAACCATTTTAGTTGGGAACAAAGTTCCAAAATTGTCTAGATAGTGGCAAAGAAGCCAAGAAAATAGGAAAGAAACAAAAAGAGAGCAAAAGAGTCAGCTTCAGTGTACAAGCTCGTTCTAGAAGTAGTCTGCTGGGAAAAGGAACCCCCAGCTAAATTTCCAATGTATGCCTGCGCTTGATTCAGTAACTGGTCAATGTAAAAACCAATCCTTTTGTACAACTTCTTCCAGCAACAAAAACTCCAACAGGTTGACACTACCATCATGCCTGTTCCAGACATATTTAAAAGAGAAATGATGATTTTCTTGAAAACCCACTTACATAAAAGTTGCAAGATGGTGGAGGGATTCCCACATCCTCCTTCCTCCATCTGGCTTGAAAGTATATTTGATAAAATATGCAACAAAGCACATGATTTATAAGGGAGAGTCAAATGGATGATTTGGGAATCGATCTCTTGTTGATAGTAAACTTCATATCCACTCGGTGTGACCTTTTTAAAACAAAATGTGGAGCTGAGGCATGAATCTGCCACAACAATTGTAAAGCAAACATACACACTCCCCTTCAGATGCCCCCCCCTCCACACACACCTAGGCACACACAGAGATCAGCATAGCAGATCATGAACTCCTTGGAAAAGACTGAAATGCTAAATGCCTCTCTTGATGGGCAAAAGAGCTGGTGCAGTAATTCAAATGCCTGGTACAAAAATTCTGTTTCATATTTAGCTCCTATTTAAAACACAGCTTTTCATTTCATTCTATTTACAGAATATTTTCATTTCATTTGTTTCTTTAAAATTACTTAGTTCTCACCTGTTGTATGTCTAGGAATATTTTCTTCCAAAAATAGAAAAAAATAGATGATATCCTTTCAGCAGAAAACATTGGTTGATACAATTTTAAACCATCATGATATGGAAGAATTCTTCTGTCCCTCTCGAAGGTGGAAGAAGCATTTGGATCACAGATCATCTACAATGAAATACTTGACATGTTTAAGATGCTTTCAATCAATTTTGATCGTCAATTGCTTATTTGTTGTAAACAGTAATTTTTCAGTGAAGGGAAAGTGTGTGTGGTATATCTACATGATATGTTCAAAGGCAGTTCCTACTAATGGCCAGGCTGAATTCCAGTAAATAATGTCCCGAATGATATTTTGCTGCCTTCTTTGGCACTTCATGAAATCTTACCCCGATGAAGTGCTGAAACACAGAGATTTTCTCTTAGAGAGTGTCTCATGTTGTAACCTATCCCATGGATTTTATGCTGTAATTCTTATCTCTTTTAAAATTTACTATCTTCTGTACAGTTTTCATGAAACTTTCTGTTACAGTAGTGAATAGCACAGATAAATGTCATTTTGTACAACTTTGAATTTACCCCAAGAGCTGAGAGAAAACTTGATCCTATACTTCAATCCGAGTTTCTTCTATAGTCCAACTTTGTTTCTCTACCATCAAGCTTCTCCTTTGTTGCTGCTCCAAGCCCCGTCCAAGGTGACCTTGAATACTTTCAGGGATGGGACACCCACAACTTCTCTGGGCAACCTGTTCCAGTGTTCCAGCACTCCCACAGTAAAAAAGGCCTTCCTTTCATCTAATATGTGTAGGAAATCATAAATCTAGGCATAGAAGCTTGGAGTGCAAATTTGAAATTCTTTGGATTTGAAGCACATTTTATATGAATACTGACTTCCAGATGACTAAAAGATGTTGATGGGCATTTGAGCTGACAAGTTTTGAAAAAGTGCACGGAAATTAAAATTGAAACCACTAAAATTAAAAACTCCTTGCCATTTTCTTTTTCCTCTCCTATTCAAAATTGCATATGTCAGATATCAGTGCTTCATGCAAACCTCTCAGATGCTCTCAGAGAAAAAGCTTTTCTTTCAGACTAAGTTGCGGTTGACGTAGAACACTAGCAGGAGTGAAAGATTTTCTGGGCATCGGGGCAGCACGTTCTCCTTGGATTTGTGTGCAGAATGCCTTTTATCCAAACTGGAAAATAGATCCCAGCTCTGTTCTATTCATCATTCTTACTTCATCAGGCCAGAAGATTCTGTGAAAAGTAGCCTGTGGACCTTGAAGACAGCGCATGTGAAACAGATGAGAGGTGATAGAGAAGTTGAGGGAGAGAAGAAAGAGCATATGGCTGAAACCAGAAAGTATTTCTCCACGTGATCATGGAAGATTGCAGGAGCCACTTGGTACTATCAAACCAGCCCGACTTGGCACTGGTGCCACCTTGGGTCTGGGAGCCATCTTGCATATCGTACATTTTAAGGAGCCAGCTGGCCACACCCAGCCATATGCCCCCAAACACAAACCACGGCCCTTTTCTCTGGCAAACAAAACTCAGCTTCCCTGCTTCTGGATGGCAGATTGCAGGAGCCACTTGGTACTATCAAACCAGCCCAACTTGGCACTGGTGCCACCATGGGTCTGGTAACCATCCTGCCTATTGTAGCTCTCCAGGAGCCAGCCGGTCACTCTCAGCCATAGTCCCCCAAACACAAACCTTGGCCCGTTTCCCTGGCAAACAAAACTCAGCTGCCCACCTTCTGGGTGGAAGATTGCAGGGCCAATTCGTACTATCAAACCAGCCCAACTTGGCACTGGTGCCACCATGGGTCTGGTAACCATCCTGCCTATTGTAGCTCTCCAGGAGCCAGCCGGCCACTCTCAGCCATAGGCCCCCAAACACAAACCACGGCCGTTTACTCTGGCAAACAAAACTCAGCTGCCCACCTTCTGGGTGGAAGATTGCAGGGCCAATTCGTACTATCAAACCAGCCCAACTTGGCACGGGTGCCACCTCTGGTCTGGGAACCATCCTGCGTATTGTGGATTGTCAGGACCCAGCCGACCACTCTCGGCCACAGACCCCAATCAAAAACAACAGCCCGTTTCAATGGCAAAAAAAACTCAGCTGCCCCGCTTCTGGATGTCAGATTGCAGGACGCACTTGGTAATATCAAACCAGCCCGACTTGGAACTGGTGCCACCTTGGGTCTGGGAACCATCCTGCGTATCGTGGATTTTCAAAAGCCAGCCGGCCACTGCCAGCCACAGGCCCCCAAACACAAACAACGGCGCTTTTCCCTGGAAAACAAAACTCGCCTGCCAACTTTTTGATGGCAGATTGCAGGAGCCACTTGGTTCTATCAAACCAGCCCAACTTGGCACTGGTGCCACCATGGGTCTGGTCACCATCCTGCCTATCGTAGCTTTTCAGGAGCCAGCCGGTCACTCCCTGCCATAGGCCCCCAGACACAAACCTCGGCCTGTTTCCCTGGCAAACAAAAGTATGCTACCCCGCTTCTGGATGGCAGATTGCAGGAACCACTTGGTACTATCAAACCAGCCTACCATGGCAATGGTGCCACCTCTGGTCTGGGAACCATCCTGCGTATCGTGGATTCTAATTAGCCAGCCGGCCACTCCCAGCCACAGGCCATCAAACAAAAACAAGGGCGCTTTTCCCTGGAAAACAAAACTCGCCTGCCAACTTTTTGATGGCAGATTGCAGGAGTCACTTGGTACTATGTAACCAGCCCAACTTGGCACTGGTGCCACCATGGGTCTGGTCACCATCCTGCCTATCGTAGCTTTTCAGGAGCCAGCCGGTCACTCCCAGCCATAGGCCCCCAGACACAAACCTCGGCCCGTTTCCCTGGCAAACAAAATTAAGCTGCCCCGCTTCTGGATGGCAGATTGCAGGAGCTCTTTAGTACTATCAAACCAGCCCGACTTGGCACTGGTGCCACCTCTGGTCTGGGAACCATCCTGCCTCTCGTGGATTTCCAGGGGCCAGCCGGCCATTCTCAGCCATAGGCCCCCAAACACAAACCACGGCCCTTTTCTCTGGCAAACAATACTCAACTGCCCCTCTTCTGGATGGCAAAATGCAGGACGCACTTGGTACTACGAAAACAGCCCGACTTGGCACTGATGCCACCTTGGGTCTGGGAACCATCCTGCGTATCGTGTATTTTAAGGAGCCAGCTGGAAAGTGCCAGCCATATGCCCCCAAACAAAATCTACGGCCCTTTTCACATGCAAACAAAACTCAGCTGCACAGCATGTGGATGGCAGATTGCAGGAGCCACTTTGCACCATCAAACCAGCCCGACTTGGCACTGGTGACACCTTGGATCTGGGAACCATCCTGCCTATCGTGGATTTTCAGGGGCCAGCTGGCCACTCTCAGCCATAGGCCCCCAAACACAAACCACGGCCCTTTACTCTGGTAAACAAAACTCAACTGCCCCTCTTCTGGATGGCAAATAGCAGGACGCACTTGGTACTAAAAAAGCAGCCCGACTTGGCACTGGTGCCACCTTTGGTCTGGTCACCATCCTGCGTATCGTGCATTTTAAGGAGCCAGCTGGAAAGTGCCAGCCATATGCCCCCAAACAAAATCTACGGCCCTTTTCACATGCAAACAAAACTCAGCTGCCCGGCATGTGGATGGCATATGGCAGGAGCCACTTTGCAGCATCAAACAAGCCCAACTTGGCACTGGTGACAACTTGGGTCTGGGAACGATCCTGCATATTGTGGATTGTCAGGAGCCAGCCGACACCTGCAAGCCACAGACCCCAATGAAAAACAACGGCCCGTTTCACAGGCAAAAAAAACTCAGCTGCCCCGCTTCTGGATGGGAGATTGCAGGAACCACTTGGTACTATCAAACCAGCCCGACTTGGCACTGGTGCCACCTCTGGTCTGGGAACCATCCTGCGTATCGTGGATTCTAAGGAGCCAGCCGGCCACTCCCAGCCACAGGCCCCCAAACACAAACAACGGCGCTTTTCCCTGGAAAACAAAACTCGCCTGCCAAAATTTTGATGTCAGATTGCAGGAGCCACTTGGTACTATCAAACCAGCCCAACTTGGCACTGCTGCCACCATGGGTCTGGTCACCATCCTGCCTATCGCAGCTTTTCAGGAGCCAGCCGGTCACTCCCAGCCATAGGCCCCCAGACACAAACCTCGGCCCGTTTCCCTGGCAAAAAAAAGTAAGCTGCCCCGCTTCTGGATGGCAGATTGCAGGAGCCACTTTGCACCATCAAACCAGCCCGACTTGGCACTGGTGCCACCTCTGGTCTGGGAACCATCCTGCGTATCGTGGATTCTAAGGAGCCAGCCGGCCACTCCCAGCCACAGGCCACCAAACAAAAACAACGGCGCTTTTCCCTGGAAAACAAAACTCGCCCGCCAACTTTTTGATGGCAGATTGCAGGAGCCACTTGGTGCTATCAAACCAGCCCAACTTGGCACTGGTGCCACCATGGGTCTGGTCACCATCCTGCCTATCGTAGCTTTTCAGGAGCCAGCCGGTCACTCCCAGCCATAGGCCCCCAGACACAAACCTCGGCCCGTTTCCCTGGCAAACCAAAGTAAGCTGCTCCGCTTCTGGATGGCAGATTGTAGGAACCACTTGTTACTATCAAACCAGCCCGACTTGGCACTGGTGCCACCTCTGGTCTGGGAACCATCCTGCGTATCGTGGATTCTAAGGAGCCAGGCGGCCACTCCCAGCCACAGGCCCCCAAAAACAAACACGGCGCTTTTCCCTGGAAAACAAAACTCGCCCGCCAACTTTTTGATGGTAGATTGCAGGAACCACTTGGTACTATCAAACCAGCCCAACTTGGCACTGGTGCCACCATGGGTCTGGTCACCATCCTGCCTATCGTAGCTTTTCAGGAGCCAGCCGGTCACTCCCAGCCATAGGCGCCCAGACACAAACCTCGGCCCGTTTCCCTGGCAAACAAAAGTAAGCTGCCCCGCTTCTGGATGGCGGATTGCAGGACGCACTTGGTACTATCAAACCAGCTTACCATGGCAATGGTGCCACCTCTGGTCTGGGAACCATCCTGCGTATCGTGGATTCTAAGGAGCCAGCCGGCCACTCCCAGCCACAGGCCCCCAAACACAAACAATGGCGCTTTTCCCTGGAAAACAAAACTCGCCTGCCAACTTTTTGATGGCAGATTGCAGGAGACACTTGGTACTATCAAACCAGCCCGACTTGGCCCTGGTGTCACCATGGGTCTGGTCACCTTCCTGCCTATCATAGCTTTTCAGGAGCCAGCCGGTCACTCCCTGCCATAGGCCCCCAGACAAATACCTCGGCCCGTTTCCCTGGCAAACAAAAGTAAGCTGCCCCGCTTCTGGATGGCAGATTGCAGGAGCCACTTGGTACTATCAAACCAGCCCAACTTGGCACTGGTGCCACCTTGGGTCTGGGAACAATCCTGCGTATCGAGCTTTTTAAGGAGCCAGCCGGCCACTCCCAGCCATATACCCCCATAATCAAACCACGGACCTTTTCTCTTGCAAACAAAAATCCGCTGCCCCGCGTCTGGATGGCAGATTGCAGGAGCCACTTTGCACCATCAAACCAGCTTGACTTGGCACTGGTGTCACCTTGGATCCTGGAACGATCCTGCCTATCGTGGATTTTCAGGGGCCAGCCGGCCACTCTCAACCATAGGCCCCCAAACACAAACCACGGCCGTTTACTCTGGCAAACAAAACTCAGCTGCCCACCTTCTGGGTGGAAGATTGCAGGGCCAATTCGTACTATCAAACCAGCCCAACTTGGCACGGGTGCCACCTCTGGTCTGGGAACCATCCTGCGTATTGTGGATTGTCAGGACCCAGCCGACCACTCTCGGCCACAGACCCCAATCAAAAACAACAGCCCGTTTCAATGGCAAAAAAACTCAGCTGCCCCGCTTCTGGATGTCAGATTGCAGGACGCACTTGGTAATATCAAACCAGCCCGACTTGGCACTGGTGCCACCTTGGGTCTGGGAACCATCCTGCGTATCGTGGATTTTCAAAAGCCAGCCGGCCACTGCCAGCCACAGGCCCCCAAACACAAACAACGGCGCTTTTCCCTGGAAAACAAAACTCGCCTGCCAACTTTTTGATGGCAGATTGCAGGAGCCACTTGGTACTATCAAACCAGCCCAACTTGGCACTGGTGCCACCATGGGTCTGGTCACCATCCTGCCTATCGTACCTTTTCAGGAGCCAGCCGGTCACTCCCTGCCATAGGCCCCCAGACACAAACCTCGGCCTGTTTCCCTGGCAAACAAAAGTATGCTACCCCGCTTCTGGATGGCAGATTGCAGGAACCACTTGGTACTATCAAACCAGCCTACCATGGCAATGGTGCCACCTCTGTTCTGGGAACCATCCTGCGTATCGTGGATTCTAATTAGCCAGCCGGCCACTCCCAGCCACAGGCCACCAAACAAAAACAACGGCGCTTTTCCCTGGAAAATAAAACTCGCCTGCCAACATTTTGATGGCAGATTGCAGGAGTCACTTGGTACTATCAAACCAGCCCAACTTGGCACTGGTGCCACCATGGGTCTGGTCACCATCCTGCCTATCGTAGCTTTTCAGGAGCCAGCCGGTCACTCCCAGCCATAGGCCCCCAGACACAAACCTCGGCCCGTTTCCCTGGCAAACAAAATTAAGCTGCCCCGCTTCTGGATGGCAGATTGCAGGAGCTCTTTAGTACTATCAAACCAGCCCGACTTGGCACTGGTGCCACCTCTGGTCTGGGAACCATCCTGCCTCTCGTGGATTTCCAGGGGCCAGCCGGCCATTCTCAGCCATAGGCCCCCAAACACAAACCACGGCCCTTTTCTCTGGCAAACAATACTCAACTGCCCCTCTTCTGGATGGCAAAATGCAGGACGCACTTGGTACTACGAAAACAGCCCGACTTGGCACTGATGCCACCTTGGGTCTGGGAACCATCCTGCGTATCGTGTATTTTAAGGAGCCAGCTGGAAAGTGCCAGCCATATGCCCCCAAACAAAATCTACGGCCCTTTTCACATGCAAACAAAACTCAGCTCCCCGGCATGTGGATGGCATATGGCAGGAGCCACTTTGCAGCATCAAACCAGCCTGACTTGGCACTGGTGACAACTTCGATCTGGGAACCATCCTGCCTATCGTGGATTTTCAGGGGCCAGCTGGCCACTCTCATCCATAGGCCCCCAAACACAAACCACGGCCCTTTACTCTGGTAAACAAAACTCAAATGCCCCTCTTCTGGATGGCAAATTGCAGGACGCACTTGGTACTATCAAACCAGCCTGACTTGGCACTGGTGCCACCTTGGGTCTGGGAACCATCCTGCGTATCGTGGATTTTCAAAAGCCAGCCGGCCACTACCAGCCACAGGCCCCCAAACACAAACAACGGCGCTTTTCCCTGGAAAACAAAACTCGCCTGCCAACTTTTTGATGGCAGATTGCAGGAGCCACTTGGTTCTATCAAACCAGCCCAACTTGGCACTGGTGCCACCTTTGGTCTGGTCACCATCCCGCGTATCGTGCATTTTAAGCAGCCAGCTGGAAAGTGCCAGCCATAGGCCCCCAAACAAAATCTACGGCCCTTTTCACATGCAAACAAAACTCAGCTGCCCAGCATGTGGATGGCAGATTGCAGGAGCCACTTTGTACTATCAAACCAGCCCAACTTGGCATTGGTGCCTCCATGGGTCTGGTAACCATCCTGCCTATCGTAGCTTTTCAGGAGCCAGCCGGTCACTCCCAGCCATAGGCCCCCAGACACAAACCTCGGCCCGTTTCCCTTGCAAACAAAAGTAAGCTACCCCGCTTCTGGATGGCAGATTGCAGGAGACACTTGGTAATATCAAACCAGCCCGACTTGGCACTGGTGCCACCTTGGCTCTGGGATCCATCCTGCGTAAAGTAGATTATAAGGCGTCTGGCAGCCACTCCCAGCCACAGGCCCCCAAACACAAACAACGGCGCTTTTCCCTGGAAAACAAAACTCGCCTGCCAACTTTTTGATGGCAGATTGCAGGAGCCACTTGGTACTATCAAACCAGCCCAACTTGGCACTGGTGCCACCATGGGTCTGGTAACCATCCTGCCTATCGTAGCTTTTCAGGAGCCAGCCGGTCACTCCCAGCCATAGGCCCCCAGACACAAACCTCGGCCCGTTTCCCTGGCAAACAAAAGTAAGCTCCCCCGCTTCTGGATGGCAGATTGCAGGAGCCACTTTGCACCATCAAACCAGCCCGACTTGGCGCTGGTGCCACCTTGGCTCTGGGAACCATCCTGCCTATCGTGGATTTTCAGGGGCCAGCCGGCCACTCTCAGCCATATGCCCCCAAACATAAACCATGGCCCTTTTCTCTGGCAAACAAAACTGAACTGCCCCTCTTCTGGATGACAAATTGCAGGACGCACTTGGTACTACCAAACCAGCCCGACTTGGCACTGATGCCACCTTGGGTCTGGGAACCATGCTGCGTATCGAGCTTTTTAAGGAGCCAGCCGGCCACTCCCAGCCATATACCCCCATACACAAACCACGGACCTTTTCTCTTGCAAACAAAAATCCGCTGCCCCGCGTCTGGATGGCAGATTGCAGGAGCCACTTGGTACTATCAAACCAGCCCGACTTGGCACTGGTGCCACCTTGGATCTGGGAACCATCCTGCCTATCGTGGATTTTCAGGGGCCAGCCGGCCACTCTCAGCCATAGGCCCCCAAACACAAACCACGGCCCTGTACTCTGGGAAACAAAACTCAGCTGCCCACCTTCTGGGTGGAAGATTGCAGGAGCCAATTCGTACTATCAAACCAGCCCGACTTGGCACTGGTGCCACCTTGGGTCTGGGAACCATCCTGCGTATTGTGGATTGTCAGGACCCAGCCGAACACTCTCGGCCACAGACCCCAATCAAAAACAACAGCCCGTTTCAATGGCAAAAAAAACTCAGCTGCCCCGCTTCTGGATGTCAGATTGCAGGACGCAATTGGTAATATCAAATCAGCCCGACTTGGCACTGGTGCCACCTCTGGTCTGGGAACCATCCTGCGTATCGTGGATTTTCAGGAGCCAGCCGGCCACTGCCAGCCACAGGCCCCCAAACACAATCAAAGGCGCTTTTCCCTGGAAAACAAAAGTAAGCTGCTCCGCTTCTGGATGGCAGATTGCAGGAACCACTTGGTCCTATCAAACCAGCCCGACTTGGCACTGGTGCCACCTTGGGTGTGGGAACCATCCTGCGTATCCTGGGTTCAAAGGAGCCAGCCGGCCACTCCCAGCCACAGGCCCCCAAACACAAACAAAGGCGCTTTTCCCTGGAAAATAAAACTCGCCTGCCAACTTTTTGATGGCTGATTGCAGGAGCCACTTGGTACTATCAAACCAGCCCAGCTTGGCACTGGTGCCACCATGGGCCTGGTCACCATCCTGCCTATCGTAGCTTTGCAGGATCCAGTCGGTCACTCCCAGCCATAGGCCCCCAGACACAAACCTCGGCCTGTTTCCCTGGCAAACAAAAGTAAGCTACCCCGCTTCTGGATGGCAGATTGCAGGAACCAAATGGTACTATCAAACCAGCCCGACTTGGCACTGGTGCCACCTCTGGTCTGGGAACCATCCTGCGTATCGTGGATTCTAATTAGCCAGCCGGCCACTCCCAGCCACAGGCCCCCAAACACAAGCAACGGCGCTTTTCCCTGGAAAACAAAACTCGCCTGCCAAATTTTTGATGGCAGATTGCAGGAGCCCCTTGGTACTATGTAACCAGCCCAACTTGGCACTGGTGCCACCATTGGTCTGGTCACCATCCTGCCTATCGCAGCTTTTCAGGAGCCAGACGGTCACTCCCAGCCATAGGCCCCCAGATAAAAACCTCGGCCCGTTTCCCTGGCAAAAAAAAGTAAGCTACCTCGCTTCCGGATGGCAGATTGCAGGAGCCACTTTGCACCATCAAACCAGCCCGACTTGGCACTGGTGCCACCTCTGGTCTGGGAACCATCCTGCGTATCGTGGATTCTAAGGAGCCAGCCGGCCACTCCCAGCCACAGGCCCCCAAAGAAAATCATCGGCGCTTTTCCCTGGAAAACAAAACTCGCCCGCCAACATTTTGATGGCAGATTGCAGGAGCCACTTGGTACTATCAAACCAGCCCAACTTGGCACTGGTGCCACCATGGGTCTGGTCACCATCCTGCCTATCGTAGCTTTTCAGAAGCCAGCCGGTCACTCCCAACCATAGGCCCCCAGACACAAACCTTGGCCCGTTTCCCTGGCAAACAAAAGTAAGCTGCTCCGCTTCTGGATGGCAGAATGTAGGAACCACTTGTTATTATCAAACCAGCCCGACTTGGCACTGGTGCCACCTCTGGTCTGGGAACCATCCTGCGTATCGTGGATTCTAAGGAGCCAGGCGGCCACACTCAGCCACAGGCCCCCAAACACAAACAAAGGCGCTTTTCCCTGGAAAACAAAACTCGCCTGCCAACTTTTTGATGGTAGATTGCAGGAGCCACTTGGTACTATCAAACCAGCCCAACTTGGCACTGGTGCCTCCATGGGTCTGGTCACCATCCTGCCTATCGTAGCTTTTCAGGAGCCAGCCGGTCACTCCCAGCCATAGGCCCCCAGACACAAACCTCGGCCCGTTTCCCTGGCAAACAAAAGTAAACTGCCCCGCTTCTGGATGGCAGATTGCAGGAGCAACTTTGCACCATCAAACTAGACCGATTTGGGACTGGTGCCACCTCTGGTCTGGGAACAATCCTGCGTATCGTGGATTCTAAGGAGCCAGCCGGCCACTCCCAGCCACAGGCCCCAAACACAAACAATGGCGCTTTTCCCTGGAAAACAAAACTCGCCTGCCAACTTTTTGATGGCAGATTGCAGAAGCCACTTGGTGCTATCTAATCAGCCCAACTTGGCACTGGTGCCACCATGGGTCTGGAAAATATCCTGCCTATGGTAGCTTTTCAGGAGCCAGCCGGTCACTCCCAGCCATAGGCCCCCAGACACAAACCTCGGCCCGTTTCCCTGGCAAACAAAAGTAAGCTACCCCGCTTCTGGATGGCAGATTGCAGGAGCCACTTTGCACCATCAAACCAGCCCGACTTGGCGCTGGTGCCACCTTGGCTCTGGGAACCATCCTGCCTATCGTGGATTTTCAGGGGCCAGCCGGCCACTCTCAGCCATATGCCCCCAAACAAAAACCATGGCCCTTTTCTCTGGCAAACAAAATTGAACTGCCCCTCTTCTGGATGACAAATTGCAGAACGCACTTGATACTACCAAACCAGGCCGACTTGGCACTGATGCCACCTTGGATCTGGGAACCATCCTGCGTATCGAGCTTTTTGAGGAGCCAGCCGGCCACTCCCAGCCATATACCCCCATACACAAACCACGGACCTTTTCTCTTGCAAACAAAAATCCGCTGCCCCGCGTCTGGATGGCAGATTGCAGGAGCCGCTTGGTACTATCAAACCAGCCCGACTTGGCACTGGTGCCACCTTGGATCTGGGAACCATCCTGCCTATCGTGGATTTTCAGGGGCCAGCCGGCCACTCTCAGTCATAGGCCCCCAAACACAAACCACGGCCCTGTACTCTTGGAAAAAAAACTCAGCTGCCCACCTTCTGGGTGGAAGATTGCAGGAGCCAATTCGTACTATCAAACCAGCCCGACTTGGCACTGGTGCCACCTTGGCTCTGGGAACCATCCTGCGCATTGTGGATTGTCAGGACCCAGCCGACCACTCTCGGCCACAGACCCCAATCCAAAACAACAGCCCGTTTCAATGGCAAAAAAAACTCAGCTGCCCCGCTTCTGGATGTCAGATTGCAGGACGCACTTGGTACTATCAAATCAGCCTGACTTGGCACTGGTGCCACCTCTGGTCTGGGAACCATCCTGCGTATCGTGGATTTCCAGGAGCCAGCCGGCCACTGCCAACCACAGGCCCCCAAACACAAACAACGGCGCTTTTCCCTGGAAAACAAAAGTAAACTGCTCCGCTTCTGGATGGCAGATTGCAGGAACCACTTGGTACTATCAAACCAGCCCGACTTGGCACTGGTGCCACCTTGGGTCTGGTCACCATCCTGCGTATCCTGGGTTCAAAGGAGCCAGGCGGCCACTCCAAGCCACAGGCCTCCAAACACAAACAAAGGCGCTTTTCCCTGGAAAACAAAACTCGCCTGCCAACATTTTGATGGCTGATTGCAGGAGCCACTTGGTACTATCAAACCAGCCCAACTTGGCACTGGTGCCACCATGGGTCTGGTCACCATCCTGCCTATCGTAGCTTTTCAGGAGCCAGCCGGTCACTCCCAGCCATAGGCCCCCAGACACAAACCTCGGCCCGTTTCCCTGGCAAACAAAAGTAAGCTACCCCGCTTCTGGATGGCAGATTGCAGGAACCGCTTGGTACTATCAAACCAGCCCGACTTGGCACTGGTGCCACCTCTGGTCTGGGAACCATCCTGCGTATCGTGGATTCTAATTAGCCAGCCAGCCACTCCCAGCCACAGGCCACCAAACACAAACAACGGCACTTTTCCCTGGAAACAAAACTCGCCTGCCAACTTTTTGATGGCAGATTGCAGGAGTCCCTTGGTACTATCAAACCAGCCCAACTTGGCACTGGTGCACCATGGGTCTGGTCACCATCCTGCCTATCGCAGCTTTTCAGGAGCCAGCCGGTCACTCCCAGCCATAGGCCCCCAAACACAAACCTCGGCCCGTTTCCCTGGAAAAAATGTAAGCTACCCCGCTTCTGGATGGCAGATTGCAGGAGCCACTTTGCACCATCAAACCAGCCCGACTTGGCACTGGTGCCACCTCTGGTCTGGGAACCATCCTGCGTATCGTGGATTCTAAGGAGCCAGCCGGCCACTGCCAGCCACAGGCCCCCAAACACAAACAACGGCGCTTTTCCCTGGAAAACAAAACTCGCCTGCCAACTTTTTGATGGCAGATTGCAGGAGCCACTTGGTGCTATCAAACCAGCCCAACTTGGCACTGGTGCCACCATGGGTCTGGTCACCATCCTGCCTATCGTAGCTTTTCAGGACCCAGCCGATCACTCCCAGCCATAGGCCCCCAGACACAATCCTCGGCCCGTTTCCCTGGCAAACAAAAGTAAGCTGCTCCGCTTCTGGATGGCAGATTGTAGGAACCACTTGTTACTATCAAACCAGCCCGACTTGGCACTGGTGGCACCTCTGGTCTGGGAACCATCCTGCGTATCGTGGATTCTAATTAGCCAGGCGGCCACTCCCAGCCACAGGCCCCCAAACACAAACAACGGCGCTTTTCCCTGGAAAACAAAACTCGCCTGCCAACTTTTTGATGGCTGATTGCAGGAGCCACTTGGTACTATCAAACCAGCCCAACTTGGCACTGGTGCCACCATGGGTCTGGTCACCATCCTGCCTATCGTAGCTTTTCAGGAGCCAGCCGGTCACTCCCAGCCATAGGCCCCCAGACACAAACCTCGGCCCGTTTCCCTGGCAAACAAAAGGAAGCTACCCTGCTTCTGGATGGCAGATTGCAGGAGCCACTTTGCACCATCAAACCAGCCCGACTTGGCACTGGTGCCACCTCAGGTCTGGGAACCATGTTGCGTAACATAGATTCTCAGACGCCAGAGAGCCACTCCCAGCGACAGGCCCCCAAACAAAAACAACGGCGATTTTCCCTGGAAAACAAAACTCGCCCGCCAACTTTTTGATGGCAGATTGCAGGAGCCACTTGGTACTATCAAACCAGCCCAACTTGGCACTGGTGCCACCATGGGTCTGGTCACCATCCTGCCTATTGTAGCTTTTCAGGAGCCAGCCGGTCACTCCCAGACATACGCCCCCAGACAAAATCCTCGGCCCGTTTCCCTGGCAAAAAAAAGTAAGCTGCCCCGCTTCTGGATGGCAGATTGCAGGAGCCACTTGGTACTATCAAACCAGCCCGACTTGGCACTGGTGCCACCTTGGCTCTGGGAACTATCCTGCCTAATGTTGATTTTCAGGAGCCAGCAGGCCACTGCAAGCCACCGGCCCCCAAACACAAACCACAGCCCTTTTCTCTGGCAAAAAAAACTCAGGTGCCCCTCTTCTGGATGGAAATTGCAGGACGCACTTGGTACTACAAAAACAGCCCGACTTGGCAGTGGTGCCACCTTGGGTCTGGGAACCATACTGCGTATCGAGGATTTTAAGGAGCCAGCCAGCCACTCCCAGCCATATGCCCCCAGAAACAAACCACGGACTTTGTCTCTGGCAAACAAAAATCAGCTGCCCCTCTTCTGGAAAGCAGATTGCAGGAGCCACTTGGCACCATCAAACCAGCTCGACTTGGCTCTGGTGCCAACTTGGATGTGGGGACCATCCTGTCTATCGTGGATTTTCAGGGGCCAGCCGGCTACTTCCACCCACAGACCCCATCAAAAACCACGGCCCAATTTTCTGGCAAACAAAACTTAGTTGCCCCACTTCTGGATGGCATATTGCAGGAGCCTCTTTGCAACCATCAACCAGGACCGACTTGGCACTGGTGCCACCTCTGGTCTGGGAACCATCCTGCGTATCGTGGATTCTAAGGAGCCAGCCGGCCACTCCCAGCCACAGGACCCCAAACACAAACAGTGGCGCTTTTCCCTGGAAAACAAAACTCGCCTGCCAACTTCTTGATGGCAGATTGCAGGAGCCACTTGATACTATCAAATCAGCCCAACTTGGCACTGGTGCCACCATGGGTCTGGTCACTATCCTGCCTATCGTAGCTTTTCAGGAGCCAGCCGGACACTGCCAGTCATAGGCCCTAAGACACAAACCTCGGCCCGTTTCACTGGCAAACAAAACTCAACTGCCCCTCTTCTGGATGGCAGATTGCAGGAGCCACTTGTTAGTATCAAACCAGCCAGACTTGGCACTGGTGCCACCTTGGCTCTGGGAACCATCCTGCCTATCATACATATTCAGGAACCAGCCGAGCACTGCTGGCCATAGGACCCGAGACACAAACCTTGGCACGTTTCCTGGCAAACCAAAGTAAGCTGCCCCGCTTCTGGATGGCAGATTGCGGGAGCCACTTGGTACTATCAAACCAGCCCAACTTAGCACTGGTGCCACCTTGGCTCCGGAACGATGCTGTGTATCGTGGATTTTCAGGGGCCAGCGGGCCACTCTCAGCTATAGGCCACCAAACACAAACCACGGCCCTTTACTCTGGTAAACAAAACTCAACGGCCCCTCTTCTGGATGGCAAATTGCAGGGCGCACTTGGTACTACAAATCAGCCCGACTTGGCACTGGTGCCACCTTGGGTGTGGGAACCATCCTGCGTATAGAGCTTTTTAAGGAGCCAGCCTGCCACCGACTTGGCACTGGTGCCGCCTTTGGTCAGGAAGCCGTCATGCCTATGGTCGATTTTCAGGAGTCAGTCAGGCTGGTTTGATAGTACCAAGTGGCTCCTGCAATCTGCCATCCAGAAGCGGGACAGCTTAGTCTTGTTTGCAGGGAAACGGGCCGAGGTTTGTGTCTGGGGGCCTATGGCTGGGAGTGAACGGCTGGCCCCTGAAAATCCACGATACGCAGGATGGTTCCCAGACCAGAGGTGGCACCAGTGCCAAGTTGGGCTGGTTTGATAGTACCAAGTGGCTCCTGCAACCTGCCATCCAGAAGCGGGGCAGCTGAGTTTTGTTTGCCAGGGAAACGTGCAGAGCTTTGTGTCTGGGGCCTATGGCTGGGACTGACCGGCTGGCTCCTGAAAAGCTACGTAAGGCAGGATGGTTACCAGACCCATGGTGGCACCTGTGCCAAGTTAGGCTGGTTTGATAGTACCAAGTGGCTCCTGCAATCTGCCATCAAAAAGTTGGCAGGCGAGTTTTGTTTTCCAGGGAAAAACGCCGTTGTTTGTGTTTGGGGTCCTGTGGCTGGCAGTGGCCGGATGTCTCCTTAGAATCCACGCTAGGCAGGATGGTTCCCAGACCAGTGGTGGCACCAGTGCCAAGATGGGCTGGTTTCATAGTACCAAGTGCGTCCTGCAATCTGCCATCCAGAAGCGGGGCAGCTTACTTTTGTTTGCCAGGGAAATGGGCCGAGGATTGTGTCTGGGGGCCTATGGCTGGGAGTGACCGGCTGGCTCCTGAAAAGCTACGATAGGCAGGATGGTGACCAGACCCAAGGTGGCACCAGTGCCAAGTTGGGCTGGTTTGATAGTACCAAGTGGCTCCTGCAATCTGCCATCGAAAAGCGGGGCAGCTGAGTTTTGCTTGCCATAGAAAAGGGCTGTGGTGTGTGTTTGGGTCCTGTGGCTGGCAGTGGCCGGCTGGCTCCTGAAATTCCATGATACGCAGCATCGTTCCCAGACCCAAAGTGGCACCAGTGCCAAGTCGGGCTGGTTTGTCAGCATCAAGCGCCTCCTGCAATCTCCCATCCAGAAGTGGGGCAGCTGAGTTTTTTTTGCCTGGGAATCAGGCCGTTGTTTTTGATTGGGGTCTGTGGCCGAGAGTGGTCGGCTGGCTCCTGACAATCCACAATACGCAGGATGGTGACCAGAACCAAGGTGGCACCAGTGCAAAGTTGTGCTGTTTTTGTAGTACCAAGTGCGTCCTGCAATTTGCCATCCAGAAGAGGGGCAGTTGAGTTTTGTTTGCCAGAGAAAAGGGCCGTGGTTTGTGTCTGAGGGCATATGGCTGAGAGTGGCCGGCTGACCCATGAAAATCCACAATAGGCAGGATGGTTCCCAGAACCACGGTGGCACAAGTGCCAAGTTGGGCTGGTTTGATAGTACTAAATAGCTCCTGCAATCTGCCATCCAGAATCGGGGCAGCTTAATTTTGTTTGCCAGGGAAACGGGCCGAGGTTTGTGTCTGGGGGCCTATGGCTGGGAGTGACCGGCTGGGTCCTGAAAAGCTACGATAGGCAGGATGGTGAAGAGACCCATGGTGGCACCAGTGCCAAGTTGGGCTGGTTTGATAGTACCAAGTGGCTCCTGCAATTACCATCAAAAAGTTGGCAGGCGAGTTTTGTTTTCCAGGGAAAAGCGCCGTTGTTTTTGTTTGGGGGCCTGTGGCTGGGAGTGGCCCGCTGGCTAATTAGAATCCACGATACGCAGGATGGTTCCCAGACCAGAGGTGGCACCAGTTCCAAGTCGGGCTGGTTTGATAGTAGCAAGTGGCTCCTGCAATCTGCCATCCAGAAGCGGGGTAGCTTACTTTTGTTTGCCAGGGTAAAGGGCCGAGGTTTGTGTCTGGGGCCCTATGGCTGGGAGTGACCGGCTAGGTCCTGAAAAGCTACGATAGGCAGGATGGTGACCAGACCCATGGTGGCACCAGTGCCAAGTTGGGCTGGTTTGATAGCACCAAGTGGCTCCTGCAATTACCATCAAAAAGTTGGCAGGCGAGTTTTGTTTTCCAGGGAAAAGCGCCGTTGTTTTTGTTTGGGGGCCTGTGGCTGGGAGTGGCCCGCTGGCTAATTAGAATCCACGATACGCAGGATGGTTCCCAGACCAGAGGTGGCACCAGTTCCAAGTCGGGCTGGTTTGATAGTACCAAGTGGCTCCTGCAATCTGCCATCCAGAAGCGGGGTAGCTTACTTTTGTTTGCCAGGGTAAAGGGCCGAGGTTTGTGTCTGGGGCCCTATGGCTGGGAGTGACCGGCTAGGTCCTGAAAAGCTACGATAGGCAGGATGGTGACCAGACCCATGGTGACATCAGTGCCAAGTTGGGCTGGTTTGATAGTACCAAGTGGCTCCTGCAATCTGCCATCAAAAAGTTGGCAGGCGAGTTTTGTTTTCCAGGGAAAAGCGCCGTTGTTTTTGTTTGGGGGCCTGTGGCTGGGAGTGGCCGGCTGGCTCCTTAGAATCCACGATACGCAGGATGGTTCACAGGCCCAAGGTGGCACCAGTGCCAAGTCGGGCTGGTTTGATAGTACCAAGTGGTTCCTGCAATCTGCCATCCAGAAGCGGGGTAGCTTACTTTTGTTTGCCAGGGAAACGGGCCGAGGTTTGTGTCTGGGGGCCTATGGCTGGGAGTGACCGGCTGGCTCCTGAAAAGCTACGATAGGCACGATGGTGACCAGACCCATGGTGGCACCAGTGCCAAGTCGGGCTGGTTTGATAGTACCAAGTGGCTCCTGCAATCTGCCATCAAAAAGTTGGCAGGCGAGTTTTGTTTTCCAGGGAAAAGCGCCGTTGTTTGTGTTTGGGGGCCTGTGGCTGGGAGTGGCCGGCTGGCTCCTTATAATCCACGATACGCAGGATGGTTCCGAGACCAGTGGTGGCACCAGTGCTAAGTTGGGCTGGTTTGATACCACAAAGTGGCTCCTGCAATCTGCCATCCAGAAGCGGAGCAGCTTACTTTTGTTTGCCAGGGAAACGGGCCGAGGATTGCGTCTGGGGGCCTATGGCTGGGAGTGACCGGCTGGCTCCTGAAAAGCTACGATAGGCAGGATGGTGACCAGACCCATGGTGGCACCAGTGCCAAGTTGGGCTGATTTGATAGTACCAAGTGGCTCCTGCAATCTGCCATCCAAAAGCGGGGCAGCTGAGTTTTGCTTGCCAGAGAAAAGGTCTGTGGTGTGTGTTTGGGTCCTGTGGCTGGCAGTGGCCGGCTGGCTCCTGAAATTCCATGATACGCAGCATTGTTCCCATACCCAAAGTGGCACCAGTGCCAAGTCGGGCTGGTTTGACAGCATCAAGCGCCTCCTGCAATCTCCCATCCAGAAGTGGGGCAGCTGAGTTTTTTTTGCCTGTGAATCGGGCCGTTGTTTTTGATTGGGGTCTGTGGCCGAGAGTGGTCGGCTGGCTCCTGACAATCCACAATACGCAGGATGGTTCACAGACCAGAGGTGGCACCAGTGCCAAGTTGGGCTGGTTTGATAGTACCAAGTGGCTCCTGCAATCTGCCATCCTGAAGCGGGGCAGCTGAGTTTTGTTTGCCAGAAGAAAGGGCCGTGGTTTGTTTTTGGGGGCATATGGCCGGGAGTGGCCGGCTGAGCCCTGAAAATGCCCGATACGCAGGATGGTGACCAGAACCAAGGTGGCACCAGTGCAAAGTTGTGCTGTTTTTGTAGTACCAAGTGCGTCCTGCAATTTGCCATCCAGAAGAGGGGCAGCTGAGTTTTGTTTGCCAGAGAAAAGGGCCGTGGTTTGTGTCTGAGGGCATATGGCTGAGAGTGGCCGGCTGACCCCTGAAAATCCACAATAGGCAGGTTGGTTCCCAGAGCTACGGTGGCACCAGTGCCAAGTCGGGCTGGTTTGATAGTACTAAAAAGCTCCTCCAATCTGCCATCCAGAAGCGGGGTAGCTTAATTTTGTTTACCAGGGAAACGAGCCGAGGTTTGTGTCTGGAGGTCTATGGCGGGGAGTGACCGGCTGGCGCCTGAAAAGCTACGATAGGCAGGATGGTGACCAGACCAGAGGTGGCACCAGTGCCAAGTTGGGCTGGTTTGATAGTACCAAGTGGCTCCTGCAATTACCATCAAAATGTTGGCAGGCGAGTTTTGTTTTCCAGGGAAAAGCGCCGTTGTTTTTGTTTGGGGGCCTGTGGCTGGGAGTGGCCGGCTGGCTAATTAGAATCCACGATACGCAGGATGGTTCCCAGACCAGAGGTGGCACCAGTGCCAGGTCGGGCTAGTTTGATGGTGCAAAGTGGCTCCTGCAATTACCATCAAAAAGTTGGCAGGCGAGTTTTGTTTTCCAGGGAAAAGCGCCGTTGTTTGTTTTTGGTGGCCTGTGGCTGGGAGTGGCCGGATGGCTCCTTAGAATCCACGATACGCAGGATGGTTCCCAGACCAGACGTGGCACCAGTGCCAAGTCGGGCTAGTTTGATGGTGCAAAGTGGCTCCTGCAATCTGCCATCCAGAAGCGGGGCAGCTTACTTTTGTTTGCCAGGGAAACGGGCCGAGGTTTGTGTGTGGGGGCCTATGGCTGGGAGTGACCGGCTGGCTCCTGAAAAGCTACCATAGGCAGGATGTTTACCAGACCCATGGTGGCACCAGTGCCAAGTTGGGCTGGTTTGATAGTACCAAGTGGCTCACACAATCTGCCATCAAAAAGTTGGCAGGCGAGTTTTGTTTTCCAGGGAAAAGCGCCATTGTGTTTGGGGGCCTGTGGCTCGGAGGGGCCGGCTGGCTCCTTGGAATCCACGATACGCAGCATGGTTCCCAGACCCAAGGTGGCACCAGTGCCAAGTCGGGCTGGTTTGATACTACCAAGTGGTTCCTGCAATCTGCCATCCAGAAGCGGGGCAGCTTACTTTTGTTTTCCAGGGAAAAGGGCCGAGGTTTGTGTCTGGGGGCCTATGGCTGGGAGTGACCGGCTAGGTCCTGAAAAGCTACGATAGGCAGGATGGTGACCAGACCCATGGTGGCACCAGTGCCAAGTAGGGCTGGTTTGATAGTACCAAGTGGTTCCTGCAATCTGCCATCAAAATGTTGTCAGGCGAGTTTTGTTTTCCAGGGAAAAGCGCCGTTGTTTGTGTTTGGGGGCCTGTGGCTGGGTGTGGCCGGCTGGCTCCTTAGAATCCACGATACGCAGGGTGGTTCCCAGGCCCAAGGTGGCACCAGTGCCAAGTTGGGCTGGTTTGATAGTACCAAGTGCGTCCTGCAATCTGCCATCCAGAAGCGGGGTAGCTTACTTTTGTTTGCCAGGGAAACGGGCCGAGGTTTTTGTCTGGGGGCCTATGGCTGGGAGTGACCGGCTGGCTCCTGAAAAGCTGCGACAGGCACGATGGTGTCCAGACCCATGGTGGCACCAGTGCCAAGTTGGGCTGGTTTGATAGTAGCAAGTGGCTCCTGCAATCTGCCATCAAAAAGTTGGCAGGCCCGTTTTCCAGGGAAAAGCGCCGTTGTTTGTGTTTGGGGGCCTGTGGCTGGGAGTGGCCGGCTGGCTCCTTAGAACCCAGGGTACGCAGGATGGTTCCAAGACCCAAGCTGGCACCAGTGCCAAGATGGGCTGGTTTGATAGTACCAAGTGGTTCCTGCAATCTGCCATCCAGAAGCGGGGCAGCTTACTTTCTTTTGTCAAGGAAACGGGCCGTGGTTTGTGTCTGGGGGCCTATGGCTGGGAGTGACCGGCTCGGTCGTGAAAAGCTACGATAGGCAGGATGGTTACCAGAGCCATGGTGGCACCAGTGCCAAGTTGGGCTGGTTTGATAGTACGAAGTGGCTGCTGCAATCTGCCATCTAAAAGCGGGGTAGCTGAGTTTTGCTTGCCAGAGAAAAGGGCCGTGGTATGTGTTTGGGTCCTGTGGCTGGCAGTGGCCGGCTGGCTCCTGAAATTCCAGGATACGCAGCATGGTTCCCAGACCCAAGGTGGCACCAGTGCCAAGTAGGGCTGGTTTGACAGAGTCAAGCGCCTCCTGCAATCTCCCATCCAGAAGTGGGGCAGCTGAGTTTTTTTTGCCTGTGAATCGGGCCGTTGTTTTTGATTGGGGTCTGTGGCCGAGAGTGGTCGGCTGGCTCCTGACAATCCACAATACGCAGGATGGTTCACAGACCCAAGGTGGCACCAGTGCCAAGTCGGGCTGGTTTGATAGTACCAAGTGGCTCCTGCAATCTGCCATCCAGAAGCGGGGCAGCGGATTTTTGTTTGCCAGAAGAAAGGGCCGTGGTTTGTTTTTGGGGGCATATGGCTGGGAGTGGCCGGCTGGCTCCTTAAAATCCTCGATACGCAGGATGGTGACCAGACCCAAGGTGGCACCAGTGCCAAGTTGTGCTGTTTTTGTAGTACCAAGTGCGTCCTGCAATTTGCCATCCAGAAGAGGGGCAGTTGAGTTTTGTTTGCTAGAGAAAAGGGCCGTGGTTTGTGTTTGAGGGCATATGGCTGAGACTGGCCGGCTGACCCATGAAAATCCACAATAGGCAGGATGGTTCCCAGAGCCAAGGTGGCTCCAGTGCCAAGTCAGGCTGGTTTGATAGTACTAAATAGCTCCTGCAATCTGCCATCCAGAAGCGGGGCAGCTTAATTTTGTTTGCCAGGGAAACGGGCCGAGGTTTGTGTCTGGGGGCCTATGGCTGGGAGTGACCGGCGGGCTCCTGAAAAGCTACGATAGGCAGGATGGTGACCAGACGCATGGTGGCACCAGTGCCAAGTCGGGCTGGTTTGATAGTACCAAGTGGCTCCTGCAATCTGCCAACAAAAATTTGGCAGGCGAGTTTTGTTTTCCAGGGAAAAGCGCCGTTGTTTGTGTTTGGGGGCCTGTGGCTGGGAGTGGCCGGCTGGCTCCTTAGAATCCACGATAGGCAGGATGGTTCCCAGACCAGAGGTGGCACCAGTGCCAAGTCGGGCTAGTTTTATGGTGCAAACTGGCTCCTGCAATCTGCCATCCAGAAGCGGGGTAGGTTACTTTTGTTGGCCAGGGAAACGGGCTGAGGTTTTTGTTTGGGGGCCTGTGCCTGGGAGTGGCCAGCTGGCTCCTTAGAATCCACGATACGCAGGATGGTTCCCAGACCAGAGGTGGCACCAGTGCCAAGTCGGGCTAGTTTGATGGTGCAAAGTGGCTCCTGCAATCTGCCATCCTGAAGCGGGGTCGCATACTTTTGTTTGCCAGGGAAAAGGGCAGAGTTTTGTGTCTGGGGCGTATGGCTGGGAGTGACCCGCTGGCTCCTGAAAAGCTACGATAGGCAGGATGGTTACCAGACCCATGGTGGAACCAGTGCCAAGTTGGGCTGGTTTGATAGTACCAAGTGGTTCCTGCAATCTGCCATCAAAATGTTGGCAGGCGAGTTTTGTTTTCCAGGGAAAAGCACCGTTGTTTGTGTTTGGGGTCCTGTGGCTGGGAGTGGCCGGCTGGCTCCTTAAAATCCACGATACGCAGGATGGTTCCGAAACCAGTGGTGGCACCAGTGCTAAGTTGGGCTGGTTTGATACCAAAAAGTGCCTCCTGCAATTTGCCATCCAGAAGCGGGGCAGCTTACTTTTGTTTGCCAAGGAAACGGGCCGTGGCTTGTGTCCGGGGGCTATGGCTGGGAGTGACCGGCTCGGTCGTGAAAAGCTACGATAGGCAGGATGGTGACCAGACCCAAGCTGGCACCAGTGCCAGGTTGGGCTGGTTTGATAGTACCAAGTGGCTCCTGCAATCTGCCATCAAAAGGTTGGCAGGCCAGTTTTGTTTTCCCGGGAAAAGCGCCGTTGTTTGTGTTTGGGGGCCTGTGGCTGGGAGTGGCCGGCTGTCTCCTTAGAATCCACGCAAGGCAGGATGGTTCCCAGACCAGTGGTGGCACCAGTGCCAAGATGGGCTGGTTTCATAGTACCAAGTGCGTCCTGCAATCTTCTATCTAGAAGCGGGGCAGCTTACTTTTGTTTGCCAGGGAAACGGGCCGAGGATTGCGTCTGGGGGCCTATGGTTGGGAGTGACCGGCTGGCTCCTGAAAAGCTACGATAGGCAGGATGGTGACCAGACCCAAGGTGGCACCAGTGCCAAGTTGGGCTGGTTTGATAGTACCAAGTGGCTCCTGCAATCTGCCATCGAAAAGCGGGGCAGCTGAGTTTTGCTTGCCATAGAAAAGGGCTGTGGTGTGTGTTTCGGTCCTGTTGCTGGCAGTGGCCGGCTGGCTCCTGAAATTCCATGATACGCAGCATCGTTCCCAGACCCAAAGTGGCACCAGTGCCAAGTCGGGCTGGTTTGTCAGCATCAAGCGCCTCCTGCAATCTCCCATCCAGAAGTGGGGCAGCTGAGTTTTTTTTGCCTGGGAATCGGGCCGTTCTTTTTGATTGGGGTCTGTGGCCGAGAGTGGTCGGCTGGCTCCTGACAATCCACAATACGCAGGATGGTTCACAGACCCAAGGTGGCACCAGTGCCAAGTCGGGCTGGTTTGGTAGTACCAAGTGGCTCCTGCAATCTGCCATCCAGAAGCGGGGCAGCTGAGTTTTGTTTGCCAGAAGAAAGGGCCGTGGTTTGTTTTTGGGGGCATATGGCTGGGAGTGGCCGGCTGAGCCCTGAAAATGCCCGATACGCAGGATGGTGACCAGAACCAAGGTGGCACCAGTGCCAAGTTGGGCTGTTTTTGTAGTACCAAGTGCATCCTGCAATTTGCCATCCAGAAGAGGGGCAGTTGAGTTTTGTTTGCCAGAGAAAAGGGCCGTGGTTTGTGTTTGAGGGCATATGGCTGAGAGTGGCCGGCTGACCCCTGAAAATCCACGATAAGCAGGATGGTTCCCAGAGCCACGGTGGCACCAGTGCCAAGTCGGGCTGGTTTGATAGTACTAAAGAGCTCCTGCAATCTGCCATCCAGAAGCGGGGCAGCTTACTTTTGTTTGCCAGGGAAACGAGCCGAGGTTTGTGTCTGGGGGCCTATGGCTGAGAGTGACCGGCTGGCTCCTGAAAAGCTACGATAGGCAGGATGGTGACCAGACCCATGGTGGCACCAGTGCCAAGTTGGGCTGGTTTGATAGTACCAAGTGGCTCCTGCAATCTGCCATCAAAAGTTTGGCAGGCCAGTTTTGTTTTCCCGGGAAAAGCGCCGTTGTTTGTGTTTGGGGGCCTGTGGCTGGGAGTGGCCGGCTGTCTCCTTAGAATCCACGCAAGGCAGGATGGTTCCCAGACCAGTGGTGGCACCAGTGCCAAGATGGGCTGGTTTCATAGTACCAAGTGCGTCCTGCAATCTTCTATCTAGAAGCGGGGCAGCTTACTTTTGTTTGCCAGGGAAACGGGCCGAGGATTGCGTCTGGGGGCCTATGGCTGGGAGTGACCGGCTGGCTCCTGAAAAGCTACGATAGGCAGGATGGTGACCAGACCCAAGGTGGCACCAGTGCCAAGTTGGGCTGGTTTGATAGTACCAAGTGGCTCCTGCAATCTGCCATCGAAAAGCGGGGCAGCTGAGTTTTGCTTGCCATAGAAAAGGGCTGTGGTGTGTGTTTGGGTCCTGTGGCTGGCAGTGGCCGGCTGGCTCCTGAAATTCCATGATACGCAGCATCGTTCCCAGACCCAAAGTGGCACCAGTGCCAAGTCGGGCTGGTTTGTCAGCATCAAGCGCCTCCTGCAATCTCCCATCCAGAAGTGGGGCAGCTGAGTTTTTTTTGCCTGGGAATCGGGCCGTTCTTTTAGATTGGGGTCTGTGGCCGAGAGTGGTCGGCTGGCTCCTGACAATCCACAATACGCAGGATGGTTCACAGACCCAAGGTGGCACCAGTGCCAAGTCGGGCTGGTTTGGTAGTACCAAGTGGCTCCTGCAATCTGCCATCCAGAAGCGGGGCAGCTGAGTTTTGTTTGCCAGAAGAAAGGGCCGTGGTTTGTTTTTGGGGGCATATGGCTGGGAGTGGCCGGCTGAGCCCTGAAAATGCCCGATACGCAGGATGGTGACCAGAACCAAGGTGGCACCAGTGCCAAGTTGGGCTGTTTTTGTAGTACCAAGTGCGTCCTGCAATTTGCCATCCAGAAGAGGGGCAGTTGAGTTTTGTTTGCCAGAGAAAAGGGCCGTGGTTTGTGTTTGAGGGCATATGGCTGAGAGTGGCCGGCTGACCCCTGAAAATCCACGATAAGCAGGATGGTTCCCAGAGCCACGGTGGCACCAGTGCCAAGTCGGGCTGGTTTGATAGTACTAAAGAGCTCCTGCAATCTGCCATCCAGAAGCGGGGCAGCTTACTTTTGTTTGCCAGGGAAACGAGCCGAGGTTTGTGTCTGGGGGCCTATGGCTGAGAGTGACCGGCTGGCTCCTGAAAAGCTACGATAGGCAGGATGGTGACCAGACCCATGGTGGCACCAGTGCCAAGTTGGGCTGGTTTGATAGTACCAAGTGGCTCCTGCAATTACCATCAAAAAGTTGGCAGGCGAGCTTTGTTTTCCAGGGAAAAGCGCCGTTGTTTGTGTTTGGTGGCCTGTGGCTGGGAGTGGCCGGCTGGCTAATTAGAATCCACGATACGCAGGATGGTTCCCAGACCAGAGGTGGCACCAGTGCCAAGTTGAGCTAGTTTGATGGTGCAAAGTGGCTCCTGCAATCTGCCATGAAAAAGTTGGCAGGCGAGTTTTTTTTCCAGGGAAAAGCGCCGTTGTTTTTGTTTGGTGGCCTTTGGCTGGGAGTGGCTGGCTGGCTCCTGACAATCCACGATACGCAGGATGGTTCCCAGACCAGAGGTGGCACCAGTGCCAAGTCGGGCTAGTTTGATGGTGCAAAGTGGCTCCTGCAATCTGCCATCCAGAAGCGCGGTAGCTTACTTTTGTTTGCCAGGGAAACGGGCTGAGGTTTTTGTTTGGGGGCCTGTGGCTGGGAGTGGCCAGCTGGCTCCTTAGAATCCACGATACGCAGGATGGTTCCCAGACCAGAGGTGCCACCAGTGCCAAGTCGGGCTAGTTTGATGGTGCAAAGTGGCTCCTGCAATCTGCCATCCTGAAGCGGGGTGGCATACTTTTGTTTGCCAGGGAAACGGGCAGAGCTTTGTGTCTGGGGCGTATGGCTGGGAGTGACCGGCTGGCTCCTGAAAAGCTACGAGAGGCAGGATGGTGACCAGACCCATGGTGGCACCAGTGCCAAGTTGGGCTGGTTTGATAGTACCAAGTGGCTCACACAATCTGCCATCAAAAAGTTGGCAGGCGAGTTTTGTTTTCCAGGGCAAAGCGCCATTGTGTTTGGGGGCTCTGGCTGGGAGTGGCCGGCTGGCTCCTTGGAATCCACGATACGCAGCATGGTTCCCAGACCCAAGGTGGCACCAGTGCCAAGTTGGGCTGGTTGGATACTACCAAGTGGTTCCTGCAATCTGCCATCCAGAAGCAGGGTAGCTTACTTTTGTTTGCCAGGGAAAAGGGCCGAGGTTTGTGTCTGGGGGCCTATGGCTGGGAGTGGCCGGCTGGGAGTGACAGGCAGGATGGTTCCCAGACCCATGGTGGCACCAGTGCCAAGTTGGGCTGGTTTGATAGTACCAAGTGGCTGCTGCAATCTGCCATCTAAAAGCGGGGTAGCTGAGTTTTGCTTGCCAGAGAAAAGGGCTGTGGTATGTGTTTGGGTCCTGTGGCTGGCAGTGGCCGGCTGGCTCCTGAAATTCCATGATACGCAGCATGGTTCCCAGACCCAAGGTGGCACCAGTGCCAAGTAGGGCTGGTTTGACAGAGTCAAGCGCCTCCTGCGATCTCCCATCCAGAAGTGGGGCAGCTGAGTTTTTTTGCCTGTGAATCGGGCCGTTGTTTTTGATTGGGGTCTGTGGCCGAGAGTGGTCGGCTGGCTCCTGACAATCCACAATACGCAGGATGGTTCACAGACCAGAGGTGGCACCAGTGCCAATTCGGGCTGCTTTGATAGTACCAAGTGGCTCCTGCAATCTGCCATCCAGAAGCGGGGCAGCGGATTATTGTTTGCCAGAGTAAAGGGCCGTGGTTTGTTTTTGGTGGCATATGGCTGGGAGTGGCCGGCTGGCTCCTTAAAATCCTCGATACGCAGGATGGTGACCAGGCCCAAGGTGGCACCAGTGCCAAGTTGTGCTGTTTTTGTAGTACCAAGTGCGTCCTGCAATTTGCCATCCAGAAGAGGGGCAGTTGAGTTTTGTTTGCCAGAGAAATGCGCCGTGGTTTGTGTTTGAGGGCATATGGCTTAGACTGGCCGGCTGACGCCTGAAAATCCACAATACGCAGGATGGTTCCCAGAGCCAAGGTGGCTCCAGTGCCAAGTCGGGCTGGTTTGATAGTACTAAATAGGTCCTGTAATCTGCCATCCAGAAGCGGGGCAGCTTACTTTTGTTTGCCAGGGAAACGGGCCGAGGTTTTTGTCTGGGGGCCTATGGCTGGGAGTGACCGGCTGGCTCCTGAAAAGCTACGATAGGCACGATGGTGACCAGACCCATGGTGGAACCAGAGCCAAGTCGGGCTGGTTTGATAGTACCAAGTGGCTCCTGCAATCTGCCATCAAAAAGTTGGCAGGCGAGTTTTGTTTTCCAGGGAAAAGCGCTGTTGTTTGTGTTTGGGGGCCTGTGGGTGGGAGTGGCCGGCTGGCTAATTAGAATCCACGATACGCAGGATGGTTCCCAGACCAGAGGTGGCACCAGTGCCAAGTCGGGCTAGTTTGATGGTGCAAAGTGGCTCCTGCAATCTGCCATCCAGAAGCAGGGTAGCTTACTTTTGTTTCCCAGGGAAACGGGCTGAGGTTTTTATTTGGGGGCCTGTGCCTGGGAGTGGCCAGCTGGCTCCTTAGAATCCACGATACGCAGGATGGTTCCCAGACCAGAGGTGGCACCAGTGCCAAGTCGGGCTAGTTTGATGGTGCAAAGTGGCTCCTGCAATCTGCCATACTGAAGCGGGGTAGCATACTTTTTTTTGCCAGGGACACGGGCAGAGCTTTGTGTCTGGAGCGTATGGCTGGGAGTTACCGGCTGGCTCCTGAAAAGCTACGATAGGCAGGATGGTTACCAGACCCATGGTGGAACCAGTGCCAAGTTGGGCTGGTTTGATAGTACCAAGTGGCTCCTGCAATCTGCCATCCAGAAGCGGGGCAGCTTACTTTTGTTTGCCAAGGAAACGGGCCATGGTTTGCGTCTGGGGACCTATGGCTGGGAGTGACCGGCTCGGTCGTGAAAAGCTACGATAGGCAGGATGATTACCAGACCCATGGTGGCACCAGTGCCAAGTTGGGCTGGTTTGATAGTACCAAGTGGCTCCTGCAATCTGCCATCAAAATGTTGGCAGGCGAGTTTTGTTTTCCAGGGATAAGCGCCGTTGTTTGTGTTTGGTGTCCTGTGGCTGGCAGTGGCCGGCTGTCTCCTTAGAATCCACGCTAGGCAGGATGGTTCCCAGACCAGTGGTGGCACCAGTGCCAAGTTGGGCTGGTTTGATAGTACCAAGTGGTTCCTGCAATCTGCCATCCAGAAGCGGGGTAGCTTACTTTTGTTTGCCAGGGAAACGGGCCGAGGATTACCGCTGGGGGCCTATGGCTGGGAGTGACCGGCTGGCTCCTGAAAAGCTACGATAGGCAGGATGGTGACCAGACCCATGGTGGCACCAGTGCAAAGTTGGGCTGGTTTGATAGTACCAAGTGGCTCCTGCAATCTGCCGTCCAAAAGCGGGGCAGCTGAGTTTTGCTTGCCATAGAAAAGGGCTGTGGTGTGTGTTTGGGTCCTGTGGCTGGCAGTGGCCGGCTGGCTCCTGAAATTCCATGATACGCAGCATCGTTCCCAGACCCAAAGTGGCACCAGTGCCCAGTCGGGCTGGTTTGACAGCATCAAGCGCCTCCTGCAATCTCCCATCCAGAAGTGGGGCAGCTGAGTTTTTTTTGCCTGTGAATCGGGCTATTGTTTTTGATTGGGGTCTGTGGCCGAGAGTGGTCGGCTGGCTCCTGACAATCCACAATACGCAGGATGGTTCACAGACCCAAGGTGGCACCAGTGCCAAGTCGGGCTGGTTTGATAGTACCAAGTGGCTCCTGCAATCTGCCATCCAGAAGCGGGGCAGCTGAGTTTTGTTTGCGAGAAGAAAGGGCCGTGGTTTGTTTTTGGGGGCCTATGGCTGGGAGTGGCCGACTGAGCCCTGAAAATGCCCGATACGCAGGATGGTGACCAGAACCAAGGTGGCACCAGTGCCAAGTTGGGCTGTTTTTGTAGTACCAAGTGCGTCCTGCAATTTGCCATCCAGAAGAGGGGCAGTTGAGTTTTGTTTGCCAGAGAAAAGGGCCGTGGTTTGTGTCTGAGGGCATATGGCTGAGAGTAGCCCGCTGACCCCTGAAAACCACAATAGGCAGGATGGTTCCCAGAGCCACGGTGGCACCAGTGCCAAGTCGGGCTGGTTTGATAGTACTAAATAGCTCCTGCAATCTGCCATCCAGAAGCGGGGCAGCTTAATTTTGTTTGCCAGGGAAACGAGCCAAGGTTTGTGTCTGGGGGCCTATGGCTGGGAGTGACCGGCTGGCTCCTGAAAAGCTACGATAGGCAGGATGGTGACCAGACCCATGGTGGCACCAGTGCCAAGTCGGGCTGGTTTGATAGTACCAAGTGGCTCCTGCAATTACCATCAAAAAGTTGGCAGGCGAGTTTTGTTTTCCAGGGAAACGCGCCGTTGTTTTTGTTTGGGGGCCTGTGGCTGGGAGTGGCCGGATGGCTAATTAGAATCCACGATACGCAGGATGGTTCCCAGACCAGAGGTGGCACCAGTGCCAAGTCGGGCTAGTTTGATGGTGCAAAGTGGCTCCTGCAATCTGCCATACTGAAGCGGGGTAGCATACTTTTGTTTGCCAGGGACACGGGCAGAGCTTTGTGTCTGGAGCGTATGGCTGGGAGTGGCCGGCTGGCTCCTGAAAAGCTACGATAGGCAGGATGGTTACCAGACCCATGGTGGAACCAGTGCCAAGTTGGGCTGGTTTGATAGTACCAAGTGGCTCCTGTAATCTGCCATCCAGAAGCGGGGCAGCTTACTTTTGTTTGCCAAGGAAACGGGCCATGGTTTGCGTCTGGGGACCTATGGCTGGGAGTGACCGGCTCGGTCGTGAAAAGCTACGATAGGCAGGATGATTACCAGACCCATGGTGGCACCAGTGCCAAGTTGGGCTGGTTTGATAGTACCAAGTGGCTCCTGCAATCTGCCATCAAAATGTTGGCAGGCGAGTTTTGTTTTCCAGGGATAAGCGCCGTTGTTTGTGTTTGGTGTCCTGTGGCTGGCAGTGGCCGGCTGTCTCCTTAGAATCCACGCTAGGCAGGATGGTTCCCAGACCAGTGGTGGCACCAGTGCCAAGTTGGGCTGGTTTGATAGTACCAAGTGGTTCCTGCAATCTGCCATCCAGAAGCGGGGTAGCTTACTTTTGTTTGCCAGGGAAACGGGCCGAGGATTACCGCTGGGGGCCTATGGCTGGGAGTGACCGGCTGGCTCCTGAAAATCTACGATAGGCAGGATGGTGACCAGACCCATGGTGGCACCAGTGCAAAGTTGGGCTGGTTTGATAGTACCAAGTGGCTCCTGCAATCTGCCGTCCAAAAGCGGGGCAGCTGAGTTTTGCTTGCCATAGAAAAGGGCTGTGGTGTGTGTTTGGGTCCTGTGGCTGGCAGTGGCCGGCTGGCTCCTGAAATTCCATGATACGCAGCATCGTTCCCAGACCCAAAGTGGCACCAGTGCCAAGTCGGGCTGGTTTGACAGCATCAAGCGCCTCCTGCAATCTCCCATCCAGAAGTGGGGCAGCTGAGTTTTTTTTGCCTGTGAATCGGGCTATTGTTTTTGATTGGGGTCTGTGGCCGAGAGTGGTCGGCTGGCTCCTGACAATCCACAATACGCAGGATGGTTCACAGACCCAAGGTGGCACCAGTGCCAAGTCGGGCTGGTTTGATAGTACCAAGTGGCTCCTGCAATCTGCCATCCAGAAGCGGGGCAGCTGAGTTTTGTTTGCCAGAAGAAAGGGCCGTGGTTTGTTTTTGGGGGCCTATGGCTGGGAGTGGCCGACTGAGCCCTGAAAATGCCCGATACGCAGGATGGTGACCAGAACCAAGGTGGCACCAGTGCCAAGTTGGGCTGTTTTTGTAGTACCAAGTGCGTCCTGCAATTTGCCATCCAGAAGAGGGGCAGTTGAGTTTTGTTTGCCAGAGAAAAGGGCCGTGGTTTGTGTCTGAGGGCATATGGCTGAGAGTAGCCCGCTGACCCCTGAAAACCACAATAGGCAGGATGGTTCCCAGAGCCACGGTGGCACCAGTGCCAAGTCGGGCTGGTTTGATAGTACTAAATAGCTCCTGCAATCTGCCATCCAGAAGCGGGGCAGCTTAATTTTGTTTGCCAGGGAAACGAGCCAAGGTTTGTGTCTGGGGGCCTATGGTGGGAGTGACCGGCTGGCTCCTGAAAAGCTACGATAGGCAGGATGGTGACCAGACCCATGGTGGCACCAGTGCCAAGTCGGGCTGGTTTGATAGTACCAAGTGGCTCCTGCAATTACCATCAAAAAGTTGGCAGGCGAGTTTTGTTTTCCAGGGAAACGCGCCGTTGTTTTTGTTTGGGGGACTGTGGCTGGGAGTGGCCGGCTGGCTAATTAGAATCCACGATACGCAGGATGGTTCCCAGACCCATGGTGGCACCAGTGCCAAGTCGGGCTAGTTTGATGGTGCAAAGTGGCTCCTGCAATCTGCCATGGAAAAGTTGGCAGGCGAGTTTTGTTTTCCAGGGAAAAGCGCCGTTGTTTGTGTTTGGGGGCCTGTGGCTGGGAGTGGCCGGCTGGCTCCTTAGAATCCACGATACGCAGGATGGTTCCCAGACCAGAGGTGGCACCACTTCCAAGTCGGGCTGGTTTGATAGTAGCAAGTGGCTCCTGCAATCTGCCATCCAGAAGCGGGGTAGCTTACTTTTGTTTGCCAGGGAAACGGGCCGTGGTTTGTGTCTGGGGGCCTATGGCTGGGAGTGACTGGCTGGCTCTTGAAAAGCTACCATAGGCAGGATGGTTACCAGACCCAAGGTGGCACCAGTGCCAAGTTGGGCTGATTTGATAGTACCAAGCGGCTCCTGCAATCTGCCATCAAAAAGTTGGCAGGCGAGTTTTGTTTTCCAGGGAAAAGCGCCGTTGTTTGTGTTTGGGGGCCTGTGGCTGGGAGTGGCCGGCTGGCTCCTTAGAATCCACGATACGCAGGATGGTTCCCAGACCAGAGGTGGCACCAGTTCCAAGTCGGGCTGGTTTGATAGTACCAAGTGGCTCCTGCAATCTGCCATCCAGAAGCGGGGCAGCTTACTTTTGTTTGCCCGGGAAACGGGCCGAGGTTTGTGTCTGGGGGCCTATGGCTGGGAGTGACCGGCTGGCTCCTGAAAAGCTACGATAGGCAGGATGGTGACCAGACCCAAGGTGGCACCAGTGCCAAGTTGGGCTGATTTGATAGTACCAAGCGGCTCCTGCAATCTGCCATCAAATAGTTGGCAGGCGAGTTTTGTTTTCCAGGGAAACGTGCCTTTGATTTTGTTTGGTGGCCTGTGGCTGGGAGTGGCCGGCTCTCTCCTTAGAATCCACGGTACGCAGGATGGTTCCCAGACCAGAGGTGGCACCAATTCCAAGTCGGGCTTGTTTGATAGTACCAAGTGGCTCCTGCAATCTGCCATCCAGAAGCGGGGCAGCTTACTTTTGTTTGCCAGGGAAATGGGCCGAGGTTTGTGTCTGGGGGCCTATGGCTGGGTGTGACCGGCTGGCTCCTGAAAGGCTACGATAGGCAGGATGGTGACCAGACCCATGGTGGCACCAGTGCCAAGTTGGGCTGGTTTGATAGTACCAAGTGGCTCCTGCAATCTGCCATCAAAAAGTTGGCAGGCCAGTTTTGTTTTCCAGGGAAAAGCGCCGTTGTTTGTGTTTGGGGGCCTGTGGCTGGGAGTGGCCGGCTGGCTCCTTAGAACTCAGGATACGCAGGATGGTGACCAGACCCATGGTGGCACCAGTGCCAAGTTGGGCTGGTTTGATAGTACCAAGTGGCTGCTGCAATCTGCCATCTAAAAGCGGCGTAGCTGAGTTTTGCTTGCCAGAGAAAAGGGCTGTGGTATGTGTTTGGGTCCTGTGGCTGGCAGTGGCCGGCTGGCTCCTGAAATTCCATGATACGCAGCATGGTTCCCAGACCCAAGGTTGCACCAGTGCCAAGTAGGGCTTGTTTGACAGAGTCAAGCGCCTCCTGCGATCTCCCATCCAGAAGTGGGGCAGCTTAGTTTTTTTGCCAGTGAATCGGGCCGTTGTTTTTGATGGGGGTCTGTGGCCGAGAGTGGTCGGCTGGCTCCTGACAATCCACAATACGCAGGATGGTTCACAGACCCAAGGTGGCACCAGTGCCAAGTCGGGCTGGTTTGATAGTACCAAGTGGCTCCTGCAATCTGCCATCCAGAAGCGGGGCAGCGGATTTTTGTTTGCCAGTGTAAAGGGCCGTGGTTTGTTTTTGGGGGCATATGGCTGGGAGTGGCCGGCTGGCTCCTTAAAATCCTCGATACGCAGGATGGTGACCAGACCCAATGTGGCACCAGTGCCAAGTTGTGCTGTTTTTGTAGTACCAAGTGCGTCCTGCAATTTGCCATCCAGAAGAGGGGCAGTTGAGTTTTGTTTGCCAGAGAAATGCGCCGTGGATTGTGTTTGAGGGCATATGGCTTAGACTGGCCGGCTGACCCCTGAAAATCCACAATAGGCAGGATGGTTCCCAGAGCCAAGGTGGCTCCAGTGCCAAGTCGGGCTGGTTTGATAGTACTAAATAGGTCCTGTAATCTGCCATCCAGAAGCGGGGCAGCTTAATTTTGTTTGCCAGGGAAACGGGCCGAGGTTTTTGTCTGGGGGCCTATGGCTGGGAGTGACCGGCTGGCTCCTGAAAAGCTACGATAGGCACGATGGTGACCAGACCCATGGTGGCACCAGTGCCAAGTCGGGCTGGTTTGATAGTACCAAGTGGCTCCTGCAATCTGCCATCAAAAAGTTGGCAGGCGAGTTTTGTTTTCCAGGGAAAAGCGCTGTTGATTGTGTTTGGGGGCCTGTGGCTGGGAGTGGCCGGATGGCTAATAAGAATCCACGATACGCAGGATGGTTCCCAGACCAGAGGTGGCACCAGTGCCAAGTCGGGCTAGTTTGATGGTGCAAAGTGGCTCCTGCAATCTGCCATCCAGAAGCGGGGTAGCTTACTTTTGTTTGCCAGGGAAACGGGCTGAGGTTTTTGTTTGGTGGACTGTGGCTGGGAGTGGCCAGCTGGCTCCTTAGAATCCACGATACGCAGGATGTTTCACAGACCAGAGGTGGCACCAGTGCCAAGTCGGGCTAGTTTGATGGTGCAAAGTGGCTCCTGCAGTCTGCCATCCAAAAGCGGGGCAGCTGAGTTTTGCTTGCCATAGAAAAGGGCTGTGGTGTGTGTTTGGGTCCTGTGGCTGGCAGTGGCCGGCTGGCTCCTGAAATTCCATGATACGCAGCATCGTTCCCAGACCCAAAGTGGCACCAGTGCCAAGTAGGGCTGTTTTGACAGCATCAAGCGCCTCCTGCAATCTCCCATCCAGAAGTGGGGCAGCTGAGTTTTTTTTGCCTGTGAATCGGGCCGTTGTTTTTGATTGGGGTCTGTGGCCGAGAGTGGTCGGCTGGCTCCTGACAATCCACAATACGCAGGATGGTTCACAGACCCAAGGTGGCACCAGTGCCAAGTCGGGCTGGTTTGATAGTACCAAGTGGCTCCTGCAATCTGCCATCCAGAAGCGGGGCAGCTGAGTTTTGTTTGCCAGAAGAAAGGGCCGTGGTTTGTTTTTGGGGGCCTATGGCTGGGAGTGGCCGGCTGAGCCCTGAAAATGTCCGATACGCAGGATGGTGACCAGAACCAAGGTGGCACCAGTGCCAAGTCGGGCTGTTTTTGTAGTACCAAGTGCGTCCTGCAATTTGCCATCCAGAAGAGGGGCAGTTGAGTTTTGTTTGCCAGAGAAAAGGGCCGTGGTTTGTGTCTGAGGGCATATGGCTGAGAGTAGCCCGCTGACCCCTGAAAATCCACAATAGGCAGGATGGTTCCCAGAGCCACGGTGGCACCAGTGCCAAGTCGGGCTGGTTTGATAGTACTAAATAGCTCCTACAATCTGCCATCCAGAAGCGGGGCAGCTTAATTTTGTTTGCCAGGGAAACGAGCCGAGGTTTGTGTCTGGGGGTCTATGGCTGGGAGTGACCGGCTGGCTCCTGAAAAGCTACGATAGGCAGGATGGTGAGCAGACCCATGGTGGCACCAGTGCCAAGTTGGGCTGGTTTGATAGTACCAAGTGGCTCCTGCAATTACCATCAAAAAGTTGGCAGGCGAGTTTTGTTTTCCAGGGAAACGCGCCGTTGTTTTTGTTTGGGGGCCTGTGGCTGGGAGTGGCCGGCTGGCTAATTAGAATCCACGATACGCAGGATGGTTCCCAGACCAGAGGTGGCACCAGTGCCAAGTCGGGCTAGTTTGATGGTGAAAAGTGGCATCTGCAATCTGCCATGAAAAAGTTGGCAGGCGAGTTTTGTTTTCCAGGGAAAAGCGCCGTTGTTTGTGTTTGGTGGCCTGTGGCTGGGAGTGGCCGGCTGGCTCCTTAGAATCCACGATACGCAGGATGGTTCCCAGACCAGAGGTGGCACCAGTTCCAAGTCGGGCTGGTTAGATAGTAGCAAGTGCCTCCTGCAATCTGCCATCCAGAAGCGGGGTAGCTTACTTTTATTTGCCAGGGAAACGGGCTGAGGGTTGTGTCTGGGGGCCTATGGCTGGGAGTGACTGGCTGGCTCTTGAAAAGCTATGATAGGCAGGATGGTTACCAGACCCAAGGTGGCACCAGTGCCAAGTTGGGCTGATTTGATAGTACCAAGCGGCTCCTGCAATCTGCCATCAAAATGTTGGCAGGCGAGTTTTGTTTTCCAGGGAAAAGCGCCGTTGTTTGTGTTTGGGGGCCTGTGGCTGGGAGTGGCCGGCTGGCTAATTAGAATCCACGATACGCAGGATGGTTCCCAGACCAGAGGTGGCACCAGTGCCAAGTCAGGCGAGTTTGATGGTGCAAAGTGGCTTCTGCAATCTGCCATCCAGAAGCGGGGCAGCTTACTTTTGTTTGCCAGGGAAAAGGGCCGAGGTTTTTTCTGGGGGCCTATGGCTGGGAGTGACCGGCTGGCTCCTGAAAAGCTACGATAGGCAGGATGGTGACCAGACCCATGGTGGCACCAGTGCCAAGTTGGGCTGGTTTGATAGTACCAAGTGGCTCCTGCAATCTGCCATCAAAAGGTTGGCAGGCCAGTTTTGTTTTCCCGGGAAAAGCGCCGTTGTTTGTGTTTGGTGGCCTGTGGCTGGGAGTGGCTGGCTGGCTCCTTAGAATCCACGATACGCAGGATGGTTCCCAGACCAGAGGTGGCACCAGTTCCAAGTCGGGCTTGTTTGATAGTACCAAGTGGCTCCTGCAATCTGCCATCCAGAAGCGGGGCAGCTTACTTTTGTTTGCCCGGGAAAGGGGCCGAGGTTTGTGTGTCGGGGCCTATGGCTGGGAGTGACCGGCTGGCTCCTGAAAAGCTACGATAGGCAGGATGGTGACCAGACCCATGGTGGCACCAGTGCCAAGTTGGGCTGGTTTGATAGTACCAAGTGGCTCACACAATCTGCCATCAAAAAGTTGGCAGGCGAGTTTTGTTTTCCAGGGAAAAGCGCCGTTGTTTGTGTTTGGGGGCCTGTGGCTGGGAGTGGCCGGCTGGCTCCTTAGAACCCAGGATACGCAGGATGGTTCCCAGACCCAAGCTGGCACCAGTGCCAAGTTGGGCTGGTTTGAGATTACCAAGTGGTTCCTGCAATCTGCCATCCAGAAGCGGGGCAGCTTACTTTCTTTTGTCAAGGAAACGGGCCGTGGTTTGTGTCTGGGGGCCTATGGCTGGGACTGACTGGCTCGGTCGTGAAAAGCTACGATAGGCAGGATGGTTACCAGACCCATGGTGGCACCAGTGCCAAGTTGGGCTGGTTTGATAGTACCAAGTGGCTGCTGCAATCTGCCATCTAAAAGCGGGGTAGCTGAGTTTTGCTTGCCAGAGCAAAGGGCTGTGGTATGTGTTTGGGTCCTGTGGCTGGCAGTGGCCGGCTGGCTCCTGAAATTCCATGATACGCAGCATGGTTCCCAGACCCAAGGTGGCACCAGTGCCAAGTAGGGCTGGTTTGACAGAGTCAAGCGCCTCCTGCAATCTCCCATCCAGAAGTGGGGCAGCTGAGTTTTTTTTGCCTGTGAATCGGGCCGTTGTTTTTGATTGGGGTCTGTGGCCGAGAGTGGTCGGCTGGCTCCTGACAATCCACAATACGCAGGATGGTTCACAGACCCAAGGTGGCACCAGTGCCAAGTCGGGCTGGTTTGATAGTACCAAGTGGCTCCTGCAATCTGCCATCCAGAAGCGGGGCAGCTTACTTTTGTTTGCCAGAGAAAAGGGCCGTGGTTTGTTTTTGGGGGCATATGGCTGGGAGTGACGTGCTGGCTCCTGAAAATGCTCGATACGCAGGATGGTGACCAGACCCAAGGTGGCACCAGTGCCAAGTTGTGCTGTTTTTGTAGTACCAAGTGCGTCCTGCAATTTGCCATCCAGAAGAGGGGCAGTTGAGTTTTGTTTGCCAGAGAAAAGGGCCGTGGTTTGTGTTTGAGGGCATATGGCTGAGAGTGGCCGGCTGACCCCTGAAAATCCACAATAGGCAGGATGGTTCCCAGAGCCAAGGTGGCACCAGTGCCAAATTGGGCTGGTTTGATAGTACTAAATAGCTCCTGCAATCTGCCATCCAGAAGTGGGGCAGCTTAATTTTGTTTGCCAGGGAAACGGGCCGAGGTTTTTCTCTGGGGGCCTATGGCTGGGAGTGACCGGCTGGCTCCTGAAAAGCTACGATAGGCACGATGGTGACCAGACCCATGGTGGCACCAGTGCCAAGTTGGGCTGGTTTGATGGTGAAAAGTGGCTCCTGCAATCTGCCATCAAAAAGTTGGCAGGCGAGTTTTGTTTTCCAGGGGAAAGTGCCGTTGTTTGTGTTTGGTGGACTGTGGCTGGGAGTGGCCGGCCGGCTCCTTACAATCCACGATACGCAGGATGGTTCCCAAACCAGAGGTGGCACCAGTTCCAAGTCGGGCTGGTTTGATAGTATCAAATGGCACCTGCAATCTGCCATCCAGAAGCGGGGCAGCTTACTTTTGTTTGCCAGGGAAACGGGCCGAGGTTTGTGTCTGGGGGCCTATGGCTGGGAGTGACCGGCTGGCTCCTGAAAAGCTACGATAGGCAGGATGGTTACCAGACCCATGGTGGCACCAGTGCCAAGTTGGGCTGATTTGATAGTACCAAGCGGCTCCTGCAATCTGCCATCAAAAAGTTGGCAGGCGAGTTTTGTTTTCCAGGGAAAAGCGCCGTTGTTTGTGTTTGGGGGCCTGTGGCTGGGAGTGGCCGGATGGCTAATTAGAATCCACGATACGCAGGATGGTTCCCAGACCAGAGGTGGCACGTGTTCTAAGTTGGGCTGGTTTGATACCACAAAGTGGCTCCTGCAATCTGCCATCCAGAAGCGGGGCAGCTTACTTTTGTTTGCCAGGGAAACGGGCCGAGGTTTGTGTCTGGGGGCCTATGGCTGGGAGTGACCGGCTGGCTCCTGAAAAGCTACGATACGCAGGATGGTGACCAGACCCATGGTGGCACCAGTGCCAAATTGGGCTGGTTTGATAGTACCAAGTGGCTCACACAATCTGCCATCAAAAAGTTGGCAGGCGAGTTTTGTTTTCCAGGGAAAAGCGCCATTGTGTTTGGGGGCCTGTGGCTGGGAGTGGCCGGCTGGCTCCTTAGAATCCACGATACGCAGGATGGTTCCGAGACCAGAGGTGGCACGTGTTCTAAGTTGGGCTGGTTTGATACCACAAAGTGGCTCCTGCAATCTGCCATCCAGAAGCGGGGCAGCTTACTTTTGTTTGCCAAGGAAACTGGCCGTGGTTTGTGTCTGGGAGCCTATGGCTGGGAGTGACCGGCTGACTCCTGAAAAGCTACGATAGGCAGGATGGTGACCAGACCCATGGTGGCACCAGTGCCAAGTTGGGCTGGTTTGATAGTACCAAGTGGCTCCTGCAATCTGCCATCAAAAAGTTGGCAGGCCAGTTTTGTTTTCCAGGGAAAAGCGCCGTTGTTTGTGTTTGGGGGCCTGTGGCTGGGAGTGGCCGGCTGGCTAATTATAATCCATGATACGCAGGATGGTTCCCAGACCAGAGGTGGCACTAGTGACCTGTCGGGCTAGTTTGATGGTGCAAAGTGGCTCCTGCAATCTGCCATCCAGAAGCGGGGCAGCTTACTTTTGTTTGCCAGGGAAACGGGCTGAGGTTTTTGTATGGGGGCCTATGGCTGTGAGTGACTGGCTGGCTCCTGAAAAGCTACGATAGGCAGGATGGTTACCAGACCCATGGTGGCACCAGTGCCAAGTTGGGCTGATTTGATAGTACCAAGTGGCTCCTGCAATCTGCCATCAAAAAGTTGGCAGGCGAGTTTTGATTTCCAGGGAAAAGCGCCGTTGTTTGTGTTTGGGGGCCTGTGGCTGGGAGTGGCCGGCTGGCTAATTAGAATCCACAATACGCAGGATGGTTCCCAGACCCAAGGTGGCACCAATACCAAGTCGGGCTGGTTTGATAGTACCAAGTGGCTCCTGCAATCTGCCATCCAGAAGCGGGGCAGCTTACTTTTGTTTGCCCGGGAAAGGGGCCGAGGTTTGTGTGTCGGGGCCTATGGCTGGGAGTGACCGGCTGGCTCCTGAAAAGCTACGATAGGCACGATGGTGACCAGACCCATGGTGGCACCAGTGCCAAGTCGGGCTGGTTTGATAGTACCAAGTGGCTCACACAATCTGCCATCAAAAAGTTGGCAGGCGAGTTTTGTTTTCCCGGGAAAAGGGCCATTGTGTTTGGGGGCCTCTGGCTGGGAGTGGCCGGCTGGCTCCTTGGAATCCACGATACGCAGCATGGTTCCCAGACCCAAGGTGGCACCAGTGCCAAGTTGGGCTGGTTTGATAGTACCAAGTGGTTCCTGCAATCTGCCATCCAGAAGCGGGGCAGCTTACTTTTGTTTGCCAGTGAAACGGGCCGAGGTTTGTGTCTGGGGGCCTATGGCTGGGAGTGACCGGCTAGGTCCTGAAAAGCTACGGTAGGCAGGATGGTGACCAGACCCATGGTGGCACCAGTGCCAAGTTGGGCTGGTTTGATAGTACCAAGTGGCTGCTGCAATCTGCCATCTAAAAGCAGGGTAGCTGAGTTTTGCTTGCCAGAGAAAAGGGCTGTGGTATGTGTTTGGGTCCTGTGGCTGGCAGTGGCCGGCTGGCTCCTGAAATTCCATGATACGCAGCATGGTTCCCAGACCCAAGGTGGCACCAGTGCCAAGTAGGGCTGGTTTGACAGAGTCAAGCGCCTCCTGCAATCTCCCATCCAGAAGTGGGGCAGCTGAGTTTTTTTTGCCTGTGAATCGGGCCGTTGTTTTTGATTGGGGTCTGTGGCCGAGAGTGGTCGGCTGGCTCCTGACAATCCACAATACGCAGGATGGTTCACAGACCCAAGGTGGCACCAGTGCCAAGTCGGGCTGGTTTGATAGTACCAAGTGGCTCCTGCAATCTGCCATCCAAAAGCGGGGCAGCTGAGTTTTGTTTGCCAGAAGAAAGGGCCGTGGTTTATTTTTGGGGGCCTATGGCTGGGAGTGGCCGGCTGAGCCCTGAAAATGCCCGATACGCAGGATGGTGACCAGAACCAAGGTGGCACCAGTGCCAAGTTGGGCTGTTTTTGACGTACAAAGTGCGTCCTGCAATTTGCCATCCAGAAGAGGGGCAGTTGAGTTTTGTTTGCCAGAGAAAAGGGCCGTGGTTTGTGTCTGAGGGCATATGGCTGAGAGTAGCCGGCTGACCCCTGAAAATCCAAAATAGGCAGGATGGTTCCCAGAGCCACGGTGGCACCAGTGCCAAGTCGGGCTGGTTTGATAATACTAAATAGCTCCTGCAATTTGCCATCCAGAAGCGGGGCAGCTTAATTTTGTTTGCCAGGCAAACGAGCCGAGGTTTGTGTCTGGGGGCCTATGGCTGGGAGTGACCGGCTGGCTCCTGAAAAGCTACGATAGGCAGGATGGTGACCAGACCCATGGTGGCACCAGTGCCAAGTTGGGCTGGTTTGATAGTACCAAGTGGCTCCTGCAATTACCATCAAAAAGTTGGCAGGCGAGTTTTGTTTTCCAGGGAAACGCGCAGTTGTTTTTGTTTGGGGGCCTGTGGCTGGGAGTGGCCGGCTGGCTAATTAGAATCCACGATACGCAGGATGGTTCCCAGACCAGAGGTGGCACCAGTGCCAAGTCGGGCTAGTTTGATGGTGCAAAGTGGCTCCTGCAATCTGCCATTAAAAAGTTGGCAGGCCAGTTTTGATTTCCAGGGAAAAGCGCCGTTGTTTGTGTTTGGTGGCCTGTGGCTGGGAGTGGCCGGCTGGCTCCTTAGAATCCACGATACGCAGGATGGTCCCCAGACCAGAGGTGGCACCAGTGCCAAGTCGGGCTAGTTTGATGGTGCAAAGTGGCTCCTGCAATCTGCCATCAAAAAGTTGGCAGGCGAGTTTTGTTTTCCAGGGAAAAGCGCCGTTGTTTGTGTTTGGGGGCCTGTGGCTGGGAGTGGCCGGCTGGCTAATTAGAATCCAAGATACGCAGGATTGTTCCCAGACCAGAGGTGGCACCAGTGCCAAGTCGGGCGAGTTTGATGGTGCAAAGTGGCTCCTGCAATCTGCCATCTAGAAGCGGGGCAGCTTACTTTTGTTTGCCAGGGAAACGGGCGGAGGTTTTTTTCTGGGGGCCTATGGCTGGGAGTGACCGGCTGGCTCCTGAAAAGCTACGATACGCAGGATGGTGACCAGACTCATGGTGGCACCAGTGCCAAGTTGGGCTGGTTTGATAGTACCAAGTGGCTCACACAATCTGCCATCAAAAAGTTGGCAGGCGAGTTTTGTTTTCCAGGGAAAAGCGCCAATGTGTTTGGGGGCCTGTGGCTGGGAGTGGCCGGCTGGCTCCTTGGAATCCACGATACGCAGCATGGTTCCCAGACCCAAGGTGGCACCAGTGCCAAGTTGGGCTGGTTTGATACTACCAAGTGGTACCTGCAATCTCCCATCCAGAAGCGGGGCAGCTGAGTTTTGTTTGCCAGAGAAAAGGGCCTTGGTTTGTTTTTGGGGGCATATGGCTGGGAGTGGCCTGCTGGCTCCTGAAAATGCTCGATACGCAGGATGGCGACCAGACCCAAGGTGGCACCAGTGCCAAGTTGTGCTGTTTTTGTAGTACCAAGTGCGTCCTGCAATTTGCCATCCAGAAGAGGGGCAGTTGAGTTTTGTTTGCCAGAGAAAAGGGCCGTGGTTTGTGTCTGAGGGCATATGGCTGAGAGTGGCCGGCTGACCCATGAAAATCCACAATAGGCAGGATGGTTCCCAGAGCCAAGGTGGCACCAGTGCCAAGTCGGGCTGGTTTGATAGTACTAAATAGCTCCTGCAATCTGCCATCCAGAAGCGGGGCAGCTTAATTTTGTTTGCCAGGGAAACGGGCCGAGGTTTTTGTCTGGGGGCCTATGGCTGGGAGTGACCGGCTGTCTCCTGAAAAGCTACGATAGGCAGGATGGTGACCAGACCAGAGGTGGAACCAGTGCCAAGTCGGGCTAGTTTGATTGTGAAAAGTGGCTCCTGCAATCTGCCATGAAAAAGTTGGCAGGCGAGTTTTGTTTTCCAGGGAAAAGTGCCGTTGTTTGTGTTTGGTGGACTGTGGCTGGGAGTGGCCGGCCGGCTCCTTAGAATCCACGATACGCAGGATGGTTCCCAGACCAGAGGTGGCACCAGTTCCAAGTCGGGCTGGTTTGATAGTACCAAATGGCACCTGCAATCTGCCATCCAGAAGCGGGGCAGCTTACTTGTGTTTGCCAGGGAAACGGGCCGAGGTTTGTGTCTGGGGGCCTATGGCTGGGAGTGACCGGCTGGCTCCTGAAAAGCTACGATAGGCAGGATGGTTACCAGACACAAGGTGGCACCAGTGCCAAGTTGGGCTGATTTGATAGTACCAAGCGGCTCCTGCAATCTGCCATCAAAAAGTTGGCAGGCGAGTTTTGTTTTCCAGGGAAAAGCGCCGTTGTTTGTGTTTGGGGGCCTGTGGCTGGGAGTGGCCGGCTGGCTAATTAGAATCCACGATACGCAGGATGGTTCCCAGACCAGAGGTGGCACCAGTGCCAAGTCGGGCTAGTTTGATGGTGCAAAGTGGCTCCTGCAATCTGCCATCCAGAAGCCCGGTAGCTTACTTTTGTTTGCCAGGGAAACGGGCGGAGGTTTGTGTCTGGGTGCCTATGGCAGGGAGTGACCGGCTGGCTCATGAAAAGCTACGATAGGCACGATGGTGACCAGACCCATGGTGGCACCAGTGCCAAGTTGGGCTGGTTTGATAGTACCAAGTGGCTCACACAATCTGCCATCAAAAAGTTGGTAGGCGAGTTTTGTTTTCCAGGGAAAAGCGCCATTGTGTTTGGGGGCCTGTGGCTGGGAGTGGCCGGCTGGCTCCTCAGAATCAACGATACGCAGGATGGTTCCCAGACCAGAGGTGGCACCAGTTCTAAGTTGGGCTGGTTTGATACCACAAAGTGGCTCCTGCAATCTCCCATCCAGAAGCGGGGCAGCTTACTTCCTTTTGTCAAGGAAACGGGCCGTGGTTTGTGTCTGGGGGCCTATGGCTGGGAGTGACCGGCTCGGTCGTGAAAAGCTACGATAGGCAGGATGGTTACCAGACCCATGGTGGCACCAGTGCCAAGTTGGGCTGGTTTGATAGTACCAAGTGGCTCCTGCAATCTGCCATCTAAAAGCGGGGTAGCTGAGTTTTGCCTTCCAGAGAAAAGGGCTGTGGTATGTGTTTGGGTCCTGTGGCTGGCAGTGGCCGGCTGGCTCCTGAAATTCCATGATACGCAGCATGGTTCCCAGACCCAAGGTGGCACCAGTGCCAAGTAGGGCTGGTTTGACAGAGTCAAGCGCCTCCTGCAATCTCCCATCCAGACGTGGGGCAGCTGAGTTTTTTTTGCCTGTGAATCGGGCCGTTGTTTTTTATTGGGGTCTGTGGCCGAGAGTGGTCGGCTGGCTCCTGACAATCCACAATACGCAGGATGGTTCAAAGACCTAAGGTGGCACCAGTGCCAAGTCGGGCTGGTTTGATAGTACCAAGTGGCTCCTGCAATCTGCAATCCAGAAGCGGGGCAGCTGAGTTTTGTTTGCCAGAGAAACGGGCCGTGGTTTTTTTGTGGGGGCATATGGCTGGGCGTGGCCGGGTAGCTCCTTAAAATCCTCGATACGCAGGATGGTGACCAGACCCAAGGTGGCACCAGTGCCAAGTTGTGCTGTTTTTGTAGTACCATATGCGTCCTGCAATTTGCCATCCAGAAGAGGGGCAGTTGAGTTTTGTTTGCCAGAGAAAAGGGCCGTGGTTTGTGTTTGAGGGCATATGGCTGAGAGTGGCCGGCTGACCCCTGAAAATCCAAAATAGGCAAGATGGTTCCCAGAGCCAAGGTGGCACCAGTGCCAAGTCGGGCTGGTTTGATAGTACTAAATACCTCCTGCAATCTGCCATCCAGAAGCGGGGCAACTTAATTTGTTTGCCAGGGAAACGGGCCGAGGTTTGTGTCTGGGGGCCTATGGCTGGGAGTGACCGGCTGGCTCCTGAAAAGCTACGATAGGCAGGATGGTGACCAGACCCATGGTGGCACCAGTGCCAAGTTGGGCTGATTTGATAGTACCAAGTGGCTCCTGCAATCTGCCATCAAACAGTTGGCAGGCCAGTTTTGTTTTCCAGGGAAAAGCGCCGTTGTTTGTGTTTGGGGGCCTGTGGCTGGGAGTGGCCGGCTGGCTAATTAGAATCCACGATACGCAGGATGGTTCCCAGACCAGAGGTGGCACCAGTGCCAAGTCGGGCTAGTTTGATGGTGCAAAGTGGCTCCTGCAATCTGCCATCCAGAAGCGGGGTAGCTTACTTTTGTTTGCCAGGGAAACGGGCTGAGGTTTTTGTTTGGGGGCCTGTGGCTGGGAGTGGCCAGCTGGCTCCTTAGAATCCACGATACAAAGGATCGTTCCCAGACCAGAGGTGGCACCAGTGCCAAGTTGGGCTGGTTTGATGGTGCAAAGTGGCTCCTGCAATCTGCCATCAGAAAGTTGGCAGGCGAGTTTTGTTTTCCAGGGAAAAGCGCCGTTGTTTGTGTTTGGTGGACTGTGGCTGGGAGTGGCCGGCTGGCTCCTTAGAATCCACGATACGCAGGATGGTTCCCAGACCTGAGGTGGCACCAGTTCCAAGTCGGGCTGGTTTGATAGTACCAAGTGGCTCCTGCAATCAGCCATCCAGAAGCGGGGCAGCTTACTTTTGTTTGCCAGGGAAATGGGCCGAGGTTTGTGTCTGGGGGCCTATGGCTGGGAGTGACCGGCTGGCTCCTGAAAAGCTACGATAGGCAGGATGTTTGCCAGTCCCATGGTGGCACCAGTGCCAAGTTGGGCTAATTTGATAGTACCAAGCGGCTCCTGAAATCTGCCATCAAAAAGTTGGCAGGCGAGTTTTGTTTTCCAGGGAAAAGCGCCGTTGATTTTGTTTGGTGGCCTGTGGCTGGGAGTGGCCGGCTGGCTCCTTAGAATCCACGATACGCAGGATGGTTCCCAGACCAAAGGTGGCACCAGTGACAAGTCAGGCTTGTTTGATAGTACCAAGTGGCTCCTGCAATCTGCCATCCAGAAGCGGGGTAGCTTACTTTTGTTTGCCAGGGAAACGGGCCGAGGTTTTTGTCTGGGGGCCTATGGCTGGGAGTGACTGGCTGGCTCCTGAAAAGCTACGATAGGCAGGATGGTTACCAGACTCATGGTGGCACCAGTGCCACGTTGGGCTGATTTGATAGTACCAAGCGGCTCCTGCAATCTGCCATCAAAAAGCTGGCAGGCGAGTTTTGTTTTCCAGAGGAAAGCTCCGTTGTTTGTGTTTGGGGGCCTGTGGCTGAGAGTGGCCGGCTGCCTTATTAGAATCCACGATACGCAGGATGGTTCCCAGACCAGAGGTGGCACCAGTGCCAAGTCGGGCTAGTTTGATGGTCCAAAGTGGCTCCTGCAATCTGCCATGAAAATGTTGGCAGGCGAGATTTGTTTTCCAGGGAAAAGTGCCGTTGTTTGTGTTTGGTGGACTGTGGCTGGGAGTGGCCGGCTGGCTCCTTAGAATCCACGATACGCAGGATGGTTCCCAGACCAGAGGTGGCACCAGTTCCAAGTTGGGCTGCTTTGATAGTACCAAGTGGCTCCTGCAATCTGCCATCCAGAAGTGGTGCAGCTTACTTTTGTTTGCCAGGGAAACGGGCCGTGGTTTGTGTCTGGGGGCCTATGGCTGGGAGTGACCGGCTGGCTCCTGAAAAGCTACGATAGGCACGATGGTGACCAGACCCATGGTGGCACCAGTGCCAAGTTGGGCTGGTTTGATAGTACCAAGTGGCTCCTGCAATCTGCCATCAAATGTTGGCAGGCGAGTTTTGTTTTCCAGGGAAAAGCGCCGTTGTTTGTGTTTGGTGGCCTGTGGCTGGGAGTGGCCGGCTGGCTCCTTAGAATCCACGATACGCAGGATGGTTCCCAGACCAGAGGTGGCACCAGTGCCAAGTCGGGCTGGTTTGATAGTACCAAGTGGCTCCTGCAATCTGCCATCCTGAAGCGGGGTAGCATACTTTTGTTTGCCCGGGAAACGGGCAGAGCTTTGTGTATGGGGCCTATGGCTGGGAGTGACCGGCTGGCTCCTGAAAAGCTACGATAGTCAGGATGGTTACCAGACCCATGGTGGAACCAGTGCCAAGTTTGGCTGGTTTGATAGTACCAAATGGTCCCTGCAATCTGCCATCAAAATGTGGGCAGGCCAGTTTTGTTTTCCAGGGAAAAGCGCCGTTGTTTGTGTTTGGGGGCCTGTGGCTGGGAGTGGTCGGCTGGCTCCTTAGAATCCACGATACACAGGATGGTTCCGAGACCAGTGGTGGCACCAGTTCTAAGTTGGGCTGGTTTGATACCACAAAGCGGCTCCTGCAATCTGCCATCCAGAAGCGGGGCAGCTGAGTTGTGCTTGCCAGAGAAAAGGGCTGTCGTATGTGTTTGGGTCCTGTGGCTGGCAGTGGCCGGCTGGCTCCTGAAATTCCATGATACGCAGCATGGTTCCCAGACCCAAGGTGGCACCAGTGCCAAGTAGGGCTGGTTTGACAGAGTCAAGCGCCTCCTGCAATCTCCCATCCAGAAGTGGGGCAGCTGAGTTTTGTTTGCCTGTGAATCGGGCCGTTATTTTGATTGGGGTCTGTGGCCGAGAGTGGTCGGCTGGCTCCTGACAATCCACAATACGCAGGATGGTTCACAGACCAGAGGTGGCACCAGTGCCAAGTCGGGCTGGTTTGATAGTACTAAATAGCTCCTGCAATCTGCCATCCAGAAGCGGGGCAGCTTAATTTAGTTTGCCTGGGAAACGGGCCGAGGATTGTGTATGGGGGCCTATGGCTGGGAGTGACCGGCTGGCTCCTGAAAAGCTACGATAGGCAGGATGGTTCCCAGACCAGAGGTGGCACCAGTGCCAAGTCGGGCTAGTTTAATGGTGCAAAGTGGCTCCTGCAATCTGCCATGAAAAAGTTTGCAGGCGAGTTTTGTTTTCCAGGGAAAAGTGCCGTTGTTTGTGTTTGGTGGACTGTGGCTGGGAGTGGCCGGCTGGCTCCTTAGAATCCACGATACGCAGGATGGTTCCCAGACCAGAGGTGGCACCAGTTCCAAGTCGGGCTGGTTTGATAGTACCAAGTGGCTCCTGCAATCAGCCATCCAGAAGCGGAGCAGCTTACTTTTGATTGCCAGGGAAACGGGCCGAGGTTTGTGTCTGGGGGCCTATGGCTGGGAGTGACCGGCTGGCTCCTGAAAAGCTACGATAGGCAGGATGTTTACCAGTCCCATGGTGGCACCAGTGCCAAGTTGGGCTGATTTGATAGTACCAAGCGGCTCCTGAAATCTGCCATCAAAATGTTGGCAGGCGAGTTTTGTTTTCCAGGGAAAAGTGCCGTTGATTTTGTTTGGTGGCCTGTGGCTGGGAGTGGCCGGCTGGCTCCTTAGAATCCACGATACGCAGGATGGTTCCCAGACCAGAGGTGGCACCAGTTCCAAGTTGGGCTTGTTTGATAGTACCAAGTGGCTCCTGCAATCTGCCATCCAGAAGCGGGGCAGCTTACTTTTGTTTGCCAGGGAAACGGGCCGAGGTTTTTGTCTGGGGGCCTATGGCTGGGAGTGACTGGCTGGCTCGTGAAAAGCTACGATAGGCAGGATGGTTACCAGACTCATGGTGGCACCAGTGCCACGTTGGGCTGATTTGATAGTACCAAGCGGCTCCTGCAATCTGCCATCAAAAAGTTGGCAGGCGAGTTTTGTTTTCCAGGGGAAAGCGCCGTTGTTTGTGTATTGGGGCCTATGGCTGGGAGTGGCCGGCTGGCTTATTAGAATCCACGATACGCAGGATGGTTCCCAGACCAGAGGTGGCACCAGTGCCAAGTCGGGATAGTTTGATGGTGCAAAGTGGCTCCTGCAATCTGCCATGAAAATGTTGGCAGGCGAGTTTTGTTTCCAGCGAAAAGTGCCGTTGTTTGTGTTTGGTGGACTGTGGCTGGGACTGGCCGGCTGGCTCCTTAGAATCCACGATACGCAGGATGGTTCCCAGACCAGAGGTGGCACCAGTTCCAAGTCGGGCTGGTTTGATAGTACCAAGAGGCTCCTGCAATCTGCCATCCAGAAGTGGGGCAGCTTACTTTTGTTTGCCAGGGAAACGGGCCGTGGTTTGTGTCTGGGGGCCTATGGCTGGGAGTGACCGGCTGGCTCCTGAAAAGCTACGATAGGCAGGATGGTGACCAGACCCATGGTGGCACCAGTGCCAAGTTGGGCTGGTTTGATACTACCAAGTGGCTCCTGCAATCTGCCATCAAAAAGTTGGCAGGCGAGTTTTGTTTGCCAGAGAAAAGCGCAGTTGTTTGTGTTTGGGGGCCTGTGGCTGGGAGTGGCCGGCTGGCTCCTTAGAATCCACGATACGCAGGATGGTTCCCAGACCAGAGGTGGCACCAGTGCCAAGTCGGGCTGGTTTGATAGTACCAAGTGGCTCCTGCAATCTGCCATCCTGAAGCGGGGTAGCATACTTTTGTTTGCCCGGGAAACGGGCAGAGTTTGTGTCTGGGGCCTATGGCTGGGAGTGTCCGGCTGGCTCCTGAAAAGCTACGATAGGCAGGATGGTTACCAGACCCATGGTGGAACCAGTGCCAAGTTGGGCTGGTTTGATAGTACCAAGTGGTCCCTGCAATCTGCCATCAAAATGTTGGCAGGCGAGTTTTGTTTTCCAGGGAAAAGCGCCGTTGTTTGTGTTTGGGGGCCTGTGGCTGGGAGTGGTCGGCTGGCTCCTTAGAATCCACGATACACAGGATGGTTCCGAGACCAGTGGTGGCACCAGTTCTAAGTTGGGCTGGTTTGATACCACAAAGTGGCTCCTGCAATCTGCCATCCAGAAGCGGGGCAGCTTACTTTTGTTTTCCAAGGAAACAGGCCGTGGTGTGTGTCTGGGGGCCTATGGCTGGGAGTGACCGGCTCGGTCGTGAAAAGCTACGATAGGCAGGATGGTGACCAGACCCATGGTGGCACCAGCGCCCAGTTGGGCTGGTTTGATAGTACCAAGTGGCTCCTGCAATCTGCCATTAAAAAATTGGCAGGCGAGTTTTCTTTTCCAGGGAAAAGAGCCGTTGTTTTTGTTTGGGGGCCTGTGGCTGGGAGTGGCCGGCTGGCTCCTGAAAAGCTACGATAGGCAGGATTGTTCCCAGACCAGAGGTGGCACCAGTGCCAAGTTGGGCTGGTTTGATAGTACCAAGTGGCCCCTGCAATCTGCCATCCAGAAGCGGGGCAGCTTACTTTTGTTTGCCAAGGAAACGGGCCGTGGTTTGTGTCTGGGGGCCTATGGCTGGGAGTGACCGGCTGGCTCCTGAAAAGCTACGATAGGCAGGATGGTGACCAGACCCATGGCGGCAGCAGTGCCAAGTTGGGCTGATTTGATAGTACCAAGCGGCTCCTGCAATCTGCCATCTAAAAGCGGGGCAGCGGAGTTTTGCTTGCCAGAGAAAAGGGCTGTGGTATATGTTTGGGTCCTGTGGCTGGCAGTGGCCGGCTGGCTCCTGAAATTCCATGATACGCAGCATGGTTCCCAGACCCAAGGTGGCACCAGTGCCAAGTAGGGCTGGTTTGACAGAGTCAAGCGCCTCCTGCAATCTCCCATCCAGAAGTGGGGCAGCTGAGTGTTTTTTGCCTGTGAATCGGGCCGTTGTTTTTGATTGGGGTCTGTGGCCGAGAGTGGTCGGCTGGCTCCTGACAATCCACAATACGCAGGATGGTTCACAGACCCAAGGTGGCACCAGTGCCAAGTCGGGCTGGTTTGATAGTACCAAGTGGCTCCTGCAATCCGCCATCCAGAAGCGGGGCAGCGGATTTTTGTTTGCCAGAGAAAAGGGCCGTGGTTTTTTTTTGGGGACATATGGCTGGGAGTGGCCGGCTGGCTCCTTAAAATCCTCGATACGCAGGATGGTGACCAGACCTAAGGTGGCACCAATGCCAAGTTGGGCTGTTTTTGTAGTACCAAGTGGCTCCTGCAATTTGCCATCCAGAAAAGGGGCAGTTGAGTTTTGTTTGCCAGAGAAAAGCGCCGTGGTTTGTGTTTGAGGGCATATGGCTGAGAGTGGCCGGCTGACCCCTGAAAATCCACAATAGGCAGGATGGATCCCAGAGCCAAGGTGGCACCAGTGCCAAGTTGGGCTGGTTTGATAGTATCAAATAGCTCCTACAATCTGCCATCCAGAAGCGGGGCAGCTTAATTTTGTTTGCCAGGGAAACGGGCCGAGGTTTTTGTCTGGGGGCCTATGGCTGGGAGTGACCGGCTGGCTCCTGAAAAGCTACGATAGGCAGGATGGTTACCAGACCCATGGTGGCACCAGTGCCAAGTTGGGCTGGTTTGATAGTACCAAGTGGCTCCTGCAATCTGCCATCAAAAAGTTGGCAGGCCAGTTTTGTTTTCCAGGGAAAAGCGCCGTTGTTTTTGTTTGGGGGCCTATGGCTGGGAGTGGCCGGCTGGCTAATTAGAATCCACGATACGCAGGATGGTTCCCAGACCAGAGGTGGCACCAGTGCCAAGTCGGGCTAGTTTGATGGTGCAAAGTGGCTCCTGCAATCTGCCATCAAAAGGTTGGCAGGCGAGTTTTGTTTTCCAGGGAAAAGCGCCATTGTGTTTGGGGGCCTGTGGCTGGGAGTGGCCGGCTGGCTCCTTAGAATCCACGATACGCAGGATGGTTCCGAGACCAGAGGTGGCACGTGTTCTAAGTTGGGCTGGTTTGATACCACAAAGTGGCTCCTGCAATCTGCAATCCAGAAGCGGGGCAGCTTACTTTTGTTTGCCAGGGAAACGGGCCGAGGTTTGTGTCTGGGGGCCTATGGCTGAGAGTGACCGGCTGGCTCCTGAAAAGCTACGATAGGCACGATGGTTACCAGATCCATGGTGGCACCAGTGCCAAGTTGGGCTGATTTGATAGTACCAAGCGGCTCTTGCAATCTGCCATCAAAAAGTTGGCAGGCGAGTTTTGTTTTCCAGGGAAAAGCGCCGTTGTTTGTGTTTGGGGGCCTGTGGCTGGGAGTGGCCGGCTGGCTCCTTAGAATCCACGATACGCAGGATGGTTCCCAGACCAGAGGTGGCACCAGTGCCAAGTCGGGCTAGTTTGATGGTGCAAAGTGGCTCCTGCAATCTGCCATACAGAAGCGGGGTAGATTCCTTTTGTTTGCAAGGGAAAAGGGCCGAGGTTTTTTCTGGGGGCCTATGGGTGGGACTGACCGGCTGGCTCCTGAAAAGCTACGATAGGCAGTATGGTGACCAGACTCATGGTGGCACCAGTGCCACGTTGGGCTGATTTGATAGTACCAAGCGGCTCCTGCAATCTGCCATCAAAAAGTTGGCAGGCGAGTTTTGTTTTCCAGGGAAAATCGCCGTTGTTTTTGTTTGGGGGCCTGTGGCTGGGAGTGGCCGGCTGGCTAATTAGAATCCACGATACGCAGGATGGTTCCCAGACCAGAGGTGGCACCAGTGCCAAGTCGGGCTAGTTTGATGGTGCAAAGTGGCTCCTGCAATCTGCCATCAAAAAGTTGGCAGGCGAGTTTTGTTTTCCAGGGAAAAGCGCCGTTGTTTGTTTTTGGGGGCCTGTGGCTGGGAGTGGCAGGCTGGCTCCTTAGAATCCACGATACGCAGGATGGTTCCCAGACCAGTGGTGGAACCAGTGACAAGTTGGGGTGGTTTGATAGTACCATGTGGCTCCTGCAATCTGCCATCAAAAAGTTGGCAGGCGAGTTCTGTTTTCCAGGGAAAAGCGCCGTTGTTTTTGTTTGGGGGCCTGTGGCTGGGAGTGGCCGGCTGGCTCCTGAAAAGCTACGATAGGCAGGATGGCTACCAGACCCATGGTGGCACCAGTGCCAAGTTGGGCTGGTTTGATAGTACCAAGTGGCTCCTGCAATCTGCCATCCAGAAGCGGGGCAGCTTACTTTTTTTTGCCAAGGAAACGGGCCGTGGTTTGTGTCTGGGGGCCTATGGCTGGGAGTGACCGGCTCGGTCGTGAAAAGCTACGATAGGCAAGATGGTTACTAGACCCATGGTGGCACCAGTGCCAAGTTGGGCTGGTTTGATAGTACCAAGTGGCTCCTGCAATCTGCCATCCAGAAGCGGGGCAGCTTACTTTTGTTTTCCAAGGAAACAGGCCGTGGTTTGTGTCTGGGGGCCTATGGCTGGGAGTGACCGGCTCGGTCGTGAAAAGCTACGATAGGCAGGATGGTGACCAGACCCATGGTGGCACCAGCGCCAAGTTGGGCTGGTTTGATAGTACCAAGTGGCTCCTGCAATCTGCCATTAAAAAGTTGGCAGGCGAGTTTTCTTTTCCAGGGAAAAGAGCCGTTGTTTTTGTTTGGGGGCCTGTGGCTGGGAGTGGCCAGCTGGCTCCTGAAAAGCTACGATAGGCAGGATGGTTACCAGACCCATGGTGGCACCAGTGCCAAGTTGGGCTGGTTTGATAGTACCAAGTGGCCCCTGCAATCTGCCATCCAAAAGCGGGGCAGCTGAGTTTTGCTTGCCAGAGAAAAGGGCTGTGGTATGTGTTTGGGTCCTGTGGCTGGCAGTGGCCGGCTGGCTCCTGAAATTCCATGATACGCAGCATGGTTCCCAGACCCAAGGTGGCACCAGTGCCAAGTAGGGCTGTTTTGACAGCGTCTAGCGCCTCCTGCAATCTCCCATCCAGAAGTGGGGCAGCTGAGTTTTTTTTGCCTGTGAATCAGGCCGTTATTTTTGATTGGGGTCTGTGGCCGAGAGTGGTCGGCTGGCTCCTGTCAATCCACAATACGCAGGATGGTTCACAGACCCAAGGTGGCACCAGTGCCAAGTCGGGCTGGTTTGATAGTACCAAGTGGCTCCTGCAATCTGCCATCCAGAAGCGGGGCAGCTTACTTTTGTTTGCCAAGGAAACGGGCCGTGGTTTCTGTCTGGGGGCCTATGGCTGGGAGTGACCGGCTGGCTCCTGAAAAGCTACGATAGGCAGGATGGTGACCAGACCCATGGCGGCAGCAGTGCCAAGTTGGGCTGATTTGATAGTACCAAGCGGCTCCTGCAATCTGCCATCCAAATGTTGGCAAGCGAGTTCTGTTTTCCAGGGAAAAGCGCCGTTGTTTTTGTTTGGGGGCCTGTGGCTGGGAGTGGCCGCCTGGCTCCTGAAAAGCTACGATAGGCAGGATGGCTACCAGACCCATGGTGGCACCAGTGCCAAGTTGGGCTAGTTTGATAGTACCAAGTGGCTCCTGCAATCTGCCATCCAGAAGCGGGGCAGCTTACTTTTTTTTGCCAAGGAAACGGGCCGTGGTTTGTGTCTGGGGGCCTATGGCTGGGAGTGACCGGCTCGGTCGTGAAAAGCTACGATAGGCAAGATGGTTACTACACCCATGGTGGCACCAGTGCCAAGTTGGGCTGGTTTGATAGTACCAAGTGGCTCCTGCAATCTGCCATCTAAAAGCGGGGCAGCTGAGTTTTGCTTGCCAGAGAAAAGGGCTGTGGTATGTGTTTGGGTCCTGTGGCTGGCAGTGGCCGGCTGGCTCCTGAAATTCCATGATACGCAGCATGGTTCCCAGACCCAAGGTGGCACCAGTGCCAAGTAGGGCTGGTTTGACAGAGTCAAGCGCCTCCTGCAATCTCCCATCCAGAAGTGGGGCAGCTGAGTTTTTTTTGCCTGTGAATCGGGCCGTTGTTTTTGATTGGGGTCTGTGGCCGAGAGTGGTCGGCTGGCTCCTGACAATCCACAATACGCAGGATGGTTCACAGACCCAAGGTGGCACCAGTGCCAAGTCGGGCTGGTTTGATAGTACCAAGTGGCTCCTGCAATCTGCCATCCAGAAGCGGGGCAGCGGATTTTTGTTTGCCAGAGAAAAGGGCCGTGGTTTGTTTTTGGGGGCATATGGCTGGGAGTGGCCGGCTGGCTCCTTAAAATCCTCGATACGCAGGATGGTGACCAGACCCAAGGTGGTACCAGTGCCAAGTTGTGCTGTTTTTGTAGTACAAAGTGCGTCCTGCAATTTGCCATCCAGAAGAGGTGCAGTTGAGTTTTGTTTGCCAGAGAAAAGTGCCGTGGTTTGTGTTTTTGGGCCTGTGGCTGGGAGTGGCCGGCTGACCCCTGAAAATCCACAATAGGCAGGATGGTTCCCAGAGCCAAGGTGGCACCAGTGCCAAGTCGGGCTGGTTTGATACTACTAAATAGCTCCTGCAATCTGCCATCCAGAAGCGGGGCAGCTTAATTTTGTTTGCCAGGGAAACGGGCCGAGGTTTTGTCTGGGGGCCTATGGCTGGGAGTGACCGGCTGGCTCCTGAAAAGCTACGATAGGCACGATGGTGACCAGACCCATGGTGGCACCAGTGCCAAGTTGGGCTGGTTTGATAGTACCAAGTGGCTCCTGCAATCTGCCATCAAAAAGTTGGCAGGCCAGTTTTGTTTTCCAGGGAAAAGCGCCGTTGTTTGTGTTTGGGGGCCTGTGGCTGGGAGTGGCCGGCTGGCTAATTAGAATCCACGATACGCAGGATTGTTCCCAGACCCGAGGTGGCACCAGTGACCTGTCGTGCTGGTATGATGGTGCAAAGTGGCTCCTGCAATCTGCCATCCAGAAGCGGGGTAGCTTACTTTTGTTTGCCAGGGAAACGGGCCGAGGTTTGTGTCTGGGGGCTTATGGCTGGAAGTGACCGGCTGGCTCCTGTAAAGCTACGATAGGCAGGACTATTACTAGACCCATGGTGGCACCAGTGCCAAGTTGGGCTGATTTGATAGTACCAAGTGGCTCCTGCAATCTGCCATCAAAAAGTTGGCAGGCGAGTTTTGTTTTCCAGGGAAGAGTGCCGTTGTTTTTGTTTGGGGGCCTGTGGCTGGGAGTGGCCGGCTGGCTCCTTAGAATCCACGATACGCAGGATGGTTCCCAGACCAGAGGTGGCACCAGTTCCAAGTCGGGCTAGTTTGATAGTACCAAGTGGCTCCTGCAATCTGCAATCCAGAAGCGGGGCAGCTTACTTTTGTTTGCCAGGGAAATGGGCCGTGGTTTGTGTCTGGGGGCCTATGGCTGGGAGTGACCGGCTGGCTCCTGAAAAGCTACGATAGGCAGGATGGTTACCAGATCCATGGTGGCACCAGTGCCAAGTTGGGCTGATTTGATAGTACCAAGCGGCTCCTGCAATCTGCCATCAAAAAGTTGGCAGGCGAGTTTTGTTTTCCAGGGAAAAGCGCCGTTGTTTGTGTTTGGGGGCCTGTGGCTGGGAGTGGCCGGCTGGCTCCTTAGAATCCACGATACGCAGGATGGTTCCCAGACCAGAGGTGGCACCAGTGCCAAGTCGGGCTAGTTTGATGGTGCAAAGTGGCTCCTGCAATCTGCCATACAGAAGCGGGGTAGATTCCTTTTGTTTGCAAGGGAAAAGGGCCGAGGTTTTTTCTGGGGGCCTATGGGTGGGACTGACCGACTGGCTCCTGAAAAGCTACGATAGGCAGTATGGTGACCAGACTCATGGTGGCACCAGTGCCACGTTGGGCTGATTTGATAGTACCAAGCGGCTCCTGCAATCTGCCATCAAAAAGTTGGCAGGCGAGTTTTGTTTTCCAGGGAAAAGCGCCGTTGTTTTTGTTTGGGGGCCTATGGCTGGGAGTGGCCGGCTGGCTAATTAGAATCCACGATACGCAGGATGGTTCCCAGACCAGAGGTGGCACCAGTGCCAAGTCGGGCTAGTTTGATGGTGCAAAGTGGCTCCTGCAATCTGCCATCAAAAAGTTGGCAGGCGAGTTTTGTTTTCCAGGGAAAAGCGCCGTTGTTTGTGTTTGGGGGCCTGTGGCTGGGAGTGGCAGGCTGGCTCCTTAGAATCCACGATACGCAGGATGGTTCCCAGACCAGTGGTGGAACCAGTGACAAGTTGGGGTGGTTTGATAGTACCAAGTGGCTCCTGCAATCTGCCATCAAAAAGTTGGCAGGCGAGTTCTGTTTTCCAGGGAAAAGCGCCGTTATTTTTGTTTGGGGGCCTGTGGCTGGGAGTGGCCGGCTGGCTCCTGAAAAGCCACGATAGGCAGGATGGTTACCAGACCCATGGTGGCACCAGTGCCAAGTTGGGCTGGTTTGATAGTACCAAGTGGCTCCTGCAATCTGCCATCCAGAAGCGGGGCAGCTTACTTTTTTTTCCCAAGGAAACGGGCCGTGGTTTGTGTCTGGGGGCCTATGGCTGGGAGTGACCGGCTCGGTCGTGAAAAGCTACGCTAGGCAAGATGGTTACTAGACCCATGGTGGCACCAGTGCCAAGTTGGGCTGGTTTGATAGTACCAAGTGGCTCCTGCAATCTGCCATCTAAAAGCGGGGCAGCGGAGTTTTGCTTGCCAGAGAAAAGGGCTGTGGTATGTGTTTGGGTCCTGTGGCTGGCAGTGGCCGGCTGGCTCCTGAAATTCCATGATACGCAGCATGGTTCCCAGACCCAAGGTGGCACCAGTGCCAAGTAGGGCTGGTTTGACAGAGTCAAGCGCCTCCTGCAATCTCCCATCCAGAAGTGGGGCAGCTGAGTTTTTTTTGCCTGTGAATCGGGCCGTTGTTTTTGATTGGGGTCTGTGGCCGAGAGTGGTCGGCTGGCTCCTGACAATCCACAATACGCAGGATGGTTCACAGACCCAAGGTGGCACCAGTGCCAAGTCGGGCTGGTTTGATAGTACCAAGTGGCTCCTGCAATCTGCCATCCAGAAGCGGGGCAGCGGATTTTTTTTTGCCAGAGAAAAGGGCCGTGGTTTGTTTTTGGGGGCATATGGCTGGGAGTGGCCGGCTGGCTCCTTAAAATCCTCGATACGCAGGATGGTGACCAGACCCAAGGTGGTACCAGTGCCAAGTTGTGCTGTTTTTGTAGTACCAAGTGCGTCCTGCAATTTGCCATCCAGAAGAGGGGCAGTTGAGTTTTGTTTGCCTGAGAAAAGCGCCGTGGTTTGTGTTTGAGGGCATATGGCTGAGAGTGGCCAGCTGACCCCTGAAAATCCACAATAGGCGGGATGGTTCCCAGAGCCAAGGTGCACCAGTGCCAAGTCGGGCTGGTTTGATAGTACTAAATAGCTCCTGCAATCTGCCATCCAGAAGCGGGGCAGCTTAATTTTGTTTGCCAGGACGACGGGCCGAGGTTTTGTCTGGGGGCCTATGGCTGGGAGTGACCGGCTGGCTCCTGAAAAGCTACGATAGGCACGATGGTGACCAGACCCATGGTGGCACCAGTGCCAAGTTGGGCTGGTTTGATAGTACCAAGTGGCTCCTGCAATCTGCCATCAAAAAGTTGGCAGGCCAGTTTTGTTTTCCAAGGAAAAGCGCCGTTGTTTGTGTTTGGGGGCCTGTGGCTGACAGTGTCCGGCTGGCTAATTAGAATCCACGATACGCAGGATGGTTCCCAGACCCGAGGTGGCACCAGTGACCTGTCGTGCTAGTATGATGGTGCAAAGTGGCTCCTGCAATCTGCCATCCAGAAGCGGGGTAGCTTACTTTTGTTTGCCAGGGAAACGGGCCGAGGTTTGTGTCTGGGGGCCTATGGCTGGAAGTGACCGGCTGGCTCCTGTAAAGCTACGATAGGCAGGACTGTTACTAGACCCATGGTGGCACCAGTGCCAAGTTGGGCTGATTTGATAGTACCAAGTGGCTCCTGCAATCTGCCATCAAAAAGTTGGCAGGCGAGTTTTGTTTTCCAGGGAAGAGTGCCGTTGTTTGTGTTTGGGGGCCTGTGGCTGGGAGTGGCCGGCTGGCTCCTTAGAATCCACGATACGCAGGATGGTTCCCAGACCCAAGGTTGCACCATTGCCAAGGTAGGCTGGTTTGATAGTACCAAGTGCGTCCTGCAATCTGCCATCCAGAAGTGGGGCAGCTTACTTTTGTTTGCCAGGGAAATGGGCCGTGGTTTGTGTCTGGGGGCCTATGGCTGGGAGGGACCGGCTAGGTCCTGAAAAGCTACGATAGGCAGGATGGTGACCAGACCCATGGTGGCACCAGTGCCAAGTTGGGCTGGTTTGATAGTACCAAGTGGCTCCTGCAATCTGCCATCAAAATGTTGGCAGGCCAGTTTTGTTTTCCAGGGAAAAGCGCCGTTGTTTGTGTTTGGGGGCTTGTGGCTGGGAGTGGCCGGCTGGCTCCTTAGAATCCACGATACGCGGGATGGTTCCCAGACCAGTGGTGGAACCAGTGACAAGTCGGGCCAGTTTGATGGTGCAAAGTGGCTCCTGCAATCTGCCATCCAGAAGCGGGGTAGCTTACTTTTGTTTGCCAAGGAAACGGGCCGAGGTTTGTGTCTGGGGGCCTATGGCTGGGAGTGACCGGCTGGCTCCTGAAAAGCTACGATAGGCAGGATGGTGACCAGACCCATGATGGCAGCAGTGCCAATTTGGGCTGATTTGATAGTACCAAGCGGCTCCTGCAATCTGCCATCAAAAAGTTGGCAGGCGAGTTCTGTTTTCCAGGGAAAAGCGCCGTTGTTTTTGTTTGGGGGCCTGTGGCTGGGAGTGGCCGGCTGGCTCCTGAAAAGCTACGATAAGCAGGATGGCTACCAGACCCATGGTGGCAGCAGTGCCAAGTTGGGCTGGTTTGATAGTACCAAGTGGTTCCTGCAATCTGCCATCCAGAAGCGGGGCAGCTTACTTTTTTTTACCAAGGGAACGGGCCGTGGTTTGTGTCTGGGGGCCTATGGCTGGGAGTGACCGGCTTGGTCGTGAAAAGCTACTATAGGCAGGATGGTTACCAGACCCATGGTGGCACCAGTGCCAAGTTGGGCTGGTTTGATAGTACCAAGTGGCTCCTGCAATCTGCCATCTAAAAGCGGGGCAGCGGAGTTTTGCTTGCCAGAGAAAAGGGCTGTGGTATATGTTTGGGTCCTGTGGCTGGCAGTGGCCGGCTGGCTCCTGAAATTCCATGATACGCAGCATGGTTCCCAGACCCAAGGTGGCACCAGTGCCAAGTAGGGCTGGTTTGACAGAGTCAAGCGCCTCCTGCAATCTCCCATCCAGAAGTGGGGCAGCGGAGTGTTTTTTGCCTGAGAATCGGGCCGTTGTTTTTGATTGGGGTCTGTGGCCGAGAGTGGTCGGCTGGCTCCTGACAATCCACATTACGCAGGATGGTTCACAGACCCAAGGTGGCACCAGTGCCAAGTCGGGCTGGTTTGATAGTACCAAGTGGCTCCTGCAATCCGCCATCCAGAAGCGGGGCAGCGGATTTTTGTTTGCCAGAGAAAAGGGCCGTGGTTTGTTTTTGGGGGCATATGGCTGGGAGTGGCCGGCTGGCTCCTTAAAATCCTCGATACGCAGGATGGTGACCAGACCCAAGGTGGCACCAATGCCAAGTTGTGCTGTTTTTGTAGTACCAAGTGCGTCCTGCAATTTGCCATCCAGAAGAGGGGCAGTTGAGTTTTGTTTGCCAGAGAAAAGCGCCGTGGTTTGTGTTTGAGGGCATATGGCTGAGAGTGGCCGGCTGACCCCTGAAAATCCACAATAGGCAGGATGGTTCCCAGAGCCAAGGTGGCACCAGTGCCAAGTTGGGCTGGTTTGATAGTACTAAATAGCTCCTGCAATCTGCCATCCAGAAGCGGGGCAGCTTAATTTTGTTTGCCAGGGAAACGGGCCGAGGTTTTTCTCTGGGGGCCTATGGCTGGGAGTGACCGGCTGGCTCCTGAAAAGCTACGATAGGCAGCACGGTTACCAGACCCATGGTGGCACCAGTGCCAAGTTGGGCTGGTTTGATAGTACCAAGTGGCTCCTGCAATCTGCCATCAAAAAGTTGGCAGGCCAGTTTTGTTTTCCAGGGAAAAGCGCCATTGTTTGTGTTTGGGGGCCTGTGGCTGGGAGTGGCCGGCTGGCTCCTTAGAATCCACGATACGCAGGATGGTTCCCAGACCAGAGGTGGCACCAGTGCCAAGTCGGGCTGGTTTGATGGTGCAAAGTGGCTCCTGCAATCTGCCATCAAAAAGTTGGCAGGCGAGTTTTGTTTTCCAGGGAAAAGTGCCGTTGTTTCTGTTTGGTGGACTGTGGCTGGGAGTGGCCGGCCGGCTCCTTAGAATCCACGATACGCAGGATGGTTTCCAGACCAGAGGTGGCACCAGTTCCAAGTCGGGCTGGTTTGATAGTACCAAGTGGCTCCTGCAATCTGCCATCCAGAAGCGGGGCAGCTTACTTTTGTTTGCCAGGGAAATGGGCCGTGGTTTGTGTCTGGGGGCCTATGGCTGGGAGTGACCGGCTGGCTCCTGAAAAGCTACGATAGGCAGGATGGTTACCAGATCCATGGTGGCACCAGTGCCAAGTTGGGCTAGTTTGATAGTACCAAGCGGCTCCTGCAATCTGCCATCAAAAAGTTGGCAGGCGAGTTTTGTTTTCCAGGGAAAAGCGCCGTTGTTTGTGTTTGGGGGCCTGTGGGTGGGAGTGGCCGGCTGGCTCCTTAGAATCCACGATACGCAGGATGGTTCCCAGACCAGAGGTGGCACCAGTTCCAAGTCGGGCTAGTTTGATGGTGCAAAGTGGCTCCTGCAATCTGCCATACAGAAGCGGGGTAGATTCCTTTTGTTTGCAAGGGAAAAGGGCCGAGGTTTTTTCTGGGGGCCTATGGGTGGGACTGACCGGCTGGCTCCTGAAAAGCTACGATAGGCAGTATGGTGACCAGACTCATGGTGGCACCAGTGCCACGTTGGGCTGATTTGATAGTACCAAGCGGCTCCTGCAATCTGCCATCAAAAAGTTGGCAGGCGAGTTTTGTTTTCCAGGGGAAAGCGCCGTTGTTTGTGTTTGGGGGCCTATGGCTGGGAGTGGCCGGCTGGCTAATTAGAATCCACGATACGCAGGATGGTTCCCAGACCAGAGGTGGCACCAGTGCCAAGTCGGGCTGGTTTGATGGTGCAAAGTGGCTCCTGTAATCTGCCATCAAAAAGTTGGCAGGCGAGTTTTGTTTTCCAGGGAAAAGCGCCGTTGTTTGTGTTTGGGGGCCTGTGGCTGGGAGTGGCAGGCTGGCTCCTTAGAATCCACGATACGCAGGATGGTTCCCAGACCACTGGTGGAACCAGTGAAAAGTTGGGCCTGTTTTGATACCACTCAGTGGCTCCTGCAATCTGCCATCCAGAAGCGGGGCAGCTTACTTTTGTTTGCCATGGGAACGGGCCGTGGTTTGTGTCTGGGGGCCTATGGCTGGGTGTGACCGGCTCGGTCGTGAAAAGCTACGATAGGCAGGATGGTGACCAGACCCATGGTAGCACCAGTGCCAAGTTGGGCTGGTTTGATAGTACCAAGTGGCTCCTGCAATCTGCCATCAAAAAGTTGGCAGGCGAGTTCTGTTTTCCAGGGAAAAGCGCCGTTGTTTTTGTTTGGGGGCCTGTGGCTGGGAGTGGCCGGCTGGCTCCTGAAAAGCTACGATAGGCAGGATGGTTACCAGACCCATGGTGGCACCAGTGCCAAGTCGGGCTGGTTTGATAGTACCAAGTGGCTCCTGCAATCTGCCATCCAGAAGCGGGGCAGCTTACTTTTTTTTGCCAAGGAAACGGGCCGTGGTTTGTGTCTGGGGGCCTATGGCTGGGAGTGACCGGCTCGGTCGTGAAAAGCTACGCTAGGCAAGATGGTTACTAGACCCATGGTGGCACCAGTGCCAAGTTGGGCTGGTTTGATAGTACCAAGTGGCTCCTGCAATCTGCCATCTAAAAGCGGGGCAGCTGAGTTTTGCTTGCCAGAGAAAAGGGCTGTGGTATGTGTTTGGGTCCTGTGGCTGGCAGTGGCCGGCTGGCTCCTGAAATTCCATGATACGCAGCATGGTTCCCAGACCCAAGGTGGCACCAGTGCCAAGTAGGGCTGGTTTGACAGAGTCAAGCGCCTCCTGCAATCTCCCATCCAGAAGTGGGGCAGCTGAGTTTTTTTTGCCTGTGAATCGGGCCGTTGTTTTTGATTGGGGTCTGTGGCCGAGAGTGGTCGGCTGGCTCCTGACAATCCACAATACGCAGGATGGTTCACAGACCCAAGGTGGCACCAGTGCCAAGTTGGGCTGGTTTGATAGTACCAAGTGGCTCCTGCAATCTGCCATCCAGAAGCGGGGCAGCGGATTTTTGTTTGCCAGAGAAAAGGGCCGTGGTTTGTTTTTGGGGGCATATGGCTGGGAGTGGCCGGCTGGCTCCTTAAAATCCTCGATACGCAGGATGGTGACCAGACCCAAGGTGGTACCAGTGCCAAGTTGTGCTGTTTTTGTAGTACCAAGTGCGTCCTGCAATTTGCCATCCAGAAGAGGGGCAGTTGAGTTTTGTTTGCCAGAGAAAAGCGCCGAGGTTTGTGTTTGAGGGCATATGGCTGAGAGTGGCCGGCTGACCCTGAAAATCCACAATAGGCAGGATGGTTCCCAGAGCCAAGGTGGCACCAGTCCCAAGTCGGGCTGGTTTGATAGTACTAAATAACTCCTGCAATCTGCCATCCAGAAGCGGGGCAGCTCAATTTTGTTTGCCAGGGAAACGGGCCGAGGTTTTGTCTGGGGGCCTATGGCTGGGAGTGACCGGCTGGCTCCTGAAAAGCTACGATAGGCAGGATGGTGACCAGACCCATGGTGGCACCAGTGCCAAGTTGGGCTGGTTTGATAGTACCAAGTGGCTCCTGCAATCTGCCATCAAAATGTTGGCAGGCCAGTTTTGTTTTCCAGGGAAAAGCGCCGTTGTTTGTGTTTGGGGGCTTGTGGCTGGGAGTGGCCGGCTGGCTCCTTAGAATCCACGATACGCAGGATGGTTCCCAGACCAGAGGTGGCACCAGTGACAAGTCGGGGCAGTTTGATGGTGCAAAGTGGCTCCTGCAATCTGCCATCCAGAAGCGGGGTAGCTTACTTTTGTTTGCCAAGGAAACGGGCCGAGGTTTGTGTCTGGGGGCCTATGGCTGGGAGTGACCGGCTGGCTCCTGAAAAGCTACGATAGGCAGGATGGTGACCAGACCCATGATGGCAGCAGTGCCAATTTGGGCTGATTTGATAGTACCAAGCGGCTCCTGCAATCTGCCATCAAAAAGTTTGCAGATGAGTTCTGTTTTCCAGGGAAAAGCGCCGTTGTTTTTGTTTGGGGGCCTGTGGCTGGGAGTGGCCGGCTGGCTCCTGAAAAGCTAAGATAGGCAGGATGGCTACCAGACCCATGGTGGCAGCAGTGCCAAGTTGGGCTGGTTTGATAGTACCAAGTGGCTCCTGCAATCTGCCATCCAGAAGCGGGGCAGCTTACTTTTTTTTGCCAAGGAAACGGGCCGTGGTTTGTGTCTGGGGGCCTATGGCTGGGAGTGACCGGATTGGTCGTGAAAAGCTACGATAGGCAGGATGGTGACCAGACCCATGGTGGCACCAGTGCCAAGTTGGGCTGGTTTGATAGTACCAAGTGGCTCCTGCAATCTGCCATCTAAAAGCGGGGCAGCTGAGTTTTGCTTGCCAGAGAAAAGGGCTGTGGTATATGTTTGGGTCCTGTGGCTGGCAGTGGCCGGCTGGCTCCTGAAATTCCATGATACGCAGCATGGTTCCCAGACCCAAGGTGGCACCAGTGCCAAGTTGGGCTGGTTTGACAGAGTCAAGCGCCTCCTGCAATCTCCCATCCAGAAGTGGGGCAGCTGAGTTTTTTTTGCCTGTGAATCGGGCCGTTGTTTTTGATTGGGGTCTGTGCCCGAGAGTGGTCGGCTGGCTCCTGACAATCCACAATACGCAGGATGGTTCACAGACCCAAGGTGGCACCAGTGCCAAGTCGGGCTGGTTTGATAGTACCAAGTGGCTCCTGCAAGCCGCCATCCAGAAGCGGGGCAGCGGATTTTTGTTTGCCAGAGAAAAGGGCCGTGGTTTGTTTTTGGGGGCATATGGCTGGGAGTGGCCGGCTGGCTCCTTAAAATGCTCGATACGCAGGATGGTGACCAGACCCAAGGTGGCACCAATGCCAAGTTGTGCTGTTTTTGTAGTACCAAGTGCGTCCTGCAATTTGCCATCCAGAAGAGGGGCAGTTGAGTTTTGTTTGCCAGAGAAAAGGGCCGTGGTTTGTGTTTGAGGGCATATGGCTGAGAGTGGCCGGCTGACCCCTGAAAATCCACAATAGGCAGGATGGTTCCCAGAGCCAAGGTGGCACCAGTGCCAAGTTGGGCTGGTTTGATAGTACTAAATACCTCCTGCAATCTGCCCTCCAGAAGCGGGGCAGCTTAATTTTGTTTGCCAGGGAAACGGGCCGAGGTTTTTGTCTGGGGGCCTATGGCTGGGAGTGACCGGCTGGCTCCTGAAAAGCTGCGATAGGCACGATGGTGACCAGACCCATGGTGGCACCAGTGCCAAGTTGGGCTGGTTTGATAGTACCAAGTGGCTCCTGCAATCTGCCATCAAAAAGTTGGCAGGCCAGTTTTGTTTTCCAGGGAAAAGCGCCGTTGTTTGTGTTTGGGGGCCTGTGGCTGGGAGTGGCCGGCTGGCTCCTTAGAATCCACGATACGCGGGATGGTTCCCAGACCAGAGGTGGCACCAGTGCCAAGTCGGGCTGGTTTGATGGTGCAAAGTGGCTCCTGCAATCTGCCATCCAGAAGCGGGGCAGCTTACTTTTGTTTGCCAGGGAAACGGGCCGAGGTTTGTGTCTGGGGGCCTATGGCTGGAAGTGACCGGCTGACTCCTGTAAAGCTACGATAGGCAGCACGGTTACCAGACCCATGGTGGCACCAGTGCCAAGTTGGGCTGGTTTGATAGTACCAAGTGGCTCCTGCAATCTGCCATCAAAAAGTTGGCAGGCGAGTTTTTATTTCCAGGGAAGAGTGCCGTTGTTTGTGTTTGGGGGCCTGTGGCCGGGAATGGCCGGCTGGCTCCTTAGAATCCACGATACGCAGGATGGTTCCCAGACCTGAGGTGGCACCAGAGACAAGTCGGGCTGGTTTGATAGTACCAAGTGGCTCCTGCAATCTGCCATCCAGAAGCGGGGCAGCTTACTTTTGTTTGCCAGGGAAACGGGCCGAGGTTTGTGTCTCGGGGCCTATGGCTGGGAGTGACCGGCTAGGTCGTGAAAAGCTACGATAGGCAGGATGGTGACCAGACCCATGGTGGCACCAGTGCCAAGTTGGGCTGGTTTGATAGTACCAAGTGGCTCCTGCAATCTGCCATCAAAAAGTTGGCAGGCCAGTTTTGTTTTCCAGGGAAAAGCGCCGTTGTTTGTGTTTGGGGTCCTGTGGCTGGGAGTGGCCAGCTGGCTCATTAGAATCCACGATACGCAGGATGGTTCCCAGACCAGTGGTGGCACCAGTGCCAAGTTGGGCTGGTTTGATACCACAAAGTGGCTCCTGCAATCTGCCATCCAGAAGCGGGGCAGCTTACTTTTGTTTGCCAAGGAAACGGGCCGTGGTTTGTGTCTGGGGGCCTATGGCGGGGAGTGACCGGCTCGGTCGTGAAAAGCTACGATAGGCAGGATGGTGACCAGACCCATGGTGGCACCAGTGCCAAGTTGGGCTGGTTTGATAGTACCAAGTGGCTCCTGCAATCTGCCATCAAAAAGTTGGCAGGCGAGTTTTGTTTTCCAGGGAAAAGCGCCGTTGTTTGTGTTTGGGGGCCTGTGGCTGTGAGTGGCCAGCTGGCTCCTTAGAATCCACGACACGCGGGATGGTTCCCAGACCAGAGGTGGCACCAGAGCCAAGTCGGGCTGGTTTGATAGTACCAAGTGGCTCCTGCAATCTGCCATCCAGAAGCGGGGCAGCTTACTTTTGTTTGCCAGGGAAACGGGCCGAGGTTTGTGTCTGGGGGCCTATGGCTGGAAGTGACCGGCTGGCTCCTGTAAAGCTACGATAGGCAGGACGGTTACCAGACCCATGGTGGCACCAGTGCCAAGTTGGGCTGATTTGATACTACCAAGTGGCTTCTGCAAACTGCCATGAAAAAGTTGGCAGGCGAGTTTTGTTTTCCAGGGAAAATTGCCGTTGTTTGAGCTTGGGGGCCTGTGGCTGGGAATGGCCGGCTGGCTCCTTAGAATCCACGATACGCAGGATGGTTCCCAGACCCAAGGTTGCACCATTGCCAAGGTAGGCTGGTTTGATAGTACCAAGTGCGTCCTGCAATCTGCCATCCAGAAGTGGGGCAGCTTACTTTTGTTTGCCAGGGAAACGGGCCGTGGTTTGTGTCTGGGGGCCTATGGCTGGGAGTGACCGGCTGGCTCCTGAAATGCTACGATAGGCAGGATGGTTACCAGACCCATGGTGGCACCAGTGCCAAGTCGGGCTGGTTTGATAGTACCAAGTGGCTCCTGCAATCTGCCATCAAAAAGTTGGCAGGCGAGTTTTGTTTGCCAGAGAAAAGCGCCGTTGTTTGTGTTTGGGGGCCTGTGGCTGGGAGTGGCCGGCTGGCTCCTTAGAATCCACGATACGCAGGATGGTTCCCAGACCTGAGGTGGCACCAGTGCCAAGTCGGACTGGTTTGATAGTACCAAGTGGCTCCTGCAATCTGCCATCCAGAAGCGGGGCAGCTTACTTTTGTTTGCCAGGGAAACGGGCCGAGGTTTGTGTCTCGGGGCCTATGGGTGGGACTGACCGGCTGGCTCCTGAAAAGCTACGATAGGCATGATGGTGACCAGACCCATGGTGGCACCAGTGCCAAGTTGGGCTGGTTTGATAGTACCAAGTGGCTCCTGCAATCTGCCATCAAAAAGTTGGCAGGCCAGTTTTGTTTTCCAGGGAGAAGCGCCGTTGTTTTTGTTTGGGGGCCTGTGGCTGGGAGTGGCCGGCTGGCTAATTAGAATCCACGATTGGCAGGATGGTTCCCAGACCAGAGGTGGCACCAGTGCCAAGTCGGGCTAGTTTGATGGTGCAAAGTGGCTCCTGCAATCTGCCATCAAAAAGTTGGCAGGCCAGTTTTGTTTTCCAGGGAAGAGTGCCGTTGTTTTTGTTTGGGGGCCTGTGGCTGGGAGTGGCCGGATGGCTCCTTGGAATCCACGATACGCAGGATGGTTCCCAGACCACAGGTGGCACCAGTGCTAAGTTGGGCTTGTTTGATACCACAAAGTGGCTCCTGCAATCTGCCATCGAGAAGCGGGGCAGCTTACTTTTGTTTGCAAAGGAAACGGGCCGTGGTTTGTGTCTGGGGGCCTATGGCTGGGAGTGACCGGCTCGGTCGTGAAAAGCTACGATAGGCAGGATGGTGACCAGACCCATGGTGGCAGCAGTGCCAAGTTGGGCTGGTTTGATAGTACCAAGTGGCTCCTGCAATCTGCCATCCAGAAGCGGGGCAGCTTACTTTTGTTTGCCAGGGAAACGGGTCGAAGTTTGTGTCTCGGGGCCTATGGGTGGGACTGACCGGCTGGCTCCTGAAAAGCTACGATAGGCAGGATGGTGACCAGACCCATGGTGGCACCAGTGCCAAGTTGGGCTGGTTTGATAGTACCAAGTGGCTCCTGCCATCTGCCATCAAAAAGTTGGCAGGTGAGTTCTGTTTTCCAGGGAAAAGCGCCGTTGTTTTTGTTTGGGGGCCTGTGGCTGGGAGTGGCCGGCTGGCTCCTGAAAAGCTACGATAGGCAGGATGGTGTCCAGACCCATGGTGGCACCAGTGCCAAGTTGGGCTGGTTTGATAGTACCAAGTGGCTCCTGCCATCTGCCATCAAAAAGTTGGCAGGCCAGTTTTGTTTTCCAGGGAAAAGCGCCGTTGTTTGTGTTTGGGGGCCTGTGGCTGGGAGTGGCCGCCTGGCTAATTATAATCCACGATACGCAGGATGGTTCCCAGACCAGAGGTGGCACCAGTGCCAAGTCGGGCTAGTTTGATGGTGCAAAGTGGCTCCTGCAATCTGCCATCAAAAAGTTGGCAGGCCAGTTTTGTTTTCCAGGGAAGAGTGCCGTTGTTTTTGTTTGGGGGCCTGTGGCTGGGAGTGGCCGGCTGGCTCCTTGGAATCCACGATACGCAGGATGGTTCCCAGACCACAGGTGGCACCAGTGCTAAGTTGGGCTTGTTTGATACCACAAAGTGGCTCCTGAAATATGCCATCCAGAAGCGGGGCAGCTTACTTTTTTTTGCCAAGGAAACGGGCCGAGGTTTGTGTCTGGGGGCCTATGGCTGGGATTGACCGGCTCGGTCGTGAAAAGCTACGATAGGCAGGATGGTGACCAGACCCATGGTGGCACCAGTGCCAAGTTGGGCTGGTTTGATAGTACCAAGTGGCTCCTGCAATCTGCCATCAAAAAGGTGGCAGGCGAGTTCTGTTTCCCAGGGAAAAGCGCCGTTGTTTTTGTTTGGGGGCCTGTGCCTGGGAGTGGCCGGCTGGCTCCTGAAATGCTACGATAGGCAGGATGGTTCCCAGACCCATGGTGGCACCAGTGCCAAGTTGGGCTGGTTTGATAGTACCAAGTGGCTCCTGCAATCTGCCATCCAAAAGCGGGGCAGCTGAGTTTTGCTTGCCAGAGAAAAGGGCTGTGGTATATGTTTGGGTCCTGTGGCTGGCAGTGGCCGGCAGGCTCCTGAAATTCCATGATACGCAGCATGGCTCCCAGACCCAAGGTGGCACCAGTGCCAAGTAGGGCTGGTTTGACAGCGTCAAGCGCCTCCTGCATTCTCCCATCCAGAAGTGGGGCAGCTGAGTTTTTTTTGCCTGTGAATCGGGCCGTTGTTTTTGATTGGGGTCGGTGGCCGAGAGCGGTCAGCTGGCTCCTGTCAATCCACAATACGCAGGATGGTTCCCAGACCCAAGGTGGCACCAGTGCCAAGTCAGGCTAGTTTGATAGTGCAAAGTGGCTCCTGCAATCTGCCATCCAGAACCGGGGCAGCTTACTTTTGTTTGCCAGGTAAACGGGCCGAGGTTTGTGTCTGGGGGCCTATGGCTGGAAGTGACCGGCTGGCTCCTGTAAAGCTACGATAGGCAGGACAGTTACCAGACCCATGGTGGCACCAGTGCCAAGTCGGGCTGATTTGATAGTACCAAGTGGCTCCTGCAATCTGCCATCAAAAAGTTGGCAGGCGAGTTTTGTATTCCAGGGAAGAGTGCCGTTGTTTGTGTTTGGGGGCCTATGGCCGGGAATGGCCGGCTGGCTCCTTAGAATCCACGATACGCAGGATGGTTCCCAGACCAGAGGTGGCACCAGTGCCAAGGTAGGCGGGTTTGAGAGTACCAAGTGCGTCCTGCAATCTGCCATCCAGAAGTGGGGCAGCTTACTTTTATTTGCCAAGGAAACGGGCCGTGGTTTGTGTCTGGGGGCCTATGGCTGGGAGTGACCGGCTCGGTCGTGAAAAGCTACGATAGGCAGGATGGTGACCAGACCCATGGTGGCACCAGTGCCAAGTTGGGCTGGTTTGATAGTACCAAGTGGCTCCTGCAATCTGCCATCAAAAAGTTGGCAGGCGACTTCTGTTTTCCAGGGAAAAGCGCCGTTGTTTTTGTTTGGGGGCCTGTGGCTGGGAGTGGCCGCCTGGCTCCTGAAAAGCTACGATAGGCAGGATGGTTACCAGACCCATGGTGGCACCAGTGCCAAGTCGGGCTGGTTTGATAGTACCAAGTGGCTCCTGCAATCTGCCATCGAGAAGCGGGGCAGCTTACTTTTTTTTGCAAAGGAAACGGGCCGTGGTTTGTGTCTGCGAGCCTATGGCTGGGAGTGACCGGCTCGGTCGTGAAAATCTACGATAGGCAAGATGGTTACCAGACCCATGGTGGCACCAGTGCCAAGTTGGGCTGGTTTGATAGTACCAAGTGGCTCCTGCAATCTGCCATCAAAAAGCGGGGTAGCTGAGTTTTGCTTGCCAGAGAAAAGGGCTGTGGTATGTGTTTGGGTCCTGTGGCTGGCAGTGGCCGGCTGGCTCCTGAAATTCCATGATACGCAGCATGGTTCCCAGACCCAAGGTGGCACCAGTGCCAAGTAGGGCTGGTTTGACAGAGTCAAGCGCCTCCTGCAATCTCCCATCCAGAAGTGGGGCAGCTGAGTTTTTTTTGCCTGTGAATCGGGCCGTTGTTTTTGATTGGGGTCTGTGGCCGAGAGTGGTCGGCTGGCTCCTGACAATCCACAATACGCAGGATGGTTCACAGACCCAAGGTGGCACCAGTGCCAAGTCGGGCTGGTTTGATAGTACCAAGTGGCTCCTGCAATCTGCCATCCAGAAGCAAGGCAGCGGATTTTTGTTTGCCAGAGAAAAGGGCCGTGGTTTGTTTTTGGGGGCATATGGCTGGGAGTGGCCGGCTGGCTCCTTAAAATCCTCGATACGCAGGATGGTGACCAGACCCAAGGTGGTACCAGTGCCAAGTTTTGCTGTTTTTGTAGTACCAAGTGCGTCCTGCAATTTGCCATCCAGAAGAGGGGCAGTTGAGTTTTGTTTGCCAGAGAAAAGCGCCGTGGTTTGTGTTTGAGGGCATATGGCTGAGAGTGGCCGGCTGACCCCTGAAAATCCACAATAGGCAGGATGGTTCCCAGAGCCAAGGTGGCACCAGTGCCAAGTCGGGCTGGTTTGATAGTAACAAGTGGCTCCTGCAATCTGCCATCCAGAAGCGGGGCAGCTTACTTTTGTTTGCCAGGGAAACGGGCCGAGGTTTGTGTTTGGGGGCCTATGGCTGGGAGTGACCGGCTGGCTCCTGAAAAGCTACAATAGGCACGATGGTGACCAGACCAATGGTGGCACCAGTGCCAAGTTGGGCTGGTTTGATAGTACCAAGTGGCTCCTGCAATCTGCCATCAAAAAGTTGGCAGGCGAGTTTTGTTTTCCAGGGAAAAGCGCCGTTGTTTGTGTTTGGGGGCCTATGGCTGGGAGTGGCCGGCTGGCTAATTAGAATCCACGATACGCAGGATGGTTCCCAGACCAGAGGTGGCACCAGTGCCACGTCGGGCTAGTTTGATGGTGCAAAGTGGCTCCTGCAATCTGCCATGAAAAAGTTGGCAGGCGAGTTTTGTTTTCCAGGGAAAAGTGCCGTTGTTTGTGTTTGGTGGACTCTGGCTGGGAGTGGCCGGCTGGCTCCTTAGAATCCACGATACGCGGGATGGTTCCCAGACCAGAGGTGGCACCAGTTCCAAGTCGGGCTGGTTTGATAGTACCAAGTGGCTCCTGCAATCTGCCATCAAAAAGATGGCAGGCGAGTTTAGTTTTCCAGGGAAGAGTGCCGTTGTTTGTGTTTGGGGGCCTGTGGCTGGGAGTGGCCGGCTGGCTCCTCAGAATCCACGATACGCAGGATCGTTCCCAGACCCAAGGTTGCACCATTGCCAAGGTAGGCTGGTTTGATAGTACCAAGTGCGTCCCGCAATCTGCCATCCAGAAGTGGGGCAGCTTACTTTTGTTTGCCAGGGAAACGGGCCGTGGTTTGTGTCTGGGGGCCTATGGCTGGGAGTGACCGGCTGGCTCCTGAAAAGCTACGATAGGCAGGATGGTGACCAGACCCATAGTGGCACCAGTGCCAAGTCGGGCTGGTTTGATAGTACCAAGTGGCTCCTGCAATCAGCCATCAAAAAGTTGGCAGGTGAGTTTTGTTTTCCAGGGAAAAGTGCCGTTGTTTGTGTTTGGGGGCCTGTGGCTGGGAGTGGCCGGCTGGCTCCTTAGAATCCACGATACGCAGGATGGTTCCCAGACCTGAGGTGGCACCAGTGCCAAGTCGGGCTGGTTTGATAGTACCAAGTGGCTCCTGCAATCTGCCATCCAGAAGCGGGGCAGCTTACTTTTGTTTGCCAGGGAAACGGGCCGAGGTTTGTGTCTCGGGGCCTATGGGTGGGACTGACCGGCTGGCTCCTGAAAAGCTACGATAGGCAGGATGGTGACCAGACCCATGGTGGCACCAGTGCCAAGTTGGGCTGGTTTGATAGTACCAAGTGGCTCCTGCAATCTGCCATCAAAATTTGGCAGGCCAGTTTTGTTTTCCAGGGAAAAGCGCCGTTGTTTGTGTTTGGGGGCCTGTGGCTGGGAGTGGCCGGCTGGCTAATTAGAATCCACGATTGGCAGGATGGTTCCCAGACCAGAGGCGGCACCAGTGCCAAGTCGGGCTAGTTTGATGGTGCAAAGTGGCTCCTGCAATCTGCCATCAAAAAGTTGGCAGGCCAGTTTTGTTTTCCAGGGAAGAGTGCCGTTGTTTTTGTTTGGGGGCCTGTGGCTGGGAGTGGCCGGATGGCTCCTTGGAATCCACGATACGCAGGATGGTTCCCAGACCACAGGTGGCACCAGTGCTAAGTTGGGCTTGTTTGATACCACAAAGTGGCTCCTGCAATATGCCATCCAGAAGCGGGGCAGCTTACTTTTTTTTGCAAAGGAAACGGGCCGTGGTTTGTGTCTGGGGGCCTATGGCTGGGAGTGACCGGCTCGGTCGTGAAAAGCTACGATAGGCAGGATGGTGACCAGACCCATGGTGGCACCAGTGCCAAGTTGGGCTGGTTTGATAGTACCAAGTGGCTCCTGCAATCTGCCATCCAGAAGCAAGGCAGCGGATTATTGTTTGCCAGAGAAAAGCGCCGTGGTTTGTGTCTGGGGGCATATGGCTGGGAGTGGCCGGCTGGCTCCTTAAAATCCTCGATACGCAGGATGGTGACCAGACCCAAGGTGGTACCAGTGCCAAGTTGTGCTGTTTTTGTAGTACCAAGTGCGTCCTGCAATTTGCCATCCAGAAGAGGGGCAGTTGAGTTTTGTTTGCCAGAGAAAAGGGCCGTGGTTTGTGTTTGAGGGCATATGGCTGAGAGTGGCCGGCTGACCCCTGAAAATCCACAATAGGCAGGATGGTTCCCAGAGCCAAGGTGGCACCAGTCCCAAGTCGGGCTGGTTTGATAGTACTAAATAACTCCTGCAATCTGCCATCCAGAAGCGGGGCAGCTCAATTTTGTTTGCCAGGGAAACGGGCCGAGGTTTTGTCTGGGGGCCTATGGCTGGGAGTGACCGGCTGGCTCCTGAAAAGCTACGATAGGCAGGATGGTGACCAGACCAATGGTGGCACCAGTGCCTAGTTGGGCTGGTTTGATAGTACCAAGTGGCTCCTGCAATCTGCCATGAAAAAGTTGGCAGGCCAGTTTTGTTTTCCAGGGAAAAGCGCCGTTGTTTGTGTTTGGGGGCTTGTGGCTGGGAGTGGCCGGCTGGCTCCTTAGAATCCACAATACGCAGGATGGTTCCCAGACCAGAGGTGGCACCAGTGCCAAGTCGGGCTAGTTTGATGGTGCAAAGTGGCTCCTGCAATCTGCCATCCAGAAGTGGGGTAGCTTACTTTTGTTTGCCAAGGAAACGGGCCGAGGTTTGTGTCTGGGGGCCTATGGCTGGGAGTGACCGGCTGGCTCCTGAAAAGCTACGATAGGCAGGATGGTGACCAGACCCATGATGGCAGCAGTACCAATTTGGGCTGATTTGATAGTACCAAGCGGCTCCTGCAATCTGCCATCAAAAAGTTGGCAGGCGAGTTCTGTTTTCCAGGGAAAAGCGCCGTTGATTTTGTTTGGGGACCTGTGGCTGGGAGTGGCCGGCTGGCTCCTGAAAAGCTAAGATAGGCAGGATGGCAACCAGACCCATGGTGGCAGCAGTGCCAAGTTGGGCTGGTTTGATAGTACCAAGTGGCTCCTGCAATCTGCCATCCAGAAGCGGGGCAGCTTACTTTTTTTTTCCAAGGGAACGGGCCGTGGTTTTTTTCTGGGGGCCTATGGCTGGGAGTGACCGGCTTGGTCGTGAAAAGCTAAGATAGGCAGGATGGTTACCAGACCCATGGTGGCACCAGTGCCAAGTTGGGCTGGTTTGATAGTACCAAGTGGCTCCTGCAATCTGCCATCTAAAAGCGGGGCAGCTGAGTTTTGCTTGCCAGAGAAAAGGGCTGTGGTATATGTTTGGGTCCTGTGGCTGGCAGTGGCCGGCTGGCTCCTGAAATTCCATGATACGTAGGATGGTTCCCAGACCCAAGGTGGCACCAGTGCCAAGTAGGGCTGGTTTGACAGAGCCAAGCGCCTCCTGCAATCTCCCATCCAGAAGTGGGGCAGCTGAGTGTTTTTTGCCTGAGAATCGGGCCGTTGTTTTTGATTGGGGTCTGTGGCCGAGAGTGGTCGGCTGGCTCCTGACAATCCACAATACGCAGGATGGTTCACAGACCCAAGGTGGCACCAGTGCCAAGTCGGGCTGGTTTGATAGTACCAAGTGGCTCCTGCAATCCGCCATCCAGAAGCGGGGCAGCGGATTTTTGTTTGCCAGAGAAAAGGGCCGTGGTTTGTTTTTGGGGGCATATGGCTGGGAGTGGCCGGCTGGCTCCTTAAAATGCTCGATACGCAGGATGGTGACCAGACCCAAGGTGGCACCAATGCCAAGTTGTGCTGTTTTTGTAGTACCAAGTGCGTCCTGCAATTTGCCATCCAGAAGAGGGGCAGTTGAGTTTTGTTTGCCAGAGAAAAGGGCCGTGGTTTGTGTTTGAGGGCATATGGCTGAGAGTGGCCGGCTGACCCCTGAAAATCCACAATAGGCAGGATGGTTCCCAGAGCAAAGGTGGCACCAGTGCCAAGTTGGGCTGGTTTGATAGTACTAAATAGCTCCTGCAATCTGCCATCCAGAAGCGGGGCAGCTTAATTTTGTTTGCCAGGGAAACGGGCCGAGGTTTTTGTCTGGGGGCCTATGGCTGGGAGTGACGGGCTGGCTCCTGAAAAGCTACGATAGGCCGGATGGTGACCAGACCCATGGTGGCACCAGTGCCAAGTTGGGCTGGTTTGATAGTACCAAGTGGCTCCTGCAATCTGCCATCAAAAAGTTGGCAGGCCAGTTTTGTTTTCCAGGGAAAAGCGCCGTTGTTTGTGTTTGGGGGCCTGTGGCTGGGAGTGGCCGGCTGGCTAATTAGAATCCACGATTGGCAGGATGGTTCCCAGACCAGAGGTGGCACCAGTGCCAAGTCGGGCTAGTTTGATGGTGCAAAGTGGCTCCTGCAATCTGCCATCAAAAAGTTGGCAGGCCAGTTTTGTTTTCCAGGGAAGAGTGCCGTTGTTTTTGTTTGGGGGCCTGTGGCTGGGAGTGGCCGGATGGCTCCTTGGAAATCACGATACGCAGGATGGTTCCCAGACCACAGGTGGCACCAGTGCTAAGTTGGGCTTGTTTGATACCACAAAGTGGCTCCTGCAATATGCCATCCAGAAGCGGGGCAGCTTACTTTTGTTTGCAAAGGAAACGGGCCGTGGTTTGTGTCTGGGGGCCTATGGCTGGGAGTGACCGGCTCGGTCGTGAAAAGCTACGATAGGCAGGATGGTGACCAGACCCATGGTGGCACCAGTGCCAAGTTGGGCTGGTTTGATAGTACCAAGTGGCTCCTGCAATCTGCCATCCAGAAGCGGGGCAGCTTACTTTTGTTTGCTAGGGAAACGGGTCGAAGTTTGTGTCTCGGGGCCTATGGGTGGGACTGACCGGCTGGCTCCTGAAAAGCTACGATAGGCAGGATGGTGACCAGACCCATGGTGGCATCAGTGCCAAGTTGGGCTGGTTTGATAGTACCAAGTGGCTCCTGCAATCTGCCATCAAAAAGTTGGCAGGCCAGTTTTGTTTTCCAGGGAAAAGCGCCGTTGTTTGTGTTTGGGGGCCTGTGGCTGGGAGTGGCCGGCTGGCTAATTAGAATCCACGATTGGCAGGATGGTTCCCAGACCAGAGGTGGCACCAGTGCCAAGTCGGGCTAGTTTGATGGTGCAAAGTGGCTCCTGCAATCTGCCATCAAAAAGTTGGCAGGCCAGTTTTGTTTTCCAGGGAAGAGTGCCGTTGTTTTTGTTCGGGGGCCTGTGGCTGGGAGTGGCCGGATGGCTCCTTGGAAATCACGATACGCAGGATGGTTCCCAGACCACAGGTGGCACCAGTGCTAAGTTGGGCTTGTTTGATACCACAAAGTGGCTCCTGCAATATGCCATCCAGAAGCGGGGCAGCTTACTTTTGTTTGCAAAGGAAACGGGCCGTGGTTTGTGTCTGGGGGCCTATGGCTGGGAGTGACCGGCTCGGTCGTGAAAAGCTACGATAGGCAGGATGGTGACCAGACCCATGGTGGCAGCAGTGCCAAGTTGGGCTGGTTTGATAGTACCAAGTGGCTCCTGCAATCTGCCATCCAGAAGCGGGGCAGCTTACTTTTGTTTGCTAGGGAAACGGGTCGAAGTTTGTGTCTCGGGGCCTATGGGTGGGACTGACCGGCTGGCTCCTGAAAAGCTACGATAGGCAGGATGGTGACCAGACCCATGGTGGCATCAGTGCCAAGTTGGGCTGGTTTGATAGTACCAAGTGGCTCCTGCCATCTGCCATCAAAAAGTTGGCAGGTGAGTTCTGTTTTCCAGGGAAAAGCGCCGTTGTTTTTGTTTGGGGGCCTGTGGCTGGGAGTGGCCGGCTGGCTCCTGAAAAGCTACGATAGGCAGGATGGTTACCAGACCCATGGTGGCACCAGTGCCAAGTTGGGCTGGTTTGATAGTACCAAGTGGCTCCTGCACTCTGCCATCAAAAAGTTGGCAGGCCAGTTTTGTTTTCCAGGGAAAAGCGCCGTTGTTTGTGTTTGGGGACCTGTGGTTGGGAGTGGCCGGCTGGCTAATTATAATCCACGATACGCAGGATGGTTCCCAGACCAGAGGTGGCACCAGTGCCAAGTCGGGCTAGTTTGATGGTGCAAAGTGGCTCCTGCAATCTGCCATCAAATAGTTGGCAGGCCAGTTTTGTTTTCCAGGGAAGAGTGCCGTTGTTTTTGTTTGGGGGCCTGTGGCTGGGAGTGGCCGGCTGGCTCCTTGGAATCCACGATACGCAGGATGGTTCCCAGACCACAGGTGGCACCAGTGCTAAGTTGGGCTTGTTTGATACCACAAAGTGGCTCCTGAAATATGCCATCCAGAAGCGGGGCAGCTTACATTTTTTTGCCAAGGAAACGGGCCGTGGTTTGTGTCTGGGGGCCTATGGCTGGGAGTGACCGGCTCGGTCGTGAAAAGCTACGATAGGCAGGATGGTGACCAGACCCATGGTGGCACCAGTGCCAAGTTGGGCTGGTTTGATAGTACCAAGTGGCTCCTGCAATCTGCCATCAAAAAGGTGGCAGGCGAGTTCTGTTTCCCAGGGAAAAGCGCCGTTGTTTTTGTTTGGGGGCCTGTGCCTGGGAGTGGCCGGCTGGCTCCTGAAATGCTACGATAGGCAGGATGGTTCCCAGACCCATGGTGGCACCAGTGCCAAGTTGGGCTGGTTTGATAGTACCAAGTGGCTCCTGCAATCTGCCATCAAAAAGTTGGCAGGCCAGTTTTGTTTTCCAGGGAAAAGCGCCGTTGTTTGTGTTTGGGGTCCTGTGGCTGGGAGTGGCCAGCTGGCTCATTAGAATCCACGATACGCAGGATGGTTCCCAGACCAGTGGTGGCACCAGTGCCAAGTTGGGCTGGTTTGATACCAAAAAGTGGCTCCTGCAATCTGCCATCCAGAAGCGGGGCAGCTTACTTTTGTTTGCCAAGGAAACGGGCCGTGGTTTGTGTCTGGGGGCCTATGGCTGGGAGTGACCGGCTCGGTCGTGAAAAGCTACGATAGGCAGGATGGTTACCAGACCCATGGTGGCACCAGTGCCAAGTTGGGCTGGTTTGATAGTACCAAGTGGCTCCTGCAATCTGCCATCAAAAAGTTGGCAGGCGAGTTTTGTTTTCCAGGGAAAAGCGCCATTGTTTGTGTTTGGGGGCCTGTGGCTGGGAGTGGCCAGCTGGCTCCTTAGAATCCACGACACGCGGGATGGTTCCCAGACCAGAGGTGGCACCAGAGCCAAGTCGGGCTGGTTTGATAGTACCAAGTGGCTCCTGCAATCTGCCATCCAGAAGCGGGGCAGCTTACTTTTGTTTGCCAGGGAAACGGGCCGAGGTTTGTGTCTGGGGGCCTATGGCTGGAAGTGACCGGCTGGCTCCTGTAAAGCTACGATAGGCAGGACGGTTACCAGACCCATGGTGGCACCAGTGCCAAGTTGGGCTGATTTGATACTACCAAGTGGCTCCTGCAAACTGCCATGAAAAAGTTGGCAGGCGAGTTTTGTTTTCCAGGGAAGATTGCCGTTGTTTGTGCTTGGGGGCCTGTGGCTGGGAATGGCCGGCTGGCTCCTTAGAATCCACGATACGCAGGATGGTTCCCAGACCCATGGTTGCACCATTGCCAAGGTAGGCTGGTTTGATAGTACCAAGTGCGTCCTGCAATCTGCCATCCAGAAGTGGGGCAGCTTACTTTTGTTTGCCAGGGAAACGGGCCGTGGTTTTTGTCTGGGGGCCTATGGCTGGGAGTGACCGGCTGGCTCCTGAAATGCTACGATAGGCAGGATGGTTACCAGACCCATGGTGGCACCAGTGCCAAGTCGGGCTGGTTTGATAGTACCAAGTGGCTCCTGCAATCTGCCATCAAAAAGTTGGCAGGCGAGTTTTGTTTGCCAGAGAAAAGCGCCGTTGTTTGTGTTTGGGGGCCTGTGGCTGGGAGTGGCCGGCTGGCTCCTTAGAATCCACGATACGCAGGATGGTTCCCAGACCTGAGGTGGCACCAGTGCCAAGTCGGACTGGTTTGATAGTACCAAGTGGCTCCTGCAATCTGCCATCCAGAAGCGGGGCAGCTTACTTTTGTTTGCCAGGGAAACGGGCCGAGGTTTGTGTCTCGGGGCCTATGGGTGGGACTGACCGGCTGGCTCCTGAAAAGCTACGATAGGCAGGATGGTGACCAGACCCATGGTGGCACCAGTGCCAAGTTGGGCTGGTTTGATAGTACCAAGTGGCTCCTGCAATCTGCCATCAAAAAGTTGGCAGGCCAGTTTTGTTTTCCAGGGAGAAGCGCCGTTGTTTTTGTTTGGGGGCCTGTGGCTGGGAGTGGCCGGCTGGCTAATTAGAATCCACGATTGGCAGGATGGTTCCCAGACCAGAGGTGGCACCAGTGCCGAGTCGGGCTAGTTTGATGGTGCAAAGTGGCTCCTGCAATCTGCCATCAAAAAGTTGGCAGGCCAGTTTTGTTTTCCAGGGAAGAGTGCCGTTGTTTTTGTTTGGGGGCCTGTGGCTGGGAGTGGCCGGATGGCTCCTTGGAATCCACGATACGCAGGATGGTTCCCAGACCACAGGTGGCACCAGTGCTAAGTTGGGCTTGTTTGATACCACAAAGTGGCTCCTGCAATATGCCATCCAGAAGCGGGGCAGCTTACTTTTGTTTGCAAAGGAAACGGGCCGTGGTTTGTGTCTGGGGGCCTATGGCTGGGAGTGACCGGCTCGGTCGTGAAAAGCTACGATAGGCAGGATGGTGACCAGACCCATGGTGGCAGCAGTGCCAAGTTGGGCTGGTTTGATAGTACCAAGTGGCTCCTGCAATCTGCCATCCAGAAGCGGGGCAGCTTACTTTTGTTTGCCAGGGAAACGGGTCAAAGTTTGTGTCTCGGGGCCTATGGGTGGGACTGACCGGCTGGCTCCTGAAAAGCTACGATAGGCAGGATGGTGACCAGACCCATGGTGGCATCAGTGCCAAGTTGGGCTGGTTTGATAGTACCAAGTGGCTCCTGCCATCTGCCATCAAAAAGTTGGCAGGTGAGTTCTGTTTTCCAGGGAAAAGCGCCGTTGTTTTTGTTTGGGGGCCTGTGGCTGGGAGTGGCCGGCTGGCTCCTGAAAAGCTACGATAGGCAGGATGGTTACCAGACCCATGGTGGCACCAGTGCCAAGTTGGGCTGGTTTGATAGTACCAAGTGGCTCCTGCCATCTGCCATCAAAAAGTTGGCAGGCCAGTTTTGTTTTCCAGGGAAAAGCGCCGTTGTTTGTGTTTGGGGACCTGTGGCTGGGAGTGGCCGGCTGGCTCCTTAGAATCCACGATACGCAGGATGGTTCCCAGACCAGAGGTGGCACCAGTGCCAAGTCGGGCTAGTTTGATGGTGCAAAGTGGCTCCTGCAATCTGCCATCAAAAAGTTGGCAGGCGAGTTTTGTTTTCCAGGGAAAAGTGCCGTTGTTTGTGTTTGGTGGACTCTGGCTGGGAGTGGCCGGCTGGCTCCTTAGAATCCACGATACGCGGGATGGTTCCCAGACCAGAGGTGGCACCAGTTCCAAGTCGGGCTGGTTTGATAGTACCAAGTGGCTCCTGCAATCTGCCATCAAAAAGATGGCAGGCGAGTTTTGTTTTCCAGGGAAGAGTGCCGTTGTTTGTGTTTGGGGGCCTGTGGCTGGGAGTGGCCGGCTGGCTCCTCAGAATCCACGATACGCAGGATGGTTCCCAGACCCAAGGTTGCACCATTGCCAAGGTAGGTTTATTTGATAGTACCAAGTGCGTCCCGCAATCTGCCATCCAGAAGTGGGGCAGCTTACTTTTGTTTGCCAGGGAAACGGGCCGTGGTTTGTGTCTGGGGGCCTATGGCTGGGAGTGACCGGCTGGCTCCTGAAAAGCTACGATAGGCAGGATGGTGACCAGACCCATGGTGCCACCAGTGCCAAGTCGGGCTGGTTTGATAGTACCAAGTGGCTCCTGCAATCAGCCATCAAAAAGTTGGCAGGCGAGTTTTGTTTTCCAGGGAAAAGTGCCGTTGTTTGTGTTTGGGGGCCTGTGGCTGGGAGTGGCCGGCTGGCTCCTTAGAATCCACGATACGCAGGATGGTTCCCAGACCTGAGGTGGCACCAGTGCCAAGTTGGGCTGGTTTGATAGTACCAAGTGGCTCCTGCAATCTGCCATCCAGAAGCGGGGCAGCTTACTTTTGTTTGCCAGGGAAACGGGCCGAGGTTTGTGTCTCGGGGCCTATGGGTGGGAGTGACCGGCTGGCTCCTGAAAAGCTACGATAGGCAGGATGGTGACCAGACCCATGGTGGCACCAGTGCCAAGTTGGGCTGGTTTGATAGTACCAAGTGGCTCCTGCAATCTGCCATCAAAAAGTTGGCAGGCCAGTTTTGTTTTCCAGGGAAAAGCGCCGTTGTTTGTGTTTGGGGGCCTGTGGCTGGGAGTGGCCGGCTGGCTAATTAGAATCCACGATTGGCAGGATGGTTCCCAGACCAGAGGTGGCACCAGTGCCAAGTCGGGCTAGTTTGATGGTGCAAAGTGGCTCCTGCAATCTGCCATCAAAAAGTTGGCAGGCCAGTTTTGTTTTCCAGGGAAGAGTGCCGTTGTTTTTGTTCGGGGGCCTGTGGCTGGGAGTGGCCGGATGGCTCCTTGGAAATCACGATACGCAGGATGGTTCCCAGACCACAGGTGGCACCAGTGCTAAGTTGGGCTTGTTTGATACCACAAAGTGGCTCCTGCAATATGCCATCCAGAAGCGGGGCAGCTTACATTTGTTTGCAAAGGAAACGGGCCGTGGTTTGTGTCTGGGGGCCTATGGCTGGGAGTGACCGGCTCGGTCGTGAAAAGCTACGATAGGCAGGATGGTGACCAGACCCATGGTGGCAGCAGTGCCAAGTTGGGCTGGTTTGATAGTACCAAGTGGCTCCTGCAATCTGCCATCCAGAAGCGGGGCAGCTTACTTTTGTTTGCTAGGGAAACGGGTCGAAGTTTGTGTCTCGGGGCCTATGGGTGGGACTGACCGGCTGGCTCCTGAAAAGCTACGATAGGCAGGATGGTGACCAGACCCATGGTGGCATCAGTGCCAAGTTGGGCTGGTTTGATAGTACCAAGTGGCTCCTGCAATCTGCCATCAAAAAGTTGGCAGGCCAGTTTTGTTTTCCAGGGAAAAGCGCCGTTGTTTGTGTTTGGGGGCCTGTGGCTGGGAGTGGCCGGCTGGCTAATTAGAATCCACGATTGGCAGGATGGTTCCCAGACCAGAGGTGGCACCAGTGCCAAGTCGGGCTAGTTTGATGGTGCAAAGTGGCTCCTGCAATCTGCCATCAAAAAGTTGGCAGGCCAGTTTTGTTTTCCAGGGAAGAGTGCCGTTGTTTTTGTTCGGGGGCCTGTGGCTGGGAGTGGCCGGATGGCTCCTTGGAAATCACGATACGCAGGATGGTTCCCAGACCACAGGTGGCACCAGTGCTAAGTTGGGCTTGTGTGATACCACAAAGTGGCTCCTGCAATATGCCATCCAGAAGCGGGGCAGCTTACTTTTGTTTGCAAAGGAAACGGGCCGTGGTTTGTGTCTGGGGGCCTATGGCTGGGAGTGACCGGCTCGGTCGTGAAAAGCTACGATAGGCAGGATGGTGACCAGACCCATGGTGGCAGCAGTGCCAAGTTGGGCTGGTTTGATAGTACCAAGTGGCTCCTGCAATCTGCCATCCAGAAGCGGGGCAGCTTACTTTTGTTTGCTAGGGAAACGGGTCGAAGTTTGTGTCTCGGGGCCTATGGGTGGGACTGACCGGCTGGCTCCTGAAAAGCTACGATAGGCAGGATGGTGACCAGACCCATGGTGGCATCAGTGCCAAGTTGGGCTGGTTTGATAGTACCAAGTGGCTCCTGCCATCTGCCATCAAAAAGTTGGCAGGTGAGTTCTGTTTTCCAGGGAAAAGCGCCGTTGTTTTTGTTTGGGGGCCTGTGGCTGGGAGTGGCCGGCTGGCTCCTGAAAAGCTACGATAGGCAGGATGGTTACCAGACCCATGGTGGCACCAGTGCCAAGTTGGGCTGGTTTGATAGTACCAAGTGGCTCCTGCACTCTGCCATCAAAAAGTTGGCAGGCCAGTTTTGTTTTCCAGGGCAAAGCGCCGTTGTTTGTGTTTGGGGACCTGTGGCTGGGAGTGGCCGGCTGGCTAATTATAATCCACGTTACGCAGGATGGTTCCCAGACCAGAGGTGGCACCAGTGCCAAGTCGGGCTAGTTTGATGGTGCAAAGTGGCTCCTGCAATCTGCCATCAAAAAGTTGGCAGGCCAGTTTTGTTTTCCAGGGAAGAGTGCCGTTGTTTTTGTTTGGGGGCCTGTGGCTGGGAGTGGCCGGCTGGCTCCTTGGAATCCACGATACGCAGGATGGTTCCCAGACCACAGGTGGCACCAGTGCTAAGTTGGGCTTGTTTGATACCACAAAGTGGCTCCTGAAATATGCCATCCAGAAGCGGGGCAGCTTACATTTTTTTGCCAAGGAAACGGGCCGTGGTTTGTGTCTGGGGGCCTATGGCTGGGAGTGACCGGCTCGGTCGTGAAAAGCTACGATAGGCAGGATGGTGACCAGACCCATGGTGGCACCAGTGCCAAGTTGGGCTGGTTTGATAGTACCAAGTGGCTCCTGCAATCTGCCATCAAAAAGGTGGCAGGCGACTTCTGTTTCCCAGGGAAAAGCGCCGTTGTTTTTGTTTGGGGGCCTGTGCCTGGGAGTGGCCGGCTGGCTCCTGAAATGCTACGATAGGCAGGATGGTTCCCAGACCCATGGTGGCACCAGTGCCAAGTTGGGCTGGTTTGATAGTACCAAGTGGCTCCTGCAATCTGCCATCTAAAAGCGGGGCAGCTGAGTTTTGCTTGCCAGAGAAAAGGGCTGTGGTATGTGTTTGGGTCCTGTGGCTGGCAGTGGCCGGCTGGCTCCTGAAATTCCATGATACGCAGCATGGTTCCCAGACCCAAGGTGGCACCAGTGCCAAGTAGGTCTGGTTTGACAGAGTCAAGCGCGTCCTGCAATCTCACATCCAGAAGTGGAGCAGCTGAGTTTTTTTTGCCTGTGAATCGGGCCGTTGTTTTTGATTGGGGTCTGTGGCCGAGAGTGGTCGGCTGGCTCCTGACAATCCACAATACGCAGGATGGTTCACAGACCCAAGGTGGCACCAGTGCCAAGTCGGGCTGGTTTGATAGTACCAAGTGGCTCCTGCAATCTGCCATCCAGAAGCAAGGCAGCGGATTTTTGTTTGCCAGAGAAAAGGGCCGTGGTTTGTTTTTGGGGGCATATGGCTGGGAGTGGCCGGCTGGCTCCTTAAAATCCTCGATACGCAGGATGGTGACCAGACCCAAGGTGGTACCAGTGCCAAGTTGTGCTGTTTTTGTAGTACCAAGTGCGTCCTGCAATTTGCCATCCAGAAGAGGGGCAGTTGAGTTTTGTTTGCCAGAGAAAAGCGCCGTGGTTTGTGTTTCAGGGCATATGGCTGAGAGTGGCCGGCTGACCCCTGAAAATCCACAATAGGCAGGATGGTTCCCAGAGCCAAGGTGGCACCAGTGCCAAGTCGGGCTGGTTTGATACTACTAAATAGCTCCTGCAATCTGCCATCCAGAAGCGGGGTAGCTTACTTTTGTTTGCCAGGGAATCGGGCCGAGGTTTGTGTTTGGGGGCCTATGGCTGGGAGTGACCGGCTGGCTCCTGAAAAGCTACGATAGGCACGATGGTGACCAGACCAATGGTGGCACCAGTGCCAAGTTGGGCTGGTTTGATAGTACCAAGTGGCTCCTGCAATCTGCCATCAAAAAGTTGGCAGGCCAGTTTTGTTTTCCAGGGAAAAGCGCCGTTGTTTGTGTTTGGGGGCCTGTGGCTGGGAGTGGCCGGCTGGCTAATTAGAATCCACGATACGCAGGATGGTTCCCAGACCAGAGGTGGCACCAGTGCCAAGTCGGGCTAGTTTGATGGTGCAAAGTGGCTCCTGCAATCTGCCATGAAAAAGTTGGCAGGCGAGTTTTGTTTTCCAGGGAAAAGTGCCGTTGTTTGTGTTTGGTGGACTGTGGCTGGGAGTGGCCGGCTGGCTCCTTAGAATCCACGATACGCGGGATGGTTCCCAGACCAGAGGTGGCACCAGTTCCAAGTCGGGCTGGTTTGATAGTACCAAGTGGCTCCTGCAATCTGCCATCAAAAAGATGGCAGGCGAGTTTTGTTTTCCAGGGAAGAGTGCCGTTGTTTGTGTTTGGGGGCCTGTGGCTGGGAGTGGCCGGCTGGCTCCTCAGAATCCACGATACGCAGGATGGTTCCCAGACCCAAGGTTGCACCATTGCCAAGGTAGGCTGGTTTGATAGTACCAAGTGCGTCCCGCAATCTGCCATCCAGAAGTGGGGCAGCTTACTTTTGTTTGCCAGGGAAACGGGCCGTGGTTTGTGTCTGGGGGCCTATGGCTGGGAGTGACCGGCTGGCTCCTGAAAAGCTACGATAGGCAGGATGGTGACCAGACCCATGGTGGCACCAGTGCCAAGTCGGGCTGGTTTGATAGTACCAAGTGGCTCCTGCAATCAGCCATCAAAAAGTTGGCAGGCGAGTTTTGTTTTCCAGGGAAAAGTGCCGTTGTTTGTGTTTGGGGGCCTGTGGCTGGGAGTGGCCGGCTGGCTCCTTAGAATCCACGATACGCAGGATGGTTCCCAGACCTGAGGTGACACCAGTGCCAAGTCGGGCTGGTTTGATAGTACCAAGTGGCTCCTGCAATCTGCCATCCAGAAGCGGGGCAGCTTACTTTTGTTTGCCAGAGAAAAGGGCCGTGGTTTGTTTTTGGGGGCATATGGCTGGGAGTGGCCGGCTGGCTCCTTAAAATCCTCGATACGCAGGATGGTGACCAGACGCAAGGTGGTACCAGTGCCAAGTTGTGCTGTTTTTGTAGTACCAAGTGCGTCCTGCAATTTGCCATCCAGAAGAGGGGCAGTTGAGTTTTGTTTGCCTGAGAAAAGCGCCGTGGTTTGTGTTTGAGGGCATATGGCTGAGAGTGGCCGGCTGACCCCTGAAAATCCACAATAGGCGGGATGGTTCCCAGAGCCAAGGTGGCACCAGTGCCAAGTCGGGCTGGTTTGATAGTACTAAATAGCTCCTGCAATCTGCCATCCAGAAGCGGGGCAGCTTAATTTTGTTTGCCAGGACGACGGGCCGAGGTTTTGTCTGGGGGCCTATGGCTGGGAGTGACCGGCTGGCTCCTGAAAAGCTACGATAGGCACGATGGTGACCAGACCCATGGTGGCACCAGTGCCAAGTTGGGCTGGTTTGATAGTACCAAGTGGCTCCTGCAATCTGCCATCAAAAATATGGCAGGCCAGTTTTGTTTTCCAAGGAAAAGCGCCGTTGTTTGTGTTTGGGGGCCTGTGGCTGACAGTGGCCGGCTGGCTAATTAGAATCCACGATACGCAGGATGGTTCCCAGACCCGAGGTGGCACCAGTGACCTGTCGTGCTAGTATGATGGTGCAAAGTGGCTCCTGCAATCTGCCATCCAGAAGCGGGGTAGCTTACTTTTGTTTGCCAGGGAAACGGGCCGAGGTTTGTGTCTGGGGGCCTATGGCTGGAAGTGACCGGCTGGCTCCTGTAAAGCTACGATAGGCAGGACTGTTACTAGACCCATGGTGGCACCAGTGCCAAGTTGGGCTGATTTGATAGTACCAAGTGGCTCCTGCAATCTGCCATCAAAAAGTTGGCAGGCGAGTTTTGTTTTCCAGGGAAGAGTGCCGTTGTTTGTGTTTGGGGGCCTGTGGCTGGGAGTGGCCGGCTGGCTCCTTAGAATCCACGATACGCAGGATGGTTCCCAGACCCAAGGTTGCACCATTGCCAAGGTAGGCTGGTTTGATAGTACCAAGTGCGTCCTGCAATCTGCCATCCAGAAGTGGGGCAGCTTACTTTTGTTTGCCAGGGAAATGGGCCGTGGTTTGTGTCTGGGGGCCTATGGCTGGGAGGGACCGGCTAGGTCCTGAAAAGCTACGATAGGCAGGATGGTGACCAGACCCATGGTGGCACCAGTGCCAAGTTGGGCTGGTTTGATAGTACCAAGTGGCTCCTGCAATCTGCCATCAAAATGTTGGCAGGCCAGTTTTGTTTTCCAGGGAAAAGCGCCGTTGTTTGTGTTTGGGGGCTTGTGGCTGGGAGTGGCCGGCTGGCTCCTTAGAATCCACGATACGCGGGATGGTTCCCAGACCAGTGGTGGAACCAGTGACAAGTCGGGCCAGTTTGATGGTGCAAAGTGGCTCCTGCAATCTGCCATCCAGAAGCGGGGTAGCTTACTTTTGTTTGCCAAGGAAACGGGCCGAGGTTTGTGTCTGGGGGCCTATGGCTGGGAGTGACCGGCTGGCTCCTGAAAAGCTACGATAGGCAGGATGGTGACCAGACCCATGATGGCAGCAGTGCCAATTTGGGCTGATTTGATAGTACCAAGCGGCTCCTGCAATCTGCCATCAAAAAGTTGGCAGGCGAGTTCTGTTTTCCAGGGAAAAGCGCCGTTGTTTTTGTTTGGGGGCCTGTGGCTGGGAGTGGCCGGCTGGCTCCTGAAAAGCTACGATAAGCAGGATGGCTACCAGACCCATGGTGGCAGCAGTGCCAAGTTGGGCTGGTTTGATAGTACCAAGTGGTTCCTGCAATCTGCCATCCAGAAGCGGGGCAGCTTACTTTTTTTTACCAAGGGAACGGGCCGTGGTTTGTGTCTGGGGGCCTATGGCTGGGAGTGACTGGCTTGGTCGTGAAAAGCTACTATAGGCAGGATGGTTACCAGACCCATGGTGGCACCAGTGCCAAGTTGGGCTGGTTTGATAGTACCAAGTGGCTCCTGCAATCTGCCATCTAAAAGCGGGGCAGCGGAGTTTTGCTTGCCAGAGAAAAGGGCTGTGGTATATGTTTGGGTCCTGTGGCTGGCAGTGGCCGGCTGGCTCCTGAAATTCCATGATACGCAGCATGGTTCCCAGACCCAAGGTGGCACCAGTGCCAAGTAGGGCTGGTTTGACAGAGTCAAGCGCCTCCTGCAATCTCCCATCCAGAAGTGGGGCAGCTGAGTTTTTTTTCCCTGTGAATCGGGCCGTTGTTTTTGATTCGGGTCTGTGGCCGAGAGTGGTCGGCTGGCTCCTGACAATCCACAATACGCAGGATGGTTCACAGACCCAAGGTGGCACCAGTGCCAAGTTGGGCTGGTTTGATAGTACCAAGTGGCTCCTGCAATCCGCCATCCAGAAGCGGGGCAGCGGATTTTTGTTTGCCAGAGAAAAGGGCCGTGGTTTGTTTTTGGGGGCATATGGCTGGGAGTGGCCGGCTGGCTCCTTAAAATCCTCGATACGCAGGATGGTGACCAGACCCAAGGTGGTACCAGTGCCAAGTTGTGCTGTTTTTGTAGTACCAAGTGCGTCCTGCAATTTGCCATCCAGAAGAGGGGCAGTTGAGTTTTGTTTGCCAGAGAAAAGCGCCGAGGTTTGTGTTTGAGGGCATATGGCTGAGAGTGGCCGGCTGACCCCTGAAAATCCACAATAGGCAGGATGGTTCCCAGAGCCAAGGTGGCACCAGTCCCAAGTCGGGCTGGTTTGATAGTACTAAATAACTCCTGCAATCTGCCATCCAGAAGCGGGGCAGCTCAATTTTGTTTGCCAGGGAAACGGGCCGAGGTTTTGTCTGGGGGCCTATGGCTGGGAGTGACCGGCTGGCTCCTGAAAAGCTACGATAGGCAGGATGGTGACCAGACCCATGGTGGCACCAGTGCCAAGTTGGGCTGGTTTGATAGTACCAAGTGGCTACTGCAATCTGCCATCAAAATGTTGGCAGGCCAGTTTTGTTTTCCAGGGAAAAGCGCCGTTGTTTGTGTTTGGGGGCTTGTGGCTGGGAGTGGCCGGCTGGCTCCTTAGAATCCACGATACGCAGGATGGTTCCCAGACCAGAGGTGGCACCAGTGACAAGTCGGGGCAGTTTGATGGTGCAAAGTGGCTCCTGCAATCTGCCATCCAGAAGCGAGGTAGCTTACTTTTGTTTGCCAAGGAAACGGGCCGAGGTTTGTGTCTGGGGGCCTATGGCTGGGAGTGACCGGCTGGCTCCTGAAAAGCTACGATAGGCAGGATGGTGACCAGACCCATGATGGCAGCAGTGCCAATTTGGGCTGATTTGATAGTACCAAGCGGCTCCTGCAATCTGCCATCAAAAATTTGCAGATGAGTTCTGTTTTCCAGGGAAAAGCGCCGTTGTTTTTGTTTGGGGGCCTGTGGCTGGGAGTGGCCGGCTGGCTCCTGAAAAGCTAAGATAGGCAGGATGGCTACCAGACCCATGGTGGCAGCAGTGCCAAGTTGGGGTGGTTTGATAGTACCAAGTGGCTCCTGCAATCTGCCATCCAGAAGCGGGGCAGTTTACTTTTTTTTTCCAAGGGAACGGGCCGTGGTTTGTGTCTGGGGGCCTATGGCTGGGAGTGACCGGATTGGTCGTGAAAAGCTACGATAGGCAGGATGGTGACCAGACCCATGGTGGCACCAGTGCCAAGTTGGGCTGGTTTGATAGTACCAAGTGGCTCCTGCAATCTGCCATCTAAAAGCGGGGCAGCTGAGTTTTGCTTGCCAGAGAAAAGGGCTGTGGTATATGTTTGGGTCCTGTGGCTGGCAGTGGCCGGCTGGCTCCTGAAATTCCATGATACGCAGCATGGTTCCCAGACCCAAGGTGGCACCAGTGCCAAGTAGGGCTGGTTTGACAGAGTCAAGCGCCTCCTGCAATCTCCCATCCAGAAGTGGGGCAGCTGAGTTTTTTTTGCCTGTGAATCGGGCCGTTGTTTTTGATTGGGGTCTGTGCCCGAGAGTGGTCGGCTGGCTCCTGACAATCCACAATACGCAGGATGGTTCACAGACCCAAGGTGGCACCAGTGCCAAGTCGGGCTGGTTTGATAGTACCAAGTGGCTCCTGCAATCCGCCATCCAGAAGCGGGGCAGCGGATTTTTGTTTGCCAGAGAAAAGGGCCGTGGTTTGTTTTTGGGGGCATATGGCTGGGAGTGGCCGGCTGGCTCCTTAAAATGCTCGATACGCAGGATGGTGACCAGACCCAAGGTGGCACCAATGCCAAGTTGTGCTGTTTTTGTAGTACCAAGTGCGTCCTGCAATTTGCCATCCAGAAGAGGGGCAGTTGAGTTTTGTTTGCCAGAGAAAAGGGCCGTGGTTTGTGTTTGAGGGCATATGGCTGAGAGTGGCCGGCTGACCCCTGAAAATCCACAATAGGCAGGATGGTTCCCAGAGCCAAGGTGGCACCAGTGCCAAGTTGGGCTGGTTTGATAGTACTAAATACCTCCTGCAATCTGCCCTCCAGAAGCGGGGCAGCTTAATTTTGTTTGCCAGGGAAACGGGCCGAGGTTTTTGTCTGGGGGCCTATGGCTGGGAGTGACCGGCTGGCTCCTGAAAAGCTGCGATAGGCACGATGGTGACCAGACCCATGGTGGCACAGTGCCAAGTTGGGCTGGTTTGATAGTACCAAGTGGCTCCTGCAATCTGCCATCAAAAAGTTGGCAGGCCAGTTTTGTTTTCCAGGGAAAAGCGCCGTTGTTTGTGTTTGGGGGCCTGTGGCTGGGAGTGGCCGGCTGGCTCCTTAGAATCCACGATACGCGGGATGGTTCCCAGACCAGAGGTGGCACCAGTGCCAAGTCGGGCTGGTTTGATGGTGCAAAGTGGCTCCTGCAATCTGCCATCCAGAAACGGGGCAGCTTACTTTTGTTTGCCAGGGAAACGGGCCGAGGTTTGTGTCTGGGGGCCTATGGCTGGAAGTGACCGGCTGACTCCTGTAAAGCTACGATAGGCAGGACGGTTACCAGACCCATGGTGGCACCAGTGCCAAGTTGGGCTGATTTGATAGTACCAAGTGGCTCCTGCAATCTGCCATCAAAAAGTTGGCAGGCGAGTTTTTATTTCCAGGGAAGAGTGCCGTTGTTTGTGTTTGGGGGCCTGTGGCCGGGAATGGCCGGCTGGCTCCTTAGAATCCACGATACGCAGGATGGTTTCTCAGACCTGAGGTGGCACCAGTGCCAAGTCGGGCTGGTTTGATAGTACCAAGTGGCTCCTGCAATCTGCCATCCAGAAGCGGGGCAGCTTACTTTTGTTTGCCAGGGAAACGGGCCGAGGTTTATGTCTCGGGGCCTATGGCTGGGAGTGACCGGCTAGGTCGTGAAAAGCTACGATAGGCAGGATGGTTACCAGACCCATGGTGGCACCAGTGCCAAGTTGGGCTGGTTTGATAGTACCAAGTGGCTCCTGCAATCTGCCATCAAAAAGTTGGCAGGCCAGTTTTGTTTTCCAGGGAAAAGCGCCGTTGTTTGTGTTTGGGGTCCTGTGGCTGGGAGTGGCCAGCTGGCTCATTAGAATCCACGATACGCAGGATGGTTCCCAGACCAGTGGTGGCACCAGTGCCAAGTTGGGCTGGTTTGATACCACAAAGTGGCTCCTGCAATCTGCCATCCAGAAGCGGGGCAGCTTACTTTTGTTTCCCAAGGAAACGGGCCGTGGTTTGTGTCTGGGGGCCTATGGCTGGGAGTGACCGGCTCGGTCGTGAAAAGCTACGATAGGCAGGATGGTTACCAGACCCATGGTGGCACCAGTGCCAAGTTGGGCTGGTTTGATAGTACCAAGTGGCTCCTGCAATCTGCCATCAAAAAGTTGGCAGGCGAGTTTTGTTTTCCAGGGAAAAGCGCCGTTGTTTGTGTTTGGGGGCCTGTGGCTGGGAGTGGCCAGCTGGCTCCTTAGAATCCACGACACGCGGGATGGTTCCCAGACCAGAGGTGGCACCAGAGCCAAGTCGGGCTGGTTTGATAGTACCAAGTGGCTCCTGCAATCTGCCATCCAGAAGCGGGGCAGCTTACTTTTGTTTGCCAGGGAAACGGGCCGAGGTTTGTGTCTGGGGGCCTATGGCTGGAAGTGACCGGCTGGCTCCTGTAAAGCTACGATAGGCAGGACGGTTACCAGACCCATGGTGGCACCAGTGCCAAGTTGGGCTGATTTGATACTACCAAGTGGCTTCTGCAAACTGCCATGAAAAAGTTGGCAGGCGAGTTTTGTTTTCCAGGGAAAATTGCCGTTGTTTGAGCTTGGGGGCCTGTGGCTGGGAATGGCCGGCTGGCTCCTTAGAATCCACGATACGCAGGATGGTTCCCAGACCCAAGGTTGCACCATTGCCAAGGTAGGCTGGTTTGATAGTACCAAGTGCGTCCTGCAATCTGCCATCCAGAAGTGGGGCAGCTTACTTTTGTTTGCCAGGGAAACGGGCCGTGGTTTGTGTCTGGGGGCCTATGGCTGGGAGAGACCGGCTGGCTCCTGAAATGCTACGATAGGCAGGATGGTGACCAGACCCATGGTGGCACCAGTGCCAAGTCGGGCTGGTTTGATAGTACCAAGTGGCTCCTGCAATCTGCCATCAAAAAGTTGGCAGGCGAGTTTTGTTTGCCAGAGAAAAGCGCCGTTGTTTGTGTTTGGGGGCCTGTGGCTGGGAGTGGCCGGCTGGCTCCTTAGAATCCACGATACGCAGGATGGTTCCCAGACCTGAGGTGGCACCAGTGCCAAGTCGGACTGGTTTGATAGTACCAAGTGGCTCCTGCAATCTGCCATCCAGAAGCGGGGCAGCGGATTTTTGTTTGCCAGAGAAAAGGGCCGTGGTTTGTTTTTGGGGGCATATGGCTGGGAGTGGCCGGCTGGCTCCTTAAAATCCTCGATACGCAGGATGGTGACCAGACCCAAGGTGGTACCAGTGCCAAGTTGTGCTGTTTTTGTAGTACCAAGTGCGTCCTGCAATTTGCCATCCAGAAGAGGGGCAGTTGAGTTTTGTTTGCCAGAGAAAAGCGCCGAGGTTTGTGTTTGAGGGCATATGGCTGAGAGTGGCCGGCTGACCCCTGAAAATCCACAATAGGCAGGATGGTTCCCAGAGCCAAGGCGGCACCAGTCCCAAGTCGGGCTGGTTTGATAGTACTAAATAACTCCTGCAATCTGCCATCCAGAAGCGGGGCAGCTCAATTTTGTTTGCCAGGGAAACGGGCCGAGGTTTTGTCTGGGGGCCTATGGCTGGGAGTGACCGGCTGGCTCCTGAAAAGCTACGATAGGCAGGATGGTGACCAGACCCATGGTGGCACCAGTGCCAAGTTGGGCTGGTTTGATAGTACCAAGTGGCTACTGCAATCTGCCATCAAAATGTTGGCAGGCCAGTTTTGTTTTCCAGGGAAAAGCGCCGTTGTTTGTGTTTGGGGGCTTGTGGCTGGGAGTGGCCGGCTGGCTCCTTAGAATCCACGATACGCAGGATGGTTCCCAGACCAGAGGTGGCACCAGTGACAAGTCGGGGCAGTTTGATGGTGCAAAGTGGCTCCTGCAATCTGCCATCCAGAAGCGAGGTAGCTTACTTTTGTTTGCCAAGGAAACGGGCCGAGGTTTGTGTCTGGGGGCCTATGGCTGGGAGTGACCGGCTGGCTCCTGAAAAGCTACGATAGGCAGGATGGTGACCAGACCCATGATGGCAGCAGTGCCAATTTGGGCTGATTTGATAGTACCAAGCGGCTCCTGCAATCTGCCATCAAAAAGTTTGCAGATGAGTTCTGTTTTCCAGGGAAAAGCGCCGTTGTTTTTGTTTGGGGGCCTGTGGCTGGGAGTGGCCGGCTGGCTCCTGAAAAGCTAAGATAGGCAGGATGGCTACCAGACCCATGGTGGCAGCAGTGCCAAGTTGGGCTGGTTTGATAGTACCAAGTGGCTCCTGCAATCTGCCATCCAGAAGCGGGGCAGTTTACTTTTTTTTTCCAAGGGAACGGGCCGTGGTTTGTGTCTGGGGGCCTATGGCTGGGAGTGACCGGATTGGTCGTGAAAAGCTACGATAGGCAGGATGGTGACCAGACCCATGGTGGCACCAGTGCCAAGTTGGGCTGGTTTGATAGTACCAAGTGGCTCCTGCAATCTGCCATCTAAAAGCGGGGCAGCTGAGTTTTGCTTGCCAGAGAAAAGGGCTGTGGTATATGTTTGGGTCCTGTGGCTGGCAGTGGCCGGCTGGCTCCTGAAATTCCATGATACGCAGCATGGTTCCCAGACCCAAGGTGGCACCAGTGCCAAGTAGGGCTGGTTTGACAGAGTCAAGCGCCTCCTGCAATCTCCCATCCAGAAGTGGGGCAGCTGAGTTTTTTTTGCCTGTGAATCGGGCCGTTGTTTTTGATTGGGGTCTGTGCCCGAGAGTGGTCGGCTGGCTCCTGACAATCCACAATACGCAGGATGGTTCACAGACCCAAGGTGGCACCAGTGCCAAGTCGGGCTGGTTTGATAGTACCAAGTGGCTCCTGCAATCCGCCATCCAGAAGCGGGGCAGCGGATTTTTGTTTGCCAGAGAAAAGGGCCGTGGTTTGTTTTTGGGGGCATATGGCTGGGAGTGGCCGGCTGGCTCCTTAAAATGCTCGATACGCAGGATGGTGACCAGACCCAAGGTGGCACCAATGCCAAGTTGTGCTGTTTTTGTAGTACCAAGTGCGTCCTGCAATTTGCCATCCAGAAGAGGGGCAGTTGAGTTTTGTTTGCCAGAGAAAAGGGCCGTGGTTTGTGTTTGAGGGCATATGGCTGAGAGTGGCCGGCTGACCCCTGAAAATCCACAATAGGCAGGATGGTTCCCAGAGCCAAGGTGGCACCAGTGCCAAGTTGGGCTGGTTTGATAGTACTAAATACCTCCTGCAATCTGCCCTCCAGAAGCGGGGCAGCTTAATTTTGTTTGCCAGGGAAACGGGCCGAGGTTTTTGTCTGGGGGCCTATGGCTGGGAGTGACCGGCTGGCTCCTGAAAAGCTGCGATAGGCACGATGGTGACCAGACCCATGGTGGCACAGTGCCAAGTTGGGCTGGTTTGATAGTACCAAGTGGCTCCTGCAATCTGCCATCAAAAAGTTGGCAGGCCAGTTTTGTTTTCCAGGGAAAAGCGCCGTTGTTTGTGTTTGGGGGCCTGTGGCTGGGAGTGGCCGGCTGGCTCCTTAGAATCCACGATACGCGGGATGGTTCCCAGACCAGAGGTGGCACCAGTGCCAAGTCGGGCTGGTTTGATGGTGCAAAGTGGCTCCTGCAATCTGCCATCCAGAAGCGGGGCAGCTTACTTTTGTTTGCCAGGGAAACGGGCCGAGGTTTGTGTCTGGGGGCCTATGGCTGGAAGTGACCGGCTGACTCCTGTAAAGCTACGATAGGCAGGACGGTTACCAGACCCATGGTGGCACCAGTGCCAAGTTGGGCTGATTTGATAGTACCAAGTGGCTCCTGCAATCTGCCATCAAAAAGTTGGCAGGCGAGTTTTTATTTCCAGGGAAGAGTGCCGTTGTTTGTGTTTGGGGGCCTGTGGCCGGGAATGGCCGGCTGGCTCCTTAGAATCCACGATACGCAGGATGGTTTCTCAGACCTGAGGTGGCACCAGTGCCAAGTCGGGCTGGTTTGATAGTACCAAGTGGCTCCTGCAATCTGCCATCCAGAAGCGGGGCAGCTTACTTTTGTTTGCCAGGGAAACGGGCCGAGGTTTGTGTCTCGGGGCCTATGGCTGGGAGTGACCGGCTAGGTCGTGAAAAGCTACGATAGGCAGGATGGTTACCAGACCCATGGTGGCACCAGTGCCAAGTTGGGCTGGTTTGATAGTACCAAGTGGCTCCTGCAATCTGCCATCAAAAAGTTGGCAGGCCAGTTTTGTTTTCCAGGGAAAAGCGCCGTTGTTTGTGTTTGGGGTCCTGTGGCTGGGAGTGGCCAGCTGGCTCATTAGAATCCACGATACGCAGGATGGTTCCCAGACCAGTGGTGGCACCAGTGCCAAGTTGGGCTGGTTTGATACCACAAAGTGGCTCCTGCAATCTGCCATCCAGAAGCGGGGCAGCTTACTTTTGTTTGCCAAGGAAACGGGCCGTGGTTTGTGTCTGGGGGCCTATGGCTGGGAGTGACCGGCTCGGTCGTGAAAAGCTACGATAGGCAGGATGGTTACCAGACCCATGGTGGCACCAGTGCCAAGTTGGGCTGGTTTGATAGTACCAAGTGGCTCCTGCAATCTGCCATCAAAAAGTTGGCAGGCGAGTTTTGTTTTCCAGGGAAAAGCGCCGTTGTTTGTGTTTGGGGGCCTGTGGCTGGGAGTGGCCAGCTGGCTCCTTAGAATCCACGACACGCGGGATGGTTCCCAGACCAGAGGTGGCACCAGAGCCAAGTCGGGCTGGTTTGATAGTACCAAGTGGCTCCTGCAATCTGCCATCCAGAAGCGGGGCAGCTTACTTTTGTTTGCCAGGGAAACGGGCCGAGGTTTGTGTCTGGGGGCCTATGGCTGGAAGTGACCGGCTGGCTCCTGTAAAGCTACGATAGGCAGGACGGTTACCAGACCCATGGTGGCACCAGTGCCAAGTTGGGCTGATTTGATACTACCAAGTGGCTTCTGCAAACTGCCATGAAAAAGTTGGCAGGCGAGTTTTGTTTTCCAGGGAAAATTGCCGTTGTTTGAGCTTGGGGGCCTGTGGCTGGGAATGGCCGGCTGGCTCCTTAGAATCCACGATACGCAGGATGGTTCCCAGACCCAAGGTTGCACCATTGCCAAGGTAGGCTGGTTTGATAGTACCAAGTGCGTCCTGCAATCTGCCATCCAGAAGTGGGGCAGCTTACTTTTGTTTGCCAGGGAAACGGGCCGTGGTTTGTGTCTGGGGGCCTATGGCTGGGAGAGACCGGCTGGCTCCTGAAATGCTACGATAGGCAGGATGGTGACCAGACCCATGGTGGCACCAGTGCCAAGTCGGGCTGGTTTGATAGTACCAAGTGGCTCCTGCAATCTGCCATCAAAAAGTTGGCAGGCGAGTTTTGTTTGCCAGAGAAAAGCGCCGTTGTTTGTGTTTGGGGGCCTGTGGCTGGGAGTGGCCGGCTGGCTCCTTAGAATCCACGATACGCAGGATGGTTCCCAGACCTGAGGTGGCACCAGTGCCAAGTCGGACTGGTTTGATAGTACCAAGTGGCTCCTGCAATCTGCCATCCAGAAGCGGGGCAGCTTACTTTTGTTTGCCAGGGAAACGGGCCGAGGTTTGTGTCTCGGGGCCTATGGGTGGGACTGACCGGCTGGCTCCTGAAAAGCTACGATAGGCATGATGGTGACCAGACCCATGGTGGCACCAGTGCCAAGTTGGGCTGGTTTGATAGTACCAAGTGGCTCCTGCAATCTGCCATCAAAAAGTTGGCAGGCCAGTTTTGTTTTCCAGGGAGAAGCGCCGTTGTTTTTGTTTGGGGGCCTGTGGCTGGGAGTGGCCGGCTGGCTAATTAGAATCCACGATTGGCAGGATGGTTCCCAGACCAGAGGTGGCACCAGTGCCAAGTCGGGCTAGTTTGATGGTGCAAAGTGGCTCCTGCAATCTGCCATCAAAAAGTTGGCAGGCCAGTTTTGTTTTCCAGGGAAGAGTGCCGTTGTTTTTGTTTGGGGGCCTGTGGCTGGGAGTGGCTGGATGGCTCCTTGGAATCCACGATACGCAGGATGGTTCCCAGACCACAGGTGGCACCAGTGCTAAGTTGGGCTTGTTTGATACCACAAAGTGGCTCCTGCAATATGCCATCCAGAAGCGGGGCAGCTTACTTTTGTTTGCAAAGGAAACGGGCCGTGGTTTGTGTCTGGGGGCCTATGGCTGGGAGTGACCGGCTCGGTCGTGAAAAGCTACGATAGGCAGGATGGTGACCAGACCCATGGTGGCAGCAGTGCCAAGTTGGGCTGGTTTGATAGTACCAAGTGGCTCCTGCAATCTGCCATCCAGAAGCGGGGCAGCTTACTTTTGTTTGCCAGGGAAACGGGTCGAAGTTTGTGTCTCGGGGCCTATGGGTGGGACTGACCGGCTGGCTCCTGAAAAGCTACGATAGGCAGGATGGTGACCAGACCCATGGTGGCACCAGTGCCAAGTTGGGCTGGTTTGATAGTACCAAGTGGCTCCTGCCATCTGCCATCAAAAAGTTGGCAGGTGAGTTCTGTTTTCCAGGGAAAAGCGCCGTTGTTTTTGTTTGGGGGCCTGTGGCTGGGAGTGGCCGGCTGGCTCCTGAAAAGCTACGATAGGCAGGATGGTGTCCAGACCCATGGTGGCACCAGTGCCAAGTTGGGCTGGTTTGATAGTACCAAGTGGCTCCTGCCATCTGCCATCAAAAAGTTGGCAGGCCAGTTTTGTTTTCCAGGGAAAAGCGCCGTTGTTTGTGTTTGGGGGCCTGTGGCTGGGAGTGGCCGGCTGGCTAATTATAATCCACGATACGCAGGATGGTTCCCAGACCAGAGGTGGCACCAGTGCCAAGTCGGGCTAGTTTGATGGTGCAAAGTGGCTCCTGCAATCTGCCATCCAGAAGCGAGGTAGCTTACTTTTGTTTGCCAAGGAAACGGGCCGAGGTTTGTGTCTGGGGGCCTATGGCTGGGAGTGACCGGCTGGCTCCTGAAAAGCTACGATAGGCAGGATGGTGACCAGACCCATGATGGCAGCAGTGCCAATTTGGGCTGATTTGATAGTACCAAGCGGCTCCTGCAATCTGCCATCAAAAATTTTGCAGATGAGTTCTGTTTTCCAGGGAAAAGCGCCGTTGTTTTTGTTTGGGGGCCTGTGGCTGGGAGTGGCCGGCTGGCTCCTGAAAAGCTAAGATAGGCAGGATGGCTACCAGACCCATGGTGGCAGCAGTGCCAAGTTGGGCTGGTTTGATAGTACCAAGTGGCTCCTGCAATCTGCCATCCAGAAGCGGGGCAGTTTACTTTTTTTTTCCAAGGGAACGGGCCGTGGTTTGTGTCTGGGGGCCTATGGCTGGGAGTGACCGGATTGGTCGTGAAAAGCTACGATAGGCAGGATGGTGACCAGACCCATGGTGGCACCAGTGCCAAGTTGGGCTGGTTTGATAGTACCAAGTGGCTCCTGCAATCTGCCATCTAAAAGCGGGGCAGCTGAGTTTTGCTTGCCAGAGAAAAGGGCTGTGGTATATGTTTGGGTCCTGTGGCTGGCAGTGGCCGGCTGGCTCCTGAAATTCCATGATACGCAGCATGGTTCCCAGACCCAAGGTGGCACCAGTGCCAAGTAGGGCTGGTTTGACAGAGTCAAGCGCCTCCTGCAATCTCCCATCCAGAAGTGGGGCAGCTGAGTTTTTTTTGCCTGTGAATCGGGCCGTTGTTTTTGATTGGGGTCTGTGCCCGAGAGTGGTCGGCTGGCTCCTGACAATCCACAATACGCAGGATGGTTCACAGACCCAAGGTGGCACCAGTGCCAAGTCGGGCTGGTTTGATAGTACCAAGTGGCTCCTGCAATCCGCCATCCAGAAGCGGGGCAGCGGATTTTTGTTTGCCAGAGAAAAGGGCCGTGGTTTGTTTTTGGGGGCATATGGCTGGGAGTGGCCGGCTGGCTCCTTAAAATGCTCGATACGCAGGATGGTGACCAGACCCAAGGTGGCACCAATGCCAAGTTGTGCTGTTTTTGTAGTACCAAGTGCGTCCTGCAATTTGCCATCCAGAAGAGGGGCAGTTGAGTTTTGTTTGCCAGAGAAAAGGGCCGTGGTTTGTGTTTGAGGGCATATGGCTGAGAGTGGCCGGCTGACCCCTGAAAATCCACAATAGGCAGGATGGTTCCCAGAGCCAAGGTGGCACCAGTGCCAAGTTGGGCTGGTTTGATAGTACTAAATACCTCCTGCAATCTGCCCTCCAGAAGCGGGGCAGCTTAATTTTGTTTGCCAGGGAAACGGGCCGAGGTTTTTGTCTGGGGGCCTATGGCTGGGAGTGACCGGCTGGCTCCTGAAAAGCTGCGATAGGCACGATGGTGACCAGACCCATGGTGGCACAGTGCCAAGTTGGGCTGGTTTGATAGTACCAAGTGGCTCCTGCAATCTGCCATCAAAAAGTTGGCAGGCCAGTTTTGTTTTCCAGGGAAAAGCGCCGTTGTTTGTGTTTGGGGGCCTGTGGCTGGGAGTGGCCGGCTGGCTCCTTAGAATCCACGATACGCGGGATGGTTCCCAGACCAGAGGTGGCACCAGTGCCAAGTCGGGCTGGTTTGATGGTGCAAAGTGGCTCCTGCAATCTGCCATCCAGAAGCGGGGCAGCTTACTTTTGTTTGCCAGGGAAACGGGCCGAGGTTTGTGTCTGGGGGCCTATGGCTGGAAGTGACCGGCTGACTCCTGTAAAGCTACGATAGGCAGGACGGTTACCAGACCCATGGTGGCACCAGTGCCAAGTTGGGCTGATTTGATAGTACCAAGTGGCTCCTGCAATCTGCCATCAAAAAGTTGGCAGGCGAGTTTTTATTTCCAGGGAAGAGTGCCGTTGTTTGTGTTTGGGGGCCTGTGGCCGGGAATGGCCGGCTGGCTCCTTAGAATCCACGATACGCAGGATGGTTTCTCAGACCTGAGGTGGCACCAGTGCCAAGTCGGGCTGGTTTGATAGTACCAAGTGGCTCCTGCAATCTGCCATCCAGAAGCGGGGCAGCTTACTTTTGTTTGCCAGGGAAACGGGCCGAGGTTTGTGTCTCGGGGCCTATGGCTGGGAGTGACCGGCTAGGTCGTGAAAAGCTACGATAGGCAGGATGGTTACCAGACCCATGGTGGCACCAGTGCCAAGTTGGGCTGGTTTGATAGTACCAAGTGGCTCCTGCAATCTGCCATCAAAAAGTTGGCAGGCCAGTTTTGTTTTCCAGGGAAAAGCGCCGTTGTTTGTGTTTGGGGTCCTGTGGCTGGGAGTGGCCAGCTGGCTCATTAGAATCCACGATACGCAGGATGGTTCCCAGACCAGTGGTGGCACCAGTGCCAAGTTGGGCTGGTTTGATACCACAAAGTGGCTCCTGCAATCTGCCATCCAGAAGCGGGGCAGCTTACTTTTGTTTGCCAAGGAAACGGGCCGTGGTTTGTGTCTGGGGGCCTATGGCTGGGAGTGACCGGCTCGGTCGTGAAAAGCTACGATAGGCAGGATGGTTACCAGACCCATGGTGGCACCAGTGCCAAGTTGGGCTGGTTTGATAGTACCAAGTGGCTCCTGCAATCTGCCATCAAAAAGTTGGCAGGCGAGTTTTGTTTTCCAGGGAAAAGCGCCGTTGTTTGTGTTTGGGGGCCTGTGGCTGGGAGTGGCCAGCTGGCTCCTTAGAATCCACGACACGCGGGATGGTTCCCAGACCAGAGGTGGCACCAGAGCCAAGTCGGGCTGGTTTGATAGTACCAAGTGGCTCCTGCAATCTGCCATCCAGAAGCGGGGCAGCTTACTTTTGTTTGCCAGGGAAACGGGCCGAGGTTTGTGTCTGGGGGCCTATGGCTGGAAGTGACCGGCTGGCTCCTGTAAAGCTACGATAGGCAGGACGGTTACCAGACCCATGGTGGCACCAGTGCCAAGTTGGGCTGATTTGATACTACCAAGTGGCTTCTGCAAACTGCCATGAAAAAGTTGGCAGGCGAGTTTTGTTTTCCAGGGAAAATTGCCGTTGTTTGAGCTTGGGGGCCTGTGGCTGGGAATGGCCGGCTGGCTCCTTAGAATCCACGATACGCAGGATGGTTCCCAGACCCAAGGTTGCACCATTGCCAAGGTAGGCTGGTTTGATAGTACCAAGTGCGTCCTGCAATCTGCCATCCAGAAGTGGGGCAGCTTACTTTTGTTTGCCAGGGAAACGGGCCGTGGTTTGTGTCTGGGGGCCTATGGCTGGGAGAGACCGGCTGGCTCCTGAAATGCTACGATAGGCAGGATGGTGACCAGACCTATGGTGGCACCAGTGCCAAGTCGGGCTGGTTTGATAGTACCAAGTGGCTCCTGCAATCTGCCATCAAAAAGTTGGCAGGCGAGTTTTGTTTGCCAGAGAAAAGCGCCGTTGTTTGTGTTTGGGGGCCTGTGGCTGGGAGTGGCCGGCTGGCTCCTTAGAATCCACGATACGCAGGATGGTTCCCAGACCTGAGGTGGCACCAGTGCCAAGTCGGACTGGTTTGATAGTACCAAGTGGCTCCTGCAATCTGCCATCCAGAAGCGGGGCAGCTTACTTTTGTTTGCCAGGGAAACGGGCCGAGGTTTGTGTCTCGGGGCCTATGGGTGGGACTGACCGGCTGGCTCCTGAAAAGCTACGATAGGCATGATGGTGACCAGACCCATGGTGGCACCAGTGCCAAGTTGGGCTGGTTTGATAGTACCAAGTGGCTCCTGCAATCTGCCATCAAAAAGTTGGCAGGCCAGTTTTGTTTTCCAGGGAGAAGCGCCGTTGTTTTTGTTTGGGGGCCTGTGGCTGGGAGTGGCCGGCTGGCTAATTAGAATCCACGATTGGCAGGATGGTTCCCAGACCAGAGGTGGCACCAGTGCCAAGTCGGGCTAGTTTGATGGTGCAAAGTGGCTCCTGCAATCTGCCATCAAAAAGTTGGCAGGCCAGTTTTGTTTTCCAGGGAAGAGTGCCGTTGTTTTTGTTTGGGGGCCTGTGGCTGGGAGTGGCCGGATGGCTCCTTGGAATCCACGATACGCAGGATGGTTCCCAGACCACAGGTGGCACCAGTGCTAAGTTGGGCTTGTTTGATACCACAAAGTGGCTCCTGCAATATGCCATCCAGAAGCGGGGCAGCTTACTTTTGTTTGCAAAGGAAACGGGCCGTGGTTTGTGTCTGGGGGCCTATGGCTGGGAGTGACCGGCTCGGTCGTGAAAAGCTACGATAGGCAGGATGGTGACCAGACCCATGGTGGCAGCAGTGCCAAGTTGGGCTGGTTTGATAGTACCAAGTGGCTCCTGCAATCTGCCATCCAGAAGCGGGGCAGCTTACTTTTGTTTGCCAGGGAAACGGGTCGAAGTTTGTGTCTCGGGGCCTATGGGTGGGACTGACCGGCTGGCTCCTGAAAAGCTACGATAGGCAGGATGGTGACCAGACCCATGGTGGCACCAGTGCCAAGTTGGGCTGGTTTGATAGTACCAAGTGGCTCCTGCCATCTGCCATCAAAAAGTTGGCAGGTGAGTTCTGTTTTCCAGGGAAAAGCGCCGTTGTTTTTGTTTGGGGGCCTGTGGCTGGGAGTGGCCGGCTGGCTCCTGAAAAGCTACGATAGGCAGGATGGTGTCCAGACCCATGGTGGCACCAGTGCCAAGTTGGGCTGGTTTGATAGTACCAAGTGGCTCCTGCCATCTGCCATCAAAAAGTTGGCAGGCCAGTTTTGTTTTCCAGGGAAAAGCGCCGTTGTTTGTGTTTGGGGGCCTGTGGCTGGGAGTGGCCGGCTGGCTAATTATAATCCACGATACGCAGGATGGTTCCCAGACCAGAGGTGGCACCAGTGCCAAGTCGGGCTAGTTTGATGGTGCAAAGTGGCTCCTGCAATCTGCCATCAAAAAGTTGGCAGGCCAGTTTTGTTTTCCAGGGAAGAGTGCCGTTGTTTTTGTTTGGGGGCCTGTGGCTGGGAGTGGCCGGCTGGCTCCTTGGAATCCACGATACGCAGGATGGTTCCCAGACCACAGGTGGCACCAGTGCTAAGTTGGGCTTGTTTGATACCACAAAGTGGCTCCTGAAATATGCCATCCAGAAGCGGGGCAGCTTACTTTTTTTTGCCAAGGAAACGGGCCGAGGTTTGTGTCTGGGCGCCTATGGCTGGGATTGACCGGCTCGGTCGTGAAAAGCTACGATAGGCAGGATGGTGACCAGACCCATGGTGGCACCAGTGCCAAGTTGGGCTGGTTTGATAGTACCAAGTGGCTCCTGCAATCTGCCATCTAAAAGCGGGGCAGCTGAGTTTTGCTTGCCAGAGAAAAGGGCTGTGGTATGTGTTTGGGTCCTGTGGCTGGCAGTGGCCGGCTGGCTCCTGAAATTCCATGATACGCAGCATGGTTCCCAGACCCAAGGTGGCACCAGTGCCAAGTAGGGCTGGTTTGACAGAGTCAAGCGCGTCCTGCAATCTCACATCCAGAAGTGGAGCAGCTGAGTTTTTTTTGCCTGTGAATCGGGCCGTTGTTTTTGATTGGGGTCTGTGGCCGAGAGTGGTCGGCTGGCTCCTGACAATCCACAATACGCAGGATGGTTCACAGACCCAAGGTGGCACCAGTGCCAAGTCGGGCTGGTTTGATAGTACCAAGTGGCTCCTGCAATCTGCCATCCAGAAGCAAGGCAGCGGATTTTTGTTTGCCAGAGAAAAGGGCCGTGGTTTGTTTTTGGGGGCATATGGCTGGGAGTGGCCGGCTGGCTCCTTAAAATCCTCGATACGCAGGATGGTGACCAGACCCAAGGTGGTACCAGTGCCAAGTTGTGCTGTTTTTGTAGTACCAAGTGCGTCCTGCAATTTGCCATCCAGAAGAGGGGCAGTTGAGTTTTGTTTGCCAGAGAAAAGCGCCGTGGTTTGTGTTTGAGGGCATATGGCTGAGAGTGGCCGGCTGACCCCTGAAAATCCACAATAGGCAGGATGGTTCCCAGAGCCAAGGTGGCACCAGTGCCAAGTCGGGCTGGTTTGATACTACTAAATAGCTCCTGCAATCTGCCATCCAGAAGCGGGGCAGCTTACTTTTGTTTGCCAGGGAAACGGGCCGAGGTTTGTGTTTGGGGGCCTATGGCTGGGAGTGACCGGCTGGCTCCTGAAAAGCTACAATAGGCACGATGGTGACCAGACCAATGGTGGCACCAGTGCCAAGTTGGGCTGGTTTGATAGTACCAAGTGGCTCCTGCAATCTGCCATCAAAAAGTTGGCAGGCGAGTTTTGTTTTCCAGGGAAAAGCGCCGTTGTTTGTGTTTGGGGGCCTATGGCTGGGAGTGGCCGGCTGGCTAATTAGAATCCACGATACGCAGGATGGTTCCCAGACCAGAGGTGGCACCAGTGCCAAGTCGGGCTAGTTTGATGGTGCAAAGTGGCTCCTGCAATCTGCCATGAAAAAGTTGGCAGGCGAGTTTTGTTTTCCAGGGAAAAGTGCCGTTGTTTGTGTTTGGTGGACTGTGGCTGGGAGTGGCCGGCTGGCTCCTTAGAATCCACGATACGCGGGATGGTTCCCAGACCAGAGGTGGCACCAGTTCCAAGTCGGGCTGGTTTGATAGTACCAAGTGGCTCCTGCAATCTGCCATCAAAAAGATGGCAGGCGAGTTTTGTTTTCCAGGGAAGAGTGCCGTTGTTTGTGTTTGGGGGCCTGTGGCTGGGAGTGGCCGGCTGGCTCCTCAGAATCCACGATACGCAGGATGGTTCCCAGACCCAAGGTTGCACCATTGCCAAGGTAGGCTGGTTTGATAGTACCAAGTGCGTCCCGCAATCTGCCATCCAGAAGTGGGGCAGCTTACTTTTGTTTGCCAGGGAAACGGGCCGTGGTTTGTGTCTGGGGGCCTATGGCTGGGAGTGACCGGCTGGCTCCTGAAAAGCTGCGATAGGCACGATGGTGACCAGACCCATGGTGGCACAGTGCCAAGTTGGGCTGGTTTGATAGTACCAAGTGGCTCCTGCAATCTGCCATCAAAAAGTTGGCAGGCCAGTTTTGTTTTCCAGGGAAAAGCGCCGTTGTTTGTGTTTGGGGGCCTGTGGCTGGGAGTGGCCGGCTGGCTCCTTAGAATCCACGATACGCGGGATGGTTCCCAGACCAGAGGTGGCACCAGTGCCAAGTCGGGCTGGTTTGATAGTACCAAGTGGCTCCTGCAATCTGCCATCCAGAAGCGGGGCAGCTTACTTTTGTTTGCCAGAGAAAAGGGCCGTGGTTTGTTTTTGGGGGCATATGGCTGGGAGTGGCCGGCTGGCTCCTTAAAATCCTCGATACGCAGGATGGTGACCAGACGCAAGGTGGTACCAGTGCCAAGTTGTGCTGTTTTTGTAGTACCAAGTGCGTCCTGCAATTTGCCATCCAGAAGAGGGGCAGTTGAGTTTTGTTTGCCTGAGAAAAGCGCCGTGGTTTGTGTTTGAGGGCATATGGCTGAGAGTGGCCGGCTGACCCCTGAAAATCCACAATAGGCGGGATGGTTCCCAGAGCCAAGGTGGCACCAGTGCCAAGTCGGGCTGGTTTGATAGTACTAAATAGCTCCTGCAATCTGCCATCCAGAAGCGGGGCAGCTTAATTTTGTTTGCCAGGACGACGGGCCGAGGTTTTGTCTGGGGGCCTATGGCTGGGAGTGACCGGCTGGCTCCTGAAAAGCTACGATAGGCACGATGGTGACCAGACCCATGGTGGCACCAGTGCCAAGTTGGGCTGGTTTGATAGTACCAAGTGGCTCCTGCAATCTGCCATCAAAAAGTTGGCAGGCCAGTTTTGTTTTCCAGGGAAAAGCGCCGTTGTTTGTGTTTGGGGGCCTGTGGCTGACAGTGGCCGGCTGGCTAATTAGAATCCACGATACGCAGGATGGTTCCCAGACCCGAGGTGGCACCAGTGACCTGTCGTGCTAGTATGATGGTGCAAAGTGGCTCCTGCAATCTGCCATCCAGAAGCGGGGTAGCTTACTTTTGTTTGCCAGGGAAACGGGCCGAGGTTTGTGTCTGGGGGCCTATGGCTGGAAGTGACCGGCTGGCTCCTGTAAAGCTACGATAGGCAGGACTGTTACTAGACCCATGGTGGCACCAGTGCCAAGTTGGGCTGATTTGATAGTACCAAGTGGCTCCTGCAATCTGCCATCAAAAAGTTGGCAGGCGAGTTTTGTTTTCCAGGGAAGAGTGCCGTTGTTTGTGTTTGGGGGCCTGTGGCTGGGAGTGGCCGGCTGGCTCCTTAGAATCCACGATACGCAGGATGGTTCCCAGACCCAAGGTTGCACCATTGCCAAGGTAGGCTGGTTTGATAGTACCAAGTGCGTCCTGCAATCTGCCATCCAGAAGTGGGGCAGCTTACTTTTGTTTGCCAGGGAAATGGGCCGTGGTTTGTGTCTGGGGGCCTATGGCTGGGAGGGACCGGCTAGGTCCTGAAAAGCTACGATAGGCAGGATGGTGACCAGACCCATGGTGGCACCAGTGCCAAGTTGGGCTGGTTTGATAGTACCAAGTGGCTCCTGCAATCTGCCATCAAAATGTTGGCAGGCCAGTTTTGTTTTCCAGGGAAAAGCGCCGTTGTTTGTGTTTGGGGGCTTGTGGCTGGGAGTGGCCGGCTGGCTCCTTAGAATCCACGATACGCGGGATGGTTCCCAGACCAGTGGTGGAACCAGTGACAAGTCGGGCCAGTTTGATGGTGCAAAGTGGCTCCTGCAATCTGCCATCCAGAAGCGGGGTAGCTTACTTTTGTTTGCCAAGGAAACGGGCCGAGGTTTGTGTCTGGGGGCCTATGGCTGGGAGTGACCGGCTGGCTCCTGAAAAGCTACGATAGGCAGGATGGTGACCAGACCCATGATGGCAGCAGTGCCAATTTGGGCTGATTTGATAGTACCAAGCGGCTCCTGCAATCTGCCATCAAAAAGTTGGCAGACGAGTTCTGTTTTCCAGGGAAAAGCGCCGTTGTTTTTGTTTGGGGGCCTGTGGCTGGGAGTGGCCGGCTGGCTCCTGAAAAGCTACGATAAGCAGGATGGCTACCAGACCCATGGTGGCAGCAGTGCCAAGTTGGGCTGGTTTGATAGTACCAAGTGGTTCCTGCAATCTGCCATCCAGAAGCGGGGCAGCTTACTTTTTTTTACCCAGGGAACGGGCCGTGGTTTGTGTCTGGGGGCCTATGGCTGGGAGTGACCGGCTTGGTCGTGAAAAGCTACTATAGGCAGGATGGTGACCAGACCCATGGTGGCACCAGTGCCAAGTTGGGCTGGTTTGATAGTACCAAGTGGCTCCTGCAATCTGCCATCTAAAAGCGGGGCAGCGGAGTTTTGCTTGCCAGAGAAAAGGGCTGTGGTATATGTTTGGGTCCTGTGGCTGGCAGTGGCCGGCTGGCTCCTGAAATTCCATGATACGCAGCATGGTTCCCAGACCCAAGGTGGCACCAGTGCCAAGTAGGGCTGGTTTGACAGAGTCAAGCGCCTCCTGCAATCTCCCATCCAGAAGTGGGGCAGCGGAGTGTTTTTGCCTGAGAATCGGGCCGTTGTTTTTGATTGGGGTCTGTGGCCGAGAGTGGTCGGCTGGCTCCTGACAATCCACATTACGCAGGATGGTTCACAGACCCAAGGTGGCACCAGTGCCAAGTCGGGCTGGTTTGATAGTACCAAGTGGCTCCTGCAATCCGCCATCCAGAAGCGGGGCAGCGGATTTTTGTTTGCCAGAGAAAAGGGCCGTGGTTTGTTTTTGGGGGCATATGGCTGGGAGTGGCCGGCTGGCTCCTTAAAATCCTCGATACGCAGGATGGTGACCAGACCCAAGGTGGCACCAATGCCAAGTTGTGCTGTTTTTGTAGTACCAAGTGCGTCCTGCAATTTGCCATCCAGAAGAGGGGCAGTTGAGTTTTGTTTGCCAGAGAAAAGCGCCGTGGTTTGTGTTTGAGGGCATATGGCTGAGAGTGGCCGGCTGACCCCTGAAAATCCACAATAGGCAGGATGGTTCCCAGAGCCAAGGTGGCATCAGTGCCAAGTTGGGCTGGTTTGATAGTACTAAATAGCTCCTGCAATCTGCCATCCAGAAGCGGGGCAGCTTAATTTTGTTTGCCAGGGAAACGGGCCGAGGTTTTTCTCTGGGGGCCTATGGCTGGGAGTGACCGGCTGGCTCCTGAAAAGCTACGATAGGCAGGATGGTTACCAGACCCATGGTGGCACCAGTGCCAAGTTGGGCTGGTTTGATAGTACCAAGTGGCTCCTGCAATCTGCCATCAAAAAGTTGGCAGGCCAGTTTTGTTTTCCAGGGAAAAGCGCCGTTGTTTGTGTTTGGGGGCCTGTGGCTGGGAGTGGCCGGCTGGCTCCTTAGAATCCACGATACGCAGGATGGTTCCCAGACCAGAGGTGGCACCAGTGCCAAGTCGGGCTGGTTTGATGGTGCAAAGTGGCTCCTGCAATCTGCCATCAAAAAGTTGGCAGGCCAGTTTTGTTTTCCAGGGAAAAGTGCCGTTGTTTCTGTTTGGTGGACTGTGGCTGGGAGTGGCCGGCCGGCTCCTTAGAATCCACGATACGCAGGATGGTTTCCAGACCAGAGGTGGCACCAGTTCCAAGTCGGGCTTGTTTGATAGTACCAAGTGGCTCCTGCAATCTGCCATCCAGAAGCGGGGCAGCTTACTTTTGTTTGCCAGGGAAACGGGCCGTGGTTTGTGTCTGGGGGCCTATGGCTGGGAGTGACCGGCTGGCTCCTGAAAAGCTACGATAGGCAGGATGGTTACCAGATCCATGGTGGCACCAGTGCCAAGTTGGGCTAGTTTGATAGTACTAAGCGGCTCCTGCAATCTGCCATCAAAAAGTTGGCAGGCGAGTTTTGTTTTCCAGGGAAAAGCGCCGTTGTTTTTGTTTGGGGGCCTGTGGGTGGGAGTGGCCGGCTGGCTCCTTAGAATCCACGATACGCAGGATGGTTCCCAGACCAGAGGTGGCACCAGTGCCAAGTCGGGCTAGTTTGATGGTGCAAAGTGGCTCCTGCAATCTGCCATACAGAAGCGGGGTAGATTCCTTTTGTTTGCAAGGGAAAAGGGCCGAGGTTTTTTCTGGGGGCCTATGGGTGGGACTGACCGGCTGGCTCCTGAAAAGCTACGATAGGCAGTATGGTGACCAGACTCATGGTGGCACCAGTGCCACGTTGGGCTGATTTGATAGTACCAAGCGGCTCCTGCAATCTGCCATCAAAAAGTTGGCAGGCGAGTTTTGTTTTCCAGGGGAAAGCGCCGTTGTTTGTGTTTGGGGGCCTATGGCTGGGAGTGGCCGGCTGGCTAATTAGAATCCACGATACGCAGGATGGTTCCCAGACCAGAGGTAGCACCAGTGCCAAGTTGGGCTGGTTTGATAGTACCAAGTGGCTCCTGCAATCTGCCATCAAAAAGTTGGCAGGCGAGTTCTGTTTTCCAGGGAAAAGCGCCGTTGTTTTTGTTTGGGGGCCTGTGGCTGGGAGTGGCCGGCTGGCTCCTGAAAAGCTACGATAGGCAGGATGGTTACCAGACCCATGGTGGCACCAGTGCCAAGTCGGGCTGGTTTGATAGTACCAAGTGGCTCCTGCAATCTGCCATCCAGAAGCGGGGCAGCTTACTTTTTTTTGCCAAGGAAACGGGCCGTGGTTTGTGTCTGGGGGCCTATGGCTGGGAGTGACCGGCTCGGTCGTGAAAAGCTACGCTAGGCAAGATGGTTACTAGACCCATGGTGGCACCAGTGCCAAGTTGGGCTGGTTTGATAGTACCAAGTGGCTCCTGCAATCTGCCATCTAAAAGCGGGGCAGCTGAGTTTTGCTTGCCAGAGAAAAGGGCTGTGGTATGTGTTTGGGTCCTGTGGCTGGCAGTGGCCGGCTGGCTCCTGAAATTCCATGATACGCAGCATGGTTCCCAGACCCAAGGTGGCACCAGTGCCAAGTAGGGCTGGTTTGACAGAGTCAAGCGCCTCCTGCAATCTCCCATCCAGAAGTGGGGCAGCTGAGTTTTTTTTCCCTGTGAATCGGGCCGTTGTTTTTGATTCGGGTCTGTGGCCGAGAGTGGTCGGCTGGCTCCTGACAATCCACAATACGCAGGATGGTTCACAGACCCAAGGTGGCACCAGTGCCAAGTTGGGCTGGTTTGATAGTACCAAGTGGCTCCTGCAATCTGCCATCCAGAAGCGGGGCAGCGGATTTTTGTTTGCCAGAGAAAAGGGCCGTGGTTTGTTTTTGGGGGCATATGGCTGGGAGTGGCCGGCTGGCTCCTTAAAATCCTCGATACGCAGGATGGTGACCAGACCCAAGGTGGTACCAGTGCCAAGTTGTGCTGTTTTTGTAGTACCAAGTGCGTCCTGCAATTTGCCATCCAGAAGAGGGGCAGTTGAGTTTTGTTTGCCAGAGAAAAGCGCCGAGGTTTGTGTTTGAGGGCATATGGCTGAGAGTGGCCGGCTGACCCCTGAAAATCCACAATAGGCAGGATGGATCCCAGAGCCAAGGTGGCACCAGTCCCAAGTCGGGCTGGTTTGATAGTACTAAATAACTCCTGCAATCTGCCATCCAGAAGCGGGGCAGCTCAATTTTGTTTGCCAGGGAAACGGGCCGAGGTTTTGTCTGGGGGCCTATGGCTGGGAGTGACCGGCTGGCTCCTGAAAAGCTACGATAGGCAGGATGGTGACCAGACCCATGGTGGCACCAGTGCCAAGTTGGGCTGGTTTGATAGTACCAAGTGGCTCCTGCAATCTGCCATCAAAAAGTTGGCAGGCGAGTTTTGTTTGCCAGAGAAAAGCGCCGTTGTTTGTGTTTGGGGGCCTGTGGCTGGGAGTGGCCGGCTGGCTCCTTAGAATCCACGATACGCAGGATGGTTCCCAGACCTGAGGTGGCACCAGTGCCAAGTCGGACTGGTTTGATAGTACCAAGTGGCTCCTGCAATCTGCCATCCAGAAGCGGGGCAGCTTACTTTTGTTTGCCAGGGAAACGGGCCGAGGTTTGTGTCTCGGGGCCTATGGGTGGGACTGACCGGCTGGCTCCTGAAAAGCTACGATAGGCATGATGGTGACCAGACCCATGGTGGCACCAGTGCCAAGTTGGGCTGGTTTGATAGTACCAAGTGGCTCCTGCAATCTGCCATCAAAAAGTTGGCAGGCCAGTTTTGTTTTCCAGGGAGAAGCGCCGTTGTTTTTGTTTGGGGGCCTGTGGCTGGGAGTGGCCGGCTGGCTAATTAGAATCCACGATTGGCAGGATGGTTCCCAGACCAGAGGTGGCACCAGTGCCAAGTCGGGCTAGTTTGATGGTGCAAAGTGGCTCCTGCAATCTGCCATCAAAAAGTTGGCAGGCCAGTTTTGTTTTCCAGGGAAGAGTGCCGTTGTTTTTGTTTGGGGGCCTGTGGCTGGGAGTGGCCGGATGGCTCCTTGGAATCCACGATACGCAGGATGGTTCCCAGACCACAGGTGGCACCAGTGCTAAGTTGGGCTTGTTTGATACCACAAAGTGGCTCCTGCAATATGCCATCCAGAAGCGGGGCAGCTTACTTTTGTTTGCAAAGGAAACGGGCCGTGGTTTGTGTCTGGGGGCCTATGGCTGGGAGTGACCGGCTCGGTCGTGAAAAGCTACGATAGGCAGGATGGTGACCAGACCCATGGTGGCAGCAGTGCCAAGTTGGGCTGGTTTGATAGTACCAAGTGGCTCCTGCAATCTGCCATCCAGAAGCGGGGCAGCTTACTTTTGTTTGCCAGGGAAACGGGTCGAAGTTTGTGTCTCGGGGCCTATGGGTGGGACTGACCGGCTGGCTCCTGAAAAGCTACGATAGGCAGGATGGTGACCAGACCCATGGTGGCACCAGTGCCAAGTTGGGCTGGTTTGATAGTACCAAGTGGCTCCTGCCATCTGCCATCAAAAAGTTGGCAGGTGAGTTCTGTTTTCCAGGGAAAAGCGCCGTTGTTTTTGTTTGGGGGCCTGTGGCTGGGAGTGGCCGGCTGGCTCCTGAAAAGCTACGATAGGCAGGATGGTGTCCAGACCCATGGTGGCACCAGTGCCAAGTTGGGCTGGTTTGATAGTACCAAGTGGCTCCTGCCATCTGCCATCAAAAAGTTGGCAGGCCAGTTTTGTTTTCCAGGGAAAAGCGCCGTTGTTTGTGTTTGGGGGCCTGTGGCTGGGAGTGGCCGGCTGGCTAATTATAATCCACGATACGCAGGATGGTTCCCAGACCAGAGGTGGCACCAGTGCCAAGTCGGGCTAGTTTGATGGTGCAAAGTGGCTCCTGCAATCTGCCATCAAAAAGTTGGCAGGCCAGTTTTGTTTTCCAGGGAAGAGTGCCGTTGTTTTTGTTTGGGGGCCTGTGGCTGGGAGTGGCCGGCTGGCTCCTTGGAATCCACGATACGCAGGATGGTTCCCAGACCACAGGTGGCACCAGTGCTAAGTTGGGCTTGTTTGATACCACAAAGTGGCTCCTGAAATATGCCATCCAGAAGCGGGGCAGCTTACTTTTTTTTGCCAAGGAAACGGGCCGAGGTTTGTGTCTGGGCGCCTATGGCTGGGATTGACCGGCTCGGTCGTGAAAAGCTACGATAGGCAGGATGGTGACCAGACCCATGGTGGCACCAGTGCCAAGTTGGGCTGGTTTGATAGTACCAAGTGGCTCCTGCAATCTGCCATCTAAAAGCGGGGCAGCTGAGTTTTGCTTGCCAGAGAAAAGGGCTGTGGTATGTGTTTGGGTCCTGTGGCTGGCAGTGGCCGGCTGGCTCCTGAAATTCCATGATACGCAGCATGGTTCCCAGACCCAAGGTGGCACCAGTGCCAAGTAGGGCTGGTTTGACAGAGTCAAGCGCGTCCTGCAATCTCACATCCAGAAGTGGAGCAGCTGAGTTTTTTTTGCCTGTGAATCGGGCCGTTGTTTTTGATTGGGGTCTGTGGCCGAGAGTGGTCGGCTGGCTCCTGACAATCCACAATACGCAGGATGGTTCACAGACCCAAGGTGGCACCAGTGCCAAGTCGGGCTGGTTTGATAGTACCAAGTGGCTCCTGCAATCTGCCATCCAGAAGCAAGGCAGCGGATTTTTGTTTGCCAGAGAAAAGGGCCGTGGTTTGTTTTTGGGGGCATATGGCTGGGAGTGGCCGGCTGGCTCCTTAAAATCCTCGATACGCAGGATGGTGACCAGACCCAAGGTGGTACCAGTGCCAAGTTGTGCTGTTTTTGTAGTACCAAGTGCGTCCTGCAATTTGCCATCCAGAAGAGGGGCAGTTGAGTTTTGTTTGCCAGAGAAAAGCGCCGTGGTTTGTGTTTGAGGGCATATGGCTGAGAGTGGCCGGCTGACCCCTGAAAATCCACAATAGGCAGGATGGTTCCCAGAGCCAAGGTGGCACCAGTGCCAAGTCGGGCTGGTTTGATACTACTAAATAGCTCCTGCAATCTGCCATCCAGAAGCGGGGCAGCTTACTTTTGTTTGCCAGGGAAACGGGCCGAGGTTTGTGTTTGGGGGCCTATGGCTGGGAGTGACCGGCTGGCTCCTGAAAAGCTACAATAGGCACGATGGTGACCAGACCAATGGTGGCACCAGTGCCAAGTTGGGCTGGTTTGATAGTACCAAGTGGCTCCTGCAATCTGCCATCAAAAAGTTGGCAGGCGAGTTTTGTTTTCCAGGGAAAAGCGCCGTTGTTTGTGTTTGGGGGCCTATGGCTGGGAGTGGCCGGCTGGCTAATTAGAATCCACGATACGCAGGATGGTTCCCAGACCAGAGGTGGCACCAGTGCCAAGTCGGGCTAGTTTGATGGTGCAAAGTGGCTCCTGCAATCTGCCATCAAAAAGTTGGCAGGCCAGTTTTGTTTTCCAGGGAAAAGTGCCGTTGTTTGTGTTTGGTGGACTGTGGCTGGGAGTGGCCGGCTGGCTCCTTAGAATCCACGATACGCGGGATGGTTCCCAGACCAGAGGTGGCACCAGTTCCAAGTCGGGCAGGTTTGATAGTACCAAGTGGCTCCTGCAATCTGCCATCAAAAAGATGGCAGGCGAGTTTTGTTTTCCAGGGAAGAGTGCCGTTGTTTGTGTTTGGGGGCCTGTGGCTGGGAGTGGCCGGCTGGCTCCTCAGAATCCACGATACGCAGGATGGTTCCCAGACCCAAGGTTGCACCATTGCCAAGGTAGGCTGGTTTGATAGTACCAAGTGCGTCCCGCAATCTGCCATCCAGAAGTGGGGCAGCTTACTTTTGTTTGCCAGGGAAACGGGCCGTGGTTTGTGTCTGGGGGCCTATGGCTGGGAGTGACCGGCTGGCTCCTGAAAAGCTACGATAGGCAGGATGGTGACCAGACCCATGGTGGCACCAGTGCCAAGTCGGGCTGGTTTGATAGTACCAAGTGGCTCCTGCAATCTGCCATCAAAAAGTTGGCAGGCGAGTTTTGTTTTCCAGGGAAAAGTGCCGTTGTTTGTGTTTGGGGGCCTGTGGCTGGGAGTGGCCGGCTGGCTCCTTAGAATCCACGATACGCAGGATGGTTCCCAGACCTGAGGTGACACCAGTGCCAAGTCGGGCTGGTTTGATAGTACCAAGTGGCTCCTGCAATCTGCCATCCAGAAGCGGGGCAGCTTACTTTTGTTTGCCAGAGAAAAGGGCCGTGGTTTGTTTTTGGGGGCATATGGCTGGGAGTGGCCGGCTGGCTCCTTAAAATCCTCGATACGCAGGATGGTGACCAGACGCAAGGTGGTACCAGTGCCAAGTTGTGCTGTTTTTGTAGTACCAAGTGCGTCCTGCAATTTGCCATCCAGAAGAGGGGCAGTTGAGTTTTGTTTGCCTGAGAAAAGCGCCGTGGTTTGTGTTTGAGGGCATATGGCTGAGAGTGGCCGGCTGACCCCTGAAAATCCACAATAGGCGGGATGGTTCCCAGAGCCAAGGTGGCACCAGTGCCAAGTCGGGCTGGTTTGATAGTACTAAATAGCTCCTGCAATCTGCCATCCAGAAGCGGGGCAGCTTAATTTTGTTTGCCAGGACGACGGGCCGAGGTTTTGTCTGGGGGCCTATGGCTGGGAGTGACCGGCTGGCTCCTGAAAAGCTACGATAGGCACGATGGTGACCAGACCCATGGTGGCACCAGTGCCAAGTTGGGCTGGTTTGATAGTACCAAGTGGCTCCTGCAATCTGCCATCAAAAATATGGCAGGCCAGTTTTGTTTTCCAAGGAAAAGCGCCGTTGTTTGTGTTTGGGGGCCTGTGGCTGACAGTGGCCGGCTGGCTAATTAGAATCCACGATACGCAGGATGGTTCCCAGACCCGAGGTGGCACCAGTGACCTGTCGTGCTAGTATGATGGTGCAAAGTGGCTCCTGCAATCTGCCATCCAGAAGCGGGGTAGCTTACTTTTGTTTGCCAGGGAAACGGGCCGAGGTTTGTGTCTGGGGGCCTATGGCTGGAAGTGACCGGCTGGCTCCTGTAAAGCTACGATAGGCAGGACTGTTACTAGACCCATGGTGGCACCAGTGCCAAGTTGGGCTGATTTGATAGTACCAAGTGGCTCCTGCAATCTGCCATCAAAAAGTTGGCAGGCGAGTTTTGTTTTCCAGGGAAGAGTGCCGTTGTTTGTGTTTGGGGGCCTGTGGCTGGGAGTGGCCGGCTGGCTCCTTAGAATCCACGATACGCAGGATGGTTCCCAGACCCAAGGTTGCACCATTGCCAAGGTAGGCTGGTTTGATAGTACCAAGTGCGTCCTGCAATCTGCCATCCAGAAGTGGGGCAGCTTACTTTTGTTTGCCAGGGAAATGGGCCGTGGTTTGTGTCTGGGGGCCTATGGCTGGGAGGGACCGGCTAGGTCCTGAAAAGCTACGATAGGCAGGATGGTGACCAGACCCATGGTGGCACCAGTGCCAAGTTGGGCTGGTTTGATAGTACCAAGTGGCTCCTGCAATCTGCCATCAAAATGTTGGCAGGCCAGTTTTGTTTTCCAGGGAAAAGCGCCGTTGTTTGTGTTTGGGGGCTTGTGGCTGGGAGTGGCCGGCTGGCTCCTTAGAATCCACGATACGCGGGATGGTTCCCAGACCAGTGGTGGAACCAGTGACAAGTCGGGCCAGTTTGATGGTGCAAAGTGGCTCCTGCAATCTGCCATCCAGAAGTGGGGTAGCTTACTTTTGTTTGCCAAGGAAACGGGCCGAGGTTTGTGTCTGGGGGCCTATGGCTGGGAGTGACCGGCTGGCTCCTGAAAAGCTACGATAGGCAGGATGGTGACCAGACCCATGATGGCAGCAGTGCCAATTTGGGCTGATTTGATAGTACCAAGCGGCTCCTGCAATCTGCCATCAAAAAGTTGGCAGACGAGTTCTGTTTTCCAGGGAAAAGCGCCGTTGTTTTTGTTTGGGGGCCTGTGGCTGGGAGTGGCCGGCTGGCTCCTGAAAAGCTACGATAAGCAGGATGGCTACCAGACCCATGGTGGCAGCAGTGCCAAGTTGGGCTGGTTTGATAGTACCAAGTGGTTCCTGCAATCTGCCATCCAGAAGCGGGGCAGCTTACTTTTTTTTACCAAGGGAACGGGCCGTGGTTTGTGTCTGGGGGCCTATGGCTGGGAGTGACCGGCTTGGTCGTGAAAAGCTACTATAGGCAGGATGGTGACCAGACCCATGGTGGCACCAGTGCCAAGTTGGGCTGGTTTGATAGTACCAAGTGGCTCCTGCAATCTGCCATCTAAAAGCGGGGCAGCGGAGTTTTGCTTGCCAGAGAAAAGGGCTGTGGTATATGTTTGGGTCCTGTGGCTGGCAGTGGCCGGCTGGCTCCTGAAATTCCATGATACGCAGCATGGTTCCCAGACCCAAGGTGGCACCAGTGCCAAGTAGGGCTGGTTTGACAGAGTCAAGCGCCTCCTGCAATCTCCCATCCAGAAGTGGGGCAGCGGAGTGTTTTTGCCTGAGAATCGGGCCGTTGTTTTTGATTGGGGTCTGTGGCCGAGAGTGGTCGGCTGGCTCCTGACAATCCACATTACGCAGGATGGTTCACAGACCCAAGGTGGCACCAGTGCCAAGTCGGGCTGGTTTGATAGTACCAAGTGGCTCCTGCAATCCGCCATCCAGAAGCGGGGCAGCGGATTTTTGTTTGCCAGAGAAAAGGGCCGTGGTTTGTTTTTGGGGGCATATGGCTGGGAGTGGCCGGCTGGCTCCTTAAAATCCTCGATACGCAGGATGGTGACCAGACCCAAGGTGGCACCAATGCCAAGTTGTGCTGTTTTTGTAGTACCAAGTGCGTCCTGCAATTTGCCATCCAGAAGAGGGGCAGTTGAGTTTTGTTTGCCAGAGAAAAGCGCCGTGGTTTGTGTTTGAGGGCATATGGCTGAGAGTGGCCGGCTGACCCCTGAAAATCCACAATAGGCAGGATGGTTCCCAGAGCCAAGGTGGCACCAGTGCCAAGTTGGGCTGGTTTGATAGTACTAAATAGCTCCTGCAATCTGCCATCCAGAAGCGGGGCAGCTTAATTTTGTTTGCCAGGGAAACGGGCCGAGGTTTTTCTCTGGGGGCCTATGGCTGGGAGTGACCGGCTGGCTCCTGAAAAGCTACGATAGGCAGGATGGTTACCAGACCCATGGTGGCACCAGTGCCAAGTTGGGCTGGTTTGATAGTACCAAGTGGCTCCTGCAATCTGCCATCAAAAAGTTGGCAGGCCAGTTTTGTTTTCCAGGGAAAAGCGCCGTTGTTTGTGTTTGGGGGCCTGTGGCTGGGAGTGGCCGGCTGGCTCCTTAGAATCCACGATACGCAGGATGGTTCCCAGACCAGAGGTGGCACCAGTGCCAAGTCGGGCTGGTTTGATGGTGCAAAGTGGCTCCTGCAATCTGCCATCAAAAAGTTGGCAGGCGAGTTTTGTTTTCCAGGGAAAAGTGCCGTTGATTCTGTTTGGTGGACTGTGGCTGGGAGTGGCCGGCCGGCTCCTTAGAATCCACGATACGCAGGATGGTTTCCAGACCAGAGGTGGCACCAGTTCCAAGTCGGGCTGGTTTGATAGTACCAAGTGGCTCCTGCAATCTGCCATCCAGAAGCGGGGCAGCTTACTTTTGTTTGCCAGGGAAACGGGCCGTGGTTTGTGTCTGGGGGCCTATGGCTGGGAGTGACCGGCTGGCTCCTGAAAAGCTACGATAGGCAGGATGGTTACCAGATCCATGGTGGCACCAGTGCCAAGTTGGGCTAGTTTGATAGTACTAAGCGGCTCCTGCAATCTGCCATCAAAAAGTTGGCAGGCGAGTTTTGTTTTCCAGGGAAAAGCGCCGTTGTTTTTGTTTGGGGGCCTGTGGGTGGGAGTGGCCGGCTGGCTCCTTAGAATCCACGATACGCAGGATGGTTCCCAGACCAGAGGTGGCACCAGTGCCAAGTCGGGCTAGTTTGATGGTGCAAAGTGGCTCCTGCAATCTGCCATACAGAAGCGGGGTAGATTCCTTTTGTTTGCAAGGGAAAAGGGCCGAGGTTTTTTCTGGGGGCCTATGGGTGGGACTGACCGGCTGGCTCCTGAAAAGCTACGATAGGCAGTATGGTGACCAGACTCATGGTGGCACCAGTGCCACGTTGGGCTGATTTGATAGTACCAAGCGGCTCCTGCAATCTGCCATCAAAAAGTTGGCAGGCGAGTTTTGTTTTCCAGGGGAAAGCGCCGTTGTTTGTGTTTGGGGGCCTATGGCTGGGAGTGGCCGGCTGGCTAATTAGAATCCACGATACGCAGGATGGTTCCCAGACCAGAGGTAGCACCAGTGCCAAGTTGGGCTGGTTTGATAGTACCAAGTGGCTCCTGCAATCTGCCATCAAAAAGTTGGCAGGCGAGTTCTGTTTTCCAGGGAAAAGCGCCGTTGTTTTTGTTTGGGGGCCTGTGGCTGGGAGTGGCCGGCTGGCTCCTGAAAATCTACGATAGGCAGGATGGTTACCAGACCCATGGTGGCACCAGTGCCAAGTCGGGCTGGTTTGATAGTACCAAGTGGCTCCTGCAATCTGCCATCCAGAAGCGGGGCAGCTTACTTTTTTTTGCCAAGGGAACGGGCCGTGGTTTGTGTCTGGGGGCCTATGGCTGGGAGTGACCGGCTCGGTCGTGAAAAGCTACGCTAGGCAAGATGGTTACTAGACCCATGGTGGCACCAGTGCCAAGTTGGGCTGGTTTGATAGTACCAAGTGGCTCCTGCAATCTGCCATCTAAAAGCGGGGCAGCTGAGTTTTGCTTGCCAGAGAAAAGGGCTGTGGTATGTGTTTGGGTCCTGTGGCTGGCAGTGGCCGGCTGGCTCCTGAAATTCCATGATACGCAGCATGGTTCCCAGACCCAAGGTGGCACCAGTGCCAAGTAGGGCTGGTTTGACAGAGTCAAGCGCCTCCTGCAATCTCCCATCCAGAAGTGGGGCAGCTGAGTTTTTTTTCCCTGTGAATCGGGCCGTTGTTTTTGATTCGGGTCTGTGGCCGAGAGTGGTCGGCTGGCTCCTGACAATCCACAATACGCAGGATGGTTCACAGACCCAAGGTGGCACCAGTGCCAAGTTGGGCTGGTTTGATAGTACCAAGTGGCTCCTGCAATCTGCCATCCAGAAGCGGGGCAGCGGATTTTTGTTTGCCAGAGAAAAGGGCCGTGGTTTGTTTTTGGGGGCATATGGCTGGGAGTGGCCGGCTGGCTCCTTAAAATCCTCGATACGCAGGATGGTGACCAGACCCAAGGTGGTACCAGTGCCAAGTTGTGCTGTTTTTGTAGTACCAAGTGCGTCCTGCAATTTGCCATCCAGAAGAGGGGCAGTTGAGTTTTGTTTGCCAGAGAAAAGCGCCGAGGTTTGTGTTTGAGGGCATATGGCTGAGAGTGGCCGGCTGACCCCTGAAAATCCACAATAGGCAGGATGGATCCCAGAGCCAAGGTGGCACCAGTCCCAAGTCGGGCTGGTTTGATAGTACTAAATAACTCCTGCAATCTGCCATCCAGAAGCGGGGCAGCTCAATTTTGTTTGCCAGGGAAACGGGCCGAGGTTTTGTCTGGGGGCCTATGGCTGGGAGTGACCGGCTGGCTCCTGAAAAGCTACGATAGGCAGGATGGTGACCAGACCCATGGTGGCACCAGTGCCAAGTTGGGCTGGTTTGATAGTACCAAGTGGCTACTGCAATCTGCCATCAAAATGTTGGCAGGCCAGTTTTGTTTTCCAGGGAAAAGCGCCGTTGTTTGTGTTTGGGGGCTTGTGGCTGGGAGTGGCCGGCTGGCTCCTTAGAATCCACGATACGCAGGATGGTTCCCAGACCCAAGGTTGCACCATTGCCAAGGTAGGCTGGTTTGATAGTACCAAGTGCGTCCTGCAATCTGCCATCCAGAAGTGGGGCAGCTTACTTTTGTTTGCCAGGAAAATGGGCCGTGGTTTGTGTCTGGGGGCCTATGGCTGGGAGGGACCGGCTAGGTCCTGAAAAGCTACGATAGGCAGGATGGTGACCAGACCCATGGTGGCACCAGTGCCAAGTTGGGCTGGTTTGATAGTACCAAGTGGCTCCTGCAATCTGCCATCAAAATGTTGGCAGGCCAGTTTTGTTTTCCAGGGAAAAGCGCCGTTGTTTGTGTTTGGGGGCTTGTGGCTGGGAGTGGCCGGCTGGCTCCTTAGAATCCACGATACGCGGGATGGTTCCCAGACCAGTGGTGGAACCAGTGACAAGTCGGGCCAGTTTGATGGTGCAAAGTGGCTCCTGCAATCTGCCATCCAGAAGCGGGGTAGCTTACTTTTGTTTGCCAAGGAAACGGGCCGAGGTTTGTGTCTGGGGGCCTATGGCTGGGAGTGACCGGCTGGCTCCTGAAAAGCTACGATAGGCAGGATGGTGACCAGACCCATGATGGCAGCAGTGCCAATTTGGGCTGATTTGATAGTACCAAGCGGCTCCTGCAATCTGCCATCAAAAAGTTGGCAGACGAGTTCTGTTTTCCAGGGAAAAGCGCCGTTGTTTTTGTTTGGGGGCCTGTGGCTGGGAGTGGCCGGCTGGCTCCTGAAAAGCTACGATAAGCAGGATGGCTACCAGACCCATGGTGGCAGCAGTGCCAAGTTGGGCTGGTTTGATAGTACCAAGTGGTTCCTGCAATCTGCCATCCAGAAGCGGGGCAGCTTACTTTTTTTTACCAAGGGAACGGGCCGTGGTTTGTGTCTGGGGGCCTATGGCTGGGAGTGACCGGCTTGGTCGTGAAAAGCTACTATAGGCAGGATGGTGACCAGACCCATGGTGGCACCAGTGCCAAGTTGGGCTGGTTTGATAGTACCAAGTGGCTCCTGCAATCTGCCATCTAAAAGCGGGGCAGCGGAGTTTTGCTTGCCAGAGAAAAGGGCTGTGGTATATGTTTGGGTCCTGTGGCTGGCAGTGGCCGGCTGGCTCCTGAAATTCCATGATACGCAGCATGGTTCCCAGACCCAAGGTGGCACCAGTGCCAAGTAGGGCTGGTTTGACAGAGTCAAGCGCCTCCTGCAATCTCCCATCCAGAAGTGGGGCAGCGGAGTGTTTTTGCCTGAGAATCGGGCCGTTGTTTTTGATTGGGGTCTGTGGCCGAGAGTGGTCGGCTGGCTCCTGACAATCCACATTACGCAGGATGGTTCACAGACCCAAGGTGGCACCAGTGCCAAGTCGGGCTGGTTTGATAGTACCAAGTGGCTCCTGCAATCCGCCATCCAGAAGCGGGGCAGCGGATTTTTGTTTGCCAGAGAAAAGGGCCGTGGTTTGTTTTTGGGGGCATATGGCTGGGAGTGGCCGGCTGGCTCCTTAAAATCCTCGATACGCAGGATGGTGACCAGACCCAAGGTGGCACCAATGCCAAGTTGTGCTGTTTTTGTAGTACCAAGTGCGTCCTGCAATTTGCCATCCAGAAGAGGGGCAGTTGAGTTTTGTTTGCCAGAGAAAAGCGCCGTGGTTTGTGTTTGAGGGCATATGGCTGAGAGTGGCCGGCTGACCCCTGAAAATCCACAATAGGCAGGATGGTTCCCAGAGCCAAGGTGGCACCAGTGCCAAGTTGGGCTGGTTTGATAGTACTAAATAGCTCCTGCAATCTGCCATCCAGAAGCGGGGCAGCTTAATTTTGTTTGCCAGGGAAACGGGCCGAGGTTTTTCTCTGGGGGCCTATGGCTGGGAGTGACCGGCTGGCTCCTGAAAAGCTACGATAGGCAGGATGGTTACCAGACCCATGGTGGCACCAGTGCCAAGTTGGGCTGGTTTGATAGTACCAAGTGGCTCCTGCAATCTGCCATCAAAAAGTTGGCAGGCCAGTTTTGTTTTCCAGGGAAAAGCGCCGTTGTTTGTGTTTGGGGGCCTGTGGCTGGGAGTGGCCGGCTGGCTCCTTAGAATCCACGATACGCAGGATGGTTCCCAGACCAGAGGTGGCACCAGTGCCAAGTCGGGCTGGTTTGATGGTGCAAAGTGGCTCCTGCAATCTGCCATCAAAAAGTTGGCAGGCGAGTTTTGTTTTCCAGGGAAAAGTGCCGTTGTTTCTGTTTGGTGGACTGTGGCTGGGAGTGGCCGGCCGGCTCCTTAGAATCCACGATACGCAGGATGGTTTCCAGACCAGAGGTGGCACCAGTTCCAAGTCGGGCTGGTTTGATAGTACCAAGTGGCTCCTGCAATCTGCCATCCAGAAGCGGGGCAGCTTACTTTTGTTTGCCAGGGAAACGGGCCGTGGTTTGTGTCTGGGGGCCTATGGCTGGGAGTGACCGGCTGGCTCCTGAAAAGCTACGATAGGCAGGATGGTTACCAGATCCATGGTGGCACCAGTGCCAAGTTGGGCTAGTTTGATAGTACTAAGCGGCTCCTGCAATCTGCCATCAAAAAGTTGGCAGGCGAGTTTTGTTTTCCAGGGAAAAGCGCCGTTGTTTTTGTTTGGGGGCCTGTGGGTGGGAGTGGCCGGCTGGCTCCTTAGAATCCACGATACGCAGGATGGTTCCCAGACCAGAGGTGGCACCAGTGCCAAGTCGGGCTAGTTTGATGGTGCAAAGTGGCTCCTGCAATCTGCCATACAGAAGCGGGGTAGATTCCTTTTGTTTGCAAGGGAAAAGGGCCGAGGTTTTTTCTGGGGGCCTATGGGTGGGACTGACCGGCTGGCTCCTGAAAAGCTACGATAGGCAGTATGGTGACCAGACTCATGGTGGCACCAGTGCCACGTTGGGCTGATTTGATAGTACCAAGCGGCTCCTGCAATCTGCCATCAAAAAGTTGGCAGGCGAGTTTTGTTTTCCAGGGGAAAGCGCCGTTGTTTGTGTTTGGGGGCCTATGGCTGGGAGTGGCCGGCTGGCTAATTAGAATCCACGATACGCAGGATGGTTCCCAGACCAGAGGTGGCACCAGTGCCAAGTCGGGCTGCTTTGATGGTGCAAAGTGGCTCCTGTAATCTGCCATCAAAAAGTTGGCAGGCCAGTTTTGTTTTCCAGGGAAAAGCGCCGTTGTTTGTGTTTGGGGGCCTGTGGCTGGGAGTGGCAGGCTGGCTCCTTAGAATCCACGATACGCAGGATGGTTCCCAGACCACTGGTGGAACCAGTGAAAAGTTGGGCCTGTTTTGATACCACTCAGTGGCTCCTGCAATCTGCCATCCAGAAGCGGGGCAGCTTACTTTTGTTTGCCAAGGGAACGGGCCGTGGTTTGTGTCTGGGGGCCTATGGCTGGGTGTGACCGGCTCGGTCGTGAAAAGCTACGATAGGCAGGATGGTGACCAGACCCATGGTAGCACCAGTGCCAAGTTGGGCTGGTTTGATAGTACCAAGTGGCTCCTGCAATCTGCCATCAAAAAGTTGGCAGGCGAGTTCTGTTTTCCAGGGAAAAGCGCCGTTGTTTTTGTTTGGGGGCCTGTGGCTGGGAGTGGCCGGCTGGCTCCTGAAAAGCTACGATAGGCAGGATGGTTACCAGACCCATGGTGGCACCAGTGCCAAGTCGGGCTGGTTTGATAGTACCAAGTGGCTCCTGCAATCTGCCATCCAGAAGCGGGGCAGCTTACTTTTTTTTGCCAAGGAAACGGGCCGTGGTTTGTGTCTGGGGGCCTATGGCTGGGAGTGACCGGCTCGGTCGTGAAAAGCTACGCTAGGCAAGATGGTTACTAGACCCATGGTGGCACCAGTGCCAAGTTGGGCTGGTTTGATAGTACCAAGTGGCTCCTGCAATCTGCCATCTAAAAGCGGGGCAGCTGAGTTTTGCTTGCCAGAGAAAAGGGCTGTGGTATGTGTTTGGGTCCTGTGGCTGGCAGTGGCCGGCTGGCTCCTGAAATTCCATGATACGCAGCATGGTTCCCAGACCCAAGGTGGCACCAGTGCCAAGTAGGGCTGGTTTGATAGTACCAAGTGGCTCCTGCAATCTGCCATCCAGAAGCGGGGCAGCGGATTTTTGTTTGCCAGAGAAAAGGGCCGTGGTTTGTTTTTGGGGGCATATGGCTGGGAGTGGCCGGCTGGCTCCTTAAAATCCTCGATACGCAGGATGGTGACCAGACCCAAGGTGGTACCAGTGCCAAGTTGTGCTGTTTTTGTAGTACCAAGTGCGTCCTGCAATTTGCCATCCAGAAGAGGGGCAGTTGAGTTTTGTTTGCCAGAGAAAAGCGCCGAGGTTTGTGTTTGAGGGCATATGGCTGAGAGTGGCCGGCTGACCCCTGAAAATCCACAATAGGCAGGATGGATCCCAGAGCCAAGGTGGCACCAGTCCCAAGTCGGGCTGGTTTGATAGTACTAAATAACTCCTGCAATCTGCCATCCAGAAGCGGGGCAGCTCAATTTTGTTTGCCAGGGAAACGGGCCGAGGTTTTGTCTGGGGGCCTATGGCTGGGAGTGACCGGCTGGCTCCTGAAAAGCTACGATAGGCAGGATGGTGACCAGACCCATGGTGGCACCAGTGCCAAGTTGGGCTGGTTTGATAGTACCAAGTGGCTACTGCAATCTGCCATCAAAATGTTGGCAGGCCAGTTTTGTTTTCCAGGGAAAAGCGCCGTTGTTTGTGTTTGGGGGCTTGTGGCTGGGAGTGGCCGGCTGGCTCCTTAGAATCCACGATACGCAGGATGGTTCCCAGACCAGAGGTGGCACCAGTGACAAGTCGGGGCAGTTTGATGGTGCAAAGTGGCTCCTGCAATCTGCCATCCAGAAGCGAGGTAGCTTACTTTTGTTTGCCAAGGAAACGGGCCGAGGTTTGTGTCTGGGGGCCTATGGCTGGGAGTGACCGGCTGGCTCCTGAAAAGCTACGATAGGCAGGATGGTGACCAGACCCATGATGGCAGCAGTGCCAATTTGGGCTGATTTGATAGTACCAAGCGGCTCCTGCAATCTGCCATCAAAAAGTTTGCAGATGAGTTCTGTTTTCCAGGGAAAAGCGCCGTTGTTTTTGTTTGGGGGCCTGTGGCTGGGAGTGGCCGGCTGGCTCCTGAAAAGCTAAGATAGGCAGGATGGCTACCAGACCCATGGTGGCAGCAGTGCCAAGTTGGGCTGGTTTGATAGTACCAAGTGGCTCCTGCAATCTGCCATCCAGAAGCGGGGCAGTTTACTTTTTTTTTCCAAGGGAACGGGCCGTGGTTTGTGTCTGGGGGCCTATGGCTGGGAGTGACCGGATTGGTCGTGAAAAGCTACGATAGGCAGGATGGTGACCAGACCCATGGTGGCACCAGTGCCAAGTTGGGCTGGTTTGATAGTACCAAGTGGCTCCTGCAATCTGCCATCTAAAAGCGGGGCAGCTGAGTTTTGCTTGCCAGAGAAAAGGGCTGTGGTATATGTTTGGGTCCTGTGGCTGGCAGTGGCCGGCTGGCTCCTGAAATTCCATGATACGCAGCATGGTTCCCAGACCCAAGGTGGCACCAGTGCCAAGTAGGGCTGGTTTGACAGAGTCAAGCGCCTCCTGCAATCTCCCATCCAGAAGTGGGGCAGCTGAGTTTTTTTTGCCTGTGAATCGGGCCGTTGTTTTTGATTGGGGTCTGTGCCCGAGAGTGGTCGGCTGGCTCCTGACAATCCACAATACGCAGGATGGTTCACAGACCCAAGGTGGCACCAGTGCCAAGTCGGGCTGGTTTGATAGTACCAAGTGGCTCCTGCAATCCGCCATCCAGAAGCGGGGCAGCGGATTTTTGTTTGCCAGAGAAAAGGGCCGTGGTTTGTTTTTGGGGGCATATGGCCTGGAGTGGCCGGCTGGCTCCTTAAAATGCTCGATACGCAGGATGGTGACCAGACCCAAGGTGGCACCAATGCCAAGTTGTGCTGTTTTTGTAGTACCAAGTGCGTCCTGCAATTTGCCATCCAGAAGAGGGGCAGTTGAGTTTTGTTTGCCAGAGAAAAGGGCCGTGGTTTGTGTTTGAGGGCATATGGCTGAGAGTGGCCGGCTGACCCCTGAAAATCCACAATAGGCAGGATGGTTCCCAGAGCCAAGGTGGCACCAGTGCCAAGTTGGGCTGGTTTGATAGTACTAAATACCTCCTGCAATCTGCCCTCCAGAAGCGGGGCAGCTTAATTTTGTTTGCCAGGGAAACGGGCCGAGGTTTTTGTCTGGGGGCCTATGGCTGGGAGTGACCGGCTGGCTCCTGAAAAGCTGCGATAGGCACGATGGTGACCAGACCCATGGTGGCACAGTGCCAAGTTGGGCTGGTTTGATAGTACCAAGTGGCTCCTGCAATCTGCCATCAAAATGTTGGCAGGCCAGTTTTGTTTTCCAGGGAAAAGCGCCGTTGTTTGTGTTTGGGGGCCTGTGGCTGGGAGTGGCCGGCTGGCTCCTTAGAATCCACGATACGCGGGATGGTTCCCAGACCAGAGGTGGCACCAGTGCCAAGTCGGGCTGGTTTGATGGTGCAAAGTGGCTCCTGCAATCTGCCATCCAGAAGCGGGGCAGCTTACTTTTGTTTGCCAGGGAAACGGGCCGAGGTTTGTGTCTGGGGGCCTATGGCTGGAAGTGACCGGCTGACTCCTGTAAAGCTACGATAGGCAGGACGGTTACCAGACCCATGGTGGCACCAGTGCCAAGTTGGGCTGATTTGATAGTACCAAGTGGCTCCTGCAATCTGCCATCAAAAAGTTGGCAGGCGAGTTTTTATTTCCAGGGAAGAGTGCCGTTGTTTGTGTTTGGGGGCCTGTGGCCGGGAATGGCCGGCTGGCTCCTTAGAATCCACGATACGCAGGATGGTTTCTCAGACCTGAGGTGGCACCAGTGCCAAGTCGGGCTGGTTTGATAGTACCAAGTGGCTCCTGCAATCTGCCATCCAGAAGCGGGGCAGCTTACTTTTGTTTGCCAGGGAAACGGGCCGAGGTTTGTGTCTCGGGGCCTATGGCTGGGAGTGACCGGCTAGGTCGTGAAAAGCTACGATAGGCAGGATGGTTACCAGACCCATGGTGGCACCAGTGCCAAGTTGGGCTGGTTTGATAGTACCAAGTGGCTCCTGCAATCTGCCATCAAAAAGTTGGCAGGCGAGTTTTGTTTTCCAGGGAAAAGCGCCGTTGTTTGTGTTTGGGGGCCTGTGGCTGGGAGTGGCCAGCTGGCTCCTTAGAATCCACGACACGCGGGATGGTTCCCAGACCAGAGGTGGCACCAGAGCCAAGTCGGGCTGGTTTGATAGTACCAAGTGGCTCCTGCAATCTGCCATCCAGAAGCGGGGCAGCTTACTTTTGTTTGCCAGGGAAACGGGCCGAGGTTTGTGTCTGGGGGCCTATGGCTGGAAGTGACCGGCTGGCTCCTGTAAAGCTACGATAGGCAGGACGGTTACCAGACCCATGGTGGCACCAGTGCCAAGTTGGGCTGATTTGATACTACCAAGTGGCTTCTGCAAACTGCCATGAAAAAGTTGGCAGGCGAGTTTTGTTTTCCAGGGAAAATTGCCGTTGTTTGAGCTTGGGGGCCTGTGGCTGGGAATGGCCGGCTGGCTCCTTAGAATCCACGATACGCAGGATGGTTCCCAGACCCAAGGTTGCACCATTGCCAAGGTAGGCTGGTTTGATAGTACCAAGTGCGTCCTGCAATCTGCCATCCAGAAGTGGGGCAGCTTACTTTTGTTTGCCAGGGAAACGGGCCGTGGTTTGTGTCTGGGGGCCTATGGCTGGGAGAGACCGGCTGGCTCCTGAAATGCTACGATAGGCAGGATGGTGACCAGACCCATGGTGGCACCAGTGCCAAGTCGGGCTGGTTTGATAGTACCAAGTGGCTCCTGCAATCTGCCATCAAAAAGTTGGCAGGCGAGTTTTGTTTGCCAGAGAAAAGCGCCGTTGTTTGTGTTTTGGGGGCCTGTGGCTGGGAGTGGCCGGCTGGCTCCTTAGAATCCACGATACGCAGGATGGTTCCCAGACCTGAGGTGGCACCAGTGCCAAGTCGGACTGGTTTGATAGTACCAAGTGGCTCCTGCAATCTGCCATCCAGAAGCGGGGCAGCTTACTTTTGTTTGCCAGGGAAACGGGCCGAGGTTTGTGTCTCGGGGCCTATGGGTGGGACTGACCGGCTGGCTCCTGAAAAGCTACGATAGGCATGATGGTGACGAGACCCATGGTGGCACCAGTGCCAAGTTGGGCTGGTTTGATAGTACCAAGTGGCTCCTGCAATCTGCCATCAAAAAGTTGGCAGGCCAGTTTTGTTTTCCAGGGAAAAGCGCCGTTGTTTTTGTTTGGGGGCCTGTGGCTGGGAGTGGCCGGCTGGCTAATTAGAATCCACGATTGGCAGGATGGTTCCCAGACCAGAGGTGGCACCAGTGCCAAGTCGGGCTAGTTTGATGGTGCAAAGTGGCTCCTGCAATCTGCCATCAAAAAGTTGGCAGGCCAGTTTTGTTTTCCAGGGAAGAGTGCCGTTGTTTTTGTTTGGGGGCCTGTGGCTGGGAGTGGCCGGATGGCTCCTTGGAATCCACGATACGCAGGATGGTTCCCAGACCACAGGTGGCACCAGTGCTAAGTTGGGCTTGTTTGATACCACAAAGTGGCTCCTGCAATATGCCATCCAGAAGCGGGGCAGCTTACTTTTGTTTGCAAAGGAAACGGGCCGTGGTTTGTGTCTGGGGGCCTATGGCTGGGAGTGACCGGCTCGGTCGTGAAAAGCTACGATAGGCAGGATGGTGACCAGACCCATGGTAGCACCAGTGCCAAGTTGGGCTGGTTTGATAGTACCAAGTGGCTCCTGCAATCTGCCATCAAAAAGTTGGCAGGCGAGTTCTGTTTTCCAGGGAAAAGCGCCGTTGTTTTTGTTTGGGGGCCTGTGGCTGGGAGTGGCCGGCTGGCTCCTGAAAAGCTACGATAGGCAGGATGGTTACCAGACCCATGGTGGCACCAGTGCCAAGTCGGGCTGGTTTGATAGTACCAAGTGGCTCCTGCAATCTGCCATCCAGAAGCGGGGCAGCTTACTTTTTTTTGCCAAGGAAACGGGCCGTGGTTTGTGTCTGGGGGCCTATGGCTGGGAGTGACCGGCTCGGTCGTGAAAAGCTACGCTAGGCAAGATGGTTACTAGACCCATGGTGGCACCAGTGCCAAGTTGGGCTGGTTTGATAGTACCAAGTGGCTCCTGCAATCTGCCATCTAAAAGCGGGGCAGCTGAGTTTTGCTTGCCAGAGAAAAGGGCTGTGGTATGTGTTTGGGTCCTGTGGCTGGCAGTGGCCGGCTGGCTCCTGAAATTCCATGATACGCAGCATGGTTCCCAGACCCAAGGTGGCACCAGTGCCAAGTAGGGCTGGTTTGACAGAGTCAAGCGCCTCCTGCAATCTCCCATCCAGAAGTGGGGCAGCTGAGTTTTTTTTCCCTGTGAATCGGGCCGTTGTTTTTGATTCGGGTCTGTGGCCGAGAGTGGTCGGCTGGCTCCTGACAATCCACAATACGCAGGATGGTTCACAGACCCAAGGTGGCACCAGTGCCAAGTTGGGCTGGTTTGATAGTACCAAGTGGCTCCTGCAATCTGCCATCCAGAAGCGGGGCAGCGGATTTTTGTTTGCCAGAGAAAAGGGCCGTGGTTTGTTTTTGGGGGCATATGGCTGGGAGTGGCCGGCTGGCTCCTTAAAATCCTCGATACGCAGGATGGTGACCAGACCCAAGGTGGTACCAGTGCCAAGTTGTGCTGTTTTTGTAGTACCAAGTGCGTCCTGCAATTTGCCATCCAGAAGAGGGGCAGTTGAGTTTTGTTTGCCAGAGAAAAGCGCCGAGGTTTGTGTTTGAGGGCATATGGCTGAGAGTGGCCGGCTGACCCCTGAAAATCCACAATAGGCAGGATGGATCCCAGAGCCAAGGTGGCACCAGTCCCAAGTCGGGCTGGTTTGATAGTACTAAATAACTCCTGCAATCTGCCATCCAGAAGCGGGGCAGCTCAATTTTGTTTGCCAGGGAAACGGGCCGAGGTTTTGTCTGGGGGCCTATGGCTGGGAGTGACCGGCTGGCTCCTGAAAAGCTACGATAGGCAGGATGGTGACCAGACCCATGGTGGCACCAGTGCCAAGTTGGGCTGGTTTGATAGTACCAAGTGGCTACTGCAATCTGCCATCAAAATGTTGGCAGGCCAGTTTTGTTTTCCAGGGAAAAGCGCCGTTGTTTGTGTATGGGGGCTTGTGGCTGGGAGTGGCCGGCTGGCTCCTTAGAATCCACGATACGCAGGATGGTTCCCAGACCAGAGGTGGCACCAGTGACAAGTCGGGGCAGTTTGATGGTGCAAAGTGGCTCCTGCAATCTGCCATCCAGAAGCGAGGTAGCTTACTTTTGTTTGCCAAGGAAACGGGCCGAGGTTTGTGTCTGGGGGCCTATGGCTGGGAGTGACCGGCTGGCTCCTGAAAAGCTACGATAGGCAGGATGGTGACCAGACCCATGATGGCAGCAGTGCCAATTTGGGCTGATTTGATAGTACCAAGCGGCTCCTGCAATCTGCCATCAAAAAGTTTGCAGATGAGTTCTGTTTTCCAGGGAAAAGCGCCGTTGTTTTTGTTTGGGGGCCTGTGGCTGGGAGTGGCCGGCTGGCTCCTGAAAAGCTAAGATAGGCAGGATGGCTACCAGACCCATGGTGGCAGCAGTGCCAAGTTGGGCTGGTTTGATAGTACCAAGTGGCTCCTGCAATCTGCCATCCAGAAGCGGGGCAGTTTACTTTTTTTTTCCAAGGGAACGGGCCGTGGTTTGTGTCTGGGGGCCTATGGCTGGGAGTGACCGGATTGGTCGTGAAAAGCTACGATAGGCAGGATGGTGACCAGACCCATGGTGGCACCAGTGCCAAGTTGGGCTGGTTTGATAGTACCAAGTGGCTCCTGCAATCTGCCATCTAAAAGCGGGGCAGCTGAGTTTTGCTTGCCAGAGAAAAGGGCTGTGGTATATGTTTGGGTCCTGTGGCTGGCAGTGGCCGGCTGGCTCCTGAAATTCCATGATACGCAGCATGGTTCCCAGACCCAAGGTGGCACCAGTGCCAAGTAGGGCTGGTTTGACAGAGTCAAGCGCCTCCTGCAATCTCCCATCCAGAAGTGGGGCAGCTGAGTTTTTTTTGCCTGTGAATCGGGCCGTTGTTTTTGATTGGGGTCTGTGCCCGAGAGTGGTCGGCTGGCTCCTGACAATCCACAATACGCAGGATGGTTCACAGACCCAAGGTGGCACCAGTGCCAAGTCGGGCTGGTTTGATAGTACCAAGTGGCTCCTGCAATCCGCCATCCAGAAGCGGGGCAGCGGATTTTTGTTTGCCAGAGAAAAGGGCCGTGGTTTGTTTTTGGGGGCATATGGCCTGGAGTGGCCGGCTGGCTCCTTAAAATGCTCGATACGCAGGATGGTGACCAGACCCAAGGTGGCACCAATGCCAAGTTGTGCTGTTTTTGTAGTACCAAGTGCGTCCTGCAATTTGCCATCCAGAAGAGGGGCAGTTGAGTTTTGTTTGCCAGAGAAAAGGGCCGTGGTTTGTGTTTGAGGGCATATGGCTGAGAGTGGCCGGCTGACCCCTGAAAATCCACAATAGGCAGGATGGTTCCCAGAGCCAAGGTGGCACCAGTGCCAAGTTGGGCTGGTTTGATAGTACTAAATACCTCCTGCAATCTGCCCTCCAGAAGCGGGGCAGCTTAATTTTGTTTGCCAGGGAAACGGGCCGAGGTTTTTGTCTGGGGGCCTATGGCTGGGAGTGACCGGCTGGCTCCTGAAAAGCTGCGATAGGCACGATGGTGACCAGACCCATGGTGGCACAGTGCCAAGTTGGGCTGGTTTGATAGTACCAAGTGGCTCCTGCAATCTGCCATCAAAATGTTGGCAGGCCAGTTTTGTTTTCCAGGGAAAAGCGCCGTTGTTTGTGTTTGGGGGCCTGTGGCTGGGAGTGGCCGGCTGGCTCCTTAGAATCCACGATACGCGGGATGGTTCCCAGACCAGAGGTGGCACCAGTGCCAAGTCGGGCTGGTTTGATGGTGCAAAGTGGCTCCTGCAATCTGCCATCCAGAAGCGGGGCAGCTTACTTTTGTTTGCCAGGGAAACGGGCCGAGGTTTGTGTCTGGGGGCCTATGGCTGGAAGTGACCGGCTGACTCCTGTAAAGCTACGATAGGCAGGACGGTTACCAGACCCATGGTGGCACCAGTGCCAAGTTGGGCTGATTTGATAGTACCAAGTGGCTCCTGCAATCTGCCATCAAAAAGTTGGCAGGCGAGTTTTTATTTCCAGGGAAGAGTGCCGTTGTTTGTGTTTGGGGGCCTGTGGCCGGGAATGGCCGGCTGGCTCCTTAGAATCCACGATACGCAGGATGGTTTCTCAGACCTGAGGTGGCACCAGTGCCAAGTCGGGCTGGTTTGATAGTACCAAGTGGCTCCTGCAATCTGCCATCCAGAAGCGGGGCAGCTTACTTTTGTTTGCCAGGGAAACGGGCCGAGGTTTGTGTCTCGGGGCCTATGGCTGGGAGTGACCGGCTAGGTCGTGAAAAGCTACGATAGGCAGGATGGTTACCAGACCCATGGTGGCACCAGTGCCAAGTTGGGCTGGTTTGATAGTACCAAGTGGCTCCTGCAATCTGCCATCAAAAAGTTGGCAGGCCAGTTTTGTTTTCCAGGGAAAAGCGCCGTTGTTTGTGTTTGGGGTCCTGTGGCTGGGAGTGGCCAGCTGGCTCATTAGAATCCACGATACGCAGGATGGTTCCCAGACCAGTGGTGGCACCAGTGCCAAGTTGGGCTGGTTTGATACCACAAAGTGGCTCCTGCAATCTGCCATCCAGAAGCGGGGCAGCTTACTTTTGTTTGCCAAGGAAACGGGCCGTGGTTTGTGTCTGGGGGCCTATGGCTGGGAGTGACCGGCTCGGTCGTGAAAAGCTACGATAGGCAGGATGGTTACCAGACCCATGGTGGCACCAGTGCCAAGTTGGGCTGGTTTGATAGTACCAAGTGGCTCCTGCAATCTGCCATCAAAAAGTTGGCAGGCGAGTTTTGTTTTCCAGGGAAAAGCGCCGTTGTTTGTGTTTGGGGGCCTGTGGCTGGGAGTGGCCAGCTGGCTCCTTAGAATCCACGACACGCGGGATGGTTCCCAGACCAGAGGTGGCACCAGAGCCAAGTCGGGCTGGTTTGATAGTACCAAGTGGCTCCTGCAATCTGCCATCCAGAAGCGGGGCAGCTTACTTTTGTTTGCCAGGGAAACGGGCCGAGGTTTGTGTCTGGGGGCCTATGGCTGGAAGTGACCGGCTGGCTCCTGTAAAGCTACGATAGGCAGGACGGTTACCAGACCCATGGTGGCACCAGTGCCAAGTTGGGCTGATTTGATACTACCAAGTGGCTTCTGCAAACTGCCATGAAAAAGTTGGCAGGCGAGTTTTGTTTTCCAGGGAAAATTGCCGTTGTTTGAGCTTGGGGGCCTGTGGCTGGGAATGGCCGGCTGGCTCCTTAGAATCCACGATACGCAGGATGGTTCCCAGACCCAAGGTTGCACCATTGCCAAGGTAGGCTGGTTTGATAGTACCAAGTGCGTCCTGCAATCTGCCATCCAGAAGTGGGGCAGCTTACTTTTGTTTGCCAGGGAAACGGGCCGTGGTTTGTGTCTGGGGGCCTATGGCTGGGAGAGACCGGCTGGCTCCTGAAATGCTACGATAGGCAGGATGGTGACCAGACCCATGGTGGCACCAGTGCCAAGTCGGGCTGGTTTGATAGTACCAAGTGGCTCCTGCAATCTGCCATCAAAAAGTTGGCAGGCGAGTTTTGTTTGCCAGAGAAAAGCGCCGTTGTTTGTGTTTTGGGGGCCTGTGGCTGGGAGTGGCCGGCTGGCTCCTTAGAATCCACGATACGCAGGATGGTTCCCAGACCTGAGGTGGCACCAGTGCCAAGTCGGACTGGTTTGATAGTACCAAGTGGCTCCTGCAATCTGCCATCCAGAAGCGGGGCAGCTTACTTTTGTTTGCCAGGGAAACGGGCCGAGGTTTGTGTCTCGGGGCCTATGGGTGGGACTGACCGGCTGGCTCCTGAAAAGCTACGATAGGCATGATGGTGACCAGACCCATGGTGGCACCAGTGCCAAGTTGGGCTGGTTTGATAGTACCAAGTGGCTCCTGCAATCTGCCATCAAAAAGTTGGCAGGCCAGTTTTGTTTTCCAGGGAGAAGCGCCGTTGTTTTTGTTTGGGGGCCTGTGGCTGGGAGTGGCCGGCTGGCTAATTAGAATCCACGATTGGCAGGATGGTTCCCAGACCAGAGGTGGCACCAGTGCCAAGTCGGGCTAGTTTGATGGTGCAAAGTGGCTCCTGCAATCTGCCATCAAAAAGTTGGCAGGCCAGTTTTGTTTTCCAGGGAAGAGTGCCGTTGTTTTTGTTTGGGGGCCTGTGGCTGGGAGTGGCCGGATGGCTCCTTGGAATCCACGATACGCAGGATGGTTCCCAGACCACAGGTGGCACCAGTGCTAAGTTGGGCTTGTTTGATACCACAAAGTGGCTCCTGCAATATGCCATCCAGAAGCGGGGCAGCTTACTTTTGTTTGCAAAGGAAACGGGCCGTGGTTTGTGTCTGGGGGCCTATGGCTGGGAGTGACCGGCTCGGTCGTGAAAAGCTACGATAGGCAGGATGGTGACCAGACCCATGGTGGCAGCAGTGCCAAGTTGGGCTGGTTTGATAGTACCAAGTGGCTCCTGCAATCTGCCATCCAGAAGCGGGGCAGCTTACTTTTGTTTGCCAGGGAAACGGGTCGAAGTTTGTGTCTCGGGGCCTATGGGTGGGACTGACCGGCTGGCTCCTGAAAAGCTACGATAGGCAGGATGGTGACCAGACCCATGGTGGCACCAGTGCCAAGTTGGGCTGGTTTGATAGTACCAAGTGGCTCCTGCCATCTGCCATCAAAAAGTTGGCAGGTGAGTTCTGTTTTCCAGGGAAAAGCGCCGTTGTTTTTGTTTGGGGGCCTGTGGCTGGGAGTGGCCGGCTGGCTCCTGAAAAGCTACGATAGGCAGGATGGTGTCCAGACCCATGGTGGCACCAGTGCCAAGTTGGGCTGGTTTGATAGTACCAAGTGGCTCCTGCCATCTGCCATCAAAAAGTTGGCAGGCCAGTTTTGTTTTCCAGGGAAAAGCGCCGTTGTTTGTGTTTGGGGGCCTGTGGCTGGGAGTGGCCGGCTGGCTAATTATAATCCACGATACGCAGGATGGTTCCCAGACCAGAGGTGGCACCAGTGCCAAGTCGGGCTAGTTTGATGGTGCAAAGTGGCTCCTGCAATCTGCCATCCAGAAGCGAGGTAGCTTACTTTTGTTTGCCAAGGAAACGGGCCGAGGTTTGTGTCTGGGGGCCTATGGCTGGGAGTGACCGGCTGGCTCCTGAAAAGCTACGATAGGCAGGATGGTGACCAGACCCATGATGGCAGCAGTGCCAATTTGGGCTGATTTGATAGTACCAAGCGGCTCCTGCAATCTGCCATCAAAAAGTTTGCAGATGAGTTCTGTTTTCCAGGGAAAAGCGCCGTTGTTTTTGTTTGGGGGCCTGTGGCTGGGAGTGGCCGGCTGGCTCCTGAAAAGCTAAGATAGGCAGGATGGCTACCAGACCCATGGTGGCAGCAGTGCCAAGTTGGGCTGGTTTGATAGTACCAAGTGGCTCCTGCAATCTGCCATCCAGAAGCGGGGCAGTTTACTTTTTTTTTCCAAGGGAACGGGCCGTGGTTTGTGTCTGGGGGCCTATGGCTGGGAGTGACCGGATTGGTCGTGAAAAGCTACGATAGGCAGGATGGTGACCAGACCCATGGTGGCACCAGTGCCAAGTTGGGCTGGTTTGATAGTACCAAGTGGCTCCTGCAATCTGCCATCTAAAAGCGGGGCAGCTGAGTTTTGCTTGCCAGAGAAAAGGGCTGTGGTATATGTTTGGGTCCTGTGGCTGGCAGTGGCCGGCTGGCTCCTGAAATTCCATGATACGCAGCATGGTTCCCAGACCCAAGGTGGCACCAGTGCCAAGTAGGGCTGGTTTGACAGAGTCAAGCGCCTCCTGCAATCTCCCATCCAGAAGTGGGGCAGCTGAGTTTTTTTTGCCTGTGAATCGGGCCGTTGTTTTTGATTGGGGTCTGTGCCCGAGAGTGGTCGGCTGGCTCCTGACAATCCACAATACGCAGGATGGTTCACAGACCCAAGGTGGCACCAGTGCCAAGTCGGGCTGGTTTGATAGTACCAAGTGGCTCCTGCAATCCGCCATCCAGAAGCGGGGCAGCGGATTTTTGTTTGCCAGAGAAAAGGGCCGTGGTTTGTTTTTGGGGGCATATGGCCTGGAGTGGCCGGCTGGCTCCTTAAAATGCTCGATACGCAGGATGGTGACCAGACCCAAGGTGGCACCAATGCCAAGTTGTGCTGTTTTTGTAGTACCAAGTGCGTCCTGCAATTTGCCATCCAGAAGAGGGGCAGTTGAGTTTTGTTTGCCAGAGAAAAGGGCCGTGGTTTGTGTTTGAGGGCATATGGCTGAGAGTGGCCGGCTGACCCCTGAAAATCCACAATAGGCAGGATGGTTCCCAGAGCCAAGGTGGCACCAGTGCCAAGTTGGGCTGGTTTGATAGTACTAAATACCTCCTGCAATCTGCCCTCCAGAAGCGGGGCAGCTTAATTTTGTTTGCCAGGGAAACGGGCCGAGGTTTTTGTCTGGGGGCCTATGGCTGGGAGTGACCGGCTGGCTCCTGAAAAGCTGCGATAGGCACGATGGTGACCAGACCCATGGTGGCACAGTGCCAAGTTGGGCTGGTTTGATAGTACCAAGTGGCTCCTGCAATCTGCCATCAAAAAGTTGGCAGGCCAGTTTTGTTTTCCAGGGAAAAGCGCCGTTGTTTGTGTTTGGGGGCCTGTGGCTGGGAGTGGCCGGCTGGCTCCTTAGAATCCACGATACGCGGGATGGTTCCCAGACCAGAGGTGGCACCAGTGCCAAGTCGGGCTGGTTTGATGGTGCAAAGTGGCTCCTGCAATCTGCCATCCAGAAGCGGGGCAGCTTACTTTTGTTTGCCAGGGAAACGGGCCGAGGTTTGTGTCTGGGGGCCTATGGCTGGAAGTGACCGGCTGACTCCTGTAAAGCTACGATAGGCAGGACGGTTACCAGACCCATGGTGGCACCAGTGCCAAGTTGGGCTGATTTGATAGTACCAAGTGGCTCCTGCAATCTGCCATCAAAAAGTTGGCAGGCGAGTTTTTATTTCCAGGGAAGAGTGCCGTTGTTTGTGTTTGGGGGCCTGTGGCCGGGAATGGCCGGCTGGCTCCTTAGAATCCACGATACGCAGGATGGTTTCTCAGACCTGAGGTGGCACCAGTGCCAAGTCGGGCTGGTTTGATAGTACCAAGTGGCTCCTGCAATCTGCCATCCATAAGCGGGGCAGCTTACTTTTGTTTGCCAGGGAAACGGGCCGAGGTTTGTGTCTCGGGGCCTATGGCTGGGAGTGACCGGCTAGGTCGTGAAAAGCTACGATAGGCAGGATGGTTACCAGACCCATGGTGGCACCAGTGCCAAGTTGGGCTGGTTTGATAGTACCAAGTGGCTCCTGCAATCTGCCATCAAAAAGTTGGCAGGCCAGTTTTGTTTTCCAGGGAAAAGCGCCGTTGTTTGTGTTTGGGGTCCTGTGGCTGGGAGTGGCCAGCTGGCTCATTAGAATCCACGATACGCAGGATGGTTCCCAGACCAGTGGTGGCACCAGTGCCAAGTTGGGCTGGTTTGATACCACAAAGTGGCTCCTGCAATCTGCCATCCAGAAGCGGGGCAGCTTACTTTTGTTTGCCAAGGAAACGGGCCGTGGTTTGTGTCTGGGGGCCTATGGCTGGGAGTGACCGGCTCGGTCGTGAAAAGCTACGATAGGCAGGATGGTTACCAGACCCATGGTGGCACCAGTGCCAAGTTGGGCTGGTTTGATAGTACCAAGTGGCTCCTGCAATCTGCCATCAAAAAGTTGGCAGGCGAGTTTTGTTTTCCAGGGAAAAGCGCCGTTGTTTGTGTTTGGGGGCCTGTGGCTGGGAGTGGCCAGCTGGCTCCTTAGAATCCACGATACGCGGGATGGTTCCCAGACCAGAGGTGGCACCAGAGCCAAGTCGGGCTGGTTTGATAGTACCAAGTGGCTCCTGCAATCTGCCATCCAGAAGCGGGGCAGCTTACTTTTGTTTGCCAGGGAAACGGGCCGAGGTTTGTGTCTGGGGGCCTATGGCTGGAAGTGACCGGCTGGCTCCTGTAAAGCTACGATAGGCAGGACGGTTACCAGACCCATGGTGGCACCAGTGCCAAGTTGGGCTGATTTGATACTACCAAGTGGCTTCTGCAAACTGCCATGAAAAAGTTGGCAGGCGAGTTTTGTTTTCCAGGGAAAATTGCCGTTGTTTGAGCTTGGGGGCCTGTGGCTGGGAATGGCCGGCTGGCTCCTTAGAATCCACGATACGCAGGATGGTTCCCAGACCCAAGGTTGCACCATTGCCAAGGTAGGCTGGTTTGATAGTACCAAGTGCGTCCTGCAATCTGCCATCCAGAAGTGGGGCAGCTTACTTTTGTTTGCCAGGGAAACGGGCCGTGGTTTGTGTCTGGGGGCCTATGGCTGGGAGAGACCGGCTGGCTCCTGAAATGCTACGATAGGCAGGATGGTGACCAGACCCATGGTGGCACCAGTGCCAAGTCGGGCTGGTTTGATAGTACCAAGTGGCTCCTGCAATCTGCCATCAAAAAGTTGGCAGGCGAGTTTTGTTTGCCAGAGAAAAGCGCCGTTGTTTGTGTTTGGGGGCCTGTGGCTGGGAGTGGCCGGCTGGCTCCTTAGAATCCACGATACGCAGGATGGTTCCCAGACCTGAGGTGGCACCAGTGCCAAGTCGGACTGGTTTGATAGTACCAAGTGGCTCCTGCAATCTGCCATCCAGAAGCGGGGCAGCTTACTTTTGTTTGCCAGGGAAACGGGCCGAGGTTTGTGTCTCGGGGCCTATGGGTGGGACTGACCGGCTGGCTCCTGAAAAGCTACGATAGGCATGATGGTGACCAGACCCATGGTGGCACCAGTGCCAAGTTGGGCTGGTTTGATAGTACCAAGTGGCTCCTGCAATCTGCCATCAAAAAGTTGGCAGGCCAGTTTTGTTTTCCAGGGAGAAGCGCCGTTGTTTTTGTTTGGGGGCCTGTGGCTGGGAGTGGCCGGCTGGCTAATTAGAATCCACGATTGGCAGGATGGTTCCCAGACCAGAGGTGGCACCAGTGCCAAGTCGGGCTAGTTTGATGGTGCAAAGTGGCTCCTGCAATCTGCCATCAAAAAGTTGGCAGGCCAGTTTTGTTTTCCAGGGAAGAGTGCCGTTGTTTTTGTTTGGGGGCCTGTGGCTGGGAGTGGCCGGATGGCTCCTTGGAATCCACGATACGCAGGATGGTTCCCAGACCACAGGTGGCACCAGTGCTAAGTTGGGCTTGTTTGATACCACAAAGTGGCTCCTGCAATATGCCATCCAGAAGCGGGGCAGCTTACTTTTGTTTGCAAAGGAAACGGGCCGTGGTTTGTGTCTGGGGGCCTATGGCTGGGAGTGACCGGCTCGGTCGTGAAAAGCTACGATAGGCAGGATGGTGACCAGACCCATGGTGGCAGCAGTGCCAAGTTGGGCTGGTTTGATAGTACCAAGTGGCTCCTGCAATCTGCCATCCAGAAGCGGGGCAGCTTACTTTTGTTTGCCAGGGAAACGGGTCGAAGTTTGTGTCTCGGGGCCTATGGGTGGGACTGACCGGCTGGCTCCTGAAAAGCTACGATAGGCAGGATGGTGACCAGACCCATGGTGGCACCAGTGCCAAGTTGGGCTGGTTTGATAGTACCAAGTGGCTCCTGCCATCTGCCATCAAAAAGTTGGCAGGTGAGTTCTGTTTTCCAGGGAAAAGCGCCGTTGTTTTTGTTTGGGGGCCTGTGGCTGGGAGTGGCCGGCTGGCTCCTGAAAAGCTACGATAGGCAGGATGGTGTCCAGACCCATGGTGGCACCAGTGCCAAGTTGGGCTGGTTTGATAGTACCAAGTGGCTCCTGCCATCTGCCATCAAAAAGTTGGCAGGCCAGTTTTGTTTTCCAGGGAAAAGCGCCGTTGTTTGTGTTTGGGGGCCTGTGGCTGGGAGTGGCCGGCTGGCTAATTATAATCCACGATACGCAGGATGGTTCCCAGACCAGAGGTGGCACCAGTGCCAAGTCGGGCTAGTTTGATGGTGCAAAGTGGCTCCTGCAATCTGCCATCAAAAAGTTGGCAGGCCAGTTTTGTTTTCCAGGGAAGAGTGCCGTTGTTTTTGTTTGGGGGCCTGTGGCTGGGAGTGGCCGGCTGGCTCCTTGGAATCCACGATACGCAGGATGGTTCCCAGACCACAGGTGGCACCAGTGCTAAGTTGGGCTTGTTTGATACCACAAAGTGGCTCCTGAAATATGCCATCCAGAAGCGGGGCAGCTTACTTTTTTTTGGGAAGGAAACGGGCCGAGGTTTGTGTCTGGGCGCCTATGGCTGGGATTGACCGGCTCGGTCGTGAAAAGCTACGATAGGCAGGATGGTGACCAGACCCATGGTGGCACCAGTGCCAAGTTGGGCTGGTTTGATAGTACCAAGTGGCTCCTGCAATCTGCCATCAAAAAGGTGGCAGGCGAGTTCTATTTCCCAGGGAAAAGCGCCGTTGTTTTTGTTTGGGGGCCTGTGCCTGGGAGTGGCCGGCTGGCTCCTGAAATGCTACGATAGGCAGGATGGTTCCCAGACCCATGGTGGCACCAGTGCCAAGTTGGGCTGGTTTGATAGTACCAAGTGGCTCCTGCAATCTGCCATCCAAAAGCGGGGCAGCTGAGTTTTGCTTGCCAGAGAAAAGGGCTGTGGTATATGTTTGGGTCCTGTGGCTGGCAGTGGCCGGCAGGCTCCTGAAATTCCATGATACGCAGCATGGCTCCCAGACCCAAGGTGGCACCAGTGCCAAGTAGGGCTGGTTTGACAGCGTCAAGCGCCTCCTGCATTCTCCCATCCAGAAGTGGGGCAGCTGAGTTTTTTTTGCCTGTGAATCGGGCCGTTGTTTTTGATTGGGGTCGGTGGCCGAGAGCGGTCAGCTGGCTCCTGTCAATCCACAATACGCAGGATGGTTCCCAGACCCAAGGTGGCACCAGTGCCAAGTCAGGCTAGTTTGATAGTGCAAAGTGGCTCCTGCAATCTGCCATCCAGAACCGGGGTAGCTTACTTTTGTTTGCCAGGTAAACGGGCCGAGGTTTGTGTCTGGGGGCCTATGGCTGGAAGTGACCGGCTGGCTCCTGTAAAGCTACGATAGGCAGGACAGTTACCAGACCCATGGTGGCACCAGTGCCAAGTCGGGCTGATTTGATAGTACCAAGTGGCTCCTGCAATCTGCCATCAAAAAGTTGGCAGGCGAGTTTTTATTTCCAGGGAAGAGTGCCGTTGTTTGTGTTTGGGGGCCTATGGCCGGGAAGGGCCGGCTGGCTCCTTAGAATCCACGATACGCAGGATGGTTCCCAGACCAGAGGTGGCACCAGTGCCAAGGTAGGCGGGTTTGAGAGTACCAAGTGCGTCCTGCAATCTGCCATCCAGAAGTGGGGCAGCTTACTTTTATTTGCCAAGGAAACGGGCCGTGGTTTGTTTCTGGGGGCCTATGGCTGGGAGTGACCGGCTCGGTCGTGAAAAGCTACGATAGGCAGGATGGTGACCAGACCCATCGTGGCACCAGTGCCAAGTTGGGCTGGTTTGATAGTACCAAGTGGCTCCTGCAATCTGCCATCAAAAATTTGGCAGGCGACTTCTGTTTTCCAGGGAAAAGCGCCGTTGTTTTTGTTTGGGGGCCTGTGGCTGGGAGTGGCCGGCTGGCTCCAGAAAAGCTACGATAGGCAGGATGGTTACCAGACCCATGGTGGCACCAGTGCCAAGTCGGGCTGGTTTGATAGTACCAAGTGGCTCCTGCAATCTGCCATCGAGAAGCGGGGCAGCTTACTTTTTTTTGCAAAGGAAACGGGCCGTGGTTTGTGTCTGCGAGCCTATGGGTGGGAGTGACCGGCTCGGTCGTGAAAATCTACGATAGGCAAGATGGTTACCAGACCCATGGTGGCACCAGTGCCAAGTTGGGCTGGTTTGATAGTACCAAGTGGCTCCTGCAATCTGCCATCAAAAAGCGGGGTAGCTGAGTTTTGCTTGCCAGAGAAAAGGGCTGTGGTATGTGTTTGGGTCCTGTGGCTGGCAGTGGCCGGCTGGCTCCTGACAATCCACAATACGCAGGATGGTTCACAGACCCAAGGTGGCACCAGTGCCAAGTCGGGCTGGTTTGATAGTACCAAGTGGCTCCTGCAATCTGCCATCCAGAAGCAAGGCAGCGGATTTTTGTTTGCCAGAGAAAAGGGCCGTGGTTTGTGTCTGGGGGCATATGGCTGGGAGTGGCCGGCTGGGTCCTTAAAATCCTCGATACGCAGGATGGTGACCAGACCCAAGGTGGTACCAGTGCCAAGTTTTGCTGTTTTTGTAGTACCAAGTGCGTCCTGCAATTTGCCATCCAGAAGAGGGGCAGTTGAGTTTTGTTTGCCAGAGAAAAGCGCCGTGGTTTGTGTTTGAGGGCATATGGCTGAGAGTGGCCGGCTGACCCCTGAAAATCCACAATAGGCAGGATGCTTCCCAGAGCCAAGGTGGCACCAGGGCCAAGTCGGGCTGGTTTGATAGTAACAAGTGGCTCCTGCAATCTGGCATCCAGAAGCGGGGCAGCTTACTTTTGTTTGCCAGGGAAACGGGCCGAGGTTTGTGTTTGGGGGCCTATGGCTGGGAGTGACCGGCTGGCTCCTGAAAAGCTACAATAGGCAGGATGGTGACCAGACCAATGGTGGCACCAGTGCCAAGTTGGGCTGGTTTGATAGTACCAAGTGGCTCCTGCAATCTGCCATCAAAAAGTTGGCAGGCGAGTTTTGTTTTCCAGGGAAAAGCGCCGTTGTTTGTGTTTGGGGGCCTATGGCTGGGAGTGGCCGGCTGGCTAATTAGAATCCACGATACGCAGGATGGTTCCCAGACCAGAGGTGGCACCAGTGCCACGTCGGGCTAGTTTGATGGTGCAAAGTGGCTCCTGCAATCTGCCATGAAAAAGTTGGCAGGCGAGTTTTGTTTTCCAGGGAAAAGTGCCGTTGTTTGTGTTTGGTGGACTCTGGCTGGGAGTGGCCGGCTGGCTCCTTAGAATCCACGATACGCGGGATGGTTCCCAGACCAGAGGTGGCACCAGTTCCAAGTCGGGCTGGTTTGATAGTACCAAGTGGCTCCTGCAATCTGCCATCAAAAAGATGGCAGGCGAGTTTTGTTTTCCAGGGAAGAGTGCCGTTGTTTGTGTTTGGGGGCCTGTGGCTGGGAGTGGCCGGCTGGCTCCTCAGAATCCACGATACGCAGGATCGTTCCCAGACCCAAGGTTGCACCATTGCCAAGGTAGGCTGGTTTGATAGTACCAAGTGCGTCCCGCAATCTGCCATCCAGAAGTGGGGCAGCTTACTTTTGTTTGCCAGGGAAACGGGCCGTGGTTTGTGTCTGGGGGCCTATGGCTGGGAGTGACCGGCTGGCTCCTGAAAAGCTACGATAGGCAGGATGGTGACCAGACCCATGGTGGCACCAGTGCCAAGTCGGGCTGGTTTGATAGTACCAAGTGGCTCCTGCAATCTGCCATCCAGAAGCAAGGCAGCGGATTTTTGTTTGCCAGAGAAAAGGGCCGTGGTTTGTGTCTGGGGGCATATGGCTGGGAGTGGCCGGCTGGCTCCTTAAAATCCTCGATACGCAGGATGGTGACCAGACCCAAGGTGGTACCAGTGCCAAGTTTTGCTGTTTTTGTAGTACCAAGTGCGTCCTGCAATTTGCCATCCAGAAGAGGGGCAGTTGAGTTTTGTTTGCCAGAGAAAAGCGCCGTGGTTTGTGTTTGAGGGCATATGGCTGAGAGTGGCCGGCTGACCCCTGAAAATCCACAATAGGCAGGATGGTTCCCAGACCAGAGATGGCACCAGTGCCATGTCGGGCTGGTTTGATAGTACCAAGTGGCTCCTGCAATCTGGCATCCAGAAGCGGGGCAGCTTACTTTTGTTTGCCAGGGAAACGGGCCGAGGTTTGTGTTTGGGGGCCTATGGCTGGGAGTGACCGGCTGGCTCCTGAAAAGCTACAATAGGCAGGATGGTGACCAGACCAATGGTGGCACCAGTGCCAAGTTGGGCTGGTTTGATAGTACCAAGTGGCTCCTGCAATCTGCCATCAAAAAGTTGGCAGGCGAGTTTTGTTTTCCAGGGAAAAGCGCCGTTGTTTGTGTTTGGGGGCCTATGGCTGGGAGTGGCCGGCTGGCTAATTAGAATCCACGATACGCAGGATGGTTCCCAGACCAGAGGTGGCACCAGTGCCACGTCGGGCTAGTTTGATGGTGCAAAGTGGCTCCTGCAATCTGCCATGAAAAAGTTGGCAGGCGAGTTTTGTTTTCCAGGGAAAAGTGCCGTTGTTTGTGTTTGGTGGACTCTGGCTGGGAGTGGCCGGCTGGCTCCTTAGAATCCACGATACGCGGGATGGTTCCCAGACCAGAGGTGGCACCAGTTCCAAGTCGGGCTGGTTTGATAGTACCAAGTGGCTCCTGCAATCTGCCATCAAAAAGATGGCAGGCGAGTTTTGTTTTCCAGGGAAGAGTGCCGTTGTTTGTGTTTGGGGGCCTGTGGCTGGGAGTGGCCGGCTGGCTCCTCAGAATCCACGATACGCAGGATCGTTCCCAGACCCAAGGTTGCACCATTGCCAAGGTAGGCTGGTTTGATAGTACCAAGTGCGTCCCGCAATCTGCCATCCAGAAGTGGGGCAGCTTACTTTTGTTTGCCAGGGAAACGGGCCGTGGTTTGTGTCTGGGGGCCTATGGCTGGGAGTGACCGGCTGGCTCCTGAAAAGCTACGATAGGCAGGATGGTGACCAGACCCATGGTGGCACCAGTGCCAAGTCGGGCTGGTTTGATAGTACCAAGTGGCTCCTGCAATCAGCCATCAAAAAGTTGGCAGGCGAGTTTTGTTTTCCAGGGAAAAGTGCCGTTGTTTGTGTTTGGGGGCCTGTGGCTGGGAGTGGCCGGCTGGCTCCTTAGAATCCACGATACGCAGGATGGTTCCCAGACCTGAGGTGGCACCAGTGCCAAGTCGGGCTGGTTTGATAGTACCAAGTGGCTCCTGCAATCTGCCATCCAGAAGCGGGGCAGCTTACTTTTGTTTGCCAGGGAAACGGGCCGAGGTTTGTGTCTCGGGGCCTATGGGTGGGACTGACCGGCTGGCTCCTGAAAAGCTACGATAGGCAGGATGGTGACCAGACCCATGGTGGCACCAGTGCCAAGTTGGGCTGGTTTGATAGTACCAAGTGGCTCCTGCAATCTGCCATCAAAAAGTTGGCAGGCCAGTTTTGTTTTCCAGGGAAAAGCGCCGTTGTTTGTGTTTGGGGGCCTGTGGCTGGGAGTGGCCGGCTGGCTAATTAGAATCCACGATTGGCAGGATGGTTCCCAGACCAGAGGCGGCACCAGTGCCAAGTCGGGCTAGTTTGATGGTGCAAAGTGGCTCCTGCAATCTGCCATCAAAAAGTTGGCAGGCCAGTTTTGTTTTCCAGGGAAGAGTGCCGTTGTTTTTGTTTGGGGGCCTGTGGCTGGGAGTGGCCGGATGGCTCCTTGGAATCCACGATACGCAGGATGGTTCCCAGACCACAGGTGGCACCAGTGCTAAGTTGGGCTTGTTTGATACCACAAAGTGGCTCCTGCAAACTGCCATCCAGAAGCGGGGCAGCTTACTTTTTTTTGCAAAGGAAACGGGCCGTGGTTTGTGTCTGGGGGCCTATGGCTGGGAGTGACCGGCTCGGTCGTGAAAAGCTACGATAGGCAGGATGGTGACCAGACCCATGGTGGCACCAGTGCCAAGTTGGGCTGGTTTGATAGTACCAAGTGGCTCCTGCAATCTGCCATCCAGAAGCGGGGCAGCGGATTTTTGTTTGCCAGAGAAAAGGGCCGTGGTTTGTTTTTGGGGGCATATGGCTGGGAGTGGCCGGCTGGCTCCTTAAAATCCTCGATACGCAGGATGGTGACCAGACCCAAGGTGGTACCAGTGCCAAGTTGTGCTGTTTTTGTAGTACCAAGTGCGTCCTGCAATTTGCCATCCAGAAGAGGGGCAGTTGAGTTTTGTTTGCCAGAGAAAAGGGCCGTGGTTTGTGTTTGAGGGCATATGGCTGAGAGTGGCCGGCTGACCCCTGAAAATCCACAATAGGCAGGATGGTTCCCAGAGCCAAGGTGGCACCAGTCCCAAGTCGGGCTGGTTTGATAGTACTAAATAACTCCTGCAATCTGCCATCCAGAAGCGGGGCAGCTCAATTTTGTTTGCCAGGGAAACGGGCCGAGGTTTTGTCTGGGGGCCTATGGCTGGGAGTGACCGGCTGGCTCCTGAAAAGCTACGATAGGCAGGATGGTGACCAGACCAATGGTGGCACCAGTGCCTAGTTGGGCTGGTTTGATAGTACCAAGTGGCTCCTGCAATCTGCCATGAAAAAGTTGGCAGGCCAGTTTTGTTTTCCAGGGAAAAGCGCCGTTTTTTGTGTTTGGGGGCTTGTGGCTGGGAGTGGCCGGCTGGCTCCTTAGAATCCACAATACGCAGGATGGTTCCCAGACCAGAGGTGGCACCAGTGCCAAGTCGGGCTAGTTTGATGGTGCAAAGTGGCTCCTGCAATCTGCCATCCAGAAGTGGGGTAGCTTACTTTTGTTTGCCAAGGAAACGGGCCGAGGTTTGTGTCTGGGGGCCTATGGCTGGGAGTGACCGGCTGGCTCCTGAAAAGCTACGATAGGCAGGATGGTGACCAGACCCATGATGGCAGCAGTACCAATTTGGGCTGATTTGATAGTACCAAGCGGCTCCTGCAATCTGCCATCAAAAAGATGGCAGATGAGTTCTGTTTTCCAGGGAAAAGCGCCGTTGATTTTGTTTGGGGACCTGTGGCTGGGAGTGGCCGGCTGGCTCCTGAAAAGCTAAGATAGGCAGGATGGCAACCAGACCCATGGTGGCAGCAGTGCCAAGTTGGGCTGGTTTGATAGTACCAAGTGGCTCCTGCAATCTGCCATCCAGAAGCGGGGCAGCTTACTTTTTTTTTCCAAGGGAACGGGCCGTGGTTTTTTTCTGGGGGCCTATGGCTGGGAGTGACCGGCTTGGTCGTGAAAAGCTAAGATAGGCAGGATGGTGACCAGACCCATGGTGGCACCAGTGCCAAGTTGGGCTGGTTTGATAGTACCAAGTGGCTCCTGCAATCTGCCATCTAAAAGCGGGGCAGCTGAGTTTTGCTTGCCAGAGAAAAGGGCTGTGGTATATGTTTGGGTCCTGTGGCTGGCAGTGGCCGGCTGGCTCCTGAAATTCCATGATACGTAGGATGGTTCCCAGACCCAAGGTGGCACCAGTGCCAAGTAGGGCTGGTTTGACAGAGCCAAGCGCCTCCTGCAATCTCCCATCCAGAAGTGGGGCAGCTGAGTGTTTTTTGCCTGAGAATCGGGCCGTTGTTTTTGATTGGGGTCTGTGGCCGAGAGTGGTCGGCTGGCTCCTGACAATCCACAATACGCAGGATGGTTCACAGACCCAAGGTGGCACCAGTGCCAAGTCGGGCTGGTTTGATAGTACCAAGTGGCTCCTGCAATCCGCCATCCAGAAGCGGGGCAGCGGATTTTTGTTTGCCAGAGAAAAGGGCCGTGGTTTGTATTTGGGGGCATATGGCTGGGAGTGGCCGGCTGGCTCCTTAAAATGCTCGATACGCAGGATGGTGACCAGACCCAAGGTGGCACCAATGCCAAGTTGTGCTGTTTTTGTAGTACCAAGTGCGTCCTGCAATTTGCCATCCAGAAGAGGGGCAGTTGAGTTTTGTTTGCCAGAGAAAAGGGCCGTGGTTTGTGTTTGAGGGCATATGGCTGAGAGTGGCCGGCTGACCCCTGAAAATCCACAATAGGCAGGATGGTTCCCAGAGCCAAGGTGGCACCAGTGCCAAGTTGGGCTGGTTTGATAGTACTAAATACCTCCTGCAATCTGCCCTCCAGAAGCGGGGCAGCTTAATTTTGTTTGCCAGGGAAACGGGCCGAGGTTTTTGTCTGGGGGCCTATGGCTGGGAGTGACCGGCTGGCTCCTGAAAAGCTGCGATAGGCACGATGGTGACCAGACCCATGGTGGCACAGTGCCAAGTTGGGCTGGTTTGATAGCACCAAGTGGCTCCTGCAATCTGCCATCAAAAATTTGGCAGGCGAGTTTTGTTTGCCAGAGAAAAGCGCCGTTGTTTGTGTTTGGGGGCCTGTGGCTGGGAGTGGCCAGCTGGCTCCTTAGAATCCAAGATACGCAGGATGGTTCCCAGACCAGAGGTGGCACCAGTGCCAAGTCGGGCTGGTTTGATAGTACCAAGTGGCTCCTGCAATCTGCCATCCAGAAGCGGGGCAGCTTACTTTTGTTTGCCAGGGAAACGGGCCGAGGTTTGTGTCTCGGGGCCTATGGCTGGGAGTGACCCGCTGGCTCCTGAAAAGCTACGATAGGCAGGATGGTGACCAGACCCATGGTGGCACCAGTGCCAAGTTGGGCTGGTTTGATAGTACCAAGTGGCTCCTGCAATCTGCCATCAAAAAGTTGGCAGGCCAGTTTTGTTTTCCAGGGAAAAGCGCCGTTGTTTGTGTTTGGGGTCCTGTGGCTGGGAGTGGCCAGCTGGCTCATTAGAACCCACGATACGCAGGATGGTTCCCAGACCAGTGGTGGCACCAGTGCCAAGTTGGGCTGGTTTGATACCAAAAAGTGGCTCCTGCAATCTGCCATCCAGAAGCGGGGCAGCTTACTTTTGTTTGCCAAGGAAACGGGCCGTGGTTTGTGTCTGGGGGCCTATGGCTGGGAGTGACCGGCTCGGTCGTGAAAAGCTACGATAGGCAGGATGGTTACCAGACCCATGGTGGCACCAGTGCCAAGTTGGGCTGGTTTGATAGTACCAAGTGGCTCCTGCAATCTGCCATCAAAAAGTTGGCAGGCGAGTTTTGTTTTCCAGGGAAAAGCGCCGTTGTTTGTGTTTGGGGGCCTGTGGCTGGGAGTGGCCAGCTGGCTCCTTAGAATCCACGACACGCGGGATGGTTCCCAGACCAGAGGTGGCACCAGAGCCAAGTCGGGCTGGTTTGATAGTACCAAGTGGCTCCTGCAATCTGCCATCCAGAAGCGGGGCAGCTTACTTTTGTTTGCCAGGGAAACGGGCCGAGGTTTGTGTCTGGGGGCCTATGGCTGGAAGTGACCGGCTGGCTCCTGTAAAGCTACGATAGGCAGGACGGTTACCAGACCCATGGTGGCACCAGTGCCAAGTTGGGCTGATTTGATACTACCAAGTGGCTCCTGCAAACTGCCATCAAAAAGTTGGCAGGCGAGTTTTGTTTTCCAGGGAAGATTGCCGTTGTTTGTGCTTGGGGGCCTGTGGCTGGGAATGGCCGGCTGGCTCCTTAGAATCCACGATACGCAGGATGGTTCCCAGACCCAAGGTTGCACCATTGCCAAGGTAGGCTGGTTTGATAGTACCAAGTGCGTCCTGCAATCTGCCATCCAGAAGTGGGGTAGCTTACTTTTGTTTGCCAGGGAAACGGGCCGTGGTTTTTGTCTGGGGGCCTATGGCTGGGAGAGACCGGCTGGCTCCTGAAATGCTACGATAGGCAGGATGGTTACCAGACCCATGGTGGCACCAGTGCCAAGTCGGGCTGGTTTGATAGTACCAAGTGGCTCCTGCAATCTGCCATCAAAAAGTTGGCAGGCGAGTTTTGTTTGCCAGAGAAAAGCGCCGTTGTTTGTGTTTGGGGGCCTGTGGCTGGGAGTGGCCGGCTGGCTCCTTAGAATCCACGATACGCAGGATGGTTCCCAGACCTGAGGTGGCACCAGTGCCAAGTCGGACTGGTTTGATAGTACCAAGTGGCTCCTGCAATCTGCCATCCAGAAGCGGGGCAGCTTACTTTTGTTTGCCAGGGAAACGGGCCGAGGTTTGTGTCTCGGGGCCTATGGGTGGGACTGACCGGCTGGCTCCTGAAAAGCTACGATAGGCAGGATGGTGACCAGACCCATGGTGGCACCAGTGCCAAGTTGGGCTGGTTTGATAGTACCAAGTGGCTCCTGCAATCTGCCATCAAAAAGTTGGCAGGCCAGTTTTGTTTTCCAGGGAAAAGCGCCGTTGTTTGTGTTTGGGGGCCTGTGGCTGGGAGTGGCCGGCTGGCTAATTAGAATCCACGATTGGCAGGATGGTTCCCAGACCAGAGGCGGCACCAGTGCCAAGTCGGGCTAGTTTGATGGTGCAAAGTGGCTCCTGCAATCTGCCATCAAAAAGTTGGCAGGCCAGTTTTGTTTTCCAGGGAAGAGTGCCGTTGTTTTTGTTTGGGGGCCTGTGGCTGGGAGTGGCCGGATGGCTCCTTGGAATCCACGATACGCAGGATGGTTCCCAGACCACAGGTGGCACCAGTGCTAAGTTGGGCTTGTTTGATACCACAAAGTGGCTCCTGCAAACTGCCATCCAGAAGCGGGGCAGCTTACTTTTTTTTGCAAAGGAAACGGGCCGTGGTTTGTGTCTGGGGGCCTATGGCTGGGAGTGACCGGCTCGGTCGTGAAAAGCTACGATAGGCAGGATGGTGACCAGACCCATGGTGGCACCAGTGCCAAGTTGGGCTGGTTTGATAGTACCAAGTGGCTCCTGCAATCTGCCATCCAGAAGCGGGGCAGCGGATTTTTGTTTGCCAGAGAAAAGGGCCGTGGTTTGTTTTTGGGGGCATATGGCTGGGAGTGGCCGGCTGGCTCCTTAAAATCCTCGATACGCAGGATGGTGACCAGACCCAAGGTGGTACCAGTGCCAAGTTGTGCTGTTTTTGTAGTACCAAGTGCGTCCTGCAATTTGCCATCCAGAAGAGGGGCAGTTGAGTTTTGTTTGCCAGAGAAAAGGGCCGTGGTTTGTGTTTGAGGGCATATGGCTGAGAGTGGCCGGCTGACCCCTGAAAATCCACAATAGGCAGGATGGTTCCCAGAGCCAAGGTGGCACCAGTCCCAAGTCGGGCTGGTTTGATAGTACTAAATAACTCCTGCAATCTGCCATCCAGAAGCGGGGCAGCTCAATTTTGTTTGCCAGGGAAACGGGCCGAGGTTTTGTCTGGGGGCCTATGGCTGGGAGTGACCGGCTGGCTCCTGAAAAGCTACGATAGGCAGGATGGTGACCAGACCAATGGTGGCACCAGTGCCTAGTTGGGCTGGTTTGATAGTACCAAGTGGCTCCTGCAATCTGCCATGAAAAAGTTGGCAGGCCAGTTTTGTTTTCCAGGGAAAAGCGCCGTTTTTTGTGTTTGGGGGCTTGTGGCTGGGAGTGGCCGGCTGGCTCCTTAGAATCCACAATACGCAGGATGGTTCCCAGACCAGAGGTGGCACCAGTGCCAAGTCGGGCTAGTTTGATGGTGCAAAGTGGCTCCTGCAATCTGCCATCCAGAAGTGGGGTAGCTTACTTTTGTTTGCCAAGGAAACGGGCCGAGGTTTGTGTCTGGGGGCCTATGGCTGGGAGTGACCGGCTGGCTCCTGAAAAGCTACGATAGGCAGGATGGTGACCAGACCCATGATGGCAGCAGTACCAATTTGGGCTGATTTGATAGTACCAAGCGGCTCCTGCAATCTGCCATCAAAAAGATGGCAGATGAGTTCTGTTTTCCAGGGAAAAGCGCCGTTGATTTTGTTTGGGGACCTGTGGCTGGGAGTGGCCGGCTGGCTCCTGAAAAGCTAAGATAGGCAGGATGGCAACCAGACCCATGGTGGCAGCAGTGCCAAGTTGGGCTGGTTTGATAGTACCAAGTGGCTCCTGCAATCTGCCATCCAGAAGCGGGGCAGCTTACTTTTTTTTTCCAAGGGAACGGGCCGTGGTTTTTTTCTGGGGGCCTATGGCTGGGAGTGACCGGCTTGGTCGTGAAAAGCTAAGATAGGCAGGATGGTGACCAGACCCATGGTGGCACCAGTGCCAAGTTGGGCTGGTTTGATAGTACCAAGTGGCTCCTGCAATCTGCCATCTAAAAGCGGGGCAGCTGAGTTTTGCTTGCCAGAGAAAAGGGCTGTGGTATATGTTTGGGTCCTGTGGCTGGCAGTGGCCGGCTGGCTCCTGAAATTCCATGATACGTAGGATGGTTCCCAGACCCAAGGTGGCACCAGTGCCAAGTAGGGCTGGTTTGACAGAGCCAAGCGCCTCCTGCAATCTCCCATCCAGAAGTGGGGCAGCTGAGTGTTTTTTGCCTGAGAATCGGGCCGTTGTTTTTGATTGGGGTCTGTGGCCGAGAGTGGTCGGCTGGCTCCTGACAATCCACAATACGCAGGATGGTTCACAGACCCAAGGTGGCACCAGTGCCAAGTCGGGCTGGTTTGATAGTACCAAGTGGCTCCTGCAATCCGCCATCCAGAAGCGGGGCAGCGGATTTTTGTTTGCCAGAGAAAAGGGCCGTGGTTTGTATTTGGGGGCATATGGCTGGGAGTGGCCGGCTGGCTCCTTAAAATGCTCGATACGCAGGATGGTGACCAGACCCAAGGTGGCACCAATGCCAAGTTGTGCTGTTTTTGTAGTACCAAGTGCGTCCTGCAATTTGCCATCCAGAAGAGGGGCAGTTGAGTTTTGTTTGCCAGAGAAAAGGGCCGTGGTTTGTGTTTGAGGGCATATGGCTGAGAGTGGCCGGCTGACCCCTGAAAATCCACAATAGGCAGGATGGTTCCCAGAGCCAAGGTGGCACCAGTGCCAAGTTGGGCTGGTTTGATAGTACTAAATACCTCCTGCAATCTGCCCTCCAGAAGCGGGGCAGCTTACTTTTGTTTGCCAGGGAAACGGGCCGAGGTTTTTGTCTGGGGGCCTATGGCTGGGAGTGACCGGCTGGCTCCTGAAAAGCTGCGATAGGCACGATGGTGACCAGACCCATGGTGGCACAGTGCCAAGTTGGGCTGGTTTGATAGCACCAAGTGGCTCCTGCAATCTGCCATCAAAAATTTGGCAGGCGAGTTTTGTTTGCCAGAGAAAAGCGCCGTTGTTTGTGTTTGGGGGCCTGTGGCTGGGAGTGGCCAGCTGGCTCCTTAGAATCCAAGATACGCAGGATGGTTCCCAGACCAGAGGTGGCACCAGTGCCAAGTCGGGCTGGTTTGATAGTACCAAGTGGCTCCTGCAATCTGCCATCCAGAAGCGGGGCAGCTTACTTTTGTTTGCCAGGGAAACGGGCCGAGGTTTGTGTCTCGGGGCCTATGGCTGGGAGTGACCCGCTGGCTCCTGAAAAGCTACGATAGGCAGGATGGTGACCAGACCCATGGTGGCACCAGTGCCAAGTTGGGCTGGTTTGATAGTACCAAGTGGCTCCTGCAATCTGCCATCAAAAAGTTGGCAGGCCAGTTTTGTTTTCCAGGGAAAAGCGCCGTTGTTTGTGTTTGGGGTCCTGTGGCTGGGAGTGGCCAGCTGGCTCATTAGAACCCACGATACGCAGGATGGTTCCCAGACCAGTGGTGGCACCAGTGCTAAGTTGGGCTGGTTTGATACCAAAAAGTGGCTCCTGCAATCTGCCATCCAGAAGCGGGGCAGCTTACTTTTGTTTGCCAAGGAAACGGGCCGTGGTTTGTGTCTGGGGGCCTATGGCTGGGAGTGACCGGCTCGGTCGTGAAAAGCTACGATAGGCAGGATGGTTACCAGACCCATGGTGGCACCAGTGCCAAGTTGGGCTGGTTTGATAGTACCAAGTGGCTCCTGCAATCTGCCATCAAAAAGTTGGCAGGCGAGTTTTGTTTTCCAGGGAAAAGCGCCGTTGTTTGTGTTTGGGGGCCTGTGGCTGGGAGTGGCCAGCTGGCTCCTTAGAATCCACGACACGCGGGATGGTTCCCAGACCAGAGGTGGCACCAGAGCCAAGTCGGGCTGGTTTGATAGTACCAAGTGGCTCCTGCAATCTGCCATCCAGAAGCGGGGCAGCTTACTTTTGTTTGCCAGGGAAACGGGCCGAGGTTTGTGTCTGGGGGCCTATGGCTGGAAGTGACCGGCTGGCTCCTGTAAAGCTACGATAGGCAGGACGGTTACCAGACCCATGGTGGCACCAGTGCCAAGTTGGGCTGATTTGATACTACCAAGTGGCTCCTGCAAACTGCAATCAAAAAGTTGGCAGGCGAGTTTTGTTTTCCAGGGAAGATTGCCGTTGTTTGTGCTTGGGGGCCTGTGGCTGGGAATGGCCGGCTGGCTCCTTAGAATCCACGATACGCAGGATGGTTCCCAGACCCAAGGTTGCACCATTGCCAAGGTAGGCTGGTTTGATAGTACCAAGTGCGTCCTGCAATCTGCCATCCAGAAGTGGGGTAGCTTACTTTTGTTTGCCAGGGAAACGGGCCGTGGTTTTTGTCTGGGGGCCTATGGCTGGGAGAGACCGGCTGGCTCCTGAAATGCTACGATAGGCAGGATGGTTACCAGACCCATGGTGGCACCAGTGCCAAGTCGGGCTGGTTTGATAGTACCAAGTGGCTCCTGCAATCTGCCATCAAAAAGTTGGCAGGCGAGTTTTGTTTGCCAGAGAAAAGCGCCGTTGTTTGTGTTTGGGGGCCTGTGGCTGGGAGTGGCCGGCTGGCTCCTTAGAATCCACGATACGCAGGATGGTTCCCAGACCTGAGGTGGCACCAGTGCCAAGTCGGACTGGTTTGATAGTACCAAGTGGCTCCTGCAATCTGCCATCCAGAAGCGGGGCAGCTTACTTTTGTTTGCCAGGGAAACGGGCCGAGGTTTGTGTCTCGGGGCCTATGGGTGGGACTGACCGGCTGGCTCCTGAAAAGCTACGATAGGCAGGATGGTGACCAGACCCATGGTGGCACCAGTGCCAAGTTGGGCTGGTTTGATAGTACCAAGTGGCTCCTGCAATCTGCCATCAAAAAGTTGGCAGGCCAGTTTTGTTTTCCAGGGAGAAGCGCCGTTGTTTTTGTTTGGGGGCCTGTGGCTGGGAGTGGCCGGCTGGCTAATTAGAATCCACGATTGGCAGGATGGTTCCCAGACCAGAGGTGGCACCAGTGCCGAGTCGGGCTAGTTTGATGGTGCAAAGTGGCTCCTGCAATCTGCCATCAAAAAGTTGGCAGGCCAGTTTTGTTTTCCAGGGAAGAGTGCCGTTGTTTTTGTTTGGGGGCCTGTGGCTGGGAGTGGCCGGATGGCTCCTTGGAATCCACGATACGCAGGATGGTTCCCAGACCAGAGGTGGCACCAGTGCTAAGTTGGGCTTGTTTGATACCACAAAGTGGCTCCTGCAATATGCCATCCAGAAGCGGGGCAGCTTACTTTTGTTTGCAAAGGAAACGGGCCGTGGTTTGTGTCTGGGAACCTATGGCTGGGAGTGACCGGCTCGGTCGTGAAAAGCTACGATAGGCAGGATGGTGACCAGACCCATGGTGGCAGCAGTGCCAAGTTGGGCTGGTTTGATAGTACCAAGTGGCTCCTGCAATCTGCCATCCAGAAGCGGGGCAGCTTACTTTTGTTTGCCAGGGAAACGGGTCGAAGTTTGTGTCTCGGGGCCTATGGGTGGGACTGACCGGCTGGCTCCTGAAAAGCTACGATAGGCAGGATGGTGACCAGACCCATGGTGGCATCAGTGCCAAGTTGGGCTGGTTTGATAGTACCAAGTGGCTCCTGCCATCTGCCATCAAAAAGTTGGCAGGTGAGTTCTGTTTTCCAGGGAAAAGCGCCGTTGTTTTTGTTTGGGGGCCTGTGGCTGGGAGTGGCCGGCTGGCTCCTGAAAAGCTACGATAGGCAGGATGGTTACCAGACCCATGGTGGCACCAGTGACAAGTTGGTCTGGTTTGATAGTACCAAGTGGCTCCTGCCATCTGCCATCAAAAAGTTGGCAGGCCAGTTTTGTTTTCCAGGGAAAAGCGCCGTTGTTTGTGTTTGGGGACCTGTGGCTGGGAGTGGCCGGCTGGCTCCTTAGAATCCACGATACGCAGGATGGTTCCCAGACCAGAGGTGGCACCAGTGCCAAGTCGGGCTAGTTTGATGGTGCAAAGTGGCTCCTGCAATCTGCCATCAAAAAGTTGGCAGGCGAGTTTTGTTTTCCAGGGAAAAGTGCCGTTGTTTGTGTTTGGTGGACTCTGGCTGGGAGTGGCCGGCTGGCTCCTTAGAATCCACGATACGCGGGATGGTTCCCAGACCAGAGGTGGCACCAGTTCCAAGTCGGGCTGGTTTGATAGTACCAAGTGGCTCCTGCAATCTGCCATCAAAAAGATGGCAGGTGAGTTTTGTTTTCCAGGGAAGAGTGCCGTTGTTTGTGTTTGGGGGCCTGTGGCTGGGAGTGGCCGGCTGGCTCCTCAGAATCCACGATACGCAGGATGGTTCCCAGACCCAAGGTTGCACCATTGCCAAGGTAGGTTTATTTGATAGTACCAAGTGCGTCCCGCAATCTGCCATCCAGAAGTGGGGCAGCTTACTTTTGTTTGCCAGGGAAACGGGCCGTGGTTTGTGTCTGGGGGCTAATGGCTGGGAGTGACCGGCTGGCTCCTGAAAAGCTACGATAGGCAGGATGGTGACCAGACCCATGGTGCCACCAGTGCCAAGTCGGGCTGGTTTGATAGTACCAAGTGGCTCCTGCAATCAGCCATCAAAAAGTTGGCAGGCGAGTTTTGTTTTCCAGGGAAAAGTGCCGTTGTTTTTGTTTGGGGGCCTGTGGCTGGGAGTGGCCGGCTGGCTCCTTAGAATCCACGATACGCAGGATGGTTCCCAGACCTGAGGTGGCACCAGTGCCAAGTTGGGCTGGTTTGATAGTACCAAGTGGCTCCTGCAATCTGCCATCCAGAAGCGGGGCAGCTTACTTTTGTTTGCCAGGGAAACAGGCCGAGGTTTGTGTCTCGGGGCCTATGGGTGGGAGTGACCGGCTGGCTCCTGAAAAGCTACGATAGGCAGGATGGTGACCAGACCCATGGTGGCACCAGTGCCAAGTTGGGCTGGTTTGATAGTACCAAGTGGCTCCTGCAATCTGCCATCAAAAAGTTGGCAGGCCAGTTTTGTTTTCCAGGGAAAAGCGCCGTTGTTTGTGTTTGGGGGCCTGTGGCTGGGAGTGGCCGGCTGGCTAATTAGAATCCACGATTGGCAGGATGGTTCCCAGACCAGAGGTGGCACCAGTGCCAAGTCGGGCTAGTTTGATGGTGCAAAGTGGCTCCTGCAATCTGCCATCAAAAAGTTGGCAGGCCAGTTTTGTTTTCCAGGGAAGAGTGCCGTTGTTTTTGTTCGGGGGCCTGTGGCTGGGAGTGGCCGGATGGCTCCTTGGAAATCACGATACGCAGGATGGTTCCCAGACCACAGGTGGCACCAGTGCTAAGTTGGGCTTGTTTGATACCACAAAGTGGCTCCTGCAATATGCCATCCAGAAGCGGGGCAGCTTACTTTTGTTTGCAAAGGAAACGGGCCGTGGTTTGTGTCTGGGGGCCTATGGCTGGGAGTGACCGGCTCGGTCGTGAAAAGCTACGATAGGCAGGATGGTGACCAGACCCATGGTGGCAGCAGTGCCAAGTTGGGCTGGTTTGATAGTACCAAGTGGCTCCTGCAATCTGCCATCCAGAAGCGGGGCAGCTTACTTTTGTTTGCTAGGGAAACGGGTCGAAGTTTGTGTCTCGGGGCCTATGGGTGGGACTGACCGGCTGGCTCCTGAAAAGCTACGATAGGCAGGATGGTGACCAGACCCATGGTGGCATCAGTGCCAAGTTGGGCTGGTTTGATAGTACCAAGTGGCTCCTGCAATCTGCCATCAAAAAGTTGGCAGGCCAGTTTTGTTTTCCAGGGAAAAGCGCCGTTGTTTTTGTTTGGGGGCCTGTGGCTGGGAGTGGCCGGCTGGCTAATTAGAATCCACGATTGGCAGGATGGTTCCCAGACCAGAGGTGGCACCAGTGCCAAGTCGGGCTAGTTTGATGGTGCAAAGTGGCTCCTGCAATCTGCCATCAAAAAGTTGGCAGGCCAGTTTTGTTTTCCAGGGAAGAGTGCCGTTGTTTTTGTTCGGGGGCCTGTGGCTGGGAGTGGCCGGATGGCTCCTTGGAAATCACGATACGCAGGATGTTTCCCAGACCACAGGTGGCACCAGTGCTAAGTTGGGCTTGTTTGATACCACAAAGTGGCTCCTGCAATCTGCCATCCAGAAGCGGGGCAGCTTACTTTTGTTTGCAAAGGAAACGGGCCGTGGTTTGTGTCTGGGGGCCTATGGCTGGGAGTGACCGGCTCGGTCGTGAAAAGCTACGATAGGCAGGATGGTGACCAGACCCATGGTGGCAGCAGTGCCAAGTTGGGCTGGTTTGATAGTACCAAGTGGCTCCTGCAATCTGCCATCCAGAAGCGGGGCAGCTTACTTTTGTTTGCTAGGGAAACGGGTCGAAGTTTGTGTCTCGGGGCCTATGGGTGGGACTGACCGGCTGGCTCCTGAAAAGCTACGATACGCAGGATGGTGACCAGACCCATGGTGGCATCAGTGCCAAGTTGGGCTGGTTTGATAGTACCAAGTGGCTCCTGCCATCTGCCATCAAAAAGTTGGCAGGTGAGTTCTGTTTTCCAGGGAAAAGCGCCGTTGTTTTTGTTTGGGGGCCTGTGGCTGGGAGTGGCCGGCTGGCTCCTGAAAAGCTACGATAGGCAGGATGGTTACCAGACCCATGGTGGCACCAGTGCCAAGTTGGGCTGGTTTGATAGTACCAAGTGGCTCCTGCACTCTGCCATCAAAAAGTTGGCAGGCCAGTTTTGTTTTCCAGGGAAAAGCGCCGTTGTTTGTGTTTGGGGACCTGTGGCTGGGAGTGGCCGGCTGGCTAATTATAATCCACGATACGCAGGATGGTTCCCAGACCAGAGGTGGCACCAGTGCCAAGTCGGGCTAGTTTGATGGTGCAAAGTGGCTCCTGCAATCTGCCATCAAAAAGTTGGCAGGCCAGTTTTGTTTTCCAGGGAAGAGTGCCGTTGTTTTTGTTTGGGGGCCTGTGGCTGGGAGTGGCCGGCTGGCTCCTTGGAATCCACGATACGCAGGATGGTTCCCAGACCACAGGTGTCACCAGTGCTAAGTTGGGCTTGTTTGATACCACAAAGTGGCTCCTGAAATATGCCATCCAGAAGCGGGGCAGCTTACATTTTTTTGCCAAGGAAACGGGCCGTGGTTTGTGTCTGGGGGCCTATGGCTGGGAGTGACCGGCTCGGTCGTGAAAAGCTACGATAGGCAGGATGGTGACCAGACCCATGGTGGCACCAGTGCCAAGTTGGGCTGGTTTGATAGTACCAAGTGGCTCCTGCAATCTGCCATCAAAAAGGTGGCAGGCGACTTCTGTTTCCCAGGGAAAAGCGCCGTTGTTTTTGTTTGGGGGCCTGTGCCTGGGAGTGGCCGGCTGGCTCCTGAAATGCTACGATAGGCAGGATGGTTCCCAGACCCATGGTGGCACCAGTGCCAAGTTGGGCTGGTTTGATAGTACCAAGTGGCTCCTGCAATCTGCCATCAAAAAGCGGGGCAGCTGAGTTTTGCTTGCCAGAGAAAAGGGCTGTGGTATGTGTTTGGGTCCTGTGGCTGGCAGTGGCCGGCTGGCTCCTGAAATTCCATGATACGCAGCATGGTTCCCAGACCCAAGGTGGCACCAGTGCCAAGTAGGGCTGGTTTGACAGAGTCAAGCGCGTGCTGCAATCTCACATCCAGAAGTGGGGCAGCTGAGTTTTTTTTGCCTGTGAATCGGGCCGTTGTTTTTGATTGGGGTCTGTGGCCGAGAGTGGTCGGCTGGCTCCTGACAATCCACAATACGCAGGATGGTTCACAGACCCAAGGTGGCACCAGTGCCAAGTCGGGCTGGTTTGATAGTACCAAGTGGCTCCTGCAATCTGCCATCCAGAAGCAAGGCAGCGGATTTTTGTTTGCCAGAGAAAAGGGCCGTGGTTTGTTTTTGGGGGCATATGGCTGGGAGTGGCCGGCTGGCTCCTTAAAATCCTCGATACGCAGGATGGTGACCAGACCCAAGGTGGTACCAGTGCCAAGTTGTGCTGTTTTTGTAGTACCAAGTGCGTCCTGCAATTTGCCATCCAGAAGAGGGGCAGTTGAGTTTTGTTTGCCAGAGAAAAGGGCCGTGGTTTGTGTTTGAGGGCATATGGCTGATAGTGGCCGGCTGACCCCTGAAAATCCACAATAGGCAGGATGGTTCCCAGAGCCAAGGTGGCACCAGTGCCAAGTCGGGCTGGTTTGATACTACTAAATAGCTCCTGCAATCTGCCATCCAGAAGCGGGGCAGCTTACTTTTGTTTGCCAGGGAAACGGGCCGAGGTTTGTGTTTGGGGGCCTATGGCTGGGAGTGACCGGCTGGCTCCTGAAAAGCTACGATAGGCACGATGGTGACCAGACCAATGGTGGCACCAGTGCCAAGTTGGGCTGGTTTGATAGTACCAAGTGGCTCCTGCAATCTGCCATCAAAAAGTTGGCAGGCGAGTTTTGTTTTCCAGGGAAAAGCGCCGTTGTTTGTGTTTGGGGGCCTATGGCTGGGAGTGGCCGGCTGGCTAATTAGAATCCACGATACGCAGGATGGTTCCCAGACCAGAGGTGGCACCAGTGCCAAGTCGGGCTAGTTTGATGGTGCAAAGTGGCTCCTGCAATCTGCCATGAAAAAGTTGGCAGGCGAGTTTTGTTTTCCAGGGAAAAGTGCCGTTGTTTGTGTTTGGTGGACTCTGGCTGGGAGTGGCCGGCTGGCTCCTTAGAATCCACGATACGCGGGATGGTTCCCAGACCAGAGGTGGCACCAGTTCCAAGTCGGGCTGGTTTGATAGTACCAAGTGGCTCCTGCAATCTGCCATCAAAAAGATGGCAGGCGAGTTTTGTTTTCCAGGGAAGAGTGCCGTTGTTTGTGTTTGGGGGCCTGTGGCTGGGAGTGGCCGGCTGGCTCCTCAGAATCCACGATACGCAGGATGGTTCCCAGACCCAAGGTTGCACCATTGCCAAGGTAGGTTTATTTGATAGTACCAAGTGCGTCCCGCAATCTGCCATCCAGAAGTGGGGCAGCTTACTTTTGTTTGCCAGGGAAACGGGCCGTGGTTTGTGTCTGGGGGCCTATGGCTGGGAGTGACCGGCTGGCTCCTGAAAAGCTACGATAGGCAGGATGGTGACCAGACCCATGGTGGCACCAGTGCCAAGTCGGGCTGGTTTGATAGTACCAAGTGGCTCCTGCAATCAGCCATCAAAAAGTTGGCAGGCGAGTTTTGTTTTCCAGGGAAAAGTGCCGTTGTTTGTGTTTGGGGGCCTGTGGCTGGGAGTGGCCGGCTGGCTCCTTAGAATCCACGATACGCAGGATGGTTCCCAGACCTGAGGTGACACCAGTGCCAAGTCGGGCTGGTTTGATAGTACCAAGTGGCTCCTGCAATCTGCCATCCAGAAGCGGGGCAGCTTACTTTTGTTTGCCAGGGAAACGGGCCGAGGTTTGTGTCTCGGGGGCTATGGCTGGGAGTGACCGGCTGGCTCCTGAAAAGCTACGATAGGCAGGATGGTCACCAGACCCATGGTGGCACCAGTGCCAAGTTGGGCTGGTTTGATAGTACCAAGTGGCTCCTGCAATCTGCCATCAAAAAGTTGGCAGGCCAGTTTTGTTTTCCAGGGAAAAGCGCCGTTGTTTGTGTTTGGGGGCCTGTGGCTGGGAGTGGCCGGCTGGCTAATTAGAATCCACGATACGCAGGATGGTTCCCAGACCAGAGGTGACACCAGTGCCAAGTCGGGCTAGTTTGATGGTGCAAAGTGGCTCCTGCAATCTGCCATCAAAATGTTGGCAGGCGAGTTTTGTTTTCCAGGGAAGAGTGCCGTTGTTTTTGTTTGGGGGCCTGTGGCTGGGAGTGGCCGGCTGGCTCCTTAGAATCCACGATACGCAGGATGGTTCCCAGACCAGAGGTGGCACCAGTGCCAAGTCGGGCTGGTTTGATGGTGCAAAGTGGCTCCTGCAATCTGCCATCCAGAAGCGGGGCAGCTGAGTTTTGTTTGCCAGAGAAAATGGCCGTGGTTTTTTTTTGGGGGCATATGGCTGGGAGTGGCCGGCTGGCTCCTTAAAATGCTCGATACGCAGGATGGTGACCAGACCCAAGGTGGCACCAGTGCCAAGTTGTGCTGTTTTTGTAGTACCAAGTGCGTCCTGCAATTTGCCATCCAGAAGAGGGGCAGTTGAGTTTTGTTTGCCAGAGAAAAGGGCCGTGGTTTGTGTTTGAGGGCATATGGCTGAGAGTGGCCGGCTGAGCCCTGAAAATCCACAATAGGCAGGATGGTTCCCAGAGCCAAGGTGGCACCAGGGCCAAGTCGGGCTGGTTTGATAGTACTAAATAGCTCCTGCAATCTGCCATCCAGAAGCGGGGCAGCTTAATTTTGTTTGCCAGGGAAACGGGCCGAGGTTTGTGTCTGGGGGCCTATGGCTGGGAGTGACCGGCTGGCTCCTGAAAAGCTAAAATAGGCACGATGGTGACCAGACCCATGGTGGCACCAGTGCCAAGTTGGGCTGGTTTGATAGTACCAAGTGGCTCCTGCAATCTGCCATCAAAAAGTTGGCAGGCGAGTTTTGTTTTCCAGGGAAAAGCGCCGTTGTTTGTGTTTGGGGGCCTATGGCTGGGAGTGGCCGGCTGGCTAATTAGAATCCACGATACGCAGGATGGTTCCCAGACCAGAGGTGGCACCAGTGCCAAGTCGGGCTAGTTTGATGGTGCAAAGTGGCTCCTGCAATCTGCCATGAAAAAGTTGGCAGGCGAGTTTTGTTTTCCAGGGAAAAGTGCCGTTGTTTGTGTTTGGTGGACTCTGGCTGGGAGTGGCCGGCTGGCTCCTTAGAATCCACGATACGCGGGATGGTTCCCAGACCAGAGGTGGCACCAGTTCCAAGTCGGGCTGGTTTGATAGTACCAAGTGGCTCCTGCAATCTGCCATCAAAAAGTTGGCTGGCGAGTTTTGTTTTCCAGGGAAGAGTGCCGTTGTTTTTCTTTGGGGGCCTGAGGCTGGGAGTGGCCGGCTGGCTCCTTAGAATCCACGATACGCAGGATGGTTCCCAGACCCAAGGTTACACCATTGCCAAGGTAGGCTGGTTTGATAGTACCAAGTGCGTCCTGCAATCTGCCATCCAGAAATGGGGCAGCTTACTTTTGTTTGCCAGGGAAACGGGCCGAGGTTTGTGTCTGGGGGCCTATGGCTGGGAGTGACCGGCTGGCTCCTGAAAAGCTACGATAGGCAGGATGGTGACCAGAACCATGGTGGCACCAGTGCCAAGTCGGGCTGGTTTGATAGTACCAAGTGGCTCCTGCAATCTGCCATCAAAAAGTTGGCAGGCGAGTTTTGTTTTCCAGGGAAAAGCGCCGTTGTTTGTGTTTGGGGGCCTGTGGCTGGGAGTGGCCGGCTGGCTCCTTAGAATCCACGATACGCAGGATGGTGACCAGACCCATGGTGGCACCAGTGCCAAGTTGGGCTGGTTTGATAGTACCAAGTGGCTCCTGCAATCTGCCATCAAAAAGTTGGCAGGCCAGTTTTGTTTTCCAGGGCAAAGCGCCGTTGTTTGTGTTTGGTGTCCTGTGACTGGGAGTGGCCGGCTGGCTAATTAGAATCCACGATACGCAGGATGGTTCCCAGACCAGAGGTGGCACCAGTGCCAAGTCGGGCTAGTTTGATGTTGCAAAGTGGCTCCTGCAATCTGCCATCAAAAAGTTGGCAGGCGAGTTTTGTTTTCCAGGGAAAAGTGCCGTTGTTTTTGTTTGGGGGCCTGTGGCTGGGAGTGGCCGGCTGGCTCCTTAGAATCCACGATACGCAGGATGGTTCCCAGACCAGAGGTGGCACCAGTGCCAAGTCGGGCTGGTTTGATGGTGCAAAGTGGCTCCTGCAATCTGCCATCCAGAAGCGGGGCAGCTGAGTTTTGTTTGCCAGAGAAAATAGCCGTGGTTTTTTTTTGGGGGCATATGGCTGGGAGTGGCCGGCTGGCTCCTTAAAATGCTCGATACGCAGGATGGTGACCAGACCCAAGGTGGCACCAGTGCCAAGTTGTGCTGTTTTTGTAGTACCAAGTGCGTCCTGCAATTTGCCATCCAGAAGAGGGGCAGTTGAGTTTTGTTTGCCAGAGAAAAGGGCCGTGGTTTGTGTTTGAGGGCATATGGCTGATAGTGGCCGGCTGACCCCTGAAAATCCACAATAGGCAGGATGGTTCCCAGAGCCAAGGTGGCACCAGGGCCAAGTCGGGCTGGTTTGATAGTACTAAATAGCTCCTGCAATCTGCCATCCACATGATGTGCAGCTTAATTTTGTTTGCCAGGGAAACGGGCCGAGGTTTGTGTCTGGGGGCCTATGGCTGGGAGTGACCGGCTGGCTCCTGAAAAGCTACGATAGGCAGGATGGTTCCCAGACCAGAGGTGGCACCAGTGCCAAGTCGGGCTAGTTTGATGGTGAAAAGTGGCTCCTGCAATCTGCCATCAAAAAGTTGGCAGGCGAGTTTTGTTTTCCAGGGAAAAGTGCCGTTGATTTTGTTTGGTGGCCTGTGGCTGGGAGTGGCCGGCTGGCTGCTTAGAATCCACGATACGCAGGATGGTTCCCAGACCAGAGGTGGCACCAGTTCCAAGTCGGGCTGGTTTGATAGTACCATGTGGCTCCTGCAATCTGCCATCCAGAAGCGGGGCAGCTTACTTTTGTTTGCCAGGGAAACGGGCCGAGGTTTGGGTCTGGGGGCCTATGGCTGGGAGTGACCGGCTGGCTCCTGAAAAGCTACGATAGGCAGGATGGTTACCAGACTCATGGTGGCACCAGTGCCACGTTGGGCTGATTTGATAGTACCAAGCGGCTCCTGCAATCTGCCATCTAAAAGTTGGCAGGCTAGTTTTGTTTTCCAGGGAAAAGCGCCGTTGTTTGTGTTTGGGGGCCTATGGCTGGGAGTGGCCGGCTGGCTAATTAGAATCCACGATACGCAGGATGGTTCCCAGACCAGAGGTGGCACCAGTGCCAAGTCGGGCTAGTTTGATGGTGCAAAGTGGCTCCTGCAATCTGCCATGAAAAAGTTGGCAGGCGAGTTTTGTTTTCCAGGGAAAAGTGCCGTTGTTTGTGTTTGGTGGACTGTGGCTGGGAGTGGCCGGCTGGCTCCTTAGAATCCACGATACGCAGGATTGTTCCCAGACCAGAGGTGGCACCAGTGCCAAGTCGGTGTGGTTTGATAGTACCAAGTGGCTCCTGCAATCTGCCATCCAGAAGCGGGGCGGCTTACTTTTGTTTGCCAGGGAAACGGGCCGAGGTTTGTGTCTGGGGGCCTATGGCTGGGAGTGACCGGCTGGCTCCTGGAAAGCTACGATAGGCAGGATGATTACCAGACCCATGGTGGCACGAGTGCCAAGTTGGGCTGATTTGATAGTATCAAGCGGCTCCTGCAATCTGCCATCAAAAAGTTGGCAGGCGAGTTTTGTTTTCCAGGGAAAAGTGCCGTTGATTTTGTTTGGTGGCCTGTGGCTGGGAGTGGCCGGCTGGCTCCTTAGAATCCACGATACGCAGGATGGTTCCCAGACCAGAGGTGGCATCAGTTCCAAGTTGGGCTTGTTTGATAGTACCAGGTGGCTCCTGCAATCTGCCATCCAGAAGCGGGGTAGCTTACTTTTGTTTGCCAGGGAAACGGGCCGAGGTTTTTCTGGGGGGACTATGGGTGGGACTGACCGGCTGGCTCCTGAAAAGCTACGATAGGCAGGATGGTGACCAGACCCATGGTGGCACCAGTGCCAAGTTGGGCTGGTTTGATAGTACCAAGTGGCTCCTGCAATCTGCCATCAAAAAGTTGGCAGGCGAGTTTTGTTTTCCAGGGAAAAGCGCCGTTGTTTGTGTTTGGGGGCCTGTGGCTGAGAGTGGCCGGCTGGCTCCTTAGAATCCACGATAGGCAGGATGGTTCCCAGACCCATTGTGGCACCAGTGCCAAGTCGGGCTGGTTTGATGGTGCAAAGTGGCTCCTGCAATCTGCCATTAAAATGTTGGCAGGCGAGTTTTGTTTGCCAGGGAAGAGCGCCGTTGTTTGTGTTTGGGGGCCTGTGGCTGGGAGTGGCCGGCTGGCTCCTTAGAATCCACGATACGCAGGATGGTTCCCAGACCAGAGGTGGCACCAGTGCCAAGTCGTGCTAGTTTGATGGTGCAAAGTGGCTCCTGCAATCTGCCATTAAAAAGTTGGCAGGCGAGTTTTGTTTTCCAGGGAAAAGCGCAGTTGTTTGTGTCTTGGGGCCTGTGGCTGGGAGTGGCCAGCTGGCTCCTTAGAATCCACGATACGCAGCATGGTTCCCAGACCAGAGGTGGCACCAGTTCCAAGTCCGGCTGCTTTGATGGTGCAAAGTGGCTCCTGCAATCTGCCATCCAGAAGCGGGGCAGCTGAGTTTTGTTTGCCAGAGAAAAGGGCCGTGGTTTTTTTTTGGGGGCATATGGCTTGGAGTGGCCTGCTGGCTCCTTAAAATGCTCGATACGCAGGATGGTGACCAGACCCAAGGTGGCACCAGTGCCAAGTTGTGCTGTTTTTGTAGTACCAAGTGCGTCCTGCAATTTGCCATCCAGAAGAGGGGCAGTTGAGTTTTGTTTGCCAGAGAAAAGGGCCGTGGTTTGTGTTTGAGGGCATATGGCTGAGAGTGGCCGGCTGACCCCTGAAAATCCACAATAGGCAGGATGGTTCCCAGAGCCAAGGTGGCACCAGTTCCAAGTCGGGCTGGTTTGATAGTACTAAATAGCTCCTGCAATCTGCCATCTAGAAGCGGGGCAGCTTAATTTTGTTTGCCAGGGAAACGGGCCGAGGTTTTTGTCTGGGGGCCTATGGCTGGGAGTGACCGGCTGGCTCCTGAAAAGCTACGATAGGCAGGATGTTTCCCAGACCAGAGGTGGCACCAGTGCCAAGTCGGGCTAGTTTGATGGTGAAAAGTGGCTCCTGCAATCTGCCATCAAAAAGTTGGCAGGCGAGTTTTGTTTTCCAGGGAAAAGTGCCGTTGATTTTGTTTGGTGGCCTGTGGCTGGGAGTGGCCGGCTGGCTCCTTAGAATCCACGATACGCAGGATGGTTCCCAGACCTGAGGTGGCACCAGTGCCAAGTCGGACTGGTTTGATGGTGCAAAGTGGCTCCTGCAATCTGCCATCCAGAAGCGGGGCAGCTTACTTTTGTTTGCCAGGGAAACGGGCCGAGGTTTGTGTCTGGGGGCCTATGGCTGGGAGTGACCGGCTGGCTCCTGAAAAGCTACGATAGGCAGGATGGTTACCAGACCCATGGTGGCACCAGTGCCAAGTTGGGCTGATTTGATAGTATCAAGCGGCTCCTGCAATCTGCCATCAAAAAGTTGGCAGGCGAGTTTTGTTTTCCAGGGAAAAGTGCCCTTGATTTTTTTTGGTGGCCTGTGGCTGGGAGTGGCCGGCTGGCTCCTTAGAATCCACGATACGCAGGATGGTTCCCAGACCTGAGGTGGCACCACTTCCAAGTTGGGCTTGTTTGATAGTACCAAGTGGCTCCTGCAATCTGCCATCCAGAAGCGGGGCAGGTTACTTTTGTTTGCAAGGGAAACGGGCCGAGGTTTTTGTCTGGGGGCCTATGTCTGGGAGAGACTGGCTGGCTCCTGAAAAGCTACGATAGTCAGGATGGTTACCAGACTCATGGTGGCACCAGTGCCACGTTGGGCTGATTTGATAGTACCAAGCGGCTCCTGCAATCTGCCATCAAAAAGTTGGCAGGCGAGTTTTGTTTTCCAGGGGAAAGCGCCGTTGTTTGTGTTTGGCGGCCTATGGCTGGGAGTGGCCGGCTGGCTAATTAGAATCCACGATACGCAGGATGGTTCCCAGACCATGGTGGCACCAGTGCCAAGTCGGGCTAGTTTGATGGTGCAAAGTGGCTCCTGCAATCTGCCATGAAAAAGTTGGCAGGCGAGTTTTGTTTTTCAGGGAAAAGTGCCGTTGTTTGTGTTTGGTGGACTGTGGCTGGGAGTGGCCGGCTGGCTCCTTAGAATTCACGATACGCAGGATGGTTCCCAGACCAGAAGTGGCACCAGTTCCAAGTCGGGCTGGTTTGATAGTACCAAGTGGCTCCTGCAATCTGCCATCCAGAAACGGGGCAGCTTACTTTTGTTTGCCAGGGAAACGGTCCGAGGTTTGTGTCTGGGGGCCTATGGCTGAGAGTGACCGGCTGGCTCATGAAAAGCTACGATAGGCAGGATGGTTACCAGACTCATGGGGGCACCAGTGCCAAGTTGGGCTGATTTGATAGTACCAAGCGGCTCCTGCAATCTGCCATCAAAAAGTTGGCAGGCGAGTTTTGTTTTCCAGGGAAAAGCGCCGTTGTTTGTGTTTGGGGGCTTGTGGCTGGGAGTGGCCGGCTGGCTCCTTAGAATCCACGATACGCAGGATGGTTCCCAGACCAGAGGTGGCACCAGTGCCAAGTCGGGCTAGTTTGATGGTGCAAAGTGGCTCCTGCAATCTGCCATGAAAAAGTTGGCAGGCGAGTTTTGTTTTCCAGGGAAAAGTGCCGTTGTTTGTGTTTGGTGGACTCTGGCTGGGAGTGGCCGGCTGGCTCCTTAGAATCCACGATACGCAGGATTGTTCCCAGACCAGAGGTGGCACCAGTGCCAAGTCGGTGTGGTTTGATAGTACCAAGTGGCTCCTGCAATCTGCCATCCAGAAGCGGGGCGGCTTACTTTTGTTTGCCAGGGAAACGGGCCGAGGTTTGTGTCTGGGGGCCTATGGCTGGGAGTGACCGGCTGGCTCCTGGAAAGCTACGATAGGCAGGATGATTACCAGACCCATGGTGGCACGAGTGCCAAGTTGGGCTGATTTGATAGTATCAAGCGGCTCCTGCAATCTGCCATCAAAAAGTTGGCAGGCGAGTTTTGTTTTCCAGGGAAAAGTGCCGTTGATTTTGTTTGGTGGCCTGTGGCTGGGAGTGGCCGGCTGGCTCCTTAGAATCCACGATACGCAGGATGGTTCCCAGACCAGAGGTGGCATCAGTTCCAAGTTGGGCTTGTTTGATAGTACCAGGTGGCTCCTGCAATCTGCCATCCAGAAGCGGGGTAGCTTACTTTTGTTTGCCAGGGAAACGGGCCGAGGTTTTTCTGGGGGGACTATGGGTGGGACTGACCGGCTGGCTCCTGAAAAGCTACGATAGGCAGGATGGTGACCAGACCCATGGTGGCACCAGTGCCAAGTTGGGCTGGTTTGATAGTACCAAGTGGCTCCTGCAATCTGCCATCAAAAAGTTGGCAGGCGAGTTTTGTTTTCCAGGGAAAAGCGCCGTTGTTTGTGTTTGGGGGCCTGTGGCTGAGAGTGGCCGGCTGGCTCCTTAGAATCCACGATAGGCAGGATGGTTCCCAGACCCATTGTGGCACCAGTGCCAAGTCGGGCTGGTTTGATGGTGCAAAGTGGCTCCTGCAATCTGCCATTAAAATGTTGGCAGGCGAGTTTTGTTTGCCAGGGAAGAGCGCCGTTGTTTGTGTTTGGGGGCCTGTGGCTGGGAGTGGCCGGCTGGCTCCTTAGAATCCACGATACGCAGGATGGTTCCCAGACCAGAGGTGGCACCAGTGCCAAGTCGTGCTAGTTTGATGGTGCAAAGTGGCTCCTGCAATCTGCCATTAAAAAGTTGGCAGGCGAGTTTTGTTTTCCAGGGAAAAGCGCAGTTGTTTGTGTCTTGGGGCCTGTGGCTGGGAGTGGCCAGCTGGCTCCTTAGAATCCACGATACGCAGCATGGTTCCCAGACCAGAGGTGGCACCAGTTCCAAGTCCGGCTGCTTTGATGGTGCAAAGTGGCTCCTGCAATCTGCCATCCAGAAGCGGGGCAGCTGAGTTTTGTTTGCCAGAGAAAAGGGCCGTGGTTTTTTTTTGGGGGCATATGGCTTGGAGTGGCCTGCTGGCTCCTTAAAATGCTCGATACGCAGGATGGTGACCAGACCCAAGGTGGCACCAGTGCCAAGTTGTGCTGTTTTTGTAGTACCAAGTGCGTCCTGCAATTTGCCATCCAGAAGAGGGGCAGTTGAGTTTTGTTTGCCAGAGAAAAGGGCCGTGGTTTGTGTTTGAGGGCATATGGCTGAGAGTGGCCGGCTGACCCCTGAAAATCCACAATAGGCAGGATGGTTCCCAGAGCCAAGGTGGCACCAGTTCCAAGTCGGGCTGGTTTGATAGTACTAAATAGCTCCTGCAATCTGCCATCTAGAAGCGGGGCAGCTTAATTTTGTTTGCCAGGGAAACGGGCCGAGGTTTTTGTCTGGGGGCCTATGGCTGGGAGTGACCGGCTGGCTCCTGAAAAGCTACGATAGGCAGGATGTTTCCCAGACCAGAGGTGGCACCAGTGCCAAGTCGGGCTAGTTTGATGGTGAAAAGTGGCTCCTGCAATCTGCCATCAAAAAGTTGGCAGGCGAGTTTTGTTTTCCAGGGAAAAGTGCCGTTGATTTTGTTTGGTGGCCTGTGGCTGGGAGTGGCCGGCTGGCTCCTTAGAATCCACGATACGCAGGATGGTTCCCAGACCTGAGGTGGCACCAGTGCCAAGTCGGACTGGTTTGATGGTGCAAAGTGGCTCCTGCAATCTGCCATCCAGAAGCGGGGCAGCTTACTTTTGTTTGCCAGGGAAACGGGCCGAGGTTTGTGTCTGGGGGCCTATGGCTGGGAGTGACCGGCTGGCTCCTGAAAAGCTACGATAGGCAGGATGGTTACCAGACCCATGGTGGCACCAGTGCCAAGTTGGGCTGATTTGATAGTATCAAGCGGCTCCTGCAATCTGCCATCAAAAAGTTGGCAGGCGAGTTTTGTTTTCCAGGGAAAAGTGCCCTTGATTTTTTTTGGTGGCCTGTGGCTGGGAGTGGCCGGCTGGCTCCTTAGAATCCACGATACGCAGGATGGTTCCCAGACCTGAGGTGGCACCACTTCCAAGTTGGGCTTGTTTGATAGTACCAAGTGGCTCCTGCAATCTGCCATCCAGAAGCGGGGCAGGTTACTTTTGTTTGCAAGGGAAACGGGCCGAGGTTTTTGTCTGGGGGCCTATGTCTGGGAGAGACTGGCTGGCTCCTGAAAAGCTACGATAGTCAGGATGGTTACCAGACTCATGGTGGCACCAGTGCCACGTTGGGCTGATTTGATAGTACCAAGCGGCTCCTGCAATCTGCCATCAAAAAGTTGGCAGGCGAGTTTTGTTTTCCAGGGGAAAGCGCCGTTGTTTGTGTTTGGCGGCCTATGGCTGGGAGTGGCCGGCTGGCTAATTAGAATCCACGATACGCAGGATGGTTCCCAGACCATGGTGGCACCAGTGCCAAGTCGGGCTAGTTTGATGGTGCAAAGTGGCTCCTGCAATCTGCCATGAAAAAGTTGGCAGGCGAGTTTTGTTTTTCAGGGAAAAGTGCCGTTGTTTGTGTTTGGTGGACTGTGGCTGGGAGTGGCCGGCTGGCTCCTTAGAATTCACGATACGCAGGATGGTTCCCAGACCAGAAGTGGCACCAGTTCCAAGTCGGGCTGGTTTGATAGTACCAAGTGGCTCCTGCAATCTGCCATCCAGAAACGGGGCAGCTTACTTTTGTTTGCCAGGGAAACGGTCCGAGGTTTGTGTCTGGGGGCCTATGGCTGAGAGTGACCGGCTGGCTCATGAAAAGCTACGATAGGCAGGATGGTTACCAGACTCATGGGGGCACCAGTGCCAAGTTGGGCTGATTTGATAGTACCAAGCGGCTCCTGCAATCTGCCATCAAAAAGTTGGCAGGCGAGTTTTGTTTTCCAGGGAAAAGCGCCGTTGTTTGTGTTTGGGGGCTTGTGGCTGGGAGTGGCCGGCTGGCTCCTTAGAATCCACGATACGCAGGATGGTTCCCAGACCAGAGGTGGCACCAGTGCCAAGTCGGGCTAGTTTGATGGTGCAAAGTGGCTCCTGCAATCTGCCATGAAAAAGTTGGCAGGCGAGTTTTGTTTTCCAGGGAAAAGTGCCGTTGTTTGTGTTTGGTGGACTCTGGCTGGGAGTGGCCGGCTGGCTCCTTAGAATCCACGATACGCGGGATGGTTCCCAGACCAGAGGTGGCACCAGTTCCAAGTCGGGCTGGTTTGATAGTACCAAGTGGCTCCTGCAATCTGCCATCAAAAAGATGGCAGGCGAGTTTTGTTTTCCAGGGAAGAGTGCCGTTGTTTGTGTTTGGGGGCCTGTGGCTGGGAGTGGCCGGCTGGCTCCTCAGAATCCACGATACGCAGGATGGTTCCCAGACCCAAGGTTGCACCATTGCCAAGGTAGGTTTATTTGATAGTACCAAGTGCGTCCCGCAATCTGCCATCCAGAAGTGGGGCAGCTTACTTTTGTTTGCCAGGGAAACGGGCCGTGGTTTGTGTCTGGGGGCCTATGGCTGGGAGTGACCGGCTGGCTCCTGAAAAGCTACGATAGGCAGGATGGTGACCAGACCCATGGTGGCACCAGTGCCAAGTCGGGCTGGTTTGATAGTACCAAGTGGCTCCTGCAATCAGCCATCAAAAAGTTGGCAGGCGAGTTTTGTTTTCCAGGGAAAAGTGCCGTTGTTTGTGTTTGGGGGCCTGTGGCTGGGAGTGGCCGGCTGGCTCCTTAGAATCCACGATACGCAGGATGGTTCCCAGACCTGAGGTGGCACCAGTGCCAAGTTGGGCTGGTTTGATAGTACCAAGTGGCTCCTGCAATCTGCCATCCAGAAGCGGGGCAGCTTACTTTTGTTTGCCAGGGAAACGGGCCGAGGTTTGTGTCTCGGGGCCTATGGGTGGGAGTGACCGGCTGGCTCCTGAAAAGCTACGATAGGCAGGATGGTGACCAGACCCATGGTGGCACCAGTGCCAAGTTGGGCTGGTTTGATAGTACCAAGTGGCTCCTGCAATCTGCCATCAAAAAGTTGGCAGGCCAGTTTTGTTTTCCAGGGAAAAGCGCCGTTGTTTGTGTTTGGGGGCCTGTGGCTGGGAGTGGCCGGCTGGCTAATTAGAATCCACGATTGGCAGGATGGTTCCCAGACCAGAGGTGGCACCAGTGCCAAGTCGGGCTAGTTTGATGGTGCAAAGTGGCTCCTGCAATCTGCCATCAAAAAGTTGGCAGGCCAGTTTTGTTTTCCAGGGAAGAGTGCCGTTGTTTTTGTTCGGGGGCCTGTGGCTGGGAGTGGCCGGATGGCTCCTTGGAAATCACGATACGCAGGATGGTTCCCAGACCACAGGTGGCACCAGTGCTAAGTTGGGCTTGTTTGATACCACAAAGTGGCTCCTGCAATATGCCATCCAGAAGCGGGGCAGCTTACATTTGTTTGCAAAGGAAACGGGCCGTGGTTTGTGTCTGGGGGCCTATGGCTGGGAGTGACCGGCTCGGTCGTGAAAAGCTACGATAGGCAGGATGGTGACCAGACCCATGGTGGCAGCAGTGCCAAGTTGGGCTGGTTTGATAGTACCAAGTGGCTCCTGCAATCTGCCATCCAGAAGCGGGGCAGCTTACTTTTGTTTGCTAGGGAAACGGGTCGAAGTTTGTGTCTCGGGGCCTATGGGTGGGACTGACCGGCTGGCTCCTGAAAAGCTACGATAGGCAGGATGGTGACCAGACCCATGGTGGCATCAGTGCCAAGTTGGGCTGGTTTGATAGTACCAAGTGGCTCCTGCAATCTGCCATCAAAAAGTTGGCAGGCCAGTTTTGTTTTCCAGGGAAAAGCGCCGTTGTTTGTGTTTGGGGGCCTGTGGCTGGGAGTGGCCGGCTGGCTAATTAGAATCCACGATACGCAGGATGGTTCCCAGACCAGAGTTGGCACCAGTGCCAAGTCGGGCTAGTTTGATGGTGCAAAGTGGCTCCTGCAATCTGCCATCAAAAAGTTGGCAGGCCAGTTTTGTTTTCCAGGGAAGAGTGCCGTTGTTTTTGTTCGGGGGCCTGTGGCTGGGAGTGGCCGGATGGCTCCTTGGAAATCACGATACGCAGGATGGTTCCCAGACCACAGGTGGCACCAGTGCTAAGTTGGGCTTGTTTGATACCACAAAGTGGCTCCTGCAATATGCCATCCAGAAGCGGGGCAGCTTACTTTTGTTTGCAAAGGAAACGGGCCGTGGTTTGTGTCTGGGGGCCTATGGCTGGGAGTGACCGGCTCGGTCGTGAAAAGCTACGATAGGCAGGATGGTGACCAGACCCATGGTGGCAGCAGTGCCAAGTTGGGCTGGTTTGATAGTACCAAGTGGCTCCTGCAATCTGCCATCCAGAAGCGGGGCAGCTTACTTTTGTTTGCTAGGGAAACGGGTCGAAGTTTGTGTCTCGGGGCCTATGGGTGGGACTGACCGGCTGGCTCCTGAAAAGCTACGATAGGCAGGATGGTGACCAGACCCATGGTGGCATCAGTGCCAAGTTGGGCTGGTTTGATAGTACCAAGTGGCTCCTGCCATCTGCCATCAAAAAGTTGGCAGGTGAGTTCTGTTTTCCAGGGAAAAGCGCCGTTGTTTTTGTTTGGGGGCCTGTGGCTGGGAGTGGCCGGCTGGCTCCTGAAAAGCTACGATAGGCAGGATGGTTACCAGACCCATGGTGGCACCAGTGCCAAGTTGGGCTGGTTTGATAGTACCAAGTGGCTCCTGCAATCTGCCATCAAAAAGTTGGCAGGCCAGTTTTGTTTTCCAGGGAAAAGCGCCGTTGTTTGTGTTTGGGGACCTGTGGCTGGGAGTGGCCGGCTGGCTAATTATAATCCACGTTACGCAGGATGGTTCCCAGACCAGAGGTGGCACCAGTGCCAAGTCGGGCTAGTTTGATGGTGCAAAGTGGCTCCTGCAATCTGCCATCAAAAAGTTGGCAGGCCAGTTTTGTTTTCCAGGGAAGAGTGCCGTTGTTTTTGTTTGGGGGCCTGTGGCTGGGAGTGGCCGGCTGGCTCCTTGGAATCCACGATACGCAGGATGGTTCCCAGACCACAGGTGGCACCAGTGCTAAGTTGGGCTTGTTTGATACCACAAAGTGGCTCCTGAAATATGCCATCCAGAAGCGGGGCAGCTTACATTTTTTTGCCAAGGAAACGGGCCGTGGTTTGTGTCTGGGGGCCTATGGCTGGGAGTGACCGGCTCGGTCGTGAAAAGCTACGATAGGCAGGATGGTGACCAGACCCATGGTGGCACCAGTGCCAAGTTGGGCTGGTTTGATAGTACCAAGTGGCTCCTGCAATCTGCCATCAAAAAGGTGGCAGGCGACTTCTGTTTCCCAGGGAAAAGCGCCGTTGTTTTTGTTTGGGGGCCTGTGCCTGGGAGTGGCCGGCTGGCTCCTGAAATGCTACGATAGGCAGGATGGTTCCCAGACCCATGGTGGCACCAGTGCCAAGTTGGGCTGGTTTGATAGTACCAAGTGGCTCCTGCAATCTGCCATCTAAAAGCGGGGCAGCTGAGTTTTGCTTGCCAGAGAAAAGGGCTGTGGTATGTGTTTGGGTCCTGTGGCTGGCAGTGGCCGGCTGGCTCCTGAAATTCCATGATACGCAGCATGGTTCCCAGACCCAAGGTGGCACCAGTGCCAAGTAGGGCTGGTTTGACAGAGTCAAGCGCGTCCTGCAATCTCACATCCAGAAGTGGAGCAGCTGAGTTTTTTTTGCCTGTGAATCGGGCCGTTGTTTTTGATTGGGGTCTGTGGCCGAGAGTGGTCGGCTGGCTCCTGACAATCCACAATACGCAGGATGGTTCACAGACCCAAGGTGGCACCAGTGCCAAGTCGGGCTGGTTTGATACTACCAAGTGGCTCCTGCAATCTGCCATCCAGAAGCAAGGCAGCGGATTTTTGTTTGCCAGAGAAAAGGGCCGTGGTTTGTTTTTGGGGGCATATGGCTGGGAGTGGCCGGCTGGCTCCTTAAAATCCTCGATACGCAGGATGGTGACCAGACCCAAGGTGGTACCAGTGCCAAGTTGTGCTGTTTTTGTAGTACCAAGTGCGTCCTGCAATTTGCCATCCAGAAGAGGGGCAGTTGAGTTTTGTTTGCCAGAGAAAAGCGCCGTGGTTTGTGTTTGAGGGCATATGGCTGAGAGTGGCCGGCTGACCCCTGAAAATCCACAATAGGCAGGATGGTTCCCAGAGCCAAGGTGGCACCAGTGCCAAGTCGGGCTGGTTTGATACTACTAAATAGCTCCTGCAATCTGCCATCCAGAAGCGGGGCAGCTTACTTTTGTTTGCCAGGGAAACGGGCCGAGGTTTGTGTTTGGGGGCCTATGGCTGGGAGTGACCGGCTGGCTCCTGAAAAGCTACAATAGGCACGATGGTGACCAGACCAATGGTGGCACCAGTGCCAAGTTGGGCTGGTTTGATAGTACCAAGTGGCTCCTGCAATCTGCCATCAAAAAGTTGGCAGGCGAGTTTTGTTTTCCAGGGAAAAGCGCCGTTGTTTGTGTTTGGGGGCCTGTGGCTGGGAGTGGCCGGCTGGCTAATTAGAATCCACGATACGCAGGATGGTTCCCAGACCAGAGGTGGCACCAGTGCCAAGTCGGGCTAGTTTGATGGTGCAAAGTGGCTCCTGCAATCTGCCATGAAAAAGTTGGCAGGCGAGTTTTGTTTTCCAGGGAAAAGTGCCGTTGTTTGTGTTTGGTGGACTGTGGCTGGGAGTGGCCGGCTGGCTCCTTAGAATCCACGATACGCGGGATGGTTCCCAGACCAGAGGTGGCACCAGTTCCAAGTCGCGCTGGTTTGATAGTACCAAGTGGCTCCTGCAATCTGCCATCAAAAAGATGGCAGGCGAGTTTTGTTTTCCAGGGAAGAGTGCCGTTGTTTGTGTTTGGGGGCCTGTGGCTGGGAGTGGCCGGCTGGCTCCTCAGAATCCACGATACGCAGGATGGTTCCCAGACCCAAGGTTGCACCATTGCCAAGGTAGGCTGGTTTGATAGTACCAAGTGCGTCCCGCAATCTGCCATCCAGAAGGGGGGCAGCTTACTTTTGTTTGCCAGGGAAACGGGCCGTGGTTTGTGTCTGGGGGCCTATGGCTGGGAGTGACCGGCTGGCTCCTGAAAAGCTACGATAGGCAGGATGGTGACCAGACCCATGGTGGCACCAGTGCCAAGTCGGGCTGGTTTGATAGTACCAAGTGGCTCCTGCAATCAGCCATCAAAAAGTTGGCAGGCGAGTTTTGTTTTCCAGGGAAAAGTGCCGTTGTTTGTGTTTGGGGGCCTGTGGCTGGGAGTGGCCGGCTGGCTCCTTAGAATCCACGATACGCAGGATGGTTCCCAGACCTGAGGTGACACCAGTGCCAAGTCGGGCTGGTTTGATAGTACCAAGTGGCTCCTGCAATCTGCCATCCAGAAGCGGGGCAGCTTACTTTTGTTTGCCAGAGAAAAGGGCCGTGGTTTGTTTTTGGGGGCATATGGCTGGGAGTGGCCGGCTGGCTCCTTAAAATCCTCGATACGCAGGATGGTGACCAGACGCAAGGTGGTACCAGTGCCAAGTTGTGCTGTTTTTGTAGTACCAAGTGCGTCCTGCAATTTGCCATCCAGAAGAGGGGCAGTTGAGTTTTGTTTGCCTGAGAAAAGCGCCGTGGTTTGTGTTTGAGGGCATATGGCTGAGAGTGGCCGGCTGACCCCTGAAAATCCACAATAGGCGGGATGGTTCCCAGAGCCAAGGTGGCACCAGTGCCAAGTCGGGCTGGTTTGATAGTACTAAATAGCTCCTGCAATCTGCCATCCAGAAGTGGGGCAGCTTAATTTTGTTTGCCAGGACGACGGGCCGAGGTTTTGTCTGGGGGCCTATGGCTGGGAGTGACCGGCTGGCTCCTGAAAAGCTACGATAGGCACGATGGTGACCAGACCCATGGTGGCACCAGTGCCAAGTTGGGCTGGTTTGATAGTACCAAGTGGCTCCTGCAATCTGCCATCAAAAATATGGCAGGCCAGTTTTGTTTTCCAAGGAAAAGCGCCGTTGTTTGTGTTTGGGGGCCTGTGGCTGACAGTGGCCGGCTGGCTAATTAGAATCCACGATACGCAGGATGGTTCCCAGACCCGAGGTGGCACCAGTGACCTGTCGTGCTAGTATGATGGTGCAAAGTGGCTCCTGCAATCTGCCATCCAGAAGCGGGGTAGCTTACTTTTGTTTGCCAGGGAAACGGGCCGAGGTTTGTGTCTGGGGGCCTATGGCTGGAAGTGACCGGCTGGCTCCTGTAAAGTTACGATAGGCAGGACTGTTACTAGACCCATGGTGGCACCAGTGCCAAGTTGGGCTGATTTGATAGTACCAAGTGGCTCCTGCAATCTGCCATCAAAAAGTTGGCAGGCGAGTTTTGTTTTCCAGGGAAGAGTGCCGTTGTTTGTGTTTGGGGGCCTGTGGCTGGGAGTGGCCGGCTGGCTCCTTAGAATCCACGATACGCAGGATGGTTCCCAGACCCAAGGTTGCACCATTGCCAAGGTAGGCTGGTTTGATAGTACCAAGTGCGTCCTGCAATCTGCCATCCAGAAGTGGGGCAGCTTACTTTTGTTTGCCAGGGAAATGGGCAGTGGTTTGTGTCTGGGGGCCTATGGCTGGGAGGGACCGGCTAGGTCCTGAAAAGCTACGATAGGCAGGATGGTGACCAGACCCATGGTGGCACCAGTGCCAAGTTGGGCTGGTTTGATAGTACCAAGTGGCTCCTGCAATCTGCCATCAAAATGTTGGCAGGCCAGTTTTGTTTTCCAGGGAAAAGCGCCGTTGTTTGTGTTTGGGGGCTTGTGGCTGGGAGTGGCCGGCTGGCTCCTTAGAATCCACGATACGCGGGATGGTTCCCAGACCAGTGGTGGAACCAGTGACAAGTCGGGCCAGTTTGATGGTGCAAAGTGGCTCCTGCAATCTGCCATCCAGAAGCGGGGTAGCTTACTTTTGTTTGCCAAGGAAACGGGCCGAGGTTTGTGTCTGGGGGCCTATGGCTGGGAGTGACCGGCTGGCTCCTGAAAAGCTACGATAGGCAGGATGGTGACCAGACCCATGATGGCAGCAGTGCCAATTTGGGCTGATTTGATAGTACCAAGCGGCTCCTGCAATCTGCCATCAAAAAGTTGGCAGACGAGTTCTGTTTTCCAGGGAAAAGCGCCGTTGTTTTTGTTTGGGGGCCTGTGGCTGGGAGTGGCCGGCTGGCTCCTGAAAAGCTACGATAAGCAGGATGGCTACCAGACCCATGGTGGCAGCAGTGCCAAGTTGGGCTGGTTTGATAGTACCAAGTGGTTCCTGCAATCTGCCATCCAGAAGCGGGGCAGCTTACTTTTTTTTACCAAGGGAACGGGCCGTGGTTTGTGTCTGGGGGTCTATGGCTGGGAGTGACCGGCTTGGTCGTGAAAAGCTACTATAGGCAGGATGGTGACCAGACCCATGGTGGCACCAGTGCCAAGTTGGGCTGGTTTGATAGTACCAAGTGGCTCCTGCAATCTGCCATCTAAAAGCGGGGCAGCGGAGTTTTGCTTGCCAGAGAAAAGGGCTGTGGTATATGTTTGGGTCCTGTGGCTGGCAGTGGCCGGCTGGCTCCTGAAATTCCATGATACGCAGCATGGTTCCCAGACCCAAGGTGGCACCAGTGCCAAGTAGGGCTGGTTTGACAGAGTCAAGCGCCTCCTGCAATCTCCCATCCAGAAGTGGGGCAGCGGAGTGTTTTTTGCCTGAGAATCGGGCCGTTGTTTTTGATTGGGGTCTGTGGCCGAGAGTGGTCGGCTGGCTCCTGACAATCCACATTACGCAGGATGGTTCACAGACCCAAGGTGGCACCAGTGCCAAGTCGGGCTGGTTTGATAGTACCAAGTGGCTCCTGCAATCCGCCATCCAGAAGCGGGGCAGCGGATTTTTGTTTGCCAGAGAAAAGGGCCGTGGTTTGTTTTTGGGGGCATATGGCTGGGAGTGGCCGGCTGGCTCCTTAAAATCCTCGATACGCAGGATGGTGACCAGACCCAAGGTGGCACCAATGCCAAGTTGTGCTGTTTTTGTAGTACCAAGTGCGTCCTGCAATTTGCCATCCAGAAGAGGGGCAGTTGAGTTTTGTTTGCCAGAGAAAAGCGCCGTGGTTTGTGTTTGAGGGCATATGGCTGAGAGTGGCCGGCTGACCCCTGAAAATCCACAATAGGCAGGATGGTTCCCAGAGCCAAGGTGGCACCAGTGCCAAGTTGGGCTGGTTTGATAGTACTAAATAGCTCCTGCAATCTGCCATCCAGAAGCGGGGCAGCTTAATTTTGTTTGCCAGGGAAACGGGCCGAGGTTTTTCTCTGGGGGCCTATGGCTGGGAGTGACCGGCTGGCTCCTGAAAAGCTACGATAGGCAGGATGGTTACCAGACCCATGGTGGCACCAGTGCCAAGTTGGGCTGGTTTGATAGTACCAAGTGGCTCCTGCAATCTGCCATCAAAAAGTTGGCAGGCCAGTTTTGTTTTCCAGGGAAAAGCGCCGTTGTTTGTGTTTGGGGGCCTGTGGCTGGGAGTGGCCGGCTGGCTCCTTAGAATCCACGATACGCAGGATGGTTCCCAGACCAGAGGTGGCACCAGTGCCAAGTCGGGCTGGTTTGATGGTGCAAAGTGGCTCCTGCAATCTGCCATCAAAAAGTTGGCAGGCGAGTTTTGTTTTCCAGGGAAAAGTGCCGTTGTTTCTGTTTGGTGGACTGTGGCTGGGAGTGGCCGGCCGGCTCCTTAGAATCCACGATACGCAGGATGGTTTCCAGACCAGAGGTGGCACCAGTTCCAAGTCGGGCTGGTTTGATAGTACCAAGTGGCTCCTGCAATCTGCCATCCAGAAGCGGGGCTGCTTACTTTTGTTTGCCAGGGAAACGGGCCGTGGTTTGTGTCTGGGGGCCTATGGCTGGGAGTGACCGGCTGGCTCCTGAAAAGCTACGATAGGCAGGATGGTTACCAGATCCATGGTGGCACCAGTGCCAAGTTGGGCTAGTTTGATAGTACTAAGCGGCTCCTGCAATCTGCCATCAAAAAGTTGGCAGGCGAGTTTTGTTTTCCAGGGAAAAGCGCCGTTGTTTTTGTTTGGGGGCCTGTGGGTGGGAGTGGCCGGCTGGCTCCTTAGAATCCACGATACGCAGGATGGTTCCCAGACCAGAGGTGGCACCAGTGCCAAGTCGGGCTAGTTTGATGGTGCAAAGTGGCTCCTGCAATCTGCCATACAGAAGCGGGGTAGATTCCTTTTGTTTGCAAGGGAAAAGGGCCGAGGTTTTTTCTGGGGGCCTATGTGTGGGACTGACCGGCTGGCTCCTGAAAAGCTACGATAGGCAGTATGGTGACCAGACTCATGGTGGCACCAGTGCCACGTTGGGCTGATTTGATAGTACCAAGCGGCTCCTGCAATCTGCCATCAAAATATTGGCAGGCCAGTTTTGTTTTCCAGGGGAAAGCGCCGTTGTTTGTGTTTGGGGGCCTATGGCTGGGAGTGGCCGGCTGGCTAATTAGAATCCACGATACGCAGGATGGTTCCCAGACCAGAGGTGGCACCAGTGCCAAGTCGGGCTGCTTTGATGGTGCAAAGTGGCTCCTGTAATCTGCCATCAAAAAGTTGGCAGGCCAGTTTTGTTTTCCAGGGAAAAGCGCCGTTGTTTGTGTTTGGGGGCCTGTGGCTGGGAGTGGCAGGCTGGCTCCTTAGAATCCACGATACGCAGGATGGTTCCCAGACCACTGGTGGAACCAGTGAAAAGTTGGGCCTGTTTTGATACCACTCAGTGGCTCCTGCAATCTGCCATCCAGAAGCGGGGCAGCTTACTTTTGTTTGCCAAGGGAACGGGCCGTGGTTTGTGTCTGGGGGCCTATGGCTGGGTGTGACCGGCTCGGTCGTGAAAAGCTACGATAGGCAGGATGGTGACCAGACCCATGGTAGCACCAGTGCCAAGTTGGGCTGGTTTGATAGTACCAAGTGGCTCCTGCAATCTGCCATCAAAAAGTTGGCAGGCGAGTTCTGTTTTCCAGGGAAAAGCGCCGTTGTTTTTGTTTGGGGGCCTGTGGCTGGGAGTGGCCGGCTGGCTCCTGAAAAGCTACGATAGGCAGGATGGTTACCAGACCCATGGTGGCACCAGTGCCGAGTCGGGCTGGTTTGATAGTACCAAGTGGCTCCTGCAATCTGCCATCCAGAAGCGGGGCAGCTTACTTTTTTTTGCCAAGGAAACGGGCCGTGGTTTGTGTCTGGGGGCCTATGGCTGGGAGTGACCGGCTCGGTCGTGAAAAGCTACGCTAGGCAAGATGGTTACTAGACCCATGGTGGCACCAGTGCCAAGTTGGGCTGGTTTGATAGTACCAAGTGGCTCCTGCAATCTGCCATCTAAAAGCGGGGCAGCTGAGTTTTGCTTGCCAGAGAAAAGGGCTGTGGTATGTGTTTGGGTCCTGTGGCTGGCAGTGGCCGGCTGGCTCCTGAAATTCCATGATACGCAGCATGGTTCCCAGACCCAAGGTGGCACCAGTGCCAAGTAGGGCTGGTTTGACAGAGTCAAGCGCCTCCTGCAATCTCCCATCCAGAAGTGGGGCAGCTGAGTTTTTTTTCCCTGTGAATCGGGCCGTTGTTTTTGATTCGGGTCTGTGGCCGAGAGTGGTCGGCTGGCTCCTGACAATCCACAATACGCAGGATGGTTCACAGACCCAAGGTGGCACCAGTGCCAAGTTGGGCTGGTTTGATAGTACCAAGTGGCTCCTGCAATCTGCCATCCAGAAGCGGGGCAGCGGATTTTTGTTTGCCAGAGAAAAGGGCCGTGGTTTGTTTTTGGGGGCATATGGCTGGGAGTGGCCGGCTGGCTCCTTAAAATCCTCGATACGCAGGATGGTGACCAGACCCAAGGTGGTACCAGTGCCAAGTTGTGCTGTTTTTGTAGTACCAAGTGCGTCCTGCAATTTGCCATCCAGAAGAGGGGCAGTTGAGTTTTGTTTGCCAGAGAAAAGCGCCGAGGTTTGTGTTTGAGGGCATATGGCTGAGAGTGGCCGGCTGACCCCTGAAAATCCACAATAGGCAGGATGGTTCCCAGAGCCAAGGTGGCACCAGTCCCAAGTCGGGCTGGTTTGATAGTACTAAATAACTCCTGCAATCTGCCATCCAGAAGCGGGGCAGCTCAATTTTGTTTGCCAGGGAAACGGGCCGAGGTTTTGTCTGGGGGCCTATGGCTGGGAGTGACCGGCTGGCTCCTGAAAAGCTACGATAGGCAGGATGGTGACCAGACCCATGGTGGCACCAGTGCCAAGTTGGGCTGGTTTGATAGTACCAAGTGGCTACTGCAATCTGCCATCAAAATGTTGGCAGGCCAGTTTTGTTTTCCAGGGAAAAGCGCCGTTGTTTGTGTTTGGGGGCTTGTGGCTGGGAGTGGCCGGCTGGCTCCTTAGAATCCACGATACGCAGGATGGTTCCCAGACCAGAGGTGGCACCAGTGACAAGTCGGGGCAGTTTGATGGTGCAAAGTGGCTCCTGCAATCTGCCATCCAGAAGCGAGGTAGCTTACTTTTGTTTGCCAAGGAAACGGGCCGAGGTTTGTGTCTGGGGGCCTATGGCTGGGAGTGACCGGCTGGCTCCTGAAAAGCTACGATAGGCAGGATGGTGACCAGACCCATGATGGCAGCAGTGCCAATTTGGGCTGATTTGATAGTACCAAGCGGCTCCTGCAATCTGCCATCAAAAAGTTTGCAGATGAGTTCTGTTTTCCAGGGAAAAGCGCCGTTGTTTTTGTTTGGGGGCCTGTGGCTGGGAGTGGCCGGCTGGCTCCTGAAAAGCTAAGATAGGCAGGATGGCTACCAGACCCATGGTGGCAGCAGTGCCAAGTTGGGCTGGTTTGATAGTACCAAGTGGCTCCTGCAATCTGCCATCCAGAAGCGGGGCAGTTTACTTTTTTTTTCCAAGGGAACGGGCCGTGGTTTGTGTCTGGGGGCCTATGGCTGGGAGTGACCGGATTGGTCGTGAAAAGCTACGATAGGCAGGATGGTGACCAGACCCATGGTGGCACCAGTGCCAAGTTGGGCTGGTTTGATAGTACCAAGTGGCTCCTGCAATCTGCCATCTAAAAGCGGGGCAGCTGAGTTTTGCTTGCCAGAGAAAAGGGCTGTGGTATATGTTTGGGTCCTGTGGCTGGCAGTGGCCGGCTGGCTCCTGAAATTCCATGATACGCAGCATGGTTCCCAGACCCAAGGTGGCACCAGTGCCAAGTAGGGCTGGTTTGACAGAGTCAAGCGCCTCCTGCAATCTCCCATCCAGAAGTGGGGCAGCTGAGTTTTTTTTGCCTGTGAATCGGGCCGTTGTTTTTGATTGGGGTCTGTGCCCGAGAGTGGTCGGCTGGCTCCTGACAATCCACAATACGCAGGATGGTTCACAGACCCAAGGTGGCACCAGTGCCAAGTCGGGCTGGTTTGATAGTACCAAGTGGCTCCTGCAATCCGCCATCCAGAAGCGGGGCAGCGGATTTTTGTTTGCCAGAGAAAAGGGCCGTGGTTTGTTTTTGGGGGCATATGGCTGGGAGTGGCCGGCTGGCTCCTTAAAATGCTCGATACGCAGGATGGTGACCAGACCCAAGGTGGCACCAATGCCAAGTTGTGCTGTTTTTGTAGTACCAAGTGCGTCCTGCAATTTGCCATCCAGAAGAGGGGCAGTTGAGTTTTGTTTGCCAGAGAAAAGGGCCGTGGTTTGTGTTTGAGGGCATATGGCTGAGAGTGGCCGGCTGACCCCTGAAAATCCACAATAGGCAGGATGGTTCCCAGAGCCAAGGTGGCACCAGTGCCAAGTTGGGCTGGTTTGATAGTACTAAATACCTCCTGCAATCTGCCCTCCAGAAGCGGGGCAGCTTAATTTTGTTTGCCAGGGAAACGGGCCGAGGTTTTTGTCTGGGGGCCTATGGCTGGGAGTGACCGGCTGGCTCCTGAAAAGCTGCGATAGGCACGATGGTGACCAGACCCATGGTGGCACAGTGCCAAGTTGGGCTGGTTTGATAGTACCAAGTGGCTCCTGCAATCTGCCATCAAAAAGTTGGCAGGCCAGTTTTGTTTTCCAGGGAAAAGCGCCGTTGTTTGTGTTTGGGGGCCTGTGGCTGGGAGTGGCCGGCTGGCTCCTTAGAATCCACGATACGTGGGATGGTTCCCAGACCAGAGGTGGCACCAGTGCCAAGTCGGGCTGGTTTGATGGTGCAAAGTGGCTCCTGCAATCTGCCATCCAGAAGCGGGGCAGCTTACTTTTGTTTGCCAGGGAAACGGGCCGAGGTTTGTGTCTGGGGGCCTATGGCTGGAAGTGACCGGCTGACTCCTGTAAAGCTACGATAGGCAGGACGGTTACCAGACCCATGGTGGCACCAGTGCCAAGTTGGGCTGATTTGATAGTACCAAGTGGCTCCTGCAATCTGCCATCAAAAAGTTGGCAGGCGAGTTTTTATTTCCAGGGAAGAGTGCCGTTGTTTGTGTTTGGGGGCCTGTGGCCGGGAATGGCCGGCTGGCTCCTTAGAATCCACGATACGCAGGATGGTTTCTCAGACCTGAGGTGGCACCAGTGCCAAGTCGGGCTGGTTTGATAGTACCAAGTGGCTCCTGCAATCTGCCATCCAGAAGCGGGGCAGCTTACTTTTGTTTGCCAGGGAAACGGGCCGAGGTTTGTGTCTCGGGGCCTATGGCTGGGAGTGACCGGCTAGGTCGTGAAAAGCTACGATAGGCAGGATGGTTACCAGACCCATGGTGGCACCAGTGCCAAGTTGGGCTGGTTTGATAGTACCAAGTGGCTCCTGCAATCTGCCATCAAAAAGTTGGCAGGCCAGTTTTGTTTTCCAGGGAAAAGCGCCGTTGTTTGTGTTTGGGGTCCTGTGGCTGGGAGTGGCCAGCTGGCTCATTAGAATCCACGATACGCAGGATGGTTCCCAGACCAGTGGTGGCACCAGTGCCAAGTTGGGCTGGTTTGATACCACAAAGTGGCTCCTGCAATCTGCCATCCAGAAGCGGGGCAGCTTACTTTTGTTTGCCAAGGAAACGGGCCGTGGTTTGTGTCTGGGGGCCTATGGCTGGGAGTGACCGGCTCGGTCGTGAAAAGCTACGATAGGCAGGATGGTTACCAGACCCATGGTGGCACCAGTGCCAAGTTGGGCTGGTTTGATAGTACCAAGTGGCTCCTGCAATCTGCCATCAAAAAGTTGGCAGGCGAGTTTTGTTTTCCAGGGAAAAGCGCCGTTGTTTGTGTTTGGGGGCCTGTGGCTGGGAGTGGCCAGCTGGCTCCTTAGAATCCACGACACGCGGGATGGTTCCCAGACCAGAGGTGGCACCAGAGCCAAGTCGGACTGGTTTGATAGTACCAAGTGGCTCCTGCAATCTGCCATCCAGAAGCGGGGCAGCTTACTTTTGTTTGCCAGGGAAACGGGCCGAGGTTTGTGTCTGGGGGCCTATGGCTGGAAGTGACCGGCTGGCTCCTGTAAAGCTACGATAGGCAGGACGGTTACCAGACCCATGGTGGCACCAGTGCCAAGTTGGGCTGATTTGATACTACCAAGTGGCTTCTGCAAACTGCCATGAAAAAGTTGGCAGGCGAGTTTTGTTTTCCAGGGAAAATTGCCGTTGTTTGAGCTTGGGGGCCTGTGGCTGGGAATGGCCGGCTGGCTCCTTAGAATCCACGATACGCAGGATGGTTCCCAGACCCAAGGTTGCACCATTGCCAAGGTAGGCTGGTTTGATAGTACCAAGTGCGTCCTGCAATCTGCCATCCAGAAGTGGGGCAGCTTACTTTTGTTTGCCAGGGAAACGGGCCGTGGTTTGTGTCTGGGGGCCTATGGCTGGGAGAGACCGGCTGGCTCCTGAAATGCTACGATAGGCAGGATGGTGACCAGACCCATGGTGGCACCAGTGCCAAGTCGGGCTGGTTTGATAGTACCAAGTGGCTCCTGCAATCTGCCATCAAAAAGTTGGCAGGCGAGTTTTGTTTGCCAGAGAAAAGCGCCGTTGTTTGTGTTTGGGGGCCTGTGGCTGGGAGTGGCCGGCTGGCTCCTTAGAATCCACGATACGCAGGATGGTTCCCAGACCTGAGGTGGCACCAGTGCCAAGTCGGACTGGTTTGATAGTACCAAGTGGCTCCTGCAATCTGCCATCCAGAAGCGGGGCAGCTTACTTTTGTTTGCCAGGGAAACGGGCCGAGGTTTGTGTCTCGGGGCCTATGGGTGGGACTGACCGGCTGGCTCCTGAAAAGCTACGATAGGCATGATGGTGACCAGACCCATGGTGGCACCAGTGCCAAGTTGGGCTGGTTTGATAGTACCAAGTGGCTCCTGCAATCTGCCATCAAAAAGTTGGCAGGCCAGTTTTGTTTTCCAGGGAGAAGCGCCGTTGTTTTTGTTTGGGGGCCTGTGGCTGGGAGTGGCCGGCTGGCTAATTAGAATCCACGATTGGCAGGATGGTTCCCAGACCAGAGGTGGCACCAGTGCCAAGTCGGGCTAGTTTGATGGTGCAAAGTGGCTCCTGCAATCTGCCATCAAAAAGTTGGCAGGCCAGTTTTGTTTTCCAGGGAAGAGTGCCGTTGTTTTTGTTTGGGGGCCTGTGGCTGGGAGTGGCCGGATGGCTCCTTGGAATCCACGATACGCAGGATGGTTCCCAGACCACAGGTGGCACCAGTGCTAAGTTGGGCTTGTTTGATACCACAAAGTGGCTCCTGCAATATGCCATCCAGAAGCGGGGCAGCTTACTTTTGTTTGCAAAGGAAACGGGCCGTGGTTTGTGTCTGGGGGCCTATGGCTGGGAGTGACCGGCTCGGTCGTGAAAAGCTACGATAGGCAGGATGGTGACCAGACCCATGGTGGCAGCAGTGCCAAGTTGGGCTGGTTTGATAGTACCAAGTGGCTCCTGCAATCTGCCATCCAGAAGCGGGGCAGCTTACTTTTGTTTGCCAGGGAAACGGGTCGAAGTTTGTGTCTCGGGGCCTATGGGTGGGACTGACCGGCTGGCTCCTGAAAAGCTACGATAGGCAGGATGGTGACCAGACCCATGGTGGCACCAGTGCCAAGTTGGGCTGGTTTGATAGTACCAAGTGGCTCCTGCCATCTGCCATCAAAAAGTTGGCAGGTGAGTTCTGTTTTCCAGGGAAAAGCGCCGTTGTTTTTGTTTGGGGGCCTGTGGCTGGGAGTGGCCGGCTGGCTCCTGAAAAGCTACGATAGGCAGGATGGTGTCCAGACCCATGGTGGCACCAGTGCCAAGTTGGGCTGGTTTGATAGTACCAAGTGGCTCCTGCCATCTGCCATCAAAAAGTTGGCAGGTGAGTTCTGTTTTCCAGGGAAAAGCGCCGTTGTTTTTGTTTGGGGGCCTGTGGCTGGGAGTGGCCGGCTGGCTCCTGAAAAGCTACGATAGGCAGGATGGTGTCCAGACCCATGGTGGCACCAGTGCCAAGTTGGGCTGGTTTGATAGTACCAAGTGGCTCCTGCCATCTGCCATCAAAAAGTTGGCAGGCCAGTTTTGTTTTCCAGGGAAAAGCGCCGTTGTTTGTGTTTGGGGGCCTGTGGCTGGGAGTGGCCGGCTGGCTAATTATAATCCACGATACGCAGGATGGTTCCCAGACCAGAGGTGGCACCAGTGCCAAGTCGGGCTAGTTTGATGGTGCAAAGTGGCTCCTGCAATCTGCCATCCAGAAGCGAGGTAGCTTACTTTTGTTTGCCAAGGAAACGGGCCGAGGTTTGTGTCTGGGGGCCTATGGCTGGGAGTGACCGGCTGGCTCCTGAAAAGCTACGATAGGCAGGATGGTGACCAGACCCATGATGGCAGCAGTGCCAATTTGGGCTGATTTGATAGTACCAAGCGGCTCCTGCAATCTGCCATCAAAAAGTTTGCAGATGAGTTCTGTTTTCCAGGGAAAAGCGCCGTTGTTTTTGTTTGGGGGCCTGTGGCTGGGAGTGGCCGGCTGGCTCCTGAAAAGCTAAGATAGGCAGGATGGCTACCAGACCCATGGTGGCAGCAGTGCCAAGTTGGGCTGGTTTGATAGTACCAAGTGGCTCCTGCAATCTGCCATCCAGAAGCGGGGCAGTTTACTTTTTTTTTCCAAGGGAACGGGCCGTGGTTTGTGTCTGGGGGCCTATGGCTGGGAGTGACCGGATTGGTCGTGAAAAGCTACGATAGGCAGGATGGTGACCAGACCCATGGTGGCACCAGTGCCAAGTTGGGCTGGTTTGATAGTACCAAGTGGCTCCTGCAATCTGCCATCTAAAAGCGGGGCAGCTGAGTTTTGCTTGCCAGAGAAAAGGGCTGTGGTATGTGTTTGGGTCCTGTGGCTGGCAGTGGCCGGCTGGCTCCTGAAATTCCATGATACGCAGCATGGTTCCCAGACCCAAGGTGGCACCAGTGCCAAGTAGGGCTGGTTTGACAGAGTCAAGCGCCTCCTGCAATCTCCCATCCAGAAGTGGGGCAGCTGAGTTTTTTTTGCCTGTGAATCGGGCCGTTGTTTTTGATTGGGGTCTGTGCCCGAGAGTGGTCGGCTGGCTCCTGACAATCCACAATACGCAGGATGGTTCACAGACCCAAGGTGGCACCAGTGCCAAGTCGGGCTGGTTTGATAGTACCAAGTGGCTCCTGCAATCCGCCATCCAGAAGCGGGGCAGCGGATTTTTGTTTGCCAGAGAAAAGGGCCGTGGTTTGTTTTTGGGGGCATATGGCTGGGAGTGGCCGGCTGGCTCCTTAAAATGCTCGATACGCAGGATGGTGACCAGACCCAAGGTGGCACCAATGCCAAGTTGTGCTGTTTTTGTAGTACCAAGTGCGTCCTGCAATTTGCCATCCAGAAGAGGGGCAGTTGAGTTTTGTTTGCCAGAGAAAAGGGCCGTGGTTTGTGTTTGAGGGCATATGGCTGAGAGTGGCCGGCTGACCCCTGAAAATCCACAATAGGCAGGATGGTTCCCAGAGCCAAGGTGGCACCAGTGCCAAGTTGGGCTGGTTTGATAGTACTAAATACCTCCTGCAATCTGCCCTCCAGAAGCGGGGCAGCTTAATTTTGTTTGCCAGGGAAACGGGCCGAGGTTTTTGTCTGGGGGCCTATGGCTGGGAGTGACCGGCTGGCTCCTGAAAAGCTGCGATAGGCACGATGGTGACCAGACCCATGGTGGCACAGTGCCAAGTTGGGCTGGTTTGATAGTACCAAGTGGCTCCTGCAATCTGCCATCAAAAAGTTGGCAGGCCAGTTTTGTTTTCCAGGGAAAAGCGCCGTTGTTTGTGTTTGGGGGCCTGTGGCTGGGAGTGGCCAGCTGGCTCCTTAGAATCCACGATACGCGGGATGGTTCCCAGACCAGAGGTGGCACCAGTGCCAAGTCGGGCTGGTTTGATGGTGCAAAGTGGCTCCTGCAATCTGCCATCCAGAAGCGGGGCAGCTTACTTTTGTTTGCCAGGGAAACGGGCCGAGGTTTGTGTCTGGGGGCCTATGGCTGGAAGTGACCGGCTGACTCCTGTAAAGCTACGATAGGCAGGACGGTTACCAGACCCATGGTGGCACCAGTGCCAAGTTGGGCTGATTTGATAGTACCAAGTGGCTCCTGCAATCTGCCATCAAAAAGTTGGCAGGCGAGTTTTTATTTCCAGGGAAGAGTGCCGTTGTTTGTGTTTGGGGGCCTGTGGCCGGGAATGGCCGGCTGGCTCCTTAGAATCCACGATACGCAGGATGGTTTCTCAGACCTGAGGTGGCACCAGTGCCAAGTCGGGCTGGTTTGATAGTACCAAGTGGCTCCTGCATTCTGCCATCCAGAAGCGGGGCAGCTTACTTTTGTTTGCCAGGGAAACGGGCCGAGGTTTGTGTCTCGGGGCCTATGGCTGGGAGTGACCGGCTAGGTCGTGAAAAGCTACGATAGGCAGGATGGTTACCAGACCCATGGTGGCACCAGTGCCAAGTTGGGCTGGTTTGATAGTACCAAGTGGCTCCTGCAATCTGCCATCAAAAAGTTGGCAGGCCAGTTTTGTTTTCCAGGGAAAAGCGCCGTTGTTTGTGTTTGGGGTCCTGTGGCTGGGAGTGGCCAGCTGGCTCAATAGAATCCACGATACGCAGGATGGTTCCCAGACCAGTGGTGGCACCAGTGCCAAGTTGGGCTGGTTTGATACCACAAAGTGGCTCCTGCAATCTGCCATCCAGAAGCGGGGCAGCTTACTTTTGTTTGCCAAGGAAACGGGCCGTGGTTTGTGTCTGGGGGCCTATGGCTGGGATTGACCGGCTCGGTCGTGAAAAGCTACGATAGGCATGATGGTTACCAGACCCATGGTGGCACCAGTGCCAAGTTGGGCTGGTTTGATAGTACCAAGTGGCTCCTGCAATCTGCCATCAAAAAGTTGGCAGGCGAGTTTTGTTTTCCAGGGAAAAGCGCCGTTGTTTGTGTTTGGGGGCCTGTGGCTGGGAGTGGCCAGCTGGCTCCTTAGAATCCACGACACGCGGGATGGTTCCCAGACCAGAGGTGGCACCAGAGCCAAGTCGGGCTGGTTTGATAGTACCAAGTGGCTCCTGCAATCTGCCATCCAGAAGCGGGGCAGCTTACTTTTGTTTGCCAGGGAAACGGGCCGAGGTTTGTGTCTGGGGGCCTATGGCTGGAAGTGACCGGCTGGCTCCTGTAAAGCTACGATAGGCAGGACGGTTACCAGACCCATGGTGGCACCAGTGCCAAGTTGGGCTGATTTGATACTACCAAGTGGCTTCTGCAAACTGCCATGAAAAAGTTGGCAGGCGAGTTTTGTTTTCCAGGGAAAATTGCCGTTGTTTGAGCTTGGGGGCCTGTGGCTGGGAATGGCCGGCTGGCTCCTTAGAATCCACGATACGCAGGATGGTTCCCAGACCCAAGGTTGCACCATTGCCAAGGTAGGCTGGTTTGATAGTACCAAGTGCGTCCTGCAATCTGCCATCCAGAAGTGGGGCAGCTTACTTTTGTTTGCCAGGGAAACGGGCCGAGGTTTGTGTCTGGGGGCCTATGGCTGGGAGAGACCGGCTGGCTCCTGAAATGCTACGATAGGCAGGATGGTGACCAGACCCATGGTGGCACCAGTGCCAAGTCGGGCTGGTTTGATAGTACCAAGTGGCTCCTGCAATCTGCCATCAAAAAGTTGGCAGGCGAGTTTTGTTTGCCAGAGAAAAGCGCCGTTGTTTGTGTTTGGGGGCCTGTGGCTGGGAGTGGCCGGCTGGCTCCTTAGAATCCACGATACGCAGGATGGTTCCCAGACCTGAGGTGGCACCAGTGCCAAGTCGGACTGGTTTGATAGTACCAAGTGGCTCCTGCAATCTGCCATCCAGAAGCGGGGCAGCTTACTTTTGTTTGCCAGGGAAACGGGCCGAGGTTTGTGTCTCGGGGCCTATGGGTGGGACTGACCGGCTGGCTCCTGAAAAGCTACGATAGGCATGATGGTGACCAGACCCATGGTGGCACCAGTGCCAAGTTGGGCTGGTTTGATAGTACCAAGTGGCTCCTGCAATCTGCCATCAAAAAGTTGGCAGGCCAGTTTTGTTTTCCAGGGAGAAGCGCCGTTGTTTGTGTTTGGGGGCCTGTGGCTGGGAGTGGCCGGCTGGCTAATTAGAATCCACGATTGGCAGGATGGTTCCCAGACCAGAGGTGGCACCAGTGCCAAGTCGGGCTAGTTTGATGGTGCAAAGTGGCTCCTGCAATCTGCCATCAAAAAGTTGGCAGGCCAGTTTTGTTTTCCAGGGAAGAGTGCCGTTGTTTTTGTTTGGGGGCCTGTGGCTGGGAGTGGCCGGATGGCTCCTTGGAATCCACGATACGCAGGATGGTTCCCAGACCACAGGTGGCACCAGTGCTAAGTTGGGCTTGTTTGATACCACAAAGTGGCTCCTGCAATATGCCATCCAGAAGCGGGGCAGCTTACTTTTGTTTGCAAAGGAAACGGGCCGTGGTTTGTGTCTGGGGGCCTATGGCTGGGAGTGACCGGCTCGGTCGTGAAAAGCTACGATAGGCAGGATGGTGACCAGACCCATGGTGGCAGCAGTGCCAAGTTGGGCTGGTTTGATAGTACCAAGTGGCTCCTGCCATCTGCCATCAAAAAGTTGGCAGGTGAGTTCTGTTTTGCAGGGAAAAGCGCCGTTGTTTTTGTTTGGGGGCCTGTGGCTGGGAGTGGCCGGCTGGCTCCTGAAAAGCTACGATAGGCAGGATGGTGTCCAGACCCATGGTGGCACCAGTGCCAAGTTGGGCTGGTTTGATAGTACCAAGTGGCTCCTGCCATCTGCCATCAAAAAGTTGGCAGGCCAGTTTTGTTTTCCAGGGAAAAGCGCCGTTGTTTGTGTTTGGGGGCCTGTGGCTGGGAGTGGCCGGCTGGCTAATTATAATCCACGATACGCAGGATGGTTCCCAGACCAGAGGTGGCACCAGTGCCAAGTCGGGCTAGTTTGATGGTGCAAAGTGGCTCCTGCAATCTGCCATCAAAAAGTTGGCAGGCCAGTTTTGTTTTCCAGGGAAGAGTGCCGTTGTTTTTGTTTGGGGGCCTGTGGCTGGGAGTGGCCGGCTGGCTCCTTGGAATCCACGATACGCAGGATGGTTCCCAGACCACAGGTGGCACCAGTGCTAAGTTGGGCTTGTTTGATACCACAAAGTGGCTCCTGAAATATGCCATCCAGAAGCGGGGCAGCTTACTTTTTTTTGCCAAGGAAACGGGCCGAGGTTTGTGTCTGGGCGCCTATGGCTGGGATTGACCGGCTCGGTCGTGAAAAGCTACGATAGGCAGGATGGTGACCAGACCCATGGTGGCACCAGTGCCAAGTTGGGCTGATTTGATAGTACCAAGTGGCTCCTGCAATCTGCCATCAAAAAGGTGGCAGGCGAGTTCTATTTCCCAGGGAAAAGCGCCGTTGTTTTTGTTTGGGGGCCTGTGCCTGGGAGTGGCCGGCTGGCTCCTGAAATGCTACGATAGGCAGGATGGTTCCCAGACCCATGGTGGCACCAGTGCCAAGTTGGGCTGGTTTGATAGTACCAAGTGGCTCCTGCAATCTGCCATCCAAAAGCGGGGCAGCTGAGTTTTGCTTGCCAGAGAAAAGGGCTGTGGTATATGTTTGGGTCCTGTGGCTGGCAGTGGCCGGCAGGCTCCTGAAATTCCATGATACGCAGCATGGCTCCCAGACCCAAGGTGGCACCAGTGCCAAGTAGGGCTGGTTTGACAGCGTCAAGCGCCTCCTGCATTCTCCCATCCAGAAGTGGGGCAGCTGAGTTTTTTTTGCCTGTGAATCGGGCCGTTGTTTTTGATTGGGGTCGGTGGCCGAGAGCGGTCAGCTGGCTCCTGTCAATCCACAATACGCAGGATGGTTCCCAGACCCAAGGTGGCACCAGTGCCAAGTCAGGCTAGTTTGATAGTGCAAAGTGGCTCCTGCAATCTGCCATCCAGAACCGGGGTAGCTTACTTTTGTTTGCCAGGTAAACGGGCCGAGGTTTGTGTCTGGGGGCCTATGGCTGGAAGTGACCGGCTGGCTCCTGTAAAGCTACGATAGGCAGGACAGTTACCAGACCCATGGTGGCACCAGTGCCAAGTCGGGCTGATTTGATAGTACCAAGTGGCTCCTGCAATCTGCCATCAAAAAGTTGGCAGGCGAGTTTTTATTTCCAGGGAAGAGTGCCGTTGTTTGTGTTTGGGGGCCTATGGCCGGGAATGGCCGGCTGGCTCCTTAGAATCCACGATACGCAGGATGGTTCCCAGACCAGAGGTGGCACCAGTGCCAAGGTAGGCGGGTTTGAGAGTACCAAGTGCGTCCTGCAATCTGCCATCCAGAAGTGGGGGAGCTTACTTTTATTTGCCAAGGAAACGGGCCGTGGTTTGTTTCTGGGGGCCTATGGCTGGGAGTGACCGGCTCGGTCGTGAAAAGCTACGATAGGCAGGATGGTGACCAGACCCATGGTGGCACCAGTGCCAAGTTGGGCTGGTTTGATAGTACCAAGTGGCTCCTGCAATCTGCCATCAAAAAGTTGGCAGGCGACTTCTGTTTTCCAGGGAAAAGCGCCGTTGTTTTTGTTTGGGGGCCTGTGGCTGGGAGTGGCCGGCTGGCTCCAGAAAAGCTACGATAGGCAGGATGGTTACCAGACCCATGGTGGCAGCAGTGCCAAGTCGGGCTGGTTTGATAGTACGAAGTGGCTCCTGCAATCTGCCATCGAGAAGCGGGGCAGCTTACTTTTTTTTGCAAAGGAAACGGGCCGTGGTTTGTGTCTGCGAGCCTATGGCTGGGAGTGACCGGCTCGGTCGTGAAAATCTACGATAGGCAAGATGGTTACCAGACCCATGGTGGCACCAGTGCCAAGTTGGGCTGGTTTGATAGTACCAAGTGGCTCCTGCAATCTGCCATCAAAAAGCGGGGTAGCTGAGTTTTGCTTGCCAGAGAAAAGGGCTGTGGTATGTGTTTGGGTCCTGTGGCTGGCAGTGGCCGGCTGGCTCCTGAAATTCCATGATACGCAGCATGGTTCCCAGACCCAAGGTGGCACCAGTGCCAAGTAGGGCTGGTTTGACAGAGTCAAGCGCGTCCTGCAATCTCCCATCCAGAAGTGGGGCAGCTGAGTTTTTTTTGCCTGTGAATCGGGCCGTTGTTTTTGATTGGGGTCTGTGGCCGAGAGTGGTCGGCTGGCTCCTGACAATCCACAATACGCAGGATGGTTCACAGACCCAAGGTGGCACCAGTGCCAAGTCGGGCTGGTTTGATAGTACCAAGTGGCTCCTGCAATCTGCCATCCAGAAGCAAGGCAGCGGATTTTTGTTTGCCAGAGAAAAGGGCCGTGGTTTGTGTCTGGGGGCATATGGCTGGGAGTGGCCGGCTGGCTCCTTAAAATCCTCGATACGCAGGATGGTGACCAGACCCAAGGTGGTACCAGTGCCAAGTTTTGCTGTTTTTGTAGTACCAAGTGCGTCCTGCAATTTGCCATCCAGAAGAGGGGCAGTTGAGTTTTGTTTGCCAGAGAAAAGCGCCGTGGTTTGTGTTTGAGGGCATATGGCTGAGAGTGGCCGGCTGACCCCTGAAAATCCACAATAGGCAGGATGCTTCCCAGAGCCAAGGTGGCACCAGGGCCAAGTCGGGCTGGTTTGATAGTAACAAGTGGCTCCTGCAATCTGGCATCCAGAAGCGGGGCAGCTTACTTTTGTTTGCCAGGGAAACGGGCCGAGGTTTGTGTTTGGGGGCCTATGGCTGGGAGTGACCGGCTGGCTCCTGAAAAGCTACAATAGGCAGGATGGTGACCAGACCAATGGTGGCACCAGTGCCAAGTTGGGCTGGTTTGATAGTACCAAGTGGCTCCTGCAATCTGCCATCAAAAAGTTGGCAGGCGAGTTTTGTTTTCCAGGGAAAAGCGCCGTTGTTTGTGTTTGGGGGCCTATGGCTGGGAGTGGCCGGCTGGCTAATTAGAATCCACGATACGCAGGATGGTTCCCAGACCAGAGGTGGCACCAGTGCCACGTCGGGCTAGTTTGATGGTGCAAAGTGGCTCCTGCAATCTGCCATGAAAAAGTTGGCAGGCGAGTTTTGTTTTCCAGGGAAAAGTGCCGTTGTTTGTGTTTGGTGGACTCTGGCTGGGAGTGGCCGGCTGGCTCCTTAGAATCCACGATACGCGGGATGGTTCCCAGACCAGAGGTGGCACCAGTTCCAAGTCGGGCTGGTTTGATAGTACCAAGTGGCTCCTGCAATCTGCCATCAAAAAGATGGCAGGCGAGTTTTGTTTTCCAGGGAAGAGTGCCGTTGTTTGTGTTTGGGGGCCTGTGGCTGGGAGTGGCCGGCTGGCTCCTCAGAATCCACGATACGCAGGATCGTTCCCAGACCCAAGGTTGCACCATTGCCAAGGTAGGCTGGTTTGATAGTACCAAGTGCGTCCCGCAATCTGCCATCCAGAAGTGGGGCAGCTTACTTTTGTTTGCCAGGGAAACGGGCCGTGGTTTGTGTCTGGGGGCCTATGGCTGGGAGTGACCGGCTGGCTCCTGAAAAGCTACGATAGGCAGGATGGTGACCAGACCCATGGTGGCACCAGTGCCAAGTCGGGCTGGTTTGATAGTACCAAGTGGCTCCTGCAATCTGCCATCCAGAAGCAAGGCAGCGGATTTTTGTTTGCCAGAGAAAAGGGCCGTGGTTTGTGTCTGGGGGCATATGGCTGGGAGTGGCCGGCTGGCTCCTTAAAATCCTCGATACGCAGGATGGTGACCAGACCCAAGGTGGTACCAGTGCCAAGTTTTGCTGTTTTTGTAGTACCAAGTGCGTCCTGCAATTTGCCATCCAGAAGAGGGGCAGTTGAGTTTTGTTTGCCAGAGAAAAGCGCCGTGGTTTGTGTTTGAGGGCATATGGCTGAGAGTGGCCGGCTGACCCCTGAAAATCCACAATAGGCAGGATGGTTCCCAGAGCCAAGGTGGCACCAGGGCCAAGTCGGGCTGGTTTGATAGTAACAAGTGGCTCCTGCAATCTGGCATCCAGAAGCGGGGCAGCTTACTTTTGTTTGCCAGGGAAACGGGCCGAGGTTTGTGTTTGGGGGCCTATGGCTGGGAGTGACCGGCTGGCTCCTGAAAAGCTACAATAGGCAGGATGGTGACCAGACCAATGGTGGCACCAGTGCCAAGTTGGGCTGGTTTGATAGTACCAAGTGGCTCCTGCAATCTGCCATCAAAAAGTTGGCAGGCGAGTTTTGTTTTCCAGGGAAAAGCGCCGTTGTTTGTGTTTGGGGGCCTATGGCTGGGAGTGGCCGGCTGGCTAATTAGAATCCACGATACGCAGGATGGTTCCCAGACCAGAGGTGGCACCAGTGCCACGTCGGGCTAGTTTGATGGTGCAAAGTGGCTCCTGCAATCTGCCATCAAAAAGATGGCAGGCGAGTTTTGTTTTCCAGGGAAGAGTGCCGTTGTTTGTGTTTGGGGGCCTGTGGCTGGGAGTGGCCGGCTGGCTCCTCAGAATCCACGATACGCAGGATCGTTCCCAGACCCAAGGTTGCACCATTGCCAAGGTAGGCTGGTTTGATAGTACCAAGTGCGTCCCGCAATCTGCCATCCAGAAGTGGGGCAGCTTACTTTTGTTTGCCAGGGAAACGGGCCGTGGTTTGTGTCTGGGGGCCTATGGCTGGGAGTGACCGGCTGGCTCCTGAAAAGCTACGATAGGCAGGATGGTGACCAGACCCATGGTGGCACCAGTGCCAAGTCGGGCTGGTTTGATAGTACCAAGTGGCTCCTGCAATCAGCCATCAAAAAGTTGGCAGGCGAGTTTTGTTTTCCAGGGAAAAGTGCCGTTGTTTGTGTTTGGGGGCCTGTGGCTGGGAGTGGCCGGCTGGCTCCTTAGAATCCACGATACGCAGGATGGTTCCCAGACCTGAGGTGGCACCAGTGCCAAGTCGGGCTGGTTTGATAGTACCAAGTGGCTCCTGCAATCTGCCATCCAGAAGCGGGGCAGCTTACTTTTGTTTGCCAGGGAAACGGGCCGAGGTTTGTGTCTCGGGGCCTATGGGTGGGACTGACCGGCTGGCTCCTGAAAAGCTACGATAGGCAGGATGGTGACCAGACCCATGGTGGCACCAGTGCCAAGTTGGGCTGGTTTGATAGTACCAAGTGGCTCCTGCAATCTGCCATCAAAAAGTTGGCAGGCCAGTTTTGTTTTCCAGGGAAAAGCGCCGTTGTTTGTGTTTGGGGGCCTGTGGCTGGGAGTGGCCGGCTGGCTAATTAGAATCCACGATTGGCAGGATGGTTCCCAGACCAGAGGCGGCACCAGTGCCAAGTCGGGCTAGTTTGATGGTGCAAAGTGGCTCCTGCAATCTGCCATCAAAAAGTTGGCAGGCCAGTTTTGTTTTCCAGGGAAGAGTGCCGTTGTTTTTGTTTGGGGGCCTGTGGCTGGGAGTGGCCGGATGGCTCCTTGGAATCCACGATACGCAGGATGGTTCCCAGACCACAGGTGGCACCAGTGCTAAGTTGGGCTTGTTTGATACCACAAAGTGGCTCCTGCAAACTGCCATCCAGAAGCGGGGCAGCTTACTTTTTTTTGCAAAGGAAACGGGCCGTGGTTTGTGTCTGGGGGCCTATGGCTGGGAGTGACCGGCTCGGTCGTGAAAAGCTACGATAGGCAGGATGGTGACCAGACCCATGGTGGCACCAGTGCCAAGTTGGGCTGGTTTGATAGTACCAAGTGGCTCCTGCAATCTGCCATCCAGAAGCGGGGCAGCGGATTTTTGTTTGCCAGAGAAAAGGGCCGTGGTTTGTTTTTGGGGGCATATGGCTGGGAGTGGCCGGCTGGCTCCTTAAAATCCTCGATACGCAGGATGGTGACCAGACCCAAGGTGGTACCAGTGCCAAGTTGTGCTGTTTTTGTAGTACCAAGTGCGTCCTGCAATTTGCCATCCAGAAGAGGGGCAGTTGAGTTTTGTTTGCCAGAGAAAAGGGCCGTGGTTTGTGTTTGAGGGCATATGGCTGAGAGTGGCCGGCTGACCCCTGAAAATCCACAATAGGCAGGATGGTTCCCAGAGCCAAGGTGGCACCAGTCCCAAGTCGGGCTGGTTTGATAGTACTAAATAACTCCTGCAATCTGCCATCCAGAAGCGGGGCAGCTCAATTTTGTTTGCCAGGGAAACGGGCCGAGGTTTTGTCTGGGGGCCTATGGCTGGGAGTGACCGGCTGGCTCCTGAAAAGCTACGATAGGCAGGATGGTGACCAGACCAATGGTGGCACCAGTGCCTAGTTGGGCTGGTTTGATAGTACCAAGTGGCTCCTGCAATCTGCCATGAAAAAGTTGGCAGGCCAGTTTTGTTTTCCAGGGAAAAGCGCCGTTTTTTGTGTTTGGGGGCTTGTGGCTGGGAGTGGCCGGCTGGCTCCTTAGAATCCACAATACGCAGGATGGTTCCCAGACCAGAGGTGGCACCAGTGCCAAGTCGGGCTAGTTTGATGGTGCAAAGTGGCTCCTGCAATCTGCCATCCAGAAGTGGGGTAGCTTACTTTTGTTTGCCAAGGAAACGGGCCGAGGTTTGTGTCTGGGGGCCTATGGCTGGGAGTGACCGGCTGGCTCCTGAAAAGCTACGATAGGCAGGATGGTGACCAGACCCATGATGGCAGCAGTACCAATTTGGGCTGATTTGATAGTACCAAGCGGCTCCTGCAATCTGCCATCAAAAAGATGGCAGATGAGTTCTGTTTTCCAGGGAAAAGCGCCGTTGATTTTGTTTGGGGACCTGTGGCTGGGAGTGGCCGGCTGGCTCCTGAAAAGCTAAGATAGGCAGGATGGCAACCAGACCCATGGTGGCAGCAGTGCCAAGTTGGGCTGGTTTGATAGTACCAAGTGGCTCCTGCAATCTGCCATCCAGAAGCGGGGCAGCTTACTTTTTTTTTCCAAGGGAACGGGCCGTGGTTTTTTTCTGGGGGCCTATGGCTGGGAGTGACCGGCTTGGTCGTGAAAAGCTAAGATAGGCAGGATGGTGACCAGACCCATGGTGGCACCAGTGCCAAGTTGGGCTGGTTTGATAGTACCAAGTGGCTCCTGCAATCTGCCATCTAAAAGCGGGGCAGCTGAGTTTTGCTTGCCAGAGAAAAGGGCTGTGGTATATGTTTGGGTCCTGTGGCTGGCAGTGGCCGGCTGGCTCCTGAAATTCCATGATACGTAGGATGGTTCCCAGACCCAAGGTGGCACCAGTGCCAAGTAGGGCTGGTTTGACAGAGCCAAGCGCCTCCTGCAATCTCCCATCCAGAAGTGGGGCAGCTGAGTGTTTTTTGCCTGAGAATCGGGCCGTTGTTTTTGATTGGGGTCTGTGGCCGAGAGTGGTCGGCTGGCTCCTGACAATCCACAATACGCAGGATGGTTCACAGACCCAAGGTGGCACCAGTGCCAAGTCGGGCTGGTTTGATAGTACCAAGTGGCTCCTGCAATCCGCCATCCAGAAGCGGGGCAGCGGATTTTTGTTTGCCAGAGAAAAGGGCCGTGGTTTGTATTTGGGGGCATATGGCTGGGAGTGGCCGGCTGGCTCCTTAAAATGCTCGATACGCAGGATGGTGACCAGACCCAAGGTGGCACCAATGCCAAGTTGTGCTGTTTTTGTAGTACCAAGTGCGTCCTGCAATTTGCCATCCAGAAGAGGGGCAGTTGAGTTTTGTTTGCCAGAGAAAAGGGCCGTGGTTTGTGTTTGAGGGCATATGGCTGAGAGTGGCCGGCTGACCCCTGAAAATCCACAATAGGCAGGATGGTTCCCAGAGCCAAGGTGGCACCAGTGCCAAGTTGGGCTGGTTTGATAGTACTAAATAGCTCCTGCAATCTGCCATCCAGAAGCGGGGCAGCTTAATTTTGTTTGCCAGGGAAACGGGCCGAGGTTTTTGTCTGGGGGCCTATGGCTGGGAGTGACGGGCTGGCTCCTGAAAAGCTACGATAGGCACGATGGTGACCAGACCCATGGTGGCACCAGTGCCAAGTTGGGCTGGTTTGATAGCACCAAGTGGCTCCTGCAATCTGCCATCAAAAATTTGGCAGGCGAGTTTTGTTTGCCAGAGAAAAGCGCCGTTGTTTGTGTTTGGGGGCCTGTGGCTGGGAGTGGCCAGCTGGCTCCTTAGAATCCAAGATACGCAGGATGGTTCCCAGACCAGAGGTGGCACCAGTGCCAAGTCGGGCTGGTTTGATAGTACCAAGTGGCTCCTGCAATCTGCCATCCAGAAGCGGGGCAGCTTACTTTTGTTTGCCAGGGAAACGGGCCGAGGTTTGTGTCTCGGGGCCTATGGCTGGGAGTGACCCGCTGGCTCCTGAAAAGCTACGATAGGCAGGATGGTGACCAGACCCATGGTGGCACCAGTGCCAAGTTGGGCTGGTTTGATAGTACCAAGTGGCTCCTGCAATCTGCCATCAAAAAGTTGGCAGGCCAGTTTTGTTTTCCAGGGAAAAGCGCCGTTGTTTGTGTTTGGGGTCCTGTGGCTGGGAGTGGCCAGCTGGCTCATTAGAATCCACGATACGCAGGATGGTTCCCAGACCAGTGGTGGCACCAGTGCCAAGTTGGGCTGGTTTGATACCAAAAAGTGGCTCCTGCAATCTGCCATCCAGAAGCGGGGCAGCTTACTTTTGTTTGCCAAGGAAACGGGCCGTGGTTTGTGTCTGGGGGACTATGGCTGGGAGTGACCGGCTCGGTCGTGAAAAGCTACGATAGGCAGGATGGTTACCAGACCCATGGTGGCACCAGTGCCAAGTTGGGCTGGTTTGATAGTACCAAGTGGCTCCTGCAATCTGCCATCAAAAAGTTGGCAGGCGAGTTTTGTTTTCCAGGGAAAAGCGCCGTTGTTTGTGTTTGGGGGCCTGTGGCTGGGAGTGGCCAGCTGGCTCCTTAGAATCCACGACACGCGGGATGGTTCCCAGACCAGAGGTGGCACCAGAGCCAAGTCGGGCTGGTTTGATAGTACCAAGTGGCTCCTGCAATCTGCCATCCAGAAGCGGGGCAGCTTACTTTTGTTTGCCAGGGAAACGGGCCGAGGTTTGTGTCTGGGGGCCTATGGCTGGAAGTGACCGGCTGGCTCCTGTAAAGCTACGATAGGCAGGACGGTTACCAGACCCATGGTGGCACCAGTGCCAAGTTGGGCTGATTTGATACTACCAAGTGGCTCCTGCAAACTGCCATCAAAAAGTTGGCAGGCGAGTTTTGTTTTCCAGGGAAGATTGCCGTTGTTTGTGCTTGGGGGCCTGTGGCTGGGAATGGCCGGCTGGCTCCTTAGAATCCACGATACGCAGGATGGTTCCCAGACCCAAGGTTGCACCATTGCCAAGGTAGGCTGGTTTGATAGTACCAAGTGCGTCCTGCAATCTGCCATCCAGAAGTGGGGTAGCTTACTTTTGTTTGCCAGGGAAACGGGCCGTGGTTTTTGTCTGGGGGCCTATGGCTGGGAGTGACCGGCTGGCTCCTGAAATGCTACGATAGGCAGGATGGTTACCAGACCCATGGTGGCACCAGTGCCAAGTCGGGCTGGTTTGATAGTACCAAGTGGCTCCTGCAATCTGCCATCAAAAAGTTGGCAGGCGAGTTTTGTTTGCCAGAGAAAAGCGCCGTTGTTTGTGTTTGGGGGCCTGTGGCTGGGAGTGGCCGGCTGGCTCCTTAGAATCCACGATACGCAGGATGGTTCCCAGACCTGAGGTGGCACCAGTGCCAAGTCGGACTGGTTTGATAGTACCAAGTGGCTCCTGCAATCTGCCATCCAGAAGCGGGGCAGCTTACTTTTGTTTGCCAGGGAAACGGGCCGAGGTTTGTGTCTCGGGGCCTATGGGTGGGACTGACCGGCTGGCTCCTGAAAAGCTACGATAGGCAGGATGGTGACCAGACCCATGGTGGCACCAGTGCCAAGTTGGGCTGGTTTGATAGTACCAAGTGGCTCCTGCAATCTGCCATCAAAAAGTTGGCAGGCCAGTTTTGTTTTCCAGGGAGAAGCGCCGTTGTTTTTGTTTGGGGGCCTGTGGCTGGGAGTGGCCGGCTGGCTAATTAGAATCCACGATTGGCAGGATGGTTCCCAGACCAGAGGTGGCACCAGTGCCGAGTCGGGCTAGTTTGATGGTGCAAAGTGGCTCCTGCAATCTGCCATCAAAAAGTTGGCAGGCCAGTTTTGTTTTCCAGGGAAGAGTGCCGTTGTTTTTGTTTGGGGGCCTGTGGCTGGGAGTGGCCGGATGGCTCCTTGGAATCCACGATACGCAGGATGGTTCCCAGACCACAGGTGGCACCAGTGCTAAGTTGGGCTTGTTTGATACCACAAAGTGGCTCCTGCAATATGCCATCCAGAAGCGGGGCAGCTTACTTTTGTTTGCAAAGGAAACGGGCCGTGGTTTGTGTCTGGGGGCCTATGGCTGGGAGTGACCGGCTCGGTCGTGAAAAGCTACGATAGGCAGGATGGTGACCAGACCCATGGTGGCAGCAGTGCCAAGTTGGGCTGGTTTGATAGTACCAAGTGGCTCCTGCAATCTGCCATCCAGAAGCGGGGCAGCTTACTTTTGTTTGCCAGGGAAACGGGTCGAAGTTTGTGTCTCGGGGCCTATGGGTGGGACTGACCGGCTGGCTCCTGAAAAGCTACGATAGGCAGGATGGTGACCAGACCCATGGTGGCATCAGTGCCAAGTTGGGCTGGTTTGATAGTACCAAGTGGCTCCTGCCATCTGCCATCAAAAAGTTGGCAGGTGAGTTCTGTTTTCCAGGGAAAAGCGCCGTTGTTTTTGTTTGGGGGCCTGTGGCTGGGAGTGGCCGGCTGGCTCCTGAAAAGCTACGATAGGCAGGATGGTTACCAGACCCATGGTGGCACCAGTGACAAGTTGGTCTGGTTTGATAGTACCAAGTGGCTCCTGCCATCTGCCATCAAAAAGTTGGCAGGCCAGTTTTGTTTTCCAGGGAAAAGCGCCGTTGTTTGTGTTTGGGGACCTGTGGCTGGGAGTGGCCGGCTGGCTCCTTAGAATCCACGATACGCAGGATGGTTCCCAGACCAGAGGTGGCACCAGTGCCAAGTCGGGCTAGTTTGATGGTGCAAAGTGGCTCCTACAATCTGCCATCAAAAAGTTGGCAGGCGAGTTTTGTTTTCCAGGGAAAAGTGCCGTTGTTTGTGTTTGGTGGACTCTGGCTGGGAGTGGCCGGCTGGCTCCTTAGAATCCACGATACGCGGGATGGTTCCCAGACCAGAGGTGGCACCAGTTCCAAGTCGGGCTGGTTTGATAGTACCAAGTGGCTCCTGCAATCTGCCATCAAAAAGATGGCAGGCGAGTTTTGTTTTCCAGGGAAGAGTGCCGTTGTTTGTGTTTGGGGGCCTGTGGCTGGGAGTGGCCGGCTGGCTCCTCAGAATCCACGATACGCAGGATGGTTCCCAGACCCAAGGTTGCACCATTGCCAAGGTAGGTTTATTTGATAGTACCAAGTGCGTCCCGCAATCTGCCATCCAGAAGTGGGGCAGCTTACTTTTGTTTGCCAGGGAAACGGGCCGTGGTTTGTGTCTGGGGGCTAATGGCTGGGAGTGACCGGCTGGCTCCTGAAAAGCTACGATAGGCAGGATGGTGACCAGACCCATGGTGCCACCAGTGCCAAGTCGGGCTGGTTTGATAGTACCAAGTGGCTCCTGCAATCAGCCATCAAAAAGTTGGCAGGCGAGTTTTGTTTTCCAGGGAAAAGTGCCGTTGTTTTTGTTTGGGGGCCTGTGGCTGGGAGTGGCCGGCTGGCTCCTTAGAATCCACGATACGCAGGATGGTTCCCAGACCTGAGGTGGCACCAGTGCCAAGTTGGGCTGGTTTGATAGTACCAAGTGGCTCCTGCAATCTGCCATCCAGAAGCGGGGCAGCTTACTTTTGTTTGCCAGGGAAACAGGCCGAGGTTTGTGTCTCGGGGCCTATGGGTGGGAGTGACCGGCTGGCTCCTGAAAAGCTACGATAGGCAGGATGGTGACCAGACCCATGGTGGCACCAGTGCCAAGTTGGGCTGGTTTGATAGTACCAAGTGGCTCCTGCAATCTGCCATCAAAAAGTTGGCAGGCCAGTTTTGTTTTCCAGGGAAAAGCGCCGTTGTTTGTGTTTGGGGGCCTGTGGCTGGGAGTGGCCGGCTGGCTAATTAGAATCCACGATTGGCAGGATGGTTCCCAGACCAGAGGTGGCACCAGTGCCAAGTCGGGCTAGTTTGATGGTGCAAAGTGGCTCCTGCAATCTGCCATCAAAAAGTTGGCAGGCCAGTTTTGTTTTCCAGGGAAGAGTGCCGTTGTTTTTGTTCGGGGGCCTGTGGCTGGGAGTGGCCGGATGGCTCCTTGGAAATCACGATACGCAGGATGGTTCCCAGACCACAGGTGGCACCAGTGCTAAGTTGGGCTTGTTTGATACCACAAAGTGGCTCCTGCAATATGCCATCCAGAAGCGGGGCAGCTTACATTTGTTTGCAAAGGAAACGGGCCGTGGTTTGTATCTGGGGGCCTATGGCTGGGAGTGACCGGCTCGGTCGTGAAAAGCTACGATAGGCAGGATGGTGACCAGACCCATGGTGGCAGCAGTGCCAAGTTGGGCTGGTTTGATAGTACCAAGTGGCTCCTGCAATCTGCCATCCAGAAGCGGGGCAGCTTACTTTTGTTTGCTAGGGAAACGGGTCGAAGTTTGTGTCTCGGGGCCTATGGGTGGGACTGACCGGCTGGCTCCTGAAAAGCTACGATAGGCAGGATGGTGACCAGACCCATGGTGGCATCAGTGCCAAGTTGGGCTGGTTTGATAGTACCAAGTGGCTCCTGCAATCTGCCATCAAAAAGTTGGCAGGCCAGTTTTGTTTTCCAGGGAAAAGCGCCGTTGTTTTTGTTTGGGGGCCTGTGGCTGGGAGTGGCCGGCTGGCTAATTAGAATCCACGATTGGCAGGATGGTTCCCAGACCAGAGGTGGCACCAGTGCCAAGTCGGGCTAGTTTGATGGTGCAAAGTGGCTCCTGCAATCTGCCATCAAAAAGTTGGCAGGCCAGTTTTGTTTTCCAGGGAAGAGTGCCGTTGTTTTTGTTCGGGGGCCTGTGGCTGGGAGTGGCCGGATGGCTCCTTGGAAATCACGATACGCAGGATGTTTCCCAGACCACAGGTGGCACCAGTGCTAAGTTGGGCTTGTTTGATACCACAAAGTGGCTCCTGCAATATGCCATCCAGAAGCGGGGCAGCTTACTTTTGTTTGCAAAGGAAACGGGCCGTGGTTTGTGTCTGGGGGCCTATGGCTGGGAGTGACCGGCTCGGTCGTGAAAAGCTACGATAGGCAGGATGGTGACCAGACCCATGGTGGCAGCAGTGCCAAGTTGGGCTGGTTTGATAGTACCAAGTGGCTCCTGCAATCTGCCATCCAGAAGCGGGGCAGCTTACTTTTGTTTGCTAGGGAAACGGGTCGAAGTTTGTGTCTCGGGGCCTATGGGTGGGACTGACCGGCTGGCTCCTGAAAAGCTACGATAGGCAGGATGGTGACCAGACCCATGGTGGCATCAGTGCCAAGTTGGGCTGGTTTGATAGTACCAAGTGGCTCCTGCCATCTGCCATCAAAAAGTTGGCAGGTGAGTTCTGTTTTCCAGGGAAAAGCGCCGTTGTTTTTGTTTGGGGGCCTGTGGCTGGGAGTGGCCGGCTGGCTCCTGAAAAGCTACGATAGGCAGGATGGTTACCAGACCCATGGTGGCACCAGTGCCAAGTTGGGCTGGTTTGATAGTACCAAGTGGCTCCTGCACTCTGCCATCAAAAAGTTGGCAGGCCAGTTTTGTTTTCCAGGGAAAAGCGCCGTTGTTTGTGTTTGGGGACCTGTGGCTGGGAGTGGCCGGCTGGCTAATTATAATCCACGATACGCAGGATGGTTCCCAGACCAGAGGTGGCACCAGTGCCAAGTCGGGCTAGTTTGATGGTGCAAAGTGGCTCCTGCAATCTGCCATCAAAAAGTTGGCAGGCCAGTTTTGTTTTCCAGGGAAGAGTGCCGTTGTTTTTGTTTGGGGGCCTGTGGCTGGGAGTGGCCGGCTGGCTCCTTGGAATCCACGATACGCAGGATGGTTCCCAGACCACAGGTGTCACCAGTGCTAAGTTGGGCTTGTTTGATACCACAAAGTGGCTCGTGAAATATGCCATCCAGAAGCGGGGCAGCTTACATTTTTTTGCCAAGGAAACGGGCCGTGGTTTGTGTCTGGGGGCCTATGGCTGGGAGTGACCGGCTCGGTCGTGAAAAGCTACGATAGGCAGGATGGTGACCAGACCCATGGTGGCACCAGTGCCAAGTTGGGCTGGTTTGATAGTACCAAGTGGCTCCTGCAATCTGCCATCAAAAAGGTGGCAGGCGACTTCTGTTTCCCAGGGAAAAGCGCCGTTGTTTTTGTTTGGGGGCCTGTGCCTGGGAGTGGCCGGCTGGCTCCTGAAATGCTACGATAGGCAGGATTGTTCCCAGACCCATGGTGGCACCAGTGCCAAGTTGGGCTGGTTTGATAGTACCAAGTGGCTCCTGCAATCTGCCATCAAAAAGCGGGGCAGCTGAGTTTTGCTTGCCAGAGAAAAGGGCTGTGGTATGTGTTTGGGTCCTGTGGCTGGCAGTGGCCGGCTGGCTCCTGAAATTCCATGATACGCAGCATGGTTCCCAGACCCAAGGTGGCACCAGTGCCAAGTAGGGCTGGTTTGACAGAGTCAAGCGCGTGCTGCAATCTCACATCCAGAAGTGGAGCAGCTGAGTTTTTTTTGCCTGTGAATCGGGCCGTTGTTTTTGATTGGGGTCTGTGGCCGAGAGTGGTCGGCTGGCTCCTGACAATCCACAATACGCAGGATGGTTCACAGACCCAAGGTGGCACCAGTGCCAAGTCGGGCTGGTTTGATAGTACCAAGTGGCTCCTGCAATCTGCCATCCAGAAGCAAGGCAGCGGATTTTTGTTTGCCAGAGAAAAGGGCCGTGGTTTGTTTTTGGGGGCATATGGCTGGGAGTGGCCGGCTGGCTCCTTAAAATCCTCGATACGCAGGATGGTGACCAGACCCAAGGTGGTACCAGTGCCAAGTTGTGCTGTTTTTGTAGTACCAAGTGCGTCCTGCAATTTGCCATCCAGAAGAGGGGCAGTTGAGTTTTGTTTGCCAGAGAAAAGCGCCGTGGTTTGTGTTTGAGGGCATATGGCTGAGAGTGGCCGGCTGACCCCTGAAAATCCACAATAGGCAGGATGGTTCCCAGAGCCAAGGTGGCACCAGTGCCAAGTCGGGCTGGTTTGATAGTACTAAATAGCTCCTGCAATCTGCCATCCAGAAGCGGGGCAGCTTACTTTTGTTTGCCAGGGAAACGGGCCGAGGTTTGTGTTTGGGGGCCTATGGCTGGGAGTGACCGGCTGGCTCCTGAAAAGCTACAATAGGCACGATGGTGACCAGACCAATGGTGGCACCAGTGCCAAGTTGGGCTGGTTTGATAGTACCAAGTGGCTCCTGCAATCTGCCATCAAAAAGTTGGCAGGCGAGTTTTGTTTTCCAGGGAAAAGCGCCGTTGTTTGTGTTTGGGGGCCTATGGCTGGGAGTGGCCGGCTGGCTAATTAGAATCCACGATACGCAGGATGGTTCCCAGACCAGAGGTGGCACCAGTGCCAAGTCGGGCTAGTTTGATGGTGCAAAGTGGCTCCTGCAATCTGCCATGAAAAAGTTGGCAGGCGAGTTTTGTTTTCCAGGGAAAAGTGCCGTTGTTTGTGTTTGGTGGACTCTGGCTGGGAGTGGCCGGCTGGCTCCTTAGAATCCACGATACGCGGGATGGTTCCCAGACCAGAGGTGGCACCAGTTCCAAGTCGGGCTGGTTTGATAGTACCAAGTGGCTCCTGCAATCTGCCATCAAAAAGATGGCAGGCGAGTTTTGTTTTCCAGGGAAGAGTGCCGTTGTTTGTGTTTGGGGGCCTGTGGCTGGGAGTGGCCGGCTGGCTCCTCAGAATCCACGATACGCAGGATGGTTACCAGACCCAAGGTTGCACCATTGCCAAGGTAGGCTGGTTTGATAGTACCAAGTGCGTCCCGCAATCTGCCATCCAGAAGTGGGGCAGCTTACTTTTGTTTGCCAGGGAAACGGGCCGTGGTTTGTGTCTGGGGGCCTATGGCTGGGAGTGACCGGCTGGCTCCTGAAAAGCTACGATAGGCAGGATGGTGACCAGACCCATGGTGGCACCAGTGCCAAGTCGGGCTGGTTTGATAGTACCAAGTGGCTCCTGCAATCAGCCATCAAAAAGTTGGCAGGCGAGTTTTGTTTTCCAGGGAAAAGTGCCGTTGTTTGTGTTTGGGGGCCTGTGGCTGGGAGTGGCCGGCTGGCTCCTTAGAATCCACGATACGCAGGATGGTTCCCAGACCTGAGGTGACACCAGTGCCAAGTCGGGCTGGTTTGATAGTACCAAGTGGCTCCTGCAATCTGCCATCCAGAAGCGGGGCAGCTTACTTTTGTTTGCCAGGGAAACGGGCCGAGGTTTGTGTCTCGGGGGCTATGGCTGGGAGTGACCGGCTGGCTCCTGAAAAGCTACGATAGGCAGGATGGTCACCAGACCCATGGTGGCACCAGTGCCAAGTTGGGCTGGTTTGATAGTACCAAGTGGCTCCTGCAATCTGCCATCAAAAAGTTGGCAGGCCAGTTTTGTTTTCCAGGGAAAAGCGCCGTTGTTTGTGTTTGGGGGCCTGTGGCGGGGAGGGGCCGGCTGGCTAATTAGAATCCACGATACGCAGGATGGTTCCCAGACCAGAGGTGACACCAGTGCCAAGTCGGGCTAGTTTGATGGTGCAAAGTGGCTCCTGCAATCTGCCATCAAAATGTTGGCAGGCGAGTTTTGTTTTCCAGGGAAGAGTGCCGTTGTTTTTGTTTGGGGGCCTGTGGCTGGGAGTGGCCGGCTGGCTCCTTAGAATCCACGATACGCAGGATGGTTCCCAGACCAGAGGTGGCACCAGTGCCAAGTCGGGCTGGTTTGATGGTGCAAAGTGGCTCCTGCAATCTGCCATCCAGAAGCGGGGCAGCTGAGTTTTGTTTGCCAGAGAAAATGGCCGTGGTTTTTTTTTGGGGGCATATGGCTGGGAGTGGCCGGCTGGCTCCTTAAAATGCTCGATACGCAGGATGGTGACCAGACCCAAGGTGGCACCAGTGCCAAGTTGTGCTGTTTTTGTAGTACCAAGTGCGTCCTGCAATTTGCCATCCAGAAGAGGGGCAGTTGAGTTTTGTTTGCCAGAGAAAAGGGCCGTGGTTTGTGTTTGAGGGCATATGGCTGAGAGTGGCCGGCTGAGCCCTGAAAATCCACAATAGGCAGGATGGTTCCCAGAGCCAAGGTGGCACCAGGGCCAAGTCGGGCTGGTTTGATAGTACTAAATAGCTCCTGCAATCTGCCATCCAGAAGCGGGGCAGCTTAATTTTGTTTGCCAGGGAAACGGGCCGAGGTTTGTGTCTGGGGGCCTATGGCTGGGAGTGACCGGCTGGCTCCTCAAAAGCTAAAATAGGCACGATGGTGACCAGACCCATGGTGGCACCAGTGCCAAGTTGGGCTGGTTTGATAGTACCAAGTGGCTCCTGCAATCTGCCATCAAAAAGTTGGCAGGCGAGTTTTGTTTTCCAGGGAAAAGCGCCGTTGTTTGTGTTTGGGGGCCTATGGCTGGGAGTGGCCGGCTGGCTAATTAGAATCCACGATACACAGGATGGTTCCCAGACCAGAGGTGGCACCAGTGCCAAGTCGGGCTAGTTTGATGGTGCCAAGTGGCTCCTGCAATCTGCCATGAAAAAGTTGGCAGGCGAGTTTTGTTTTCCAGGGAAAAATGCCGTTGTTTGTGTTTGGTGGACTCTGGCTGGGAGTGGCCGGCTGGCTCCTTAGAATCCACGATACGCAGGATGGTTCCCAGACCCAAGGTTGCACCATTGCCAAGGTAGGCTGGTTTGATAGTACCAAGTGCGTCCTGCAATCTGCCATCCAGAAATGGGGCAGCTTACTTTTGTTTGCCAGGGAAACGGGCCGTGCTTTGTGTCTGGGGGCCTATGGCTGGGAGTGACCGGCTGGCTCCTGAAAAGCTACGATAGGCAGGATGGTGACCAGACCCATGGTGGCACCAGTGCCAAGTCGGGCTGGTTTGATAGTACCAAGTGGCTCCTGCAATCTGCCATCAAAAAGTTGGCAGGCGAGTTTTGTTTTCCAGGGAAAAGCGCCGTTGTTTTTGTTTGGGGGCCTGTGGCTGGGAGTGGCCGGCTGGCTCCTTAGAATCCACGACACGCAGGATGGTTCCCAGACCTGAGGTGGCACCAGTGCCAAGTCGGGCTGGTTTGATAGTACCAAGTGGCTCCTGCAATCTGCCATCCAGAAGCGGGGCAGCTTACTTTTGTTTGCCAGGGAAACGGGGCGAGGTTTGTGTCTCGGGGCCTATGGGTGGGAGTGACCGGCTGGCTCCTGAAAAGCTACAATAGGCACGATGGTGACCAGACCCATGGTGGCACCAGTGCCAAGTTGGGCTGGTTTGATAGTACCAAGTGGCTCCTGCAATCTGCCATCAAAAAGTTGGCAGGCGAGTTTTGTTTTCCAGGGAAAAGCGCCGTTGTGTGTGTTTGGGTGCCTGTGGCTGGGAGTGGCCGGCTGGCTAATTAGAATCCACGATACGCAGGATGGTTCCCAGACCAGAGGTGGCACCAGTGCCAAGTCGGGCTAGTTTGATGGTGCAAAGTGGCTCCTGCAATCTGCCATCAAAAAGTTGGCAGGCGAGTTTTGTTTTTCAGGGAAGAGTGCCGTTGTTTTTGTTTGGGGGCTTGTGGCTGGGAGTGGCCGGCTGGCTCCTTAGAATCCACGATACGCAGGATGGTTCCCAGACCAGAGGTGGCACCAGTTCCAAGTCGGGCTTCTTTGATAGTACCAAGTGGCTCCTGCAATCTGCCATCCAGAAGCGGGGTAGCTTACTTTTGTTTGCCAGGGAAACGGGCCGAGGTTTTTTCTGGGGGCCTATGGGTGGGAGTGACCGGCTGGCTCCTGAAAAGCTACAATAGGCAGGATGGTGACCAGACCCATGGTGGCACCAGTGCCAAGTTGGGCTGGTTTGATAGTACCAAGTGGCTCCTGCAATCTGCCATCAAAAAGTTGGCAGGCCAGTTTTGTTTTCCAGGGCAAAGCGCCGTTGTTTGTGTTTGGTGTCCTGTGACTGGGAGTGGCCGGCTGGCTAATTAGAATCCACGATACGCAGGATGGTTCCCAGACCAGAGGTGGCACCAGTGCCAAGTCGGGCTAGTTTGATGTTGCAAAGTGGCTCCTGCAATCTGCCATCAAAAAGTTGGCAGGCGAGTTTTGTTTTCCAGGGAAAAGTGCCGTTGTTTGTGTTTGGGGGCCTGTGGCTGGGAGTGGCCGGCTGGCTCCTTAGAATCCACGATACGCAGGATGGTTCCCAGACCAGAGGTGGCACCAGTGCCAAGTCGGGCTGGTTTGATGGTGCAAAGTGGCTCCTGCAATCTGCCATCCAGAAGCGGGGCAGCTGAGTTTTGTTTGCCAGAGAAAATAGCCGTGGTTTTTTTTTTGGGGCATATGGCTGGGAGTGGCCGGCTGGCTCCTTAAAATGCTCGATACGCAGGATGGTGACCAGACCCAAGGTGGCACCAGTGCCAAGTTGTGCTGTTTTTGTAGTACCAAGTGCGTCCTGCAATTTGCCATCCAGAAGAGGGGCAGTTGAGTTTTGTTTGCCAGAGAAAAGGGCCGTGGTTTGTGTTTGAGGGCATATGGCTGAGAGTGGCCGGCTGACCCCTGAAAATCCACAATAGGCAGGATGGTTCCCAGAGCCAAGGTGGCACCAGGGCCAAGTCGGGCTGGTTTGATAGTACTAAATAGCTCCTGCAATCTGCCATCCACATGATGTGCAGCTTAATTTTGTTTGCCAGGGAAACGGGCCGAGGTTTGTGTCTGGGGGCCTATGGCTGGGAGTGACCGGCTGGCTCCTGAAAAGCTACGATAGGCAGGATGGTTCCCAGACCAGAGGTGGCACCAGTGCCAAGTCGGGCTAGTTTGATGGTGAAAAGTGGCTCCTGCAATCTGCCATCAAAAAGTTGGCAGGCGAGTTTTGTTTTCCAGGGAAAAGTGCCGTTGATTTTGTTTGGTGGCCTGTGGCTGGGAGTGGCCGGCTGGCTGCTTAGAATCCACGATACGCAGGATGGTTCCCAGACCAGAGGTGGCACCAGTTCCAAGTCGGGCTGGTTTGATAGTACCAAGTGGCTCCTGCAATCTGCCATCCAGAAGCGGGGCAGCTTACTTTTGTTTGCCAGGGAAACGGGCCGAGGTTTGGGTCTGGGGGCCTATGGCTGGGAGTGACTGGCTGGCTCCTGAAAAGCTACGATAGGCAGGATGGTTACCAGACTCATGGTGGCACCAGTGCCACGTTGGGCTGATTTGATAGTACCAAGTGGCTCCTGCAATCTGCCATCTAAAAGTTGGCAGGCTAGTTTTGTTTTCCAGGGAAAAGCGCCGTTGTTTGTGTTTGGGGGCCTATGGCTGGGAGTGGCCGGCTGGCTAATTAGAATCCACGATACGCAGGATGGTTCCCAGACCAGAGGTGGCACCAGTGCCAAGTCGGGCTAGTTTGATGGTGCAAAGTGGCTCCTGCAATCTGCCATGAAAAAGTTGGCAGGCGAGTTTTGTTTTCCAGGGAAAAGTGCCGTTGTTTGTGTTTGGTGGACTGTGGCTGGGAGTGGCCGGCTGGCTCCTTAGAATCCACGATACGCAGGATTGTTCCCAGACCAGAGGTGGCACCAGTGCCAAGTCGGAGTGGTTTGATAGTACCAAGTGGCTCCTGCAATCTGCCATCCAGAAGCGGGGCGGCTTACATTTGTTTGCCAGGGAAACGGGCCGAGGTTTGTGTCTGGGGGCCTATGGCTGGGAGTGACCGGCTGGCTCCTGATAAGCTACGATAGGCAGGATGATTTCCAGACCCATGGTGGCACGAGTGCCAAGTTGGGCTGATTTGATAGTATCAAGCGGCTCCTGCAATCTGCCATCAAAAAGTTGGCAGGCGAGTTTTGTTTTCCAGGGAAAAGTGCCGTTGATTTTGTTTGGTGGCCTGTGGCTGGGAGTGGCCGGCTGGCTCCTTAGAATCCACGATACGCAGGATGGTTCCCAGACCAGAAGTGGCATCAGTTCCAAGTTGGGCTTGTTTGATAGTACCAAGTGGCTCCTGCAATCTGCCATCCAGAAGCGGGGTAGCTTACTTTTGTTTGCCAGGGAAACGGGCCGAGGTTTTTTCTGGGGGCCTATGGGTGGGAGTGACCGGCTGGCTCCTGAAAAGCTACGATAGGCAGGATGGTGACCAGACCCATGGTGGCACCAGTGCCAAGTTGGGCTGGTTTGATAGTACCAAGTGGCTCCTGCAATCTGCCATCAAAAAGTTGGCAGGCGAGTTTTGTTTTCCAGGGAAAAGCGCCGTTGTTTGTGTTTGGGGGCCTGTGGCTGGGAGTGGCCGGCTGGCTCCTTAGAATCCACGATAGGCAGGATGGTTCCCAGACCCATGGTGGCACCAGTGCCAAGTCGGGCTGGTTTGATGGTGCAAAGTGGCTCCTGCAATCTGCCATCAAAATGTTGGCAGGCGAGTTTTGTTTGCCAGGGAAAAGCGCCGTTGTTTGTGTTTGGGGGCCTATGGCTGGGAGTGGCCGGCTGGCTCCTTAGAATCCACGATACGCAGCATGGTTCCCAGACCAGAGGTGGCACCAGTTCCAAGTTGGGCTGGTTTGATAGTACCAAGTGGCTCCTGCAATCTGCCATCCAGAAGCGGGGCAGCTTACTTTTGTTTGCCAGGGAAACGGGCCGAGGTTTGTGTCTGGGGGCCTATGGCTGGGAGTGACCGGCTGGCTCCTGAAAAGCTACGATAGGCAGGATGGTTACCAGAGCCATGGTGGCACAAGTGCCAAGTTGGGCTGATTTGATAGTATCAAGCGGCTCCTGCAATCTGCCATCAAAAAGTTGGCAGGCGAGTTTTGTTTTCCAGGGAAAAGTGCCGTTGATTTTTTTTGGTGGCCTGTGGCTGGGAGTGGCCGGCTGGCTCCTTATAATCCACGATACGCAGGATGGTTCCCAGACCAGAGGTGGCATCAGTGCCAAGTCGGGCTGCTTTGATGGTGCAAAGTGGCTCCTGCAATCTGCCATCCAGAAGCGGGGCAGCTGAGTTTTGTTTGCCAGAGAAAAGGGCCGTGGTTTTTTTTGGGGGGCATATGGCTTGGAGTGGCCGGCTGGCTCCTTAAAATGCTCGATACGCAGGATGGTGACCAGACCCAAGGTGGCACCAGTGCCAAGTTGTGCTGTTTTTGTAGTACCAAGTGCGTCCTGCAATTTGCCATCCAGAAGAGGGGCAGTTGAGTTTTGTTTGCCAGAGAAAAGGGCCGTGGTTTGTGTTTGAGGGCATATGGCTGAGAGTGGCCGGCTGAGCCCTGAAAATCCACAATAGGCAGGATGGTTCCCAGAGCCAAGGTGGCACCAGGGCCAAGTCGGGCTGGTTTGATAGTACTAAATAGCTCCTGCAATCTGCCATCCAGAAGCGGGGCAGCTTAATTTTGTTTGCCAGGGAAACGGGCCGAGGTTTGTGTCTGGGGGCCTATGGCTGGGAGTGACCGGCTGGCTCCTGAAAAGCTACGATAGGCAGGATGTTTCCCAGACCAGAGGTGGCACCAGTGCCAAGTCGGGCTAGTTTGATGGTGAAAAGTGGCTCCTGCAATCTGCCATCAAAAAGTTGGCAGGCGAGTTTTGTTTTCCAGGGAAAAGTGCCGTTGATTTTGTTTGGCGGCCTGTGCCTGGGAGTGGCCGGCTGGCTCCTTAGAATCCACGATACGCAGGATGGTTCCCAGACCTGAGGTGGCACCAGTGCCAAGTCGGGCTGGTTTGATGGTGCAAAGTGGCTCCTGCAATCTGCCATCCAGAAGCGGGGCAGCTTACTTTTGTTTGCCAGGGAAACGGGCCGAGGTTTGTGTCTGGGGGCCAATGGCTGGGAGTGACCGGCTGGCTCCTGAAAAGCTACGATAGGCAGGATGGTGACCAGACCCATGGTGGCACCAGTGCCAAGTTGGGCTGGTTTGATAGTACCAAGTGGCTCCTGCAATCTGCCATCAAAATGTTGGCAGGCCAGTTTTGTTTTCCAGGGAAAAGTGCCGTTGTTTGTGTTTGGGGGCCTGTGGCTGGGAGTGGCCGGCTGGCTAATTAGAATCCACGATACGCAGGATGGTTCCCAGACCAGAGGTGGCACCAGTGCCAAGTCGGGCTAGTTTGATGGTGCAAAGTGGCTCCTGCAATCTGCCATCAAAAAGTTGGCAGGCGAGTTTTGTTTTTCGGGGAAGAGTGCCGTTGTTTTTGTTTGGGGGCCTGTGGCTGGGAGTGGCCGGCTGGCTCCTTAGAATCCACGATACGCAGGATGGTTCCCAGACCAGAGGTGGCACCAGTTCCAAGTCGGGCTTGTTTGATAGTACCAAGTGGCTCCTGCAATCTGCCATCCAGAAGCGGGGTAGCTTACTTTTGTTTGCCAGGGAAACGGGCCGAGGTTTTTTCTGGGGGCCTATGTGTGGGACAGACCGGCTGGCTCCTGAAAAGCTACGATAGGCAGGATGGTGACCAGACCCATGGTGGCACCAGTGCCAAGTTGGGCTGGTTTGATAGTACCAAGTGGCTCCGGCAATCTGCCATCAAAAAGTTGGCAGGCCAGTTTTGTTTTCCAGGGAAACGGGCCGAGGTTTGTGTCTGGGGGCCTATGGCTGGGAGTGGCCGGCTGGCTCCTTAGAATCCACGATAGGCAGGATGGTTCCCAGACCCATGGTGGCACCAGTGCCAAGTCGGGCTGGTTTGATGGTGCAAAGTGGCTCCTGCAATCTGCCATCCAGAAGCGGGGCAGCTGAGTTTTGTTTGCCAGAGAAAATGGCCGTGGTTTTTTTTTGGGGGCATATGGCTGGGAGTGGCCGGCTGGCTCCTTAAAATCCTCGATACGCAGGATGGTGACCAGACCCAAGGTGGCACCAGTGCCAAGTTGTGCTGTTTTTGTAGTACCAAGTGCGTCCTGCAATTTGCCATCCAGAAGAGGGGCAGTTGAGTTTTGTTTGCCAGAGAAAAGGGCCGTGGTTTGTGTTTGAGGGCATATGGCTGAGAGTGGCCGGCTGACCCCTGAAAATCCACAATAGGCAGGATGGTTCCCAGAGCCAAGGTGGCACCAGGGCCAAGTCGGGCTGGTTTGATAGTACTAAATAGCTCCTGCAATCTGCCATCCACATGCTGTGCAGCTTAATTTTGTTTGCCAGGGAAACGGGCCGAGGTTTGTGTCTGGGGGCCTATGGCTGGGAGTGACCGGCTGGCTCCTGAAAAGCTACAATAGGCACGATGGTGACCAGACCCATGGTGGCACCAGTGCCAAGTTGGGCTGGTTTGATAGTACCAAGTGGCTCCTGCAATCTGCCATCAAAAAGTTGGCAGGCGAGTTTTGTTTTCCAGGGAAAAGCGCCGTTGTTTGTGTTTGGGGGCCTATGGCTGGGAGTGGCCGGCTGGCTAATTAGAATCCACGATACGCAGGATGGTTCCCAGACCAGAGGTGGCACCAGTTCCAAGTCGGGCTGGTTTGATAGTACCAAGTGGCTCCTGCAATCTGCCATCAAAAAGTTGGCTGGCGAGTTTTGTTTTCCAGGGAAGAGTGCCGTTGTTTTTCTTTGGGGGCCTGAGGCTGGGAGTGGCCGGCTGGCTCCTTAGAATCCACGATACGCAGGATGGTTCCCAGACCCAAGGTTACACCATTGCCAAGGTAGGCTGGTTTGATAGTACCAAGTGCGTCCTGCAATCTGCCATCCAGAAATGGGGCAGCTTACTTTTGTTTGCCAGGGAAACGGGCCGAGGTTTGTGTCTGGGGGCCTATGGCTGGGAGTGACCGGCTGGCTCCTGAAAAGCTACGATAGGCAGGATGGTGACCAGAACCATGGTGGCACCAGTGCCAAGTCGGGCTGGTTTGATAGTACCAAGTGGCTCCTGCAATCTGCCATCAAAATGTTGGCAGGCGAGTTTTGTTTTCCAGGGAAAAGCGCCGTTGTTTGTGTTTGGGGGCCTGTGGCTGGGAGTGGCCGGCTGGCTCCTTAGAATCCACGATACGCAGGATGGTTCCCAGACCCATGGTGGCACCAGTGCCAAGTCGGGCTGGTTTGATGGTGCAAAGTGGCTCCTGCAATCTGCCATCAAAATGTTGGCAGGCGTGTTTTGTTTTCCAGGGCAAAGCGCCGTTGTTTGTGTTTGGTGGCCTGTGACTGGGAGTGGCCGGCTGGCTAATTAGAATCCACGATACGCAGGATGGTTCCCAGACCAGAGGTGGCACCAGTGCCAAGTCGGGCTAGTTTGATGGTGCAAAGTGGCTCCTGCAATCTGCCATCAAAAAGTTGGCAGGCGAGTTTTGTTTTCCAGGGAAAAGTGCCGTTGTTTGTGTTTGGTGGCCTGTGGCTGGGAGTGGCCGGCTGGCTCCTTAGAATCCACGATACGCAGGATGGTTCCCAGACCAGAGGTGGCACCAGTGCCAAGTCGGGCTGGTTTGATGGTGCAAAGTGGCTCCTGCAATCTGCCATCCAGAAGCGGGGCAGCTGAGTTTTGTTTGCCAGAGAAAATAGCCGTGGTTTTTTTTTGGGGGCATATGGCTGGGAGTGGCCGGCTGGCTCCTTAAAATCCTCGATACGCAGGATGGTGATCAGACCCAAGGTGGCACCAGTGCCAAGTTGTGCTGTTTTTGTAGTACCAAGTGCGTCCTGCAATTTGCCATCCAGAAGAGGGGCAGTTGAGTTTTGTTTGCCAGAGAAAAGGGCCGTGGTTTGTGTTTGAGGGCATATGGCTGAGAGTGGCCGGCTGAACCCTGAAAATCCACAATAGGCAGGATGGTTCCCAGAGCCAAGGTGGCACCAGGGCCAAGTCGGGCTGGTTTGATAGTACTAAATAGCTCCTGCAATCTGCCATCCACATGATGTGCAGCTTAATTTTGTTTGCCAGGGAAACGGGCCGAGGTTTCTGTCTGGGGGCCTATGGCTGGGAGTGACCGGCTGGCTCCTGAAAAGCTACGATAGGCAGGATGGTTCCCAGACCAGAGGTGGCACCAGTGCCAAGTCGGGCTAGTTTGATGGTGAAAAGTGGCTCCTGCAATCTGCCATCAAAAAGTTGGCAGGCGAGTTTTGTTTTCCAGGGAAAAGTGCCGTTGATTTTGTTTGGTGGCCTGTGGCTGGGAGTGGCCGGCTGGCTGCTTAGAATCCACGATACGCAGGATGGTTCCCAGACCAGAAGTGGCACCAGTTCCAAGTTGGGCTGGTTTGATAGTACCAAGTGGCTCCTGCAATCTGCCATCCAGAAGCGGGGCAGCTTACTTTTGTTTGCCAGGGAAACGGGCCGAGGTTTGGGTCTGGGGGCCTATGGCTGGGAGTGACTGGCTGGCTCCTGAAAAGCTACGATAGGCAGGATGGTTACCAGACTCATGGTGGCACCAGTGCCACGTTGGGCTGATTTGATAGTACCAAGCGGCTCCTGCAATCTGCCATCTAAAAGTTGGCAGGCCAGTTTTGTTTTCCAGGGAAAAGCGCCGTTGTTTGTGTTTGGGGGCCTATGGCTGGGAGTGGCCGGCTGGCTAATTAGAATCCACGATACGCAGGATGGTTCCCAGACCAGAGGTGGCACCAGTGCCAAGTCGGGCTAGTTTGATGGTGCAAAGTGGCTCCTGCAATCTGCCATGAAAAGGTTTGCAGGCGAGTTTTGTTTTCCAGGGAAAAGTGCCGTTGTTTGTGTTTGGTGGACTGTGGCTGGGAGTGGCCGGCTGGCTCCTTAGAATCCACGATACGCAGGATGGTTCCCAGACCAGAGGTGGCACCAGTGCCAAGTTGGGCTGGTTTGATAGTACCAAGTGGCTCCTGCAATCTGCCATCCAGAAGCGGGGCAGCTTACTTTTGTTTGCCAGGGAAACGGGCCGAGGTTTGTGTCTGGGGGCCTATGGCTGGGAGTGACCGGCTGGCTCCTGGAAAGCTACGATAGGCAGGATGATTACCAGACCCATGGTGGCACGAGTGCCAAGTTGGGCTGATTTGATAGTATCAAGCGGCTCCTGCAATCTGCCATCAAAAAGTTGGCAGGCAAGTTTTGTTTTCCAGGGAAAAGTGCCGTTGATTTTGTTTGGTGGCCTGTGGCTGGGAGTGGCCGGCTGGCTCCTTAGAATCCACGATACGCAGGATGGTTCCCAGACCAGAGGTGGCATCAGTTCCAAGTTGGGCTTGTTTGATAGTACCAGGTGGCTCCTGCAATCTGCCATCCAGAAGCGGGGTAGCTTACTTTTGTTTGCCAGGGAAACGGGCCGAGGTTTTTCTGGGGGGACTATGGGTGGGACTGACCGGCTGGCTCCTGAAAAGCTACGATAGGCAGGATGGTGACCAGACCCATGGTGGCACCAGTGCCAAGTTGGGCTGGTTTGATAGTACCAAGTGGCTCCTGCAATCTGCCATCAAAAAGTTGGCAGGCGAGTTTTGTTTTCCAGGGAAAAGCGCCGTTGTTTGTGTTTGGGGGCCTGTGGCTGGGAGTGGCCGGCTGGCTCCTTAGAATCCACGATAGGCAGGATGGTTCCCAGACCCATTGTGGCACCAGTGCCAAGTCGGGCTGGTTTGATGGTGCAAAGTGGCTCCTGCAATCTGCCATTAAAATGTTGGCAGGCGAGTTTTGTTTGCCAGGGAAAAGCGCCGTTGTTTGTGTTTGGGGGCCTGTGGCTGGGAGTGGCCGGCTGGCTCCTTAGAATCCACGATACGCAGGATGGTTCCCAGACCAGAGGTGGCACCAATGCCAAGTCGGGCTAGTTTGATGGTGCAAAGTGGCTCCTGCAATCTGCCATTAAAAAGTTGGCAGGCCAGTTTTGTTTTCCAGGGAAAAGCGCAGTTGTTTGTGTCTTGGGGCCTGTGGCTGGGAGTGGCCAGCTGGCTCCTTAGAATCCACGATACGCAGCATGGTTCCCAGACCAGAGGTGGCACCAGTTCCAAGTCCGGCTGCTTTGATGGTGCAAAGTGGCTCCTGCAATCTGCCATCCAGAAGCGGGGCAGCTGAGTTTTGTTTGCCAGAGAAAAGGGCCGTGGTTTTTTTTTGGGGGCATATGGCTTGGAGTGGCCTGCTGGCTCCTTAAAATGCTCGATACGCAGGATGGTGACCAGACCCAAGGTGGCACCAGTGCCAAGTTGTGCTGTTTTTGTAGTACCAAGTGCGTCCTGCAATTTGCCATCCAGAAGAGGGGCAGTTGAGTTTTGTTTGCCAGAGAAAAGGGCCGTGGTTTGTGTTTGAGGGCATATGGCTGAGAGTGGCCGGCTGACCCCTGAAAATCCACAATAGGCAGGATGGTTCCCAGAGCCAAGGTGGCACCAGTTCCAAGTCGGGCTGGTTTGATAGTACTAAATAGCTCCTGCAATCTGCCATCTAGAAGCGGGGCAGCTTAATTTTGTTTGCCAGGGAAACGGGCCGAGGTTTTTGTCTGGGGGCCTATGGCTGGGAGTGACCGGCTGGCTCCTGAAAAGCTACGATAGGCAGGATGTTTCCCAGACCAGAGGTGGCACCAGTGCCAAGTCGGGCTAGTTTGATGGTGAAAAGTGGCTCCTGCAATCTGCCATCAAAAAGTTGGCAGGCGAGTTTTGTTTTCCAGGGAAAAGTGCCGTTGATTTTGTTTGGTGGCCTGTGGCTGGGAGTGGCCGGCTGGCTCCTTAGAATCCACGATACGCAGGATGGTTCCCAGACCTGAGGTGGCACCAGTGCCAAGTCGGACTGGTTTGATGGTGCAAAGTGGCTCCTGCAATCTGCCATCCAGAAGCGGGGCAGCTTACTTTTGTTTGCCAGGGAAACGGGCCGAGGTTTGTGTCTGGGGGCCTATGGCTGGGAGTGACCGGCTGGCTCCTGAAAAGCTACGATAGGCAGGATGGTTACCAGACCCATGGTGGCACCAGTGCCAAGTTGGGCTGATTTGATAGTATCAAGCGGCTCCTGCAATCTGCCATCAAAAAGTTGGCAGGCGAGTTTTGTTTTCCAGGGAAAAGTGCCCTTGATTTTTTTTGGTGGCCTGTGGCTGGGAGTGGCCGGCTGGCTCCTTAGAATCCACGATACGCAGGATGGTTCCCAGACCTGAGGTGGCACCACTTCCAAGTTGGGCTTGTTTGATAGTACCAAGTGGCTCCTGCAATCTGCCATCCAGAAGCGGGGCAGGTTACTTTTGTTTGCAAGGGAAACGGGCCGAGGTTTTTGTCTGGGGGCCTATGTCTGGGAGAGACTGGCTGGCTCCTGAAAAGCTACGATAGTCAGGATGGTTACCAGACTCATGGTGGCACCAGTGCCACGTTGGGCTGATTTGATAGTACCAAGCGGCTCCTGCAATCTGCCATCAAAAAGTTGGCAGGCGAGTTTTGTTTTCCAGGGGAAAGCGCCGTTGTTTGTGTTTGGCGGCCTATGGCTGGGAGTGGCCGGCTGGCTAATTAGAATCCACGATACGCAGGATGGTTCCAAGACCAGGGTGGCACCAGTGCCAAGTCGGGCTAGTTTGATGGTGCAAAGTGGCTCCTGCAATCTGCCATGAAAAAGTTGGCAGGCGAGTTTTGTTTTTCAGGGAAAAGTGCCGTTGTTTGTGTTTGGTGGACTGTGGCTGGGAGTGGCCGGCTGGCTCCTTAGAATTCACGATACGCAGCATGGTTCCCAGACCAGAGGTGGCACCAGTTCCAAGTCGGGCTTCTTTGATAGTACCAAGTGGCTCCTGCAATCTGCCATCCAGAAACGGGGCAGCTTACTTTTGTTTGCCAGGGAAACGGGCCGAGGTTTGTGTCTGGGGGCCTATGGCTGAGAGTGACCGGCTGGCTCCTGAAAAGCTACGATAGGCAGGATGGTTACCAGACTCATGGGGGCACCAGTGCCAAGTTGGGCTGATTTGATAGTACCAAGCGGCTCCTGCAATCTGCCATCAAAAAGTTGGCAGGCGAGTTTTGTTTTCCATGGAAAAGCGCCGTTGTTTGTGTTTGGGGGCTTGTGGCTGGGAGTGGCCGGCTGGCTCCTTAGAATCCACGATACGCAGGATGGTTCCCAGACCAGAGGTGGCACCAGTGCCAAGTCGGGCTAGTTTGATGGTGCAAAGTGGCTCCTGCAATCTGCCATCCAGAAGCGGGGTAGCTTACTTTTGTTTGCCAGGGAAACGGGCCGAGGTTTTTTCTGGGGGCCTATTGGTGGGACTGTCCGGCTGGCTCCTGAAAAGCTACGATAGGCAGGATGGTGACCAGACCCATGGTGGCACCAGTGCCAAGTTGGGCTGGTTTGATAGTACCAAGTGGCTCCTGCAATCTGCCATCAAAAAGTTGGCAGGCGAGTTTTGTTTTCCAGGGAAAAGCGCCGTTGTTTGTGTTTGGGTGACTGTGGCTGGGAGTGGCCGGCTGGCTCCTTAGAATCCACGATACGCAGGATGGTTCCCAGACCCATTGTGGCACCAGTGCCAAGTCGGGCTGGTTTGATGGTGCAAAGTGGCTCCTGCAATCTGCCATCAAAATGTTGGCAGGCGAATTTTGTTTTCCAGGGAAAAGCGCCGTTCTTTGTGTTTGGGGGCCTGTGGCTGGGAGTGGCCGGCTGGCTCCTTAGAATCCACGATACGCAGGATGGTTCCCAGACCAGAGGTGGCACCAGTTCCAAGTTGGGCTTGTTTGATAGTACCAAGTGGCTCCTGCAATCTGCCATCCAGAAGCGGGGCAGCTTACTTTTGTTTGCAAGGGAAACGGGCAAAGGTTTTTGTCTGGGGGCCTATGTCTGGGAGAGTCTGGCTGGCTCCTGAAAAGCTACGATAGTCAGGATGGTTACCAGACTCATGGTGGCACCAGTGCCACGTTGGGCTGATTTGATAGTACCAAGCGGCTCCTGCAATCTGCCATCAAAATGTTGGCAGGCGAGTTTTGTTTTCCAGGGGAAAGCGCCGTTGTTTGTGTTTGGCGGCCTATGGCTGGGAGTGGCCGGCTGGCTAATTAGAATCCACGATACGCAGGATGGTTCCCAGACCATGGTGGCACCAGTGCCAAGTCGGGCTAGTTTGATGGTGCAAAGTGGCTCCTGCAATCTGCCATGAAAAAGTTGGCAGGCGAGTTTTGTTTTCCAGGGAAAAGTGCCGTTGTTTGTGTTTGGTGGACTGTGGCTGGGAGTGGCCGGCTGGCTCCTTAGAATCCACGATACGCAGCATGGTTCCCAGAGCAGAGGTGGCACCAGTTCCAAGTCGGGCTGGTTTGATAGTACCAAGTGGCTCCTGCAATCTGCCATCCAGAAACGGGGGAGCTTACTTTTGTTTGCCAGGGAAACGGGCCGAAGTTTGTGTCTGGGGGGCTATGGCTGGGAGTGACCGGCTGGCTCCTGAAAAGCTACGATAGGCAGGATGGTTACCAGACTCATGGGGGCACCAGTGCCAAGTCGGGCTAGTTTGATGGTGAAAAGTGGCTCCTGCAATCTGCTATCAAAAAGTTGGCAGGCGAGTTTTGTTTTCCAGGGAAGAGTGCCGTTGTTTGTGTTTGGGGGCCTGTGGCTGGGAGTGGCCGGCTGGCTCCTTAGAATCCACGATACGCAGGATGGTTCCCAGACAAGAGGTGGCACCAGTGCCACGTCGGGCTGGTTTGATGGTGCAAAGTGGCTCCTGCAATCTACCATCAAAATGTTGGCAGGCGAATTTTGTTTTCCAGGGAAAAGCGCCGTTGTTTGTGTTTGGGGGCCTGTGGCTGGGAGTGGCCGGCTGGCTCCTTAGAATCCACGATACGCAGGATGGTTCCCAGACCAGAGGTGGCACCAGTGCCAAGTCGGGCTAGTTTGATGGTGCAAAGTGGCTCCTGCAATCTGCCATTAAAAAGTTGGCAGGCCAGTTCTGTTTTCCAGGGAAAAGCGCCGTTGTTTGTATTTGGGGGCCTGTGGCTGGGAGTGGCCAGCTGGCTCCTTATAATCCACGATACGCAGGATGGTTCCCAGACCAGAGGTGGCACCAGTGCCAAGTCGGGCTGGTTTGATGGTGCAAAGTGGCTCCTGCAATCTGCCATCCAGAAGCGGGGCAGCTGAGTTTTGTTTGCCAGAGAAAAGGACCGTGGTTTTTTTTTGGGGGCATATGTCTTGGAGTGGCCGGGTGGCTCCTTAAAATGCTCGATACGCAGGATGGTGACCAGACCCAAGGTGGCACCAGTGCTAAGTTGTGCTGTTTTTGTAGTACCAAGTGCGTCCTGCAATTTGCCATCCAGAAGCGGGGCAGCTTAATTTTTTTTGCCAGGGAAACGGGCCGAGGTTTGTGTCTGGGGGCCTATGGCTGGGAGTGACCGGCTGGCTCCTGAAAAGCTACGATAGGCAGGATGTTTCCCAGACCAGAGGTGGCACCAGTGCCAAGTCGGGCTAGTTTGATGGTGAAAAGTGGCTCCTGCAATCTGCCATCAAAAAGTTGGCAGGCGAGTTTTGTTTTCCAGGGAAAAGTGCCGTTGATTTTGTTTGGCGGCCTGTGGCTGGGAGTGGCCGGCTGGCTCCTTAGAATCCACGATACGCAGGATGGTTCCCAGACCTGAGGTGGCACCAGTGCCAAGTCGGGCTGGTTTGATGGTGCAAAGTGGCTCCTGCAATCTGCCATCCAGAAGCGGGGCAGCTTACTTTTGTTTGCCAGGGAAACGGGCCGAGGTTTGTGTCTGGGGGACAATGGCTGGGAGTGACCGGCTGGCTCCTGAAAAGCTACGATAGGCAGGATGGTGACCAGACCCATGGTGGCACCAGTGCCAAGTTGGGCTGGTTTGATAGTACCAAGTGGCTCCTGCAATCTGCCATCAAAATGTTGGCAGGCCAGTTTTGTTTTCCAGGGAAAAGTGCCGTTGTTTGTGTTTGGGGGCCTGTGGCTGGGAGTGGCCGGCTGGCTAATTAGAATCCACGATACGCAGGATGGTTCCCAGACCAGAGGTGGCACCAGTGCCAAGTCGGGCTAGTTTGATGGTGCAAAGTTGCTCCTGCAATCTGCCATCAAAAAGTTGGCAGGCGAGTTTTGTTTTTCGGGGAAGAGTGCCGTTGTTTTTGTTTGGGGGCCTGTGGCTGGGAGTGGCCGGCTGGCTCCTTAGAATCCACGATACGCAGGATGGTTCCCAGACCAGAGGTGGCACCAGTTCCAAGTCGGGCTTGTTTGATAGTACCAAGTGGCTCCTGCAATCTGCCATCCAGAAGCGGGGTAGCTTACTTTTGTTTGCCAGGGAAACGGGCCGAGGTTTTTTCTGGGGGCCTATGTGTGGGACAGACCGGCTGGCTCCTGAAAAGCTACGATAGGCAGGATGGTGACCAGACCCATGGTGGCACCAGTGCCAAGTTGGGCTGGTTTGATAGTACCAAGTGGCTCCTGCAATCTGCCATCAAAAAGTTGGCAGGCCAGTTTTGTTTTCCAGGGAAAAGCGCCGTTGTTTGTGTTTGGGGGCCTGTGGCTGGGAGTGGCCGGCTGGCTCCTTAGAATCCACGATAGGCAGGATGGTTCCCAGACCCATGGTGGCACCAGTGCCAAGTCGGGCTGGTTTGATGGTGCAAAGTGGCTCCTGCAATCTGCCATCCAGAAGCGGGGCAGCTGAGTTTTGTTTCCCAGAGAAAATGGCCGTGGTTTTTTTTTGGGGGCATATGGCTGGGAGTGGCCGGCTGGCTCCTTAAAATCCTCGATACGCAGGATGGTGACCAGACCCAAGGTGGCACCAGTGCCAAGTTGTGCTGTTTTTGTAGTACCAAGTGCGTCCTGCAATTTGCCATCCAGAAGAGGGGCAGTTGAGTTTTGTTTGCCAGAGAAAAGGGCCGTGGTTTGTGTTTGAGGGCATATGGCTGAGAGTGGCCGGCTGACCCCTGAAAATCCACAATAGGCAGGATGGTTCCCAGAGCCAAGGTGGCACCAGGGCCAAGTCGGGCTGGTTTGATAGTACTAAATAGCTCCTGCAATCTGCCATCCACATGCTGTGCAGCTTAATTTTGTTTGCCAGGGAAACGGGCCGAGGTTTGTGTCTGGGGGCCTATGGCTGGGAGTGACCGGCTGGCTCCTGAAAAGCTACAATAGGCACGATGGTGACCAGACCCATGGTGGCACCAGGGCCAAGTTGGGCTGGTTTGATAGTACCAAGTGGCTCCTGCAATCTGCCATCAAAAAGTTGGCAGGCGAGTTTTGTTTTCCAGGGAAAAGCGCCGTTGTTTCTGCTTGGGGGCCTATGGCTGGGAGTGGCCGGCTGGCTAATTAGAATCCACGATACGCAGGATGGTTCCCAGACCAGAGGTGGCACCAGTGCCAAGTCGGGCTAGTTTGATGGTGCAAAGTGGCTCCTGCAATCTGCCATGAAAAAGTTGGCAGGCGAGTTTTGTTTTCCAGGGAAAAGTGCCGTTGTTTGTGTTTGGTGGACTCTGGCTGGGAGTGGCCGGCTGGCTCCTTAGAATCCACGATACGCGGGATGGTTCCCAGACCAGAGGTGGCACCAGTTCCAAGTCGGGCTGGTTTGATAGTACCAAGTGGCTCCTGCAATCTGCCATCAAAAAGTTGGCTGGCGAGTTTTGTTTTCCAGGGAAGAGTGCCGTTGTTTTTCTTTGGGGGCCTGAGGCTGGGAGTGGCCGGCTGGCTCCTTAGAATCCACGATACGCAGGATGGTTCCCAGACCCAAGGTTACACCATTGCCAAGGTAGGCTGGTTTGATAGTACCAAGTGCGTCCTGCAATCTGCCATCCAGAAATGGGGCAGCTTACTTTTGTTTGCCAGGGAAACGGGCCGAGGTTTGTGTCTGGGGGCCTATGGCTGGGAGTGACCGGCTGGCTCCTGAAAAGCTACGATAGGCAGGATGGTGACCAGAACCATGGTGGCACCAGTGCCAAGTCGGGCTGGTTTGATAGTACCAAGTGGCTCCTGCAATCTGCCATCAAAAAGTTGGCAGGCGAGTTTTGTTTTCCAGGGAAAAGCGCCGTTGTTTGTGTTTGGGGGCCTGTGGCTGGGAGTGGCCGGCTGGCTCCTTAGAATCCACGATACGCAGGATGGTTCCCAGACCCATGGTGGCACCAGTGCCAAGTCGGGCTGGTTTGATGGTGCAAAGTGGCTCCTGCAATCTGCCATCAAAATGTTGGCAGGCGTGTTTTGTTTTCCAGGGCAAAGCGCCGTTGTTTGTGTTTGGTGGCCTGTGACTGGGAGTGGCCGGCTGGCTAATTAGAATCCACGATACGCAGGATGGTTCCCAGACCAGAGGTGGCACCAGTGCCAAGTCGGGCTAGTTTGATGGTGCAAAGTGGCTCCTGCAATCTGCCATCAAAAAGTTGGCAGGCGAGTTTTGTTTTCCAGGGAAAAGTGCCGTTGTTTGTGTTTGGTGGCCTGTGGCTGGGAGTGGCCGGCTGGCTCCTTAGAATCCACGATACGCAGGATGGTTCCCAGACCAGAGGTGGCACCAGTGCCAAGTCGGGCTGGTTTGATGGTGCAAAGTGGCTCCTGCAATCTGCCATCCAGAAGCGGGGCAGCTGAGTTTTGTTTGCCAGAGAAAATGGCCGTGGTTTTTTTTTGGGGGCATATGGCTGGGAGTGGCCGGCTGGCTCCTTAAAATGCTCGATACGCAGGATGGTGACCAGACCCAAGGTGGCACCAGTGCCAAGTTGTGCTGTTTTTGTAGTACCAAGTGCGTCCTGCAATTTGCCATCCAGAAGAGGGGCAGTTGAGTTTTGTTTGCCAGAGAAAAGGGCCGTGGTTTGTGTTTGAGGGCATATGGCTGAGAGTGGCCGGCTGAGCCCTGAAAATCCACAATAGGCAGGATGGTTCCCAGAGCCAAGGTGGCACCAGGGCCAAGTCGGGCTGGTTTGATAGTACTAAATAGCTCCTGCAATCTGCCATCCACATGATGTGCAGCTTAATTTTGTTTGCCAGGGAAACGGGCCGAGGTTTCTGTCTGGGGGCCTATGGCTGGGAGTGACCGGCTGGCTCCTGAAAAGCTACGATAGGCAGGATGGTTCCCAGACCAGAGGTGGCACCAGTGCCAAGTCGGGCTAGTTTGATGGTGAAAAGTGGCTCCTGCAATCTGCCATCAAAAAGTTGGCAGGCGAGTTTTGTTTTCCAGGGAAAAGTGCCGTTGATTTTGTTTGGTGGCCTGTGGCTGGGAGTGGCTGGCTGGCTGCTTAGAATCCACGATACGCAGGATGGTTCCCAGACCAGAAGTGGCACCAGTTCCAAGTTGGGCTGGTTTGATAGTACCAAGTGGCTCCTGCAATCTGCCATCCAGAAGCGGGGCAGCTTACTTTTGTTTGCCAGGGAAACGGGCCGAGGTTTGGGTCTGGGGGCCTATGGCTGGGAGTGACTGGCTGGCTCCTGAAAAGCTACGATAGGCAGGATGGTTACCAGACTCACGGTGGCACCAGTGCCACGTTGGGCTGATTTGATAGTACCAAGCGGCTCCTGCAATCTGCCATCTAAAAGTTGGCAGGCCAGTTTTGTTTTCCAGGGAAAAGCGCCGTTGTTTGTGTTTGGGGGCCTATGGCTGGGAGTGGCCGGCTGGCTAATTAGAATCCACGATACGCAGGATGGTTCCCAGACCAGAGGTGGCACCAGTGCCAAGTCGGGCTAGTTTGATGGTGCAAAGTGGCTCCTGCAATCTGCCATGAAAAGGTTTGCAGGCGAGTTTTGTTTTCCAGGGAAAAGTGCCGTTGTTTGTGTTTGGTGGACTGTGGCTGGGAGTGGCCGGCTGGCTCCTTAGAATCCACGATACGCAGGATGGTTCCCAGACCAGAGGTGGCACCAGTGCCAAGTTGGGCTGGTTTGATAGTACCAAGTGGCTCCTGCAATCTGCCATCCAGAAGCGGGGCGGCTTACTTTTGTTTGCCAGGGAAACGGGCCGAGGTTTGTGTCTGGGGGCCTATGGCTGGGAGTGACCGGCTGGCTCCTGGAAAGCTACGATAGGCAGGATGATTACCAGACCCATGGTGGCACGAGTGCCAAGTTGGGCTGATTTGATAGTATCAAGCGGCTCCTGCAATCTGCCATCAAAAAGTTGGCAGGCGAGTTTTGTTTTCCAGGGAAAAGTGCCGTTGATTTTGTTTGGTGGCCTGTGGCTGGGAGTGGCCGGCTGGCTCCTTAGAATCCACGATACGCAGGATGGTTCCCAGACCAGAGGTGGCATCAGTTCCAAGTTGGGCTTGTTTGATAGTACCAAGTGGCTCCTGCAATCTGCCATCCAGAAGCGGGGTAGCTTACTTTTGTTTGCCAGGGAAACGGGCCGAGGTTTTTCTGGGGGGACTATGGGTGGGACTGACCGGCTGGCTCCTGAAAAGCTACGATAGGCAGGATGGTGACCAGACCCATGGTGGCACCAGTGCCAAGTTGGGCTGGTTTGATAGTACCAAGTGGCTCCTGCAATCTGCCATCAAAAAGTTGGCAGGCGAGTTTTGTTTTCCAGGGGAAAGCGCCGTTGTTTGTGTTTGGGGGCCTGTGGCTGGGAGTGGCCGGCTGGCTCCTTAGAATCCACGATAGGCAGGATGGTTCCCAGACCCATTGTGGCACCAGTGCCAAGTCGGGCTGGTTTGATGGTGCAAAGTGGCTCCTGCAATCTGCCATTAAAATGTTGGCAGGCGAGTTTTGTTTGCCAGGGAAAAGCGCCGTTGTTTGTGTTTGGGGGACTGTGGCTGGGAGTGGCCGGCTGGCTCCTTAGAATCCACGATACGCAGGATGGTTCCCAGACCAGAGGTGGCACCAGTGCCAAGTCGGGCTAGTTTGATGGTGCAAAGTGGCTCCTGCAATCTGCCATTAAAAAGTTGGCAGGCCAGTTTTGTTTTCCAGGGAAAAGCGCAGTTGTTTGTGTCTTGGGGCCTGTGGCTGGGAGTGGCCAGCTGGCTCCTTAGAATCCACGATACGCAGCATGGTTCCCAGACCAGAGGTGGCACCAGTTCCAAGTCCGGCTGCTTTGATGGTGCAAAGTGGCTCCTGCAATCTGCCATCCAGAAGCGGGGCAGCTGAGTTTTGTTTGCCAGAGAAAAGGGCCGTGGTTTTTTTTTGGGGGCATATGGCTTGGAGTGGCCTGCTGGCTCCTTAAAATGCTCGATACGCAGGATGGTGACCAGACCCAAGGTGGCACCAGTGCCAAGTTGTGCTGTTTTTGTAGTACCAAGTGCGTCCTGCAATTTGCCATCCAGAAGAGGGGCAGTTGAGTTTTGTTTGCCAGAGAAAAGGGCCGTGGTTTGTGTTTGAGGGCATATGGCTGAGAGTGGCCGGCTGACCCCTGAAAATCCACAATAGGCAGGATGGTTCCCAGAGCCAAGGTGGCACCAGTTCCAAGTCGGGCTGGTTTGATAGTACTAAATAGCTCCTGCAATCTGCCATCTAGAAGCGGGGCAGCTTAATTTTGTTTGCCAGGGAAACGGGCCGAGGTTTTTGTCTGGGGGCCTATGGCTGGGAGTGACCGGCTGGCTCCTGAAAAGCTACGATAGGCAGGATGTTTCCCAGACCAGAGGTGGCACCAGTGCCAAGTCGGGCTAGTTTGATGGTGAAAAGTGGCTCCTGCAATCTGCCATCAAAAAGTTGGCAGGCGAGTTTTGTTTTCCAGGGAAAAGTGCCGTTGATTTTGTTTGGCGGCCTGTGGCTGGGAGTGGCCGGCTGGCTCCTTAGAATCCACGATACGCAGGATGGTTCCCAGACCAGAGGTGGCACCAGTGCCAAGTCGGACTGGTTTGATGGTGCAAAGTGGCTCCTGCAATCTGCCATCCAGAAGCGGGGCAGCTTACTTTTGTTTGCCAGGGAAACGGGCCGAGGTTTGTGTCTGGGGGCCTATGGCTGGGAGTGACCGGCTGGCTCCTGAAAAGCTACGATAGGCAGGATGGTGACCAGACCCATGGTGGCACCAGTGCCAAGTTGGGCTGATTTGATAGTATCAAGCGGCTCCTGCAATCTGCCATCAAAAAGTTGGCAGGCGAGTTTTGTTTTCCAGGGAAAAGTGCCCTTGATTTTTTTTGGTGGCCTGTGGCTGGGAGTGGCCGGCTGGCTCCTTAGAATCCACGATACGCAGGATGGTTCCCAGACCTGAGGTGGCACCACTTCCAAGTTGGGCTTGTTTGATAGTACCAAGTGGCTCCTGCAATCTGCCATCCAGAAGCGGGGCAGGTTACTTTTGTTTGCAAGGGAAACGGGCCGAGGTTTTTGTCTGGGGGCCTATGTCTGGGAGAGACTGGCTGGCTCCTGAAAAGCTACGATAGTCAGGATGGTTACCAGACTCATGGTGGCACCAGTGCCACGTTGGGCTGATTTGATAGTACCAAGCGGCTCCTGCAATCTGCCATCAAAAAGTTGGCAGGCGAGTTTTGTTTTCCAGGGGAAAGCGCCGTTGTTTGTGTTTGGCGGCCTATGGCTGGGAGTGGCCGGCTGGCTAATTAGAATCCACGATACGCAGGATGGTTCCCAGACCATGGTGGCACCAGTTCCAAGTCGGGCTAGTTTGATGGTGCAAAGTGGCTCCTGCAATCTGCCATGAAAAAGTTGGCAGGCGAGTTTTGTTTTTCAGGGAAAAGTGCCGTTGTTTGTGTTTGGTGGACTGTGGCTGGGAGTGGCCGGCTGGCTCCTTAGAATTCACGATACGCAGCATGGTTCCCAGACCAGAGGTGGCACCAGTTCCAAGTCGGGCTTCTTTGATAGTACCAAGTGGCTCCTGCAATCTGCCATCCAGAAACGGGGCAGCTTACTTTTGTTTGCCAGGGAAACGGGCCGAGGTTTGTGTCTGGGGGCCTATGGCTGAGAGTGACCGGCTGGCTCCTGAAAAGCTGCGATAGGCAGGATGGTTACCAGACTCATGGGGGCACCAGTGCCAAGTTGGGCTGATTTGATAGTACCAAGCGGCTCCTGCAATCTGCCATCAAAAAGTTGGCAGGCGAGTTTTGTTTTCCAGGGAAAAGCGCCATTGTTTGTGTTTGGGGGCTTGTGGCTGGGAGTGGCCGGCTGGCTCCTTAGAATCCACGATACGCAGGATGGTTCCCAGACCAGAGGTGGCACCAGTGCCAAGTCGGGCTAGTTTGATGGTGCAAAGTGGCTCCTGCAATCTGCCATCCAGAAGCGGGGTAGCTTACTTTTGTTTGCCAGGGAAACGGGCCGAGGTTTTTTCTGGGGGCCTATTGGTGGGACTGTCCGGCTGGCTCCTGAAAAGCTACGATAGGCAGGATGGTGACCAGACCCATGGTGGCACCAGTGCCAAGTTGGGCTTGTTTGATAGTACCAAGTGGCTCCTGCAATCTGCCATCAAAAAGTTGGCAGGCGAGTTTTGTTTTCCAGGGAAAAGCGCCGTTGTTTGTGTTTGGGGGCCTGTGGCTGGGAGTGGCCGGCTGGCTCCTTAGAATCCACGATACGCAGGATGGTTCCCAGACCCATTGTGGCACCAGTGCCAAGTCGGGCTGGTTTGATGGTGCAAAGTGGCTCCTGCAATCTGCCATCAAAATGTTGGCAGGCGAATTTTGTTTTCCAGGGAAAAGCGCCGTTCTTTGTGTTTGGGGGCCTGTGGCTGGGAGTGGCCGGCTGGCTCCTTAGAATCCACGATACGCAGGATGGTTCCCAGACCAGAGGTGGCACCAGTTCCAAGTTGGGCTTGTTTGATAGTACCAAGTGGCTCCTGCAATCTGCCATCCAGAAGCGGGGCAGCTTACTTTTGTTTGCAAGGGAAACGGGCAAAGGTTTTTGTCTGGGGGCCTATGTCTGGGAGAGTCTGGCTGGCTCCTGAAAAGCTACGATAGTCAGGATGGTTACCAGACTCATGGTGGCACCAGTGCCACGTTGGGCTGGTTTGAGAGTACCAAGCGGCTCCTGCAATCTGCCATCAAAATGTTGGCAGGCGAGTTTTGTTTTCCAGGGGAAAGCGCCGTTGTTTGTGTTTGGCGGCCTATGGCTGGGAGTGGCCGGCTGGCTAATTAGAATCCACGATAGGCAGGATGGTTCCCAGACCATGGTGGCACCAGTGCCAAGTCGGGCTAGTTTGATGGTGCAAAGTGGCTCCTGCAATCTGCCATGAAAAAGTTGGCAGGCGAGTTTTGTTTTCCAGGGAAAAGTGCCGTTGTTTGTGTTTGGTGGACTGTGGCTGGGAGTGGCCGGCTGGCTCCTTAGAATCCACGATACGCAGCATGGTTCCCAGAGCAGAGGTGGCACCAGTTCCAAGTCGGGCTGGTTTGATAGTACCAAGTGGCTCCTGCAATCTGCCATCCAGAAACGGGGCAGCTTACTTTTGTTTGCCAGGGAAACGGGCCGAAGTTTGTGTCTGGGGGCCTATGGCTGGGAGTGACCGGCTGGCTCCTGAAAAGCTACGATAGGCAGGATGGTTACCAGACTCATGGGGGCACCAGTGCCAAGTCGGGCTAGTTTGATGGTGAAAAGTGGCTCCTGCAATCTGCTATCAAAAAGTTGGCAGGCGAGTTTTGTTTTCCAGGGAAGAGTGCCGTTGTTTGTGTTTGGGGGCCTGTGGCTGGGAGTGGCCGGCTGGCTCCTTAGAATCCACGATACGCAGGATGGTTCCCAGACAAGAGGTGGCACCAGTGCCAAGTCGGGCTGGTTTGATGGTGCAATGTGGCTCCTGCAATCTACCATCAAAATGTTGGCAGGCGAATTTTGTTTTCCAGGGAAAAGCGCCGTTGTTTGTGTTTGGGGGCCTGTGGCTGGGAGTGGCCGGCTGGGTCCTTAGAATCCACGATACGCAGTATGGTTCCCAGACCAGAGGTGGCACCAGTGCCAAGTCGGGCTAGTTTGATGGTGCAAAGTGGCTCCTGCAATCTGCCATTAAAAAGTTGGCAGGCCAGTTCTGTTTTCCAGGGAAAAGCGCCGTTGTTTGTATTTGGGGGCCTGTGGCTGGGAGTGGCCAGCTGGCTCCTTATAATCCACGATACGCAGGATGGTTCCCAGACCAGAGGTGGCACCAGTGCCAAGTCGGGCTGGTTTGATGGTGCAAAGTGGCTCCTGCAATCTGCCATCCAGAAGCGGGGCAGCTGAGTTTTGTTTGCCAGAGAAAAGGACCGTGGTTTTTTTTTGGGGGCATATGTCTTGGAGTGGCCGGGTGGCTCCTTAAAATGCTCGATACGCAGGATGGTGACCAGACCCAAGGTGGCACCAGTGCCAAGTTGTGCTGTTTTTGTAGTACCAAGTGCGTCCTGCAATTTGCCATCCAGAAGAGGGGCAGTTGAGTTTTGTTTGCCAGAGAAAAGGGCCGTGGTTTGTGTTTGAGGGCATATGGCTGAGAGTGGCCGGCTGACCCCTGAAAACCCACAATAGGCAGGATGGTTCCCAGAGCCAAGGTGGCACCAGTTCCAAGTCGGGCTGGTTTGATAGTACTAAATAGCTCCTGCAATCTGCCATCCAGAAACGGGGCAGCGTAATTTTGTTTGCCAGGGAAACGGGCCGAGGTTTTTGTCTGGGGGCCTATGGCTGGGAGTGACCGGCTGGCTCCTGAAAAGCTACGATAGACAGGATGGTGACCAGACCAGAGGTGGCACCAGTGCCAAGTCGGGCTAGTTTGATGGTGAAAAGTGGCTCCTGCAATCTGCCATCAAAAAGTTGGCAGGCGACTTTTGTTTTCCAGGGAAAAGTGCCGTTGATTTTGTTTCGCGGCCTGTGGCTGGGAGTGGCCGGCTGGCTCCTTAGAATCCACGATACGCAGGATGGTTCCCAGACCAGAGGTGGCACCAGTTCCAAGTCGGGCTTGTTTGATAGTACCAAGTGGCTCCTGCAATCTGCCATCCAGAAGAGGGGCAGCTTACTTTTGTTTGCCAGGGAAACGGGCCGAGGTTTGTGTCTGGGGGCCTATGGCTGGGAGTGACTGGCTGGCTCTTGAAAAGCTACGATAGGCAGGATGGTTACCAGACTCATGGTGGCACCAGTGCCACGTTGGGCTGATTTGATAGTACCAAGCGGTTCCTGCAATCTGCCATCAAAAATTTGGCAGGCGAGTTTTGTTTTCCAGGGAAAAGCGCCGTTGTTTGTGTTTGGGGGCCTATGGCTGGGAGTGGCCGGCTGGCTAATTGGAATCCACGATGCGCAGGATGGTGACCAGACCCAAGGTGGCACCAGTGCCATGTCGGGCTAGTTTGATTGTGCAAAGTGGCTCCTGCAATCTGCCATGAAAAAGTTGGCAGGCGAGTTTTGTTTTCCAGGGAAAAGTGCCGTTGATTGTGTTTGGTGGACTGTGGTGGGAGTGGCCGTCTGGCTCTTTAGAATCCACGATACGCAGGATGGTTCCCAGACCAGAGGTGGCACCAGTTCCAAGTCAGGCTGGTTTGATAGTACCAAGTGGCTCCTGCAATCTGCCATCCAGAAGCGGGGCAGCTTACTTTTGTTTGCCAGGGAAACGGGCCGAGGTTTGTGTCTGGGGGCCTATGGCTGGGAGTGACTGGCTGGCTCCTGAAAAGCTACTATAGGAAGGATGGTTACCAGACCCATGGTGGCACCACTGCCAAGTTGGGCTGGTTTGATAGTATCAAGCGGCTCCTGCAATCTACCATCAAAATGTTGGCAGGCGAGTTTTGTTTTCCAGGGAAAAGTGCCGTTGATTTTTTTTGGTGGCCTACGGCTGGGAGTGGCCGGCTGGCTCCTTAGAATCCACGATACGCAGGATGGTTCCCAGACCAGAGGTGGCACCAGTACCAAGTCGGGCTTGTTTGATAGTACCAAGTGGCTCCTGCAATCTGCCATCCAGAAGCGGGGAAGCTTACTTTTGTTTGCAAGGGAAACGGGCCGAGGTTTTGTCTGGGGGCCTATGGCTGGGAGTGACTGGCTGGCTCCTGAAAAACTACGATAGGCAGGATGGTTACCAGACTCATGGTGGCACCAGTGCCACGTTGGGCTGATTTGATAGTACCAAGCGGCTCCTGCAATCTGCCATCAAAAAGTTGGCAAGCGAGTTTTGTTTTCCTGGGGAAAGCGCCGTTGTCTTTGTTTGGTGGCCTGTGGCTGGGAGTGGCCGGCTGGCTCCTTAGAATCCACGATACGCAGGATGGTTCCCAGACCAGAAGTGGCACCAGTTCCAAGTCGGGCTGGTTTGATAGTACCAAGTGGCTCCTGCAATCTGCCATCCAGAAGCGGGGCAGCTTACTTTTGTTTGCCAGGGAAACGGGCCGAGGTTTGTGTCTGGGGGCCTATGGCTGGGAGTGACCGGCTGGCTCCTGAAAAGCTGCGATAGGCAGGATGGTTACCAGACCCATGGTGGCACCAGTGCCAAGTTGGGCTGATTTGATAGTATGAAGCGGCTCCTGCAATCTGCCATCAAAATGTTGGCAGGCGAGTTTTGTTTTCCAGGGAAAAGTGCCGTTGATTTTTTTTGGTGGCCTGTGGCCTGGAGTGGCCGGCTGGCTCCTTAGAATCCACGATACGCAGGATGGTTCCCAGACCAGAGGTGGCACCAGTGCCAAGTCGGGCTAGTTTGATGGTGCAAAGTGGCTCCTGCAATCTGCCATTAAAAAGTTTGCAGGCGAGTTTTGTTTTCCAGGGAAAAGTGCCGTTGTTTGTGTTTGGTGGACTGTGGCTGGGAGTGGCCGGCTGGCTCCTTAGAATCCACGATACGCAGGATGGTTCCCAGACCAGAGGTGGCACCAGTTCCAAGTTGGGCTTGTTTGATAGTACCAAGTGGCTCCTGCAATCTGCCATCCAGAAGCGGGGCAGCTTACTTTTGTTTGCCAGGGAAACGGGACGAGGTTTGTGTCTGGGGGCCTATGGCTGGGAGTGACCGGCTGGCTCCTGAAAAGCTACGATAGGCAGGATGGTTACCAGACCCATGGTGGCACCAGTGCCAAGTTGGGCTGATTTGATAGTATCAAGCGGCTCCTGCAATCTGCCATCAAAATGTTGGCAGGCGAGTTTTGTTTTCCAGGGAAAAGTGCCGTTGATTTTTTTTGGCGGCCTGTGGCTGGGAGTGGCCGGCTGGCTCCTTAGAATCCACGATACGCAGGATGGTTCCCAGACCAGAGGTGGCACCAGTTCCAAGTCGGGCTTGTTTGATAGTACCAAGTGGCTCCTGCAATCTGCCATCCAGAAGCGGGGCAGCTTACTTTTGTTTGCAAGGGAAACGGGCCGAGGTTTTTGTCTGGGGGCCTATGGCTGGGAGTGACTGGCTGGCTCCTGAAAAGCTACGATAGGCAGGATGGTTACCAGACTCATGGTGGCACCAGTGCCACGTTGGGCTGATTTGATAGTACCAAGCGGCTCCTGCAATCTGCCATGAAAAAGTTGGCAGGCGAGTTTTGTTTTCCAGGGAAAAGTGCCGTTGTTTGTGTTTGGTGGACTGTGGCTGGGAGTGGCCGGCTGGCTCCTTAGAATCCACGATACGCAGCATGGTTCCCAGAGCAGAGGTGGCACCAGTTCCAAGTCGGGCTGGTTTGATAGTACCAAGTGGCTCCTGCAATCTGCCATCCAGAAACGGGGCAGCTTACTTTTGTTTGCCAGGGAAACGGGCCGAAGTTTGTGTCTGGGGGCCTATGGCTGGGAGTGACCGGCTGGCTCCTGAAAAGCTACGATAGGCAGGATGGTTACCAGACTCATGGGGGCACCAGTGCCAAGTCGGGCTAGTTTGATGGTGAAAAGTGGCTCCTGCAATCTGCTATCAAAAAGTTGGCAGGCGAGTTTTGTTTTCCAGGGAAGAGTGCCGTTGTTTGTGTTTGGGGGCCTGTGGCTGGGAGTGGCCGGCTGGCTCCTTAGAATCCACGATACGCAGGATGGTTCCCAGACAAGAGGTGGCACCAGTGCCAAGTCGGGCTGGTTTGATGGTGCAATGTGGCTCCTGCAATCTACCATCAAAATGTTGGCAGGCGAATTTTGTTTTCCAGGGAAAAGCGCCGTTGTTTGTGTTTGGGGGCCTGTGGCTGGGAGTGGCCGGCTGGGTCCTTAGAATCCACGATACGCAGTATGGTTCCCAGACCAGAGGTGGCACCAGTGCCAAGTCGGGCTAGTTTGATGGTGCAAAGTGGCTCCTGCAATCTGCCATTAAAAAGTTGGCAGGCCAGTTCTGTTTTCCAGGGAAAAGCGCCGTTGTTTGTATTTGGGGGCCTGTGGCTGGGAGTGGCCAGCTGGCTCCTTATAATCCACGATACGCAGGATGGTTCCCAGACCAGAGGTGGCACCAGTGCCAAGTCGGGCTGGTTTGATGGTGCAAAGTGGCTCCTGCAATCTGCCATCCAGAAGCGGGGCAGCTGAGTTTTGTTTGCCAGAGAAAAGGACCGTGGTTTTTTTTTGGGGGCATATGTCTTGGAGTGGCCGGGTGGCTCCTTAAAATGCTCGATACGCAGGATGGTGACCAGACCCAAGGTGGCACCAGTGCCAAGTTGTGCTGTTTTTGTAGTACCAAGTGCGTCCTGCAATTTGCCATCCAGAAGAGGGGCAGTTGAGTTTTGTTTGCCAGAGAAAAGGGCCGTGGTTTGTGTTTGAGGGCATATGGCTGAGAGTGGCCGGCTGACCCCTGAAAACCCACAATAGGCAGGATGGTTCCCAGAGCCAAGGTGGCACCAGTTCCAAGTCGGGCTGGTTTGATAGTACTAAATAGCTCCTGCAATCTGCCATCCAGAAACGGGGCAGCGTAATTTTGTTTGCCAGGGAAACGGGCCGAGGTTTTTGTCTGGGGGCCTATGGCTGGGAGTGACCGGCTGGCTCCTGAAAAGCTACGATAGACAGGATGGTGACCAGACCAGAGGTGGCACCAGTGCCAAGTCGGGCTAGTTTGATGGTGAAAAGTGGCTCCTGCAATCTGCCATCAAAAAGTTGGCAGGCGACTTTTGTTTTCCAGGGAAAAGTGCCGTTGATTTTGTTTCGCGGCCTGTGGCTGGGAGTGGCCGGCTGGCTCCTTAGAATCCACGATACGCAGGATGGTTCCCAGACCAGAGGTGGCACCAGTTCCAAGTCGGGCTTGTTTGATAGTACCAAGTGGCTCCTGCAATCTGCCATCCAGAAGAGGGGCAGCTTACTTTTGTTTGCCAGGGAAACGGGCCGAGGTTTGTGTCTGGGGGCCTATGGCTGGGAGTGACTGGCTGGCTCTTGAAAAGCTACGATAGGCAGGATGGTTACCAGACTCATGGTGGCACCAGTGCCACGTTGGGCTGATTTGATAGTACCAAGCGGTTCCTGCAATCTGCCATCAAAAATTTGGCAGGCGAGTTTTGTTTTCCAGGGAAAAGCGCCGTTGTTTGTGTTTGGGGGCCTATGGCTGGGAGTGGCCGGCTGGCTAATTGGAATCCACGATGCGCAGGATGGTGACCAGACCCAAGGTGGCACCAGTGCCATGTCGGGCTAGTTTGATTGTGCAAAGTGGCTCCTGCAATCTGCCATGAAAAAGTTGGCAGGCGAGTTTTGTTTTCCAGGGAAAAGTGCCGTTGATTGTGTTTGGTGGACTGTGGTGGGAGTGGCCGTCTGGCTCTTTAGAATCCACGATACGCAGGATGGTTCCCAGACCAGAGGTGGCACCAGTTCCAAGTCAGGCTGGTTTGATAGTACCAAGTGGCTCCTGCAATCTGCCATCCAGAAGCGGGGCAGCTTACTTTTGTTTGCCAGGGAAACGGGCCGAGGTTTGTGTCTGGGGGCCTATGGCTGGGAGTGACTGGCTGGCTCCTGAAAAGCTACTATAGGAAGGATGGTTACCAGACCCATGGTGGCACCACTGCCAAGTTGGGCTGGTTTGATAGTATCAAGCGGCTCCTGCAATCTACCATCAAAATGTTGGCAGGCGAGTTTTGTTTTCCAGGGAAAAGTGCCGTTGATTTTTTTTGGTGGCCTACGGCTGGGAGTGGCCGGCTGGCTCCTTAGAATCCACGATACGCAGGATGGTTCCCAGACCAGAGGTGGCACCAGTACCAAGTCGGGCTTGTTTGATAGTACCAAGTGGCTCCTGCAATCTGCCATCCAGAAGCGGGGAAGCTTACTTTTGTTTGCAAGGGAAACGGGCCGAGGTTTTGTCTGGGGGCCTATGGCTGGGAGTGACTGGCTGGCTCCTGAAAAACTACGATAGGCAGGATGGTTACCAGACTCATGGTGGCACCAGTGCCACGTTGGGCTGATTTGATAGTACCAAGCGGCTCCTGCAATCTGCCATCAAAAAGTTGGCAAGCGAGTTTTGTTTTCCTGGGGAAAGCGCCGTTGTCTTTGTTTGGTGGCCTGTGGCTGGGAGTGGCCGGCTGGCTCCTTAGAATCCACGATACGCAGGATGGTTCCCAGACCAGAAGTGGCACCAGTTCCAAGTCGGGCTGGTTTGATAGTACCAAGTGGCTCCTGCAATCTGCCATCCAGAAGCGGGGCAGCTTACTTTTGTTTGCCAGGGAAACGGGCCGAGGTTTGTGTCTGGGGGCCTATGGCTGGGAGTGACCGGCTGGCTCCTGAAAAGCTGCGATAGGCAGGATGGTTACCAGACCCATGGTGGCACCAGTGCCAAGTTGGGCTGATTTGATAGTATGAAGCGGCTCCTGCAATCTGCCATCAAAATGTTGGCAGGCGAGTTTTGTTTTCCAGGGAAAAGTGCCGTTGATTTTTTTTGGTGGCCTGTGGCCTGGAGTGGCCGGCTGGCTCCTTAGAATCCACGATACGCAGGATGGTTCCCAGACCAGAGGTGGCACCAGTGCCAAGTCGGGCTAGTTTGATGGTGCAAAGTGGCTCCTGCAATCTGCCATTAAAAAGTTTGCAGGCGAGTTTTGTTTTCCAGGGAAAAGTGCCGTTGTTTGTGTTTGGTGGACTGTGGCTGGGAGTGGCCGGCTGGCTCCTTAGAATCCACGATACGCAGGATGGTTCCCAGACCAGAGGTGGCACCAGTTCCAAGTTGGGCTTGTTTGATAGTACCAAGTGGCTCCTGCAATCTGCCATCCAGAAGCGGGGCAGCTTACTTTTGTTTGCCAGGGAAACGGGACGAGGTTTGTGTCTGGGGGCCTATGGCTGGGAGTGACCGGCTGGCTCCTGAAAAGCTACGATAGGCAGGATGGTTACCAGACCCATGGTGGCACCAGTGCCAAGTTGGGCTGATTTGATAGTATCAAGCGGCTCCTGCAATCTGCCATCAAAATGTTGGCAGGCGAGTTTTGTTTTCCAGGGAAAAGTGCCGTTGATTTTTTTTGGCGGCCTGTGGCTGGGAGTGGCCGGCTGGCTCCTTAGAATCCACGATACGCAGGATGGTTCCCAGACCAGAGGTGGCACCAGTTCCAAGTCGGGCTTGTTTGATAGTACCAAGTGGCTCCTGCAATCTGCCATCCAGAAGCGGGGCAGCTTACTTTTGTTTGCAAGGGAAACGGGCCGAGGTTTTTGTCTGGGGGCCTATGGCTGGGAGTGACTGGCTGGCTCCTGAAAAGCTACGATAGGCAGGATGGTTACCAGACTCATGGTGGCACCAGTGCCACGTTGGGCTGATTTGATAGTACCAAGCGGCTCCTGCAATCTGCCATCAAAAAGTTGGCAGGCGAGTTTTGTTTTCCAGGGGAAAGCGCCGTTGTTTGTGTTTGGGGGCCTATGGCTGGGAGTGGCCGGCTGGCTAATTAGAATCCACGATACGCAGGATGGTTCCCAGACCATGGTGGCACCAGTGCCAAGTCGGGCTAGTTTGATGGTGCAAAGTGGCTCCTGCAATCTGCCATGAAAAAGTTGGCAGGCGAGTTTTGTTTTCCAGGGAAAAGTGCCGTTGTTTGTGTTTGGTGGACTGTGGCTGGGAGTGGCCGGCTGGCTCCTTAGAATCCACGATACGCAGGATGATTCCCAGACCAGAGGTGGCACCAGTTCCAAGTCGGGCTGGTTTGATAGTACCAAGTGGCTCCTGCAATCTGCCATCCAGAAGCGGGGCAGCTTACTTTTGTTTGCCAGGGAAACGGGCCTAGGTTTCTGTCTGGGGGCCTATGGCTGGGAGTGACTGGCTGGCTCCTGAAAAGCTACGATAGGCAGGATGGTTACCAGACCCATGGTGGCACCAGTGCCAAGTTGGGCTGATTTGATAGTATCAAGCGGCTCCTGCAATCTGCCATCAAAAAGTTGGCAGGCGAGTTTTGTTTTCCAGGGAAAAGTGCCGTTGATTTTTTTTGGTGGGCTGTGGCTGGGAGTGGCCAGCTGGCTCCTTATAATCCACGATACGCAGGATGGTTCCCAGACCAGAGGTGGCACCAGTGCCAAGTCGGGCTGGTTTGATGGTGCAAAGTGGCTCCTGCAATCTGCCATCCAGAAGCGGGGCAGCTGAGTTTTGTTTGCCAGAGAAAAGGGCCGTGGTTTTTTTTGGGTGCATATGGCTGGGAGTGGCCGGCTGGCTCCTTAAAATGCTCGATACGCAGGATGGTGACCAGACCCAAGGTGGCACCAGTGCCAAGTTGTGCTGTTTTTGTAGTACCAAGTGCGTCCTGCAATTTGCCATCCAGAAGAGGGGCAGTTGAGTTTTGTTTGCCAGAGAAAAGGGCCGTGGTTTGTGTTTGAGGGCATATGGCTGAGAGTGGCCGGCTGAACCCTGAAAATCCACAATAGGCAAGATGGTTCCCAGAGCCAAGGTGGCACCAGTGCCAAGTCGGGCTGGTTTGATAGTACTAAATAGCTCCTGCAATCTGCCATCCAGAAGCGGGGCAGCTTAATTTTGTTTGCCAGGGAAACGGGCCGAGGTTTCTGTCTGGGGGCCTATGGCTGGGAGTGACCGGCTGGCTCCTGAAAAGCTACGATAGGCAGGATGATTCCCAGACCAGAGGTGGCACCAGTGCCAAGTCGGGCTAGTTTGATGGTGAAAAGTGGCTCCTGCAATCTGCCATGAAAAAGTTGGCAGGCCAGTTTTGTTTTCCAGGGAAAAGTGCCGTTGTTTGTGTTTGGTGGACTGTGGCTGGGAGTGGCCGGCTGGCTCCTTAGAATCCACGATACGCAGCATGGTTCCCAGACAAGAGGTGGCACCAGTGCCAAGTCGGGCTGGTTTGATGGTGCAAAGTGGCTCCTGCAATCTGCCATCCAGAAGCGGGGCAGCTTACTTTTGTTTGCCAGGGAAACGGGCCGAGGTTTGTGTCTGGGGGCCTATGGCTGGGAGTGACCGGCTGGCTCCTGAAAAGCTACGATAGGCAGGATGGTTACCAGACCCATGGTGGCACCAGTGCCAAGTTGGGCTGAGTTGATAGTATCAAGCGGCTCCTGCAATCTGCCATCAAAAAGTTGGCAGGCAAGTTTTGTTTTCCAGGGAAAAGTGCCGTTGATTTTTTTTGGTGGCCTGTGGCTGGGAGTGGCCGGCTGGCTCCTTAGAATCCACGATACGCAGGATGGTTCCCAGACCAGAGGTGGCACCAGTTCCAAGTTGGGCTTGTTTTATAGTACCAAGTGGCTCCTGCAATCTGCCCTCCAGAAGCGGGGCAGCTTACTTATGTTTGCAAGGGAAACGGGCCGAGGTTTGTGTCTGGGGGCCTATGGCTGGGAGTGACTGGCTGGCTCCTGAAAAGCTACGATAGGCAGGATGGTTACCAGACTCATGGTGGCACCAGTGCCACGTTGGGCTGATTTGATAGTACCAAGCGGCTCCTGCAATCTGCCATCAAAAAGTTGGCAAGCGAGTTTTGTTTTCCAGGGGAAAGCGCCGTTGTTTGTGTTTGGGGGCCTATGGCTGGGAGTGGCCGACTGGCTAATTAGAATCCACGATACGCAGGATGGTTCCCAGACGAGAGGTGGCACCAGTGCCAAGTCGGGCTAGTTTGATGGTGCCAAGTGGCTCCTGCAATCTGCCATTAAAAAGTTTGCAGGCGAGTTTTGTTTTCCAGGGAAAAGTGCCGTTGTTTGTGTTTGGTGGACTGTGGCTGGGAGTGGCCGGCTGGCTCCTTAGAATCCACGATACGCAGGATGGTTCCCAGACCAGAGGTGGCACCAGTTCCAAGTTGGGCTTGTTTGATAGTACCAAGTGGCTCCTGCAATCTGCCATCCAGAAGCGGGGCAGCTTACTTTTGTTTGCCAGGGAAACGGGACGAGGTTTGTGTCTGGGGGCCTATGGCTGGGAGTGACCGGCTGGCTCCTGAAAAGCTACGATAGGCAGGATGGTTACCAGACCCATGGTGGCACCAGTGCCAAGTTGGGCTGGTTTGATAGTATCAAGCGGCTCCTGCAATCTGCCATCAAAATGTTGGCAGGCCAGTTTTGTTTTCCAGGGAAAAGTGCCGTTGTTTGTGTTTGGTGGACTGTGGCTGGGAGTGGCCGGCTGGCTCCTTAGAATCCACGATACGCAGGATGGTTCCCAGACCAGAGGTGGCACCAGTTCCAAGTCGGGCTTGTTTGATAGTACCAAGTGGCTCCTGCAATCTGCCATCCAGAAGCGGGGCAGCTTACTTTTGTTTGCAAGGGAAACGGGCCGAGGTTTTTGTCTGGGGGCCTATGGCTGGGAGTGACTGGCTGGCTCCTGAAAAGCTACGATAGGCAGGATGGTTACCAGACTCATGGTGGCACCAGTGCCACGTTGGGCTGATTTGATAGTACCAAGCGGCTCCTGCAATCTGCCATCAAAAAGTTGGCAGGCGAGTTTTGTTTTCCAGGGGAAAGCGCCGTTGTTTTTGTTTGGGGGCCTATGGCTGGGAGTGGCCGGCTGGCTAATTAGAATCCACGATACGCAGGATGGTTCCCAGACCATGGTGGCACCAGTGCCAAGTCGGGCTAGTTTGATGGTGCAAAGTGGCTCCTGCAATCTGCCATGAAAAAGTTGGCAGGCGAGTTTTGTTTTCCAGGGAAAAGTGCCGTTGTTTGTGTTTGGTGGACTGTGGCTGGGAGTGGCCGGCTGGCTCCTTAGAATCCACGATACGCAGGATGGTTCCCAGACCAGAGGTGGCACCAGTTCCAAGTCGGGCTGGTTTGATAGTACCAAGTGGCTCCTGCAATCTGCCATCCAGAAGCGGGGCAGCTTACTTTTGTTTGCCAGGGAAACGGGCCGAGGTTTCTGTCTGGGGGCCTATGGCTGGGAGTGACTGGCTGGCCCCTGAAAAGCTACGATAGGCAGGATGGTTACCAGACCCATGGTGGCACCAGTGCCAAGTTGGGCTGATTTGATAGTATCAAGCGGCTCCTGCAATCTGCCATCAAAAAGTTGGCAGGCGAGTTTTGTTTTCCAGGGAAAAGTGCCGTTGATTTTTTTTGGTGGGCTGTGGCTGGGAGTGGCCGGCTGGCTCCTTATAATCCACGATACGCAGGATGGTTCCCAGACCAGAGGTGGCACCAGTGCCAAGTCGGGCTGGTTTGATGGTGCAAAGTGGCTCCTGCAATCTGCCATCCAGAAGCGGGGCAGCTGAGTTTTTTTTGCCAGAGAAAAGGGCCGTGGTTTTTTTTTGGGGGCATATGGCTGGGAGTGGCCGGCTGGCTCCTTAAAATGCTCGATACGCAGGATGGTGACCAGACCCAAGGTGGCACCTGTGCCAAGTTGTGCTGTTTTTGTAGTACCAAGTGCGTCCTGCAATTTGCCATCCAGAAGAGGGGCAGTTGAGTTTTGTTTGCCAGAGAAAAGGGCCGTGGTTTGTGCTCGAGGGCATATGGCTGAGAGTGGCCGGCTGAACCCTGAAAATCCACAATAGGCAAGATGGTTCGCAGAGCCAAGGTGGCACCAGTGCCAAGTCGGGCTGGTTTGATAGTACTAAATAGCTCCTGCAATCTGCCATCCAGAAGCGGGGCAGCTTATTTTTGTTTGCCAGGGAAACGGGCCGAGGTTTTGTCAGGGGGCCTAAGGCTGGGAGTGACTGGCTGGCTCCTGAAAAACTACGATAGGCAGGATGGTTACCAGACTCATGGTGGCACCAGTGCCACGTTGGGCTGATTTGATAGTACCAAGCGGCTCCTGCAATCTGCCATCAAAAAGTTGGCAGGCGAGTTTTGTTTTCCTGGGGAAAGCCCCGTTGTCTTTGTTTGGTGGCCTGTGGCTGGGAGTGGCCGGCTGGCTCCTTAGAATCCACGATACGCAGGATGGTTCCCAGACCAGAAGTGGCACCAGTTCCAAGTCGGGCTGGTTTGATAGTACCAAGTGGCTCCTGCAATCTGCCATCCAGAAGCGGGGCAGCTTACTTTTGTTTCCCAGGGAAACGGGCCGAGGTTTGTGTCTGGGGGCCTATGGCTGGGAGTGACTGGCTGGCTCCTGAAAAGCTGCGATAGGCAGGATGGTTACCAGACCCATGGTGGCACCAGTGCCACGTTGGGCTGATTTGATAGTATGAAGCGGCTCCTGCAATCTGCCATCAAAATGTTGGCAGGCGAGTTTTGTTTTCCAGGGGAAAGCGCCGTTGTTTGTGTTTGGGGGCCTATGGCTGGGAGTGGCCGGTTGGCTAATTAGAATTCACGATACGCAGGATGGTTCCCAGACCATGGTGGCACCAGTGCCAAGTCGGGCTAGTTTGATGGTGCAAAGTGGCTCCTGCAATCTGCCATGAAAAAGTTGGCAGGCGAGTTTTGTTTTCCAGGGAAAAGTGCCGTTGTTTGTGTTTGGTGGCCTGTGGCTGGGAGTGGCCGGCTGGCTCCTTAGAATCCACGATACGCAGCATGGTTCCCAGACCAGAGGTGGCACCAGTGCCAAGTCGGGCTGGTTTGATAGTACAAAGTGGCTCCTGCAATCTGCCATCCAGAAACGGGGCAGCTTACTTTTGTTTGCCAGGGAAACGGGCCGAGGTTTGTGTCTGGGGGCCTATGGCTGGGAGTGACCGGCTGGCTCCTGAAAAGCTACGATAGGCAGGATGGTTACCAGACTCATGGGGGCACCAGTGCCAAGTTGGGCTGATTTGATAGTACCAAGCGCCTCCTGCAATCTGCCATCAAAAATTTGGCAGGCGAGTTTTGTTTTCCAGGTAAAAGCGCCGTTGTTTTTGTTTGGTGGACTGTGGCTGGGAGTGGCCGGCTGGCTCCTTAGAATCCACGATACGCAGGATGGTTCCCAGACCAGAGGTGGCACCAGTGCCAAGTCGGGCTAGTTTGATGGTGCAAAGTGGCTCCTGCAATCTGCCATCCAGAAGCGGGGTAGCTTACTTTTGTTTGCCAGGGAAACGGGCCGAGGTTTTTTCTGGGGGCCTAGGGGTGGGACTGTCCGGCTGGCTCCTGAAAAGCTACGATAGGCAGGATGGTGACCAGACCCATGGTGGCACCAGTTCCAAGTTGGGCTGGTTTGATAGTACCAAGTGGCTCCTGCAATCTGCCATCAAAAAGTTGGCAGGCGAGTTTTGTTTTCCAGGGAAAAGTGCCGTTGTTTGTGTTTGGGGGCCTGTGGCTGGGAGTGGCCGGCTGGCTCCTTAGAATCAACGATACGCAGCATGGTTCCCAGACAAGAGGTGGCACCAGTGCCAAGTCGGGCTGGTTTGATGGTGCAATGTGGCTCCTGCAATCTGCCATCAAAATATTGGCAGGCGAATTTTGTTTTCCAGGGAAAAGCGCCGTTCTTTGTGTTTGGGGGCCTGTGGCTGGGAGTGGCCGGCTGGCTAATTAGAATCCACGATACGCAGGATGGTTCCCAGACCAGAGGTGGCACCAGTGCCAAGTCGGGCTAGTTTGATGGTGCAAAGTGGCTCCTGCAATCTGCTATCCAGAAGCGGGGCAGCTGAGTTTTGTTTGCCAGAGAAAAGTGCCGAGGTTTCTGTCTGGGGCCTATGGCTGGGAGTGGCCGGCTGGCTCCTTAAAATGCTCGATACGCAGGATGGTGACCAGACCCAAGGTGGCACCAGTGCCAAGTTGTGCTGTTTTTGTAGTACCAAGTGCGTTCTGCAATTTGCCATCCAGAAGAGGGGCAGTTGAGTTTTGTTTGCCAGAGAAAAGGGCCGTGGTTTGTGTTTGAGGGCATATGGCTGAGAGTGGCCGGCTGAACCCTGAAAATCCACAATAGGCAGGATGGTTCCCAGAGCCAAGGTGGCACCAGTTCCAAGTCGGGCTGGTTTGATAGTACTAAATAGCTCCTGCAATCTGCCATCCAGAAGTGGGGCAGCTTACTTTTGTTTGCCAGGGAAACGGGCCGAGGTTTGTGTCTGGGGGCCTATGGCTGGGAGTGACCGGCTGGCTCCTGAAAAGCTACGATAGGCAGGATATTTCCAAGACAAGAGTTGGCACCAGTGCCAAGTCGGGCTAGTTTGATGGTGAAAAGTGGCTCCGGCAATCTGCCATCAAAAAGTTGGCAGGCGAGTTTTGTTTTCCAGGGAAAAGTGCCGTTGATTTTGTTTGGCGGCCTGTGGCTGGGAGTGGCCGGCTGGCTCCTTAGAATCCACGATACGCAGGATGGTTCCCAGACCAGAGGTGGCACCAGTTCCAAGTCGGGCTTGTTTGATAGTACCAAGTGGCTCCTGCAATCTGCCATCCAGAAGCGGGGCAGCTTACTTTTGTTTGCAAGGGAAACGGGCCGAGGTTTGTGTCTGGGGGCCTATGGCTGGGAGTGACTGGCTGGCTCCTGAAAAGCTACGATAGGCAGGATGGTTACCAGACTCATGGTGGCACCAGTGCCACGTTGGGCTGATTTGATAGTACCAAGCGGCTCCTGCAATCTGCCATCAAAAAGTTGGCAGGCGAGTTTTGTTTTCCAGGGAAAAGCGACATTGGTTGTGTTTGGGGGCCTATGGCTGGGAGTGGCCGACTGGCTAATTAGAATCCACGATACGCAGGATGGTTCCCAGACCAGAGGTGGCACCAGTGCCAAGTCGGGCTGGTTTGATGGTGCAAAGTGGCTCCTGCAATCTGCCATTAAAAAGTTTGCAGGCGAGTTTTGTTTTCCAGGGAAAAGTGCCGTTGTTTGTGTTTGGTGGACTGTGGCTGGGAGTGGCCGGCTGGCTCCTTAGAATCCACGATACGCAGGATGGTTCCCAGACCAGAGGTGGCACCAGTGCCAAGTCGGGCTAGTTTGATGGTGCAAAGTGGCTCCTGCAATCTGCCATCCAGAAGCGGGGCAGCTTACTTTTGTTTGCCAGGGAAACGGGCCGATGTTTGTGTCTGGGGGCCTATGGCTGGGAGTGACCGGCTGGCTCCTGAAAAGCTACGATAGGCAGGATGCTTACCAGACCCATGGTGGCACCAGTGCCAAGTTGGGCTGATTTGATAGTATCAAGCGGCTCCTGCAATCTGCCATCAAAAAGTTGGCAGGCAAGTTTTGTTTTCCAGGGAAAAGTGCCGTTGATTTTTTTTGGTGGCCTGTGGCTGGGAGTGGCCGGCTGGCTCCTTAGAATCCACGATACGCAGGATGGTTCCCAGACCAGAGGTGGCACCAGTTCCAAGTTGGGCTTGTTTGATAGTACCAAGTGGCTCCTGCAATCTGCCATCCAGAAGCGGGGCAGCTTACTTTTGTTTGCAAGGGAAACGGGCCGAGGTTTTTGTCTGGGGGCCTATGGCTGGGAGTGACTGGCTGGCTCCTGAAAAGCTACGATAGGCAGGATGGTTACCAGACTCATGGTGGCACCAGTGCCACGTTGGGCTGATTTGATAGTACCAAGCGGCTCCTGCAATCTGCCATCAAAAAGTTGGCAGGCGAGTTTTGTTTTCCAGGGGATAGCGCCGTTGTTTTTGTTTGGGGGCCTATGGATGGGAGTGGCCGGCTGGCTAATTAGAATCCACGATACGCAGGATGGTTCCCAGACCATGGTGGCACCAGTGCCAAGTCGGGCTAGTTTGATGGTGCAAAGTGGCTCCTGCAATCTGCCATGAAAAAGTTGGCAGGTGAGTTTTGTTTTCCAGGGAAAAGTGCCGTTTTTTGTGTTTGGTGGACTGTGGCTGGGAGTGGCCGGCTGGCTCCTTAGAATCCACGATACGCAGGATGGTTCCCAGACCAGAGGTGGCACCAGTTCCAAGTCGGGCTGGTTTGATAGTACCAAGTGGCTCCTGCAATCTGCCATCCAGAAGCGGGGCAGCTTACTTTTGTTTGCCAGGGAAACGGGCCTAGGTTTCTGTCTGGGGGCCTATGGCTGGGAGTGACCGGCTGGCTCCTGAAAAGCTACGATAGGCAGGATGGTTACCAGACCCATGGTGGCACCAGTGCCAAGTTGGGCTGATTTGATAGTATCAAGCGGCTCCTGCAATCTGCCATCAAAAAGTTGGCAGGCGAGTTTTGTTTTCCAGGGAAAAGTGCCGTTGATTTTTTTTGGTGGGCTGTGGCTGGGAGTGGCCAGCTGGCTCCTTATAATCCACGATACGCAGGATGGTTCCCAGACCAGAGGTGGCACCAGTGCCAAGTCGGGCTGGTTTGATGGTGCAAAGTGGCTCCTGCAATCTGCCATCCAGAAGCGGGGCAGCTGAGTTTTGTTTGCCAGAGAAAAGGGCCGTGGTTTTTTTTTGGGTGCATATGGCTGGGAGTGGCCGGCTGGCTCCTTAAAATGCTCGATACGCAGGATGGTGACCAGACCCAAGGTGGCACCAGTGCCAAGTTGTGCTGTTTTTGTAGTACCAAGTGCGTCCTGCAATTTGCCATCCAGAAGAGGGGCAGTTGAGTTTTGTTTGCCAGAGAAAAGGGCCGTGGTTTGTGTTTGAGGGCATATGGCTGAGAGTGGCCGGCTGAACCCTGAAAATCCACAATAGGCAAGATGGTTCCCAGAGCCAAGGTGGCACCAGTGCCAAGTCGGGCTGGTTTGATAGTACTAAATAGCTCCTGCAATCTGCCATCCAGAAGCGGGGCAGCTTAATTTTGTTTGCCAGGGAAACGGGCCGAGGTTTCTGTCTGGGGGCCTATGGCTGGGAGTGACCGGCTGGCTCCTGAAAAGCTACGATAGGCAGGATGATTCCCAGACCAGAGGTGGCACCAGTGCCAAGTCGGGCTAGTTTGATGGTGAAAAGTGGCTCCTGCAATCTGCCATCAAAAAGTTGGCAGGCCAGTTTTGTTTTCCAGGGAAAAGTGCCATTGTTTGTGTTTGGTGGAATGTGGCTGGGAGTGGCCGGCTGGCTCCTTAGAATCCACGATACGCAGGATGGTTCCCAGACAAGAGGTGGCACCAGTGCCAAGTCGGGCTGGTTTGATGGTGCAAAGTGGCTCCTGCAATCTGCCATCCAGAAGCGGGGCAGCTTACTTTTGTTTGCCAGGGAAACGGGCCGAGGTTTGTGTCTGGGGGCCTATGGCTGGGAGTGACCGGCTGGCTCCTGAAAAGCTACGATAGGCAGGATGGTTACCAGACCCATGGTGGCACCAGTGCCAAGTTGGGCTGATTTGATAGTATCAAGCGGCTCCTGCAATCTGCCATCAAAAAGTTGGCAGGCAAGTTTTGTTTTCCAGGGAAAAGTGCCGTTGATTTTTTTTGGTGGCCTGTGGCTGGGAGTGGCCGGCTGGCTCCTTAGAATCCACGATACGCAGGATGGTTCCCAGACCAGAGGTGGCACCAGTTCCAAGTTGGGCTTGTTTGATAGTACCAAGTGGCTCCTGCAATCTGCCATCCAGAAGCGGGGCAGCTTACTTTTGTTTGCTAGGGAAACGGGCCGAGGTTTTTGTCTGGGGGCCTATGGCTGGGAGTGACTGGCTGGCTCCTGAAAAGCTACGATAGGCAGGATGGTTACCAGACTCATGGTGGCACCAGTGCCACGTTGGGCTGATTTGATAATACCAAGCGGCTCCTGCAATCTGCCATCAAAAAGTTGGCAGGCGAGTTTTGTTTTACAGGGGAAAGCGCCCTTGTTTGTGTTTGGCGGCCTATGGCTGGGAGTGGCCGGCTGGCTAATTAGAATCCACGATACGCAGGATGGTTCCCAGACCATGGTGGCACCAGTGCCAAGTCGGGCTAGTTTGATGGTGCAAAGTGGCTCCTGCAATCTGCCATGAAAAAGTTGGCAGGCGAGTTTTCTTTTCCAGGGAAAAGTGCCGTTGTTTGTGTTTGGTGGACTGTGGCTGGGAGTGGCCGGCTGGCTCCTTAGAATCCACGATACGCAGCATGGTTCCCAGAGCAGAGGTGGCATCATTTCCAAGTCGGGCTGGTTTGAGAGTACCAAGTGGCTCCTGCAATCTGCCATCCAGAAGCGGGGCAGCTTACTTTTGTTTGCCAGGGAAACGGGCCGAAGTTTGTGTCTGGGGGCCTATGGCTGGGAGTGACCGGCTGGCTCCTGAAAAGCTACGATAGGCAGGATGGTTACCAGACTCATGGTGGCACCAGTGCCAAGTTGGGCTGATTTGATAGTACCAAGCGGCTCCTGCAATCTGCCATCAAAAAGTTGGCAGGCGAGTTTTGTTTTCCAGGGAAAAGCGCCGTTGTTTGTGTTTGGTGGCCTGTGGCTGGGAGTGGCCGGCTGGCTCCTTAGAATCCACGATACGCAGGATGGTTCCCAGACCAGAGGTGGCACCAGTTCCAAGTCGGGCTAGTTTGATGGTGCAAAGTGGCTCCTGCAATCTGCCATCCAGAAGCGGGGTAGCTTACTTTTGTTTGCCAGGGAAACGGGCCGAGGGTTTTTCTGGGGGCCTATGGGTGGGACTGTCCGGCTGGCTCCTGAAAAGCTACGATACGCAGGATGGTGACCAGACCCATGGTGGCACCAGTGCCAAGTTGGGCTGGTTTGATAGTACCAAGTGGCTCCTGCAATCTGCCATCAAAAAGTTGGCAGGCGAGTTTTGTTTTCCAGGGGAAAGCGCCGTTGTTTGTGTTTGGCGGCCTGTGGCTGGGAGTGGCCGGCTGGCTCCTTAGAATCCACAATAGGCAGGATGGTTCCCAGACCAGAGGTGGCACCAGTGCCAAGTCGGGCTGGTTTGATGGTGCAAAGTGGCTCCTGAAATCTGCCATCAAAATGTTGGCAGGCGAATTTTGTTTTCCAGGGAAAAGCGCCGTTGTTTGTGTTTGGGGGCCTGTGGCTGGGAGTGGCCGGCTGGCTAATTAGAATCCACGATACGCAGGATGGTTCCCAGACCAGAGGTGGCACCAGTGCCAAGTCGGGCTAGTTTGATGGTACAAAGTGGCTCCTGCAATCTGCCATTAAAAAGTTTGCAGGCCAGTCTTGTTTTCCAGGGAAAAGCGCCGTTGTTTGTATTTGGGGGCCTGTGGCTGGGAGTGGCCAGCTGGCTCCTTATAATCCACGATACGCAGGATGGTTCCCAGACCAGAGGTGGCACCAGTGCCAAGTCGGGCTGGTTTGATGGTGCAAAGTGGCTCCTGCAATCTGCCATCCAGAAGCGGGGCAGCTGAGTTTTGTTTGCCAGAGAAAAGGGCCGTGGTTTTTTTTTGGGGGCATATGGCTGGGAGTGGCCGGCTGGCTCCTTAAAATGCTCGATACGCAGGATGGTGACCAGACCCAAGGTGGCACCAGTGCCAAGTTGTGCTGTTTTTGTAGTACCAAGTGCGTCCTGCAATTTGCCATCCAGAAGAGGGGCAGTTGAGTTTTGTTTGCCAGAGAAAAGGGCCGTGGTTTGTGTTTGAGGGCATATGGCTGAGAGTGGCCGGCTGAACCCTGAAAATCCACAATAGGCAAGATGGTTCCCAGAGCCAAGGTGGCACCAGTGCCAAGTCGGGCTGGTTTGATAGTAATAAATGGCTCCTGCAATCTGCCATCCAGAAGCGGGGCAGCTTAATTTTGTTTGCCAGGGAAACGGGCCGAGGTTTGTGTCTGGGGGCCTATGGCTGGGAGTGACCGGCTGGCTCCTGAAAAGCTACGATAGGCAGGATGGTTCCCAGACCAGAGGTGGCACCAGTGCCAAGTCGGGCTAGTTTGATGGTGAAAAGTGGCTCCTGCAATCTGCCATGAAAAAGTTTGCAGGCGAGTTTTGTTTTCCAGGGAAAAGTGCCGTTGTTTGTGTTTGGTGGACTGTGGCTGGGAGTGGCCGGCTGGCTCCTTAGAATCCACGATACGCAGGATGGTTCCCAGACCAGAGGTGGCACCAGTTCCAAGTCGGGCTTGTTTGATAGTACCAAGTGGCTCCTGCAATCTGCCATCCAGAAGCGGGGCAGCTTAATTTTGTTTGCCAGGGAAATGGGCCGAGGTTTGTGTCTGGGGGCCTATGGCTGGGAGTGACCGGCTGGCTCCTGAAAAGCTACGATAGGCAGGATGGTGACCAGACCCATGGTGGCACCAGTGCCAAGTTGGGCTGATTTGATAGTATCAAGCGGCTCCTGCAATCTGCCATCAAAAAGTTGGCAGGCGAGTTTTGTTTTCCAGGGAAAAGTGCCGTTGATTTTTTTTGTTGGCCTGTGGCTGGGAGTGGCCGGCTGGCTCCTTAGAATCCACGATACGCAGGATGGTTCCCAGACCAGAGGTGGCACCAGTTCCAAGTTGGGCTTGTTTGATAGCACCAAGTGGCTCCTGCAATCTGCCATCCAGAAGCGGGGCAGCTTACTTTTGTTTGCAAGGGAAAAGGGCCGAGGTTTTTGTCTGGGGGCCTATGGATCGGAGTGACTGGCTGGCTCCTGAAAAGCTACGATAGGCAGAATGGTTACCAGACTCATGGTGGCACAAGTGCCACGTTGGGCTGATTTGATAGTACCAAGCGGCTCCTGCAATCTGCCATCAAAAAGTTGGCAGGCGAGTTTTGTTTTCCAGGGGAAAGCGCCGTTGTTTGTGTTTGGGGGCCTATGGCTGGGAGTGGCCGGCTGGCTAATTAGAATCCACGATACGCAGGATGGTTCCCAGACCATGGTGGCACCAGTGCCAAGTCGGGCTAGTTTCATGGTGCAAAGTGGCTCCTGCAATCTGCCATGAAAAAGTTGGCAGGCGAGTTTTGTTTTCCAGGGAAAAGTGCCGTTGTTTGTGTTTGGTGGACTGTGGCTGGGAGTGGCCGGCTGGCTCCTTAGAATCCACGATCTGCAGGATGGTTCCCAGACCAGAGGTGGCACCAGTTTCAAGTCGGGCTGGTTTGATAGTACCAAGTGCGTCCTGCAATCTGCCATCCAGAAGCGGGGCAGCTTACTTTTGTTTGCAAGGGAAACGAGCCGAGGTTTGAGTCTGGGGGCCTATGGCTGGGAGTGACCGGCTGGCTCCTGAAATGCTACGATAGGCAGGATGGTTACCAGACCCATGGTGGCACCAGTGCCAAGTTGGGCTGATTTGATAGTATCAAGCGGCTCCTGCAATCAGCCATCAAAAAGATGGCTGGCGAGTTTTGTTTTCCAGGGAAAAGTGCCGTTGATTTTTTTTGGTGGCCTGTGGCTGGGAGTGGCCAGCTGGCTCCTTATAATCCACGATACGCAGGATGGTTCCCAGACCAGAGGTGGCACCAGTGCCAAGTCGGGCTGGTTTGATGGTGCAAAGTGGCTCCTGCAATCTGCCATCCAGAAGTGGGGCAGCTGAGTTTTGTTTGCCAGAGAAAAGGGCCGTGGTTTTTTTTGGGGGGCATATGGCTTGGAGTGGCCGGCTGGCTCCTTAAAATGCTCGATAGGCAGGATGGTGACCAGACCCAAGGTGGCACCAGTGCCAAGTTGTGCTGTTTTTGTAGTACCAAGTGCGTCCTGCAATTTGCCATCCAGAAGAGGGGCAGTTGAGTTTTGTTTGCCAGAGAAAAGGGCCGTGGTTTGTGTTTGAGGGCATATGGCTGAGAGTGGCCGGCTGACCCCTGAAAATCCACAATAGGCAGGATGGTTCCCAGAGCCAAGGTGGCACCAGTTCCAAGTCGGGCTGGTTTGATAGTACTAAATAGCTCCTGCAATCTGCCATCCAGAAGCGGGGCAGCTTAATTTTGTTTGCCAGGGAAACGGGCCGAGGTTTGTGTCTGGGGGCCTATGGTTGGGAGTGACCGGCTGGCTCCTGAAAAGCTACGATAGGCAGGATGGTTCCCAGACCAGAGGTGGCACCAGTGCCAAGTCGGGCTAGTTTGATGGTGAAAAGTGGCTCCTGCAATCTGCCATCAAAAAGTTGGCAGGCGAGTTTGGTTTTCCAGGGAAAAGTGCCGTTGATTTTGTTTGGCAGCGTGTGGCTGGGAGTGGCCGGCTGGCTCCTTAGAATCCACGATACGCAGGATGGTTCCCAGACCAGAGGTGGCACCAGTTCCAAGCCGGGCTTGTTTGATAGTACCAAGTGGCTCCTCCAATCTGCTATCCAGAAGTGGGGCGGCTTACTTTTGTTTGCCAGGGAAACGGGCCGAGGTTTGTGTCTGGGGGCCTATGGCTGGGAGTGACTGGCTGGCTCCTGAAAAGCTACGATAGGCAGGATGGTTACCAGACTCATGGTGGCACCAGTGCCAAGTTGGGCTGATTTGATAGTACCAAGCGGCTCCTGCAATCTGCCATCAAAAATTTGGCAGGCGAGTTTTGTTTTCCAGGGAAAAGCGCCGTTGTTTGTGTTTGGGGGCCTATGGCTGGGAGTGACCGGCTGGCTAATTAGAATCCACGATACGCAGGATGGTGACCAGACCCAACGTGGCACCAGTGCCATGTCGGGCTAGTTTGATGGTGAAAAGTGGCTCCTGCAATCTGCCATCAAAAAGTTGGCAGGCGAGTTTTGTTTTCCAAGGAAAAGTGCCGTTGATTTTGTTTGGTGGCCTGTGGCTGGGAGTGGCCGGCTGGCTCCTTAGAATCCACGATACGCAGGATGGTTCCCAGACCAGAGGTGGCACCAGTTCCAAGCCGGGCTTGTTTGATAGTACCAAGTGGCTCCTGCAATCTGCCATCCAGAAGCGGGGCAGCTTACTTTTGTTTGCCAGGGAAACGGGCCGAGGTTTGTGTCTGGGGGCCTATGGCTGGGAGTGACTGGCTGGCTACTGAAAAGCTACGATACGCAGGATGGTTACCAGACCCATGGTGGCACCAGTGCCAAGTTGGGCTGGTTTGATACTATCAAGCGGCTCCTGCAATCTGCCATCAAAAAGTTGGCAGGCGAGTTTTGTTTTCCAGGGAAAAGTGCCGTTGATTTTTTTTGGTGGCCTATGGCTGGGAGTGGCCGGCTGGCTCCTTAGAATCCACGATACGCAGCATGGTTCCCAGACCAGAGGTGGCACCAGTTCCAAGTCGGGCTGGTTTGATAGTACCAAGTGGCTCCTGCAATCTGCCATCCAGAAACGGGGCGGCTTACTTTTGTTTGCCAGGGAAACGGGCCGTGGTTTGTGTCTGGGGGCCTATGGCTGGGAGTGACTGGCTGGCTCCTGAAAAGCTACGATAGGCAGGATGGTTACCAGACTCATGGGGGCACCAGTGCCAAGTTGGGCTGATTTGATAGTACCAAGCGGCTCCTGCAATCTGCCATCAAAAATTTGGCAGGCGAGTTTTGTTTTCCAGGGAAAAGCGCCGTTGTTTGTGTTTGGTGGACTGTGGCTGGGAGTGGCCGGCTGGCTCCTTAGAATCCACGATACGCAGGATGGTTCCCAGACCAGAGGTGGCACCAGTGCCAAGTCGGGCTAGTTTGATGGTGCAAAGTGGCTCCTGCAATCTGCCATGCAGAAGCGGGGTAGCTTACTTTTGTTTGCCAGGGAAACGGGCCGAGGTTTTTTCTGGGGGCCTATGGGTGGGACTGTCCGGCTGGCCCCTGAAAAGCTACGATAGGCAGGATGGTTCCAGACCAGAGGTGGCACCAGTGCCAAGTCGGGCTAGTTTGATGGTGAAAAGTGGCTCCTGCAATCTGCCATCAAAAAGTTGGCAGGCGAGTTTTGTTTTCCAGGGAAAAGTGCCGTTGATTTTGTTTGGCGGCCTGTGGCTGGGAGTGGCCGGCTGGCTCCTTAGAATCCACGATACGCAGGATGGTTCCCAGACCAGAGGTGGCACCAGTTCCAAGTCGGGCTTGTTTGATAGTACCAAGTGGCTCCTGCAATCTGCCATCCAGAATCGGGGCAGCTTACTTTTGTTTGCAAGGGAAACGGGCCGAGGTTTTTGTCTCGGGGCCTATGGCTGGGAGTGACCGGCTGGCTCCTGAAAAGCTACGATAGGCAGGATGGTTACCAGACCCATGGTGGCACCAGTGCCAAGTTGGGCTGATTTGATAGTTTCAAGCGGCTCCTGCAATCTGCCATCAAAAAGTTGGCAGGCAAGTTTTGTTTTCCAGGGGAAAGCGACGTTGTTTGTGTTTGGCGGCCTGTGGCTGGGAGTGGCCGGCTGGCTCCTTAGAATCCACAATAGGCAGGATGGTTCCCAGACAAGAGGTGGCACCAGTGCCAAGTCGGGCTAGTTTGATGGTGCAAAGTGGCTCCTGAAATCTGCCATCAAAATGTTGGCAGGCGAATTTTGTTTTCCAGGGAAAAGCGCCGTTGTTTGTGTTTGGGGGCCTGTGGCTGGGAGTGGCCGGCTGGCTAATTAGAATCCACGATACGCAGGATGGTTCCCAGACCAGAGGTGGCACCAGTGCCAAGTCGGGCTAGTTTGATGGTACAAAGTGGCTCCTGCAATCTGCCATTAAAAAGTTGGCAGGCCAGTCTTGTTTTCCAGGGAAAAGCGCCGTTGTTTGTATTTGGGGGCCTGTGGCTGGGAGTGGCCCGCTGGCTCCTTATAATCCACGATACGCAGGATGGTTCCCAGACCAGAGGTGGCACCAGTGCCAAGTCGGGCTGGTTTGATTGTGCAAAGTGGCTCCTGCAATCTGCCATCCAGAAGCGGGGCAGCTGAGTTTTGTTTGCCAGAGAAAAGGGCCGTGGTTTTTTTTTTGGGGAATATGGCTGGGAGTGGCCGGCTGGCTCCTTAAAACGCTCGATACGCAGGATGGTGACCAGACCCAAGGTGGCACCAGTGCCAAGTTGTGCTGTTTTTGTAGTACCAAGTGCGTCCTGCAATTTGCCATCCAGAAGAGGGGCAGTTGAGTTTTGTTTGCCAGAGAAAAGGGCCGTGGTTTGTGTTTGAGGGCATATGGCTGAGAGTGGCCGGCTGAACCCTGAAAATCCACAATAGGCAAGATGGTTCCCAGAGCCAAGGTGGCACCAGTGCCAAGTCGGGCTGGTTTGATAGTACTAAATGGCTCCTGCAATCTGCCATCCAGAAGCGGGGCAGCTTAATTTTGTTTGCCAGGGAAACGGGCCGAGGTTTTGTCTGGGGGCCTATGGCTGGGAGTGACCGGCTGGCTCCTGAAAAGCTACGATAGGCAGGATGGTTCCCAGACCAGAGGTGGCACCAGTGCCAAGTCGGGCTAGTTTGATGGTGAAAAGTGGCTCCTGCAATCTGCCATGAAAAAGTTTGCAGGCGAGTTTTGTTTTCCAGGGAAAAGTGCCGTTGTTTGTGTTTGGTGGACTGTGGCTGGGAGTGGCCGGCTGGCTCCTTAGAATCCACGATACGCAGGATGGTTCCCAGACCAGAGGTGGCACCAGTTCCAAGTCGGGCTTGTTTGATAGTACCAAGTGGCTCCTGCAATCTGCCATCCAGAAGCGGGGCAGCTTACTTTTGTTTGCCAGGGAAATGGGCCGAGGTTTGTGTCTGGGGGCCTATGGCTGGGAGTGACCGGCTGGCTCCTGAAAAGCTACGATAGGCAGGATGGTGACCAGACCCATGGTGGCACCAGTGCCAAGTTGGGCTGATTTGATAGTATCAAGCGGCTCCTGCAATCTGCCATCAAAAAGTTGGCAGGCGAGTTTTGTTTTCCAGGGAAAAGTGCCGTTGATTTTTTTTGTTGGCCTGTGGCTGGGAGTGGCCGGCTGGCTCCTTAGAATCCACGATACGCAGGATGGTTCCCAGACCAGAGGTGGCACCAGTTCCAAGTTGGGCTTGTTTGATAGCACCAAGTGGCTCCTGCAATCTGCCATCCAGAAGCGGGGCAGCTTACTTTTGTTTTCAAGGGAAAAGGGCCGAGGTTTTTGTCTGGGGGCCTATGGATCGGAGTGACTGGCTGGCTCCTGAAAAGCTACGATAGGCAGAATGGTTACCAGACTCATGGTGGCACAAGTGCCACGTTGGGCTGATTTGATAGTACCAAGCGGCTCCTGCAATCTGCCATCAAAAAGTTGGCAGGCGAGTTTTGTTTTCCAGGGGAAAGCGCCGTTGTTTGTGTTTGGGGGCCTATGGCTGGGAGTGGCCGGCTGGCTAATTAGAATCCACGATACGCAGGATGGTTCCCAGACCATGGTGGCACCAGTGCCAAGTCGGGCTAGTTTCATGGTGCAAAGTGGCTCCTGCAATCTGCCATGAAAAAGTTGGCAGGCGAGTTTTGTTTTCCAGGGAAAAGTGCCGTTGTTTGTGTTTGGTGGACTGTGGCTGGGAGTGGCCGGCTGGCTCCTTAGAATCCACGATCTGCAGGATGGTTCCCAGACCAGAGGTGGCACCAGTTTCAAGTCGGGCTGGTTTGATAGTACCAAGTGCGTCCTGCAATCTGCCATCCAGAAGCGGGGCAGCTTACTTTTGTTTGCAAGGGAAACGAGCCGAGGTTTGAGTCTGGGGGCCTATGGCTGGGAGTGACCGGCTGGCTCCTGAAATGCTACGATAGGCAGGATGGTTACCAGACCCATGGTGGCACCAGTGCCAAGTTGGGCTGATTTGATAGTATCAAGCGGCTCCTGCAATCAGCCATCAAAAAGATGGCTGGCGAGTTTTGTTTTCCAGGGAAAAGTGCCGTTGATTTTTTTTGGTGGCCTGTGGCTGGGAGTGGCCAGCTGGCTCCTTATAATCCACGATACGCAGGATGGTTCCCAGACCAGAGGTGGCACCAGTGCCAAGTCGGGCTGGTTTGATGGTGCAAAGTGGCTCCTGCAATCTGCCATCCAGAAGTGGGGCAGCTGAGTTTTGTTTGCCAGAGAAAAGGGCCGTGGTTTTTTTTGGGGGGCATATGGCTTGGAGTGGCCGGCTGGCTCCTTAAAATGCTCGATAGGCAGGATGGTGAGCAGACCCAAGGTGGCACCAGTGCCAAGTTGTGCTGTTTTTGTAGTACCAAGTGCGTCCTGCAATTTGCCATCCAGAAGAGGGGCAGTTGAGTTTTGTTTGCCAGAGAAAAGGGCCGTGGTTTGTGTTTGAGGGCATATGGCTGAGAGTGGCCGGCTGACCCCTGAAAATCCACAATAGGCAGGATGGTTCCCAGAGCCAAGGTGGCACCAGTTCCAAGTCGGGCTGGTTTGATAGTACTAAATAGCTCCTGCAATCTGCCATCCAGAAGCGGGGCAGCTTACTTTTGTTTGCCAGGGAAACGGGCCGAGGTTTGTGTCTGGGGGCCTATGGTTGGGAGTGACCGGCTGGCTCCTGAAAAGCTACGATAGGCAGGATGGTTCCCAGACCAGAGGTGGCACCAGTGCCAAGTCGGGCTAGTTTGATGGTGAAAAGTGGCTCCTGCAATCTGCCATCAAAAAGTTTGCAGGCGAGTTTGGTTTTCCAGGGAAAAGTGCCGTTGATTTTGTTTGGCAGCGTGTGGCTGGGAGTGGCCGGCTGGCTCCTTAGAATCCACGATACGCAGGATGGTTCCCAGACCAGAGGTGGCACCAGTTCCAAGTTGGGCTTGTTTGATAGTACCAAGTGGCTCCTCCAATCTGCTATCCAGAAGTGGGGCGGCTTACTTTTGTTTGCCAGGGAAACGGGCCGAGGTTTGTGTCTGGGGGCCTATGGCTGGGAGTGACTGGCTGGCTCCTGAAAAGCTACGATAGGCAGGATGGTTACCAGACTCATGGTGGCACCAGTGCCAAGTTGGGCTGATTTGATAGTACCAAGCGGCTCCTGCAATCTGCCATCAAAAATTTGGCAGGCGAGTTTTGTTTTCCAGGGAAAAGCGCCGTTGTTTGTGTTTGGGGGCCTATGGCTGGGAGTGACCGGCTGGCTAATTAGAATCCACGATACGCAGGATGGTGACCAGACCCAAGGTGGCACCAGTGCCATGTCGGGCTAGTTTGATGGTGAAAAGTGGCTCCTGCAATCTGCCATCAAAAAGTTGGCAGGCGAGTTTTGTTTTCCAAGGAAAAGTGCCGTTGATTTTGTTTGGTGGCCTGTGGCTGGGAGTGGCCGGCTGGCTCCTTAGAATCCACGATACGCAGGATGGTTCCCAGACCAGAGGTGGCACCAGTTCCAAGCCGGGCTTGTTTGATAGTACCAAGTGGCTCCTGCAATCTGCCATCCAGAAGCGGGGCAGCTTACTTTTGTTTGCCAGGGAAACGGGCCGAGGTTTGTGTCTGGGGGCCTATGGCTGGGAGTGACTGGCTGGCTACTGAAAAGCTACGATACGCAGGATGGTTACCAGACCCATGGTGGCACCAGTGCCAAGTTGGGCCGGTTTGATACTATCAAGCGGCTCCTGCAATCTGCCATCAAAAAGTTGGCAGGCGAGTTTTGTTTTCCAGGGAAAAGTGCCGTTGATTTTTTTTGGTGGCCTATGGCTGGGAGTGGCCGGCTGGCTCCTTAGAATCCACGATACGCAGCATGGTTCCCAGACCAGAGGTGGCACCAGTTCCAAGTCGGGCTGGTTTGATAGTACCAAGTGGCTCCTGCAATCTGCCATCCAGAAACGGGGCGGCTTACTTTTGTTTGCCAGGGAAACGGGCCGTGGTTTGTGTCTGGGGGCCTATGGCTGGGAGTGACTGGCTGGCTCCTGAAAAGCTACGATAGGCAGGATGGTTACCAGACTCATGGGGGCACCAGTGCCAAGTTGGGCTGATTTGATAGTACCAAGCGGCTCCTGCAATCTGCCATCAAAAAGTTGGCAGGCGAGTTTTGTTTTCCAGGGAAAAGCGCCGTTGTTTGTGTTTGGTGGACTGTGGCTGGGAGTGGCCGGCTGGCTCCTTAGAATCCACGATACGCAGGATGGTTCCCAGACCAGAGGTGGCACCACTGCCAAGTCGGGCTAGTTTGATGGTGCAAAGTGGCTCCTGCAATCTGCCATGCAGAAGCGGGGTAGCTTACTTTTGTTTGCCAGGGAAACGGGCCGAGGTTTTTTCTGGGGGCCTATGGGTGGGACTGTCCGGCTGGCCCCTGAAAAGCTACGATAGGCAGGATGGTTCCAGACCAGAGGTGGCACCAGTGCCAAGTCGGGCTAGTTTGATGGTGAAAAGTGGCTCCTGCAATCTGCCATCAAAAAGTTGGCAGGCGAGTTTTGTTTTCCAGGGAAAAGTGCCGTTGATTTTGTTTGGCGGCCTGTGGCTGGGAGTGGCCGGCTGGCTCCTTAGAATCCACGATACGCAGGATGGTTCCCAGACCAGAGGTGGCACCAGTTCCAAGTCGGGCTTGTTTGATAGTACCAAGTGGCTCCTGCAATCTGCCATCCAGAAGCGGGGCAGCTTACTTTTGTTTGCCAGGGAAACGGGCCGAGGTTTGTGTCTCGGGGCCTATGGCTGGGAGTGACCGGCTGGCTCCTGAAAAGCTACGATAGGCAGGATGGTTACCAGACCCATGGTGGCACCAGTGCCAAGTTGGGCTGATTTGATAGTATCAAGCGGCTCCTGCAATCTGCCATCAAAAAGTTGGCAGGCGAGTTTTGTTTTCCAGGGAAAAGCGCCGTTGTTTTTTGTTTCGGGGCTTGTGGCTGGGAGTGGCCGGCTGGCTCCTTAGAATCCACGATACGCAGGATGGTTCCCAGACCAGAGGTGGCACCAGTTCCATGTCGGGCTTGTTTGATAGTACCAAGTGGCTCCTGCAATCTGCCATCCAGAATCGGGGCAGCTTACTTTTGTTTGCAAGGGAAACGGGCCGAGGTTTTTGTCTGGGGGCCTATGGCTGGGAGTGACTGGCTGGCTCCTGAAAAGCTACGATAGGCAGGATGGTTACCAGACTCATGGTGGCACCAGTGCCACGTTGGGCTGATTTGATAGTACCAAGCGGCTCCTGCAATCTGCCATCAAAAAGTTGGCAGGCGAGTTTTGTTTTCCAGGTGAAAGCGCCGTTGTTTGTGTTTGGGGGCCTATGGCTGGGAGTGGCCGGCTGGCTAATTAGAATCCACGATACGCAGGATGGTTCCCAGACCATGGTGGCACCAGTGCCAAGTTGGGCTAGTTTGATGGTGCAAAGTGGCTCCTGCAATCTGCCATGAAAAAGTTGGCAGGCGAGTTTTCTTTTCCAGGGAAAAGCGCCATTGTTTGTGTTTGGTGGACTGTGGCTGGGAGTGGCCGGCTGGCTCCTTAGAATCCACGATACGCAGGATGGTTCCCAGACCAGAGGTGGCACCACTGCCAAGTCGGGCTAGTTTGATGGTGCAAAGTGGCTCCTGCAATCTGCCATGCAGAAGCGGGGTAGCTTACTTTTGTTTGCCCGGGAAACGGGCCGAGGTTTTTTCTGGGGGCCTATGGGTGGGACTGTCCGGCTGGCTCCTGAAAAGCTACGATAGGCAGGATGGTGACCAGACCCATGGTGGCACCAGTGCCAAGTTGGGCTGGTTTGATAGTACCAAGTGGCTCCTGCAATCTGCCATCAAAAAGTTGGCAGGTGAGTTTTGTTTTCCAGGGAAAAGCGCCGTTGTTTGTGTTTGGGGGCCTGTGGCTGGGAGTGGCCGGCTGGCTCCTTAGAATCAACGATACGCAGGATGGTTCCCAGACAAGAGGTGGCACCAGTGCCAAGTCGGGCTGGTTTGATGGTGCAAAGTGGCTTCTGCAATCTGCCATCAAAATATTGGCAGGCGAATTTTGTTTTCCAGGGAAAAGCGCCGTTGTTTGTGTTTGGGGGCCTGTGGCTGGGAGTGGCCGGCTGGCTAATTAGAATCCACGATACGCAGGATGGTTCCCAGACCAGAGGTGGCACCAGTGCCAAGTTGGGCTAGTTTGATGGTGCAAAGTGGCTCCTGCAATCTGCCATCCAGAAGCGGGGCAGCTGAGTTTTGTTTGCCAGAGAAAAGGGCCGTGGTTTTTTTTTGGGGGCATATGGCTGGGAGTGGCCGGCTGGCTCCTTAAAATGCTCGATACGCAGGATGGTGACCAGACCCAAGGTGGCACCAGTGCCAAGTTGTGCTGTTTTTGTAGTACCAAGTGCGTCCTGCAATTTGCCATCCAGAAGAGGGGCAGTTGAGTTTTGTTTGCCAGAGAAAAGGGCCGTGGTTTGTGTTTGAGGGCATATGGCTGAGAGTGGCCGGCTGACCCCTGAAAATCCACAATAGGCAGGATGGTTCCCAGAGCCAAGGTGGCACCAGTTCCAAGTCGGGCTGGTTTGATAGTACTAAATAGCTCCTGCAATCTGCCATCCAGAAGCGGGGCAGCTTAATTTTGTTTGCCAGGGAAACGGGCCGAGGTTTGTGCTGGGGGCCTATGGCTGGGAGTGACCGGCTGGCTCCTGAAAAGCTACGATAGGCAGGATGGTTCCAGACCAGAGGTGGCACCAGTGCCAAGTCGGGCTAGTTTGATGGTGAAAAGTGGCTCCTGCAATCTGCCATCAAAAAGTTGGCAGGCGAGTTTTGTTTTCCAGGGAAAAGTGCCGTTGATTTTGTTTGGCGGCCTGTGGCTGGGAGTGGCCGGCTGGCTCCTTAGAATCCACGATACGCAGGATGGTTCCCAGACCAGAGGTGGCACCAGTTCCAAGTCGGGCTTGTTTGATAGTACCAAGTGGCTCCTGCAATCTGCCATCCAGAAGCGGGGCAGCTTACTTTTGTTTGCCAGGGAAACGGGCCGAGGTTTGTGTCTCGGGGCCTATGGCTGGGAGTGACCGGCTGGCTCCTGAAAAGCTACGATAGGCAGGATGGTTACCAGACCCATGGTGGCACCAGTGCCAAGTTGGGCTGATTTGATAGTATCAAGCGGCTCCTGCAATCTGCCATCAAAAAGTTGGCAGGCGAGTTTTGTTTTCCAGGGAAAAGTGCCGTTGATTTTTTTTGGCGGCCTGTGGCTGGGAGTGGCCGGCTGGCTCCTTAGAATCCACGATACGCAGGATGGTTCCCAGACCAGAGGTGGCACCAGTTCCAAGTCGGGCTTGTTTGATAGTACCAAGTGGCTCCTGCAATCTGCCATCCAGATTCGGGGCAGCTTACTTTTGTTTGCAAGGGAAACGGGCCGAGGTTTTTGTCTGGGGGCCTATGGCTGGGAGTGACTGGCTGGCTCCTGAAAAGCTACGATACGCAGGATGGTTACCAGACTCATGGTGGCACCAGTGCCACGTTGGGCTGATTTGATAGTACCAAGCGGCTCCTGCAATCTGCCATCAAAAAGTTGGCAGGCGAGTTTTGTTTTCCAGGGGAAAGCGCCGTTGTTTGTGTTTGGGGGCCTATGGCTGGGAGTGGCCGGCTGGCTAATTAGAATCCACGATACGCAGGATGGTTCCCAGACCATGGTGGCACCAGTGCCAAGTCGGGCTAGTTTGATGGTGCAAAGTGGCTCCTGCAATCTGCCATGAAAAAGTTGGCAGGCGAGTTTTCTTTTCCAGGGAAAAGCGCCATTGTTTGTGTTTGGTGGACTGTGGCTGGGAGTGGCCGGCTGGCTCCTTAGAATCCACGATACGCAGGATGGTTCCCAGACCAGAGGTGGCACCAGTTCCAAGTCGGGCTTGTTTGATAGTACCAAGTGGCTCCTGCAATCTGCCATCCAGAAGCGGGGCAGCTTACTTTTGTTTGCAAGGGAAACGGGCCGAGGTTTTGTCTGGGGGCCTATGGCTGGGAGTGACCGGCTGGCTCCTGAAAAGCTACGATAGGCAGGATGGTTACCAGACTCATGGTGGCACCAGTGCCACGTTGGGCTGATTTGATAGTACCAAGCGGCTCCTGCAATCTGCCATCAAAAAGTTGGCAGGCGAGTTTTGTTTTCCAGGGGAAAGCGCCGTTGTTTGTGTTTGGGTGACTGTGGCTGGGAGTGGCCGGCTGGCTCCTTAGAATCCACGATACGCAGGATGGTTCCCAGACCAGAGGTGGCACCAGTGCCAAGTCGGGCTGGTTTGATAGTACCAAGTGGCTCCTGCAATCTGCCATCCAGAAGCGGGGCAGTTTACTTTTGTTTGCCAGGGTAACGGGCCGAGGTTTCTGTCTGGGGGCCTATGGCTGGGAGTGACCGGCTGCCTCCTGAAAAGCTACGATAGGCAGGATGGTGACCAGACCCATGATGGCACCAGTGCCAAGTTGGGCTGATTTGATAGTACCAAGCGGCTCCTGCAATCTGCCATCAAAAAGTTGGCAGGCGAGTTTTGTTTTCCAGGGGAAAGCGCCGTTGTTTGTGTTTGGGTGACTGTGGCTGGGAGTGGCCGGCTGGCTCCTTAGAATCCACGATACGCAGGATGGTTCCCAGACCAGAGGTGGCACCAGTTCCAAGTCGGGCTGGTTTGATAGTACCAAGTGGCTCCTGCAATCTGCCATCCAGAAGCGGGGCAGTTTACTTTTGTTTGCCAGGGAAACGGGCCGAGGTTTCTGTCTGGGGGCCTATGGCTGGGAGTGACCGGCTGGCTCCTGAAAAGCTACGATAGGCAGGATCGTGACCAGACCCATGGTGGCACCAGTGCCAAGTTGGGCTGATTTGATAGTACCAAGCGGCTCCTGCAATCTGCCATCAAAAAGTTGGCAGGCGAGTTTTGTTTTCCAGGGGAAAGCGCCGTTGTTTTTGTTTGGGGGCCTATGGCTGGGAGTGGCCGGCTGGCTAATTAGAAACCACGATACGGAGGATGGTTCCCAGACCATGGTGGCACCAGTGCCAAGTCGGGCTAGTTTGATGGTGCAAAGTGGCTCCTGCAATCTGCCATGAAAAATTTGGCAGGCGAGTTTTGTTTTCCAGGGAAAAGTGCCATTGTTTGTGCTTGGTGGACTGTGGCTGGGAGTGGCCGGCTGGCTCCTTAGAATCCACGATACGCAGGATGGTTCCCAGACCAGAGGTGGCACCAGTTCCAAGTCGGGCTTGTTTGATAGTACCAAGTGGCTCCTGCAATCTGCCATCCAGAAGCGGGGCAGCTTACTTTTGTTTGCCAGGGAAACGGGCCGAGGTTTGTGTCTGGGGGCCTATGGCTGGGAGTGACTGGCTGGCTCCTGAAAAGCTACGATAGGCAGGATGGTTACCAGACCCATGGTGGCACCAGTGCCAAGTTGGGCTGATTTGATAGTATCAAGCGGCTCCTGCAATCTGCCATCAAAAAGTTGGCAGGCAAGTTTTGTTTTCCAGGGAAAAGTGCCGTTGATTTTTTTTGGTGGACTGTGGCTGGGAGTGGCTGGCTGGCTCCTTAGAATCCACGATACGCAGGATGGTTCCCAGACCAGAGGTGGCACCAGTGCCAAGTCGGGCTGGTTTGATGGTGCAAAGTGGCTCCTGCAATCTGCCATACAGAAGCGGGGCAGCTGAGTTTTGTTTGCCAGAGAAAAGGGCCGTGGTTTTTTTTGGGGGGCATATGGCTTGGAGTGGCCGGCTGGCTCCTTAAAATGCTCGATAGGCAGGATGGTGACCAGACCCAAGGTGGCACCAGTGCCAAGTTGTGCTGTTTTTGTAGTACCAAGTGCGTCCTGCAATTTGCCATCCAGAAGAGGGGCAGTTGAGTTTTGTTTGCCAGAGAAAAGGGCCGTGGTTTGTGTTTGAGGGCATATGGCTGAGAGTGGCTGGCTGACCCCTGAAAATCAACAATAGGCAGGATGGTTCCCAGAGCCAAGGTGGCACCAGTTCCAAGTCGGGCTGGTTGGATAGTACTAAATAGCTCCTGCAATCTGCCATCCAGAAGCGGGGCAGCTTAATTTTGTTTGCCAGGGAAACGGGCCGAGGTTTGTGTCTGGGGGCCTATGGCTGGGAGTGACTGGCTGGCTCCTGAAAAGCTACGATAGGCAGGATGGTTACCAGACTCATGGTGGCACCAGTGCCACGTTGGGCTGATTTGATAGTACCAAGCGGCTCCTGCAATCTGCCATCAAAAAGTTGGCAGGCGAGTTTTGTTTTCCAGGGAAAAGCGCCGTTGTTTGTGTTTGGGGGCCTATGGCTGGGAGTGACCGGCTGGCTAATTAGAATCCACGATACGCAGGATGGTGACCAGACCCAAGGTGGCACCAGTGCCATGTCGGGCTAGTTTGATGGTGAAAAGTGGCTCCTGCAATCTGCCATCAAAAAGTTGGCAGGCGAGTTTTGTTTTCCAAGGAAAAGTGCCGTTGATTTTGTTTGGTGGCCTGTGGCTGGGAGTGGCCGGCTGGCTCCTTAGAATCCACGATACGCAGGATGGTTCCCAGACCAGAGGTGGCACCAGTTCCAAGCCGGGCTTGTTTGATAGTACCAAGTGGCTCCTGCAATCTGCCATCCAGAAGCGGGGCAGCTTACTTTTGTTTGCCAGGGAAACGGGCCGAGGTTTGTGTCTGGGGGCCTATGACTGGGAGTGACTGGCTGGCTCCTGAAAAGCTACGATAGGCAGGATGGTGACCAGACCCATGGTGGCACCAGTGCCAAGTTGGGCTGGCTTGATACTATCAAGCGGCTCCTGCAATCTGCCATCAAAAAGTTGGCAGGCGAGTTTTGTTTTCCAGGGAAAAGTGCCGTTGAATTTTTTTGGTGGCCTATGGCTGGGAGTGGCCGGCTGGCTCCTTAGAATCCACGATACGCAGGATGGTTCCCAGACCAGAGGTGGCACCAGTTCCAAGTCGGGCTGGTTTGAGAGTACCAAGTGGCTCCTGCAATCTGCCATCCAGAAACGGGGCGGCTTACTTTTGTTTGCCAGGGAAACGGGCCGTGGTTTGTGTCTGGGGGCCTATGGCTGGGAGTGACTGGCTGGCTCCTGAAAAGCTACGATAGGCAGGATGGTTACCAGACTCATGGGGGCACCAGTGCCAAGTTGGGCTGATTTGATAGTACCAAGCGGCTCCTGCAATCTGCCATCAAAAAGTTGGCAGGCGAGTTTTGTTTTCCAGGGAAAAGCGCCGTTGTTTGTGTTTGGTGGACTGTGGCTGGGAGTGGCCGGCTGGCTCCTTAGAATCCACGATACGCAGGATGGTTCCCAGACCAGAGGTGGCACCACTGCCAAGTCGGGCTAGTTTGATGGTGCAAAGTGGCTCCTGCAATCTGCCATCCAGAAGCGGGGTAGCTTACTTTTGTTTGCCAGGGAAACGGGACGAGGTTTTTTCTGGGGGCCTAGGCGTGGGACTGTCCGGCTGGCTCCTGAAAAGCTACGATAGGCAGGATGGTGACCAGACCCATGGTGGCACCAGTGCCAAGTTGGGCTGGTTTGATAGTACCAAGTGGCTCCTGCAATCTGCCATCAAAAAGTTGGCAGGCGAGTTTTGTTTTCCAGGGATAAGCGCCCTTGTTTGTGTTTGGGGGCCTGTGGCTGGGAGTGGCCGGCTGGCTCCTTAGAATCAACGATACGCAGGATGGTTCCCAGACAAGAGGTGGCACCAGTGCCAAGTCGGGCTGGTTTTACGATGCAAAGTGGCTCCTGCAATCTGCCATCAAAATATTGGCAGGCGAATTTTGTTTTCCAGGGAAAAGCGCCGTTCTTTGTGTTTGGGGGCCTGTGGCTGGGAGTGGCCGGCTGGCTAATTAGAATCCACGATACGCAGGATGGTTCCCAGACCAGAGGTGGCACCAGTGCCAAGTCGGGCTAGTTTGATGGTGCAAAGTGGCTCCTGCAATCTGCCATTAAAAAGTTGGCAGGCCAGTTTTGTTTTCCAGGGAAAAGCGCCGTTGTTTGTGTTTGGGGGCCTGTGGCTGGGAGTGGCCAGCTGGCTCCTTATAATCCACGATACGCAGGATGGTTCCCAGACCAGAGGTGGCACCAGTGCCAAGTCGGGCTGGTTTGATGGTGCAAAGTGGCTCCTGCAATCTGCCATCCAGAAGCGGGGCAGCTGGGTTTTGTTTGCCAGAGAAAAGGGCCGTGGTTTTTTTTTGGGGGCATATGGCTGGGAGTGGCCGGCTGGCTCCTTAAAATGCTCGATACGCAGGATGGTGACCAGACCCAAGGTGGCACCAGTGCCAAGTTGTGCTGTTTTTGTAGTACCAAGTGCGTCCTGCAATTTGCCATCCAGAAGAGGGGCAGTTGAGTTTTGTTTGCCAGAGAAAAGGGCCGTGGTTTGTGTTTGAGGGCATATGGCTGAGAGTGGCCGGCTGACCCCTGAAAATCCACAATAGGCAGGATGGTTCCCAGAGCCAAGGTGGCACCAGTTCCAAGTCGGGCTGGTTTGATAGTACTAAATAGCTCCTGCAATCTGCCATCCAGAAGCGGGGCAGCTTAATTTTGTTTGCCAGGGAAACGGGCCGAGGTTTGTGTCTGGGGGCCTATGGCTGGGAGTGACCGGCTGGCTCCTGAAAAGCTACGATAGGCAGGATGGTTCCAGACCAGAGGTGGCACCAGTGCCAAGTCGGGCTAGTTTGATGGTGAAAAGTGGCTCCTGCAATCTGCCATCAAAAAGTTGGCAGGCGAGTTTTGTTTTCCAGGGAAAAGTGCCGTTGATTTTGTTTGGCGGCCTGTGGCTGGGAGTGGCCGGCTGGCTCCTTAGAATCCACGATACGCAGGATGGTTCCCAGACCAGAGGTGGCACCAGTTCCAAGTTGGGCTTGTTTGATAGTACCAAGTGGCTCCTGCAATCTGCCATCCAGAAGCGGAGCAGCTTACTTTTGTTTGCCAGGGATACGGGCCGAGGTTTGTGTCTGGGGGCCTATGGCTGGGAGTGACTGGCTGGCTCCTGAAAAGCTACGATAGGCAGGATGGTTACCAGACTCATGGTGGCACCAGTGCCAAGTTGGGCTGATTTGATAGTACCAAGCGGCTCCTGCAATCTGCCATCAAAAAGTTGGCAGGCGAGTTTTGTTTTCCAGGGAAAAGCGCCGTTGGTTGTGTTTGGGGGCCTATGGCTGGGAGTGGTCGGCTGGCTAATTAGAATCCACGATACGCAGGATGGTTCCCAAAACAGAGGTGGCACCAGTGCCATGTCGGGCTGGTTTGATGTTGCAAAGTGGCTCCTGCAATCTGCCATGAAAAAGTTTGCAGGCGAGTTTTGTTTTCCAGGGAAATGTGCCGTTGTTTGTGTTTGGTGGACTGTGGCTGGGAGTGGCCGGCTGGCTCCTTAGAATCCACGATACGCAGGATGGTTCCCAGACCAGAGGTGGCACCAGTTCCAAGTTGGGCTTGTTTGATAGTACCAAGTGGCTCCTGCAATCTGCCATCCAGAAGCGGGGCAGCTTACTTTTGTTTGCCAGGGAAACGGGCCGAGGTTTGTGTCTCGGGGCCTATGGCTGGGAGTGACCGGCTGGCTCCTGAAAAGCTACGATAGGCAGGATGGTTACCAGACCCATGGTGGCACCAGTGCCAAGTTGGGCTGATTTGATAGTATCAAGCGGCTCCTGCAATCAGCCATCAAAAAGTTGGCAGGCGAGTTTTGTTTTCCAGGGAAAAGTGCCGTTGATTTTGTTTGGCGGCCTGTGGCTGGGAGTGGCCGGCTGGCTCCTTAGAATCCACGATACGCAGGATGGTTCCCAGACCAGAGGTGGCACCAGTTCCAAGTCGGGCTTGTTTGATAGTACCAAGTGGCTCCTGCAATCTGCCATCCAGAATCGGGGCAGCTTACTTTTGTTTGCAAGGGAAACGGGCCGAGGTTTTTGTCTGGGGGCCTATGGCTGGGAGTGACTGGCTGGCTCCTGAAAAGCTACGATACGCAGGATGGTTACCAGACTCATGGTGGCACCAGTGCCACGTTGGGCTGATTTGATAGTACCAAGGGGCTCCTGCAATCTGCCATCAAAAAGTTGGCAGGCGAGTTTTGTTTTCCAGGGGAAAGCGCCGTTGTTTGTGTTTTGGGGCCTATGGCTGGGAGTGGCCGGCTTGCTAATTAGAATCCACGATACGCAGGATGGTTCCCAGACCATGGTGGCACCAGTGCCAAGTCGGGCTAGTTTGATGGTGCAAAGTGGCTCCTGCAATCTGCCATCAAAAAGTTGGCAGGCGAGTTTTCTTTTCCAGGGAAAAGTGCCGTTGATTTTTTTTGGTGGCCTGTGGCTGGGAGTGGCCAGCTGGCTCCTTATAATCCACGATACGCAGGATGGTTCCCAGACCAGAGGTGGCACCAGTGCCAAGTCGGGCTGGTTTGATGGTCCAAAGTGGCTCCTGCTATCTGCCATTAAAAAGTTGGCATACCAGTTTTGTTTTCCAGGGAAAAGCGCCGTTGTTTGTGTTTGGGGTTCTGTGGCTGGGAGTGGCCAGCTGGCTCCTTAGAATCCACGATACGCAGGATGGTTCCCAGACCAGAGGTGGCACCAGTGCCAAGTCGGGCTGGTTTGATGGTGCAAAGTGGCTCCTGCAATCTGCCATCCAGAAGCGGGGTAGCATACTTTTGTTTGCCAGGGAAACCGGCAATGCTTTGTGTCTGGGGCCTATGGCTGGGAGTGACCGGCTGGCTCCTGAAAAGCTACGATAGGCAGGATGGTGACCAGACCCATGGTGGCACCAGTGCCAAGTTGTGCTGGTTTGATAGTACCAAGCGGCTCCTGCAATCTGCCATCAAAAAGTTGGCAGGCGAGTTCTGTTTTCCAGGAAAAAGCGCCGTTGTTTTTGTTTGGGGGCCTGTGGCTGGGAGTGGCCGGCTGGCTCCTGAAAAGCTACGATAGGCAGGATGGCTACCAGACCCATGGTGGCAGCAGTGCCAAGTTGGGCTGGTTTGATAGTACCAAGTGGCTCCTGCAATCTGCCATCCAGAAGCGGGGCAGCTTACTTTTGTTTGCCAGGGAAACGGGCCGAGGTTTGTGTCTGGGGGCCTATGGCTGGGAGTGACCGGCTGGCTCCTGAAAAGCTACGATAGGCAGGATGGTTACCAGACTCATGGTGGCAGCAGTGCCAAGTTGGGCTGATTTGATAGTACCAAGCGGCTCCTGCAATCTGCCATCAAAAAGTTGGCAGGCGAGTTTTGTTTTCCAGGGAAAAGTGCCATTGTTTGTGTTTGGTGGACTGTGGCTGGGAGTGGCCGGTTGGCTCCTTAGAATCCACGATACGCAGGATGGTTCCCAGACCAGAGGTGGCACCAGTTCCAAGTCGGGCTAGTTTCATGGTGCAAAGTGGCTCCTGCAATCTGCCATCCAGAAGCGGGGTAGCTTACTTTTGTTTGCCAGGGAAACGGGCCGAGGTTTTTTCTGGGGGCCTATGGGTGGGACTCTCCGGCTGGCTTCTGAAAAGCTACGATAGGCAGGATGGTGACCAGACCCATGGTGGCACCAGTGCCAAGTTAGGCTGGTTTGATAGTACCAAGTGGCTCCTGCAATCTGCCATCAAAAAGTTGGCAGGCGAGTTTTGTTTTCCAGGGAAAAGTGCCGTTGTTTGTGTTTGGTGGACTGTGGCTGGGAGTGGCCGGCTGGCTCCTTAGAATCCACGATCTGCAGGATGGTTCCCAGACCAGAGGTGGCACCAGTTTCAAGTCGGGCTGGTTTGATAGTACCAAGTGCGTCCTGCAATCTGCCATCCAGAAGCGGGGCAGCTTACTTTTGTTTGCAAGGGAAACGAGCCGAGGTTTGAGTCTGGGGGCCTATGGCTGGGAGTGACCGGCTGGCTCCTGAAATGCTACGATAGGCAGGATGGTTACCAGACCCATGGTGGCACCAGTGCCAAGTTGGGCTGATTTGATAGTATCAAGCGGCTCCTGCAATCAGCCATCAAAAACATGGCTGGCGAGTTTTGTTTTCCAGGGAAAAGTGCCGTTGATTTTTTTGGTGGCCTGTGGCTGGGAGTGGCCAGCTGGCTCCTTATAATCCACGATACGCAGGATGGTTCCCAGACCAGAGGTGGCACCAGTGCCAAGTCGGGCTGGTTTGATGGTGCAAAGTGGCTCCTGCAATCTGCCATCCAGAAGTGGGGCAGCTGAGTTTTGTTTGCCAGAGAAAAGGGCCGTGGTTTTTTTTGGGGGGCATATGGCTTGGAGTGGCCGGCTGGCTCCTTAAAATGCTCGATAGGCAGGATGGTGACCAGACCCAAGGTGGCACCAGTGCCAAGTTGTGCTGTTTTTGTAGTACCAAGTGCGTCCTGCAATTTGCCATCCAGAAGAGGGGCCGTTGAGTTTTGTTTGCCAGAGAAAAGGGCCGTGGTTTGTGTTTGAGGGCATATGGCTGAGAGTGGCCGGCTGACCCCTGAAAATCCACAATAGGCAGGATGGTTCCCAGAGCCAAGGTGGCACCAGTTCCAAGTCGGGCTGGTTTGATAGTACTAAATAGCTCCTGCAATCTGCCATCCAGAAGCGGGGCAGCTTAATTTTGTTTGCCAGGGAAACGGGCCGAGGTTTGTGTCTGGGGGCCTATGGTTGGGAGTGACCGGCTGGCTCCTGAAAAGCTACGATAGGCAGGATGGTTCCCAGACCAGAGGTGGCACCAGTGCCAAGTCGGGCTAGTTTGATGGTGAAAAGTGGCTCCTGCAATCTGCCATCAAAAAGTTGGCAGGCGAGTTTGGTTTTCCAGGGAAAAGTGCCGTTGATTTTGTTTGGCAGCGTGTGGCTGGGAGTGGCCGGCTGGCTCCTTAGAATCCACGATACGCAGGATGGTTCCCAGACCAGAGGTGGCACCAGTTCCAAGCCGGGCTTGTTTGATAGTACCAAGTGGCTCCTCCAATCTGCTATCCAGAAGTGGGGCGGCTTACTTTTGTTTGCCAGGGAAACGGGCCGAGGTTTGTGTCTGGGGGCCTATGGCTGGGAGTGACTGGCTGGCTCCTGAAAAGCTACGATAGGCAGGATGGTTACCAGACTCATGGTGGCACCAGTGCCAAGTTGGGCTGATTTGATAGTACCAAGCGGCTCCTGCAATCTGCCATCAAAAATTTGGCAGGCGAGTTTTGTTTTCCAGGGAAAAGCGCCGTTGTTTGTGTTTGGGGGCCTATGGCTGGGAGTGACCGGCTGGCTAATTAGAATCCACGATACGCAGGATGGTGACCAGACCCAACGTGGCACCAGTGCCATGTCGGGCTAGTTTGATGGTGAAAAGTGGCTCCTGCAATCTGCCATCAAAAAGTTGGCAGGCGAGTTTTGTTTTCCAAGGAAAAGTGCCGTTGATTTTGTTTGGTGGCCTGTGGCTGGGAGTGGCCGGCTGGCTCCTTAGAATCCACGATACGCAGGATGGTTCCCAGACCAGAGGTGGCACCAGTTCCAAGCCGGGCTTGTTTGATAGTACCAAGTGGCTCCTGCAATCTGCCATCCAGAAGCGGGGCAGCTTACTTTTGTTTGCCAGGGAAACGGGCCGAGGTTTGTGTCTGGGGGCCTATGGCTGGGAGTGACTGGCTGGCTACTGAAAAGCTACGATACGCAGGATGGTTACCAGACCCATGGTGGCACCAGTGCCAAGTTGGGCTGGTTTGATACTATCAAGCGGCTCCTGCAATCTGCCATCAAAAAGTTGGCAGGCGAGTTTTGTTTTCCAGGGAAAAGTGCCGTTGATTTTTTTTGGTGGCCTATGGCTGGGAGTGGCCGGCTGGCTCCTTAGAATCCACGATACGCAGCATGGTTCCCAGACCAGAGGTGGCACCAGTTCCAAGTCGGGCTGGTTTGATAGTACCAAGTGGCTCCTGCAATCTGCCATCCAGAAACGGGGCGGCTTACTTTTGTTTGCCAGGGAAACGGGCCGTGGTTTGTGTCTGGGGGCCTATGGCTGGGAGTGACTGGCTGGCTCCTGAAAAGCTACGATAGGCAGGATGGTTACCAGACTCATGGGGGCACCAGTGCCAAGTTGGGCTGATTTGATAGTACCAAGCGGCTCCTGCAATCTGCCATCAAAAATTTGGCAGGCGAGTTTTGTTTTCCAGGGAAAAGCGCCGTTGTTTGTGTTTGGTGGACTGTGGCTGGGAGTGGCCGGCTGGCTCCTTAGAATCCACGATACGCAGGATGGTTCCCAGACCAGAGGTGGCACCACTGCCAAGTCGGGCTAGTTTGATGGTGCAAAGTGGCTCCTGCAATCTGCCATGCAGAAGCGGGGTAGCTTACTTTTGTTTGCCAGGGAAACGGGCCGAGGTTTTTTCTGGGGGCCTATGGGTGGGACTGTCCGGCTGGCCCCTGAAAAGCTACGATAGGCAGGATGGTTCCAGACCAGAGGTGGCACCAGTGCCAAGTCGGGCTAGTTTGATGGTGAAAAGTGGCTCCTGCAATCTGCCATCAAAAAGTTGGCAGGCGAGTTTTGTTTTCCAGGGAAAAGTGCCGTTGATTTTGTTTGGCGGCCTGTGGCTGGGAGTGGCCGGCTGGCTCCTTAGAATCCACGATACGCAGGATGGTTCCCAGACCAGAGGTGGCACCAGTTCCAAGTCGGGCTTGTTTGATAGTACCAAGTGGCTCCTGCAATCTGCCATCCAGAAGCGGGGCAGCTTACTTTTGTTTGCCAGGGAAACGGGCCGAGGTTTGTGTCTCGGGGCCTATGGCTGGGAGTGACCGGCTGGCTCCTGAAAAGCTACGATAGGCAGGATGGTTACCAGACCCATGGTGGCACCAGTGCCAAGTTGGGCTGATTTGATAGTATCAAGCGGCTCCTGCAATCTGCCATCAAAAAGTTGGCAGGCGAGTTTTGTTTTCCAGGGAAAAGCGCCGTTGTTTTTTGTTTCGGGGCTTGTGGCTGGGAGTGGCCGGCTGGCTCCTTAGAATCCACGATACGCAGGATGGTTCCCAGACCAGAGGTGGCACCAGTTCCATGTCGGGCTTCTTTGATAGTACCAAGTGGCTCCTGCAATCTGCCATCCAGAATCGGGGCAGCTTACTTTTGTTTGCAAGGGAAACGGGCCGAGGTTTTTGTCTGGGGGCCTATGGCTGGGAGTGACTGGCTGGCTCCTGAAAAGCTACGATAGGCAGGATGGTTACCAGACTCATGGTGGCACCAGTGCCACGTTGGGCTGATTTGATAGTACCAAGCGGCTCCTGCAATCTGCCATCAAAAAGTTGGCAGGCGAGTTTTGTTTTCCAGGGGAAAGCGCCGTTGTTTGTGTTTGGGGGCCTATGGCTGGGAGTGGCCGGCTGGCTAATTAGAATCCACGATACGCAGGATGGTTCCCAGACCATGGTGGCACCAGTGCCAAGTCGGGCTAGTTTGATGGTGCAAAGTGGCTCCTGCAATCTGCCATGAAAAAGTTGGCAGGCGAGTTTTCTTTTCCAGGGAAAAGCGCCATTGTTTGTGTTTGGTGGACTGTGGCTGGGAGTGGCCGGCTGGCTCCTTAGAATCCACGATACGCAGGATGGTTCCCAGACCAGAGGTGGCACCACTGCCAAGTCGGGCTAGTTTGATGGTGCAAAGTGGCTCCTGCAATCTGCCATGCAGAAGCGGGGTAGCTTACTTTTGTTTGCCCGGGAAACGGGCCGAGGTTTTTTCTGGGGGCCTATGGGTGGGACTGTCCGGCTGGCTCCTGAAAAGCTACGATAGGCAGGATGGTGACCAGACCCATGGTGGCACCAGTGCCAAGTTGGGCTGGTTTGATAGTACCAAGTGGCTCCTGCAATCTGCCATCAAAAAGTTGGCAGGTGAGTTTTGTTTTCCAGGGAAAAGCGCCGTTGTTTGTGTTTGGGGGCCTGTGGCTGGGAGTGGCCGGCTGGCTCCTTAGAATCAACGATACGCAGGATGGTTCCCAGACAAGAGGTGGCACCAGTGCCAAGTCGGGCTGGTTTGACGGTGCAAAGTGGCTTCTGCAATCTGCCATCAAAATATTGGCAGGCGAATTTTGTTTTCCAGGGAAAAGCGCCGTTGTTTGTGTTTGGGGGCCTGTGGCTGGGAGTGGCCGGCTGGCTAATTAGAATCCACGATACGCAGGATGGTTCCCAGACCAGAGGTGGCACCAGTGCCAAGTTGGGCTAGTTTGATGGTGCAAAGTGGCTCCTGCAATCTGCCATCCAGAAGCGGGGCAGCTGAGTTTTGTTTGCCAGAGAAAAGGGCCGTGGTTTTTTTTTGGGGGCATATGGCTGGGAGTGGCCGGCTGGCTCCTTAAAATGCTCGATACGCAGGATGGTGACCAGACCCAAGGTGGCACCAGTGCCAAGTTGTGCTGTTTTTGTAGTACCAAGTGCGTCCTGCAATTTGCCATCCAGAAGAGGGGCAGTTGAGTTTTGTTTGCCAGAGAAAAGGGCCGTGGTTTGTGTTTGAGGGCATATGGCTGAGAGTGGCCGGCTGACCCCTGAAAATCCACAATAGGCAGGATGGTTCCCAGAGCCAAGGTGGCACCAGTTCCAAGTCGGGCTGGTTTGATAGTACTAAATAGCTCCTGCAATCTGCCATCCAGAAGCGGGGCAGCTTAATTTTGTTTGCCAGGGAAACGGGCCGAGGTTTGTGCTGGGGGCCTATGGCTGGGAGTGACCGGCTGGCTCCTGAAAAGCTACGATAGGCAGGATGGTTCCAGACCAGAGGTGGCACCAGTGCCAAGTCGGGCTAGTTTGATGGTGAAAAGTGGCTCCTGCAATCTGCCATCAAAAAGTTGGCAGGCGAGTTTTGTTTTCCAGGGAAAAGTGCCGTTGATTTTGTTTGGCGGCCTGTGGCTGGGAGTGGCCGGCTGGCTCCTTAGAATCCACGATACGCAGGATGGTTCCCAGACCAGAGGTGGCACCAGTTCCAAGTCGGGCTTGTTTGATAGTACCAAGTGGCTCCTGCAATCTGCCATCCAGAAGCGGGGCAGCTTACTTTTGTTTGCCAGGGAAACGGGCCGAGGTTTGTGTCTCGGGGCCTATGGCTGGGAGTGACCGGCTGGCTCCTGAAAAGCTACGATAGGCAGGATGGTTACCAGACCCATGGTGGCACCAGTGCCAAGTTGGGCTGATTTGATAGTATCAAGCGGCTCCTGCAATCTGCCATCAAAAAGTTGGCAGGCGAGTTTTGTTTTCCAGGGAAAAGTGCCGTTGATTTTTTTTGGCGGCCTGTGGCTGGGAGTGGCCGGCTGGCTCCTTAGAATCCACGATACGCAGGATGGTTCCCAGACCAGAGGTGGCACCAGTTCCAAGTCGGGCTTGTTTGATAGTACCAAGTGGCTCCTGCAATCTGCCATCCAGAAGCGGGGCAGCTTACTTTTGTTTGCCAGGGAAACGGGCCGAGGTTTGTGTCTCGGGGCCTATGGCTGGGAGTGACCGGCTGGCTCCTGAAAAGCTACGATAGGCAGGATGGTTACCAGACCCATGGTGGCACCAGTGCCACGTTGGGCTGATTTGATAGTATCAAGCGGCTCCTGCAATCTGCCATCAAAAACTTGGCAGGCGAGTTTTGTTTTCCAGGGAAAAGCGCCGTTGTTTTTTGTTTCGGGGCTTGTGGCTGGGAGTGGCCGGCTGGCTCCTTAGAATCCACGATACGCAGGATGGTTCCCAGACCAGAGGTGGCACCAGTTCCATGTCGGGCTTCTTTGATAGTACCAAGTGTCTCCTGCAATCTGCCATCCAGAATCGGGGCAGCTTACTTTTGTTTGCAAGGGAAACGGGCCGAGGTTTTTGTCTGGGGGCCTATGGCTGGGAGTGACTGGCTGGCTCCTGAAAAGCTACGATAGGCAGGATGGTTACCAGACTCATGGTGGCACCAGTGCCACGTTGGGCTGATTTGATAGTACCAAGCGGCTCCTGCAATCTGCCATCAAAAAGTTGGCAGGCGAGTTTTGTTTTCCAGGGGAAAGCGCCGTTGTTTGTGTTTGGGGGCCTATGGCTGGGAGTGGCCGGCTGGCTAATTAGAATCCACGATACGCAGGATGGTTCCCAGACCATGGTGGCACCAGTGCCAAGTCGGGCTAGTTTGATGGTGCAAAGTGGCTCCTGCAATCTGCCATGAAAAAGTTGGCAGGCGAGTTTTCTTTTCCAGGGAAAAGCGCCATTGTTTGTGTTTGGTGGACTGTGGCTGGGAGTGGCCGGCTGGCTCCTTAGAATCCACGATACGCAGGATGGTTCCCAGACCAGAGGTGGCACCACTGCCAAGTCGGGCTAGTTTGATGGTGCAAAGTGGCTCCTGCAATCTGCCATGCAGAAGCGGGGTAGCTTACTTTCGTTTGCCCGGGAAACGGGCCGAGGTTTTTTCTGGGGGCCTATGGGTGGGACTGTCCGGCTGGCTCCTGAAAAGCTACGATAGGCAGGATGGTGACCAGACCCATGGTGGCACCAGTGCCAAGTTGGGCTGGTTTGATAGTACCAAGTGGCTCCTGCAATCTGCCATCAAAAAGTTGGCAGGTGAGTTTTGTTTTCCAGGGAAAAGCACCGTTGTTTGTGTTTGGGGGCCTGTGGCTGGGAGTGGCCGGCTGGCTCCTTAGAATCAACGATACGCAGGATGGTTCCCAGACAAGAGGTGGCACCAGTGCCAAGTCGGGCTGGTTTGACGGTGCAAAGTGGCTTCTGCAATCTGCCATCAAAATATTGGCAGGCGAATTTTGTTTTCCAGGGAAAAGCGCCGTTGTTTGTGTTTGGGGGCCTGTGGCTGGGAGTGGCCGGCTGGCTAATTAGAATCCACGATACGCAGGATGGTTCCCAGACCAGAGGTGGCACCAGTGCCAAGTTGGGCTAGTTTGATGGTGCAAAGTGGCTCCTGCAATCTGCCATCCAGAAGCGGGGCAGCTGAGTTTTGTTTGCCAGAGAAAAGGGCCGTGGTTTTTTTTTGGGGGCATATGGCTGGGAGTGGCCGGCTGGCTCCTTAAAATGCTCGATACGCAGGATGGTGACCAGACCCAAGGTGGCACCAGTGCCAAGTTGTGCTGTTTTTGTAGTACCAAGTGCGTCCTGCAATTTGCCATCCAGAAGAGGGGCAGTTGAGTTTTGTTTGCCAGAGAAAAGGGCCGTGGTTTGTGTTTGAGGGCATATGGCTGAGAGTGGCCGGCTGACCCCTGAAAATCCACAATAGGCAGGATGGTTCCCAGAGCCAAGGTGGCACCAGTTCCAAGTCGGGCTGGTTTGATAGTACTAAATAGCTCCTGCAATCTGCCATCCAGAAGCGGGGCAGCTGAGTTTTGTTTGCCAGGGAAACGGGCCGAGGTTTGTGCTGGGGGCCTATGGCTGGGAGTGACCGGCTGGCTCCTGAAAAGCTACGATAGGCAGGATGGTTCCAGACCAGAGGTGGCACCAGTGCCAAGTCGGGCTAGTTTGATGGTGAAAAGTGGCTCCTGCAATCAGCCATCAAAAAGTTGGCAGGCGAGTTTTGTTTTCCAGGGAAAAGTGCCGTTGATTTTGTTTGGCGGCCTGTGGCTGGGAGTGGCCGGCTGGCTCCTTAGAATCCACGATACGCAGGATGGTTCCCAGACCAGAGGTGGCACCAGTTCCAAGTCGGGCTTGTTTGATAGTACCAAGTGGCTCCTGCAATCTGCCATCCAGAAGCGGGGCAGCTTACTTTTGTTTGCCAGGGAAACGGGCCGAGGTTTGTGTCTCGGGGCCTATGGCTGGGAGTGACCGGCTGGCTCCTGAAAAGCTACGATAGGCAGGATGGTTACCAGACCCATGGTGGCACCAGTGCCAAGTTGGGCTGATTTGATAGTATCAAGCGGCTCCTGCAATCTGCCATCAAAAAGTTGGCAGGCGAGTTTTGTTTTCCAGGGAAAAGTGCCGTTGATTTTTTTTGGCGGCCTGTGGCTGGGAGTGGCCGGCTGGCTCCTTAGAATCCACGATACGCAGGATGGTTCCCAGACCAGAGGTGGCACCAGTTCCAAGTCGGGCTTGTTTGATAGTACCAAGTGGCTCCTGCAATCTGCCATCCAGATTCGGGGCAGCTTACTTTTGTTTGCAAGGGAAACGGGCCGAGGTTTTTGTCTGGGGGCCTATGGCTGGGAGTGACTGGCTGGCTCCTGAAAAGCTACGATACGCAGGATGGTTACCAGACTCATGGTGGCACCAGTGCCACGTTGGGCTGATTTGATAGTACCAAGCGGCTCCTGCAATCTGCCATCAAAAAGTTGGCAGGCGAGTTTTGTTTTCCAGGGGAAAGCGCCGTTGTTTGTGTTTGGGGGCCTATGGCTGGGAGTGGCCGGCTGGCTAATTAGAATCCACGATACGCAGGATGGTTCCCAGACCATGGTGGCACCAGTGCCAAGTCGGGCTAGTTTGATGGTGCAAAGTGGCTCCTGCAATCTGCCATGAAAAAGTTGGCAGGCGAGTTTTCTTTTCCAGGGAAAAGCGCCATTGTTTGTGTTTGGTGGACTGTGGCTGGGAGTGGCCGGCTGGCTCCTTAGAATCCACGATACGCAGGATGGTTCCCAGACCAGAGGTGGCACCAGTTCCAAGTCGGGCTTGTTTGATAGTACCAAGTGGCTCCTGCAATCTGCCATCCAGAAGCGGGGCAGCTTACTTTTGTTTGCAAGGGAAACGGGCCGAGGTTTTGTCTGGGGGCCTATGGCTGGGAGTGACCGGCTGGCTCCTGAAAAGCTACGATAGGCAGGATGGTTACCAGACTCATGGTGGCACCAGTGCCACGTTGGGCTGATTTGATAGTACCAAGCGGCTCCTGCAATCTGCCATCAAAAAGTTGGCAGGCGAGTTTTGTTTTCCAGGGGAAAGCGCCGTTGTTTGTGTTTGGGTGACTGTGGCTGGGAGTGGCCGGCTGGCTCCTTAGAATCCACGATACGCAGGATGGTTCCCAGACCAGAGGTGGCACCAGTGCCAAGTCGGGCTGGTTTGATAGTACCAAGTGGCTCCTGCAATCTGCCATCCAGAAGCGGGGCAGTTTACTTTTGTTTGCCAGGGTAACGGGCCGAGGTTTCTGTCTGGGGGCCTATGGCTGGGAGTGACCGGCTGGCTCCTGAAAAGCTACGATAGGCAGGATGGTGACCAGACCCATGATGGCACCAGTGCCAAGTTGGGCTGATTTGATAGTACCAAGCGGCTCCTGCAATCTGCCATCAAAAAGTTGGCAGGCGAGTTTTGTTTTCCAGGGGAAAGCGCCGTTGTTTGTGTTTGGGTGACTGTGGCTGGGAGTGGCCGGCTGGCTCCTTAGAATCCACGATACGCAGGATGGTTCCCAGACCAGAGGTGGCACCAGTTCCAAGTCGGGCTGGTTTGATAGTACCAAGTGGCTCCTGCAATCTGCCATCCAGAAGCGGGGCAGTTTACTTTTGTTTGCCAGGGAAACGGGCCGAGGTTTCTGTCTGGGGGCCTATGGCTGGGAGTGACCGGCTGGCTCCTGAAAAGCTACGATAGGCAGGATGGTGACCAGACCCATGGTGGCACCAGTGCCAAGTTGGGCTGATTTGATAGTACCAAGCGGCTCCTGCAATCTGCCATCAAAAAGTTGGCAGGCGAGTTTTGTTTTCCAGGGGAAAGCGCCGTTGTTTTTGTTTGGGGGCCTATGGCTGGGAGTGGCCGGCTGGCTAATTAGAAACCACGATACGGAGGATGGTTCCCAGACCATGGTGGCACCAGTGCCAAGTCGGGCTAGTTTGATGGTGCAAAGTGGCTCCTGCAATCTGCCATGAAAAATTTGGCAGGCGAGTTTTGTTTTCCAGGGAAAAGTGCCATTGTTTGTGCTTGGTGGACTGTGGCTGGGAGTGGCCGGCTGGCTCCTTAGAATCCACGATACGCAGGATGGTTCCCAGACCAGAGGTGGCACCAGTTCCAAGTCGGGCTGGTTTGATAGTACCAAGTGGCTCCTGCAATCTGCCATCCAGAAGCGGGGCAGCTTACTTTTGTTTGCCAGGGAAACGGGCCGAGGTTTGTGTCTGGGGGCCTATGGCTGGGAGTGACTGGCTGGCTCCTGAAAAGCTACGATAGGCAGGATGGTTACCAGACCCATGGTGGCACCAGTGCCAAGTTGGGCTGATTTGATAGTATCAAGCGGCTCCTGCAATCTGCCATCAAAAAGTTGGCAGGCAAGTTTTGTTTTCCAGGGAAAAGTGCCGTTGATTTTTTTTGGTGGACTGTGGCTGGGAGTGGCTGGCTGGCTCCTTAGAATCCACGATACGCAGGATGGTTCCCAGACCAGAGGTGGCACCAGTGCCAAGTCGGGCTGGTTTGATGGTGCAAAGTGGCTCCTGCAATCTGCCATACAGAAGCGGGGCAGCTGAGTTTTGTTTGCCAGAGAAAAGGGCCGTGGTTTTTTTTGCGGGGCATATGGCTTGGAGTGGCCGGCTGGCTCCTTAAAATGCTCGATACGCAGGATGGTGACCAGACCCAAGGTGGCACCAGTGCCAAGTTGTGCTGTTTTTGTAGTACCAAGTGCGTCCTGCAATTTGCCATCCAGAAGAGGGGCAGTTGAGTTTTGTTTGCCAGAGAAAAGGGCCGTGGTTTGTGTTTGAGGGCATATGGCTGAGAGTGGCCGGCTGACCCCTGAAAATCCACAATAGGCAGGATGGTTCCCAGAGCCAAGGTGGCACCAGTTCCAAGTCGGGCTGGTTGGATAGTACTAAATAGCTCCTGCAATCTGCCATCCAGAAGCGGGGCAGCTTAATTTTGTTTGCCAGGGAAACGGGCCGAGGTTTGTGTCTGGGGGCCTATGGCTGGGAGTGACTGGCTGGCTCCTGAAAAGCTACGATAGGCAGGATGGTTACCAGACTCATGGTGGCACCAGTGCCACGTTGGGCTGATTTGATAGTACCAAGCGGCTCCTGCAATCTGCCATCAAAAAGTTGGCAGGCGAGTTTTGTTTTCCAGGGAAAAGCGCCGTTGTTTGTGTTTGGGGGCCTATGGCTGGGAGTGACCGGCTGGCTAATTAGAATCCACGATACGCAGGATGGTGACCAGACCCAAGGTGGCACCAGTGCCATGTCGGGCTAGTTTGATGGTGAAAAGTGGCTCCTGCAATCTGCCATCAAAAAGTTGGCAGGCGAGTTTTGTTTTCCAAGGAAAAGTGCCGTTGATTTTGTTTGGTGGCCTGTGGCTGGGAGTGGCCGGCTGGCTCCTTAGAATCCACGATACGCAGGATGGTTCCCAGACCAGAGGTGGCACCAGTTCCAAGCCGGGCTTGTTTGATAGTACCAAGTGGCTCCTGCAATCTGCCATCCAGAAGCGGGGCAGCTTACTTTTGTTTGCCAGGGAAACGGGCCGAGGTTTGTGTCTGGGGGCCTATGACTGGGAGTGACTGGCTGGCTCCTGAAAAGCTACGATAGGCAGGATGGTGACCAGACCCATGGTGGCACCAGTGCCAAGTTGGGCTGGCTTGATACTATCAAGCGGCTCCTGCAATCTGCCATCAAAAAGTTGGCAGGCGAGTTTTGTTTTCCAGGGAAAAGTGCCGTTGAATTTTTTTGGTGGCCTATGGCTGGGAGTGGCCGGCTGGCTCCTTAGAATCCACGATACGCAGGATGGTTCCCAGACCAGAGGTGGCACCAGTTCCAAGTCGGGCTGGTTTGAGAGTACCAAGTGGCTCCTGCAATCTGCCATCCAGAAACGGGGCGGCTTACTTTTGTTTGCCAGGGAAACGGGCCGTGGTTTGTGTCTGGGGGCCTATGGCTGGGAGTGACTGGCTGGCTCCTGAAAAGCTACGATAGGCAGGATGGTTACCAGACTCATGGGGGCACCAGTGCCAAGTTGGGCTGATTTGATAGTACCAAGCGGCTCCTGCAATCTGCCATCAAAAAGTTGGCAGGCGAGTTTTGTTTTCCAGGGAAAAGCGCCGTTGTTTGTGTTTGGTGGACTGTGGCTGGGAGTGGCCGGCTGGCTCCTTAGAATCCACGATACGCAGGATGGTTCCCAGACCAGAGGTGGCACCACTGCCAAGTCGGGCTAGTTTGATGGTGCAAAGTGGCTCCTGCAATCTGCCATCCAGAAGCGGGGTAGCTTACTTTTGTTTGCCAGGGAAACGGGCCGAGGTTTTTTCTGGGGGCCTAGGCGTGGGACTGTCCGGCTGGCTCCTGAAAAGCTACGATAGGCAGGATGGTGACCAGACCCATGGTGGCACCAGTGCCAAGTTGGGCTGGTTTGATAGTACCAAGTGGCTCCTGCAATCTGCCATCAAAAAGTTGGCAGGCGAGTTTTGTTTTCCAGGGATAAGCGCCCTTGTTTGTGTTTGGGGGCCTGTGGCTGGGAGTGGCCGGCTGGCTCCTTAGAATCAACGATACGCAGGATGGTTCCCAGACAAGAGGTGGCACCAGTGCCAAGTCGGGCTGGTTTTACGATGCAAAGTGGCTCCTGCAATCTGCCATCAAAATATTGGCAGGCGAATTTTGTTTTCCAGGGAAAAGCGCCGTTCTTTGTGTTTGGGGGCCTGTGGCTGGGAGTGGCCGGCTGGCTAATTAGAATCCACGATACGCAGGATGGTTCCCAGACCAGAGGTGGCACCAGTGCCAAGTCGGGCTAGTTTGATGGTGCAAAGTGGCTCCTGCAATCTGCCATTAAAAAGTTGGCAGGCCAGTTTTGTTTTCCAGGGAAAAGCGCCGTTGTTTGTGTTTGGGGGCCTGTGGCTGGGAGTGGCCAGCTGGCTCCTTATAATCCACGATACGCAGGATGGTTCCCAGACCAGAGGTGGCACCAGTGCCAAGTCGGGCTGGTTTGATGGTGCAAAGTGGCTCCTGCAATCTGCCATCCAGAAGCGGGGCAGCTGAGTTTTGTTTGCCAGAGAAAAGGGCCGTGGTTTTTTTTTGGGGGCATATGGCTGGGAGTGGCCGGCTGGCTCCTTAAAATGCTCGATACGCAGGATGGTGACCAGACCCAAGGTGGCACCAGTGCCAAGTTGTGCTGTTTTTGTAGTACCAAGTGCGTCCTGCAATTTGCCATCCAGAAGAGGGGCAGTTGAGTTTTGTTTGCCAGAGAAAAGGGCCGTGGTTTGTGTTTGAGGGCATATGGCTGAGAGTGGCCGGCTGACCCCTGAAAATCCACAATAGGCAGGATGGTTCCCAGAGCCAAGGTGGCACCAGTTCCAAGTCGGGCTGGTTTGATAGTACTAAATAGCTCCTGCAATCTGCCATCCAGAAGCGGGGCAGCTTAATTTTGTTTGCCAGGGAAACGGGCCGAGGTTTGTGTCTGGGGGCCTATGGCTGGGAGTGACCGGCTGGCTCCTGAAAAGCTACGATAGGCAGGATGGTTCCAGACCAGAGATGGCACCAGTGCCAAGTCGGGCTAGTTTGATGGTGAAAAGTGGCTCCTGCAATCTGCCATCAAAAAGTTGGCAGGCGAGTTTTGTTTTCCAGGGAAAAGTGCCGTTGATTTTGTTTGGCGGCCTGTGGCTGGGAGTGGCCGGCTGGCTCCTTAGAATCCACGATACGCAGGATGGTTCCCAGACCAGAGGTGGCACCAGTTCCAAGTCGGGCTTGTTTGATAGTACCAAGTGGCTCCTGCAATCTGCCATCCAGAAGCGGAGCAGCTTACTTTTGTTTGCCAGGGATACGGGCCGAGGTTTGTGTCTGGGGGCCTATGGCTGGGAGTGACTGGCTGGCTCCTGAAAAGCTACGATAGGCAGGATGGTTACCAGACTCATGGTGGCACCAGTGCCAAGTTGGGCTGATTTGATAGTACCAAGCGGCTCCTGCAATCTGCCATCAAAAAGTTGGCAGGCGAGTTTTGTTTTCCAGGGAAAAGCGCCGTTGGTTGTGTTTGGGGGCCTATGGCTGGGAGTGGTCGGCTGGCTAATTAGAATCCACGATACGCAGGATGGTTCCCAAAACAGAGGTGGCACCAGTGCCATGTCGGGCTGGTTTGATGTTGCAAAGTGGCTCCTGCAATCTGCCATGAAAAAGTTTGCAGGCGAGTTTTGTTTTCCAGGGAAATGTGCCGTTGTTTGTGTTTGGTGGACTGTGGCTGGGAGTGGCCGGCTGGCTCCTTAGAATCCACGATACGCAGGATGGTTCCCAGACCAGAGGTGGCACCAGTTCCAAGTTGGGCTTGTTTGATAGTACCAAGTGGCTCCTGCAATCTGCCATCCAGAAGCGGGGCAGCTTACTTTTGTTTGCCAGGGAAACGGGCCGAGGTTTGTGTCTGGGGGCCTATGGCTGGGAGTGACCGGCTGGCTCCTGAAAAGCTACGATAGGCAGGATGGTTACCAGACCCATGGTGGCACCAGTGCCAAGTTGGGCTGATTTGATAGTATCAAGCGGCTCCTGCAATCTGCCATCAAAAAGTTGGCAGGCGAGTTTTGTTTTCCAGGGAAAAGTGCCGTTGATTTTTTTTGGCGGCCTGTGGCTGGGAGTGGCCGGCTGGCTCCTTAGAATCCACGATACGCAGGATGGTTCCCAGACCAGAGGTGGCACCAGTTCCAAGTCGGGCTTGTTTGATAGTACCAAGTGGCTCCTGCAATCTGCCATCCAGAATCGGGGCAGCTTACTTTTGTTTGCAAGGGAAACGGGTCGAGGTTTTTGTCTGGGGGCCTATGGCTGGGAGTGACTGGCTGGCTCCTGAAAAGCTACGATACGCAGGATGGTTACCAGACTCATGGTGGCACCAGTGCCACGTTGGGCTGATTTGATAGTACCAAGGGGCTCCTGCAATCTGCCATCAAAAAGTTGGCAGGCGAGTTTTGTTTTCCAGGGGAAAGCGCCGTTGTTTGTGTTTGGGGGCCTATGGCTGGGAGTGGCCGGCTGGCTAATTAGAATCCACGATACGCAGGATGGTTCCCAGACCATGGTGGCACCAGTGCCAAGTCGGGCTAGTTTGATGGTGCAAAGTGGCTCCTGCAATCTGCCATCAAAAAGTTGGCAGGCGAGTTTTCTTTTCCAGGGAAAAGCGCCATTGTTTGTGTTTGGTGGACTGTGGCTGGGAGTGGCCGGCTGGCTCCTTAGAATCCACGATACGCAGGATGGTTCCCAGACCAGAGGTGGCACCAGTTCCAAGTCGGGCTGGTTTGATAGTACCAAGTGGCTCCTGCAATCTGCCATCCAGAAACGGGGCAGTTTACTTTTGTTTGCCAGGGTAACGGGCCGAGGTTTCTGTCTGGGGGCCTATGGCTGGGAGTGACCGGCTGGCTCCTTAAAAGCTTAGATAGGCAGGATGGTTACCAGACCCATGGTGGCACCAGTGCCAAGTTGGGCTGATTTGATAGTATCAAGCGGCTCCTGCAATCTGCCATCAAAATGGTGGCAGGCGAGTTTTGTTTTCCAGGGAAAAGTGCCGTTGATTTTTTTTGGTGGCCTGTGGCTGGGAGTGGCCAGCTGGCTCCTTATAATCCACGATACGCAGGATGGTTCCCAGACCAGAGGTGGCACCAGTGCCAAGTCGGGCTGGTTTGATGGTCCAAAGTGGCTCCTGCTATCTGCCATTAAAAAGTTGGCATACCAGTTTTGTTTTCCAGGGAAAAGCGCCGTTGTTTGTGTTTGGGGTTCTGTGGCTGGGAGTGGCCAGCTGGCTCCTTAGAATCCACGATACGCAGGATGGTTCCCAGACCAGAGGTGGCACCAGTGCCAAGTCGGGCTGGTTTGATGGTGCAAAGTGGCTCCTGCAATCTGCCATCCAGAAGCGGGGTAGCATACTTTTGTTTGCCAGGGAAACCGGCAATGCTTTGTGTCTGGGGCCTATGGCTGGGAGTGACCGGCTGGCTCCTGAAAAGCTACGATAGGCAGGATGGTGACCAGACCCATGGTGGCACCAGTGCCAAGTTGGGCTGGTTTGATAGTACCAAGCGGCTCCTGCAATCTGCCATCAAAAAGTTGGCAGGCGAGTTCTGTTTTCCAGGAAAAAGCGCCGTTGTTTTTGTTTGGGGGCCTGTGGCTGGGAGTGGCCGGCTGGCTCCTGAAAATCCACGATAGGCAGGATGGCTACCAGACCCATGGTGGCAGCAGTGCCAAGTTGGGCTGGTTTGATAGTACCAAGTGGCTCCTGCAATCTGCCATCCAGAAGCGGGGCAGCTTACTTTTGTTTGCCAGGGAAACGGGCCGAGGTTTGTGTCTGGGGGCCTATGGCTGGGAGTGACCGGCTGGCTCCTGAAAAGCTACGATAGGCAGGATGGTTACCAGACTCATGGTGGCAGCAGTGCCAAGTTGGGCTGATTTGATAGTACCAAGCGGCTCCTGCAATCTGCCATCAAAAAGTTGGCAGGCGAGTTTTGTTTTCCAGGGAAAAGTGCCATTGTTTGTGTTTGGTGGACTGTGGCTGGGAGTGGCCGGTTGGCTCCTTAGAATCCACGATACGCAGGATGGTTCCCAGACCAGAGGTGGCACCAGTTCCAAGTCGGGCTAGTTTCATGGTGCAAAGTGGCTCCTGCAATCTGCCATCCAGAAGCGGGGTAGCTTACTTTTGTTTGCCAGGGAAACGGGCCGAGGTTTTTTCTGGGGGCCTATGGGTGGGACTCTCCGGCTGGCTTCTGAAAAGCTACGATAGGCAGGATGGTGACCAGACCCATGGTGGCACCAGTGCCAAGTTAGGCTGGTTTGATAGTACCAAGTGGCTCCTGCAATCTGCCATCAAAAAGTTGGCAGGCGAGTTTTGTTTTCCAGGGAAAAGCGCCGTTGTTTGTGTTTGGGGGCCTGTGGCTGGGAGTGGCCGGCTGGCTCCTTAGAATCCACGATACGCAGGATTGTTCCCAGACAAGAGGTGGCACCAGTGCCAAGTCGGGCTGGTTTGATGGTGCAAAGTGGCTCCTGCAATCTGCCATCAAAATGGTGGCAGGCGAATTTTGTTTTCCAGGGAAAAGCGCCGTTCTTTGTGTTTGGGGGCCTGTGGCTGGGAGTGGCCGGCTGGCTAATTAGAATCCACGATACGCAGGAGGGTTCCCAGACCAGAGGTGGCACCAGTGCCAAGTCGGGCTAGTTTGATGGTGCAAAGTGGCTCCTGCAATCTGCCATTGAAAAGTTGGCATGCCAGTTTTGTTTTCCAGGGAAAAGTGCCGTTGTTTGTGTTTGGTGGACTGTGGCTGGGAGTGGCCAGCTGGCTCCTTAGAATCCACGATACGCAGGATGGTTCCCAGACCAGAGGTGGCACCAGTTCCAAGTCGGGCTGGTTTGATGGTGCAAAGTGGCTCCTGCAATCTGCCATCCTGAAGCGGGGTAGCATACTTTTGTTTGCCGGGGAAACCGGCAGTGCTTTGTGTCTGGGGCCTATGGCTGGGAGTGACCGGCTGGCTCCTGAAAAGCTACAATAGGCAGGATGGTTACCAGACCCATGGTGGAACCAGTCCCAAGTTGGGCTGATTTGATAGTACCAAGTGGTTCCTGCAATCTGCCATCAAAAAGTTGGCAGGCCAGTTTTGTTTTCCAGGGAAAAGCGCCGTTGTTTGTGTTTGGGGGCCTGTGGCTGGGAGTAGCTGGCTGGCTCCTGAAAAGCTACGATAGGCAGGATGGCTACCAGACCCATGGTGGCAGCAGTGCCAAGTTGGGCTGGTTTGATAGTACCAAGTGGCTCCTGCAATCTGCCATCCAGAAGCGGGGCAGCTTACTTTTTTTTGCCAAGGAAACGGGCCGTGGTTTTTGTCTGGGGGCCTATGGCTGGCAGTGTCCGGCTGGCTCCTGAAATTCCATGATACGCAGCATGGTTCCCAGACCCAAGGTGGCACCAGTGCCAAGTAGGGCTGGTTTGACAGAGTCAAGCGCCTCCTGCAATCTCCCATCCAGAAGTGGGGCAGCTGAGTTTTTTTTGCCTGTGAATCGGGCCATTGTTTTTGATTGGGGTCTGTGGCCGAGAGTGGTCGGCTGGCTCCTGACAATCCACAATACGCAGGATGGTTCACAGACCCAAGGTGGCACCAGTGCCAAGTCGGGCTGGTTTGATAGTTCCAAGTGGCTCCTGCAATCTGCCATCCAGAAGCGGGGCAGCGGATTTTTGTTTGCCAGAGAAAAGGGCCGTGGTTTGTTTTTGGGGGCATATGGCTGGGAGTGGCCGGCTGGCTCCTTAAAATCCTCGATACGCAGGATGGTGACCAGAACCAAGGTGGCACCAATGCCAAGTTGGGCTGTTTTTGTAATACCAAGTGCGTCCTGCAATTTGCCATCCAGAAGAGGGGCAGTTGAGTTTTGTTTGCCAGAGAAAAGGGCCGTGGTTTGTGTTTGAGGGCATATGGCTGAGAGTGGCCGGCTGACCCCTGAAAATCCACAATAGGCAGGATGGTTCCCAGAGCCAAGGTGGCACCAGTGCCAAGTTGGGCTGGTTTGATAGTACTAAATAGCTCCTGCAATCTGCCATCCAGAAGCGGGGCAGTTTAATTTTGTTTGCCAGGGAAACGGGCCGAGGTTTTTGTCTGGGGGCCTATGGCTGGGAGTGACGGGCTGGCTCCTGAAAAGCTACGATAGGCACGATGGTGACCAGACACATGGTGGCACCAGTGCCAAGTTGGGCTGGTTTGATAGTACAAAGTGGCTCCTGCAATCTGCCATCAAAAAGTTGGCAGGCGAGTTTTGTTTTCCAGGGAAAAGCGCCGTTTTTTGTGTTTGGGGGCCTGTGGCTAGGAGTGGCCAGCTGGCTCCTTATAATCCACGATACGCAGGATGGTTCCCAGACCAGAGGTGGCACCAGTGCCAAGTCGGGCTGGTTTGATGGTGCAAAGTGGCTCCTGCAATCTGCCATCCAGAAGCGGGGCAGCTGAGTTTTGTTTGCCAGAGAAAAGGGCCGTGGTTTTTTTTTGGCGGCATATGGCTGGAAGTGGCCAACTGGCTCCTTAAAATGCTCGATACGCAGGATGGTGACCAGACCCAAGGTGGCACCAGTGCCAAGTTGTGCTGTTTTTGTAGTACCAAGTGCGTCCTGCAATTTGCCATCCAGAAGAGGGGCAGTTGAGTTTTGTTTGCCAGAGAAAAGGGCCATGGTTTTTGTTTGGGTGCATATGGCTGAGAGTGGCCGGCTGGCCCATGAAAATCCACAATAGGCAGGATGCTTCCCAGAGCCAAGGTGGCACCAGGGCCAAGTTGGGCTGGTTTGATAGTACTAAATAGCTCCTGCAATCTGCCATCCAGAAGCGGGGCAGCTGAGTTTTGTTTGCCAGGGAAACGGGCCGAGGTTTTTGTCTGGGGGCCTATGGCTGGGAGTGACCGGCTGGCTCCTGAAAAGCTACGATACGCAGGATGGTTACCAAACCAATGGTGGAACCAGTGCCAAGTTGGGCTGGTTTGATAGTACCAAGTGGTTCCTGCAATCTGCCATCAAAAAGTTGGCAGGCGAGTTTTGTTTTCCAGGGAAAAGCGCCGTTGTTTGTGTTTGGTGGCCTGTGGCTGGGAGTGGCCGGCTGGCTCCTTAGAATCCACGATACGCAGGATGGTTCCCAGACCAGAGGTGGCACCAGTTCCAAGTCGGGCTAGTTTGATGGTGCAAAGTGGCTCCTGCAATCTGCCATCCAGAAGCGGGGTAGCTTACTTTTGTTTGCCAGGGAAACGGGCCGAGGATTTTTCTGGGGGCCTATGGGTGGGACTGTCCGGCTGGCTCCTGAAAAGCTACGATACGCAGGATGGTGACCAGACCCATGGTGGCACCAGTGCCAAGTTGGGCTGGTTTGATAGTACCAAGTGGCTCCTGCAATCTGCCATCAAAAAGTTGGCAGGCGAGTTTTGTTTTCCAGGGAAAAGCGCCGTTGTTTGTGTTTGGGGGCCTGTGGCTGGGAGTGGCCGGCTGGCTCCTTAGAATCCACAATAGGCAGGATGGTTCCCAGACCAGAGGTGGCACCAGTGCCAAGTCGGGCTGGTTTGATGGTGCAAAGTGGCTCCTGCAATCTGCCATCAAATTGTTGGCAGGCGAATTTTGTTTTCCAGGGAAAAGCGCCGTTGTTTGTGTTTGGGGGCCTGTGGCTGGGAGTGGCCGGCTGGCTAATTAGAATCCACGATACGCAGGATGGTTCCCAGACCAGAGGTGGCACCAGTGCCAAGTCGGGCTAGTTTGATGGTGCAAAGTGGCTCCTGCAATCTGCCATTAAAAAGTTGGCAGGCCAGTTTTGTTTTCCAGGGAAAAGCGCCGTTGTTTGTATTTGGGGGCCTGTGGCTGGGAGTGGCCAGCTGGCTCCTTAGAATCCACGATACGCAGGATGGTTCCCAGACCAGAGGTGGCACCAGTGCCAAGTCGGGCTGGTTTGATGGTGCAAAGTGGCTCCTGCAATCTGCCATCCAGAAGCGGGGAAGTTGAGTTTTGTTTGCCAGAGAAAATTGCCGTGGTTTTTTTTTGGGGGCATATGGCTTGGAGTGGCCGGCTGGCTCCTTAAAATGCTCGATACGCAGGATGGTGACCAGACCCACGGTGGCACCAGTGCCAAGTTGTGCTGTTTTTGTAGTACCAAGTGCGTCCTGCAATTTGCCATTCAGAAGAGGGGGAGTTGAGTTTTGTTTGCCAGAGAAAAGGGCCGTGGTTTGTGTTTGAGGGCATATGGCTGAGAGTGGCCGGCTGAACCCTGAAAATCCACAATAGGCAAGATGGTTCCCAGAGCCAAGGTGGCACCAGTGCCAAGTCGGGCTGGTTTGATAGTACTAAATAGCTCCTGCAATCTGCCATCCAGAAGCGGGGCAGCTTAATTTTGTTTGCCAGGGAAATGGGCCGAGGTTTCTGTCTGGGGGCCTATGGCTGGGAGTGACCGGCTGGCTCCTGAAAAGCTACGATAGGCAGGATGATTCCCAGACCAGAGGTGGCACCAGTGCCAAGTCGGGCTAGTTTGATGGTGAAAAGTGGCTCCTACAATCTACCATCAAAAAGTTGGCAGGCGAGTTTTGTTTTCCAGGGAAAAGTGCCGTTGATTTTCTTTGGCGGCCTGTGGCTGGGAGTGGCCGGCTGGCTCCTTAGAATCCACGATACGCAGGATGGTTCCCAGACCAGAGGTGGCACCAGTTCCAAGTTGGGCTTGTTTGATAGTACCAAGTGGCTCCTGCAATCTGCCATCCAGAAGCGGGGCAGCTTACTTTTGTTTGCTAGGGAAACGGGCCGAGGTTTTTGTCTGGGGGCCTATGGCTGGGAGTGACTGGCTGGCTCCTGAAAAGCTACGATAGGCAGGATGGTTACCAGACTCATGGTGGCACCAGTGCCACGTTGGGCTCATTTGATAGTACCAAGCGGCTCCTGCAATCTGCCATCAAAAAGTTGGCAGGCAAGTTTTGTTTTCCAGGGGAAAGCGCCGTTGTTTGTGTTTGGCGGCCTGTGGCTGGGAGTGGCCGGCTGGCTCCTTAGAATCCACAATAGGCAGGATGGTTCCCAGACAAGAGGTGGCACCAGTGCCAAGTCGGGCTAGTTTGATGGTGCAAAGTGGCTCCTGAAATCTGCCATCAAAATGTTGGCAGGCGAATTTTGTTTTCCAGGGAAAAGCGCCGTTGTTTGTGTTTGGGGGCCTGTGGCTGGGAGTGGCCGGCTGGCTAATTAGAATCCACGATACGCAGGATGGTTCCCAGACCAGAGGTGGCACCAGTGCCAAGTCGGGCTAGTTTGATGGTACAAAGTGGCTCCTGCAATCTGCCATTAAAAAGTTGGCAGGCCAGTCTTGTTTTCCAGGGAAAAGCGCCGTTGTTTGTATTTGGGGGCCTGTGGCTGGGAGTGGCCAGCTGGCTCCTTATAATCCACGATACGCAGGATGGTTCCCAGACCAGAGGTGGCACCAGTGCCAAGTCGGGCTGGTTTGATGGTGCAAAGTGGCTCCTGCAATCTGCCATCCAGAAGCGGGGCAGCTGAGTTTTGTTTGCCAGAGAAAAGGGCCGTGGTTTTTTTTTGGGGGCATATGGCTGGGAGTGGCCGGCTGGCTCCTTAAAATGCTCGATACGCAGGATGGTGACCAGACCCAAGGTGGCACCAGTGCCAAGTTGTGCTGTTTTTGTAGTACCAAGTGCGTCCTGCAATTTGCCATCCAGAAGAGGGGCAGTTGAGTTTTGTTTGCCAGAGAAAAGGGCCGTGGTTTGTGTTTGAGGGCATATGGCTGAGAGTGGCCGGCTGAACCCTGAAAATCCACAATAGGCAAGATGGTTCCCAGAGCCAAGGTGGCACCAGTGCCAAGTCGGGCTGGTTTGATAGTACTAAATGGCTCCTGCAATCTGCCATCCAGAAGCGGGGCAGCTTAATTTTGTTTGCCAGGGAAACGGGCCGAGGTTTGTGTCTGGGGGCCTATGGCTGGGAGTGACCGGCTGGCTCCTGAAAAGCTACGATAGGCAGGATGGTTCCCAGACCAGAGGTGGCACCAGTGCCAAGTCGGGCTAGTTTGATGGTGAAAAGTGGCTCCTGCAATCTGCCATGAAAAAGTTTGCAGGCGAGTTTTGTTTTCCAGGGAAAAGTGCCGTTGTTTGTGTTTGGTGGACTGTGGCTGGGAGTGGCCGGCTGGCTCCTTAGAATCCACGATACGCAGGATGGTTCCCAGACCAGAGGTGGCACCAGTTCCAAGTCGGGCTTGTTTGATAGTACCAAGTGGCTCCTGCAATCTGCCATCCAGAAGCGGGGCAGCTTACTTTTGTTTGCCAGGGAAATGGGCCGAGGTTTGTGTCTGGGGGCCTATGGCTGGGAGTGACCGGCTGGCTCCTGAAAAGCTACGATAGGCAGGATGGTGACCAGACCCATGGTGGCACCAGTGCCAAGTTGGGCTGATTTGATAGTATCAAGCGGCTCCTGCAATCTGCCATCAAAAAGTTGGCAGGCGAGTTTTGTTTTCCAGGGAAAAGTGCCGTTGATTTTTTTGTTGGCCTGTGGCTGGGAGTGGCCGGCTGGCTCCTTAGAATCCACGATACGCAGGATGGTTCCCAGACCAGAGGTGGCACCAGTTCCAAGTTGGGCTTGTTTGATAGCACCAAGTGGCTCCTGCAATCTGCCATCCAGAAGCGGGGCAGCTTACTTTTGTTTGCAAGGGAAAAGGGCCGAGGTTTTTGTCTGGGGGCCTATGGATCGGAGTGACTGGCTGGCTCCTGAAAAGCTACGATAGGCAGGATGGTTACCAGACTCATGGTGGCACCAGTGCCACGTTGGGCTGATTTGATAGTACCAAGCGGCTCCTGCAATCTGCAATCAAAAAGTTGGCAGGCGAGTTTTGTTTTCCAGGGGAAAGCGCCGTTGTTTGTGTTTGGGGGCCTATGGCTGGGAGTGGCCGGCTGGCTAATTAGAATCCACGATACGCAGGATGGTTCCCAGACCATGGTGGCACCAGTGCCAAGTCGGGCTAGTTTCATGGTGCAAAGTGGCTCCTGCAATCTGCCATGAAAAAGTTGGCAGGCGAGTTTTGTTTTCCAGGGAAAAGTGCCGTTGTTTGTGTTTGGTGGACTGTGGCTGGGAGTGGCCGGCTGGCTCCTTAGAATCCACGATCTGCAGGATGGTTCCCAGACCAGAGGTGGCACCAGTTTCAAGTCGGGCTGGTTTGATAGTACCAAGTGCGTCCTGCAATCTGCCATCCAGAAGCGGGGCAGCTTACTTTTGTTTGCAAGGGAAACGAGCCGAGGTTTGAGTCTGGGGGCCTATGGCTGGGAGTGACCGGCTGGCTCCTGAAATGCTACGATAGGCAGGATGGTTACCAGACCCATGGTGGCACCAGTGCCAAGTTGGGCTGATTTGATAGTATCAAGCGGCTCCTGCAATCAGCCCTCAAAAAGATGGCTGGCGAGTTTTGTTTTCCAGGGAAAAGTGCCGTTGATTTTTTTTGGTGGCCTGTGGCTGGGAGTGGCCAGCTGGCTCCTTATAATCCACGATACGCAGGATGGTTCCCAGACCAGAGGTGGCACCAGTGCCAAGTCGGGCTGGTTTGATGGTGCAAAGTGGCTCCTGCAATCTGCCATCCAGAAGTGGGGCAGCTGAGTTTTGTTTGCCAGAGAAAAGGGCCGTGGTTTTTTTTGGGGGGCATATGGCTTGGAGTGGCCGGCTGGCTCCTTAAAATGCTCGATAGGCAGGATGGTGACCAGACCCAAGGTGGCACCAGTGCCAAGTTGTGCTGTTTTTGTAGTACCAAGTGCGTCCTGCAATTTGCCATCCTGAAGAGGGGCAGTTGAGTTTTGTTTGCCAGAGAAAAGGGCCGTGGTTTGTGTTTGAGGGCATATGGCTGAGAGTGGCCGGCTGACCCCTGAAAATCCACAATAGGCAGGATGGTTCCCAGAGCCAAGGTGGCACCAGTTCCAAGTCGGGCTGGTTTGATAGTACTAAATAGCTCCTGCAATCTGCCATCCAGAAGCGGGGCAGCTTAATTTTGTTTGCCAGGGAAACGGGCCGAGGTTTGTGTCTGGGGGCCTATGGTTGGGAGTGACCGGCTGGCTCCTGAAAAGCTACGATAGGCAGGATGGTTACCAGACCAGAGGTGGCACCAGTGCCAAGTCGGGCTAGTTTGATGGTGAAAAGTGGCTCCTGCAATCTGCCATCAAAAAGTTGGCAGGCGAGTTTGGTTTTCCAGGGAAAAGTGCCGTTGATTTTGCTTGGCAGCCTGTGGCTGGGAGTGGCCGGCTGGCTCCTTAGAATCCACGATACGCAGGATGGTTCCCAGACCAGAGGTGGCACCAGTTCCAAGCCGGGCTTGTTTGATAGTACCAAGTGGCTCCTCCAATCTGCTATCCAGAAGTGGGGCGGCTTACTTTTGTTTGCCAGGGAAACGGGCCGAGGTTTGTGTCTGGGGGCCTATGGCTGGGAGTGACTGGCTGGCTCCTGAAAAGCTACGATAGGCAGGATGGTTACCAGACTCATGGTGGCACCAGTGCCAAGTTGGGCTGATTTGATACTATCAAGCGGCTCCTGCAATCTGCCATCAAAAAGTTGGCAGGCGAGTTTTGTTTTCCAGGGAAAAGTGCCGTTGATTTTTTTTGGTGGCCTATGGCTGGGAGTGGCCGGCTGGCTCCTTAGAATCCACGATACGCAGCATGGTTCCCAGACCAGAGGTGGCACCAGTTCCAAGTCGGGCTGGTTTGATAGTACCAAGTGGCTCCTGCAATCTGCCATCCAGAAACGGGGCGGCTTACTTTTGTTTGCCAGGGAAACGGGCCGTGGTTTGTGTCTGGGGGCCTATGGCTGGGAGTGACTGGCTGGCTCCTGAAAAGCTACGATAGGCAGGATGTTTACCAGACTCATGGGGGCACCAGTGCCAAGTTGGGCTGATTTGATAGTACCAAGCGGCTCCTGCAATCTGCCATCAAAAATTTGGCAGGCGAGTTTTGTTTTCCAGGGAAAAGCGCCGTTGTTTGTGTTTGGTGGACTGTGGCTGGGAGTGGCCGGCTGGCTCCTTAGAATCCACGATACGCAGGATGGTTCCCAGACCAGAGGTGGCACCACTGCCAAGTCGGGCTAGTTTGATGGTGCAAAGTGGCTCCTGCAATCTGCCATGCAGAAGCGGGGTAGCTTACTTTTGTTTGCCCGGGAAACGGGCCGAGGTTTTTTCTGGGGGCCTATGGGTGGGACTGTCCGGCTGGCTCCTGAAAAGCTACGATAGGCAGGATGGTGACCAGACCCATGGTGGCACCAGTGCCAAGTTGGGCTGGTTTGATAGTACCAAGTGGCTCCTGCAATCTGCCATCAAAAAGTTGGCAGGTGAGTTTTTTTTTCCAGGGAAAAGCGCCGTTGTTTGTGTTTGGGGGCCTGTGGCTGGGAGTGGCCGGCTGGCTCCTTAGAATCAACGATACGCAGGATGGTTCCCAGACAAGAGGTGGCACCAGTGCCAAGTCGGGCTGGTTTGACGGTGCAAAGTGGCTTCTGCAATCTGCCATCAAAATATTGGCAGGCGAATTTTGTTTTCCAGGGAAAAGCGCCGTTCTTTGTGTTTGGGGGCCTGTGGCTGGGAGTGGCCGGCTGGCTAATTAGAATCCACGATACGCAGGATGGTTCCCAGACCAGAGGTGGCACCAGTGCCAAGTTGGGCTAGTTTGATGGTGCAAAGTGGCTCCTGCAATCTGCCATCCAGAAGCGGGGCAGCTGAGTTTTGTTTGCCAGAGAAAAGGGCCGTGGTTTTTTTTTGGGGGCATATGGCTGGGAGTGGCCGGCTGGCTCCTTAAAATGCTCGATACGCAGGATGGTGACCAGACCCAAGGTGGCACCAGTGCCAAGTTGTGCTGTTTTTGTAGTACCAAGTGCGTCCTGCAATTTGCCATCCAGAAGAGGGGCAGTTGAGTTTTGTTTGCCAGAGAAAAGGGCCGTGGTTTGTGTTTGAGGGCATATGGCTGAGAGTGGCCGGCTGACCCCTGAAAATCCACAATAGGCAGGATGGTTCCCAGAGCCAAGGTGGCACCAGTTCCAAGTCGGGCTGGTTTGATAGTACTAAATAGCTCCTGCAATCTGCCATCCAGAAGCGGGGCAGCTTAATTTTGTTTGCCAGGGAAACGGGCCGAGGTTTGTGCTGGGGGCCTATGGCTGGGAGTGACCGGCTGGCTCCTGAAAAGCTACGATAGGCAGGATGTTTACCAGACTCATGGGGGCACCAGTGCCAAGTTGGGCTGATTTGATAGTACCAAGCGGCTCCTGCAATCTGCCATCAAAAATTTGGCAGGCGAGTTTTGTTTTCCAGGGAAAAGCGCCGTTGTTTGTGTTTGGTGGACTGTGGCTGGGAGTGGCCGGCTGGCTCCTTAGAATCCACGATACGCAGGATGGTTCCCAGACCAGAGGTGGCACCACTGCCAAGTCGGGCTAGTTTGATGGTGCAAAGTGGCTCCTGCAATCTGCCATGCAGAAGCGGGGTAGCTTACTTTTGTTTGCCCGGGAAACGGGCCGAGGTTTTTTCTGGGGGCCTATGGGTGGGACTGTCCGGCTGGCTCCTGAAAAGCTACGATAGGCAGGATGGTGACCAGACCCATGGTGGCACCAGTGCCAAGTTGGGCTGGTTTGATAGTACCAAGTGGCTCCTGCAATCTGCCATCAAAAAGTTGGCAGGTGAGTTTTTTTTTCCAGGGAAAAGCGCCGTTGTTTGTGTTTGGGGGCCTGTGGCTGGGAGTGGCCGGCTGGCTCCTTAGAATCAACGATACGCAGGATGGTTCCCAGACAAGAGGTGGCACCAGTGCCAAGTCGGGCTGGTTTGACGGTGCAAAGTGGCTTCTGCAATCTGCCATCAAAATATTGGCAGGCGAATTTTGTTTTCCAGGGAAAAGCGCCGTTCTTGGTGTTTGGGGGCCTGTGGCTGGGAGTGGCCGGCTGGCTAATTAGAATCCACGATACGCAGGATGGTTCCCAGACCAGAGGTGGCACCAGTGCCAAGTTGGGCTAGTTTGATGGTGCAAAGTGGCTCCTGCAATCTGCCATCCAGAAGCGGGGCAGCTGAGTTTTGTTTGCCAGAGAAAAGGGCCGTGGTTTTTTTTTGGGGGCATATGGCTGGGAGTGGCCGGCTGGCTCCTTAAAATGCTCGATACGCAGGATGGTGACCAGACCCAAGGTGGCACCAGTGCCAAGTTGTGCTGTTTTTGTAGTACCAAGTGCGTCCTGCAATTTGCCATCCAGAAGAGGGGCAGTTGAGTTTTGTTTGCCAGAGAAAAGGGCCGTGGTTTGTGTTTGAGGGCATATGGCTGAGAGTGGCCGGCTGACCCCTGAAAATCCACAATAGGCAGGATGGTTCCCAGAGCCAAGGTGGCACCAGTTCCAAGTCGGGCTGGTTTGATAGTACTAAATAGCTCCTGCAATCTGCCATCCAGAAGCGGGGCAGCTTAATTTTGTTTGCCAGGGAAACGGGCCGAGGTTTGTGCTGGGGGCCTATGGCTGGGAGTGACCGGCTGGCTCCTGAAAAGCTACGATAGGCAGGATGGTTCCAGACCAGAGGTGGCACCAGTGCCAAGTCGGGCTAGTTTGATGGTGAAAAGTGGCTCCTGCAATCTGCCATCAAAAAGTTGGCAGGCGAGTTTTGTTTTCCAGGGAAAAGTGCCGTTGATTTTGTTTGGCGGCCTGTGGCTGGGAGTGGCCGGCTGGCTCCTTAGAATCCACGATACGCAGGATGGTTCCCAGACCAGAGGTGGCACCAGTTCCAAGTCGGGCTTGTTTGATAGTACCAAGTGGCTCCTGCAATCTGCCATCCAGAAGCGGGGCAGCTTACTTTTGTTTGCCAGGGAAACGGGCCGTGGTTTGTGTCTCGGGGCCTATGGCTGGGAGTGACCGGCTGGCTCCTGAAAAGCTACGATAGGCAGGATGGTTACCAGACCCATGGTGGCACCAGTGCCAAGTTGGGCTGATTTGATAGTATCAAGCGGCTCCTGCAATCTGCCATCAAAAAGTTGGCAGGCGAGTTTTGTTTTCCAGGGAAAAGTGCCGTTGATTTTTTTTGGCGGCCTGTGGCTGGGAGTGGCCGGCTGGCTCCTTAGAATCCACGATACGCAGGATGGTTCCCAGACCAGAGGTGGCACCAGTTCCAAGTCGGGCTTGTTTGATAGTACCAAGTGGCTCCTGCAATCTGCCATCCAGATTCGGGGCAGCTTACTTTTGTTTGCAAGGGAAACGGGCCGAGGTTTTTGTCTGGGGGCCTATGGCTGGGAGTGACTGGCTGGCTCCTGAAAAGCTACGATACGCAGGATGGTTACCAGACTCATGGTGGCACCAGTGCCACGTTGGGCTGATTTGATAGTACCAAGCGGCTCCTGCAATCTGCCATCAAAAAGTTGGCAGGCGAGTTTTGTTTTCCAGGGGAAAGCGCCGTTGATTGTGTTTGGGGGCCTATGGCTGGGAGTGGCCGGCTGGCTAATTAGAATCCACGATACGCAGGATGGTTCCCAGACCATGGTGGCACCAGTGCCAAGTCGGGCTAGTTTGATGGTGCAAAGTGGCTCCTGCAATCTGCCATGAAAAAGTTGGCAGGCGAGTTTTCTTTTCCAGGGAAAAGCGCCATTGTTTGTGTTTGGTGGACTGTGGCTGGGAGTGGCCGGCTGGCTCCTTAGAATCCACGATACGCAGGATGGTTCCCAGACCAGAGGTGGCACCAGTTCCAAGTCGGGCTTGTTTGATAGTACCAAGTGCCTCCTGCAATCTGCCATCCAGAAGCGGGGCAGCTTACTTTTGTTTGCAAGGGAAACGGGCCGAGGTTTTGTCTGGGGGCCTATGGCTGGGAGTGACCGGCTGGCTCCTGAAAAGCTACGATAGGCAGGATGGTTACCAGACTCATGGTGGCACCAGTGCCACGTTGGGCTGATTTGATAGTACCAAGCGGCTCCTGCAATCTGCCATCAAAAAGTTGGCAGGCGAGTTTTGTTTTCCAGGGGAAAGCGCCGTTGTTTGTGTTTGGGTGACTGTGGCTGGGAGTGGCCGGCTGGCTCCTTAGAATCCACGATACGCAGGATGGTTCCCAGACCAGAGGTGGCACCAGTTCCAAGTCGGGCTGGTTTGATAGTACCAAGTGGCTCCTGCAATCTGCCATCCAGAAGCGGGGCAGTTTACTTTTGTTTGCCAGGGAAACGGGCCGAGGTTTCTGTCTGGGGGCCTATGGCTGGGAGTGACCGGCTGGCTCCTGAAAAGCTACGATAGGCAGGATGGTGACCAGACCCATGGTGGCACCAGTGCCAAGTTGGGCTGATTTGATAGTACCAAGCGGCTCCTGCAATCTGCCATCAAAAAGTTGGCAGGCGAGTTTTGTTTTCCAGGGGAAAGCGCCGTTGTTTTTGTTTGGGGGCCTATGGCTGGGAGTGGCCGGCTGGCTAATTAGAAACCACGATACGGAGGATGGTTCCCAGACCATGGTGGCACCAGTGCCAAGTCGGGCTAGTTTGATGGTGCAAAGTGGCTCCTGCAATCTGCCATGAAAAATTTGGCAGGCGAGTTTTGTTTTCCAGGGAAAAGTGCCATTGTTTGTGCTTGGTGGACTGTGGCTGGGAGTGGCCGGCTGGCTCATTAGAATCCACGATACGCAGGATGGTTCCCAGACCAGAGGTGGCACCAGTTCCAAGTCGGGCTGGTTTGATAGTACCAAGTGGCTCCTGCAATCTGCCATCCAGAAGCGGGGCAGCTTACTTTTGTTTGCCAGGGAAACGGGCCGAGGTTTGTGTCTGGGGGCCTATGGCTGGGAGTGACTGGCTGGCTCCTGAAAAGCTACGATAGGCAGGATGGTTACCAGACCCATGGTGGCACCAGTGCCAAGTTGGGCTGATTTGGTAGTATCAAGCGGCTCCTGCAATCTGCCATCAAAAAGTTGGCAGGCAAGTTTTGTTTTCCAGGGAATAGTGCCGTTGATTTTTTTTGGTGGACTGTGGCTGGGAGTGGCTGGCTGGCTCCTTAGAATCCACGATACGCAGGATGGTTCCCAGACCAGAGGTGGCACCAGTGCCAAGTCGGGCTGGTTTGATGGTGCAAAGTGGCTCCTGCAATCTGCCATACAGAAGCGGGGCAGCTGAGTTTTGTTTGCCAGAGAAAAGGGCCGTGGTTTTTTTTGCGCGGCATATGGCTTGGAGTGGCCGGCTGGCTCCTTAAAATGCTCGATACACAGGATGGTGACCAGACCCAAGGTGGCACCAGTGCCAAGTTGTGCTGTTTTTGTAGTACCAAGTGCGTCCTGCAATTTGCCATCCAGAAGAGGGGCAGTTGAGTTTTGTTTGCCAGAGAAAAGGGCCGTGGTTTGTGTTTGAGGGCATATGGCTGAGAGTGGCCGGCTGACCCCTGAAAATCCACAATAGGCAGGATGGTTCCCAGAGCCAAGGTGGCACCAGTTCCAAGTCGGGCTGGTTTGATAGTACTAAATAGCTCCTGCAATCTGCCATCCAGAAGCGGGGCAGCTTAATTTTGTTTGCCAGGGAAACGGGCCGAGGTTTGTGTCTGGGGGCCTATGGCTGGGAGTGACTGGCTGGCTCCTGAAAAGCTACGATAGGCAGGATGGTTACCAGACTCATGGTGGCACCAGTGCCACGTTGGGCTGATTTGATAGTACCAAGCGGCTCCTGCAATCTGCCATCAAAAAGTTGGCAGGCGAGTTTTGTTTTCCAGGGAAAAGCGCCGTTGTTTGTGTTTGGGGGCCTATGGCTGGGAGTGACCGGCTGGCTAATTAGAATCCACGATACGCAGGATGGTGACCAGACCCAAGGTGGCACCAGTGCCATGTCGGGCTAGTTTGATGGTGAAAAGTGGCTCCTGCAATCTGCCATCAAAAAGTTGGCAGGCGAGTTTTGTTTTCCAAGGAAAAGTGCCGTTGATTTTGTTTGGTGGCCTGTGGCTGGGAGTGGCCGGCTGGCTCCTTAGAATCCACGATACGCAGGATGGTTCCCAGACCAGAGGTGGCACCAGTTCCAAGCCGGGCTTGTTTGATAGTACCAAGTGGCTCCTGCAATCTGCCATCCAGAAGCGGGGCAGCTTACTTTTGTTTGCCAGGGAAACGGGCCGAGGTTTGTGTCTGGGGGCCTATGACTGGGAGTGACTGGCTGGCTCCTGAAAAGCTACGATAGGCAGGATGGTGACCAGACCCATGGTGGCACCAGTGCCAAGTTGGGCTGGTTTGATACTATCAAGCGGCTCCTGCAATCTGCCATCAAAAAGTTGGCAGGCGAGTTTTGTTTTCCAGGGAAAAGTGCTGTTGAATTTTTTTGGTGGCCTATGGCTGGGAGTGGCCGGCTGGCTCCTTAGAATCCACGATACGCAGGATGGTTCCCAGACCAGAGGTGGCACCAGTTCCAAGTCGGACTGGTTTGAGAGTACCAAGTGGCTCCTGCAATCTGCCATCCAGAAACGGGGCGGCTTACTTTTGTTTGCCAGGGAAACGGGCCGTGGTTTGTGTCTGGGGGCCTATGGCTGGGAGTGACTGGCTGGCTCCTGAAAAGCTACGATAGGCAGGATGGTTACCAGACTCATGGGGGCACCAGTGCCAAGTTGGGCTGATTTGATAGTACCAAGCGGCTCCTGCAATCTGCCATCAAAAAGTTGGCAGGCGAGTTTTGTTTTCCAGGGAAAAGCGCCGTTGTTTGTGTTTGGTGGACTGCGGCTCGGAGTGGCCGGCTGGCTCCTTAGAATCCACGATACGCAGGATGGTTCCCAGACCAGAGGTGGCACCACTGCCAAGTCGGGCTAGTTTGATGGTGCAAAGTGGCTCCTGCAATCTGCCATCCAGAAGCGGGGTAGCTTACTTTTGTTTGCCAGGGAAACGGGCCGAGGTTTTTTCTGGGAGCCTAGGCGTGGGACTGTCCGGCTGGCTCCTGAAAAGCTACGATAGGCAGGATGGTGACCAGACCCATGGTGGCACCAGTGCCAAGTTGGGCTGGTTTGATAGTACCAAGTGGCTCCTGCAATCTGCCATCAAAAAGTTGGCAGGCGAGTTTTGTTTTCCAGGGATAAGCGCCGTTGTTTGTGTTTGGGGGCCTGTGGCTGGGAGTGGCCGGCTGGCTCCTTAGAATCAACGATACGCAGGATGGTTCCCAGACAAGAGGTGGCACCAGTGCCAAGTCGGGCTGGTTTTACGATGCAAAGTGGCTCCGGCAATCTGCCATCAAAATATTGGCAGGCGAATTTTGTTTTCCAGGGAAAAGCGCCGTTGTTTGTGTTTGGGGGCCTGTGGCTGGGAGTGGCCGGCTGGCTAATTAGAATCCACGATACGCAGGATGGTTCCCAGACCAGAGGTGGCACCAGTGCCAAGTCGGGCTAGTTTGATGGTGCAAAGTGGCTCCTGCAATCTGCCATTAAAAAGTTGGCAGGCCAGTTTTGTTTTCCAGGGAAAAGCGCCGTTGTTTGTGTTTGGGGGCCTGTGGCTGGGAGTGGCCAGCTGGCTCCTTATAATCCACGATACGCAGGATGGTTCCCAGACCAGAGGTGGCACCAGTGCCAAGTCGGGCTGGTTTGATGGTGCAAAGTGGCTCCTGCAATCTGCCATCCAGAAGCGGGGCAGCTGAGTTTTGTTTGCCAGAGAAAAGGGCCGTGGTTTTTTTTTGGGGGCATATGGCTGGGAGTGGCCGGCTGGCTCCTTAAAATGCTCGATACGCAGGATGGTGACCAGACCCAAGGTGGCACCAGTGCCAAGTTGTGCTGTTTTTGTAGTACCAAGTGCGTCCTGCAATTTGCCATCCAGAAGAGGGGCAGTTGAGTTTTGTTTGCCAGAGAAAAGGGCCGTGGTTTGTGTTTGAGGGCATATGGCTGAGAGTGGCCGGCTGACCCCTGAAAATCCACAATAGGCAGGATGGTTCCCAGAGCCAAGGTGGCACCAGTTCCAAGTCGGGCTGGTTTGATAGTACTAAATAGCTCCTGCAATCTGCCATCCAGAAGCGGGGCAGCTTAATTTTGTTTGCCAGGGAAACGGGCCGAGGTTTGTGTCTGGGGGCCTATGGCTGGGAGTGACCGGCTGGCTCCTGAAAAGCTACGATAGGCAGGATGGTTCCAGACCAGAGGTGGCACCAGTGCCATGTCGGGCTAGTTTGATGGTGAAAAGTGGCTCCTGCAATCTGCCATCAAAAAGTTGGCAGGCGAGTTTTGTTTTCCAGGGAAAAGTGCCGTTGATTTTGTTTGGCGGCCTGTGGCTGGGAGTGGCCGGCTGGCTCCTTAGAATCCACGATACGCAGGATGGTTCCCAGACCAGAGGTGGCACCAGTTCCAAGTCGGGCTTGTTTGATAGTACCAAGTGGCTCCTGCAATCTGCCATCCAGAAGCGGAGCAGCTTACTTTTGTTTGCCAGGGATACGGGCCGAGGTTTGTGTCTGGGGGCCTATGGCTGGGAGTGACTGGCTGGCTCCTGAAAAGCTACGATAGGCAGGATGGTTACCAGACTCATGGTGGCACCAGTGCCAAGTTGGGCTGATTTGATAGTACCAAGCGGCTCCTGCAATCTGCCATCAAAAAGTTGGCAGGCGAGTTTTGTTTTCCAGGGAAAAGCGCCGTTGGTTGTGTTTGGGGGCCTATGGCTGGGAGTGGTCGGCTGGCTAATTAGAATCCACGATACGCAGGATGGTTCCCAAAACAGAGGTGGCACCAGTGCCATGTCGGGCTGGTTTGATGTTGCAAAGTGGCTCCTGCAATCTGCCATGAAAAAGTTTGCAGGCGAGTTTTGTTTTCCAGGGAAATGTGCCGTTGTTTGTGTTTGGTGGACTGTGGCTGGGAGTGGCCGGCTGGCTCCTTAGAATCCACGATACGCAGGATGGTTCCCAGACCAGAGGTGGCACCAGTTCCAAGTTGGGCTTGTTTGATAGTACCAAGTGGCTCCTGCAATCTGCCATCCAGAAGCGGGGCAGCTTACTTTTGTTTGCCAGGGAAACGGGCCGAGGTTTGTGTCTGGGGGCCTATGGCTGGGAGTGACTGGCTGGCTCCTGAAAAGCTACGATAGGCAGGATGGTTACCAGACTCATGGTGGCACCAGTGCCACGTTGGGCTGATTTGATAGTACCAAGCGGCTCCTGCAATCTGCCATCAAAAAGTTGGCAGGCGAGTTTTGTTTTCCAGGGAAAAGCGCCGTTGTTTGTGTTTGGGGGCCTATGGCTGGGAGTGACCGGCTGGCTAATTAGAATCCACGATACGCAGGATGGTGACCAGACCCAAGGTGGCACCAGTGCCATGTCGGGCTAGTTTGATGGTGAAAAGTGGCTCCTGCAATCTGCCATCAAAAAGTTGGCAGGCGAGTTTTGTTTTCCAAGGAAAAGTGCCGTTGATTTTGTTTGGTGGCCTGTGGCTGGGAGTGGCCGGCTGGCTCCTTAGAATCCACGATACGCAGGATGGTTCCCAGACCAGAGGTGGCACCAGTTCCAAGCCGGGCTTGTTTGATAGTACCAAGTGGCTCCTGCAATCTGCCATCCAGAAGCGGGGCAGCTTACTTTTGTTTGCCAGGGAAACGGGCCGAGGTTTGTGTCTGGGGGCCTATGACTGGGAGTGACTGGCTGGCTCCTGAAAAGCTACGATAGGCAGGATGGTGACCAGACCCATGGTGGCACCAGTGCCAAGTTGGGCTGGTTTGATACTATCAAGCGGCTCCTGCAATCTGCCATCAAAAAGTTGGCAGGCGAGTTTTGTTTTCCAGGGAAAAGTGCTGTTGAATTTTTTTGGTGGCCTATGGCTGGGAGTGGCCGGCTGGCTCCTTAGAATCCACGATACGCAGGATGGTTCCCAGACCAGAGGTGGCACCAGTTCCAAGTCGGACTGGTTTGAGAGTACCAAGTGGCTCCTGCAATCTGCCATCCAGAAACGGGGCGGCTTACTTTTGTTTGCCAGGGAAACGGGCTGTGGTTTGTGTCTGGGGGCCTATGGCTGGGAGTGACTGGCTGGCTCCTGAAAAGCTACGATAGGCAGGATGGTTACCAGACTCATGGTGGCACCAGTGCCAAGTTGGGCTGATTTGATAGTACCAAGCGGCTCCTGCAATCTGCCATCAAAAAGTTGGCAGGCGAGTTTTGTTTTCCAGGGAAAAGCGCCGTTGTTTGTGTTTGGTGGACTGTGGCTCGGAGTGGCCGGCTGGCTCCTTAGAATCCACGATACGCAGGATGGTTCCCAGACCAGAGGTGGCACCACTGCCAAGTCGGGCTAGTTTGATGGTGCAAAGTGGCTCCTGCAATCTGCCATCCAGAAGCGGGGTAGCTTACTTTTGTTTGCCAGGGAAACGGGTCGAGGTTTTTTCTGGGGGCCTAGGCGTGGGACTGTCCGGCTGGCTCCTGAAAAGCTACGATAGGCAGGATGATGACCAGACCCATGGTGGCACCAGTGCCAAGTTGGGCTGGTTTGATAGTACCAAGTGGCTCCTGCAATCTGCCATCAAAAAGTTGGCAGGCGAGTTTTGTTTTCCAGGGATAAGCGCCGTTGTTTGTGTTTGGGGGCCTGTGGCTGGGAGTGGCCGGCTGGCTCCTTAGAATCAACGATACGCAGGATGGTTCCCAGACAAGAGGTGGCACCAGTGCCAAGTCGGGCTGGTTTTACGATGCAAAGTGGCTCCTGCAATCTGCCATCAAAATATTGGCAGGCGAATTTTGTTTTCCAGGGAAAAGCGCCGTTGTTTGTGTTTGGGGGCCTGTGGCTGGGAGTGGCCGGCTGGCTAATTAGAATCCACGATACGCAGGATGGTTCCCAGACCAGAGGTGGCACCAGTGCCAAGTCGGGCTAGTTTGATGGTGCAAAGTGGCTCCTGCAATCTGCCATTAAAAAGTTGGCAGGCCAGTTTTGTTTTCCAGGGAAAAGCGCCGTTGTTTGTGTTTGGGGGCCTGTGGCTGGGAGTGGCCAGCTGGCTCCTTATAATCCACGATACGCAGGATGGTTCCCAGACCAGAGGTGGCACCAGTGCCAAGTCGGGCTGGTTTGATGGTGCAAAGTGGCTCCTGCAATCTGCCATACAGAAGCGGGGCAGCTGAGTTTTGTTTGCCAGAGAAAAGGGCCGTGGTTTTTTTTTGGGGGCATATGGCTGGGAGTGGCCGGCTGGCTCCTTAAAATGCTCGATACGCAGGATGGTGACCAGACCCAAGGTGGCACCAGTGCCAAGTTGTGCTGTTTTTGTAGTACCAAGTGCGTCCTGCAATTTGCCATCCAGAAGAGGGGCAGTTGAGTTTTGTTTGCCAGAGAAAAGGGCCGTGGTTTGTGTTTGAGGGCATATGGCTGAGAGTGGCCGGCTGACCCCTGAAAATCCACAATAGGCAGGATGGTTCCCAGAGCCAAGGTGGCACCAGTTCCAAGTCGGGCTGGTTTGATAGTACTAAATAGCTCCTGCAATCTGCCATCCAGAAGCGGGGCAGCTTAATTTTGTTTGCCAGGGAAACGGGCCGAGGTTTGTGTCTGGGGGCCTATGGCTGGGAGTGACCGGCTGGCTCCTGAAAAGCTACGATAGGCAGGATGGTTCCAGACCAGAGGTGGCACCAGTGCCAAGTCGGGCTAGTTTGATGGTGAAAAGTGGCTCCTGCAATCTGCCATCAAAAAGTTGGCAGGCGAGTTTTGTTTTCCAGGGAAAAGTGCCGTTGATTTTGTTTGGCGGCCTGTGGCTGGGAGTGGCCGGCTGGCTCCTTAGAATCCACGATACGCAGGATGGTTCCCAGACCAGAGGTGGCACCAGTTCCAAGTCGGGCTTGTTTGATAGTACCAAGTGGCTCCTGCAATCTGCCATCCAGAAGCGGAGCAGCTTACTTTTGTTTGCCAGGGATACGGGCCGAGGTTTGTGTCTGGGGGCCTATGGCTGGGAGTGACTGGCTGGCTCCTGAAAAGCTACGATAGGCAGGATGGTTACCAGACTCATGGTGGCACCAGTGCCAAGTTGGGCTGATTTGATAGTACCAAGCGGCTCCTGCAATCTGCCATCAAAAAGTTGGCAGGCGAGTTTTGTTTTCCAGGGAAAAGCGCCGTTGGTTGTGTTTGGGGGCCTATGGCTGGGAGTGGTCGGCTGGCTAATTAGAATCCACGATACGCAGGATGGTTCCCAAAACAGAGGTGGCACCAGTGCCATGTCGGGCTGGTTTGATGTTGCAAAGTGGCTCCTGCAATCTGCCATGAAAAAGTTTGCAGGCGAGTTTTGTTTTCCAGGGAAATGTGCCGTTGTTTGTGTTTGGTGGACTGTGGCTGGGAGTGGCCGGCTGGCTCCTTAGAATCCACGATACGCAGGATGGTTCCCAGACCAGAGGTGGCACCAGTTCCAAGTTGGGCTTGTTTGATAGTACCAAGTGGCTCCTGCAATCTGCCATCCAGAAGCGGGGCAGCTTACTTTTGTTTGCCAGGGAAACGGGCCGAGGTTTGTGTCTGGGGGCCTATGGCTGGGAGTGACCGGCTGGCTCCTGAAAAGCTACGATAGGCAGGATGGTTACCAGACCCATGGTGGCACCAGTGCCAAGTTGGGCTGATTTGATAGTATCAAGCGGCTCCTGCAATCTGCCATCAAAAAGTTGGCAGGCGAGTTTTGTTTTCCAGGGAAAAGTGCCGTTGATTTTTTTTGGCGGCCTGTGGCTGGGAGTGGCCGGCTGGCTCCTTAGAATCCACGATACGCAGGATGGTTCCCAGACCAGAGGTGGCACCAGTTCCAAGTCGGGCTTGTTTGATAGTACCAAGTGGCTCCTGCAATCTGCCATCCAGAAGCGGGGCGGCTTACTTTTGTTTGCAAGGGAAACGGGCCGAGGTTTTTGTCTGGGGGCCTATGGCTGGGAGTGACTGGCTGGCTCCTGAAAAGCTACGATACGCAGGATGGTTACCAGACTCATGGTGGCACCAGTGCCACGTTGGGCTGGTTTGATAGTACCAAGCGGCTCCTGCAATCTGCCATCAAAAAGTTGGCAGGCGAGTTTTGTTTTCCAGGGGAAAGCGCCGTTGTTTGTGTTTTGGGGCCTATGGCTGGGAGTGGCCGGCTGGCTAATTAGAATCCACGATACGCAGGATGGTTCCCAGACCATGGTGGCACCAGTGCCAAGTCGGGCTAGTTTGATGGTGCAAAGTGGCTCCTGCAATCTGCCATCAAAAAGTTGGCAGGCGAGTTTTTTTTTCCAGGGAAAAGCGCCATTGTTTGTGTTTGGTGGACTCTGGCTGGGAGTGGCCGGCTGGCTCCTTAGAATCCACGATACGCAGGATGGTTCCCAGACCAGAGGTGGCACCAGTTCCAAGTCGGGCTGGTTTGATAGTACCAAGTGGCTCCTGCAATCTGCCATCCAGAAGCGGGGCAGCTTACTTTTGTTTGCCAGGGAAACGGGCCGAGGTTTCTGTCTGGGGGCCTATGGCTGGGAGTGACCGGCTGGCTCCTGAAAAGCTTAGATAGGCAGGATGGTTACCAGACCCATGGTGGCACCAGTGCCAAGTTGGGCTGATTTGATAGTATCAAGCGGCTCCTGCAATCTGCCATCAAAAAGTTGGCAGGCGAGTTTTGTTTTCCAGGGGAAAAGTGCCGTTGATTTTTTTTGGTGGCCTGTGGCTGGGAGTGGCCAGCTGGCTCCTTATAATCCACGATACGCAGGATGGTTCCCAGACCAGAGGTGGCACCAGTGCCAAGTCGGGCTGGTTTGATGGTCCAAAGTGGCTCCTGCTATCTGCCATTAAAAAGTTGGCATACCAGTTTTGTTTTCCAGGGAAAAGCGCCGTTGTTTGTGTTTGGGGTTCTGTGGCTGGGAGTGGCCAGCTGGCTCCTTATAATCCACGATACGCAGGATGGTTCCCAGACCAGAGGTGGCACCAGTGCCAAGTCGGGCTGGTTTGATGGTGCAAAGTGGCTCCTGCAATCTGCCATCCAGAAGCGGGGTAGCATACTTTTGTTTGCCAGGGAAACCGGCAATGCTTTGTGTCTGGGGCCTATGGCTGGGAGTGACCGGCTGGCTCCTGAAAAGCTACGATAGGCAGGATGGTGACCAGACCCATGGTGGCACCAGTGCCAAGTTGGGCTGGTTTGATAGTACCAAGCGGCTCCTGCAATCTGCCATCAAAAAGTTGGCAGGCGAGTTCTGTTTTCCAGGGAAAAGCGCCGTTGTTTTTGTTTGGGGGCCTGTGGCTGGGAGTGGCCGGCTGGCTCCTGAAAAGCTACGATAGGCAGGATGGCTACCAGACCCATGGTGGCAGCAGTGCCAAGTTGGGCTGGTTTGATAGTACCAAGTGGCTCCTGCAATCTGCCATCCAGAAGCGGGGCAGCTTACTTTTGTTTGCCAGGGAAACGGGCCGAGGTTTGTGTCTGGGGGCCTATGGCTGGGAGTGACCGGCTGGCTCCTGAAAAGCTACGATAGGCAGGATGGTTACCAGACTCATGGTGGCAGCAGTGCCAAGTTGGGCTGATTTGATAGTACCAAGCGGCTCCTGCAATCTGCCATCAAAAAGTTGGCAGGCGAGTTTTGTTTTCCAGGGAAAAGTGCCATTGTTTGTGTTTGGTGGACTGTGGCTGGGAGTGGCCGGTTGGCTCCTTAGAATCCACGATACGCAGGATGGTTCCCAGACCAGAGGTGGCACCAGTTCCAAGTCGGGCTAGTTTCATGGTGCAAAGTGGCTCCTGCAATCTGCCATCCAGAAGCGGGGTAGCTTACTTTTGTTTGCCAGGGAAACGGGCCGAGGTTTTTTCTGGGGGCCTATGGGTGGGACTCTCCGGCTGGCTTCTGAAAAGCTACGATAGGCAGGATGGTGACCAGACCCATGGTGGCACCAGTGCCAAGTTAGGCTGGTTTGATAGTACCAAGTGGCTCCTGCAATCTGCCATCAAAAAGTTGGCAGGCCAGTTTTGTTTTCCAGGGAAAAGCGCCGTTGTTTGTGTTTGGGGGCCTGTGGCTGGGAGTGGCCGGCTGGCTCCTTAGAATCCACGATACGCAGGATTGTTCCCAGACAAGAGGTGGCACCAGTGCCAAGTCGGGCTGGTTTGATGGTGCAAAGTGGCTCCTGCAATCTGCCATCAAAATGGTGGCAGGCGAATTTTGTTTTCCAGGGAAAAGCGCCGTTGTTTGTGTTTGGGGGCCTGTGGCTGGGAGTGGCCGGCTGGCTAATTAGAATCCACGATACGCAGGAGGGTTCCCAGACCAGAGGTGGCACCAGTGCCAAGTCGGGCTAGTTTGATGGTGCAAAGTGGCTCCTGCAATCTGCCATTGAAAAGTTGGCATGCCAGTTTTGTTTTCCAGGGAAAAGTGCCGTTGTTTGTGTTTGGTGGACTGTGGCTGGGAGTGGCCAGCTGGCTCCTTAGAATCCACGATACGCAGGATGGTTCCCAGACCAGAGGTGGCACCAGTTCCAAGTCGGGCTGGTTTGATGGTGCAAAGTGGCTCCTGCAATCTGCCATCCTGAAGCGGGGTAGCATACTTTTGTTTGCCAGGGAAACCGGCAGTGCTTTGTGTCTGGGGCCTATGGCTGGGAGTGACCGGCTGGCTCCTGAAAAGCTACAATAGGCAGGATGGTTACCAGACCCATGGTGGAACCAGTCCCAAGTTGGGCTGATTTGATAGTACCAAGTGGTTCCTGCAATCTGCCATCAAAAAGTTGGCAGGCCAGTTTTGTTTTCCAGGGAAAAGCGCCGTTGTTTTTGTTTGGGGGCCTGTGGCTGGGAGTAGCTGGCTGGCTCCTGAAAAGCTACGATAGGCAGGATGGCTACCAGACCCATGGTGGCAGCAGTGGCAAGTTGGGCTGGTTTGATAGTACCAAGTGGCTCCTGCAATCTGCCATCCAGAAGCGGGGCAGCTTACTTTTTTTTGCCAAGGAAACGGGCCGTGGTTTTTGTCTGGGGGCCTATGGCTGGCAGTGTCCGGCTGGCTCCTGAAATTCCATGATACGCAGCATGGTTCCCAGACCCAAGGTGGCACCAGTGCCAAGTAGGGCTGGTTTGACAGAGTCAAGCGCCTCCTGCAATCTCCCATCCAGAAGTGGGGCAGCTGAGTTTTTTTTGCCTGTGAATCGGGCCATTGTTTTTGATTGGGGTCTGTGGCCGAGAGTGGTCGGCTGGCTCCTGACAATCCACAATACGCAGGATGGTTCACAGACCCAAGGTGGCACCAGTGCCAAGTCGGGCTGGTTTGATAGTTCCAAGTGGCTCCTGCAATCTGCCATCCAGAAGCGGGGCAGCGGATTTTTGTTTGCCAGAGAAAAGGGCCGTGGTTTGTTTTTGGGGGCATATGGCTGGGAGTGGCCGGCTGGCTCCTTAAAATCCTCGATACGCAGGATGGTGACCAGAACCAAGGTGGCACCAATGCCAAGTTGTACTGTTTTTGTAGTACCAAGTGCGTCCTGCAATTTGCCATCCAGAAGAGGGGCAGTTGAGTTTTGTTTGCCAGAGAAAAGGGCCATGGTTTTTGTTTGGGTGCATATGGCTGAGAGTGGCCGGCTGGCCCCTGAAAATCCACAATAGGCAGGATGGTTCCCAGAGCCAAGGTGGCACCAGTTCCAAGTCGGGCTGGTTTGATAGTACTAAATAGCTCCTGCAATCTGCCATCCAGAAGCGGGGCAGCTTAATTTTGTTTGCCAGGGAAACGGGCCGAGGTTTGTGTCTGGGGGCCTATGGCTGGGAGTGACCGGCTGGCTCCTGAAAAGCTACGATAGGCAGGATGGTGACCAGACCCATGGTGGCACCAGTGCCAAGTTGGGCTGGTTTGATAGTACCAAGCGGCTCCTGCAATCTCCCATCAAAAAGTTGGCAGGTGAGTTCTGTTTTCCAGGGAAAAGCGCCGTTGTTTTTGTTTGGGGGCCTGGGGCTGGGAGTGGCCGGCTGGCTCCTGAAAAGCTACGATAGGCAGGATGGCTACCAGACCCATGGTGGCAGCAGTGCCAAGTTGGGCTGGTTTGATAGTACTAAGTGGCTCCTGCAATCTGCCATCCAGAAGCGGGGCAGCTTACTTTTTTTTGCCAAGGAAACGGGCCGTGGTTTTTGTCTGGGGGCCTATGGCTGGGAGTGACCGGCTCGGTCGTGAAAAGCTACGATAGGCAGGATGGTTACCAGACCCATGGTGGCACCAGTGCCAAGTTGGGCTGGTTTGATAGTACCAAGTGGCTCCTGCAATCTGCCATCTAAAAGCGGGGCAGCTGAGTTTTGCTTGCCAGAGAAAAGGGCTGTGGTATATGTTTGGGTCCTGTGGCTGGCAGTGGCCGGCTGGCTCCTGAAATTCCATGATATGCAGCATGGTTCCCAGACCCAAGGTGGCACCAGTGCCAAGTAGGGCTGGTTTGACAGCGTCAAGCGCCTCCTGCAATCTCCCATCCAGAAGTGGGGCAGCTGAGTTTTTTTTGCCTGTGAATCGGGCCCTTGTTTTTGATTGGGGTCTGTGGCCGAGAGTGGTCGGCTGGCTCCTGAAAATCCACAATACGCAGGATGGTTCACAGACCCAAGGTGGCACCAGTGCCAAGTCGGGCTGGTTTGATAGTACCAAGTGGCTCCTGCAATCTGCCATCCAGAAGCGGGGCAGCGGATTTTTGTTTGCCAGAGAAAAGGGCCGTGGTTTTTGTCTGGGGGCCTATGGCTGGGAGTGACCGGCTGGCTCCTGAAAAGCTACGATAGGCAGGATGGTGACCAGACCCATGGTGGCACCAGGGCCAAGTTGGGCTGGTTTGAAAGTACCAAGTGGCTCCTGCAATCTGCCATCAAGAAGTTGGCAGGCGAGATTTGTTTTCCAGGGAAAAGCGCCGTTGTTTGTGTTTGGGGTCCTGTGGCTGGGAGTGGCCGGCTGGCTCCTTAGAATCCACGATACGCAGGATGGTTCCCAGACCAGAGGTGGCACCAGTGCCAAGTCGGGCTGGTTTGATGGTGCAAAGTGGCTCCTGCAATCTGCCATCAAAAAGTTGGCAGGCGATTTTTGTTTTCCAGGGAAAAGCGCCGTTCTTTGTGTTTGGGGGCCTGTGGCTGGGAGTGGCCGGCTGGCTCCTTAGAATCCACGATACGCAGGATGGTTCCCAGACCAGAGGTGGCACCAGTGCCAAGTCGGCCTAGTTTGATGATGCAAAGTGGCTCCTGCAATCTGCCATTAAAATGTTGGCAGGCCAGTTTTGTTTTCCAGGGAAAAGCGCCGTTGTTTGTGTTTGGGGGCCTATGGCTAGGAGTGGCCAGCTGGCTCCTTATAATCCACGATACGCAGGATGGTTCCCAGACCCAAGGTGGCACCAGTGCCAAGTCGGGCTGGTTTGATAGTACCAAGTGGCTCCTGCAATCTGCCATCCAGAAGCGGGGCAGCGGATTTTTGTTTGCCAGAGAAAAGGGCCGTGGTTTGTTTTTGGGGGCATATGGCTGGGAGTGGCCGGCAGGCTCCTGAAAAACATCTATACGCAGGATGGTGGCCAGAGCCAAGGTGGCACCAATGCCAAGTTGTGCTGTTTTTGTAGTACCAAGTGCGTCCTGCAATTTGCCATCCAGAAGAGGGGCAGTTGAGTTTTGTTTGCGAGAGAAAAGGGCCGTGGTTTGTGTTTGAGGGCATATGGCTGAGAGTGGCCGGCTGACCCCTGAAAATCCACAATAGGCAGGATGCTTCCCAGAGCCACGGTGGCACCAGTGCCAAGTCGGGCTGGTTTGATAGTACTAAATAGCTCCTGCAATCAGCAAACCAGTAGCGGAGCAGCTTACTTTTGTTTGCCAGGGAAACGGGCCGAGGTTTTTGTCTGGGGGCCTATGGCTGGGAGTGACCGGCTGGCTCCTGAAAAGCTACGATAGGCAGGATGGTGACCAGACCCATGGTGGCACCAGTGCCAAGTTGGGCTGGTTTGATAGTACCAAGCGGCTCCTGCAATCTGCCATCAAAAAGTTGGCAGGCCAGTTTTGTTTTCCAGGGAAAAGTGCCGTTGATTTATTTGGTGGCCTGTGGCTGGGAGTGGCCGGCTGGCTCCTTAGAATCCACGATACGCAGGATGGTTCCCAGACCAGAGGTGGCACCAGTTCCAAGTCGGGCTTGTTTGATAGTACCAAGTGGCTCCTGCAATCTGCCATCTAAAAGCGGGGCAGCTGAGTTTTGCTTGCCAGAGAAAAGGGCTGTGGTATATGTTTGGGTCCTGTGGCTGGCAGTGGCCGGCTGGCTCCTGAAATTCCATGATACGCGGCATGATTCCCAGACCCAAGGTGGCACCAGTGCCAAGTAGGGCTGGTTTGACAGAGTCAAGCGCCTCCTGCAATCTCCCATCCAGAAGTGGGGCAGCTGAGTTTTCTTTGCCTGTGAATCGGGCCCTTGTTTTTGATTGGGGTCTGTGGCCGAGAGTGGTCGGCTGGCTCCTGACAATCCACAATACGCAGGATGGTTCACAAACCCAAGGTGGCACCAGTGCCAAGTCGGGCTGGTTTGATAGTTCCAAGTGGCTCCTGCAATCTGCCATCCAGAAGCGGGGCAGCGGATTTTTGTTTGCCAGAGAAAAGGGCCGTGGTTTGTTTTTGGGGGCATATGGCTGGGAGTGACCGGCTGGCTCCTGAAAATGCTCGAGACGCAGGATGGTGACCAGACCAAAGGTGGCACCAGTGCCAAGTTGTGCTGTTTTTGTAGTACCAAGTGCGTCCTGCAATTTGCCATCCAGAAGAGGAGCAGTTGAGTTTTGTTTGCCAGAGAAAAGGGCCGTGGTTTGTGTTTGAGGGCATATGGCTGAGAGTGGCCGGCTGACCCCTGAAAATCCACAATAGGCAGGATAGTTCCCAGAGCCAAGGTGGCACCAGTGCCAAGTTGGGCTGGTTTGATAGTACCAAGTGGCTCCTGCAATCTGCCATCAAAAAGTTGGCAGGCCAGTTTTGTTTTCCAGGGAAAAGCGCCGTTGTTTGTGTTTGGGGCCCGATGGCTGGGAGTGGCCGGCTGGCTCCTTAGAATCCACGATACGCAGGATGGTTCCCAGACCAGAGGTGGCACCAGTGCCAAGTTGGGCTGGTTTGATAGTACCAAGTGGCTCCTGCAATCTGCCATCAAAAAGTTGGCAGGCGAGTTTTGTTTTCCAGGGAAAAGCGCCGTTGTTTTTTGTTTGGGGGCCTGTGGCTGGGAGTGGCCGGCTGGCTAATTAGAATCCACGATACGCAGGATGGTTCCCAGACCAGAGGTGGCACCAGTGACAAGTCGGGCCAGTTTGATGGTGCAAAGAGGCCCCTGCAATCTGCCATCCAGAAGCGGGGTAGCTTACTTTTGTTTGCCAGGGAAACGGACCGAGGTTTGTGTCTGGGGGCCTATGGCTGCAAGTGACCGGCTGGCTCCTGAAAAGCAACGATAGGCAGGACGGTTAACAGACCCATGGTGGCACCAGTGCCAAGTTTGGCTGATTTGATAGTACCAAGTGGATCCTGCAATCTGCCATCAAAATGTTGGCAGGCGAGTTCTGTTTTCCAGGGAAGAGTGCCGTTGTTTGTGTTTGGGGGCCTCTGGCCGGGAATGGCCGGCTGGCTCCTTAGAATCCACGATACGCAGGATGGTTCACAGACCCAAGGTTGCACCATTGCCAATGTAGGCTGGTTTGATAGTACCAAGTGGCTCCTGCAATCTGCCATCCAGAAGCGGGGCAGCTTACTTTTGTTTGCCAGGGAAACGGGCAGAGCTTTGTGTCTTGGGCCTATGGCTGGGAGTGACCGGCTGGCTCCTGAAAAGCTACGATAGGCAGGATGGTGACCAGACCCATGGTGGCACCAGGGCCAAGTTGGGCTGGTTTGATAGTACCAAGTGGCTCCTGCAATCTGCCATCAAAAAGTTGGCAGGCCAGTTTTGTTTGCAAGAGAAGAGCGCCGTTGTTTGTGTTTGGGGGCCTGTGGCTGGGAGTGGCCGGCTGGCTCCTTAGAATCCACGATACGCAGGATGGTTCCCAGACCTGAGGTGGCACCAGTGCCAAGTCGGGCTGGTTTGATAGTACCAATTGGCTCCTGCAATCTGCCCTCCAGAAGCGGGGCAGCTTACTTTTGTTTGCCAGGGAAACGGGCCGAGGTTTGTGCTGGGGCCTATGGCTGGGAGTGACCGGCTGGCTCCTGAAAAGCTACGATAGGCAGGATGGTGACCAGACCCATGCTGGCACCAGTGCCAAGTTGGGCTGGTTTTGTAGTACCAAGTGCGTCCTGCAATTTGCCATCCAGAAGAGGGGCAGTTGAGTTTTGTTTGCCAGAGAAAATCGCCGTGGTTTTTGTTTGAGGGCATATGGCTGAGAGTGGCCAGCTGGCTCCTTAGAATCCACGATACGCAGGATGGTTCCCAGACCAGAGGTGGCACCAGTTCCAAGTCGGGCTTGTTTGATAGTACCAAGTGGCTCCTGCAATCTGCCATCAAAAATTTGGCAGTCCAGTTTTGTTTTCCAGGGGAAAGCGTCGTTGCTTGTGTTTGGGGGCCTATGATTGGGAGTGGCCGGCTGGCTAATTAGAATCCACGATACGCAGGATGGTTCCCACACCATGGTGGCACCAGGGCCAAGTTAGGCTGATTTGATAGTACCAAGCGGCTCCTGCAATCTACCATCAAAATGTTGGCAGGCGAGTTTTGTTTTCCAGGGAAAAGCGCCGTTGTTTTTTGTTTGGGGGCTTGTGGCTGGGAGTGGCCGGCTGGCTAATTAGAATCCACGATACGCAGGATGGTTCCCAGACCAGAGGTAGCACCAGTGCCAAGTCGGGCTAGTTTGATGGTGCAAAGTGGCTCCTGCAATCTGCCATCCAGAAGCGGGGTAGCTTACTTTTGTTTCCCAGGGAAACAGGCCGAGGTTTTTTCTGGGGGCCTATGGCAGGGAGTGACTGGCTGGCTCCTGAAAAGCTACGATAGGCAGGATGGTGACCAGACCCATGGTGGCACCAGTGCCAAGTTGGGCTGGTTTGATAGTACCATGTGGCTCCTGCAATCTGCCATCAAAAAGTTGGCAGGCGAGTTTTGTTTTCCAGGGAAAAGTGCCGTTGTTTGTGTTTGGGGCCCGATGGCTGGGAGTGGCCGGCTGGCTCCTTAGAATCCACGATACGCAGGATGGTTCCCAGACCAGAGGTGGCACCAGTGCCAAGTTGGGCTGGTTTGATAGTACCAAGTGGCTCCTGCAATCTGCCATCAAAAAGTTGGCAGGCGAGTTTTGTTTTCCAGGGAAAAGCGCCGTTGTTTTTTGTTTGGGGGCCTGTGGCTGGGAGTGGCCGGCTGGCTAATTAGAATCCACGATACGCAGGATGGTTCCCAGACCAGAGGTGGCACCAGTGACAAGTCGGGCCAGTTTGATGGTGCAAAGAGGCCCCTGCAATCTGCCATCCAGAAGCGGGGTAGCTTACTTTTGTTTGCCAGGGAAACGGACCGAGGTTTGTGTCTGGGGGCCTATGGCTGCAAGTGACCGGCTGGCTCCTGAAAAGCAACGATAGGCAGGACGGTTAACAGACCCATGGTGGCACCAGTGCCAAGTTTGGCTGATTTGATAGTACCAAGTGGATCCTGCAATCTGCCATCAAAATGTTGGCAGGCGAGTTCTGTTTTCCAGGGAAGAGTGCCGTTGTTTGTGTTTGGGGGCCTCTGGCCGGGAATGGCCGGCTGGCTCCTTAGAATCCACGATACGCAGGATGGTTCACAGACCCAAGGTTGCACCATTGCCAATGTAGGCTGGTTTGATAGTACCAAGTGGCTCCTGCAATCTGCCATCCAGAAGCGGGGCAGCTTACTTTTGTTTGCCAGGGAAACGGGCAGAGCTTTGTGTCTTGGGCCTATGGCTGGGAGTGACCGGCTGGCTCCTGAAAAGCTACGATAGGCAGGATGGTGACCAGACCCATGGTGGCACCAGGGCCAAGTTGGGCTGGTTTGATAGTACCAAGTGGCTCCTGCAATCTGCCATCAAAAAGTTGGCAGGCCAGTTTTGTTTGCAAGAGAAGAGCGCCGTTGTTTGTGTTTGGGGGCCTGTGGCTGGGAGTGGCCGGCTGGCTCCTTAGAATCCACGATACGCAGGATGGTTCCCAGACCTGAGGTGGCACCAGTGCCAAGTCGGGCTGGTTTGATAGTACCAATTGGCTCCTGCAATCTGCCCTCCAGAAGCGGGGCAGCTTACTTTTGTTTGCCAGGGAAACGGGCCGAGGTTTGTGCTGGGGCCTATGGCTGGGAGTGACCGGCTGGCTCCTGAAAAGCTACGATAGGCAGGATGGTGACCAGACCCATGGTGGCACCAGTGCCAAGTTGGGCTGGTTTTGTAGTACCAAGTGCGTCCTGCAATTTGCCATCCAGAAGAGGGGCAGTTGAGTTTTGTTTGCCAGAGAAAATCGCCGTGGTTTTTGTTTGAGGGCATATGGCTGAGAGTGGCCAGCTGGCTCCTTAGAATCCACGATACGCAGGATGGTTCCCAGACCAGAGGTGGCACCAGTTCCAAGTCGGGCTTGTTTGATAGTACCAAGTGGCTCCTGCAATCTGCCATCAAAAATTTGGCAGTCCAGTTTTGTTTTCCAGGGGAAAGCGTCGTTGCTTGTGTTTGGGGGCCTATGATTGGGAGTGGCCGGCTGGCTAATTAGAATCCACGATACGCAGGATGGTTCCCACACCATGGTGGCACCAGGGCCAAGTTGGGATGATTTGATAGTACCAAGCGGCTCCTGCAATCTACCATCAAAATGTTGGCAGGCGAGTTTTGTTTTCCAGGGAAAAGCGCCGTTGTTTTTTGTTTGGGGGCTTGTGGCTGGGAGTGGCCGGCTGGCTAATTAGAATCCACGATACGCAGGATGGTTCCCAGACCAGAGGTAGCACCAGTGCCAAGTCGGGCTAGTTTGATGGTGCAAAGTGGCTCCTGCAATCTGCCATCCAGAAGCGGGGTAGCTTACTTTTGTTTCCCAGGGAAACAGGCCGAGGTTTTTTCTGGGGGCCTATGGCAGGGAGTGACCGGCTGGCTCCTGAAAAGCTACGATAGGCAGGATGGTGACCAGACCCATGGTGGCACCAGTGCCAAGTTGGGCTGGTTTGATAGTACCATGTGGCTCCTGCAATCTGCCATCAAAAAGTTGGCAGGCGAGTTTTGTTTTCCAGGGAAAAGTGCCGTTGTTTGTGTTTGGGGGCCTGTGGCTGGGAGTGGCCGGCTGGCTCCTTAGAATCCACGATACGCAGGATGGTTCCCAGACCAGAGGTGGCACCAGTGCCAAGTCGGGCTGGTTTGATGGTGCAAAGTGGCTCCTGCAATCTGCCATCAAAATGTTGGCAGGCGAGTTTTGTTTTCCAGGGGAAAGCGCCGTTGTTTGTGTTTGGGGGCCTGTGGCTGGGAGTGGCCAGCTGGCTCCGTATAATCCACGATACGCAGGATGGTTCCCAGACCAGAGGTGGCACCAGTGCCAAGTCGGGCTGGTTTGATGGTGCAAAGTGGCTCCTGCAATCTGCCATCCAGAAGCGGGGTAGCATACTTTTGTTTGCCAGGGAAACCGGCAGTGCTTTGTGTCTGGGGCCTATGGCTGGGAGTGACCGGCTGGCTCCTGAAAAGCTACGATAGGCAGGATGGTGACCAGACCCATGGTGGCACCAGTGCCAAGTTGGGCTGGTTTGATAGTACCAAGTGGTTCCTGCAATCTGCCATCAAAAAGTTGGCAGGCGAGTTTTGTTTTCCAGGGAAAAGCGCCGTTGTTTGTGTTTGGGGGCCTGTGGCTGGGAGTGGCCGGCTGGCTCCTTAGAATCCACGATACGCAGGATGGTTCCCAGACCAGTGGTGGCACCAGGGCTAAGTTGGGCTGGTTTGATACCACAAAGTGGCTCCTGCAATCTGCCATCCAGAAGCGGGGCAGCTTACTTTTTTTTGCCAAGGAAAGGGGCCGTGGTTTGTTTCTGGGGGCCTATGGCTGGGAGTGACCGGCTCGGTCGTGAAAAGCTACGATAGGCAGGATGGTTACCAGACCCATGGTGGCACCAGTGCCAAGTTGGGCTGGTTTGATAGTACCAAGTGGCTCCTGCAATCTGCCATCTAAAAGCGGGGCAGCTGAGTTTTGCTTGCCAGAGAAAAGGGCTGTGGTATATGTTTGGGTCCTGTGGCTGGCAGTGGCCGGCTGGCTCCTGAAATTCCATGATACGCAGCATGGTTCCCAGACCCAAGGTGGCACCAGTGCCAAGTAGGGCTGGTTTGACAGAGTCAAGCGCCTCCTGCAATCTCCCATCCAGAAGTGGGGCAGCTGAGTTTTCTTTGCCTGTGAATCGGGCCGTTGTTTTTGATTGGGGTCTGTGGCCGAGAGTGGTCGGCTGGCTCCTGACAATCCACAATACGCAGGATGGTTCACAGACCCAAGGTGGCACCAGTGCCAAGTCGGGCTGGTTTGATAGTTCCAAGTGGCTCCTGCAATCTGCCATCCAGAAGCGGGGCAGCGGATTTTTGTTTGCCAGAGAAAAGCGCTGTGGTTTGTGTTTGAGGGCATATGGCTGAGAGTGGCCGGATGACCCCTGAAAATGCTCGATACGCAGGATGGTGACCAGACCAAAGGTGGCACCAGTGCCAAGTTGTGCTGTTTTTGTAGTACCAAGTGCGTCCTGCAATTTGCCATCCAGAAGAGGGGCAGTTGAGTTTTGTTTGCCAGAGAAAAGGGCCGTGGTTTGTGTTTGAGGGCATATGGCTGAGAGTGGCCGGCTGACCCCTGAAAATCCACAACAGGCAGGATGGTTCCCAGAGCCAAGGTGGCACCAGTGCCAAGTTGGGCTGGTTTGATAGTACCAAGTGGCTCCTGCAATCTGCCATCAAAAAGTTGGCAGGCCAGTTTTGTTTTCCAGGGAAAAGCGCCGTTGTTTGTGTTTCGGGCCCGATGGCTGGGAGTGGCCGGCTGGATCCTTAGAATCCATGATACGCAGGATGGTTCCCAGACCAGAGGTGGCACCAGTGCCAAGTTGGGCTGGTTTGATAGTACCAAGTGGCTCCTGCAATCTGCCATCAAAAAGTTGGCAGGCGAGTTTTGTTTTCCAGGGAAAAGCGCCGTTGTTTGTGTTTGGGGGCCTGTGGCTGGGAGTGGCCGGCTGGCTAATTAGAATCCACGATACGCAGGATGGTTCCCAGACCAGAGGTGGCACCAGTGACAAGTCGGGCCAGTTTGATGGTGCAAAGTGGCCCCTGCAATCTGCCATCCAGAAGCGAGGTAGCATACTTTTGTTTGCCAGGGAAACGGACCGAGGTTTGTGTCTGGGGGCCTATGGCTGCAAGTGACCGGCTGGCTCCTGAAAAGCAACGATAGGCAGGACGGTTAACAGACCCATGGTGGCACCAGTGCCAAGTTGGGCTGATTTGATAGTACCACGTGGATCCTGCAATCTGCCATCAAAAAGTTGGCAGGCGAGTTCTGTTTTCCAGGGAAGAGTACCATTGTTTGTGTTTGGGGGCCTGTGGCCGGGAATGGCCGGCTGGCTCCTTAGAATCCACGATACGCAGGATGGTTCACAGACCCAAGGTTGCACCATTGCCAAGGTAGGCTGGTTTGATAGTACCAAGTGGCTCCTGCAATCTGCCATCCAGAAGCGGGGCAGCTTACTTTTGTTTGCCAGGGAAACGGGCAGAGCTTTGTGTCTGGGGCCTATGGCTGGGAGTGACCAGCTGGCTCCTGAAAAGCTACGATAGGCAGGATGGTGACCAGACCCATGGTGGCACCAGTGCCAAGTTGGGCTGGTTTGATCGTACCAAGTGGTTCCTGCAATCTGCCATCAAAATTTGGCAGGCGAGTTTTGTTTTACAGGGAAAAGCACCGTTGTTTGTGTTTGGGGTCCTGTGGCTGGGAGTGGCCGGCTGGCTCCTTAGAATCCACGATACGCAGGATGGTTCCCAGACCAGAGGTGGCACCAGTGCCAAATCGGGCTGGTTTGATGGTGCAAAGTGGCTCCTGCAATCTGCCATCAAAATGTTGGCAGGCGAGTTTTGTTTTCCAGGAAAAGCGCCGTTGTTTGTGTTTGGGGGCCTGTGGCTGGGAGTGGCCGGCTGGCTAATTAGAATCCACGATACGCAGGATTATTCCCAGACCAGAGGTGGCACCAGTGCCAAGTCGGGCTAGTTTGATGGTGCAAAGTGTCTCCTGCAATCTGCCATTAAAAAGTTGGCAGGCCAGTTTTGTTTTCCAGGGAAAAACACCGTTGTTTGTGTTTGGGGGCCTGTGGCTGGGAGTGGCCAGCTGGCTCCGTATAATCCACGATACACAGGATGGTTCCCAGACCAGAGGTGGCACCAGTTCCAAGTCGGGCTGGTTTGATGGTGCAAAGTGGCTCCTGCAATCTGCCATCCTGAAGCGGGGTAGCATACTTTTGTTTGCCAGGGAAACCGGCAGTGCTTTGTGTCTGGGGCCTATGGCTGGGAGTGACCGGCTGGCTCCTGAAAAGCTACGATAGGCAGGATGGTGACCAGACCCATGGTGGAACCAGTGCCAAGTTGGGCTGGTTTGATAGTACCAAGTGGTTCCTGCAATCTGCCATCAAAAAGTTGGCAGGCGAGTTTTGTTTTCCAGGGAAAAGCGCCGTTGTTTGTGTTTGGGGGCCTGTGGCTGGGAGTGGCCGGCTGGCTCCTTAGAATCCACGATACGCAGGATGGTTCCCAGACCAGTGGTGGCATCAGGGCTAAGTTGGGCTGGTTTGATACCACAAAGTGGCTCCTGCAATCTGCCATCCAGAAGCGGGGCAGCTTACTTTTGTTTGCCAGGGAAACGGGCCGAGGTTTTTGTCTGGCCGCCTATGGCTGGGAGTGACCGGCTGGCTCCTGAAAAGCTACGATAGGCAGGATGGTGACCAGACCCATGGTGGCACCAGTGCCAAGTTGGGCTGGTTTGATAGTACCAAGCGGCTCCTGCAATCTGCCATCAAAAAGTTGGCAGGCGAGTTCTGTTTTCCAGGGAAAAGCGCCGTTGTTTTTGTTTGGGGGCCTGTGGCTGGGAGTGGCCGGCTGGCTCCTGAAAAGCTACGATAGGCAGGATGGCTACCAGACCCATGGTGGCACCAGTGCCAAGTTGGGCTGGTTTGATAGTACCAAGTGGCTCCTGCAATCTGCCATCCAGAGGCGGAGCAGCTTACTTTTTTTTGACAAGGAAAGGGGCCGTGGTTTTTTTCTGGGGGCCTATGGCTGGGAGTGACCGGCTCGGTCGTGAAAAGCTACGATAGGCAGGATGGTTACCAGACCCATGGTGGCACCAGTGCCAAGTTGGGCTGGTTTGATAGTACCAAGTGGCTCCTGCAATCTGCCATCTAAAAGCGGGGCAGCTGAGTTTTGCTTGCCAGAGAAAAGGGCTGTGGTATATGTTTGGGTCCTGTGGCTGGCAGTGGCCGGCTGGCTCCTGAAATTCCATGATACGTGGCATGATTCCCACACCCAAGGTGGCACCAGTGCCAAGTAGGGCTGGTTTGACAGAGTCAAGCGCCTCCTGCAATCTCCCATCCAGAAGTGGGGCAGCTGAGTTTTTTTTGCCTGTGAATCGGGCCGTTGTTTTTGATTGGGGTCTGTGGCCGAGAGTGGTCGGCTGGCTCCTGACAATCCACAATACGCAGGATGGTTCACAGACCCAAGGTGGCACCAGTGCCAAGTCGGGCTGGTTTGATAGTTCCAAGTGGCTCCTGCAATCTGCCATCCAGAAGCGGGGCAGCGGATTTTTGTTTGCCAGAGAAAAGGGCCGTGGTTTGTTTTTGGGGGCATATGGCTGGGAGTGACCGGCTGGCTCCTGAAAATGCTCGAGACGCAGGATGGTGACCAGACCAAAGGTGGCACCAGTGCCAAGTTGTGCTGTTTTTGTAGTACCAAGTGCGTCCTGCAATTTGCCATCCAGAAGAGGGGCAGTTGAGTTTTGTTTGCCAGAGAAAAGCGCCGTGGTTTGTGTTTGAGGGCATATGGCTGAGAGTGGCCGGCTGACCCCTGAAAATCCACAATAGGCAGGATGGTTCCCAGAGCCAAGGTGGCACCAGTGCCAAGTTGGGCTGGTTTGATAGTACCAAGCGGCTCCTGCAATCTGCCATCTAAAAGTTGGCAGGCCAGTTTTGTTTTCCAGGGAAAAGCGCCGTTGTTTGTGTTTGGGGCCCGATGGCTGGGAGTGGCCGGCTGGCTCCTTAGAATCCACGATACGCAGGATGGTTCCCAGACCAGAGGTGGCACTAGTGCCAAGTTGGGCTGGTTTGATGGTGAAAAGTGGCTCCTGCAATCTGCCATGAAAAAGTTGGCAGGCGAGTTTTGTTTTCCAGGGAAAAGTGCTGTTGTTTGTGTTTGGTGGACTGTGGCTGGGAGTGGCCGGCCAGCTCCTTAGAATCCACGATACGCAGGATGGTTCCCAGACCAGAGGTGGCACCAGTTCCAAGTCGGGCTGGTTTGATAGTACCAAATGGCTCCTGCAATCTGCCATCCAGAAGCGGGGCAGCATACTTTTGTTTGCCAGGGAAACAGGCCGTGGTTTGTGTCTGGGGGCCTATGGCTGGGAGTGACCGGCTGGCTCCTGAAAAGCTACGATAGGCAGGATGGTGACCAGACCCATGGTGGCACCAGTGCCAAGTTGGGCTGATTTGATAGTACCAAGCGGCTCCTGCAATCTGCCATCAAAAAGTTGGCAGGCGAGTTTTGTTTTCCAGGGAAAAGCGCCGTTGTTTGTGTTTGGGGGCCTGTGGCTGGGAGTGGACGGATGGCTAATTAGAATCCACGATACGCAGGATGGTTCCCAGACCAGAGGTGGCACCAGTGCCAAGTCGGGCTAGTTTGATGGTGCAAAGTGGCTCCTGCAATCTGCCATGAAAAATTTGGCAGGCGAGTTTTATTTTCCAGGGAAGAGTGCCGTTGTTTGTGTTTGGGGGCCTGTGCCGGGAATGGCCGGCTGGCTCCTTAGAATCCACGATACGCAGGATGGTTCCCAGACCCAAGGTTGCACCATTGCCAAGGTAGGCTGGTTTTATAGTACCAAGTGCGTCCTGTAATCTGCCATCCAGAAGTGGGGCAGCTTACTTTTGTTTGCCAGGGAAACGGGCAGAGCTTTGTGTCTGGGGACTATGGCTGGGAGTGACCGGCTTGCTCCTGAAAAGCTACGATAGGCAGGATGGTTCCCAGATCCAAGGTGGCACCAGTGCCAAGTAAGGCTGGTGGTATGATTCAAAGTGACTCCTGCAATCTGCCATCCAGAAGCGGGGCAGCTGAGTTTTTTTTGCCACAGAAAAGGTCCGTGGTTTGTTTTTGGGGCGTACTGCTGGGAATTGCCGGCTGGCTCCTTAAAATGCTCGATACGCAGGATGGTTCCCAGAGCCAAGGTGGCACCACTGCCAAGTCGGGCTCTTTTTGTAGTACCAAGTGCGTCCTGCAATTTGCCATCCAGAAGAGGGGCAGTTGCGTTTTGTTTGCCAGAGAAAAGGGCCGATGTTTGTGTTTGGGGGCATACGGCTGGGAGTGACCGGCTGGCCCCTGAAAATCTACGATACGCAGGATGGTTCCCAGATCCAAGGTGGTAGCAATACCAAGTCGGGCTGGTTTGATAGTCCCAAGTGTCTCCTGCAATCTGCCATCCAGAAGCGGGGCAGCGTAATTTTGTTTGCAAGGGAAATGGGGCGTTGTTTGTGTTTAGTGGCCTGTGGCTGGGAGTGTTCGGCTGGTTCCTGAATATGTACCATATGCAGGATGGTTTTCAGATCCAAGGTGGCACCAGTGCCGTGTTGTGCTGGTGTGATAATCCCAAGTGACTCCTGCAATCTGCCATCCAGAAGTGGGGCAGCTGATTTTTGTTTGCCAGAGAAAAGGGCCGTGGTTTGTTTTCGGGAGCATATGGCTGAGAGTGGCCTGCTGGCCCCTGAAAATCCACGATACACAGGATGGTTCCCAGATCCAAGGTGGCACCTGTGCCTAGTCGGGCTTATTTGATAGCACTAAGTAGCTCCTGCAATCTACCATCCAGAAGCGGGGCAGCTTACTTTTGTTTGCCAGGGAAACGGGCCGAGGTTTGTGTTTGGGGGCCTATGGCTGGGAGTGACCGGCTGGCTCCTGGAGAGCTACAATAGGCAGGATGGTTACCAGACCCATGGTGGCACCAGTGCCAAGTTGGGCTGGTTTGATAGTACCAAGTGGCTCCTGCAATCTGCCATCCAGAAGCAGGGCAGCTGAGTTTTGTTTGCCAGAGAAAAGGGCCGTGGTTTGTGTTTGGGGGCATATGGCTGGTTGTGGCCAGCTGGCTCCTTAAAATGCACGATATGCAAGATGGCTCCCAGACCCAAGGTGGCACCAGTGCCAAGTTGGGCTGGTTTGATAGTTCCAAGTGGCTCCTGCAATCTTCCATGATCACGTGGAGAAATACTTTCTGGTTTCAGCCTTATGCTCTTTCTTCTCTCCCTCAACTTCTCTATCACCTCTCATCTGGTTCACATGCGCTGTCTTCAAGGTCCACAGGCTACTTTTCACAGAATCTTCTGGCCTGATGAAGTAAGAATGATGAATAGAACAGAGCTGGGATCTATTTTCCAGTTTGGATAAAAGGCATTCTGCACACAAATCCAAGGAGAACGTGCTGCCCCGATGCCCAGAAAATCTTTCACTCCTGCTAGTGTTCTACGTCAACCGCAACTTAGTCTGAAAGAAAAGCTTTTTCTCTGAGAGCATCTGAGAGGTTTGCATGAAGCACTGATATCTGACATATGCAATTTTGAATAGGAGAGGAAAAAGAAAATGGCAAGAAGTTTTTCATTTTAGTGGTTTCAATTTTAATTTCCGTGCACTTTTTCAAAACTTGTCAGCTCAAATGCCCATCAACATCTTTTAGTCATCTGGAAGTCAGTATTCATATAAAATGTGCTTCAAATACAAAGAATTTCAAATTTGCACTCCAAGCTTCTATGCCTAGATTTATGATTTCCTACACATATTAGATGAAAGGAAGGCCTTTTTTACTGTGGGAGTGCTGGAACACTGGAACAGGTTGCCCAGAGAAGTTGTGGGTGTCCCATCCCTGAAAGTATTCAAGGTCACCTTGGACGGGGCTTGGAGCAGCAACAAAGGAGAAGCTTGATGGTAGAGAAACAAAGTTGGACTATAGAAGAAACTCGGATTGAAGTATAGGATCAAGTTTTCTCTCAGCTCTTGGGGTAAATTCAAAGTTGTACAAAATGACATTTATCTGTGCTATTCACTACTGTAACAGAAAGTTTCATGAAAACTGTACAGAAGATAGTAAATTTTAAAAGAGATAAGAATTACAGCATAAAATCCATGGGATCGGTTACAACATGAGACACTCTCTAAGAGAAAAATCTCTGTGTTTCAGCACTTCATCGGGGTAAGATTTCATGAAGTGCCAAAGAAGGCGGCAAAATATCATTCGGGACATTATTTACTGGAATTCAGCCTGGCCATTAGTAGGAACTGCCTTTGAACATATCATGTAGATATACCACACACACTTTCCCTTCACTGAAAAATTACTGTTTACAACAAATAAGCAATTGACGATCAAAATTGATTGAAAGCATCTTAAACATGTCAAGTATTTCATTGTAGATGATCTGTGATCCAAATGCTTCTTCCACCTTCGAGAGGGACAGAAGAATTCTTCCATATCATGATGGTTTAAAATTGTATCAACCAATGTTTTCTGCTGAAAAGATATCATCTATTTTTTTCTATTTTTGGAAGAAAATATTCCTAGACATACAACAGGTGAGAACTAAGTAATTTTAAAGAAACAAATGAAATGAAAATATTCTGTAAATAGAATGAAATGAAAAGCTGTGTTTTAAATAGGAGCTAAATATGAAACAGAATTTTTGTACCAGGCATTTGAATTACTGCACCAGCTCTTTTGCCCATCAAGAGAGGCATTTAGCATTTCAGTCTTTTCCAAGGAGTTCATGATCTGCTATGCTGATCTCTGTGTGTGCCTAGGTGTGTGTGGAGGGGGGGGCATCTGAAGGGGAGTGTGTATGTGCGCTTTACAATTGTTGTGGCAGATTCATGCCTCAGCTCCACATTTTGTTTTAAAAGGTCACACCGAGTGGATATGAAGTTTACTATCAACAAGAGATCGATTCCCAAATCATCCATTTGACTCTCCCTTATAAATCATGTGCTTTGTTGCATATTTTATCAAATATACTTTCAAGCCAGATGGAGGAAGGAGGATGTGGGAATCCCTCCATCATCTTGCAACTTTTATGTAAGTAGGTTTTCAAGAAAATCATCATTTCTCTTTTAAATATGTCTGGAACAGGCATGATGGTAGTGTCAACCTGTTGGAGTTTTTGTTGCTGGAAGAAGTTGTACAAAAGGATTGGTTTTTACATTGACCAGTTACTGAATCAAGCGCAGGCATACATTGGAAATTTAGCTGGGGGTTCCTTTTCCCAGCAGACTACTTCTAGAACGAGCTTGTACACTGAAGCTGACTCTTTTGCTCTCTTTTTGTTTCTTTCCTATTTTCTTGGCTTCTTTGCCACTATCTAGACAATTTTGGAACTTTGTTCCCAACTAAAATGGTTTCAATAGTCTGATTGTGATCATACATTTTTACAAGGAATTTTTAAAATCTTTCCTCGAGTCCAGAAAGTCAAGGACTTAGATCTTTTTCTTCCCTTATCAATATTGCCATGAAATTGATAAATAAAGACCAACTCTTTATTTTTGTTTTTAACCCACGTAGATAATTCCCATCCATTAATCCATTTTGTGGACCAATAGTTGCCATTCTGATGGAAGCTGTCACTTCTTAACAATAGGCATTCTGTGACTATGTTGACAGCACTTTGGGTGAAGATCCTAACTGGTCTTAGATATACATAGGGAGAAATTTGCTCAGCCAGTGTCGGTCTTAAGCATGCGTATCAGAAGATCTTTCTAGAGCTGGGAATTTTCCCATGAAAGGGATTCAGTTCGGGAAGAGACACTTGTGCCAGAGTTTTACATTCTTCTTGAACACTGCTTAAGGAACTTAGATGCCATGTCCATTTGGATCTCTGTCTGCACAGAACTTTGTCATGCCAGTGCTTGAAATGCATCTTGAAGAGAATTCACTAGCACAGAATGAAAGAGAGTGGAAGGGGTTGGTGGGGCTAACCAGGCCCAACCCCCCTGCCTAAACCAGGATACCTAGAGCCTCTTGCCCAGGATTCTATCTGGGTGTACTTTTAATGTCTTCAAAGATCCAGGCTCCACAATCTTTCTGGGCAGTCTGTGCCGTGGTTCAGTCACCCTGACAGTAAAGGAACATTTACTGATGTTCAAAGGCAATCTCCTGTATTTCAGTGTGTGCCCACTGCCTCTTGTCTTTTCCCTCAGCATCACTGAAAAGACACTGATTCCCTCCCCTTTGCACTATTGCTTCCATATGTATGTGTGATGCCATGTAGAGGTATGTCAAAAACCTCCCTGAAGCCCAGGCAGATAATATTCCCTTCATCTACCAGTCAAGTTGATTCATCAGAGGAGTTTAAAGTGATGTTCAGCATGAAATTCCCCTGAAAAATCATGCTAACTACATTATTTGGTCATCTTTCATGTGCCTGGCAAGGATTTCCAGGAAGAGCTGCTTCATCAAATTCCTGGGGATAAAAAAGAGGATGGCTGGTTTGTACTATCGCGAGTCCTCTTAATTGCCTTTTTTGAAGATGGGTGTCATTTGCTAACATCCACTCTTTAGCCTCTCTTGTCGTCTACATCTTAGCAAAACGCTTTCCCACTATGTCTGGCTAGGAAAAACTGTGCCAGCACAGAAAACATCTCCCATCGTGTTCTAGAAGTTGCACGGATGTCTGCCAAGTGTTTGGCAGGAAGAAAAGAAAAGTTGTCCAAAACAGCTTCCAATCGAATGTTCCTGTGATTGGAAAAGTCAGGAGAGTGCAAAGGTACTGTTTTCTATCAGTTGGCAAGGTGCGCACACAATCCCAGTGTTGTACAGCTTGCTTCTTCACCTTCCCGAAGCTGCCGCTCTCGCCGGCTGCCGGAGCCCAAGAAGCGGCTTCTTCGCGCAAAGACGATTGTGCCGCTCACAGTGCTCTCCTTAGCGCGGCTTCTGCCGAAAGACGCCCGGCAGCGGCTCTTACCTCCGGAGAGCGGCAGCTTCGGGAAGGTGAAGAAGCAAGCTGTACAACACTGGGATTGTGTGCGCACCTTGCCAACTGATAGAAAACAGTACCTTTGCACTCTCCTGACTTTTCCAATCACAGGAACATTCGATTGGAAGCTGTTTTGGACAACTTTTCTTTTCTTCCTGCCAAACACTTGGCAGACATCCGTGCAACTTCTAGAACACGATGGGAGATGTTTTCTGTGCTGGCACAGTTTTTCCTAGCCAGACATAGTGGGAAAGCGTTTTGCTAAGATGTATACTACAAAAGACGCGAAAGACGAAGATAGGATGCTCTCCGGAGGAAAGAGCCGCTGCCGAGCGTCTTTCGGCAGAAGCCGCGCTAAGGAGAGCGCTGTGAGCGGCGCAATCGTCTTTGCGCGAAGAAGCCGCTTCTTGGGCTCCGGCAGCCGGCGAGAGCGGCAGCTTCGGGAAGGTGAAGAAGCAAGCTGTACAACACTGGGATTGTGTGCGCACCTTGCCAACTGATAGAAAACAGTACCTTTGCACTCTCCTGACTTTTCCAATCACAGGAACATTCGATTGGAAGCTGTTTTGGACAACTTTTCTTTTCTTCCTGCCAAACACTTGGCAGACATCCGTGCAACTTCTAGAACACGAGGGGAGATGTTTTCTGTGCTGGCACAGTTTTTCCTAGCCAGACATAGTGGGAAAGCTTTTTGCCGAGGTGTAGATGAGAAGAGGAGCTAAAGACGAAGGTAGGATGCTCTCCGGAGGAAAGAGCCGCTGCCGGGCGTCTTTCGGCAGAAGCCGCGCTAAGGAGAGCACTGTGAGCGGCACAATCGTCTTTGCGCGAAGAAGCCGCTTCTTGGGCTCCGGCAGCCGGCGAGAGCGGCAGCTTCGGGAAGGTGAAGAAGCAAGCTGTACAACACTGGGATTGTGTGCGCACCTTGCCAACTGATAGAAAACAGTACCTTTGCACTCTCCTGACTTTTCCAATCACAGGAACATTCGATTGGAAGCTGTTTTGGACAACTTTTCTTTTCTTCCTGCCAAACACTTGGCAGACATCCGTGCAACTTCTAGAACACGATGGGAGATGTTTTCTGTGCTGGCACAGTTTTTCCTAGCCAGACATAGTGGAAAAGCGTTTTGCTAAGATGTAGACTACAAAAGACGCGAAAGACGAAGATAGGATGCTCTCCGGAGGAAAGAGCCGCTGCCGAGCGTCTTTCGGCAGAAGCCGCGCTAAGGAGAGCACTGTGAGCGGCACAATCGTCTTTGCGCGAAGAAGCCGCTTCTTGGGCTCCGGCAGCCGGCGAGAGCGGCAGCTTCGGGAAGGTGAAGAAGCAAGCTGTACAACACTGGGATTGTGTGCGCACCTTGCCAACTGATAGAAAACAGTACCTTTGCACTCTCCTGACTTTTCCAATCACAGGAACATTCGATTGGAAGCTGTTTTGGACAACTTTTCTTTTCTTCCTGCCAAACACTTGGCAGACATCCGTGCAACTTCTAGAACACGATGGGAGATGTTTTCTGTGCTGGCACAGTTTTTCCTAGCCAGACATAGTGGAAAAGCTTGTTGCCGAGGTGTAGATGAGAAGAGGAGCTAAAGACGAAGGTAGGATGCTCTCCGGAGGTAAGAGCCGCTGCCGGGCGTCTTTCGGCAGAAGCCGCGCTAAGGAGAGCCCTGTGAGCGGCACAATCGTCTTTGCGCGAAGAAGCCGCTTCTTGGGCTCCGGCAGCCGGCGAGAGCGGCAGCTTCGGGAAGGTGAAGAAGCAAGCTGTACAACACTGGGATTGTGTGCGCACCTTGCCAACTGATAGAAAACAGTACCTTTGCACTCTCCTGACTTTTCCAATCACAGGAACATTCGATTGGAAGCTGTTTTGGACAACTTTTCTTTTCTTCCTGCCAAACACTTGGCAGACATCCGTGCAACTTCTAGAACACGATGGGAGATGTTTTCTGTGCTGGCACAGTTTTTCCTAGCCAGACATAGTGGAAAAGCTTGTTGCCGAGGTGTAGATGAGAAGAGGAGCTAAAGAGGAAGGTAGGATGCTCTCCGGAGGTAAGAGCCGCTGCCGGGCGTCTTTCGGCAGAAGCCGCGCTAAGGAGAGCGCTGTGAGCGGCACAATCGTCTTTGCGCGAAGAAGCCGCTTCTTGGGCTCCGGCAGCCGGCGAGAGCGGCAGCTTCGGGAAGGTGAAGAAGCAAGCTGTACAACACTGGGATTGTGTGCGCACCTTGCCAACTGATAGAAAACAGTACCTTTGCACTCTCCTGACTTTTCCAATCACAGGAACATTCGATTGGAAGCTGTTTTGGACAACTTTTCTTTTCTTCCTGCCAAACACTTGGCAGACATCCGTGCAACTTCTAGAACACGAGGGGAGATGTTTTCTGTGCTGGCACAGTTTTTCCTAGCCAGACATAGTGGAAAAGCTTTTTGCCGAGGTGTAGATGAGAAGAGGAGCTAAAGAGGAAGGTAGGATGCTCTCCGGAGGTAAGAGCCGCTGCCGGGCGTCTTTCGGCAGAAGCCGCGCTAAGGAGAGCACTGTGAGCGGCACAATCGTCTTTGCGCGAAGAAGCCGCTTCTTGGGCTCCGGCAGCCGGCGAGAGCGGCAGCTTCGGGAAGGTGAAGAAGCAAGCTGTACAACACTGGGATTGTGTGCGCACCTTGCCAACTGATAGAAAACAGTACCTTTGCACTCTCCTGACTTTTCCAATCACAGGAACATTCGATTGGAAGCTGTTTTGGACAACTTTTCTTTTCTTCCTGCCAAACACTTGGCAGACATCCGTGCAACTTCTAGAACACGAGGGGAGATGTTTTCTGTGCTGGCACAGTTTTTCCTAGCCAGACATAGTGGAAAAGCTTGTTGCCGAGGTGTAGATGAGAAGAGGAGCTAAAGAGGAAGGTAGGATGCTCTCCGGAGGTAAGAGCCGCTGCCGGGCGTCTTTCGGCAGAAGCCGCGCTAAGGAGAGCACTGTGAGCGGCACAATCGTCTTTGCGCGAAGAAGCCGCTTCTTGGGCTCCGGCAGCCGGCGAGAGCGGCAGCTTCGGGAAGGTGAAGAAGCAAGCTGTACAACACTGGGATTGTGTGCGCACCTTGCCAACTGATAGAAAACAGTACCTTTGCACTCTCCTGACTTTTCCAATCACAGGAACATTCGATTGGAAGCTGTTTTGGACAACTTTTCTTTTCTTCCTGCCAAACACTTGGCAGACATCCGTGCAACTTCTAGAACACGAGGGGAGATGTTTTCTGTGCTGGCACAGTTTTTCCTAGCCAGACATAGTGGAAAAGCTTGTTGCCGAGGTGTAGATGAGAAGAGGAGCTAAAGAGGAAGGTAGGATGCTCTCCGGAGGTAAGAGCCGCTGCCGGGCGTCTTTCGGCAGAAGCCGCGCTAAGGAGAGCACTGTGAGCGGCACAATCGTCTTTGCGCGAAGAAGCCGCTTCTTGGGCTCCGGCAGCCGGCGAGAGCGGCAGCTTCGGGAAGGTGAAGAAGCAAACTGTACAACACTGGGATTGTGTGCGCACCTTGCCAACTGATAGAAAACAGTACCTTTGCACTCTCCTGACTTTTCCAATCACAGGAACATTCGATTGGAAGCTGTTTTGGACAACTTTTCTTTTCTTCCTGCCAAACACTTGGCAGACATCCGTGCAACTTCTAGAACACGATGGGAGATGTTTTCTGTGCTGGCACAGTTTTTCCTAGCCAGACATAGTGGAAAAGCTTGTTGCCGAGGTGTAGATGAGAAGAGGAGCTAAAGAGGAAGGTAGGATGCTCTCCGGAGGTAAGAGCCGCTGCCGGGCGTCTTTCGGCAGAAGCCGCGCTAAGGAGAGCGCTGTGAGCGGCACAATCGTCTTTGAGCGAAGAAGCCGCTTCTTGGGCTCCGGCAGCCGGCGAGAGCGGCAGCTTCGGGAAGGTGAAGAAGCAAGCTGTACCACACTGGGATTGTGTGCGCACCTTGCCAACTGATAGAAAACAGTACCTTTGCACTCTCCTGACTTTTCCAATCACAGGAACATTCGATTGGAAGCTGTTTTGGACAACTTTTCTTTTCTTCCTGCCAAACACTTGGCAGACATCCGTGCAACTTCTAGAACACGATGGGAGATGTTTTCTGTGCTGGCACAGTTTTTCCTAGCCAGACATAGTGGAAAAGCTTGTTGCCGAGGTGTAGATGAGAAGAGGAGCTAAAGAGGAAGGTAGGATGCTCTCCGGAGGTAAGAGCCGCTGCCGGGCGTCTTTCGGCAGAAGCCGCGCTAAGGAGAGCACTGTGAGCGGCACAATCGTCTTTGCGCGAAGAAGCCGCTTCTTGGGCTCCGGCAGCCGGCGAGAGCGGCAGGTTCGGGAAGGTGAAGAAGCAAGCTGTACAACACTGGGATTGTGTGCGCACCTTGCCAACTGATAGAAAACAGTACCTTTGCACTCTCCTGACTTTTCCAATCACAGGAACATTCGATTGGAAGCTGTTTTGGACAACTTTTCTTTTCTTCCTGCCAAACACTTGGCAGACATCCGTGCAACTTCTAGAACACGAGGGGAGATGTTTTCTGTGCTGGCACAGTTTTTCCTAGCCAGACATAGTGGAAAAGCTTGTTGCCGAGGTGTAGATGAGAAGAGGAGCTAAAGAGGAAGGTAGGATGCTCTCCGGAGGTAAGAGCCGCTGCCGGGCGTCTTTCGGCAGAAGCCGCGCTAAGGAGAGCACTGTGAGCGGCACAATCGTCTTTGCGCGAAGAAGCCGCTTCTTGGGCTCCGGCAGCCGGCGAGAGCGGCAGCTTCGGGAAGGTGAAGAAGCAAGCTGTACAACACTGGGATTGTGTGCGCACCTTGCCAACTGATAGAAAACAGTACCTTTGCACTCTCCTGACTTTTCCAATCACAGGAACATTCGATTGGAAGCTGTTTTGGACAACTTTTCTTTTCTTCCTGCCAAACACTTGGCAGACATCCGTGCAACTTCTAGAACACGAGGGGAGATGTTTTCTGTGCTGGCACAGTTTTTCCTAGCCAGACATAGTGGAAAAGCTTGTTGCCGAGGTGTAGATGAGAAGAGGAGCTAAAGAGGAAGGTAGGATGCTCTCCGGAGGTAAAGTAAGAGCCGCTGCCGGGCGTCTTTCGGCAGAAGCCGCGCTAGGGAGAGCACTGTGAGCGGCACAATCGTCTTTGCGCGAAGAAGCCGCTTCTTGGGCTCCGGCAGCCGGCGAGAGCGGCAGCTTCGGGAAGGTGAAGAAGCAAGCTGTACAACACTGGGATTGTGTGCGCACCTTGCCAACTGATAGAAAACAGTACCTTTGCACTCTCCTGACTTTTCCAATCACAGGAACATTCGATTGGAAGCTGTTTTGGACAACTTTTCTTTTCTTCCTGCCAAACACTTGGCAGACATCCGTGCAACTTCTAGAACACGATGGGAGATGTTTTCTGTGCTGGCACAGTTTTTCCTAGCCAGACATAGTGGAAAAGCTTGTTGCCGAGGTGTAGATGAGAAGAGGAGCTAAAGACGAAGGTAGGATGCTCTCCGGAGGTAAAGTAAGAGCCGCTGCCGGGCGTCTTTCGGCAGAAGCCGCGCTAAGGAGAGCACTGTGAGCGGCACAATCGTCTTTACGCGAAGAAGCCGCTTCTTGGGCTCCGGCAGCCGGCGAGAGCGGCAGCTTCGGGAAGGTGAAGAAGCAAGCTGTACAACACTGGGATTGTGTGCGCACCTTGCCAACTGATAGAAAACAGTACCTTTGCACTCTCCTGACTTTTCCAATCACAGGAACATTCGATTGGAAGCTGTTTTGGACAACTTTTCTTTTCTTCCTGCCAAACACTTGGCAGACATCGGTGCAACTTCTAGAACACGAGGGGAGATGTTTTCTGTGCTGGCACAGTTTTTCCTAGCCAGACATAGTGGAAAAGCTTGTTGCCGAGGTGTAGATGAGAAGAGGAGCTAAAGAGGAAGGTAGGATGCTCTCCGGAGGTAAGAGCCGCTGCCGGGCGTCTTTCGGCAGAAGCCGCGCTAAGGAGAGCGCTGTGAGCGGCACAATCGTCTTTGAGCGAAGAAGCCGCTTCTTGGGCTCCGGCAGCCGGCGAGAGCGGCAGCTTCGGGAAGGTGAAGAAGCAAGCTGTACCACACTGGGATTGTGTGCGCACCTTGCCAACTGATAGAAAACAGTACCTTTGCACTCTCCTGACTTTTCCAATCACAGGAACATTCGATTGGAAGCTGTTTTGGACAACTTTTCTTTTCTTCCTGCCAAACACTTGGCAGACATCCGTGCAACTTCTAGAACACGATGGGAGATGTTTTCTGTGCTGGCACAGTTTTTCCTAGCCAGACATAGTGGAAAAGCTTGTTGCCGAGGTGTAGATGAGAAGAGGAGCTAAAGAGGAAGGTAGGATGCTCTCCGGAGGTAAGAGCCGCTGCCGGGCGTCTTTCGGCAGAAGCCGCGCTAAGGAGAGCACTGTGAGCGGCACAATCGTCTTTGCGCGAAGAAGCCGCTTCTTGGGCTCCGGCAGCCGGCGAGAGCGGCAGCTTCGGGAAGGTGAAGAAGCAAGCTGTACAACACTGGGATTGTGTGCGCACCTTGCCAACTGATAGAAAACAGTACCTTTGCACTCTCCTGACTTTTCCAATCACAGGAACATTCGATTGGAAGCTGTTTTGGACAACTTTTCTTTTCTTCCTGCCAAACACTTGGCAGACATCCGTGCAACTTCTAGAACACGAGGGGAGATGTTTTCTGTGCTGGCACAGTTTTTCCTAGCCAGACATAGTGGAAAAGCTTGTTGCCGAGGTGTAGATGAGAAGAGGAGCTAAAGACGAAGGTAGGATGCTCTCCGGAGGTAAGAGCCGCTGCCGGGCGTCTTTCGGCAGAAGCCGCGCTAAGGAGAGCACTGTGAGCGGCACAATCGTCTTTGCGCGAAGAAGCCGCTTCTTGGGCTCCGGCAGCCGGCGAGAGCGGCAGCTTCGGGAAGGTGAAGAAGCAAGCTGTACCACACTGGGATTGTGTGCGCACCTTGCCAACTGATAGAAAACAGTACCTTTGCACTCTCCTGACTTTTCCAATCACAGGAACATTCGATTGGAAGCTGTTTTGGACAACTTTTCTTCCTGCCAAACACTTGGCAGACATCCGTGCAACTTCTAGAACACGATGGGAGATGTTTTCTGTGCTGGCACAGTTTTTCCTAGCCAGACATAGTGGAAAAGCTTGTTGCCGAGGTGTAGATGAGAAGAGGAGCTAAAGAGGAAGGTAGGATGCTCTCCGGAGGTAAAGTAAGAGCCGCTGCCGGGCGTCTTTCGGCAGAAGCCGCGCTAGGGAGAGCACTGTGAGCGGCACAATCGTCTTTGCGCGAAGAAGCCGCTTCTTGGGCTCCGGCAGCCGGCGAGAGCGGCAGCTTCGGGAAGGTGAAGAAGCAAGCTGTACAACACTGGGATTGTGTGCGCACCTTGCCAACTGATAGAAAACAGTACCTTTGCACTCTCCTGACTTTTCCAATCACAGGAACATTCGATTGGAAGCTGTTTTGGACAACTTTTCTTTTCTTCCTGCCAAACACTTGGCAGACATCCGTGCAACTTCTAGAACACGATGGGAGATGTTTTCTGTGCTGGCACAGTTTTTCCTAGCCAGACATAGTGGAAAAGCTTGTTGCCGAGGTGTAGATGAGAAGAGGAGCTAAAGACGAAGGTAGGATGCTCTCCGGAGGTAAAGTAAGAGCCGCTGCCGGGCGTCTTTCGGCAGAAGCCGCGCTAAGGAGAGCACTGTGAGCGGCACAATCGTCTTTACGCGAAGAAGCCGCTTCTTGGGCTCCGGCAGCCGGCGAGAGCGGCAGCTTCGGGAAGGTGAAGAAGCAAGCTGTACAACACTGGGATTGTGTGCGCACCTTGCCAACTGATAGAAAACAGTACCTTTGCACTCTCCTGACTTTTCCAATCACAGGAACATTCGATTGGAAGCTGTTTTGGACAACTTTTCTTTTCTTCCTGCCAAACACTTGGCAGACATCCGTGCAACTTCTAGAACACGATGGGAGATGTTTTCTGTGCTGGCACAGTTTTTCCTAGCCAGACATAGTGGAAAAGCTTGTTGCCGAGGTGTAGATGAGAAGAGGAGCTAAAGAGGAAGGTAGGATGCTCTCCGGAGGTAAGAGCCGCTGCCGGGCGTCTTTCGGCAGAAGCCGCGCTAAGGAGAGCGCTGTGAGCGGCACAATCGTCTTTGCGCGAAGAAGCCGCTTCTTGGGCTCCGGCAGCCGGCGAGAGCGGCAGCTTCGGGAAGGTGAAGAAGCAAGCTGTACAACACTGGGATTGTGTGCGCACCTTGCCAACTGATAGAAAACAGTACCTTTGCACTCTCCTGACTTTTCCAATCACAGGAACATTCGATTGGAAGCTGTTTTGGACAACTTTTCTTTTCTTCCTGCCAAACACTTGGCAGACATCCGTGCAACTTCTAGAACACGAGGGGAGATGTTTTCTGTGCTGGCACAGTTTTTCCTAGCCAGACATAGTGGAAAAGCTTGTTGCCGAGGTGTAGATGAGAAGAGGAGCTAAAGAGGAAGGTAGGATGCTCTCCGGAGGTAAGAGCCGCTGCCGGGCGTCTTTCGGCAGAAGCCGCGCTAAGGAGAGCGCTGTGAGCGGCACAATCGTCTTTGCGCGAAGAAGCCGCTTCTTGGGCTCCGGCAGCCGGCGAGAGCGGCAGCTTCGGGAAGGTGAAGAAGCAAGCTGTACCACACTGGGATTGTGTGCGCACCTTGCCAACTGATAGAAAACAGTACCTTTGCACTCTCCTGACTTTTCCAATCACAGGAACATTCGATTGGAAGCTGTTTTGGACAACTTTTCTTTTCTTCCTGCCAAACACTTGGCAGACATCCGTGCAACTTCTAGAACACGAGGGGAGATGTTTTCTGTGCTGGCACAGTTTTTCCTAGCCAGACATAGTGGAAAAGCTTGTTGCCGAGGTGTAGATGAGAAGAGGAGCTAAAGAGGAAGGTAGGATGCTCTCCGGAGGTAAGAGCCGCTGCCGGGCGTCTTTCGGCAGAAGCCGCGCTAAGGAGAGCGCTGTGAGCGGCACAATCGTCTTTGCGCGAAGAAGCCGCTTCTTGGGCTCCGGCAGCCGGCGAGAGCGGCAGCTTCGGGAAGGTGAAGAAGCAAGCTGTACAACACTGGGATTGTGTGCGCACCTTGCCAACTGATAGAAAACAGTACCTTTGCACTCTCCTGACTTTTCCAAACACAGGAACATTCGATTGGAAGCTGTTTTGGACAACTTTTCTTTTCTTCCTGCCAAACACTTGGCAGACATCCGTGCAACTTCTAGAACACGATGGGAGATGTTTTCTGTGCTGGCACAGTTTTTCCTAGCCAGACATAGTGGAAAAGCTTGTTGCCGAGGTGTAGATGAGAAGAGGAGCTAAAGAGGAAGGTAGGATGCTCTCCGGAGGTAAGAGCCGCTGCCGGGCGTCTTTCGGCAGAAGCCGCGCTAAGGAGAGCACTGTGAGCGGCACAATCGTCTTTGCGCGAAGAAGCCGCTTCTTGGGCTCCGGCAGCCGGCGAGAGCGGCAGCTTCGGGAAGGTGAAGAAGCAAGCTGTACAACACTGGGATTGTGTGCGCACCTTGCCAACTGATAGAAAACAGTACCTTTGCACTCTCCTGACTTTTCCAATCACAGGAACATTCGATTGGAAGCTGTTTTGGACAACTTTTCTTTTCTTCCTGCCAAACACTTGGCAGACATCCGTGCAACTTCTAGAACACGATGGGAGATGTTTTCTGTGCTGGCACAGTTTTTCCTAGCCAGACATAGTGGAAAAGCTTGTTGCCGAGGTGTAGATGAGAAGAGGAGCTAAAGAGGAAGGTAGGATGCTCTCCGGAGGTAAGAGCCGCTGCCGGGCGTCTTTCGGCAGAAGCCGCGCTAAGGAGAGCGCTGTGAGCGGCACAATCGTCTTTGCGCGAAGAAGCCGCTTCTTGGGCTCCGGCAGCCGGCGAGAGCGGCAGCTTCGGGAAGGTGAAGAAGCAAGCTGTACCACACTGGGATTGTGTGCGCACCTTGCCAACTGATAGAAAACAGTACCTTTGCACTCTCCTGACTTTTCCAATCACAGGAACATTCGATTGGAAGCTGTTTTGGACAACTTTTCTTTTCTTCCTGCCAAACACTTGGCAGACATCCGTGCAACTTCTAGAACACGATGGGAGATGTTTTCTGTGCTGGCACAGTTTTTCCTAGCCAGACATAGTGGAAAAGCTTGTTGCCGAGGTGTAGATGAGAAGAGGAGCTAAAGAGGAAGGTAGGATGCTCTCCGGAGGTAAGAGCCGCTGCCGGGCGTCTTTCGGCAGAAGCCGCGCTAAGGAGAGCGCTGTGAGCGGCACAATCGTCTTTGCGCGAAGAAGCCGCTTCTTGGGCTCCGGCAGCCGGCGAGAGCGGCAGCTTCGGGAAGGTGAAGAAGCAAGCTGTACAACACTGGGATTGTGTGCGCACCTTGCCAACTGATAGAAAACAGTACCTTTGCACTCTCCTGACTTTTCCAAACACAGGAACATTCGATTGGAAGCTGTTTTGGACAACTTTTCTTTTCTTCCTGCCAAACACTTGGCAGACATCCGTGCAACTTCTAGAACACGATGGGAGATGTTTTCTGTGCTGGCACAGTTTTTCCTAGCCAGACATAGTGGAAAAGCTTGTTGCCGAGGTGTAGATGAGAAGAGGAGCTAAAGACGAAGGTAGGATGCTCTCCGGAGGTAAGAGCCGCTGCCGGGCGTCTTTCGGCAGAAGCCGCGCTAAGGAGAGCCCTGTGAGCGGCACAATCGTCTTTGCGCGAAGAAGCCGCTTCTTGGGCTCCGGCAGCCGGCGAGAGCGGCAGCTTCGGGAAGGTGAAGAAGCAAGCTGTACAACACTGGGATTGTGTGCGCACCTTGCCAACTGATAGAAAACAGTACCTTTGCACTCTCCTGACTTTTCCAATCACAGGAACATTCGATTGGAAGCTGTTTTGGACAACTTTTCTTTTCTTCCTGCCAAACACTTGGTAGACATCCGTGCAACTTCTAGAACACGAGGGGAGATGTTTTCTGTGCTGGCACAGTTTTTCCTAGCCAGACATAGTGGAAAAGCTTGTTGCCGAGGTGTAGATGAGAAGAGGAGCTAAAGAGGAAGGTAGGATGCTCTCCGGAGGTAAGAGCCGCTGCCGGGCGTCTTTCGGCAGAAGCCGCGCTAAGGAGAGCACTGTGAGCGGCACAATCGTCTTTGCGCGAAGAAGCCGCTTCTTGGGCTCCGGCAGCCGGCGAGAGCGGCAGCTTCGGGAAGGTGAAGAAGCAAGCTGTACAACACTGGGATTGTGTGCGCACCTTGCCAACTGATAGAAAACAGTACCTTTGCACTCTCCTGACTTTTCCAATCACAGGAACATTCGATTGGAAGCTGTTTTGGACAACTTTTCTTTTCTTCCTGCCAAACACTTGGCAGACATCCGTGCAACTTCTAGAACACGAGGGGAGATGTTTTCTGTGCTGGCACAGTTTTTCCTAGCCAGACATAGTGGAAAAGCTTGTTGCCGAGGTGTAGATGAGAAGAGGAGCTAAAGAGGAAGGTAGGATGCTCTCCGGAGGTAAAGTAAGAGCCGCTGCCGGGCGTCTTTCGGCAGAAGCCGCGCTAGGGAGAGCACTGTGAGCGGCACAATCGTCTTTGCGCGAAGAAGCCGCTTCTTGGGCTCCGGCAGCCGGCGAGAGCGGCAGCTTCGGGAAGGTGAAGAAGCAAGCTGTACAACACTGGGATTGTGTGCGCACCTTGCCAACTGATAGAAAACAGTACCTTTGCACTCTCCTGACTTTTCCAATCACAGGAACATTCGATTGGAAGCTGTTTTGGACAACTTTTCTTTTCTTCCTGCCAAACACTTGGCAGACATCCGTGCAACTTCTAGAACACGATGGGAGATGTTTTCTGTGCTGGCACAGTTTTTCCTAGCCAGACATAGTGGAAAAGCTTGTTGCCGAGGTGTAGATGAGAAGAGGAGCTAAAGACGAAGGTAGGATGCTCTCCGGAGGTAAAGTAAGAGCCGCTGCCGGGCGTCTTTCGGCAGAAGCCGCGCTAAGGAGAGCACTGTGAGCGGCACAATCGTCTTTACGCGAAGAAGCCGCTTCTTGGGCTCCGGCAGCCGGCGAGAGCGGCAGCTTCGGGAAGGTGAAGAAGCAAGCTGTACAACACTGGGATTGTGTGCGCACCTTGCCAACTGATAGAAAACAGTACCTTTGCACTCTCCTGACTTTTCCAATCACAGGAACATTCGATTGGAAGCTGTTTTGGACAACTTTTCTTTTCTTCCTGCCAAACACTTGGCAGACATCCGTGCAACTTCTAGAACACGAGGGGAGATGTTTTCTGTGCTGGCACAGTTTTTCCTAGCCAGACATAGTGGAAAAGCTTGTTGCCGAGGTGTAGATGAGAAGAGGAGCTAAAGAGGAAGGTAGGATGCTCTCCGGAGGTAAGAGCCGCTGCCGGGCGTCTTTCGGCAGAAGCCGCGCTAAGGAGAGCGCTGTGAGCGGCACAATCGTCTTTGAGCGAAGAAGCCGCTTCTTGGGCTCCGGCAGCCGGCGAGAGCGGCAGCTTCGGGAAGGTGAAGAAGCAAGCTGTACCACACTGGGATTGTGTGCGCACCTTGCCAACTGATAGAAAACAGTACCTTTGCACTCTCCTGACTTTTCCAATCACAGGAACATTCGATTGGAAGCTGTTTTGGACAACTTTTCTTTTCTTCCTGCCAAACACTTGGCAGACATCCGTGCAACTTCTAGAACACGATGGGAGATGTTTTCTGTGCTGGCACAGTTTTTCCTAGCCAGACATAGTGGAAAAGCTTGTTGCCGAGGTGTAGATGAGAAGAGGAGCTAAAGAGGAAGGTAGGATGCTCTCCGGAGGTAAGAGCCGCTGCCGGGCGTCTTTCGGCAGAAGCCGCGCTAAGGAGAGCACTGTGAGCGGCACAATCGTCTTTGCGCGAAGAAGCCGCTTCTTGGGCTCCGGCAGCCGGCGAGAGCGGCAGCTTCGGGAAGGTGAAGAAGCAAGCTGTACAACACTGGGATTGTGTGCGCACCTTGCCAACTGATAGAAAACAGTACCTTTGCACTCTCCTGACTTTTCCAATCACAGGAACATTCGATTGGAAGCTGTTTTGGACAACTTTTCTTTTCTTCCTGCCAAACACTTGGCAGACATCCGTGCAACTTCTAGAACACGAGGGGAGATGTTTTCTGTGCTGGCACAGTTTTTCCTAGCCAGACATAGTGGAAAAGCTTGTTGCCGAGGTGTAGATGAGAAGAGGAGCTAAAGACGAAGGTAGGATGCTCTCCGGAGGTAAGAGCCGCTGCCGGGCGTCTTTCGGCAGAAGCCGCGCTAAGGAGAGCGCTGTGAGCGGCACAATCGTCTTTGCGCGAAGAAGCCGCTTCTTGGGCTCCGGCAGCCGGCGAGAGCGGCAGCTTCGGGAAGGTGAAGAAGCAAGCTGTACCACACTGGGATTGTGTGCGCACCTTGCCAACTGATAGAAAACAGTACCTTTGCACTCTCCTGACTTTTCCAATCACAGGAACATTCGATTGGAAGCTGTTTTGGACAACTTTTCTTTTCTTCCTGCCAAACACTTGGCAGACATCCGTGCAACTTCTAGAACACGATGGGAGATGTTTTCTGTGCTGGCACAGTTTTTCCTAGCCAGACATAGTGGAAAAGCTTGTTGCCGAGGTGTAGATGAGAAGAGGAGCTAAAGAGGAAGGTAGGATGCTCTCCGGAGGTAAGAGCCGCTGCCGGGCGTCTTTCGGCAGAAGCCGCGCTAAGGAGAGCGCTGTGAGCGGCACAATCGTCTTTGCGCGAAGAAGCCGCTTCTTGGGCTCCGGCAGCCGGCGAGAGCGGCAGCTTCGGGAAGGTGAAGAAGCAAGCTGTACAACACTGGGATTGTGTGCGCACCTTGCCAACTGATAGAAAACAGTACCTTTGCACTCTCCTGACTTTTCCAAACACAGGAACATTCGATTGGAAGCTGTTTTGGACAACTTTTCTTTTCTTCCTGCCAAACACTTGGCAGACATCCGTGCAACTTCTAGAACACGATGGGAGATGTTTTCTGTGCTGGCACAGTTTTTCCTAGCCAGACATAGTGGAAAAGCTTGTTGCCGAGGTGTAGATGAGAAGAGGAGCTAAAGAGGAAGGTAGGATGCTCTCCGGAGGTAAGAGCCGCTGCCGGGCGTCTTTCGGCAGAAGCCGCGCTAAGGAGAGCCCTGTGAGCGGCACAATCGTCTTTGCGCGAAGAAGCCGCTTCTTGGGCTCCGGCAGCCGGCGAGAGCGGCAGCTTCGGGAAGGTGAAGAAGCAAGCTGTACAACACTGGGATTGTGTGCGCACCTTGCCAACTGATAGAAAACAGTACCTTTGCACTCTCCTGACTTTTCCAATCACAGGAACATTCGATTGGAAGCTGTTTTGGACAACTTTTCTTTTCTTCCTGCCAAACACTTGGTAGACATCCGTGCAACTTCTAGAACACGAGGGGAGATGTTTTCTGTGCTGGCACAGTTTTTCCTAGCCAGACATAGTGGAAAAGCTTGTTGCCGAGGTGTAGATGAGAAGAGGAGCTAAAGACGAAGGTAGGATGCTCTCCGGAGGTAAAGTAAGAGCCGCTGCCGGGCGTCTTTCGGCAGAAGCCGCGCTAAGGAGAGCACTGTGAGCGGCACAATCGTCTTTGCGCGAAGAAGCCGCTTCTTGGGCTCCGGCAGCCGGCGAGAGCGGCAGCTTCGGGAAGGTGAAGAAGCAAGCTGTACAACACTGGGATTGTGTGCGCACCTTGCCAACTGATAGAAAACAGTACCTTTGCACTCTCCTGACTTTTCCAATCACAGGAACATTCGATTGGAAGCTGTTTTGGACAACTTTTCTTTTCTTCCTGCCAAACACTTGGCAGACATCCGTGCAACTTCTAGAACACGAGGGGAGATGTTTTCTGTGCTGGCACAGTTTTTCCTAGCCAGACATAGTGGAAAAGCTTGTTGCCGAGGTGTAGATGAGAAGAGGAGCTAAAGAGGAAGGTAGGATGCTCTCCGGAGGTAAAGTAAGAGCCGCTGCCGGGCGTCTTTCGGCAGAAGCCGCGCTAGGGAGAGCACTGTGAGCGGCACAATCGTCTTTGCGCGAAGAAGCCGCTTCTTGGGCTCCGGCAGCCGGCGAGAGCGGCAGCTTCGGGAAGGTGAAGAAGCAAGCTGTACAACACTGGGATTGTGTGCGCACCTTGCCAACTGATAGAAAACAGTACCTTTGCACTCTCCTGACTTTTCCAATCACAGGAACATTCGATTGGAAGCTGTTTTGGACAACTTTTCTTTTCTTCCTGCCAAACACTTGGCAGACATCCGTGCAACTTCTAGAACACGATGGGAGATGTTTTCTGTGCTGGCACAGTTTTTCCTAGCCAGACATAGTGGAAAAGCTTGTTGCCGAGGTGTAGATGAGAAGAGGAGCTAAAGACGAAGGTAGGATGCTCTCCGGAGGTAAAGTAAGAGCCGCTGCCGGGCGTCTTTCGGCAGAAGCCGCGCTAAGGAGAGCACTGTGAGCGGCACAATCGTCTTTACGCGAAGAAGCCGCTTCTTGGGCTCCGGCAGCCGGCGAGAGCGGCAGCTTCGGGAAGGTGAAGAAGCAAGCTGTACAACACTGGGATTGTGTGCGCACCTTGCCAACTGATAGAAAACAGTACCTTTGCACTCTCCTGACTTTTCCAATCACAGGAACATTCGATTGGAAGCTGTTTTGGACAACTTTTCTTTTCTTCCTGCCAAACACTTGGCAGACATCCGTGCAACTTCTAGAACACGAGGGGAGATGTTTTCTGTGCTGGCACAGTTTTTCCTAGCCAGACATAGTGGAAAAGCTTGTTGCCGAGGTGTAGATGAGAAGAGGAGCTAAAGAGGAAGGTAGGATGCTCTCCGGAGGTAAGAGCCGCTGCCGGGCGTCTTTCGGCAGAAGCCGCGCTAAGGAGAGCGCTGTGAGCGGCACAATCGTCTTTGAGCGAAGAAGCCGCTTCTTGGGCTCCGGCAGCCGGCGAGAGCGGCAGCTTCGGGAAGGTGAAGAAGCAAGCTGTACCACACTGGGATTGTGTGCGCACCTTGCCAACTGATAGAAAACAGTACCTTTGCACTCTCCTGACTTTTCCAATCACAGGAACATTCGATTGGAAGCTGTTTTGGACAACTTTTCTTTTCTTCCTGCCAAACACTTGGCAGACATCCGTGCAACTTCTAGAACACGAGGGGAGATGTTTTCTGTGCTGGCACAGTTTTTCCTAGCCAGACATAGTGGAAAAGCTTGTTGCCGAGGTGTAGATGAGAAGAGGAGCTAAAGAGGAAGGTAGGATGCTCTCCGGAGGTAAGAGCCGCTGCCGGGCGTCTTTCGGCAGAAGCCGCGCTAAGGAGAGCACTGTGAGCGGCACAATCGTCTTTGCGCGAAGAAGCCGCTTCTTGGGCTCCGGCAGCCGGCGAGAGCGGCAGCTTCGGGAAGGTGAAGAAGCAAGCTGTACAACACTGGGATTGTGTGCGCACCTTGCCAACTGATAGAAAACAGTACCTTTGCACTCTCCTGACTTTTCCAATCACAGGAACATTCGATTGGAAGCTGTTTTGGACAACTTTTCTTTTCTTCCTGCCAAACACTTGGCAGACATCCGTGCAACTTCTAGAACACGAGGGGAGATGTTTTCTGTGCTGGCACAGTTTTTCCTAGCCAGACATAGTGGAAAAGCTTGTTGCCGAGGTGTAGATGAGAAGAGGAGCTAAAGACGAAGGTAGGATGCTCTCCGGAGGTAAGAGCCGCTGCCGGGCGTCTTTCGGCAGAAGCCGCGCTAAGGAGAGCACTGTGAGCGGCACAATCGTCTTTGCGCGAAGAAGCCGCTTCTTGGGCTCCGGCAGCCGGCGAGAGCGGCAGCTTCGGGAAGGTGAAGAAGCAAGCTGTACCACACTGGGATTGTGTGCGCACCTTGCCAACTGATAGAAAACAGTACCTTTGCACTCTCCTGACTTTTCCAATCACAGGAACATTCGATTGGAAGCTGTTTTGGACAACTTTTCTTCCTGCCAAACACTTGGCAGACATCCGTGCAACTTCTAGAACACGATGGGAGATGTTTTCTGTGCTGGCACAGTTTTTCCTAGCCAGACATAGTGGAAAAGCTTGTTGCCGAGGTGTAGATGAGAAGAGGAGCTAAAGACGAAGGTAGGATGCTCTCCGGAGGTAAAGTAAGAGCCGCTGCCGGGCGTCTTTCGGCAGAAGCCGCGCTAAGGAGAGCACTGTGAGCGGCACAATCGTCTTTGCGCGAAGAAGCCGCTTCTTGGGCTCCGGCAGCCGGCGAGAGCGGCAGCTTCGGGAAGGTGAAGAAGCAAGCTGTACAACACTGGGATTGTGTGCGCACCTTGCCAACTGATAGAAAACAGTACCTTTGCACTCTCCTGACTTTTCCAAACACAGGAACATTCGATTGGAAGCTGTTTTGGACAACTTTTCTTTTCTTCCTGCCAAACACTTGGCAGACATCCGTGCAACTTCTAGAACACGATGGGAGATGTTTTCTGTGCTGGCACAGTTTTTCCTAGCCAGACATAGTGGAAAAGCTTGTTGCCGAGGTGTAGATGAGAAGAGGAGCTAAAGAGGAAGGTAGGATGCTCTCCGGAGGTAAGAGCCGCTGCCGGGCGTCTTTCGGCAGAAGCCGCGCTAAGGAGAGCCCTGTGAGCGGCACAATCGTCTTTGCGCGAAGAAGCCGCTTCTTGGGCTCCGGCAGCCGGCGAGAGCGGCAGCTTCGGGAAGGTGAAGAAGCAAGCTGTACAACACTGGGATTGTGTGCGCACCTTGCCAACTGATAGAAAACAGTACCTTTGCACTCTCCTGACTTTTCCAATCACAGGAACATTCGATTGGAAGCTGTTTTGGACAACTTTTCTTTTCTTCCTGCCAAACACTTGGTAGACATCCGTGCAACTTCTAGAACACGAGGGGAGATGTTTTCTGTGCTGGCACAGTTTTTCCTAGCCAGACATAGTGGAAAAGCTTGTTGCCGAGGTGTAGATGAGAAGAGGAGCTAAAGACGAAGGTAGGATGCTCTCCGGAGGTAAAGTAAGAGCCGCTGCCGGGCGTCTTTCGGCAGAAGCCGCGCTAAGGAGAGCACTGTGAGCGGCACAATCGTCTTTGCGCGAAGAAGCCGCTTCTTGGGCTCCGGCAGCCGGCGAGAGCGGCAGCTTCGGGAAGGTGAAGAAGCAAGCTGTACAACACTGGGATTGTGTGCGCACCTTGCCAACTGATAGAAAACAGTACCTTTGCACTCTCCTGACTTTTCCAATCACAGGAACATTCGATTGGAAGCTGTTTTGGACAACTTTTCTTTTCTTCCTGCCAAACACTTGGCAGACATCCGTGCAACTTCTAGAACACGAGGGGAGATGTTTTCTGTGCTGGCACAGTTTTTCCTAGCCAGACATAGTGGAAAAGCTTGTTGCCGAGGTGTAGATGAGAAGAGGAGCTAAAGAGGAAGGTAGGATGCTCTCCGGAGGTAAAGTAAGAGCCGCTGCCGGGCGTCTTTCGGCAGAAGCCGCGCTAGGGAGAGCACTGTGAGCGGCACAATCGTCTTTGCGCGAAGAAGCCGCTTCTTGGGCTCCGGCAGCCGGCGAGAGCGGCAGCTTCGGGAAGGTGAAGAAGCAAGCTGTACAACACTGGGATTGTGTGCGCACCTTGCCAACTGATAGAAAACAGTACCTTTGCACTCTCCTGACTTTTCCAATCACAGGAACATTCGATTGGAAGCTGTTTTGGACAACTTTTCTTTTCTTCCTGCCAAACACTTGGCAGACATCCGTGCAACTTCTAGAACACGATGGGAGATGTTTTCTGTGCTGGCACAGTTTTTCCTAGCCAGACATAGTGGAAAAGCTTGTTGCCGAGGTGTAGATGAGAAGAGGAGCTAAAGACGAAGGTAGGATGCTCTCCGGAGGTAAAGTAAGAGCCGCTGCCGGGCGTCTTTCGGCAGAAGCCGCGCTAAGGAGAGCACTGTGAGCGGCACAATCGTCTTTACGCGAAGAAGCCGCTTCTTGGGCTCCGGCAGCCGGCGAGAGCGGCAGCTTCGGGAAGGTGAAGAAGCAAGCTGTACAACACTGGGATTGTGTGCGCACCTTGCCAACTGATAGAAAACAGTACCTTTGCACTCTCCTGACTTTTCCAATCACAGGAACATTCGATTGGAAGCTGTTTTGGACAACTTTTCTTTTCTTCCTGCCAAACACTTGGCAGACATCCGTGCAACTTCTAGAACACGAGGGGAGATGTTTTCTGTGCTGGCACAGTTTTTCCTAGCCAGACATAGTGGAAAAGCTTGTTGCCGAGGTGTAGATGAGAAGAGGAGCTAAAGAGGAAGGTAGGATGCTCTCCGGAGGTAAGAGCCGCTGCCGGGCGTCTTTCGGCAGAAGCCGCGCTAAGGAGAGCGCTGTGAGCGGCACAATCGTCTTTGAGCGAAGAAGCCGCTTCTTGGGCTCCGGCAGCCGGCGAGAGCGGCAGCTTCGGGAAGGTGAAGAAGCAAGCTGTACCACACTGGGATTGTGTGCGCACCTTGCCAACTGATAGAAAACAGTACCTTTGCACTCTCCTGACTTTTCCAATCACAGGAACATTCGATTGGAAGCTGTTTTGGACAACTTTTCTTTTCTTCCTGCCAAACACTTGGCAGACATCCGTGCAACTTCTAGAACACGATGGGAGATGTTTTCTGTGCTGGCACAGTTTTTCCTAGCCAGACATAGTGGAAAAGCTTGTTGCCGAGGTGTAGATGAGAAGAGGAGCTAAAGAGGAAGGTAGGATGCTCTCCGGAGGTAAGAGCCGCTGCCGGGCGTCTTTCGGCAGAAGCCGCGCTAAGGAGAGCACTGTGAGCGGCACAATCGTCTTTGCGCGAAGAAGCCGCTTCTTGGGCTCCGGCAGCCGGCGAGAGCGGCAGCTTCGGGAAGGTGAAGAAGCAAGCTGTACAACACTGGGATTGTGTGCGCACCTTGCCAACTGATAGAAAACAGTACCTTTGCACTCTCCTGACTTTTCCAATCACAGGAACATTCGATTGGAAGCTGTTTTGGACAACTTTTCTTTTCTTCCTGCCAAACACTTGGCAGACATCCGTGCAACTTCTAGAACACGAGGGGAGATGTTTTCTGTGCTGGCACAGTTTTTCCTAGCCAGACATAGTGGAAAAGCTTGTTGCCGAGGTGTAGATGAGAAGAGGAGCTAAAGACGAAGGTAGGATGCTCTCCGGAGGTAAGAGCCGCTGCCGGGCGTCTTTCGGCAGAAGCCGCGCTAAGGAGAGCACTGTGAGCGGCACAATCGTCTTTGCGCGAAGAAGCCGCTTCTTGGGCTCCGGCAGCCGGCGAGAGCGGCAGCTTCGGGAAGGTGAAGAAGCAAGCTGTACCACACTGGGATTGTGTGCGCACCTTGCCAACTGATAGAAAACAGTACCTTTGCACTCTCCTGACTTTTCCAATCACAGGAACATTCGATTGGAAGCTGTTTTGGACAACTTTTCTTTTCTTCCTGCCAAACACTTGGCAGACATCCGTGCAACTTCTAGAACACGAGGGGAGATGTTTTCTGTGCTGGCACAGTTTTTCCTAGCCAGACATAGTGGAAAAGCTTGTTGCCGAGGTGTAGATGAGAAGAGGAGCTAAAGAGGAAGGTAGGATGCTCTCCGGAGGTAAAGTAAGAGCCGCTGCCGGGCGTCTTTCGGCAGAAGCCGCGCTAGGGAGAGCACTGTGAGCGGCACAATCGTCTTTGCGCGAAGAAGCCGCTTCTTGGGCTCCGGCAGCCGGCGAGAGCGGCAGCTTCGGGAAGGTGAAGAAGCAAGCTGTACAACACTGGGATTGTGTGCGCACCTTGCCAACTGATAGAAAACAGTACCTTTGCACTCTCCTGACTTTTCCAATCACAGGAACATTCGATTGGAAGCTGTTTTGGACAACTTTTCTTTTCTTCCTGCCAAACACTTGGCAGACATCCGTGCAACTTCTAGAACACGATGGGAGATGTTTTCTGTGCTGGCACAGTTTTTCCTAGCCAGACATAGTGGAAAAGCTTGTTGCCGAGGTGTAGATGAGAAGAGGAGCTAAAGACGAAGGTAGGATGCTCTCCGGAGGTAAAGTAAGAGCCGCTGCCGGGCGTCTTTCGGCAGAAGCCGCGCTAAGGAGAGCACTGTGAGCGGCACAATCGTCTTTACGCGAAGAAGCCGCTTCTTGGGCTCCGGCAGCCGGCGAGAGCGGCAGCTTCGGGAAGGTGAAGAAGCAAGCTGTACAACACTGGGATTGTGTGCGCACCTTGCCAACTGATAGAAAACAGTACCTTTGCACTCTCCTGACTTTTCCAATCACAGGAACATTCGATTGGAAGCTGTTTTGGACAACTTTTCTTTTCTTCCTGCCAAACACTTGGCAGACATCCGTGCAACTTCTAGAACACGAGGGGAGATGTTTTCTGTGCTGGCACAGTTTTTCCTAGCCAGACATAGTGGAAAAGCTTGTTGCCGAGGTGTAGATGAGAAGAGGAGCTAAAGAGGAAGGTAGGATGCTCTCCGGAGGTAAGAGCCGCTGCCGGGCGTCTTTCGGCAGAAGCCGCGCTAAGGAGAGCGCTGTGAGCGGCACAATCGTCTTTGAGCGAAGAAGCCGCTTCTTGGGCTCCGGCAGCCGGCGAGAGCGGCAGCTTCGGGAAGGTGAAGAAGCAAGCTGTACCACACTGGGATTGTGTGCGCACCTTGCCAACTGATAGAAAACAGTACCTTTGCACTCTCCTGACTTTTCCAATCACAGGAACATTCGATTGGAAGCTGTTTTGGACAACTTTTCTTTTCTTCCTGCCAAACACTTGGCAGACATCCGTGCAACTTCTAGAACACGATGGGAGATGTTTTCTGTGCTGGCACAGTTTTTCCTAGCCAGACATAGTGGAAAAGCTTGTTGCCGAGGTGTAGATGAGAAGAGGAGCTAAAGAGGAAGGTAGGATGCTCTCCGGAGGTAAGAGCCGCTGCCGGGCGTCTTTCGGCAGAAGCCGCGCTAAGGAGAGCACTGTGAGCGGCACAATCGTCTTTGCGCGAAGAAGCCGCTTCTTGGGCTCCGGCAGCCGGCGAGAGCGGCAGCTTCGGGAAGGTGAAGAAGCAAGCTGTACAACACTGGGATTGTGTGCGCACCTTGCCAACTGATAGAAAACAGTACCTTTGCACTCTCCTGACTTTTCCAATCACAGGAACATTCGATTGGAAGCTGTTTTGGACAACTTTTCTTTTCTTCCTGCCAAACACTTGGCAGACATCCGTGCAACTTCTAGAACACGAGGGGAGATGTTTTCTGTGCTGGCACAGTTTTTCCTAGCCAGACATAGTGGAAAAGCTTGTTGCCGAGGTGTAGATGAGAAGAGGAGCTAAAGACGAAGGTAGGATGCTCTCCGGAGGTAAGAGCCGCTGCCGGGCGTCTTTCGGCAGAAGCCGCGCTAAGGAGAGCACTGTGAGCGGCACAATCGTCTTTGCGCGAAGAAGCCGCTTCTTGGGCTCCGGCAGCCGGCGAGAGCGGCAGCTTCGGGAAGGTGAAGAAGCAAGCTGTACCACACTGGGATTGTGTGCGCACCTTGCCAACTGATAGAAAACAGTACCTTTGCACTCTCCTGACTTTTCCAATCACAGGAACATTCGATTGGAAGCTGTTTTGGACAACTTTTCTTCCTGCCAAACACTTGGCAGACATCCGTGCAACTTCTAGAACACGATGGGAGATGTTTTCTGTGCTGGCACAGTTTTTCCTAGCCAGACATAGTGGAAAAGCTTGTTGCCGAGGTGTAGATGAGAAGAGGAGCTAAAGAGGAAGGTAGGATGCTCTCCGGAGGTAAGAGCCGCTGCCGGGCGTCTTTCGGCAGAAGCCGCGCTAAGGAGAGCGCTGTGAGCGGCACAATCGTCTTTGCGCGAAGAAGCCGCTTCTTGGGCTCCGGCAGCCGGCGAGAGCGGCAGCTTCGGGAAGGTGAAGAAGCAAGCTGTACAACACTGGGATTGTGTGCGCACCTTGCCAACTGATAGAAAACAGTACCTTTGCACTCTCCTGACTTTTCCAATCACAGGAACATTCGATTGGAAGCTGTTTTGGACAACTTTTCTTTTCTTCCTGCCAAACACTTGGCAGACATCCGTGCAACTTCTAGAACACGATGGGAGATGTTTTCTGTGCTGGCACAGTTTTTCCTAGCCAGACATAGTGGAAAAGCTTGTTGCCGAGGTGTAGATGAGAAGAGGAGCTAAAGACGAAGGTAGGATGCTCTCCGGAGGTAAAGTAAGAGCCGCTGCCGGGCGTCTTTCGGCAGAAGCCGCGCTAAGGAGAGCACTGTGAGCGGCACAATCGTCTTTACGCGAAGAAGCCGCTTCTTGGGCTCCGGCAGCCGGCGAGAGCGGCAGCTTCGGGAAGGTGAAGAAGCAAGCTGTACAACACTGGGATTGTGTGCGCACCTTGCCAACTGATAGAAAACAGTACCTTTGCACTCTCCTGACTTTTCCAATCACAGGAACATTCGATTGGAAGCTGTTTTGGACAACTTTTCTTTTCTTCCTGCCAAACACTTGGCAGACATCCGTGCAACTTCTAGAACACGATGGGAGATGTTTTCTGTGCTGGCACAGTTTTTCCTAGCCAGACATAGTGGAAAAGCTTGTTGCCGAGGTGTAGATGAGAAGAGGAGCTAAAGAGGAAGGTAGGATGCTCTCCGGAGGTAAGAGCCGCTGCCGGGCGTCTTTCGGCAGAAGCCGCGCTAAGGAGAGCGCTGTGAGCGGCACAATCGTCTTTGCGCGAAGAAGCCGCTTCTTGGGCTCCGGCAGCCGGCGAGAGCGGCAGCTTCGGGAAGGTGAAGAAGCAAGCTGTACAACACTGGGATTGTGTGCGCACCTTGCCAACTGATAGAAAACAGTACCTTTGCACTCTCCTGACTTTTCCAATCACAGGAACATTCGATTGGAAGCTGTTTTGGACAACTTTTCTTTTCTTCCTGCCAAACACTTGGCAGACATCCGTGCAACTTCTAGAACACGATGGGAGATGTTTTCTGTGCTGGCACAGTTTTTCCTAGCCAGACATAGTGGAAAAGCTTGTTGCCCAGGTGTAGATGAGAAGAGGAGCTAAAGAGGAAGGTAGGATGCTCTCCGGAGGTAAGAGCCGCTGCCGGGCGTCTTTCGGCAGAAGCCGCGCTAAGGAGAGCGCTGTGAGCGGCACAATCGTCTTTGCGCGAAGAAGCCGCTTCTTGGGCTCCGGCAGCCGGCGAGAGCGGCAGCTTCGGGAAGGTGAAGAAGCAAGCTGTACCACACTGGGATTGTGTGCGCACCTTGCCAACTGATAGAAAACAGTACCTTTGCACTCTCCTGACTTTTCCAATCACAGGAACATTCGATTGGAAGCTGTTTTGGACAACTTTTCTTTTCTTCCTGCCAAACACTTGGCAGACATCCGTGCAACTTCTAGAACACGATGGGAGATGTTTTCTGTGCTGGCACAGTTTTTCCTAGCCAGACATAGTGGAAAAGCTTGTTGCCGAGGTGTAGATGAGAAGAGGAGCTAAAGAGGAAGGTAGGATGCTCTCCGGAGGTAAGAGCCGCTGCCGGGCGTCTTTCGGCAGAAGCCGCGCTAAGGAGAGCGCTGTGAGCGGCACAATCGTCTTTGCGCGAAGAAGCCGCTTCTTGGGCTCCGGCAGCCGGCGAGAGCGGCAGCTTCGGGAAGGTGAAGAAGCAAGCTGTACAACACTGGGATTGTGTGCGCACCTTGCCAACTGATAGAAAACAGTACCTTTGCACTCTCCTGACTTTTCCAAACACAGGAACATTCGATTGGAAGCTGTTTTGGACAACTTTTCTTTTCTTCCTGCCAAACACTTGGCAGACATCCGTGCAACTTCTAGAACACGATGGGAGATGTTTTCTGTGCTGGCACAGTTTTTCCTAGCCAGACATAGTGGAAAAGCTTGTTGCCGAGGTGTAGATGAGAAGAGGAGCTAAAGAGGAAGGTAGGATGCTCTCCGGAGGTAAGAGCCGCTGCCGGGCGTCTTTCGGCAGAAGCCGCGCTAAGGAGAGCACTGTGAGCGGCACAATCGTCTTTGCGCGAAGAAGCCGCTTCTTGGGCTCCGGCAGCCGGCGAGAGCGGCAGCTTCGGGAAGGTGAAGAAGCAAGCTGTACAACACTGGGATTGTGTGCGCACCTTGCCAACTGATAGAAAACAGTACCTTTGCACTCTCCTGACTTTTCCAATCACAGGAACATTCGATTGGAAGCTGTTTTGGACAACTTTTCTTTTCTTCCTGCCAAACACTTGGCAGACATCCGTGCAACTTCTAGAACACGATGGGAGATGTTTTCTGTGCTGGCACAGTTTTTCCTAGCCAGACATAGTGGAAAAGCTTGTTGCCGAGGTGTAGATGAGAAGAGGAGCTAAAGAGGAAGGTAGGATGCTCTCCGGAGGTAAGAGCCGCTGCCGGGCGTCTTTCGGCAGAAGCCGCGCTAAGGAGAGCGCTGTGAGCGGCACAATCGTCTTTGCGCGAAGAAGCCGCTTCTTGGGCTCCGGCAGCCGGCGAGAGCGGCAGCTTCGGGAAGGTGAAGAAGCAAGCTGTACCACACTGGGATTGTGTGCGCACCTTGCCAACTGATAGAAAACAGTACCTTTGCACTCTCCTGACTTTTCCAATCACAGGAACATTCGATTGGAAGCTGTTTTGGACAACTTTTCTTTTCTTCCTGCCAAACACTTGGCAGACATCCGTGCAACTTCTAGAACACGATGGGAGATGTTTTCTGTGCTGGCACAGTTTTTCCTAGCCAGACATAGTGGAAAAGCTTGTTGCCGAGGTGTAGATGAGAAGAGGAGCTAAAGAGGAAGGTAGGATGCTCTCCGGAGGTAAGAGCCGCTGCCGGGCGTCTTTCGGCAGAAGCCGCGCTAAGGAGAGCGCTGTGAGCGGCACAATCGTCTTTGCGCGAAGAAGCCGCTTCTTGGGCTCCGGCAGCCGGCGAGAGCGGCAGCTTCGGGAAGGTGAAGAAGCAAGCTGTACCACACTGGGATTGTGTGCGCACCTTGCCAACTGATAGAAAACAGTACCTTTGCACTCTCCTGACTTTTCCAATCACAGGAACATTCGATTGGAAGCTGTTTTGGACAACTTTTCTTTTCTTCCTGCCAAACACTTGGCAGACATCCGTGCAACTTCTAGAACACGATGGGAGATGTTTTCTGTGCTGGCACAGTTTTTCCTAGCCAGACATAGTGGAAAAGCTTGTTGCCGAGGTGTAGATGAGAAGAGGAGCTAAAGAGGAAGGTAGGATGCTCTCCGGAGGTAAGAGCCGCTGCCGGGCGTCTTTCGGCAGAAGCCGCGCTAAGGAGAGCCCTGTGAGCGGCACAATCGTCTTTGCGCGAAGAAGCCGCTTCTTGGGCTCCGGCAGCCGGCGAGAGCGGCAGCTTCGGGAAGGTGAAGAAGCAAGCTGTACAACACTGGGATTGTGTGCGCACCTTGCCAACTGATAGAAAACAGTACCTTTGCACTCTCCTGACTTTTCCAATCACAGGAACATTCGATTGGAAGCTGTTTTGGACAACTTTTCTTTTCTTCCTGCCAAACACTTGGTAGACATCCGTGCAACTTCTAGAACACGAGGGGAGATGTTTTCTGTGCTGGCACAGTTTTTCCTAGCCAGACATAGTGGAAAAGCTTGTTGCCGAGGTGTAGATGAGAAGAGGAGCTAAAGAGGAAGGTAGGATGCTCTCCGGAGGTAAGAGCCGCTGCCGGGCGTCTTTCGGCAGAAGCCGCGCTAAGGAGAGCGCTGTGAGCGGCACAATCGTCTTTGCGCGAAGAAGCCGCTTCTTGGGCTCCGGCAGCCGGCGAGAGCGGCAGCTTCGGGAAGGTGAAGAAGCAAGCTGTACAACACTGGGATTGTGTGCGCACCTTGCCAACTGATAGAAAACAGTACCTTTGCACTCTCCTGACTTTTCCAATCACAGGAACATTCGATTGGAAGCTGTTTTGGACAACTTTTCTTTTCTTCCTGCCAAACACTTGGCAGACATCCGTGCAACTTCTAGAACACGATGGGAGATGTTTTCTGTGCTGGCACAGTTTTTCCTAGCCAGACATAGTGGAAAAGCTTGTTGCCGAGGTGTAGATGAGAAGAGGAGCTAAAGAGGAAGGTAGGATGCTCTCCGGAGGTAAGAGCCGCTGCCGGGCGTCTTTCGGCAGAAGCCGCGCTAAGGAGAGCACTGTGAGCGGCACAATCGTCTTTGCGCGAAGAAGCCGCTTCTTGGGCTCCGGCAGCCGGCGAGAGCGGCAGCTTCGGGAAGGTGAAGAAGCAAGCTGTACAACACTGGGATTGTGTGCGCACCTTGCCAACTGATAGAAAACAGTACCTTTGCACTCTCCTGACTTTTCCAATCACAGGAACATTCGATTGGAAGCTGTTTTGGACAACTTTTCTTTTCTTCCTGCCAAACACTTGGCAGACATCCGTGCAACTTCTAGAACACGATGGGAGATGTTTTCTGTGCTGGCACAGTTTTTCCTAGCCAGACATAGTGGAAAAGCTTGTTGCCGAGGTGTAGATGAGAAGAGGAGCTAAAGAGGAAGGTAGGATGCTCTCCGGAGGTAAGAGCCGCTGCCGGGCGTCTTTCGGCAGAAGCCGCGCTAAGGAGAGCGCTGTGAGCGGCACAATCGTCTTTGAGCGAAGAAGCCGCTTCTTGGGCTCCGGCAGCCGGCGAGAGCGGCAGCTTCGGGAAGGTGAAGAAGCAAGCTGTACAACACTGGGATTGTGTGCGCACCTTGCCAACTGATAGAAAACAGTACCTTTGCACTCTCCTGACTTTTCCAATCACAGGAACATTCGATTGGAAGCTGTTTTGGACAACTTTTCTTTTCTTCCTGCCAAACACTTGGCAGACATCCGTGCAACTTCTAGAACACGATGGGAGATGTTTTCTGTGCTGGCACAGTTTTTCCTAGCCAGACATAGTGGAAAAGCTTGTTGCCGAGGTGTAGATGAGAAGAGGAGCTAAAGAGGAAGGTAGGATGCTCTCCGGAGGTAAGAGCCGCTGCCGGGCGTCTTTCGGCAGAAGCCGCGCTAAGGAGAGCGCTGTGAGCGGCACAATCGTCTTTGCGCGAAGAAGCCGCTTCTTGGGCTCCGGCAGCCGGCGAGAGCGGCAGCTTCGGGAAGGTGAAGAAGCAAGCTGTACAACACTGGGATTGTGTGCGCACCTTGCCAACTGATAGAAAACAGTACCTTTGCACTCTCCTGACTTTTCCAATCACAGGAACATTCGATTGGAAGCTGTTTTGGACAACTTTTCTTTTCTTCCTGCCAAACACTTGGCAGACATCCGTGCAACTTCTAGAACACGATGGGAGATGTTTTCTGTGCTGGCACAGTTTTTCCTAGCCAGACATAGTGGAAAAGCTTGTTGCCGAGGTGTAGATGAGAAGAGGAGCTAAAGAGGAAGGTAGGATGCTCTCCGGAGGTAAGAGCCGCTGCCGGGCGTCTTTCGGCAGAAGCCGCGCTAAGGAGAGCGCTGTGAGCGGCACAATCGTCTTTGCGCGAAGAAGCCGCTTCTTGGGCTCCGGCAGCCGGCGAGAGCGGCAGCTTCGGGAAGGTGAAGAAGCAAGCTGTACAACACTGGGATTGTGTGCGCACCTTGCCAACTGATAGAAAACAGTACCTTTGCACTCTCCTGACTTTTCCAATCACAGGAACATTCGATTGGAAGCTGTTTTGGACAACTTTTCTTTTCTTCCTGCCAAACACTTGGCAGACATCCGTGCAACTTCTAGAACACGATGGGAGATGTTTTCTGTGCTGGCACAGTTTTTCCTAGCCAGACATAGTGGAAAAGCTTGTTGCCGAGGTGTAGATGAGAAGAGGAGCTAAAGAGGAAGGTAGGATGCTCTCCGGAGGTAAGAGCCGCTGCCGGGCGTCTTTCGGCAGAAGCCGCGCTAAGGAGAGCGCTGTGAGCGGCACAATCGTCTTTGCGCGAAGAAGCCGCTTCTTGGGCTCCGGCAGCCGGCGAGAGCGGCAGCTTCGGGAAGGTGAAGAAGCAAGCTGTACCACACTGGGATTGTGTGCGCACCTTGCCAACTGATAGAAAACAGTACCTTTGCACTCTCCTGACTTTTCCAATCACAGGAACATTCGATTGGAAGCTGTTTTGGACAACTTTTCTTTTCTTCCTGCCAAACACTTGGCAGACATCCGTGCAACTTCTAGAACACGATGGGAGATGTTTTCTGTGCTGGCACAGTTTTTCCTAGCCAGACATAGTGGAAAAGCTTGTTGCCGAGGTGTAGATGAGAAGAGGAGCTAAAGAGGAAGGTAGGATGCTCTCCGGAGGAAAGAGCCGCTGCCGGGCGTCTTTCGGCAGAAGCCGCGCTAAGGAGAGCGCTGTGAGCGGCACAATCGTCTTTGCGCGAAGAAGCCGCTTCTTGGGCTCCGGCAGCCGGCGAGAGCGGCAGCTTCGGGAAGGTGAAGAAGCAAGCTGTACAACACTGGGATTGTGTGCGCACCTTGCCAACTGATAGAAAACAGTACCTTTGCACTCTCCTGACTTTTCCAATCACAGGAACATTCGATTGGAAGCTGTTTTGGACAACTTTTCTTTTCTTCCTGCCAAACACTTGGCAGACATCCGTGCAACTTCTAGAACACGATGGGAGATGTTTTCTGTGCTGGCACAGTTTTTCCTAGCCAGACATAGTGGAAAAGCTTGTTGCCGAGGTGTAGATGAGAAGAGGAGCTAAAGACGAAGGTAGGATGCTCTCCGGAGGTAAAGTAAGAGCCGCTGCCGGGCGTCTTTCGGCAGAAGCCGCGCTAAGGAGAGCACTGTGAGCGGCACAATCGTCTTTACGCGAAGAAGCCGCTTCTTGGGCTCCGGCAGCCGGCGAGAGCGGCAGCTTCGGGAAGGTGAAGAAGCAAGCTGTACAACACTGGGATTGTGTGCGCACCTTGCCAACTGATAGAAAACAGTACCTTTGCACTCTCCTGACTTTTCCAATCACAGGAACATTCGATTGGAAGCTGTTTTGGACAACTTTTCTTTTCTTCCTGCCAAACACTTGGCAGACATCCGTGCAACTTCTAGAACACGATGGGAGATGTTTTCTGTGCTGGCACAGTTTTTCCTAGCCAGACATAGTGGAAAAGCTTGTTGCCGAGGTGTAGATGAGAAGAGGAGCTAAAGAGGAAGGTAGGATGCTCTCCGGAGGTAAGAGCCGCTGCCGGGCGTCTTTCGGCAGAAGCCGCGCTAAGGAGAGCGCTGTGAGCGGCACAATCGTCTTTGCGCGAAGAAGCCGCTTCTTGGGCTCCGGCAGCCGGCGAGAGCGGCAGCTTCGGGAAGGTGAAGAAGCAAGCTGTACAACACTGGGATTGTGTGCGCACCTTGCCAACTGATAGAAAACAGTACCTTTGCACTCTCCTGACTTTTCCAATCACAGGAACATTCGATTGGAAGCTGTTTTGGACAACTTTTCTTTTCTTCCTGCCAAACACTTGGCAGACATCCGTGCAACTTCTAGAACACGATGGGAGATGTTTTCTGTGCTGGCACAGTTTTTCCTAGCCAGACATAGTGGAAAAGCTTGTTGCCGAGGTGTAGATGAGAAGAGGAGCTAAAGAGGAAGGTAGGATGCTCTCCGGAGGTAAGAGCCGCTGCCGGGCGTCTTTCGGCAGAAGCCGCGCTAAGGAGAGCGCTGTGAGCGGCACAATCGTCTTTGCGCGAAGAAGCCGCTTCTTGGGCTCCGGCAGCCGGCGAGAGCGGCAGCTTCGGGAAGGTGAAGAAGCAAGCTGTACAACACTGGGATTGTGTGCGCACCTTGCCAACTGATAGAAAACAGTACCTTTGCACTCTCCTGACTTTTCCAATCACAGGAACATTCGATTGGAAGCTGTTTTGGACAACTTTTCTTTTCTTCCTGCCAAACACTTGGCAGACATCCGTGCAACTTCTAGAACACGAGGGGAGATGTTTTCTGTGCTGGCACAGTTTTTCCTAGCCAGACATAGTGGAAAAGCTTGTTGCCGAGGTGTAGATGAGAAGAGGAGCTAAAGACGAAGGTAGGATGCTCTCCGGAGGTAAGAGCCGCTGCCGGGCGTCTTTCGGCAGAAGCCGCGCTAAGGAGAGCACTGTGAGCGGCACAATCGTCTTTGCGCGAAGAAGCCGCTTCTTGGGCTCCGGCAGCCGGCGAGAGCGGCAGCTTCGGGAAGGTGAAGAAGCAAGCTGTACCACACTGGGATTGTGTGCGCACCTTGCCAACTGATAGAAAACAGTACCTTTGCACTCTCCTGACTTTTCCAATCACAGGAACATTCGATTGGAAGCTGTTTTGGACAACTTTTCTTCCTGCCAAACACTTGGCAGACATCCGTGCAACTTCTAGAACACGATGGGAGATGTTTTCTGTGCTGGCACAGTTTTTCCTAGCCAGACATAGTGGAAAAGCTTGTTGCCGAGGTGTAGATGAGAAGAGGAGCTAAAGAGGAAGGTAGGATGCTCTCCGGAGGTAAAGTAAGAGCCGCTGCCGGGCGTCTTTCGGCAGAAGCCGCGCTAGGGAGAGCACTGTGAGCGGCACAATCGTCTTTGCGCGAAGAAGCCGCTTCTTGGGCTCCGGCAGCCGGCGAGAGCGGCAGCTTCGGGAAGGTGAAGAAGCAAGCTGTACAACACTGGGATTGTGTGCGCACCTTGCCAACTGATAGAAAACAGTACCTTTGCACTCTCCTGACTTTTCCAATCACAGGAACATTCGATTGGAAGCTGTTTTGGACAACTTTTCTTTTCTTCCTGCCAAACACTTGGCAGACATCCGTGCAACTTCTAGAACACGATGGGAGATGTTTTCTGTGCTGGCACAGTTTTTCCTAGCCAGACATAGTGGAAAAGCTTGTTGCCGAGGTGTAGATGAGAAGAGGAGCTAAAGAGGAAGGTAGGATGCTCTCCGGAGGTAAAGTAAGAGCCGCTGCCGGGCGTCTTTCGGCAGAAGCCGCGCTAAGGAGAGCACTGTGAGCGGCACAATCGTCTTTACGCGAAGAAGCCGCTTCTTGGGCTCCGGCAGCCGGCGAGAGCGGCAGCTTCGGGAAGGTGAAGAAGCAAGCTGTACAACACTGGGATTGTGTGCGCACCTTGCCAACTGATAGAAAACAGTACCTTTGCACTCTCCTGACTTTTCCAATCACAGGAACATTCGATTGGAAGCTGTTTTGGACAACTTTTCTTTTCTTCCTGCCAAACACTTGGCAGACATCCGTGCAACTTCTAGAACACGATGGGAGATGTTTTCTGTGCTGGCACAGTTTTTCCTAGCCAGACATAGTGGAAAAGCTTGTTGCCGAGGTGTAGATGAGAAGAGGAGCTAAAGAGGAAGGTAGGATGCTCTCCGGAGGTAAGAGCCGCTGCCGGGCGTCTTTCGGCAGAAGCCGCGCTAAGGAGAGCGCTGTGAGCGGCACAATCGTCTTTGCGCGAAGAAGCCGCTTCTTGGGCTCCGGCAGCCGGCGAGAGCGGCAGCTTCGGGAAGGTGAAGAAGCAAGCTGTACAACACTGGGATTGTGTGCGCACCTTGCCAACTGATAGAAAACAGTACCTTTGCACTCTCCTGACTTTTCCAAACACAGGAACATTCGATTGGAAGCTGTTTTGGACAACTTTTCTTTTCTTCCTGCCAAACACTTGGCAGACATCCGTGCAACTTCTAGAACACGATGGGAGATGTTTTCTGTGCTGGCACAGTTTTTCCTAGCCAGACATAGTGGAAAAGCTTGTTGCCGAGGTGTAGATGAGAAGAGGAGCTAAAGAGGAAGGTAGGATGCTCTCCGGAGGTAAGAGCCGCTGCCGGGCGTCTTTCGGCAGAAGCCGCGCTAAGGAGAGCACTGTGAGCGGCACAATCGTCTTTGCGCGAAGAAGCCGCTTCTTGGGCTCCGGCAGCCGGCGAGAGCGGCAGCTTCGGGAAGGTGAAGAAGCAAGCTGTACAACACTGGGATTGTGTGCGCACCTTGCCAACTGATAGAAAACAGTACCTTTGCACTCTCCTGACTTTTCCAATCACAGGAACATTCGATTGGAAGCTGTTTTGGACAACTTTTCTTTTCTTCCTGCCAAACACTTGGCAGACATCCGTGCAACTTCTAGAACACGATGGGAGATGTTTTCTGTGCTGGCACAGTTTTTCCTAGCCAGACATAGTGGAAAAGCTTGTTGCCGAGGTGTAGATGAGAAGAGGAGCTAAAGAGGAAGGTAGGATGCTCTCCGGAGGTAAGAGCCGCTGCCGGGCGTCTTTCGGCAGAAGCCGCGCTAAGGAGAGCGCTGTGAGCGGCACAATCGTCTTTGCGCGAAGAAGCCGCTTCTTGGGCTCCGGCAGCCGGCGAGAGCGGCAGCTTCGGGAAGGTGAAGAAGCAAGCTGTACCACACTGGGATTGTGTGCGCACCTTGCCAACTGATAGAAAACAGTACCTTTGCACTCTCCTGACTTTTCCAATCACAGGAACATTCGATTGGAAGCTGTTTTGGACAACTTTTCTTTTCTTCCTGCCAAACACTTGGCAGACATCCGTGCAACTTCTAGAACACGATGGGAGATGTTTTCTGTGCTGGCACAGTTTTTCCTAGCCAGACATAGTGGAAAAGCTTGTTGCCGAGGTGTAGATGAGAAGAGGAGCTAAAGAGGAAGGTAGGATGCTCTCCGGAGGTAAGAGCCGCTGCCGGGCGTCTTTCGGCAGAAGCCGCGCTAAGGAGAGCGCTGTGAGCGGCACAATCGTCTTTGCGCGAAGAAGCCGCTTCTTGGGCTCCGGCAGCCGGCGAGAGCGGCAGCTTCGGGAAGGTGAAGAAGCAAGCTGTACAACACTGGGATTGTGTGCGCACCTTGCCAACTGATAGAAAACAGTACCTTTGCACTCTCCTGACTTTTCCAAACACAGGAACATTCGATTGGAAGCTGTTTTGGACAACTTTTCTTTTCTTCCTGCCAAACACTTGGCAGACATCCGTGCAACTTCTAGAACACGATGGGAGATGTTTTCTGTGCTGGCACAGTTTTTCCTAGCCAGACATAGTGGAAAAGCTTGTTGCCGAGGTGTAGATGAGAAGAGGAGCTAAAGAGGAAGGTAGGATGCTCTCCGGAGGTAAGAGCCGCTGCCGGGCGTCTTTCGGCAGAAGCCGCGCTAAGGAGAGCCCTGTGAGCGGCACAATCGTCTTTGCGCGAAGAAGCCGCTTCTTGGGCTCCGGCAGCCGGCGAGAGCGGCAGCTTCGGGAAGGTGAAGAAGCAAGCTGTACAACACTGGGATTGTGTGCGCACCTTGCCAACTGATAGAAAACAGTACCTTTGCACTCTCCTGACTTTTCCAATCACAGGAACATTCGATTGGAAGCTGTTTTGGACAACTTTTCTTTTCTTCCTGCCAAACACTTGGCAGACATCCGTGCAACTTCTAGAACACGATGGGAGATGTTTTCTGTGCTGGCACAGTTTTTCCTAGCCAGACATAGTGGAAAAGCTTGTTGCCGAGGTGTAGATGAGAAGAGGAGCTAAAGAGGAAGGTAGGATGCTCTCCGGAGGTAAGAGCCGCTGCCGGGCGTCTTTCGGCAGAAGCCGCGCTAAGGAGAGCACTGTGAGCGGCACAATCGTCTTTGCGCGAAGAAGCCGCTTCTTGGGCTCCGGCAGCCGGCGAGAGCGGCAGCTTCGGGAAGGTGAAGAAGCAAGCTGTACAACACTGGGATTGTGTGCGCACCTTGCCAACTGATAGAAAACAGTACCTTTGCACTCTCCTGACTTTTCCAATCACAGGAACATTCGATTGGAAGCTGTTTTGGACAACTTTTCTTTTCTTCCTGCCAAACACTTGGCAGACATCCGTGCAACTTCTAGAACACGATGGGAGATGTTTCTGTGCTGGCACAGTTTTTCCTAGCCAGACATAGTGGAAAAGCTTGTTGCCGAGGTGTAGATGAGAAGAGGAGCTAAAGAGGAAGGTAGGATGCTCTCCGGAGGTAAGAGCCGCTGCCGGGCGTCTTTCGGCAGAAGCCGCGCTAAGGAGAGCGCTGTGAGCGGCACAATCGTCTTTGAGCGAAGAAGCCGCTTCTTGGGCTCCGGCAGCCGGCGAGAGCGGCAGCTTCGGGAAGGTGAAGAAGCAAGCTGTACAACACTGGGATTGTGTGCGCACCTTGCCAACTGATAGAAAACAGTACCTTTGCACTCTCCTGACTTTTCCAATCACAGGAACATTCGATTGGAAGCTGTTTTGGACAACTTTTCTTTTCTTCCTGCCAAACACTTGGCAGACATCCGTGCAACTTCTAGAACACGATGGGAGATGTTTTCTGTGCTGGCACAGTTTTTCCTAGCCAGACATAGTGGAAAAGCTTGTTGCCGAGGTGTAGATGAGAAGAGGAGCTAAAGAGGAAGGTAGGATGCTCTCCGGAGGTAAGAGCCGCTGCCGGGCGTCTTTCGGCAGAAGCCGCGCTAAGGAGAGCGCTGTGAGCGGCACAATCGTCTTTGCGCGAAGAAGCCGCTTCTTGGGCTCCGGCAGCCGGCGAGAGCGGCAGCTTCGGGAAGGTGAAGAAGCAAGCTGTACAACACTGGGATTGTGTGCGCACCTTGCCAACTGATAGAAAACAGTACCTTTGCACTCTCCTGACTTTTCCAATCACAGGAACATTCGATTGGAAGCTGTTTTGGACAACTTTTCTTTTCTTCCTGCCAAACACTTGGCAGACATCCGTGCAACTTCTAGAACACGATGGGAGATGTTTTCTGTGCTGGCACAGTTTTTCCTAGCCAGACATAGTGGAAAAGCTTGTTGCCGAGGTGTAGATGAGAAGAGGAGCTAAAGAGGAAGGTAGGATGCTCTCCGGAGGTAAGAGCCGCTGCCGGGCGTCTTTCGGCAGAAGCCGCGCTAAGGAGAGCGCTGTGAGCGGCACAATCGTCTTTGCGCGAAGAAGCCGCTTCTTGGGCTCCGGCAGCCGGCGAGAGCGGCAGCTTCGGGAAGGTGAAGAAGCAAGCTGTACAACACTGGGATTGTGTGCGCACCTTGCCAACTGATAGAAAACAGTACCTTTGCACTCTCCTGACTTTTCCAATCACAGGAACATTCGATTGGAAGCTGTTTTGGACAACTTTTCTTTTCTTCCTGCCAAACACTTGGCAGACATCCGTGCAACTTCTAGAACACGATGGGAGATGTTTTCTGTGCTGGCACAGTTTTTCCTAGCCAAACATAGTGGAAAAGCTTGTTGCCGAGGTGTAGATGAGAAGAGGAGCTAAAGAGGAAGGTAGGATGCTCTCCGGAGGTAAGAGCCGCTGCCGGGCGTCTTTCGGCAGAAGCCGCGCTAAGGAGAGCGCTGTGAGCGGCACAATCGTCTTTGCGCGAAGAAGCCGCTTCTTGGGCTCCGGCAGCCGGCGAGAGCGGCAGCTTCGGGAAGGTGAAGAAGCAAGCTGTACCACACTGGGATTGTGTGCGCACCTTGCCAACTGATAGAAAACAGTACCTTTGCACTCTCCTGACTTTTCCAATCACAGGAACATTCGATTGGAAGCTGTTTTGGACAACTTTTCTTTTCTTCCTGCCAAACACTTGGCAGACATCCGTGCAACTTCTAGAACACGATGGGAGATGTTTTCTGTGCTGGCACAGTTTTTCCTAGCCAGACATAGTGGAAAAGCTTGTTGCCGAGGTGTAGATGAGAAGAGGAGCTAAAGAGGAAGGTAGGATGCTCTCCGGAGGAAAGAGCCGCTGCCGGGCGTCTTTCGGCAGAAGCCGCGCTAAGGAGAGCGCTGTGAGCGGCACAATCGTCTTTGCGCGAAGAAGCCGCTTCTTGGGCTCCGGCAGCCGGCGAGAGCGGCAGCTTCGGGAAGGTGAAGAAGCAAGCTGTACAACACTGGGATTGTGTGCGCACCTTGCCAACTGATAGAAAACAGTACCTTTGCACTCTCCTGACTTTTCCAATCACAGGAACATTCGATTGGAAGCTGTTTTGGACAACTTTTCTTTTCTTCCTGCCAAACACTTGGCAGACATCCGTGCAACTTCTAGAACACGATGGGAGATGTTTTCTGTGCTGGCACAGTTTTTCCTAGCCAGACATAGTGGAAAAGCTTGTTGCCGAGGTGTAGATGAGAAGAGGAGCTAAAGACGAAGGTAGGATGCTCTCCGGAGGTAAAGTAAGAGCCGCTGCCGGGCGTCTTTCGGCAGAAGCCGCGCTAAGGAGAGCACTGTGAGCGGCACAATCGTCTTTACGCGAAGAAGCCGCTTCTTGGGCTCCGGCAGCCGGCGAGAGCGGCAGCTTCGGGAAGGTGAAGAAGCAAGCTGTACAACACTGGGATTGTGTGCGCACCTTGCCAACTGATAGAAAACAGTACCTTTGCACTCTCCTGACTTTTCCAATCACAGGAACATTCGATTGGAAGCTGTTTTGGACAACTTTTCTTTTCTTCCTGCCAAACACTTGGCAGACATCCGTGCAACTTCTAGAACACGATGGGAGATGTTTTCTGTGCTGGCACAGTTTTTCCTAGCCAGACATAGTGGAAAAGCTTGTTGCCGAGGTGTAGATGAGAAGAGGAGCTAAAGAGGAAGGTAGGATGCTCTCCGGAGGTAAGAGCCGCTGCCGGGCGTCTTTCGGCAGAAGCCGCGCTAAGGAGAGCGCTGTGAGCGGCACAATCGTCTTTGCGCGAAGAAGCCGCTTCTTGGGCTCCGGCAGCCGGCGAGAGCGGCAGCTTCGGGAAGGTGAAGAAGCAAGCTGTACAACACTGGGATTGTGTGCGCACCTTGCCAACTGATAGAAAACAGTACCTTTGCACTCTCCTGACTTTTCCAATCACAGGAACATTCGATTGGAAGCTGTTTTGGACAACTTTTCTTTTCTTCCTGCCAAACACTTGGCAGACATCCGTGCAACTTCTAGAACACGATGGGAGATGTTTTCTGTGCTGGCACAGTTTTTCCTAGCCAGACATAGTGGAAAAGCTTGTTGCCGAGGTGTAGATGAGAAGAGGAGCTAAAGAGGAAGGTAGGATGCTCTCCGGAGGTAAGAGCCGCTGCCGGGCGTCTTTCGGCAGAAGCCGCGCTAAGGAGAGCGCTGTGAGCGGCACAATCGTCTTTGCGCGAAGAAGCCGCTTCTTGGGCTCCGGCAGCCGGCGAGAGCGGCAGCTTCGGGAAGGTGAAGAAGCAAGCTGTACAACACTGGGATTGTGTGCGCACCTTGCCAACTGATAGAAAACAGTACCTTTGCACTCTCCTGACTTTTCCAATCACAGGAACATTCGATTGGAAGCTGTTTTGGACAACTTTTCTTTTCTTCCTGCCAAACACTTGGCAGACATCCGTGCAACTTCTAGAACACGAGGGGAGATGTTTTCTGTGCTGGCACAGTTTTTCCTAGCCAGACATAGTGGAAAAGCTTGTTGCCGAGGTGTAGATGAGAAGAGGAGCTAAAGACGAAGGTAGGATGCTCTCCGGAGGTAAGAGCCGCTGCCGGGCGTCTTTCGGCAGAAGCCGCGCTAAGGAGAGCACTGTGAGCGGCACAATCGTCTTTGCGCGAAGAAGCCGCTTCTTGGGCTCCGGCAGCCGGCGAGAGCGGCAGCTTCGGGAAGGTGAAGAAGCAAGCTGTACCACACTGGGATTGTGTGCGCACCTTGCCAACTGATAGAAAACAGTACCTTTGCACTCTCCTGACTTTTCCAATCACAGGAACATTCGATTGGAAGCTGTTTTGGACAACTTTTCTTCCTGCCAAACACTTGGCAGACATCCGTGCAACTTCTAGAACACGATGGGAGATGTTTTCTGTGCTGGCACAGTTTTTCCTAGCCAGACATAGTGGAAAAGCTTGTTGCCGAGGTGTAGATGAGAAGAGGAGCTAAAGAGGAAGGTAGGATGCTCTCCGGAGGTAAAGTAAGAGCCGCTGCCGGCGTCTTTCGGCAGAAGCCGCGCTAGGGAGAGCACTGTGAGCGGCACAATCGTCTTTGCGCGAAGAAGCCGCTTCTTGGGCTCCGGCAGCCGGCGAGAGCGGCAGCTTCGGGAAGGTGAAGAAGCAAGCTGTACAACACTGGGATTGTGTGCGCACCTTGCCAACTGATAGAAAACAAGTACCTTTGCACTCTCCTGACTTTTCCAATCACAGGAACATTCGATTGGAAGCTGTTTTGGACAACTTTTCTTTTCTTCCTGCCAAACACTTGGCAGACATCCGTGCAACTTCTAGAACACGATGGGAGATGTTTTCTGTGCTGGCACAGTTTTTCCTAGCCAGACATAGTGGAAAAGCTTGTTGCCGAGGTGTAGATGAGAAGAGGAGCTAAAGACGAAGGTAGGATGCTCTCCGGAGGTAAGTAAGAGCCGCTGCCGGGCGTCTTTCGGCAGAAGCCGCGCTAAGGAGAGCACTGTGAGCGGCACAATCGTCTTTGCGCGAAGAAGCCGCTTCTTGGGCTCCGGCAGCCGGCGAGAGCGGCAGCTTCGGGAAGGTGAAGAAGCAAGCTGTACAACACTGGGATTGTGTGCGCACCTTGCCAACTGATAGAAAACAGTACCTTTGCACTCTCCTGACTTTTCCAATCACAGGAACATTCGATTGGAAGCTGTTTTGGACAACTTTTCTTTTCTTCCTGCCAAACACTTGGCAGACATCCGTGCAACTTCTAGAACACGATGGGAGATGTTTTCTGTGCTGGCACAGTTTTTCCTAGCCAGACATAGTGGAAAAGCTTGTTGCCGAGGTGTAGATGAGAAGAGGAGCTAAAGAGGAAGGTAGGATGCTCTCCGGAGGTAAGAGCCGCTGCCGGGCGTCTTTCGGCAGAAGCCGCGCTAAGGAGAGCGCTGTGAGCGGCACAATCGTCTTTGCGCGAAGAAGCCGCTTCTTGGGCTCCGGCAGCCGGCGAGAGCGGCAGCTTCGGGAAGGTGAAGAAGCAAGCTGTACAACACTGGGATTGTGTGCGCACCTTGCCAACTGATAGAAAACAGTACCTTTGCACTCTCCTGACTTTTCCAAACACAGGAACATTCGATTGGAAGCTGTTTTGGACAACTTTTCTTTTCTTCCTGCCAAACACTTGGCAGACATCCGTGCAACTTCTAGAACACGATGGGAGATGTTTTCTGTGCTGGCACAGTTTTTCCTAGCCAGACATAGTGGAAAAGCTTGTTGCCGAGGTGTAGATGAGAAGAGGAGCTAAAGAGGAAGGTAGGATGCTCTCCGGAGGTAAGAGCCGCTGCCGGGCGTCTTTCGGCAGAAGCCGCGCTAAGGAGAGCACTGTGAGCGGCACAATCGTCTTTGCGCGAAGAAGCCGCTTCTTGGGCTCCGGCAGCCGGCGAGAGCGGCAGCTTCGGGAAGGTGAAGAAGCAAGCTGTACAACACTGGGATTGTGTGCGCACCTTGCCAACTGATAGAAAACAGTACCTTTGCACTCTCCTGACTTTTCCAATCACAGGAACATTCGATTGGAAGCTGTTTTGGACAACTTTTCTTTTCTTCCTGCCAAACACTTGGCAGACATCCGTGCAACTTCTAGAACACGATGGGAGATGTTTTCTGTGCTGGCACAGTTTTTCCTAGCCAGACATAGTGGAAAAGCTTGTTGCCGAGGTGTAGATGAGAAGAGGAGCTAAAGAGGAAGGTAGGATGCTCTCCGGAGGTAAGAGCCGCTGCCGGGCGTCTTTCGGCAGAAGCCGCGCTAAGGAGAGCGCTGTGAGCGGCACAATCGTCTTTGCGCGAAGAAGCCGCTTCTTGGGCTCCGGCAGCCGGCGAGAGCGGCAGCTTCGGGAAGGTGAAGAAGCAAGCTGTACAACACTGGGATTGTGTGCGCACCTTGCCAACTGATAGAAAACAGTACCTTTGCACTCTCCTGACTTTTCCAAACACAGGAACATTCGATTGGAAGCTGTTTTGGACAACTTTTCTTTTCTTCCTGCCAAACACTTGGCAGACATCCGTGCAACTTCTAGAACACGATGGGAGATGTTTTCTGTGCTGGCACAGTTTTTCCTAGCCAGACATAGTGGAAAAGCTTGTTGCCGAGGTGTAGATGAGAAGAGGAGCTAAAGAGGAAGGTAGGATGCTCTCCGGAGGTAAGAGCCGCTGCCGGGCGTCTTTCGGCAGAAGCCGCGCTAAGGAGAGCACTGTGAGCGGCACAATCGTCTTTGCGCGAAGAAGCCGCTTCTTGGGCTCCGGCAGCCGGCGAGAGCGGCAGCTTCGGGAAGGTGAAGAAGCAAGCTGTACAACACTGGGATTGTGTGCGCACCTTGCCAACTGATAGAAAACAGTACCTTTGCACTCTCCTGACTTTTCCAATCACAGGAACATTCGATTGGAAGCTGTTTTGGACAACTTTTCTTTTCTTCCTGCCAAACACTTGGCAGACATCCGTGCAACTTCTAGAACACGATGGGAGATGTTTTCTGTGCTGGCACAGTTTTTCCTAGCCAGACATAGTGGAAAAGCTTGTTGCCGAGGTGTAGATGAGAAGAGGAGCTAAAGAGGAAGGTAGGATGCTCTCCGGAGGTAAGAGCCGCTGCCGGGCGTCTTTCGGCAGAAGCCGCGCTAAGGAGAGCGCTGTGAGCGGCACAATCGTCTTTGCGCGAAGCCGCTTCTTGGGCTCCGGCAGCCGGCGAGAGCGGCAGCTTCGGGAAGGTGAAGAAGCAAGCTGTACCACACTGGGATTGTGTGCGCACCTTGCCAACTGATAGAAAACAGTACCTTTGCACTCTCCTGACTTTTCCAATCACAGGAACATTCGATTGGAAGCTGTTTTGGACAACTTTTCTTTTCTTCCTGCCAAACACTTGGCAGACATCCGTGCAACTTCTAGAACACGATGGGAGATGTTTTCTGTGCTGGCACAGTTTTTCCTAGCCAGACATAGTGGAAAAGCTTGTTGCCGAGGTGTAGATGAGAAGAGGAGCTAAAGAGGAAGGTAGGATGCTCTCCGGAGGTAAGAGCCGCTGCCGGGCGTCTTTCGGCAGAAGCCGCGCTAAGGAGAGCGCTGTGAGCGGCACAATCGTCTTTGCGCGAAGAAGCCGCTTCTTGGGCTCCGGCAGCCGGCGAGAGCGGCAGCTTCGGGAAGGTGAAGAAGCAAGCTGTACAACACTGGGATTGTGTGCGCACCTTGCCAACTGATAGAAAACAGTACCTTTGCACTCTCCTGACTTTTCCAAACACAGGAACATTCGATTGGAAGCTGTTTTGGACAACTTTTCTTTTCTTCCTGCCAAACACTTGGCAGACATCCGTGCAACTTCTAGAACACGATGGGAGATGTTTTCTGTGCTGGCACAGTTTTTCCTAGCCAGACATAGTGGAAAAGCTTGTTGCCGAGGTGTAGATGAGAAGAGGAGCTAAAGAGGAAGGTAGGATGCTCTCCGGAGGTAAGAGCCGCTGCCGGGCGTCTTTCGGCAGAAGCCGCGCTAAGGAGAGCCCTGTGAGCGGCACAATCGTCTTTGCGCGAAGAAGCCGCTTCTTGGGCTCCGGCAGCCGGCGAGAGCGGCAGCTTCGGGAAGGTGAAGAAGCAAGCTGTACAACACTGGGATTGTGTGCGCACCTTGCCAACTGATAGAAAACAGTACCTTTGCACTCTCCTGACTTTTCCAATCACAGGAACATTCGATTGGAAGCTGTTTTGGACAACTTTTCTTTTCTTCCTGCCAAACACTTGGCAGACATCCGTGCAACTTCTAGAACACGATGGGAGATGTTTTCTGTGCTGGCACAGTTTTTCCTAGCCAGACATAGTGGAAAAGCTTGTTGCCGAGGTGTAGATGAGAAGAGGAGCTAAAGAGGAAGGTAGGATGCTCTCCGGAGGTAAGAGCCGCTGCCGGGCGTCTTTCGGCAGAAGCCGCGCTAAGGAGAGCACTGTGAGCGGCACAATCGTCTTTGCGCGAAGAAGCCGCTTCTTGGGCTCCGGCAGCCGGCGAGAGCGGCAGCTTCGGGAAGGTGAAGAAGCAAGCTGTACAACACTGGGATTGTGTGCGCACCTTGCCAACTGATAGAAAACAGTACCTTTGCACTCTCCTGACTTTTCCAATCACAGGAACATTCGATTGGAAGCTGTTTTGGACAACTTTTCTTTCTTCCTGCCAAACACTTGGCAGACATCCGTGCAACTTCTAGAACACGATGGGAGATGTTTTCTGTGCTGGCACAGTTTTTCCTAGCCAGACATAGTGGAAAAGCTTGTTGCCGAGGTGTAGATGAGAAGAGGAGCTAAAGAGGAAGGTAGGATGCTCTCCGGAGGTAAGAGCCGCTGCCGGGCGTCTTTCGGCAGAAGCCGCGCTAAGGAGAGCGCTGTGAGCGGCACAATCGTCTTTGAGCGAAGAAGCCGCTTCTTGGGCTCCGGCAGCCGGCGAGAGCGGCAGCTTCGGGAAGGTGAAGAAGCAAGCTGTACAACACTGGGATTGTGTGCGCACCTTGCCAACTGATAGAAAACAGTACCTTTGCACTCTCCTGACTTTTCCAATCACAGGAACATTCGATTGGAAGCTGTTTTGGACAACTTTTCTTTTCTTCCTGCCAAACACTTGGCAGACATCCGTGCAACTTCTAGAACACGATGGGAGATGTTTTCTGTGCTGGCACAGTTTTTCCTAGCCAGACATAGTGGAAAAGCTTGTTGCCGAGGTGTAGATGAGAAGAGGAGCTAAAGAGGAAGGTAGGATGCTCTCCGGAGGTAAGAGCCGCTGCCGGGCGTCTTTCGGCAGAAGCCGCGCTAAGGAGAGCGCTGTGAGCGGCACAATCGTCTTTGCGCGAAGAAGCCGCTTCTTGGGCTCCGGCAGCCGGCGAGAGCGGCAGCTTCGGGAAGGTGAAGAAGCAAGCTGTACAACACTGGGATTGTGTGCGCACCTTGCCAACTGATAGAAAACAGTACCTTTGCACTCTCCTGACTTTTCCAATCACAGGAACATTCGATTGGAAGCTGTTTTGGACAACTTTTCTTTTCTTCCTGCCAAACACTTGGCAGACATCCGTGCAACTTCTAGAACACGATGGGAGATGTTTTCTGTGCTGGCACAGTTTTTCCTAGCCAGACATAGTGGAAAAGCTTGTTGCCGAGGTGTAGATGAGAAGAGGAGCTAAAGAGGAAGGTAGGATGCTCTCCGGAGGTAAGAGCCGCTGCCGGGCGTCTTTCGGCAGAAGCCGCGCTAAGGAGAGCGCTGTGAGCGGCACAATCGTCTTTGCGCGAAGAAGCCGCTTCTTGGGCTCCGGCAGCCGGCGAGAGCGGCAGCTTCGGGAAGGTGAAGAAGCAAGCTGTACAACACTGGGATTGTGTGCGCACCTTGCCAACTGATAGAAAACAGTACCTTTGCACTCTCCTGACTTTTCCAATCACAGGAACATTCGATTGGAAGCTGTTTTGGACAACTTTTCTTTTCTTCCTGCCAAACACTTGGCAGACATCCGTGCAACTTCTAGAACACGATGGGAGATGTTTTCTGTGCTGGCACAGTTTTTCCTAGCCAGACATAGTGGAAAAGCTTGTTGCCGAGGTGTAGATGAGAAGAGGAGCTAAAGAGGAAGGTAGGATGCTCTCCGGAGGTAAGAGCCGCTGCCGGGCGTCTTTCGGCAGAAGCCGCGCTAAGGAGAGCGCTGTGAGCGGCACAATCGTCTTTGCGCGAAGAAGCCGCTTCTTGGGCTCCGGCAGCCGGCGAGAGCGGCAGCTTCGGGAAGGTGAAGAAGCAAGCTGTACCACACTGGGATTGTGTGCGCACCTTGCCAACTGATAGAAAACAGTACCTTTGCACTCTCCTGACTTTTCCAATCACAGGAACATTCGATTGGAAGCTGTTTTGGACAACTTTTCTTTTCTTCCTGCCAAACACTTGGCAGACATCCGTGCAACTTCTAGAACACGATGGGAGATGTTTTCTGTGCTGGCACAGTTTTTCCTAGCCAGACATAGTGGAAAAGCTTGTTGCCGAGGTGTAGATGAGAAGAGGAGCTAAAGAGGAAGGTAGGATGCTCTCCGGAGGTAAGAGCCGCTGCCGGGCGTCTTTCGGCAGAAGCCGCGCTAAGGAGAGCGCTGTGAGCGGCACAATCGTCTTTGCGCGAAGAAGCCGCTTCTTGGGCTCCGGCAGCCGGCGAGAGCGGCAGCTTCGGGAAGGTGAAGAAGCAAGCTGTACAACACTGGGATTGTGTGCGCACCTTGCCAACTGATAGAAAACAGTACCTTTGCACTCTCCTGACTTTTCCAATCACAGGAACATTCGATTGGAAGCTGTTTTGGACAACTTTTCTTTTCTTCCTGCCAAACACTTGGCAGACATCCGTGCAACTTCTAGAACACGATGGGAGATGTTTTCTGTGCTGGCACAGTTTTTCCTAGCCAGACATAGTGGAAAAGCTTGTTGCCGAGGTGTAGATGAGAAGAGGAGCTAAAGACGAAGGTAGGATGCTCTCCGGAGGTAAAGAGCCGCTGCCGGGCGTCTTTCGGCAGAAGCCGCGCTAAGGAGAGCACTGTGAGCGGCACAATCGTCTTTGCGCGAAGAAGCCGCTTCTTGGGCTCCGGCAGCCGGCGAGAGCGGCAGCTTCGGGAAGGTGAAGAAGCAAGCTGTACAACACTGGGATTGTGTGCGCACCTTGCCAACTGATAGAAAACAGTACCTTTGCACTCTCCTGACTTTTCCAATCACAGGAACATTCGATTGGAAGCTGTTTTGGACAACTTTTCTTTTCTTCCTGCCAAACACTTGGCAGACATCCGTGCAACTTCTAGAACACGATGGGAGATGTTTTCTGTGCTGGCACAGTTTTTCCTAGCCAGACATAGTGGAAAAGCTTGTTGCCGAGGTGTAGATGAGAAGAGGAGCTAAAGAGGAAGGTAGGATGCTCTCCGGAGGTAAGAGCCGCTGCCGGGCGTCTTTCGGCAGAAGCCGCGCTAAGGAGAGCGCTGTGAGCGGCACAATCGTCTTTGCGCGAAGAAGCCGCTTCTTGGGCTCCGGCAGCCGGCGAGAGCGGCAGCTTCGGGAAGGTGAAGAAGCAAGCTGTACAACACTGGGATTGTGTGCGCACCTTGCCAACTGATAGAAAACAGTACCTTTGCACTCTCCTGACTTTTCCAATCACAGGAACATTCGATTGGAAGCTGTTTTGGACAACTTTTCTTTTCTTCCTGCCAAACACTTGGCAGACATCCGTGCAACTTCTAGAACACGATGGGAGATGTTTTCTGTGCTGGCACAGTTTTTCCTAGCCAGACATAGTGGAAAAGCTTGTTGCCGAGGTGTAGATGAGAAGAGGAGCTAAAGAGGAAGGTAGGATGCTCTCCGGAGGTAAGAGCCGCTGCCGGGCGTCTTTCGGCAGAAGCCGCGCTAAGGAGAGCGCTGTGAGCGGCACAATCGTCTTTGCGCGAAGAAGCCGCTTCTTGGGCTCCGGCAGCCGGCGAGAGCGGCAGCTTCGGGAAGGTGAAGAAGCAAGCTGTACAACACTGGGATTGTGTGCGCACCTTGCCAACTGATAGAAAACAGTACCTTTGCACTCTCCTGACTTTTCCAATCACAGGAACATTCGATTGGAAGCTGTTTTGGACAACTTTTCTTTTCTTCCTGCCAAACACTTGGCAGACATCCGTGCAACTTCTAGAACACGATGGGAGATGTTTTCTGTGCTGGCACAGTTTTTCCTAGCCAGACATAGTGGAAAAGCTTGTTGCCGAGGTGTAGATGAGAAGAGGAGCTAAAGACGAAGGTAGGATGCTCTCCGGAGGTAAGAGCCGCTGCCGGGCGTCTTTCGGCAGAAGCCGCGCTAAGGAGAGCACTGTGAGCGGCACAATCGTCTTTGCGCGAAGAAGCCGCTTCTTGGGCTCCGGCAGCCGGCGAGAGCGGCAGCTTCGGGAAGGTGAAGAAGCAAGCTGTACAACACTGGGATTGTGTGCGCACCTTGCCAACTGATAGAAAACAGTACCTTTGCACTCTCCTGACTTTTCCAATCACAGGAACATTCGATTGGAAGCTGTTTTGGACAACTTTCTTTCTTCTCTGCCAAACACTTGGCAGACATCCGTGCAACTTCTAGAACACGATGGGAGATGTTTTCTGTGCTGGCACAGTTTTTCCTAGCCAGACATAGTGGAAAAGCTTGTTGCCGAGGTGTAGATGAGAAGAGGAGCTAAAGAGGAAGGTAGGATGCTCTCCGGAGGTAAGTAAGAGCCGCTGCCGGGCGTCTTTCGGCAGAAGCCGCGCTAAGGAGAGCACTGTGAGCGGCACAATCGTCTTTGCGCGAAGAAGCCGCTTCTTGGGCTCCGGCAGCCGGCGAGAGCGGCAGCTTCGGGAAGGTGAAGAAGCAAGCTGTACAACACTGGGATTGTGTGCGCACCTTGCCAACTGATAGAAAACAGTACCTTTGCACTCTCCTGACTTTTCCAATCACAGGAACATTCGATTGGAAGCTGTTTTGGACAACTTTTCTTTTCTTCCTGCCAAACACTTGGCAGACATCCGTGCAACTTCTAGAACACGATGGGAGATGTTTTCTGTGCTGGCACAGTTTTTCCTAGCCAGACATAGTGGAAAAGCTTGTTGCCGAGGTGTAGATGAGAAGAGGAGCTAAAGACGAGGTAGGATGCTCTCCGGAGGTAAGAGAGCCGCTGCCGGGCGTCTTTCGGCAGAAGCCGCGCTAAGGAGAGCACTGTGAGCGGCACAATCGTCTTTGCGCGAAGAAGCCGCTTCTTGGGCTCCGGCAGCCGGCGAGAGCGGCAGCTTCGGGAAGGTGAAGAAGCAAGCTGTACAACACTGGGATTGTGTGCGCACCTTGCCAACTGATAGAAAACAGTACCTTTGCACTCTCCTGACTTTTCCAATCACAGGAACATTCGATTGGAAGCTGTTTTGGACAACTTTTCTTTTCTTCCTGCCAAACACTTGGCAGACATCCGTGCAACTTCTAGAACACGATGGGAGATGTTTTCTGTGCTGGCACAGTTTTTCCTAGCCAGACATAGTGGAAAAGCTTGTTGCCGAGGTGTAGATGAGAAGAGGAGCTAAAGAGGAAGGTAGGATGCTCTCCGGAGGTAAGAGCCGCTGCCGGGCGTCTTTCGGCAGAAGCCGCGCTAAGGAGAGCGCTGTGAGCGGCACAATCGTCTTTGCGCGAAGAAGCCGCTTCTTGGGCTCCGGCAGCCGGCGAGAGCGGCAGCTTCGGGAAGGTGAAGAAGCAAGCTGTACAACACTGGGATTGTGTGCGCACCTTGCCAACTGATAGAAAACAGTACCTTTGCACTCTCCTGACTTTTCCAAACACAGGAACATTCGATTGGAAGCTGTTTTGGACAACTTTTCTTTTCTTCCTGCCAAACACTTGGCAGACATCCGTGCAACTTCTAGAACACGATGGGAGATGTTTTCTGTGCTGGCACAGTTTTTCCTAGCCAGACATAGTGGAAAAGCTTGTTGCCGAGGTGTAGATGAGAAGAGGAGCTAAAGAGGAAGGTAGGATGCTCTCCGGAGGTAAGAGCCGCTGCCGGGCGTCTTTCGGCAGAAGCCGCGCTAAGGAGAGCACTGTGAGCGGCACAATCGTCTTTGCGCGAAGAAGCCGCTTCTTGGGCTCCGGCAGCCGGCGAGAGCGGCAGCTTCGGGAAGGTGAAGAAGCAAGCTGTACAACACTGGGATTGTGTGCGCACCTTGCCAACTGATAGAAAACAGTACCTTTGCACTCTCCTGACTTTTCCAATCACAGGAACATTCGATTGGAAGCTGTTTTGGACAACTTTTCTTTTCTTCCTGCCAAACACTTGGCAGACATCCGTGCAACTTCTAGAACACGATGGGAGATGTTTTCTGTGCTGGCACAGTTTTTCCTAGCCAGACATAGTGGAAAAGCTTGTTGCCGAGGTGTAGATGAGAAGAGGAGCTAAAGAGGAAGGTAGGATGCTCTCCGGAGGTAAGAGCCGCTGCCGGGCGTCTTTCGGCAGAAGCCGCGCTAAGGAGAGCGCTGTGAGCGGCACAATCGTCTTTGCGCGAAGAAGCCGCTTCTTGGGCTCCGGCAGCCGGCGAGAGCGGCAGCTTCGGGAAGGTGAAGAAGCAAGCTGTACAACACTGGGATTGTGTGCGCACCTTGCCAACTGATAGAAAACAGTACCTTTGCACTCTCCTGACTTTTCCAATCACAGGAACATTCGATTGGAAGCTGTTTTGGACAACTTTTCTTTTCTTCCTGCCAAACACTTGGCAGACATCCGTGCAACTTCTAGAACACGATGGGAGATGTTTTCTGTGCTGGCACAGTTTTTCCTAGCCAGACATAGTGGAAAAGCTTGTTGCCGAGGTGTAGATGAGAAGAGGAGCTAAAGAGGAAGGTAGGATGCTCTCCGGAGGTAAGAGCCGCTGCCGGGCGTCTTTCGGCAGAAGCCGCGCTAAGGAGAGCACTGTGAGCGGCACAATCGTCTTTGCGCGAAGAAGCCGCTTCTTGGGCTCCGGCAGCCGGCGAGAGCGGCAGCTTCGGAAGGTGAAGAAGCAAGCTGTACAACACTGGGATTGTGTGCGCACCTTGCCAACTGATAGAAAACAGTACCTTTGCACTCTCCTGACTTTTCCAATCACAGGAACATTCGATTGGAAGCTGTTTTGGACAACTTTTCTTTTCTTCCTGCCAAACACTTGGCAGACATCCGTGCAACTTCTAGAACACGATGGGAGATGTTTTCTGTGCTGGCACAGTTTTTCCTAGCCAGACATAGTGGAAAAGCTTGTTGCCGAGGTGTAGATGAGAAGAGGAGCTAAAGAGGAAGGTAGGATGCTCTCCGGAGGTAAGAGCCGCTGCCGGGCGTCTTTCGGCAGAAGCCGCGCTAAGGAGAGCGCTGTGAGCGGCACAATCGTCTTTGCGCGAAGAAGCCGCTTCTTGGGCTCCGGCAGCCGGCGAGAGCGGCAGCTTCGGGAAGGTGAAGAAGCAAGCTGTACAACACTGGGATTGTGTGCGCACCTTGCCAACTGATAGAAAACAGTACCTTTGCACTCTCCTGACTTTTCCAATCACAGGAACATTCGATTGGAAGCTGTTTTGGACAACTTTTCTTTTCTTCCTGCCAAACACTTGGCAGACATCCGTGCAACTTCTAGAACACGATGGGAGATGTTTTCTGTGCTGGCACAGTTTTTCCTAGCCAGACATAGTGGAAAAGCTTGTTGCCGAGGTGTAGATGAGAAGAGGAGCTAAAGAGGAAGGTAGGATGCTCTCCGGAGGTAAGAGCCGCTGCCGGGCGTCTTTCGGCAGAAGCCGCGCTAAGGAGAGCGCTGTGAGCGGCACAATCGTCTTTGCGCGAAGAAGCCGCTTCTTGGGCTCCGGCAGCCGGCGAGAGCGGCAGCTTCGGGAAGGTGAAGAAGCAAGCTGTACAACACTGGGATTGTGTGCGCACCTTGCCAACTGATAGAAAACAGTACCTTTGCACTCTCCTGACTTTTCCAAACACAGGAACATTCGATTGGAAGCTGTTTTGGACAACTTTTCTTTTCTTCCTGCCAAACACTTGGCAGACATCCGTGCAACTTCTAGAACACGATGGGAGATGTTTTCTGTGCTGGCACAGTTTTTCCTAGCCAGACATAGTGGAAAAGCTTGTTGCCGAGGTGTAGATGAGAAGAGGAGCTAAAGAGGAAGGTAGGATGCTCTCCGGAGGTAAGAGCCGCTGCCGGGCGTCTTTCGGCAGAAGCCGCGCTAAGGAGAGCACTGTGAGCGGCACAATCGTCTTTGCGCGAAGAAGCCGCTTCTTGGGCTCCGGCAGCCGGCGAGAGCGGCAGCTTCGGGAAGGTGAAGAAGCAAGCTGTACAACACTGGGATTGTGTGCGCACCTTGCCAACTGATAGAAAACAGTACCTTTGCACTCTCCTGACTTTTCCAATCACAGGAACATTCGATTGGAAGCTGTTTTGGACAACTTTTCTTTTCTTCCTGCCAAACACTTGGCAGACATCCGTGCAACTTCTAGAACACGATGGGAGATGTTTTCTGTGCTGGCACAGTTTTTCCTAGCCAGACATAGTGGAAAAGCTTGTTGCCGAGGTGTAGATGAGAAGAGGAGCTAAAGAGGAAGGTAGGATGCTCTCCGGAGGTAAGAGCCGCTGCCGGGCGTCTTTCGGCAGAAGCCGCGCTAAGGAGAGCACTGTGAGCGGCACAATCGTCTTTGCGCGAAGAAGCCGCTTCTTGGGCTCCGGCAGCCGGCGAGAGCGGCAGCTTCGGGAAGGTGAAGAAGCAAGCTGTACAACACTGGGATTGTGTGCGCACCTTGCCAACTGATAGAAAACAGTACCTTTGCACTCTCCTGACTTTTCCAATCACAGGAACATTCGATTGGAAGCTGTTTTGGACAACTTTTCTTTTCTTCCTGCCAAACACTTGGCAGACATCCGTGCAACTTCTAGAACACGAGGGGAGATGTTTTCTGTGCTGGCACAGTTTTTCCTAGCCAGACATAGTGGAAAAGCTTGTTGCCGAGGTGTAGATGAGAAGAGGAGCTAAAGAGGAAGGTAGGATGCTCTCCGGAGGTAAGAGCCGCTGCCGGGCGTCTTTCGGCAGAAGCCGCGCTAAGGGAGAGCACTGTGAGCGGCACAATCGTCTTTGCGCGAAGAAGCCGCTTCTTGGGCTCCGGCAGCCGGCGAGAGCGGCAGCTTCGGGAAGGTGAAGAAGCAAGCTGTACAACACTGGGATTGTGTGCGCACCTTGCCAACTGATAGAAAACAGTACCTTTGCACTCTCCTGACTTTTCCAATCACAGGAACATTCGATTGGAAGCTGTTTTGGACAACTTTTCTTTTCTTCCTGCCAAACACTTGGCAGACATCCGTGCAACTTCTAGAACACGATGGGAGATGTTTTCTGTGCTGGCACAGTTTTTCCTAGCCAGACATAGTGGAAAAGCTTGTTGCCGAGGTGTAGATGAGAAGAGGAGCTAAAGAGGAAGGTAGGATGCTCTCCGGAGGTAAGAGCCGCTGCCGGGCGTCTTTCGGCAGAAGCCGCGCTAAGGAGAGCACTGTGAGCGGCACAATCGTCTTTGCGCGAAGAAGCCGCTTCTTGGGCTCCGGCAGCCGGCGAGAGCGGCAGCTTCGGGAAGGTGAAGAAGCAAGCTGTACAACACTGGGATTGTGTGCGCACCTTGCCAACTGATAGAAAACAGTACCTTTGCACTCTCCTGACTTTTCCAATCACAGGAACATTCGATTGGAAGCTGTTTTGGACAACTTTTCTTTTCTTCCTGCCAAACACTTGGCAGACATCCGTGCAACTTCTAGAACACGAGGGGAGATGTTTTCTGTGCTGGCACAGTTTTTCCTAGCCAGACATAGTGGAAAAGCTTGTTGCCGAGGTGTAGATGAGAAGAGGAGCTAAAGAGGAAGGTAGGATGCTCTCCGGAGGGGTAAGAGCCGCTGCCGGGCGTCTTTCGGCAGAAGCCGCGCTAAGGAGAGCGCTGTGAGCGGCACAATCGTCTTTGCGCGAAGAAGCCGCTTCTTGGGCTCCGGCAGCCGGCGAGAGCGGCAGCTTCGGGAAGGTGAAGAAGCAAGCTGTACCACACTGGGATTGTGTGCGCACCTTGCCAACTGATAGAAAACAGTACCTTTGCACTCTCCTGACTTTTCCAATCACAGGAACATTCGATTGGAAGCTGTTTTGGACAACTTTTCTTTTCTTCCTGCCAAACACTTGGCAGACATCCGTGCAACTTCTAGAACACGATGGGAGATGTTTTCTGTGCTGGCACAGTTTTTCCTAGCCAGACATAGTGGAAAAGCTTGTTGCCGAGGTGTAGATGAGAAGAGGAGCTAAAGAGGAAGGTAGGATGCTCTCCGGAGGTAAGAGCCGCTGCCGGGCGTCTTTCGGCAGAAGCCGCGCTAAGGAGAGCACTGTGAGCGGCACAATCGTCTTTGCGCGAAGAAGCCGCTTCTTGGGCTCCGGCAGCCGGCGAGAGCGGCAGCTTCGGGAAGGTGAAGAAGCAAGCTGTACAACACTGGGATTGTGTGCGCACCTTGCCAACTGATAGAAAACAGTACCTTTGCACTCTCCTGACTTTTCCAATCACAGGAACATTCGATTGGAAGCTGTTTTGGACAACTTTTCTTTTCTTCCTGCCAAACACTTGGCAGACATCCGTGCAACTTCTAGAACACGATGGGAGATGTTTTCTGTGCTGGCACAGTTTTTCCTAGCCAGACATAGTGGAAAAGCTTGTTGCCGAGGTGTAGATGAGAAGAGGAGCTAAAGAGGAAGGTAGGATGCTCTCCGGAGGTAAGAGCCGCTGCCGGGCGTCTTTCGGCAGAAGCCGCGCTAAGGAGAGCACTGTGAGCGGCACAATCGTCTTTGCGCGAAGAAGCCGCTTCTTGGGCTCCGGCAGCCGGCGAGAGCGGCAGCTTCGGGAAGGTGAAGAAGCAAGCTGTACCACACTGGGATTGTGTGCGCACCTTGCCAACTGATAGAAAACAGTACCTTTGCACTCTCCTGACTTTTCCAATCACAGGAACATTCGATTGGAAGCTGTTTTGGACAACTTTTCTTTTCCTGCCAAACACTTGGCAGACATCCGTGCAACTTCTAGAACACGATGGGAGATGTTTTCTGTGCTGGCACAGTTTTTCCTAGCCAGACATAGTGGAAAAGCTTGTTGCCGAGGTGTAGATGAGAAGAGGAGCTAAAGAGGAAGGTAGGATGCTCTCCGGAGGTAAGAGCCGCTGCCGGGCGTCTTTCGGCAGAAGCCGCGCTAAGGAGAGCACTGTGAGCGGCACAATCGTCTTTGCGCGAAGAAGCCGCTTCTTGGGCTCCGGCAGCCGGCGAGAGCGGCAGCTTCGGGAAGGTGAAGAAGCAAGCTGTACAACACTGGGATTGTGTGCGCACCTTGCCAACTGATAGAAAACAGTACCTTTGCACTCTCCTGACTTTTCCAATCACAGGAACATTCGATTGGAAGCTGTTTTGGACAACTTTTCTTTTCTTCCTGCCAAACACTTGGCAGACATCCGTGCAACTTCTAGAACACGATGGGAGATGTTTTCTGTGCTGGCACAGTTTTTCCTAGCCAGACATAGTGGAAAAGCTTGTTGCCGAGGTGTAGATGAGAAGAGGAGCTAAAGAGGAAGGTAGGATGCTCTCCGGAGGTAAGAGCCGCTGCCGGGCGTCTTTCGGCAGAAGCCGCGCTAAGGAGAGCACTGTGAGCGGCACAATCGTCTTTGCGCGAAGAAGCCGCTTCTTGGGCTCCGGCAGCCGGCGAGAGCGGCAGCTTCGGGAAGGTGAAGAAGCAAGCTGTACAACACTGGGATTGTGTGCGCACCTTGCCAACTGATAGAAAACAGTACCTTTGCACTCTCCTGACTTTTCCAATCACAGGAACATTCGATTGGAAGCTGTTTTGGACAACTTTTCTTTTCTTCCTGCCAAACACTTGGCAGACATCCGTGCAACTTCTAGAACACGATGGGAGATGTTTTCTGTGCTGGCACAGTTTTTCCTAGCCAGACATAGTGGAAAAGCTTGTTGCCGAGGTGTAGATGAGAAGAGGAGCTAAAGAGGAAGGTAGGATGCTCTCCGGAGGTAAGAGCCGCTGCCGGGCGTCTTTCGGCAGAAGCCGCGCTAAGGAGAGCGCTGTGAGCGGCACAATCGTCTTTGCGCGAAGAAGCCGCTTCTTGGGCTCCGGCAGCCGGCGAGAGCGGCAGCTTCGGGAAGGTGAAGAAGCAAGCTGTACAACACTGGGATTGTGTGCGCACCTTGCCAACTGATAGAAAACAGTACCTTTGCACTCTCCTGACTTTTCCAATCACAGGAACATTCGATTGGAAGCTGTTTTGGACAACTTTTCTTTTCTTCCTGCCAAACACTTGGCAGACATCCGTGCAACTTCTAGAACACGATGGGAGATGTTTTCTGTGCTGGCACAGTTTTTCCTAGCCAGACATAGTGGAAAAGCTTGTTGCCGAGGTGTAGATGAGAAGAGGAGCTAAAGAGGAAGGTAGGATGCTCTCCGGAGGTAAGAGCCGCTGCCGGGCGTCTTTCGGCAGAAGCCGCGCTAAGGAGAGCGCTGTGAGCGGCACAATCGTCTTTGCGCGAAGAAGCCGCTTCTTGGGCTCCGGCAGCCGGCGAGAGCGGCAGCTTCGGGAAGGTGAAGAAGCAAGCTGTACCACACTGGGATTGTGTGCGCACCTTGCCAACTGATAGAAAACAGTACCTTTGCACTCTCCTGACTTTTCCAATCACAGGAACATTCGATTGGAAGCTGTTTTGGACAACTTTTCTTTTCTTCCTGCCAAACACTTGGCAGACATCCGTGCAACTTCTAGAACACGATGGGAGATGTTTTCTGTGCTGGCACAGTTTTTCCTAGCCAGACATAGTGGAAAAGCTTGTTGCCGAGGTGTAGATGAGAAGAGGAGCTAAAGAGGAAGGTAGGATGCTCTCCGGAGGTAAGAGCCGCTGCCGGGCGTCTTTCGGCAGAAGCCGCGCTAAGGAGAGCGCTGTGAGCGGCACAATCGTCTTTGCGCGAAGAAGCCGCTTCTTGGGCTCCGGCAGCCGGCGAGAGCGGCAGCTTCGGGAAGGTGAAGAAGCAAGCTGTACAACACTGGGATTGTGTGCGCACCTTGCCAACTGATAGAAAACAGTACCTTTGCACTCTCCTGACTTTTCCAAACACAGGAACATTCGATTGGAAGCTGTTTTGGACAACTTTTCTTTTCTTCCTGCCAAACACTTGGCAGACATCCGTGCAACTTCTAGAACACGATGGGAGATGTTTTCTGTGCTGGCACAGTTTTTCCTAGCCAGACATAGTGGAAAAGCTTGTTGCCGAGGTGTAGATGAGACAGAGGAGCTAAAGAGGAAGGTAGGATGCTCTCCGGAGGTAAGAGCCGCTGCCGGGCGTCTTTCGGCAGAAGCCGCGCTAAGGAGAGCACTGTGAGCGGCACAATCGTCTTTGCGCGAAGAAGCCGCTTCTTGGGCTCCGGCAGCCGGCGAGAGCGGCAGCTTCGGGAAGGTGAAGAAGCAAGCTGTACAACACTGGGATTGTGTGCGCACCTTGCCAACTGATAGAAAACAGTACCTTTGCACTCTCCTGACTTTTCCAATCACAGGAACATTCGATTGGAAGCTGTTTTGGACAACTTTTCTTTTCTTCCTGCCAAACACTTGGCAGACATCCGTGCAACTTCTAGAACACGATGGAGATGTTTTCTGTGCTGGCACAGTTTTTCCTAGCCAGACATAGTGGAAAAGCTTGTTGCCGAGGTGTAGATGAGAAGAGGAGCTAAAGAGGAAGGTAGGATGCTCTCCGGAGGTAAGAGCCGCTGCCGGGCGTCTTTCGGCAGAAGCCGCGCTAAGGAGAGCGCTGTGAGCGGCACAATCGTCTTTGCGCGAAGAAGCCGCTTCTTGGGCTCCGGCAGCCGGCGAGAGCGGCAGCTTCGGGAAGGTGAAGAAGCAAGCTGTACCACACTGGGATTGTGTGCGCACCTTGCCAACTGATAGAAAACAGTACCTTTGCACTCTCCTGACTTTTCCAATCACAGGAACATTCGATTGGAAGCTGTTTTGGACAACTTTTCTTTTCTTCCTGCCAAACACTTGGCAGACATCCGTGCAACTTCTAA